>NC_140583.1:176533343-178933343 GCF_964204655.1 Triturus cristatus | reverse complement strand
CTCAGCCCAAACGACAGGTGATCAGTCAGGATCACATTGGATCTACTGGGAGAACGACCTCCTGTATAGCGAGCCTAAGGCTGCTGAGCCTGGGTCAGCCCGTGTGCTGGTGGTACCCCAGCGCTTCAGAGCCTTCCTACTGGGGTTGGCTCATGACGTTCCGTTAGCTGGACATCTGGGGCAGGACAAGACCTATGACAGGCTTGTCACCCATTTTTATTGGCCCCAGATGAGAAGGGATTCAGATATCCATTGTAGGACCTGTCAAACTTGCCAGGCAAGTGGGAAAAGTGGGCGGAAGCAGAAGGCTCCCCTCCAACCTTTTCCCGTCGTCAGTACCCCCTTTGAGCGAGTGGGAATTGACATTGTGGGGCCACTGGACCCCAAGACAGCCATGGGCAACAGGTTTATCCTGGTCTTGGTGGACCATGCCACCCGGTACCCAGAAGCCATCCCTCTCCGCACAGTGACGGCCCCCGTGGTGGGACGGGCACTGATGGGTGTTTTCTCCCGCATGGGGTTCCCCAGAGAGGTGGTGTCAGACCGAGGCACCAACTTCATTTCTAATTATATGAAGTCTCTGTGGAAGGAGTGTAGGGTAACCTACAAGTTTACCACTCCTTACCACTTTCAAGGTAATGGGCTGGTTGAGAGATTCAACCGGACCCTCAAAGGCATGATCATGGGTCTTGAAGAACCGATGAGGCGTAAATGGGACGTCCTCTTGCCATGCCTGCTGTTTGCTTACCGTGAGGTGCCACAGAAGTCTCTAGGGTTCAGCCCATTTGAGCTTTTGTATGGTCACCCGGTAAGAGGACCTTTGAGTCTGGTTAAAGAAGGCTGGGAGCAATCTCCCAGGAAACCTCCCCAGGATGTATATAGCTACATGCTGGCCTTTAGGAACCAGACTCGGCGCTTCAGAGATCTTGCTCAGGCAAATCTGGAGGCCAGCCAGGAAGAGATGAAGCGGTGGTACGATCAGAATGCCACTCTGGTTGAGCTTCAACCTGGTCAGAAAGTTTGGGTCATGGCCCCTGTGGAACCTTGTGCGCTCAAGGACAGGTGGACTGGACCATTTGAGGTTGTGGAGAAAAAGAGCGATGTCACCTACTTGGTGGACTTGAAGTCTCCCAGGAACCCCTTAAGGGTCCTGCATGTCAACCGGTTAAAGCCCCACTTAGAAAGGTCCGAAGTGGGTATGCTCCTTGCCACAGATGCTGGGATGGAGGAGGAGAGTGAGCCTCTTCCTGACCTCCTGTGTGCAAAAGAAAAAGATGGGTCAGTGGATGGTGTTGTCCTCTCTGACACACTGACCCCTGAGCAGCAGCAAGATTGCCGCCATCTGTTGGTACAATTCCCTGATCTGTTCTCCTTAATCCTGGTGTCACTCAGTGGTGTGTCCATGATGTGGACACTGGGGACAGCACTCCTGTGAGGCACAAGGCCTACAGGGTGACTGAAAAGGTCAGAGCATATATCAAGGAGGAGGTCTCCAAGATGTTTGCTTTAGGGGTGGTTGAGTCCTCTAGTAGTCCTTGGGCCAGCCCAGTGGTCTTGGTCCCAAAGGCTGCAGCGCCTGGTGCTTCACCAGAACTTCGGTTCTGTGTGGATTACTGAGGACTCAATTCGGTCACCAAGACTGACGCGCACCCCATCCCCAGAGCTGATGAGCTCATCGATCGGTTGGGGGCTGCCCGGTACCTTAGTACGTTTGATCTAACGTCTGGGTACTGGCAGATCGCCTTGACTGATGGGGCAAAAGAGAGGTCTGCATTCTCCACACCAGATGGGCACTACCAGTTCCGTGTGATGCCCTTTGGGATGAAGAATGCCCCTGCCACATTCCAGAGGTTGGTTAACCAGGTATTGGCCGGGCTGGAGGATTTCAGCGCCGCCTACCTGGACGATATAGCAGTGTTCAGCGCCAGCTGGGAGGAACACTTGCGCCACCTCCAGGAAGTGTTGTTGGCCCTGCGCAGATCAGGCCTCACAATCAAGGCCAGTAAGTGCCAGATTGGGCAGGGTTCAGTGGTGTACTTGGGGCACCAAGTAGGGAGCGGCAAGGTGGCCCCCCTGCAACCCAAGATAGATACCATCCTGGCTTGGGAACCGCCCAAAACCCAGACTCAGGTGAGAGCCTTCTTGGGTCTCACGGGTTACTACAGGAGGTTTGTCAAGGGGTATGGCAACATTGTGCACCCCTTGACCTCGCTGACTTCCAGGAAGCAGCCGAGACTTGTGATCTGGACTGACGCCTGTCAGAACGCCTTTGACACCCTGAAAACTGCAATGTGTACAGCACCGGTCCTCCAGGCACCCGACTTTTCAAAAGAATTCATTGTCCAGACAGACGCTTCAGAGCATGGTGTGGGGGCTGTTCTAGCACAGATGAATGAGGAGGGCCGAGACTTACCTGTAGCCTTCATCAGCCGGAGGTTACTTCCCAGGGAACAAAGGTGGAGTGCGATAGAGCGTGAGGCATTTGCTGTGGTCTGGGCGCTGAAGAAGCTAAGACCTTACCTGTTTGGGACACACTTCCGGGTTCAGACAGACCACAGGCCCCTCAGATGGTTAATGCAGATGAGGGGTGAGAACCCAAAGCTGTTGAGGTGGTCCATTTCCCTACAGGGGATGGACTTTATGGTGGAACACCGCCCTGGTACAGATCACGCCAATGCTGATGGTCTGTCCAGATTTTTCCGCCTTAGTGATGAGGACTCCCTGGGTGAAGGGTAGTTCTCCCCACATTTCAGCTGGAGGGGACACGTGTTAGACCTGGCATCATTGGCATGAGTCTCTCCTCCATTTTTTTCTGTTTGCCTCCTCTGTTTACGATGTTTTTGCTGGATTATTGCTTTGGGCACTGTGCCACTGCTGATCAGTGCCACAGTGCAAGTACTCCCTATGTTAATTTGTTAAATTGATTGGTGTTACCATGATTGGCTTGGTTGACTTACTGTTCAGACCCTAGTCTAGTGCACTGCGTGTGCCAAGGGCATGTAAGTTGACTGCTGCTGGTGGGCTTGCAGCACTGGTTGTGCCACCCACAGAAGCAGCTTGTAAAATGTGTCTCAGGCCTGCCACTGCAGCGCCTGCGTGCAGTCCCTGACTGCCATGTTGACTTGGCAAGGAAACCTACTTGCCAGTCTCTAAACCTTCACTTTGCCACATTTCAGACACCTCTATGGTAGGCCCTAGGGCAGAGTGCATTGTTGGTAAAAGGTAGGTCATGCCCTGATGTGTGTGGCATGACCTAATAGTGAATTACAGCCATTTTCGTTTTTCACTATTGAAGGGCTACCTGCCTCCAATAGGCCAGACTGGGCAGACTGATTATTAACTCCATTATAATCTATCTGACTCAGGGAGCATGGTAGCAGGTCGAGTTTAGTATCCCTGAATTCAGAATTTAATAACACACCCTTTAGGATGGATGGTTTTTAAATTCTATGTTTGAAAATAGCCCTTTTAGAAAGTGGCTATTTTCTTGTCCAACTATCCACCGGTCTCTGCTGGTTTGGTGTGTGTGTCAGGGGCTGGGTGGCTCCAGAGTTCTGAATGAGTCAGTGTGGGGTGAATGAGGCATTTACACATAGAGTGAGGGAAGAGTAGCCTGCACTGCCTGACACAATGCTGGCTCCACCTCCTGCTGGGCGACTGATAGCCCTGCTCCTGCCAGTGACAATACTGGCTCCGCCTCCTGCTGGGCGGATGAGGACTCTGCCCTGCTCAGTGAATAGGCCAGGTGCCTCTGCCTGGCAACACCCACAACGAACCTGAGATGGGGGGAATTTCCCTGCTTGGACAAAGGGAACAAAGGAGAAAAGGGGTATAAGAGAAGGACCCCTGAACCAAGAACTCAGATCACTTCTGACAAGGAAACCTGTACCAAGGACAAGAAGCCTGCTGATCTAAGGACTTGCCTCCCCTTTCTGCCAGAGTGCTGTTTTGCTGTGGAGGAACCTGAAAGCTGCTTCTTTATTTTTGCCAAGGAACAAGGAGAGAGGAACTTGGTGTGTACTCTCTAAAAGCTTGCTAGAAAATCTCCAAGGGCTGGAAGAGTGCCAGTCTCCTGTTGAAGTCACAGGGCCAAAGGACTTCACCATCTACTGAATTGCTGAATTGCTGGAAAGTGTTGTTTCCAGTACACAAGGGAAAATCTGCCGTCTCGACGCCGCCGAATCCAGCTCGACATCGTGAGTAACGGCTCCAGTGTCCCGAGCCTTCGACGCCGGCCGCCGGGCCCGATCGACGCCAGCAGCAATGCCAGTGAGCAGTGGTTATCGGCCCCGGCTCCAAGTGACCCCGTTTCGACGCCGGTACTGACGCCAGTGAGGAGTGAGTATCGGCTCCACCTCCAAGCGACCCCGTCCCGACGCCGCTGCTGATCGCATCGACTCGACGCCCTTCTCGACGCCGTGAGCGCTGCTCCGGCCCGACATCCCTCGACGCCGCTGCGGATTGACCCGACTCCGAGGCACGATCGGCGCCGACCTCGACGCCGACATCTCGACGCCGTGAATCATCGTTTTCTTCATTTCTCAAGGTACTGTACTTGTGGGGTCTGTTGCAACTCCAGGCTCGACGTAGCGCTCCTCGCAGTCGACGCCGAACCTTGGGAATCTTGTAAACTCGACGTCGTGTGACTCCTGTGGGGGTCACATTGTTGCCAAAGAACTGTGTTTCAGAAGAATACTTAATTTTGTTGCTAAAGAACTATTTACCAAGAGGAAACCTTACCTGAACTATTATTTTTCCTTCCAAAGAGTATTTATTAAGACTGTGGTATATTTTGTCGTTATTTGGTCTTGTGCTAAGCCTTATATAAAAATCCTATTTTTATAATAACTTCTGTGTCGTGTCCATCTGTAGTGTATTCACTTTATTACTGTATGTGGTCATAAATGCTTAACACACTGCCTCTGAGATAAGCCTGTCTGCTCTGCCAAGCTACCAAGGGGGTAGCAGGGGTTATCTGAGTGTGTAATCTCCTTTCCCTGACTAGAGTTGATTGGTCCCTATTTGTCAGAAGTGTATACCTCTGCCAACTAGAGACCGCCGGTTCTAACACCTAGCCAGAGTTCCAAACCTTTAGTCACCCGCTCTCGCCACCGCAGGAGGCGGAAGCCGGATGTAACGTCCCTCACAGCGGAAATTGTAATTGGCCACGGCCTCTGCTGAAACAGATCACTTTCACAAAATAATGCGCGCCCAGTAATACTCGATACATTGTAGCCAAGTGCTCCACTTCAGCCAGCCCTAAAGTCTGCTGGGAGCAACATTCTTGTCACAGCACCATTCCAGTCTCTAGTTTTACAGTCAGCATAGCAGCGCTAGGGCTTGACAGCCTAGGCAGAAGCTATGCCTTCAATGCGTGACTTTGCATTTCAGTGCGGTGATGCGGCTCACCACACTGAAATGCGTTAGTCTAATGCCCGATGCATGGTACTTGGCAGGATTGAATAATTTCTCTTTATTTTGACAGACACGTGTAGTGTTATCCCTCCGAGTGTGCTAAATATTAGTAGTACTACTCCTTTCTAGTGTTCTCCTAGCACACGTGCCTATAAGTGCTTTGTATATAGTTGTACGATGAAAATACTTTTTTTTTTAACAGAGTTTTATATAGCACAAACTTGACCCGGTATCAGGTATCAGAGCGCTTTACATAGCACCAGTTGTGTTACATGAGGACACATTCATTTTTGTTAGGGAACAGGGTTGCCAGTGCTAACTGTTGTGCTTATTGAAACAGTACTCATGTACAATGCTTCGATCTGCCCGGCCAATCAGAGATCAGCTGCAGCAGCTACCAGAACAACCCAGTCACAAACCACTGTGCAGCCCATGAATTGCTATATATCAGCTTTAATAAACAAGCATTTGCAATGCAATAGGTCTCGCATTTTCGAGAGTTTGAGCTATTATCATTGTAATTGACAATAGCTTAAACTCTCGCAAAAGCAAGTGTCCCATGCCAAGCTTTCACGTTAAGGTCGGACGCGGCCCTTTCTTTAGATGCGACCCGTCTAAAAAAAGGGGCATGGCCGACATTAAAGTGAAAGTGCCGTATGTGGCGCTTTTACAAAAAAAATATATGCAATGCAATAGGTTGACTCAAACTCTCGTCAATGTGAGACCTATTTTTTTGCAAAGAAGTGGCCACCATTGTCCTGGGCTGCTTTGAAAGTGAAAGTGCATGGCATGCTGAAAGTTGCAGGAAAGCAGCTCCTGCCTGCAGTACTAGAACCTCATTAAAGAAAATAGTGCTTAAAGACTAAATACGATGTACCTTGTAATAACAGAAGTAAAAGGGCCAGTCCTCATGGGAGATTACAAATGAATACAAGGCGATACTAAGGAGGGATCAGGAAGCCTATTAACGAATCAAAAGTCAGCATTTACGAAGGAGAATTACACAAGCCTCTGAAAGTATGGGTGGAGAGTGGGCGCATGTGCTGCCCAGGCTTGACCTAATGGCACTGTAGTACTGTGGCTTTTTGTACGGAAATGTGAATGTATGGAAAGTGTCTGCCACAAACGGATCAAATGTTATTCAAACTACTGCACACTGTGGTGATGAGGGGCAACGCCGCAACTTGCAATGTGCAGAAGTTAAGTGTTACCTATCGGCAATTGACTAATGCAGTTAGAAGTGACCAGTTTACTGACATGGTGCAAAATCACCCAGCAATGGACAAGCTGAGCTCTGATGCCTTAACTTGTGAAAATGCCACAAGAAAGACGGGTTTATAACAAATCTGGAACTATGTCAGGGTGGTCCGTTCATAGGCGCGGCAACTTCAAGGTGCCTGTAGTGTGAGAAAATGGTAAATATAAAACTAAAGGCCAGTTTTGGACCATCACAGGGAAGCAGCAAACAAATGAGGCTTGCCTTTTATTGCAAGGAATGTGTTCACACTGCCTTGTGTTCTGCTCAGTGCAGCAATGAAGATGTTTTAGAGCAATCTGATGTATTCCAGGGCAGTGTTATTAACATGGCGTGCGTGCAGTTATGAGGTTAAATCAATTATTATTAGTGTCACATTTATAGTAAGATCTCCTGCTTAATGGGTCTAGTTTTCTTCCTTAATAAACCTATTCTTTTAGCTGTCCGATCTTTCTAGAATTGTGCTAAAAAGTCAAATGTATGTCACAGAATACTTGCATAGTTTGCTTTACCTCATGCAATTGGACGCACAACTTGCCTTATAATTTAGTTAGCTCGTCCACATATTTTTCTACTCTAATGCCACACAATTTCATCGAGTGCGCTCATTGCCAACCATCTCTGCTTGGAAATCATAAATGGGGAGGAAGTAACTACATTGACTATGACCCAGACTCTCCACAATAACTCCACGTGCAGCCGAACATAAGTTCTCCTTGGCTTAAAGAGGTGCTGGCTTTGTCCCCCTCCTTGTGCCTTCATTGGTGGGTTCAAATGTGGACTTGGCCTGGCGAATGGACTTGTATATTGCAGATCACACCTGTGTTCAGCCTGTTGTGTTACCTTGAGCCTCTCGGCTGCACAACAAGCCAATTAAACGTTCAGATCAGTTGAAAGTACTGTGGTTTATTTTAGAAAGGGGGGAGGACACGCAGTGCCCAGTGAGGCCTGGCGCACCCACGTGAGCTGAGCCTGCCTTTCATCTATTATTGTGTAATCTATGGCCAGATCTGAATCCATGTGTACATCTACATATGGACCTTAATACACAGTCCAGTTTCAAGGAGTCTCTGCCTTTTCTGGGGAGGGTGGGAGGGGTCGCCTCCAAGTACTGGCATAACTGCTATAAATGCCCTTGTTGTTTGCACAGTACCCATATCTCAAAGACTGATATTTTATTTTCTTCCAAATCATTTTTTCCCCTATTATTACCTCCATTCCGGAGGGCGGGCGCGAACAGTGGGCAGGAAAACTCTTTGAAGCTTTCGGCCGGTGTGTTGGCGCGGCCTTTTCTTTTGCCCAGCTGGCCATAAAAGAGGGCTTGGGACTGCTGACAACTGCTGACAACTGTGGGCTCATCACGAGAACGCCGCGCTGCCCTGGGGGCGATATCCACCGGACTACCAACATCTGAACGCGGGACTGCGAGGACCAGGCTGCTTGGCGGTGAGCGCAGCTGCATCCTCTTCCCGGCTCCTCCCCCAGAAGGATCTTGACGCCTCGCGGCACCCGCTTCACGGGTGCCGCTCGTAGGCTTGGGACTGCTGACAACTGCTGACAACTGTGGGCTCATCACGAGAACGCCGCGCTGCCCTGGGGGCGATATCCACCGGACTACCAACATCTGAACGCGGGACTGCGAGGACCAGGCTGCTTGGCGGTGAGCGCAGCTGCATCCTCTTCCCGGCTCCTCCCCCAGAAGGATCTTGACGCCTCGCGGCACCCGCTTCACGGGTGCCGCTCGTAGGCTTGGGACTGCTGACAACTGCTGACAACTGTGGGCTCATCACGAGAACGCCGCGCTGCCCTGGGGGCGATATCCACCGGACTACCAACATCTGAACGCGGGACTGCGAGGACCAGGCTGCTTGGCGGTGAGCGCAGCTGCATCCTCTTCCCGGCTCCTCCCCTCACGCCCCTTTGTCTTCACCTTGCACTTTTCCTACCGCGCGCAAGCGGGACGCGCGCGGGACTAAGCCCGGGGCGAAGACCGGGCTAAGAGCGGGCCGTTTGAGGCCGTTCGAGACTGGAGACACTGGGCTGGGCCACCCCCCCTACATCCTAGTAAGCGTATTTGACTGTGACCTTCTAATCGATATTGGTGGGAATAATGTCCAGGAATAAAAATGCCGCCGTTGGTACATCTATGGCAGGGACCCTGGACAATTTCATTGTTAGAGCTGCTAACCTGCTAGAACGAGAGATAGACCTTACTGAGCGTCGTTTATCGCTAGAACCCTTTACAACCAAACGCTCATCTCTAGGGAAAATCGCCTCATCTGTCACACCAGGGGCAACCACTACTAACCCTATACTTACTGAATGTCTGTCTAGTGAAATTGAAAGTGCAGATCTTAGTACGGATTTAATTATTGACAGTAACAAGCGCAGAGATATTATAAGGTCTACTACACCTATAACCACCACGGCAGTTGCTGCTAACAATTTAACTGAAGGTGTTTCTACTCGCGCACAATTACATGCAATAACCGAGGCTACCTCACTTTCCTCCTCCTCCCCCTTAAATTTAGGAGCAAAACCGAAATTTAAGGCTGCTCCGCAAGCAAAAGGGGGGAGACAACCAAGAGGGTCAAAAAATAAACATAAAAATAAAACAATTGCGTCTAACATTACCTTGGGCGCTGCCGAATATCCTTTGAACGAAGTCACCCTAGACCTGACCAGGCAACTTGATGTCGGGTTTCAGTCCAAAATAATAGAAGTATTTGAAAATTCAACCCGCCTGATCCTGGATAGACTTTCCAGGATTGAGGAGCGATTACAGAAGTTAGAAAAAACAGCCTCTGTTAATTTAGAACATAATCAATGTCTGAGGACAGACCTACTTAGGGAGCTCCATGAACACCCTCTTCTTGCCAAAACTGCCAGCAACCCAAAAGAGAAAACTCCTCCCCCCATGGCTTTGCCGCTAATCGACAAGCACTTGGGACTATTAGGGGACAATTGTGCAAACACAGCCCGTATTGAAAATACCATGACTAGTAGTGGCCTTCAAAACTCTTATGCAGGAGTAAAGCCCCAGCAGAATCCATCGGAAGTTAACACAAAAACCAATAACCTTATTCCACAAGATAGTAATGAGGTAGTAAATGGAACTGCTTCTGTCCAAGATGTAGTTCCCAAATTACCTACCTTAGACCTTCCCCCAGAATCCTCACCCTACGTCATTATACTGGCGGGAGTACCTGGCCTGCAGGGAAAAACTAATGAGTCTTATTTAGAATTGAGGAACAAAACTATCTATTGGCTTAATTGCAACCGACCCCTCCCTCCTAACATTCATACTAAAATCCTATTTGTACGGAGAGTTAGTTGGGTCGGCAGAAGGAATAAAGACATACTGGGAGACTGTATAATTGTTAATTTTAAGGACACTCAGGCTGTAAAATATATCCAGCACGTACAATCTCTTGACCCTAACACAAACATTATTCCATTACCTCTCGATTACTTTTATCCTCATCATTCAGCAAACAAGCGGTGGGAATTAGTAGGGAGGGCAAAAACACACACTAACCAGGCAAGAGGTATGTTGCCTACACCCAGACAAGGCTGGTTGGAGACCATTCCACTGTCAAATAGGTATAGCAGTCTGGACATGGTCGACTGACTACCCCTGAATTACAATGCCGTCGAACTTGCGGGGGAAGTCGCAGTGGGTGATAAGCCAACCTCACCGACAGACCCACGGCCCGTAAAATCGTTAACTTCCTCAGAGAACAACTTAGGAATTATCCCTATTAACACTGAGGACAATGAGAAAACTGACCATCTTACACTGTCGAGCAGCGGATCCTCCAAATCTGTTGCTCCTGGTGTAACCCCCATAGTGATCTCATCTTTAGAGGGCGACACATGCCATTCTATTAGTTTTTTATCCTGGAATGTTGCAGGGCTGTCCTCCAGGTTAGGCGACATAAATTATGCTTCCTTTATTAAACGGTTTTCGATTGTCTGCCTCCAGGAATGTTGGACGGTTGAGCCCATTCACATGAATGGTTATCGTACTTACCACACGCCAGCTGTACACACCCTGAGAGGGAGAAATAAAGGAGGCCTCTGTATTTATGTCTCAAACTGCTTAAAGGAAATTAAGATTTCTTTTTTCTCCAACTCCATCTTCTACCAGATTTTGCATGTAACACTGGGAGGCAATCAAAACATTAATTTGATAAACTTCTATAACAACATACCGAAAGACGCTTGGGCCTCGACCTACAAAGAATTGCTTGAGACCCTTAAAAATATAGATGAAAAAGAACGCATTGATAGCTGTGTGATTTGGATGGGCGATTTTAATTATTTCTTATGCCCATTGAGCGACCAAAACCTATGTGGACTGGGAGAGATGGATGGTGTTCCTGTGACACATTTCTCACATACATCTTTGGGAAAACACCTCAATGAGATACTTTTTTCCCTGGACCTGGGCTTTGTGAACGACCTATGCTCCCCACCAGTCTCTTTTAACCCCACATTCATTGGACGGGGCTGCAAATCAATAATTGACTTCATGTTAATATCCAAACGCTATTCTCACTATATTCTTGCGTTTGAAACATGCGAGGTAGCAATGAGCGACCACTTACCGCTCAGTATGTCCCTTAATACAATGCTGGGTAATAAGAACACGGTTACTAAGACCCAGACCTTGTATGACTTCAATTTAGAACTTGCAAAGAAGAACGGTTATACCCTTAAATGGGACAAAGTGGAACCAGTGGCCTTCCTAGGAAAGTTAATTCGCTCCAAGGAAGAGGAATTTAATATCTGTCTTACAGAGCACATTGAGCCTCTTAAAGTCAATGATGCTTTTCTTAGTATCTCGGAGGAAATTAAAAAGCTACTCACGAGAACAATGCACCCTGGGGCAAACAAAATTAAGAGATGGTTCGATAGAGAGTGTAGCAAGACCCACGCTCATTTAATGGAACAATTAAAAAGGGAGCCTAGGGTAATGGCCGAAGTTAGATCAGCCAGATCTGCCTATCAACAGGCAGTAAAAAAAAGGAAAAAACAAATTAAACAAGAAGCCTGGAGTACTCTTCGGGAAACCTGTATCTCCAAAAATAATACCGCATTTTGGAAAGCGGTGAATGCTCCGTTTTTTTCCAAAGGTTCAACAGACTCCATTGTAATAGCAATCTCGGAAGAAGGCTGGTTGTCCTTCTTCCGTGAACTTTACACAAAGGACTCTCAGGTCGAGATAGAAGGGGACTTTGTTCCAGGCAATAAGGACATAGTACCCTATCAAATAAACACCGATTTTACTATGGAGGAAGTTATGATAGCCATCAATAAGAGCCCAGCGGGTAAGGCCCCGGGTCCGGATGGCGTTCCCGTTGATGTTTTTAAGGCTAACAGTAAGTTATGGGCCCCCCTGCTAACCAACGTTCTTAACAGTTTCACTAAAACGGGCTTCCCAAAGACCTGGCAGGAAGCCATTGTGGTACCCATTTTCAAGAAAGGAGATCGTAGTTCACCTAAATGCTATAGACCGATCTCCTTACTTGATTCACTCATGAAGATCGCGGGGAGAGTCATACTCGACAAACTACAAGCATGGGTGAACGACACAGGTACTCTCTCCCAATTTCAATACGGTTTTAGGGAAGGTCTAGGCACAATTGAGCAAGGTCTGAATTTAGCACTCCTAGTAGCCAAATATGTCGAGGCAAAAAAAGAGAACTTATTTCTTACATTTGTGGATTTAAGTTCGGCCTTTGACTGCATTAACCACAATAAACTTTGGCTAACCATGCAGGAAATGGGAGTGGACCCAAACCTCCTTATATTCATTAGAGAACTATATCGGGAGGCGGGCGCAAGGGTACGTTATGGGGATAAGGGGGACTATACCTCCAAATTTTCCATAGAAAAGGGTGTGAGACAAGGCTGTATTTTAGCACCTTTTTTATTTAACTTATATATTAATTCGGTCGCGTCTCACCTCCTGGGAGATAAGCAGGACTATCCCAAAATTGGTAACTCCTTTATCCCCATTCTCCTATACGCAGACGATGCTGTAATCATGGCCCGGACCCAAATCGGTCTCCAGAGATCGATTACTAGCTTTTCCGAATACATGGGCAGTAGAGGCCTAAAGATTAATATAAGCAAAACATTTAACATGTGCTGTACAAAAAAGAATAATCTCAGCTGTAATTCATTTTTGTCTAACAAGAAAATCATGACAGTTAATACTTTTTCGTACTTAGGTATCACCTTTGACAATAAGGGAACTTGGACAGCGGCAGGTGATTCCCGAAAGCTAGCATTCTCACGAGCAATTGGGGCGGTTAAACATTTTTCAAACAGGGTTGGAGGTCGCCCGGTACCAGTCTTGCTTGATATTTATAGAGCTAAGTGTGTATCAACTGCAATATATGGTGCAGGAATTTGGGGGATTGTGAACACCTCAAGTACTCAAATCCAGATCTGCCAGAATGCTTTCCTGCGGTATTTACTGGCTGTGCCGGGGTCAACTTCTTCTTATGCTTGTCATCAAGAGTTGGGCGTGCCCTATATTGCTGATCTCATCAAACTGGAGCCCATCTTGCTGTGGCATAAAGTCTGGTCTGGAACTGAGACAGTCCTGAACAGGGAAATAATAAAGGATTGCCTAGGCCTAGATGGAGCATTGAAAATTCCCTGGTTCAATTATGTAAGGAAATTCTTTACTGAGCTAGGCCATCCGGAGTTCTTTAACTCTCCAGCTAGCATGACGAATTTCTCAAGAAAGAAGCTCAAGCAAATTTGTCTGCACTTCCTCTCAGAGGAACGCTGGATGTTAGAGAAACGCAAGAGCTCTGTCATGGCCAATCAGCTACTTATTACTAACCCGGGTATCCAACCATACTTGAAACTAGTCCCCAGCTGCTATATTCGTATGCTGCTATCTCGTTTTAGGGCTGACATCTTTTATAGAATGGTCACATTCCCTGAGAAGAATTGCTGGCTCAAGGAACTTATTCCCTGTCCCTGCGATCAGATTTCTGTCCAATCTTCCATCCATTGTATTCTCTTTTGCAAATTTTATTCAGAACCTAGAAAAAGTATTCTTCGACCAGTTTTAAAAAAGCTAGGGTTGAGACAATGTAGAGCGGCGCTGGTCAGATTACAAATGTTAGACGATGAATTTCTTATATTATCGGTCTCTATGTTTCTAAAAACCGTTATTAGATTCAGGATCTCTATGAACTAGATCATTTTTAATATGCTGTTATTTTTAACCTTGGAAGTTTGATCTAATGAATGTAATATGATGTATATCTGCTTTTATGGTTTTGTATTTTAAAATCGAATAAAGCTGTTTCTGAATCTGAATCTGAACCTCCATTTATCAGAATAATACATTTCGAGGCACTACAGCTACATGCACTCACCCTCCGCTCGCTGTAGGTACCTGTGGGCCGACACACCTCCTAAACTCTGGTTGCCCAGTGCCAGGCGGTGGTGCAGCAGCATGTCATGTGCCCTATTGCAAGGAAGGAAATGTCTTCTGTTTGAACTGTGAAGTGCAGGCAGGGCTTTAAATGGGCTTAAAAAAGGAGCGCGGGGTTCCTAAAAGGGGCGTGGCCTGCATAAGTCTGTGGCTCACATAGGTAAACTAAAATCCATATACAGTGCCCCCCTACCCTACCCACACATTTGCAGAAAATCACAAGTGGCATGCCTGATCATTGCTCTGTGCGCTCTACAAAGAGGCCAAGGATTGGATGGCCGAGGGTTCTGACCATCTTTTTTAACCCATTGACAGGCAATGAAAGAAACTCGCCCTGCCTTCCCCCTACAATAACCTGGATGGATTCAATTCAAAGCGAGCAATATACAAGAATAACCTGCTGCCTGGAACAAAATACCTTAACAGAACATCCTGGAGATGAGAAATGCTCTTAGGGAATGCAATATTATGTAAAGCATCTGAAATAAAACAGAAACGGCATGGATTACTACTATAACTTGTTTCAGACCTTGGTTCCACTAGCAATAAATGCCTTCAAAGGGCCCTCTCCACATCGTACAAGAATGCTAGACTTGTCATAGAGCGTAAAAAAAAGTCAGTCGCTAGATATATGCACATTGAGAATGTCTCATTGAGAATGTATAATTCGCGGTTTCCAGCTACCTGTTAAAACCGATCGGCCGTTGGGAAAGGGGTTTACTCTTCAGGCTGAGGACTGACACCATGAAATTTATGCTCTCCCCGCGGGTTTTACTCCTAATCACGATCTCTTGCCATGTCCATGCAATAACCAACATAAACAATCGATGTTGCACTTTTTATGTTTTTGTTCTTATTATTCAATATTTACTAAAAGGTTTCTGATTCCTTATTTTAAAACCTCACCCGAGATTGATTACAAGGCAGTTTATGGGAAGGTCATTGCTCTAAAAGACGATGAACTAACCTTTTGGGTTGGCTCTTTCTTGAAGGCGGCGGTGCGCACTTTACTTAATCGTTTTTATCCCGTAGGCCATATGTTTTTAATGATTTGTTCCATTATCAGTTTGTGCATTGTATTACTAGAGGTCCAATTTTAATCTTAATCCTAGTTGATGTTTTAATTGTTTCTTTGTTTTTGGAATTTGTGTCTGTACTTTTCTTTTCTTTTTGAAAAACTTTATTCGACAATTAAGCCATGAAAGTATCGTACATCAAGCAATTACATTAACATGGTTTAAGGAGAAACAGCAATAAAATAAACTCAACACAAGATATTTACACTTAAACACCCTAGATTACGAAATATTCCATGATTACTAATCGATGCTAATTCCTAGACATCCAGTTCGATTAAAGCAATTCATTTTTAAACAACAATATTAACTCATCCACAACAAAAATTAATCGAAACCACAAAAAAACCAAGACTAAGGTTTTTACATGTGAGGATGGATGGGTAAATTTATATAAAATGATAAAAACATGACTACATTAGGGTGCCTTATCGTTGGTCGCTTTCACATTAGAGTGTCTATGCCGTATAGTCCAAGCCCACTTAATATATTTAGCCATTGCTATTGCAATTGTCGGGCTTGGATCAGAGCGCAAGATTCTTAGTGCCTCTTCATACCTTCGAATGCCTATAAGGCGACAGACAGGTAATACCCATTTGTTTCGAGGGTGCTCATAGAGGGGACAAAAGAAAATGAAATGACTAAGAGACTCAATCGTGTCTCTACATTTAGGACATTTATCCTGCGACCCATTAGTCCATTTGCACGTAAATGTACAAATGGGAAGGGTACCTATCCTAAACTGGAAATATAATTTACGATCGATTGGTTCTTCAATCATGCCCCAGAATTGTTCCTGCCCAGGAAGGGCCTTAATCTCTAGGTATCTAGCTGTTAGCTGGGATGTACTCCCCCTGGAAACAGATTCCATGACTACGAATTCCCAGTACTTAGCTTTAACAATATCTTTTGAAGGGAAAACCGCGTTTTGGGGATCATCCCATAGATTACTCCATCCCAGTCTGAAAAGTAGTGTTTTGATGGACTTCAGCCATTCTATTTTATGAAAGAGGTCCTTCTCCATTATTTCTTTTAATCCCAAAGCATAATGCCTGAGTTCCTCAGTTGACCAAACCCTACGCCAATACAACAATGGTCGCAGATTAGCAGTGTCTTGCAAGGTTTTTAGACCGAGGTCCCAAAAGAGGGGTAACAGGGGAGTACTTTGTGGTACACCAACGATTTTACGTATAAACTCGCTCTCCATTGTATTCAGACGTATGGGATTGTTACCATAGCCCCATAGCTCTGCACCATATAATGATGAGCTACGAATCTTCATTGAATAGATTTCTAGAAGTGGGCTTATTGGCTGCGAGTGCGAAGCTTTAAATCTTTTTATGAGAAAGCCTGTCTGCTGTTGGAACTTCAGAATTGACATGTCTAGTTGGCTTTTCCAGCACATATTCTTCTGTATCGTGACTCCCAGATATGTAAATGCGTCGACTTGTTCCAGAGGCGAGCCACCCATTACGATTTTACCACCAAACGGTTTATAGGATCTACACGGGTTAGGGCCGTTAAGAACCATAAACTTGGTCTTGGAAACATTTATTTCCAAACCACGGAGCAAGCAGAACTCTTCAAAGCGTCGGAGGGTGAGCTGCAGGCCACTCGGAGTTTTGGAAATCAGCAATGTATCGTCCGCGAACATGAGAACTGGGATACGAGTACCATTCATAGCCGGTGCATCCGAGGGGACCCGGGAGAGGGACTCAGCCACCCCGTTCACGAAGAGCGAGAACAAGGTCGGTGCCAGAACACAGCCCTGCCGAACTCCACGCTCCACGGGGAAAGACTCCGTTACCTCCCCCTGCCGCCCCCATCGGACCCGAGCAAAATTGTTCTCATGTAAGCGGACCACCAATGCCAACAACTCCGGCGCCATCCCCAACTCCTCCAATACCTTCCATAGCTTGCCTCGTGGGACCAGGTCGAAGGCCGCCCTTAGGTCAACAAACACAGCATATAGAACCCCTTTATCTAGAACGACTGTCCGCCAATAGAGGACGACAAACCTGAAGACCTGATCTATTGTGCTTGTTTTTGGACGAAACCCAGCCTGTAAAGGACTTAATATACTGTTATCTTCCATCCAGGTCTGAATTTTGCCCAAAACCAGTCGGCCCAGGATTTTTTGCATAGCGTCTATTAGGCTTATGGGCCTATAGTTGCAAGCCAGCGATTTGTCCCCTTTTTTATATATCGGGACAATTTCGGCACCCTTCCAAGAATGAGGGATACTCATTCCCTGGGCTATGGCGTTAGCTAAATGAGTAATGTATAAACACCATCTTTTTCTATTGTGGAGAAATACATCGGCCGGGATACAATCCATGCCAGGTGCACGTCCCTGGGTAACCATGTCAAGCGCTGTATCAACCTCCTCTGTGGTAAACACAGGGCTATTATAGAACGGCCTCTCCCTTTGGTGCATACTAGCATCCTCGATACCTTTACAATATTGTGACTTAAAGAAGTCTATCCAAGAACTCTGGGGTACATGGTTATGAGGACTGTCAATAATTTCGCCCCTCTTCCATTTAAAAATATCCCAGAATTTTTTCTGGTTTTTCTCTGCGCATGCTGCTTTTAATTCTTGCCACTCGCACTCATCCCAATCTTTTTTTGCTTTCCATAAGGTCTTTTTGTGTGCATTGCGAGCTATTTTAATCTTGCTCATATCCTTAGTTTTGAGGGCGAGACCCAAATTGCTGCGCGCATATTTGCAGGAGGCGTTATACCAATCCTCCTGTTTGCGTTTAGGGGCTTGTTTTGCTTTAAAAGGTCTGCAAAAGCATGATTTCAAACTTGCTACTAGTTTTTCATATATAATCTCTTGTTCAACTAGAGGTTGACAATTGTTATCTATTGCCATGATTGATAACAACGCCTCTTCCACATAGGACTCGATGCTGCCTAAAAGATTAGGGTGCTCAACAACGTTACGCCATTTAAGGTGGCGTTCATCATTTGATAAAACGGCAGCTGGACCAATCATTTTTTCAAAACCATAAGTCTCCCTATCGCCCAATCCTAATTTAAAAGTTGCAACTAGCGGGTTATGATCACTTTCTATCCGTGTCTCAACCACCATATCCACAAGGGTATGCCACATCCTTAGGTGAACCAGGAGATAATCTATGTTACTTGCCCTGATGCCATTATCATACGTTTTATTGCATGTCCTATCTGATATGGTTCTGCCGTTAGCCGCCCTCAATTGGTTGCTCAGGCAAAACCCATTCAGATACAGGGCCGCCTCAGTCCACTTGGTCACTGCCTTTGTCTCAAGCAGTGGAACACCCCACTTCAGATCTTCATCCTCTACTAGAAGCATATCTTGAGACCCTAGAGGCTCAAAATTTGTATTAAAATCACCCGCTATAAGTGGGAGCACATCGATGGGGTTAGATTCGACGAGAGTACTTAGTGCAGCATCACCTCAGAAATTTTCCCACCAGGTAAGCCCCTTACGTATACATTGTATACGTTAATTTTGAGGTTTGATGTACAAGTCAATCTAACTCCCAATATATCATTATTCTGGGTTAGAATAGATTGAATTTTACACCCTAGGCTTTGTTTGATCCAAATGACCAAACCTCCTGATGGTCGTCCCTTAGATTTTTTGACCGCCGGGACATAAAAATTCAAATAGCCCAACATAAATACAGGCTCTGTTGACCATGTCTCCTGAAAAAGACAGATATCATGCTTGTTAATGAAGTCTGCCCACAGAGGAGAGAGAAGTTTAGAACCAATGCCCGCAACATTCCAGGATAGAAACAGCACATGACCAGCGGGATTAATTCCGCCATTAACACTCCCATTTTTTAGTATAGGTAAAGGGACTACACCTTGTAAAAGGTTAGGGGCGCCCTCAATACTTAGATTTTCATATTGGAGTTCGCCTTGTAAACCTCCCTCACCAGCCCCTCCAATGTTAGCTTGATCATGAAACCTACTGGCATTAGTTCCATCAGCTATTCTAGGGAGATCCCATTGGCGTGTGCCCTGTACTTCCTCTATGACTACATGCAGTTTTTCATGATTGCCCGATGTCATCGGGGCCGCATATAGCATTTTATGTTTAGGATACACTCTACCCTTATTCAGTCAGTCGCAGTCCGCTAGCCCAGAGAGCACATCGAATCTATTGATGGATCTTATGTCCTCGTAAGCGTTACCCCTCAACAGAGAGCCCCCGCAAATAAACCCACCTAGGGGCAAGGACATGGGTGCATAGAAAAATGACAATGGCATTGTGCGTATTAGGGGAGAAGGGTCGATTTGGGGCCAAGAGCAGATATGTTCCACGCACCATCTATCCCTAAAGTTAATAACAACACAATCCCCCTTCAATGACTTAGGACTCCTACCCACCCAATTCACTCGCCTAGCATACAGGATTTCAGCTCGCATATGGGTCGGCAATGGTCGCTTATCATTGAGCCAAAAGGTACATTTGTTCTTTAAGTCCCCATAAGATTCTCTTGCTCCATCGGCCAAAGGTGGAACCCCCGTTAAGATCACCACATAAGGGGCGGCTTCCGGGGGCAGATGTAGATCAATTAGGGCCGATGAAGTTTGCGCAAGAGGTTGAACAAGTGGGGGTGGCTTGTCCCTTTTAGCTCTGCCTGTCCCAGGGCTATTTGTTACCACAGATGGAAGTGGATGGTCGGCTCTGGGTTGGTTACCAGGAGCTGGGGTGGGTTGAGATCCATTAGAATTAGTGGGATTGTTTTTCACAGTTGCATTATTATCAATAAGGTTGGTCTCGGTACAATGGCCTACTACACCAGGACATTCCTTTGGTACTCCCAAGCCTTGCCTGCCACCTCGGGGTTGGGCCGCTGCAAGTGAAAGTTCCATACATGTCAGTCTACTTTCAATCGAACCAAGCCTTTCATAAATCGGGTCACACAGATTCTTTACAATTCTTTCTAGTCTCTTCCAAAATATCTTTGGGTCTGATTCTGCCCCACACATAGACCCCGTAGATAATGATAGGTCTGGCCGCGTTTCAGTAGTTAATGGTTTAGGACATGGGGGTAAATCCCTCCTTATGGCAGGGGGAGGAACGTGGTCAATATTAGGCTTCTTCCCAACAACAATCTTTTGGTTTCCCCTGCGAGATTTTTTCGAAGTAGGGGCTACTTGTTGGTGATCAGATGCCGCTATTCTGTTGCTAGTAGAGCGGGTTTTGATACTTGATAGAGGCTTAGAAGTCGGGACCATATTTGCGCTGTTCGCGACATCAGCATTATCAACCAATATTTCGATCACAGGGGTCGGACACATCATGAGATCATCATTTTGCTCTTCCTCCAGAGGAGATATGCAGGTCATAGAATCCGACCTAACGGGCTGACCACAAGGTGGTGAACTTAGATTAGCCATACTAAAGAGGACCTCTTGTCACATAGGATATCTAAAGATAATCTTTTTTCAGTTAGTTCGATATCCTTTGCAAGCACTGATTGCACCCGAACCAGGAAGTTGTCCAATGTTCCCATTAGTGCTCCCCCAGTCGACTGTGTAGTAAAACCATCCCTTTTAGCAGACTTTTCCATCCTTCGATAATACTAGCAGCCACTTAACACGAATTCCCACAGCGTTACACACAAGGGCCTGATGCTTACCCTTTGTTGATTCTCTTTAGGCAATGCTTGTTAGGGGAAGGTCCCGTTCCGGTCTCGGTCGATCTCGGACGGGCTCAGACGGGCCCGCCCTTGGCCCGGGCTTCGCCCGGCGCGCGCCCGCACGCGTCCCGCGATGCGTGGGCCGTGAGGAGTCTTATGGCGTCAGGGCGGGAGGGCGGGAGTACGGGAAGAGGCCACAGCTGTGTTAGATTACGGGGCTGCTGGTCCTCGCAGTCCCGTGTCCGTTGCTCTACCTCAGCACCCAGTCGCCTTTGAAGATGTTGTCAGTTCCCTCGATGTGGCAGCACTCGCCAGATCCTTGGTTTAAAAATTAATAAAAATGGCACACAAACAGGCTCCAGACACGAACGGCACCCCGTCTGTACTTTTATGGATACGCACTTTTATCCAAATAAAGTTTATATTGATTGATTGATTGATTATAACTTGTTTACATTCGCTGTTCAGAAATCGATCAGCGTTTTTTCCTGTAATCCAGAGGACATGGATACAGGGCCCCAAAGTGATCCGTTTCACTGCCTGTTTTTAACTCCTTCGCTGCTAGGCCTTTTCTCCCCCTGTGCTAAGCCTTTTTTTGGCTATTTAGGTAGCTTTTTGACCACATAAGGTATACCCGCCAAATCCCTTGCAAACCTCAAACTTTGTTAAAAAACAAACACATTTTCCTCACATTTCTGTGATGGAAAGTTCTAGAATCTGCGTGGATCCCGGTTTGCAGGGGATTCTGGGTAGGAAAACATTGGGGGATATATGCAAGCCATACCTTGCTAAACTCCCCCCGGTGTCTAGTTTTCAGAAAAGTGTGGGCTTGGTAGGTTTCCCAAGATGGCCTCCGAGCCCAGTGTCAAAAACCCAGGAGACACCCCCCCACATCCTCCCAAAAAACTAGGTTGTTTTTTGATAGGTAATTTTGACGTCTCCCCAATATGTTTTGAGCCCTTGCTTGTCGCGGTTACTTGACCCATGCACACGACTGAGGTACCCTTTTTATTGGGAGACCTGGGGGAACGCTGGGTGGTAGGAAATTTGTGGATCCACGCAGATTCCAGAACTTTCCATCACAGAAATGTGACGAAAATGTGTTTTTTTTTTACAAAGTTTGAGGTTTTCAAGGGATTCTGGGTAACAGAACCTGGTGAGAGCCAGACAAGTCACCCCATCCTGGATTCCCCTGGGTGTCTAGTTTCAAAAATGTATAGGTTTGCTATGTTTCCCTAGGTGCCGGCAAAGCTAGGGTTCAAAATCTACAGCTAGGCACTTTGCAAAAAAAGGGTCAGTTTTCACTGTGAAAATGTGGTGTGTCCACGTTGCGTTTTAGGCCGTTTCCTGTCGCGGGCACTAGGCCTACCCACACAAGTGTGGTACCATTTTTCTCATAAGACTTTGGGGAATGCGTGGTGGGTGGAATTGTGTGGATCCATGCAGATCCCAGAACTTTCCGTCTGAGAAATGTGAGGAGAATGTGTTTTTTTAACTAAGTTTGAGGTTTGGAAGGGATTCTGGGTAACAGAACCTGATGAGAGGGGGTTGGCGGCATTGGCATGCCCATTCTGGGCAGCCCCATCCCAAACTTTGAGGGAAATAAAGCCCTGGTGCCTTGGGGTCTTTCTGCCTGAGGGGCAGATAAGGGGCTATTGCCCCATATGCCTCCCGGTGGGGCAGAAACACTGTACCATTTTTTGGGGGGATGGGGGCATTGGCATGCCAATTCTGGGCAGCCCCCACCCCTAAGTATATGAAAAAAAATCCCTGGTGCCTTGTGGGCTTTCTGCCCCCCCCACCCCCTATTGCCCCCATCTGCCTCATGGAGGGGCAGAAAGTCTTATGCCTTCTTTGGGGGGTAGAGAGATGTGGACCAACTCCAAAACATAAACATTGAAAGATGCGCTCGGTCACAACGCCGCCATGGCCATTTTGAAATGAAACTTATCATGCCTTGTTTACTACAGTGGCAGAAGAGGAAAGAGGAAAGCTAGCCTATAAGAAAACAAATATCAATGGCGGCAATCGCGCTTTTAGCTGTAAACATCCTAAACTAATGCGCGGGTGCCGTGATTGATTTAAAAGTAAAGAAATAGAAAAAAAAGCATTTTTCTATTTCTTTACTTTTGATGCAATCACAGTACCCGCGCTTTAGCTGAAAATGTGTACAGCTAAAGCACAGGCACCGCCATCGCATAAAAAAAGTAAATACATGGAAAACAAGCATTCGCAATGAAATAGGACTCGCATTTACGCGAGACCTATTGCATTGCATCATGGACAACGGAAGAGGGTAGGCACGGACAACGGGAGTGCGGGCAGGGGAGGGGAAGAAGGCACGGACAATGGGAGTGCAGGCGGGGGAGGGGGTGAGAAGGCACGGAAAAAAATAAGTGCTCACACATACCATACTGTGTAACACTCGAAGTAAAGGGGCCAGTTGCCATGGGAGGGTACAAATGACGACAAGGCCATAATAAGAAGGGACTAACAAGCCTCATAATCAATCAGAAGACAGCATTTGAGAAGGACAAAGACACAAGCCAATGAAAAAATTGGCGTGGCAATGGGCGGAGCTTCCCTCACATAGTGGACTACAGCAGATCTTCACAAGAGCAGTGCTTGCGCACTGACTCTAGGCTCAACCTAAAAAGCTAACACGCCCAAGTTGTCAAGGTCCACGCGTGACTAGTTAGGCCAATCCTGTCCTTTTTCTTAAACCTCTGGGATTTGAAGTTCCATTTTTATATTGGGTTAGGTTAAATAGGGCCACAAGTCCCAGAATTCTAAGAACCAGGACTGGCCTCACTTGTCACGCCTGGAAAACGAAGAGCTGCATTAATTCAACTTGGTGCATCCTCTCTGGTGAGAATAAATGCACACACTGATGCATTTTTCCATCATTGACAATGTGTCATCCATTTTATCCCTGTTAAGCACAAAGGTCTTTCCTTTGAGAAATTAGTCTCTCGCCAGAATTACTAGATGTTATATCACCATTTCCAGTTAGCGAGCTACCCTGTCTGCCATGTTATGTTATGTTAGGTGCTATTTATAAAGAGCAACTTTCGCACCGAGGAGCATCATGGCGCTATAGATGATTGAGTTTCCGGTATGGAGCAACAGCTACTGAGAAATAGGTTTAAAGAGTTAGATCAAGGCTTTACATCGAGCATCAGAAGAAGTCAAGATCCATGTTTTTAAGGCTTTCTAAAAAGGGTTTCTGACTGGATAAGGCAGAGTTTACAGGGGAGTTGGTTCCAAGCCTTAGTGCCTAATACTGCAATAGATTTCCCTCCTTTGGAAATACATTTAAAGGTTGGGGGTTTTAAGATATTTGAGTTAGAAGATCTAAGCGTGCGACAGGGTACGTAGTGAGTAAATCTTTATCGAATGTACTGGGGGCCAGAGGAATGAAAGCTTCTAAAAGTGATTATTAAAAGTTTTAACAGTATGCTTTTGTGGATGGGAAGCCAGTGTAGTGTTTTAAGGGTGGTTGATGCGGAGGATTTCCTGGGCCATTTGAGTACTAATCTTGCTGCATCGTGTTGAACCATCTGAAGTTTATGAAGGACTGATTTATTAGTTCCTGCCATCAGTCTGGGGTGGCAAATTGCAGCCTCTAGCTGCCCATTGTCCAGTTACATTCTAACTGTCCTACCCAGTTGGCATTTTCTTTTCAACAGAGTAACTTCTACCTACATGTCTTTGGAGACCAGATGGCTCCATTTCACCGGGACACGTCGTTTCCATTCCTGGACTTTGCTTTTATATATTGTTGTTATGATGTGTGTTGGGCCAATTAGCTAAAAAATAATAAGCCAAGATTAAAACTCCCTGAATGAACGTATATGTCAAAGCAAAGTCCATTGTCTACAGGGCAAGCATCAACAGGAAAATCTATTGAGGAAATAGCACAGAAAGAGCTTCCATTAGTGATATTCTCGTTGACCCATCTAGTGGTGGAGCATGAAACGTCACTATTCCTGCACTCTAAATGAGGTAGGCGATGCCAGAGATGGCTGGACGGGACAGCTGACAATTCTGCATGCCCACAGGGGTATGTGATTTCATGTGCACCTCAGTGGTGACATAGCTGTTCTGGGGCCTGGCACGGTTGATGTTGGCAGGTGCTTCTTGTTCAAGTCAGTGGTGCAGAACAGGAAAGGGTGAGGATGGGGGTTTGCACTTTGGCTCCTCTGAGTTGGTAGGGGATCAGTGCTTCATATGGAGATTGATCATTTTCTTCAGTTCGGTGGATGGTGCTTTTGGGGTGATTGGAAAGGAGCAGTGTTGCCAACAGTTGGGATGCTGTGGTTCATTTGGGGCTTGTCCAATTGGTGTAATGGTCAAAACAATTGTCCATAAACTGCAAAAGCACAGCTTACTAACTATGTGATTGGGGGGCAGTGCCCAGCTCAGTTGCTAGTACTCAAGGTACCGTCAGATGTGTTTGACACCGAGGTGGTGTGGGGAGTCTACCCACTTGTTAGTGTTTCAGAATGAGATACTTAGTTACTTAAACTGACATAACAATGTTGATCACAGTTGGGATGGCAGACATTTTAAAGAGCTCTAGCAAGTAACGTAGCAATTGGTAGTTGAGAGGTGGGTGATGAAGCTTGTCACAGCAGAGAACGGTCATGGTGTGATGTCCTGTACTGGAGTTGTGCTTGAAAAATACACAGGGCCAAAAATAAGACTCCCTCTCTTGGTGGTGAGGGTTCATGCTTATGATGGAAAAGACTTTGGTATCAACCATGTAAGGCACAGAGATCCTGGATTCTCGCTGCTAAATCTCAGGTTAAAACTTGTAATCATATAGTAATACTGCAGTTGGGAGATATTGCAACCTGTGGTCTCAGTAAAGAATGAATGTATTATTATCACATTGAGATCTGTAGGTTACTCATAAGGAGGGTCATAGAAGGGCGATCTCAGGGGAAATTGAGAGGAATTGCTTATCATGCTTCCAAGTGTAGCACATGGTGAAGGAGCAGCAGGTGCAAATCCACATGACAGAGAGGGAGATTGGAACTCTCAAGAATGAATATTACATTTCAGAAGAAGAAAATGTAAAATGTTATGTGTCAGAAGATATATCAGTTTAGTATGGAGCAGGAGGCATAGAAAGGTCATGGTCTTTCCCCAGCTGAGAAATCTTTGCACATATCTAATGAATGTTTCACATAGGCCAATGTTGGATAATGGCCCTCCCTGAAGGGTCACCCCAAACTGTCTACCTTCCTTCACCTCTTTTTCTGACCTTTTTGTTGCTTTAGGACTCTGGGCACTTTACCACTGCTGACTAATGCTAAAGTGCATGTGCTCTTTCCTCTAAACATGGCATAATTGGTTTACACCTATTTGGCATATTTGATTTACTTTTAAGTTCCTGTGATTTACTTGGAATTCCCATGTATAGTGGTATACCATATACCCGGGGCCTGCTACTAGTAGGCCTGCAGCCCTTATTGTGCCAGCCACAGAAGTAGCCTTTCAAACCTATCTCACTCCTGCCACTGTAGTTCTTGTATGTGCAGTTTACTGCCACTTCGACTTGGCATTTAAAACTACTTGCCAAGCCTTAAACCCACCTTTTATTACTTATAACTCACCCCTAATGTAGGCCCTAGTTAGCCCTACGGGCAGGGTGCTATGGAAAAAATGGTAGGACATGTACTTTTATGTTTCTCATGTCCTGGTAGTGACAAACAGCCTATTTTGTTTTTCACTGCTGTGAGGCTTTCTCCCCTCATACGTTAGCATTGGGAATTCCTTAATACACTTTAAATCTGTATTACCTAATCAGGGAAGATTAGCTTTTTCACGTTTCATATGTTTGAAATGGTAATGATAAATCCTCCTTACTTGTGAAGTTGGATTTAACAGTGCACGTCTTAGCTGGGTGACAGCTTCACTTTGTTCATTCCCTTTAGATAGACACAACCCCAGAAAGGCAAGGCTCATCTGAATTCTGAGTACTCCTCTGCATTCTGATGGGTCTTACTGGACATGGAAGAATGGGAGGGGCTGACACTTACACTTCAATAGGTAGTGTCCTCTCCACACACACAACACTGATTTAACCCACTCAGATAGCCTGACAGACGGGACTGGGAGAAAGGGATCCTTGTGCACTTCAGAGTGCTGTTTTGAACTGACCCCTACGTCAAAAGCACTTTTGAGTATAATACTGGCTCTCTGACCCCCCACACAATTAGACACCTCTGGATAATGAACTGGACCTCTGTCAGAAAGTCTGCTGTGCTGCTTAAAGAACTCTACTGGGCTGCTTTTCTGGAAAACTGTTTTTCTGCTTGTTGCCTTGCTGCCTGCTGCTCCCTGACTCAGCTGAAGGAGAGCTGGACTCTTCCTTCCCTCCAAGTGATCTCCAAGGGCTTGCTGTTTTCTGAATTCTCAAGGACCCAAGATGTCTTGCAATTCTGCTGGTGCTGCTGGACCATCTGTGAGTCCTACCCTTGCTTGAGGTGCCCTCTCCAGTTCTGGGCCTCAGAAATGGGCTCTGCAGCTGTTTTGCTACAAACTCAAGGCTTCGTCACCACTGCGCCGATAGGAACAGATGCAGTGCCCTTCAAGACCGATGCAGTGCTAATCTGGAGATAGCCCTGCGTGGCTCGACAACGTGGGACCTGACTGTGAGGTAAAACGAGGATGTAGGGCTGACATTGGCCCGACTGCGTGAATCAGAACCGACACATTGCCTTTATTGTATGGAGAAGATTGAAGCATTTCATTGCTTGCAACTAGGAAAAATACTTTGTTCACGGGGGCCTGCATTGGTCATGTAGCTGGCCCGCGCTTCAATGATGTCGGCCCGAACTTTGTGTTTGTCTGGTCCAGCATGACCTAAAGTATCCTTTTTAGGGCTACTTGCTTCTAAGTGCTTTACTGCATTTATTCCTTTCAAATTAAATATCCCAACTTGTATACTTAGTTTGTTTGTTCTTTTGATCTTGTTTTGTTCAGAATATAATAATCTATTTTTCGAAACCTGTGCGGAGTCTTTATTTTGTCTATTCATTGTGCCACTGTGTGTGTGTGTGTTGCACAAATACTTACATATTGCCTCTTTAGATAAGCCTGACTGCTCTGTCCCAAGCTACCAGAGGGTGAGCACAGGTTATCTTTTAGTGGGTACTTAGCTTACCCTGATGAGAGTGGTGGTTCCTGCCTGGCATTGATACATACCTCAGCCACCCAGGAATCCCTTTTCTAACATGTGTGAGAATATGACTTGTGTTTGTGCAATACCATAGTAACTCATTGTTCACTGTAACTCTTTATAATGATCATTACGAGTTTCAAATTCTCCTATTTCTCTCAAATTGGTCATTTTTCTAAATTTACCTTCTGCTTCATCTTCATCAACTTGAGACTCTGTTGTTGCACCAGTGAAACCTTGACAGATTAAAAATGGATCTCAGATGCCTGCCATCTTGCAGTATGAGGAAGCAAAGGAGGTTCTGCAAGGAGAGGAGGCTGCCTGTTAAGAGAGGTTCCGACAGTCTGGACCTCATGATGTCCCTACATGCATTAGAGTTCAAACGCAGGGCGGAAGCAATACCAGGAAACTCTGATGGGAAAGACCCCCTTGGAATTCTAGTGAATGATTCTCCACCAGAGACCAAAGAGGGCAGTGTCCCTGAGAAGGAAAAAGAGAAGAGAAATGACTGAGCAAAGGCTCCAGAAGAGAGAGGGGAAGCCACTGAGAGCGTGTGCCCTAGTGGGTCCTATGCTGGGAGCAGTCTCCTCCCAAACCCTGTCCCCTGGGGGGCTCATGCACAGACTGACTGAGAGAAACCGGAGGCTGCAGCTGGCCCAGCTGGCTACAGAGGAAAGAACAGCTGAGGCTGGTAAAGCTCTGCTAAGGAGAGAAAGGGCCTTAGCCATAGATAAACTTGCCATGGGGGCAGCTGAGGCTGAGAGAGCCATGGAAGAGAGAATGGCCTTGTAGGCTCATGAACTGAGTCTCAAGAACCTGGATATCAGAGCCATGTAGATAGGGACAAGCAACAACAATATCGGTGGCAGTAAAACTACTCTGTCCAGTGCTAAAGACACAGCTCACATACTCTGAGACTCGGTGCCTAGCTTCAAGGAGGGGGTGACATGAACCAATGGTTTAAGGCATATGAGGTAGTTCTAGGGGTCCACACGATCTCTGAGGAGGATTGGGGAGCTGGCATATGGAGTCATAATCCTGTGGGTTGGAGGGAAGCCCAACTGGCTCTAGAAGTGGGGGATAGGTTGAGGTATATCCCCATGGAGGAGATTCTGGTTAAGAAGTATGAATTCACCCCAGTAGATTGTGGGTTGAGATTCAGGGGCAGTCAGAAACTTTATCATCAGGCCTGGGAGGATTTTGTGGTATACTTTGAAGAGCACTGGATGGTTCGGTGAAGGGTAGCATAATAAACACTTTTGAAAGGCTGTAAAGTTTGATTGCCAGAGAGCACATGATCAGTTATTGTTTTCCGGGGCTATACCAACACCTGTTGAGTGTGAGTTCTCAGACCCCAGGGAACATGCAAAAGAGGCAGACCTCTGGGTGAGTACCAGAGTGTCTGAAAAGGCATTTGGGATTTATCCTAAGGGGATTGGCTCAGGTTCACCCCAACCGAGGGCGGGAGAGGTTCAGAGTGACCCAGACAAGTTCCAGTGTATTGGTGGAGGGGGTAAAGGGTCCCACGCCCATTCTCAGACTAGAAGGAGAGATGGGGGTGAGCAGAGATCCAGGGTGCCTTATTCCCAGCCCCAGAGCTTGGATAGTTCTCAGAGGGAGCACCAGTAAGGGAGCCTAGTTTGGACCATCCACTGAGGGGGAGGGGGGACACAGTGTCAGGAGAAGTTGGAGGCAGCTGCCACAAGCGTCCAATCAGTTCTAGTCTTTGGCAGTACCATTCCATAGAGAAGGGTGCAGAAGCCTAGTTGGAGGGGTAAGAGGGAGACACAGTTCCAAGTGGTAGGATTAGTATGTCAGGGGTTGCCATTGCCAGAACACCCCAAGATTAACCCTGGTGAGGCCTCTTCTGGCTTGGGAGACCTACGCCAGGCAGACTCCTGCACAACACATGCAAGGTGTGTTTCTCTTGGAGGGGCAGGTCTACTTCCCTGGAAGTCCTGGCTTTTTAGGCACATGTTCAGGCTAAGGGTACCAACCCCGGGCTGAAGGACCAGTTGCAGGATATTACACATGAATTGGTGGGAGAACTGGGCAGAGCGGCTGTTACAAGCACCCTGAGTTCAGCTTTCTGCCTGTACCACTCTCAAACGGAGGGTACAGAACCCCGGATGGGGGTGGCAGGCAGAGGAAGGGCTCACCCCCTGACTCCTGTCCATCCCAAGGGTACAGACCCTGAGTTTGAGGGCCCATTGCAGGATACCACTCCTGAACTGGTGGAAGATTGAGTGGAGAAAGGATGGATGATGGACTGAGTCTTTTTAGACACTTACCCCCGGTCACAGATCTGAGTCAATTCCTTCATCGTTCTTTAGCTCGCTTCGCCACCCCAGTTCAGACCCAGCTATATGCAAATCAGTCTTGACCCTGTGCCTCATGGGACATTCCAACCCGAACTGCCAAGCCAGGTCTTCCCTGGACCGGAAACAAGCTAGCCTGGCTGATGAGAGGTGTTGACCTGAAACTGGTCTCAGGATGCTTGTTTCCGGTCCAGGGAAGACCTGGCTTGGCAGTTCAGTCTGGACTGTTCCCATGAGGCACAGGGTCAAAACATGAATAAAGCTGGGTCTGAATTGGGGTGGCAAAGTGAGCTAAAGAACGATGATGGATTCAACCCATATCTGTGACTGGGAGTGAGTGTCTGAAAAGTTTCAGCGCTCCATCCATCATCTTCTTGTGTTTGCTTTGTTCGTCCTAATTTGGCAGGGTATGCCCAGATGTGGGTCCCTTGCTCACTTTGCCACTGGATTCAAGCTAACCTGGCTGATTAGGGGTGTTGCCCCGAAACCGGTCCCAGGGTGCTTGTTTCCCATCCACTGAAAACCTGCCATGGCAGTTTGGGCTGGACTGTTCCCATGAGGCACAGAGTTGAGACTGATTTGCATATAGCTGGAGCTGAACTGGGGTGGCGAAGTGAGCTAAAGAACGATGAAGGATTCAACCCAGATCTGTGATTGGCGGTGAGTGTTTGAAAAGTTCAGCGCTCTGTTCATCAACTCACTGTGTTTACTTTTAGAAAGTAGACATTTCTCTGTGCTTATAACTCTGCATGCTTTGCAGCTTTCTCCAATACATGTCTGCGCTGGGTGACAGCTACTCTTTGTGCATTCCCTCTAGACAGCCACATGCACAAGAAGGCGAGGCTCATCTCCATTCTGAGTACTCATCTGCATTCTGATGGGTCTTCCTGGGTGGGTAGAAATTAGAGGGGCTGACACACTTATAGAGGTAGTGTCCAGTCCACACACAAAGCACTGATGTACCCCCCACAGATAGCCGGGAAAGAGTACTAGGTTTAAAGTGATCCTTGTGCACTTCAGAGAGCTGCTTTGAAATCACCACCTACATCAAAGGCACTTTGAAGTATAAGTACTTGGTCTCTGACCTCCTCAAAATCAGATACTTCTAGATCTTGAGCTGAACCTCTGTCAGAAAAACAGCTGTGCAACTTACATGAATCAACTGGACACCTTTTTGGGAAGGACTGCTTTTCTGCCCTGCTGCTTGCTCCTCCCTGATTCTGCTGAAGGAGAGCTGGACTCTGCCTGTCCTCCTAGTGATCTCCAAGGGCTTGCTGGGTTGCCTCCTGTTTTCTGAAGTCTAAGGGGAACAAACAACTTCTTCCAGTTCTGCTGGCACTGCTGGCCATTTGTTAGTCTTACCCTTGCCTGAGGTGCCGTCCCCAGTTCTTGGCCTCAGAAGTGGGGTCTGCATCGGCCTGGGTGGTGATCTCCGCTCTGCTGCGGAGTTGGCAGAGTTTTCTGCACTCATCGCTCCGCGGAGCTCGCGAAGTGCAGAAAACTCCGCTCCACGTAGTGCAGCTGAGGTTTTTCCCCACTCGCGCTTGCAAATGATAAGTTCGCGAGCTGCTGCTCGGGTAGAATTTCTACCCGAGCGGTAGGAAGACCAGCTCGAATGGCAGTTTGCACTGCACTCTGCCACTTGCGGAACACCACAGAGGTTTTTTGTCACTTCGTGAAGTTCCGCATAGTGAAACTTCGCAAACTACACCCAGGGTTAGTTCTGCAGCTGTTTTGCTACAAACTCGACACATGGTCACCACTGTGCCGATCAGAATTGACACAGTGCCCTTCGATGCCGACGCAGTGACGACTGGGAGACAGCATGGCATGTTTCGACGACAACGCAGGACCTGACTTCGAGGCTTGACTACAATGTCTCCTTTTGTTCAGAGTATAATCTATTTTTCTAAACCTGTGTGGAGTCTTTTTGTAGTGCATTATTAATTTACTGTGTGTGTGTGTTGTACAAATACTTTACACATTACCTCTTTAGATCAGCCTGACTGCTCTGTTCCAAGCTCTGAGAGGATGAACACAGGTTATCTTTTAGTGTGTATCTAGCTTACATAAACCAGGGTAGTGGTTACTGCCTGGACTGGGTGCATACCTCAACCAACCAGAAATCTAATTTCTAACAGCCCACAAATTGGCTTGAAAGGCTTCTGAGTTTTTTAGCAAAGGTTGTAGTGGGCCTTCTCTCAATGTTAACTAAATAGGATTTTGTGAGTATTGAAGCATTTCTATGATAGAACAATAGGTAATTATGATTAAATCAGACAGTTGAATGCTACAAAAATGCTTAATTTTGATTTGCTCGTAACCACCCAAGAGATTCATAGCTAGTGCCTGAGACAAGCCTCATTACATTATACAGTATTGCATCAACCTATAACAGCCGCCAGTGGATTTGCAAGAGTTCTAATAAATGCCTAGAATTTTCACATAGCTCACAGAATATGCGTGCGCTGGGAGACATGCTTATGAGCAATTGGGTAAATGCTCTTCGATGAAAGCTGCATCCTCTGGCAATTCCACCTAACATCAAAATATGTATCAATATTCCATTAAGGGGAGAGACTGGAGGGTGTGGAAATCTAGGAGATGAAATGTTTCCAAACTTATCAGAATACAGAGGGCTAGTGATACAATTGACTTCTGGGGTGGATACTACACTTCATGGGTACTTTCAATAACTGCCGCACGAAATGCCACTTCAACATGTTTTCCTTGTGTGGCAACATTTTGAGTAGTTTCATTGATGTTCCTCTCTTTCTATCGTTTGTACCCAGCCTCCATACCCTGCACCCTTGTTTGTTCTCCATCTCAGTTTCCTCTGTACCTTTCCTCCCACTTCTTTGTATCCTACTTTACACCTTTGTAGTGTTCCTTTTAGCTTTATTTACCTTCTCCTTCAGTTGGTGCTGACCTCCATGTTTCCGTGGATGCTGGAAAGGCTCCTGGTATTTTTGTTGTTTGTCAGTGGCCTGCCCACCAGGAGGATTGAAATGTATTAAACCATGGAATAATTAATAATTATGTAATCAATGTATGGAATGTGGATGGCGGTGACTGCCTCAGCACCGCCTCCATTGATCACTGTTTTCCTTTCCTGCCGCCCCATTGGGATCCAGGATCCTAGTGGTGGCGGTGGTGTTGTATCGGCCTGATCTCTGTCTGACAGCTGTGCTCCTGATGGGCCAAAGTGTTCAATCAATCCGGGAGTTATAGAGTACGGCAAATCATCCGTGAGGGTCTCAAGACACTGGAGTAGCTGACTGGTTCGAGGTGAGTGTTCATGTGAACAGCCTAGTATTGATTCCTTTCCTGAATTCCCAGTGGAAAGGGGTGGTCCTGTGCTACAGGGGAAGGTCGTTCCAAGTTTTGGCTCCCAGATGTGAGAAGAAACATCCTCTGCTGTTGCTTCAGCAGATCCAGGGGGCGGGGGGTGTTTACAAGGAAGGCTGACCATAGGTGTCTGGTCGGTTGGTGGAAGGGCATGTGTTTGTTGATGTATGCTGCTCCTTTGTTGTGCAGGGCTTTGGATGCATGGGTCGACATCTTCGACTGGCATCTCTTCTGGATAGGGAGCCAGTGTTTCTTCTTGAGGAGCGGTGAGATGTGGGTCCATCTGGGTAGGTCGAGGATGAGTCTTTCATCTGAGTTTTGTATTGTCTGTAGGCACTTCAGGAGGTGTGCGGTGATTCCTACTTAGAGTGTGTTACAGTAGTCCAGCATGCTGGTGATAGTCTTGAAGTTGTTATGGTCTCTTGTTTTTTTGCTGGTGTGCCACTTCCTTTCTAGTTTCTGGCAGTTGTATTTGGTGGATTTCAGCTCTATGGTTGAACCACCTTTCTCTTTTGGATGGTATATTGGATTTGGCTGTCTTGGCTGCGGTGATTGTGTCAGTGCATTCTGTGGTTCACTAGGAGAAATTCATTGGAGCCTGTCCTGGATTGGATTTTATGTCTGGGAGGTGAGAGTTGAAAGGGTTGTTCCACTTGTCTTCTGATATCTTTTACCAGTTTTTGCGCATGGAGCTGGGGGGCATGACACCGGTGTTGGCAGATCCTGAGATTGTGAAGTCAACGCTGCGCTGGTTGGTCCAGGGGAGCTGTGAGAGCTGGTTGTACTTGACTCTATCACTGGACGGGAAGTTGGGGTCAAGCATGTGTCCTGGGATGAGGGTAGGGTCAGTGACAAGTTGTTGGAGGCCGATGTTACTCATGCTTTCCAAGAGGTCCGTTGTATTGGTGCTGCTGGGGTCATCAAGGAAGAAGTTGAGATTCCCCAGAAAAATGTAGTGCAAGGAGTCGATGGTGATTGCGATGATGAGGTCAGGGATGACTTAGAAGAAGCCTGAGCGTGGTCCTGGTGGTCTGTAGGCGCGGGTGCATCTGATGATGCTTTTTCCATATGTGTGGAGGTGGAAGTTGAGGAGGTCTTGCAGCAGATGTTGTTCTTGTAGATGATGGCAATCTCCCCATGTGTTTGTTGAGCCAGTCCCGATGGTTGTTTGATTGTGAGTCTGGCATGGAGCAGGAGTAGGTAACTCTAGCCAGACTAAGGCCTCAATTAAAAGTTAGACATATTGATAACTACTTCATGCCAGGGTAAATGCCAGAGTAAATAGTGCATTTGACTACTGACCTGTCTAATTACAAGTTAAAAACTGCATGCAGTATTCATTGTATTCACTAAACACTGCATGTCTGGGATCTGTGCAATTATAACGTGGTATTTACTGAATGTAATATTTACCACATGCAAAAAAGAACATGTGATACATAAAATCTAATTACAAGTATGTGACGTTTTTGAACATCAGTGTCAAAAATTATTTAAATAAACAGACACCAAAGCACACACTCTGCTGTTTCACTGATAAGAAAGGTCAATGTGGGTGTAGATGATATTGAAATCTTCTTTTTTATTCACAACCAGGTTCTATACATGTTATGATTGGTTTCACCAACAAGAAGCAGCCGACATATGTTTCATCCCCCAAACTTTTCAAGGCTGTAAAACCATAAGTCCCAATTCAAAGCAATTTGATTGTGTAAACCTATAGCACATGTCCAGTCCATGTGTCCATGTGCCACCATGAGGAAAGAACCCCAGAAAATGAAAACCAGGCACTATCCCACCATATACCTACTGAATAAAGATTTCATGCTATGCAAAGTAATCCAATCATCAAATAATACCCTGTGCATCCCTGTAAGGGGAAAGAAGATCCACCAGTGCAAGCTCACAAATCGTAAAAATCAAAACTATGCTAAAAGGAATTCAGAAATTACCTAAATTTATGTCCAATAAATATTATATACTACAAACCTCTTCACCACGATAAGTCCTATCCCAAATGTACAGGCGCTTTGTATACTATAGGGTCCAAACAAAACCTGCTGACATTAAGAGTAAGTACATATCTTTTAAGCAGGGACACCACTATTCTGTAAAGTGTGAACCACACTTGCTACTATATGACAAATCACAATGGCAAGGGTCCATTCACCCCCAAAAGTTAGTAACAACTGTGGAAATCCAAAGAGGGGAGAGAATGTAGCCTTACGGCTAGAGCGATCTACCTCGAGGCTGGGGAACCGGATCGAGTCCCGGCAACGACGCTCAACATGCTGTGATTCTAGGCAAATCACTTAATCTCCCCATGCCTAACTAAAATGAATGTGTCCATATGTAGCGAAACTGGTGCTCATGGAAAGCGATCCGATACCCAATATCTTTGTGTCTAGTTTGTGCTATATAAAACTCTAAATAAAAAAAGAAAGAATGATTAAAGAGCAATTGTCACTCAGCAGTAATCTATTGTGAAACCATGCCGAATCGGGCAACTTACTTTGTTATTATTCCCGCAGGACCATGATAGGCCTGCTTCAAAATCAATGGTGTGTCAATAATCAATAAATAATTAAATGTAGGTTGTCATCTGTCACTGGCCCAAGAACACCACAATCGAAACGCGTTAATGATGAGAGCGCATGTGTATAAGTAATAGTGATACAAAGCATCAGAGAATGAAAATGTGATGTAGTGGAAATCATATTTTGTGTGTAGGGATGCATTATAATCACACATGTAGAGAACATCCTCATATAATCCTTTGTCGTGTTAACGTGAGGTGTAAGAATTTTGAAATGTATTAATCCGAAGCATGATGTACTTAGGGCATTGAAATGTATCGTGGACAAATTTAACGTAGAAAGTGAATGTAACTAGTAGGAAACATTAACGTGAAGAATTTGTGTTGCGAAATTTAGATTTTTCACAGCCTGGTGGGCAGAAAATCTGGATTTTATTAAGGACACGAAAGCTATGATTATGCAAATCTCCTTTATTGCCACAACTCAGCAGTAACAATGAAGAGAATATAGAACTTTAAACAACATTCAATTATAGTATATAGAGCACGAGCACACATCCATCTTCCTTCTTTTTCTTAGTCCGGTGCTACGAACAAGAAACATAACTTTGAAACGACGTGAAGGACTTTATTTAAATAATAGAAATCCATAGGCGACTTATTCTGGAAGAAATATAAACACAATAGGTCAAAAGGAAGAAACCCAGTGGTGGGATAATCTTAGCTTCCGTGTCCTTAATAAAATCCAGATTTTCTGCCCACCAGGCTGTGAAAAATCAAAATTTTATGGCATGAAACAGAGGCCAAGATTATGCAAGTTTAAAGTGAATTAAGCACATTGTCAATCACATTATTGATTGGTCTAAAGTAAAACATTTTAAACATTCATTTGACTAGTCAGTGCCTCTAAGAATATCTTGGAGTCCTACTCCTAACATAAAAGTTTTAGAAGCCGATGCGCCTCTGAGGGAGTGAGTGTTGTGTAATAAATCTTCCAACCCTCCTCAGAGCGACGCAAAGCAAACAGACTCCAGCAGCCCCAAAACACAGGAAATGTATTTGCACCTTCTTTTATTGACATGCCAAGGCAGAAGGCAGACGCAGTGTCACGTCTTGGAACAAGCTTCTTCTGCTCACATAGATATTCAGGGGAGCATATATATGGTACAAGGTGCTGTCATCAGTAAAATCCTTAGACGTGGACAAGGCCAAATACGGTTGTACATATACAAATAGAATTGTCAAGACATAGAGCAAAATGAGGACACAAGGGAACAGAAAGCAAGTTTAAGCAAAACCTGCAAGAATTGGAGGCTTATGACAGCTGTTAACCCAGGGCGTGTCAGAGAGGGCAATAAAAGGTCCTTGCGTCAGGCTGAAATAGATCTGTAAAGGAGGGGCTGATTTTAGGAGCATAGAGCAAGCAGTTTGATCAGAGACCGACATAGTTAGGTCAGTGGGTCTGAGATAGTGTGGGGTAGAATTTGAGATTGATTCACTTATTTGGCTGATGCAAACATGCAGATGTATGTTTTTCCTCACAACATCCCTCCTTCTTGATAGCAATATCAAATACCATTGTAAGAAAAGTATGAATATATATACATATGGTAGAAATATAAAGTATCGATAAAGTACATATCTTTAAATAGCATTACACAGTGTTTAAATAACATGCATAGATTGGTGTAGACACATCTAAGAGGTATTCATTTTTCATCATTGATAAAATTGTATACTAGTACTCAATGCATTTATAATATATATCTATAGCCATTAATTCAAATGATTCTTTGTATGCTTTCTCTACATCTTGTAGTATTTGGAGATATCTGCAGGCTAGCTCCTGCTCTGTAGGAGGTAGAATTTTAACTGCAGAATTTGAATGGATGCTTTTACTACACAATTGCTGTCCCATGGAGCAACAACACTGAAGACAACACAAAAATATCACTATTGTTAAAAAGATACCCGGTAGTGCTAAAAGTAAGTGCTTTAACCATCCTGTTGGTAGCCATGACCATAGCCAGGACCAGTCATCAGAATCTGTAAGTTTCCCTGCTCCACGGAATATTTGAACTGCATTCTTAATTTGTGCCACATCCATTGCAATGTTTCCACTTTTGTTTAAAAAATAACAGCGCGAGGAATTTAATAAAGCGCACAGTCCTCCTTGTTGTAGCGTCAGGAGGTCAAGTGCAATTCGATGTTGAAATGTCTTGGCAGCTACTGAATTAATTTCCATTTGCAACTGTTGAAGTGCATCTCTTGTGGCATTTTATGCTACAGCTAGCTCAGCAGACATATTAACAAGGGCCAATTCTAAATCATATACCCCATATCCAGGAATAAATATAGGCATTAGTTCAAAGAATAGACCTCGTCTAGTTTCCAGAATAGGTACATGTATATCTCTTTTATATCTATGAGCAAAACTCCCCAAATTTAGTGGCTCATGGGCTGCAATGTGTGGCACGACTGAAATGTTTGCTGTAAGATAAGAAATAGCACACATGCCTTCAGAGTGCCGGGGAAGCACCTTGTATGCTTTAGTGCCACAAATAAAATACATTCCACCCTGTAACTGTGTGTCTAATGTGTGATATTTACTGAGAGGAAGGCCTACCCCTTCAGGAAAAGTGTTTTGGAATTAATCACACCATTTGTAATCAATCCATGAAGAATTTATAAGCGTAACATTTACCCATGGTGCCATGTATGAGCAGTGAGCTGACCATAAGGGGTATTCGAATATTTTAGAAATCACATTTGGTGCCCTAGCTTGCTTATTCTTTTGCTCAATTAATGGACCATATAGAAGACCATCAGGTGTCATTAATAGTGTCTATCAATCTACAGTGATGTTCCAGTAATGTATGGTGTAGTTTAATTGTTATCCTCGTACCTTAGCTGTCCAGTTCCTACTTACTAACTGTCTGTCTCTTATGTTCCAATTACCTGTGGCATTATCAAATTCTAATATGTTAGGACACTGGCTACTTTTTAAATGTCCTAAGTATCGGGAAGCTGGGTTACATCCTGAAACATGATGCTTTAAACATACAGGAAATGTTTTTTCCTTGTCATTGTATTCTACTGTAAGTGACACTTGGTATTGGGCTTGAATATTTGGCAGTATGGTACAACGTGGGTACCATCCAATCCTTCCTTCTCAACAATACCAGGTTACGTTGGATATGAGGCATCCTATTCCTTGCGCATAGTTTTGTTTAGGCACAGGTGTTTCATATAGGCCAATTGGGTCGCTTGGGTGTCTGGATAATCCTCTACTAATCCAGCAATTCTGAAGACCTAAAGCCTGGGCAACTTTCTCATGTACTGCAATGAGGGGATGGTCAGCTGGTTGTTGCAATACAGGTAGCACACACATAATTAAGGTACTAAAAAATAGGGTTAGCATAATGGTAAGTATCACTTTCAGAATTTAAAATATTGTTAGGCAGTGTCTTTCTGTCTCAGTTCCAGGGTACTTTCTGTAAGTGTCAATAATGAAAGTTCTTGTGGTGCGCTGTCATCTGCTTCTCCTTCTGGTCCGTAGTCGTCTTGTTCAGGGGCGGTTTTACGGACCTGCCCTCCGTTGCCCTCTTCAGCCTATTTCTGTTTTTTTGGCAGGTGTAGACCATCACCTTTTTCTGACTGCGTTGTGTGCTTCACTCAACAGTATCAGTTGGTGTCACCATTCCTGGGACACTTGACGATGGACCCTCAGCGTTGTTGTTAGGAAAGGTCTGGTGCGTCTCCCCCTTGTTCTGTGTTTCGCGCTGCTCCACGGGTGGCCGGTGCTCATCTGTTAAAGGTGCCTGTGCCTCAGGCGTTGTTGGTGCAGCCCTGCATCGCGTTCCGTGCAGCCACTCAGGATGTCCCTGTACCTTTAGTGATGTTCTGGTATCTCAGTATTAGCTCCTGTATGTGCTTCACATTTTATTACTGCTTTTCTGTTGGGTAGTAGTATTGCCTGTAGCAAATTTTTTACCAAGGGGCCATTTTGAATGGGGCGTCCTGCTGCTGTTATGAAACCACGATACTGCCACAGCTGGCCAATATCATGAACAACTCCAAAGGCATAACGTGAATCAGTGTAAATGTTAACATGTTTCCCCTCAGCTAGGATGCATGCTCTTGTTACAGCATACAGCTTGGCTTACTGGGCAGATGTGCCAGGGGGGAAGGCTGCACTTTCAACTATGGTGTCTACTGTTGTTATAGCATACCCTGCTCTGTAATCTGTGTCTGTTAGTCTGCTGGAGGAACCATCAGTGTACCACTCATAGTCAGTTTTCCTAATGGTGTTTGCTGCAAATCTGGTCTGGGTGTGGTGCATGTCTCTACAACTTCAACACAGTCATGGTCAGGGGTCTCATCTGAATCACCTAGTGGAGGTAATAATGTTGCCAAATTAACAGGTGGGCATCTTTTAATGTTGATATTGGTGTTAGACAACAGAGTGACATCATAACCTGTTTGCCTGGCCGCTGAAAAATGTTGTGCTGCTGCAGATGACAACAACAACTGTACCGAATGTGGCACATAAACAATACAAGGGTAGTCCAACACAATGGAAGTCGTCCTCTCTACCATCACAGCTGCTGATGCCACTGCTCTCAAACAAGCTGGATGCCCAGTTACTGCTGCAGGCAAAGTCACAGAGTAGTATGCCCCATGTCTTTTTCCTGAGCCATGCTGCTGTGTCAGCACACATTTTGCAATGCCATTTTGCTCTGACACATGATGGAAGGGCAGTTTGTAATCAGGCAGCCCCAGGGCTGGCACAGTGCACAACGTCTCTTTCAGTTTCTTAAAACAGTCTGCAAGTTCATTAGTCCATAAAATGTTGTTGGGAGCATCTTGCAGTGTACATTGTCGCAGGATGGCATCATAGGATCTGTACTGAGGGATCCACTGGCGACAGTAGTTCATCATCCCCAGGAATGACAGCATTCCTTTCTTGGTGGATGGAGGCTGCATGCCCTGAATCATTTTTATCCTGTCAGGTGATATGCGGTGTGTACCTTTGGATACCACATAACCCAGGTAAGTCACCTCTTTTTGGCAATGAAGCTTTGTGTCCTCTCTCCTGGAGGTGATTCAGCAGCGCTACAGTGTCTTTTTCACAGGCCTCAAGTGATGGAGATGCCACAAGTAGATCATCAGCGTACTGCAAGATGATGCTACCTCCTTCCAGGTGTAGGCTGTCCAGGTCTCTCTTTACTGCCTGCGCATATACCGTGAGACTGTCAGTATAGCCTTGAGCTAGTCTTCTGAAAGTATTTTGAGTATCTTTCACTGTGAAAGCGAAAAGGTACTCGCTCTCTGGATAGACTCTAATACTGAAAAATGCAGAGGAGAGATCAATAACTTAAAAGTACTCTGCCTCTACAGGTATAGAAGATAATATAGTATTGGTGTCAGGCACAACAGGTGCTAACGGAACCACAATGTTGTTTATCTGTCGTAAGTTCTGTATGAACCTATACTGCCAAGTATTGCCCTTGGGTAATGGAATGATAGGACTATTACAGGGGCTGGAGGTTTTTTTAATGATACCTTGTTGCAAGAGTGATTCAATCCCAGGTTTTATTCCCTCCTCTGCCTGAGGTGACAGTCTATACTGACGGACATAAGGTAGTTCTGCATTTTCTTTAAGTGTCACTTTATGGGTAGGGCATGTTTTCAACAATCCTGCCTCATTTTTGTGTTTTGCCCAAACCTCTGAGTTCACTTGCTCTTGGACCTTGTTTTTAATCAGCTGTAAAGCCATATTCCCTTCAAGCTTGTCAAAAACTGCAGCCCTGTCCTTTCTGTTCATACACAACGTCCAACAACACCCTTCTCCGTCTCCTAACACAGACATGTAAAATCCTTAGTTCTAGGTAAGTCCTGAAGGCGTTTGACCTTAGGGTAGTAACCTGGTGCTACAGCTATGGATGCATGTGGTTCAGAATCTGGCACTTGAAATAACCTCATTTCCTGTGGTCCTAGTTCAATGCTCACTGCACACCCTTGTTTTCCTACATATAATGTGTGCTCGAGCAACTCCATTGTCCAGTACAAATGCTTGTCTGCCCTGTAGGTGTACCATTCAGGCACTGCTCCTGTGAAAAATGCTGCAGTACACTGTATGGGCCCAGGTACTAATGTCAACTGCACTAAATGAGGGACCATTTCACTCTCAATGTCAGGGCTATATTTAAACAGTACTTGAAACATGTTTTCATAAAAATCTCCATGTAATGGAGTCCATTGGTAACGTGTTGGAGAGAGAGACAAGATGGGGAGTGCACATAACACAGAGTCCTCACTTAATTTGCAAGCAGTAAGTGCTATATTAGCCAATTCTAACCTGTCCTCAGGTACTTGTAAGTAAATCTCATTTTGTGAAAAATATAATGTTGCATGCAATTTACAGAGGAGGTCTCTCCCCAGCAAAGCGATGGGTGAATCTGGTGACAGGAGAAACTGATGGGTAATTGTGAAGTCATCAACAGAAACTGGTAGGGGTTCTGACAATTCTTCATGCATCATCACTCCATTTACTGCTATAGTAGTGACAATCTCACCACTACCAGGACCCAACTTGTTTCTTACTGCCAATAGGGTTGCACCACTGTCTATTAGGAAATCGATCTCTTTACCTCCTACCTTAATTTGGAACATGGGATTATCCTCAGGTGTGCCTGATACCTTCATCATAAAGCACTGGGCTCTGGTTGCTGCAGTTTGTTCAATCTCTCTCTCCGCGTGGTCCTATGCTGATCCATGTTGCTCCTGGAAAGAATTCTTCAGGGAGTGCTGGGTCTGCTTCACGTCTCTGGGCATGGGTGGTGCAGATGGCTGGATCTCATTTCTGTCAAACCTTTCATTCCTGTTGTTTCTATCATTTCTATTATACTGGTCACTTCTCTCATTCCAGTCCCTTCTACCTCTATTTCTACAATTACGTCCCCAGTGCCCATACCGCTGGCAAATATGACACCGATCCCTACTCTTATCTCTTCTCTGGTATCCTTGTCCATTATTCTGTCTATGCTGTGCCCTCTGATAGTACATTCCCTCTGGCTCCTCCTCTCTTTTTACTTGCTGCAACATCATTCCTTTGTCATTTTTAGCGATGTCCTTCCTTACCCTAAAAATACCATCTCTTTCCATGGTTATGAGAAGCGTGCACAACTCGTGATATCCTTTAGTGGACCAATCAGGGTGCCGCAGTTTACAACTGATGGCCACAGAAGCTAGCAATCCATTCATAAGGTTTTGCGTAGCCAATACCTTATAGGCCTCGGTGGTGCGCGGTACCCCTGCACTGTTATCCCATGCTTCATTGTACCTCAAGATGTAATCAGCCACTGACTCACCTGGCTTCTGCAACGTGGCAGTGACTTGAGAAAAATCACCATGTTTAACTGCTAGGCCATTAATTGTGTCCCTGATAGACTATAACAAGTTAATCAATCTATTTTCTGTGACATCCATATTATTGGTCAGTATGGTCCAATCTCTTTCCTGTGGAATTTGGAACGCACTTTTTACTAAAGACCATCTGCTCCCATATCCTATTTTTAATAACATTTCTACATCTCAAGGGAGGGGGGTATAGGCAATACATATTTTATTAAGCCACTCATAATATTTTACACTGGCAGTCAGTGTGTCAGGTGCGTCCTTAGTCATTTGGGTTGCCTCCAAGGGGGTCCATGGCTTGAGCATGGCTGTCCCCCCAACACTATTTTTGGTGCAGTTATTTTAGTGTTCAATAGTGTGTCATCAGTATGTGAGTTCTCACCCTTTCCCTTTAGGGTCCGTGTGCGTGACCGTGTATGTATCAGCCTTTCCCTCCTCTCTAGCTTATCCTGTAGTTTATTATTGGAGTGTTGTATTTTCTCCCTATCAGTGTTCACTTCTTCTTGGAACTCATCAGCCTCCTTCCTCAGGTGTGTCAACTGCTCGTGTTCCTCCTCATTTGTTCTCTCTTTTGCACTCAGCCCTAAATCTTCCCTCAGACCAAAAGTGAAAGTTTGGGCTGGGGATTCAAAAGCATTTAGCATGTCCCCTCCTAAGGATAAGTACCCATTCAGGACTGGTGTTCTAAAACTGTCCTTCTCTCGGGCTAGTTGGCATGTCAGATACCCTAGTTAAATCACCTTCCAGGGATATGTGGCAATAAGGTACACGTAATAAGCTTGGTTGTAAAGCCAGTGCTTGCTCAGGTGTGTTATGTCTTTCACACTGAGTGTAGGGGCCTGAAAGTGATGGGTAAATTGAAGTTGCTAGAGGAGGGGATGAGAATTGAGGTGCAGGAGAAACAGGCCCTGCAGACTGGATGTTTTGGTCCAATGTTTGGTGGCTGTTCTCATTGCTGGCTCTACCTGAGACCCAGGAATTAAATTCACTATTTGCATCTACTCTCTGTCTTTTCCTTTCTTCCTCAGTAAGCAACAAGATCTCCTCCTCAGTCAATGCGCTGCTAGTTATTTGCTCATTGTCTGTTCCTTCCCCCCAGTTTGACAAAAAGGCCTTGAGGCTTAGAGGCGATAAACGGTTTCTTTAACTTATTTATGTCAATATTTACTTGGCGGTGCGTCCAAATACATAGCAGAGCAGCTGCCCTTCTAGAAGTAGTGGCATTTGGTATTTCTTTAACCCGGTCTGCTTCAATTGTTGAAAACCCACACACGCTGAGGGCTTACCGGCGTTTCTCTGTAGCTGTTGGACTTTTGCTCACAACTAGCCGCACCCGCTCCGCGGGTGCCGCGTCGCAGTTCTGGGCTTGTGTTGCTGTTGGGAGCACGTTTGCTCACAGCCATCAGGAAGGTCTCGAGGAAGCAGGGATTGAGCCTGTACTATCAGCGCCGCCGCAGGGACTCACCTAACCAGGAGCCCCTGCTTTCCGGCACACCTGCTGACCTGCTGCCCCTCCCACCCCTCGCTCAGAGGGTGAAAAGCGTTCGAGCTCCTCACTCCGGTGTGATTCACACACGCTGAGGGCTTACCGGCGTTTCTCTGTAGCTGTTGGACTTTTGCTCACAACTAGCCGCACCCGCTCCGCGGGTGCCGCGTCGCAGTTCTGGGCTTGTGTTGCTGTTGGGAGCACGTTTGCTCACAGCCATCAGGAAGGTCTCGAGGAAGCAGGGATTGAGCCTGTACTATCAGCGCCGCCGCAGGGACTCACCTAACCAGGAGCCCCTGCTTTCCGGCACACCTGCTGACCTGCTGCCCCTCCCACCCCTCGCTCAGAGGGTGAAAAGCGTTCGAGCTCCTCACTCCGGTGTGATTCACACACGCTGAGGGCTTACCGGCGTTTCTCTGTAGCTGTTGGACTTTTGCTCACAACTAGCCGCACCCGCTCCGCGGGTGCCGCGTCGCAGTTCTGGGCTTGTGTTGCTGTTGGGAGCACGTTTGCTCACAGCCATCAGGAAGGTCTCGAGGAAGCAGGGATTGAGCCTGTACTATCAGCGCCGCCGCAGGGACTCACCTAACCAGGAGCCCCTGCTTTCCGGCACACCTGCTGACCTGCTGCCCCTCCCACCTCTCGCTTGACGCCCCCATAAAAGGAACCCCCCTTCCCCGCTGTGCGGGAGCACACGGGAGCATCCGGGAGAAGCCCGGGACAAGGGCGGGACCATCTTTGGCCATCAGTGGCCAGAAGAGGCCGGGCCGGGCCACATCTCTTGGCTCTGCTAAGTGGGTACGAGAACAACGGGAGTATGGCCACAGGCACTAGAGCTAGTAAATCTAGGAAAGCTGCGGGAAACACAGTCATAGGCACAATGGACCAATTTATATCCCGGGCAGTCTCCATTGTAGAAAAGGAGATAGTTCTAGCTGAACGAAGACTATCCCGGGACTCTATGGGCCTGACACACAAGCGCTCATCTTTGGGCACCCTCGCCCTAGCCCCTAGCCCAGTAAATGTACCACCTACACCACTTGTGGTAGTCGACTCACCGGTCACTGTCGAGAGGGTGAGTCGGATTAGGGTAAGCTCTGAAACGGTAACGACCATTGCACCAGACATTGCTCATGACTCAACACATTTTAACCTACTCGACTCATGCAATCCCTTGCTGGGGGTCCAATACGACGACCCTGAATCTGAGATTATCAACGCCCAAAGCCCTCTTGTTATATCTAACAAGGCTTTACACCTTCCCTTTACAGCTGCACCTACCGAAGTTGGTACCTCCTTAGTAGCGGCTTTAGCGACTGTTCCATCTGGGAAACCAGTTTCAGGTTCTGCAGTACCCAGGAAAAGAAAGCGCCCTGTTAGCCCTTACAGGGGGGGTCCTCTAAAACCACGTAGTAAATTAAGCAGGCACAACGCGACCAAAGGGGGTATCTCTAAAACAACTAATGCTTATACTAGAGTTTCATTACCCAGGGGCCTGGTTTGTCCGCTAGGCACACCTGTCCCGCCAGCGTCTCCTGGCACCACCCCAGTTCCTCAGGTAGCGCACACTGATACTGTCCTCCAACCTCTAGACGTTGAGGGCCTACTTAGGTCTGTGGTAATGCCCCTTGCAGACAAGATTGATTGTCTCATACGGAAATTAGCCACCCTTGAGCAATCAATGTTGGATAACTTCTATGCTGTGAAATCACTGGTTAAATTCCACTCCAAGAGGCAGGGAGAAGACAACGGAGGGTCAAGGTGTGGTACAGTAACACCAGTAACACTAGTACCCTCGGAGTCAATGTCTTGCCATACAGTACCTATACCTGGGAAGGCCCTGCAGTTACTGCAACCAAATACAGGTATCAGTCCTGCTCCACAAACTTCTAATCTTATACCTAGTCTGGGCCCCCCAAGGAAAAAATCAAATAGTCAAGCAGCAAAGACCTCCAAAGTTAAAGTTAATTTTGCCCCTAACCCAGAGGATATAGCGTCAACCTCCAAGGTAGCTGAAAATACGCCAACCGTGCCGAATGGAAACATAATTGTACCTATTTCCATTTCCGGCAGTCAGGTTGTGCCTAAACCTCTAGCTAAACCCCCAGTTAAATTACCACCGGGCAGGACAAAAATTAGCACACCCAATGCTAGCCTCCCCCCTGGGTGCCAACCGTATGTGGTAATCCTCACGGGGGTCCCGGAGCTTGAAGAGGGTTCTTGCGAGTTGTACTCTGATCTCAAACACAAGACCCTGTCCTGGCTCAGATTAAATAGACCTCTCCCAGGGCATATTGATGGTAGGATAGCCCATGTCCGTCGTGTGGGGTGGATTGGAAATAGACGCAAGGACTTAACCGGGGACTGCGTGCTAATTAACTTCAGTGATCCCAGAGCAGCAGGTATGATCTGCAGTCAGCAGTCGCCACACAATTTTTGCGACATACAAACCAGGGACTTGGGGTATTTCTATCGTCCCCCTCCGTTATCTGGGTTTGAGAAGCCTTTGCCGGATGAGGGCAGAGGTGCATGGTATCCTCACTATCCAACCTTGGATGCCAGAGTAAGGGCAAGGACGCCGACTCAAGCGGCTCCACCCCATGGATGGGGTTGGTGACTCGATAATCAAGTTGCATTAAACGCCCCTCCACCTAAGGCAAATGGGTTGTACACAGCAGTGAGTGTCCCCTCGTCATTAGTTACCCCCCACACGTTCCAGCCAATGTCCTTCACCACCATCTCCTCTCCTTCAGGCAGTCGATCTGAGTCTACTGAGCTCATGGAAGGAGTAGAATACTCGGGGTCCCCGAGCAGGGTTGCTGGATGTGCAGGGCCACTGATTCGTCCTATCCTGAAGGCTATCAGTTGGAACGTGGCAGGCCTGAATAACAAGTTGGACGCCCCGGACTGGGTGGCGCTTACAGAGCCCCACGCCGTCTGTGCCTTTCAAGAAACGTGGTGCGTGGAACCAAGGCATAGAGTAGGATATGCTTCCTTCTCTGTCCCGGCAGGTATACCAGTATCAGGAAGAGGGCGCCCATTTGGAGGTCTTTTAGTCTGGGTCGATATAACATTAGGGTGGCGAGTGTATCACCATCCCCAAAAATCACCAGATTTGATGTGGCTCACTGTAATATGTCCAAATAAAGTTGAGCAGCTGGAGATTTTTAACATTTATACACGAGGGGCTTCTGGGAGGGCCTCGTCACCAACCCTCCTGGCTCTAGAAGCAGCCCTGGGGGAGTGTCGTGGCGACTCATTAATTTTGGTGATGGGGGATTTTAACTGCACATTCGAGCCTTTGATGGCCGACGAATCCTTGGACCTGTTTGACGAAGATTCGAGGAGAGGCGTTCCGCCCCTCGATCTTCCAATTGTCAAAAGGTGGACACCCAGAATCGTCCAACTGAATTCCCTTACACTTGAGTTTGGCTTGAGAGCAGCAAACGGGAGAACACGGTCAGACCCAGAGGGTGCACATACGTATAATAGGGTGGGTCACTCATCTAGGATAGATTATATCCTCTTAAACTTTTCCTTGTGGGCCCACTTGGAGGATATGATAGTCTTGTCTTCCTTGGAAAGTGATCACAATGCACTCTCATTATCCCTAATACATTGGTGGAGGGCCAGTGGCTTACTAATTGGAGCTCCTGCGGCACTCGAGCAGAGGTCATTGGGGGGGGTGGTCCCTTCCAATTGTCTCAGACGTTTAAAATGGGACAAAGTGGCCATTGATGAAGAAAAACTATCTTGCATCAGAGCCGTTATTGCCGCAGCCTCTGAAACCCTGGAAAATCAACCTCCTAGCCCGCATAAGACAGCAGCCATGTTCAGTGAGGTTTCGACAGCGTTAGGGGACTTGTTCCTGGTCAAACCAAATCCCAAGGTAAACAAAAACCATGTTAAGCGACAGGGCAAATTAGGCTGGTACTCACAGGCGTGCCGCGCTGGAAAAAGAGCTCTAATCATGGCAGTAAAGAGTGGTGATGCCCTAGCAATAGCTGCTAAACGTAAGTCCTACAAATCCACAATTAATATAGCCAGGAGAGACTGGGAAGACACCTTCTGGCAGGAGCTTCGCGCAGCAAGCATAGAAAAAAATGCAAAAGGTTTTTGGGACCTGTTACGAAAAAAACATAGACCCCTGGACACCGTCATTACATGCAATATAACCGAGGACCAGTGGCACTCACACTTCTCGAAGCTGTATACTGCACCTGCTGCAGAAGCGATGGTCTTCCCTTTACCTCAGATTCTTCAAGGTGCCGGCAGCTATGAGGAGAGTCTATTTTCCAGGAAAGAGGCTGAAATTGCCATAAAATCCCTGGTTCCTCGCAAAGCAGCCGGACCTGATGGCCTACCTGGCGATCTTATCCGCATGGACATAAGCGAATGGGCTATGATGATTGCCTCGCTATTGAACGCAGTCATGGCAGGCGCCCCCCTCCCTGCTTCTTGGATGGCAGCTGAGGTGGTTCCCCTGCACAAGAAAGGTTCAAGAGATGACCCAGCTAATTATAGACCGATTAGCTTAATAGACTGTTCCCAAAAAGTGGCGGGCAAGGTCCTCTTATCTAGGGTCCAGCAGTGGGCTGACGAGAATAAGATACTCTCGGATTTTCAGGCTGGGTTCAGATCCGGGACAGGGACGATAGAACAATCGCTAAGGCTACTTATGATCTACTGGAAGGTCGTCACAATTGGAAAGGGTACCTTATATCTGGCCTTCATCGACCTCCGCACGGCCTTCGATTTGGTGCCTAGAAACAACTTGTGGAAAGTGTTGTGCGACCTGGGTATGCCACCCTACTTGCTTCATTTGATCATGAGATTCCACGAAAATAACTATGCCCAAATACGTTGGGGGTCAAATGGTCAAAAGACCTCAAGAATAGAGGTGAACAGAGGTGTACGACAAGGTTGCGTACTTGCCCCAACCCTGTTCTCCTTATACGTAAATGGAGTGGTGGATTTTTTGACTCAGACTCCAGCAGATGCCCCCCGTCTGGCAGGTCGCCTAATTCCTACCTTACTCTTTGCTGACGATACTTTACTTTTGTCAAAATCTCCGATGGGCCTCCAGCAGCTTCTTTCTGGATTTGACACCTTCTGTAAGCAGCGAGGCCTTTGCATTAATACAGACAAAACTAAGTATCTCATTTTGAATCCCCCACACAAGCTTGGCCCCCCTCCAACATTGGGGCACGTTGCTCTAGAAAGAACTAGAACGTTTGACTATCTGGGCATTCGCTTGGTGGATACAATGAAATGGGACTGCCACTTGACCAAAATGTTGTTGAGCTTAAAAACAGTGACTGGGGCCCTGTTGAAAGAACAGAGAGCAGCATCTACAAGACCAATAGCGGCAGTAATGGATATTTACTCCGCCAGAGGAGTAAGTGCAGCACTTTACGGGGCGGAGCTCTGGGGGATGTCAAATATGAAAGTGCTAACTCGAGCTGAGAATGCCTTCCAGAGAAGCCTAATGTCTCTCGGTCCTTCTGTTCCCATTTTACCCCTGCAATTGGACATGGGTTGCCGGGCGATTGAAGATCAAGCAAAACTACGCCCCCTGTTACTGTGGGCCCGCATCTGGAGAGTGCCAGAGCTCTCAAGTTACGCGGATGGCCTACGGGAGATAATTAATTGCCCCGGCTGGGCAAAAATAAAATGGCTAAGGGACGTCAAGGCTCTATTTATAAATCTGGGGCTGGAAGAAGCATGGCACCAACAGTCAGCCCCGCCCAAATCCATGCTAAAACAAATTTATTGGACATGGGTGGCAAGTAAAAGGAATTCTTCCTCAACGATCTGCAAATCCACCAGAAATTTTGTGGAGCATAAAGATGTCCCTATCAGAGAACTGTACCTGGACATTGTTACTGCCCCATGGGATAGATCTCTGTATTTCAAATTCAGAATAGGTCTTCTCCCGGTTATGGAACTCACATGCCACTGGAAAATACCACACCAGACTGCGCCATGGTGTCCATTTTGCCCTCAGCGTTATGAATCTGTCCCCCATCTGTTATTCGAGTGCCCCGCCTATAAGGTTCCCCGAATGAAATGGTTAAAACCGATGTGCCTTACTTTGGGCACTAGACATTGCAACGTGGCATTACGAATTTTACTTACAGACACTCGCCCATTCTTCGCATGCGCCACCTCGAAGTATTTAGGTTGGGCATGGCGAATACGGTCAAAAAGACTTAGGCAAATTGTTTAATCATGATTTTAATTCTTTTAGCTAAATTAAATAATTTTCCTTTTAGACTAATGTAGAAAAAATGTTGAATTTTAGAATATCTAGGGTTTTTTATGTTTTCTATTTAGTAAATGCTCTAAATGACCTTTAATGTATGTATGCTTTTTAAGATATTTTATGTCGAAATAAAGCCTATTTGACTTGACTTGACTTGACTTGAAAACCCACACTTTTGCCATAGTGATAACAAATGCTGTTCTGTTTGCACATAGTTACTTAATTCCAATAAACACTGGCTTTAAGATGTGGGCCAATCTTTTGCTAATTCTAGCACTTTTTTAGTAGGCTTTTTGCACTCACTATTCACCATTGCTATTGCAGAACAGTCTCTGTATTCAGTGGAAGCATTCCCCTGGCCTTTCTTTTTTGAAAGGAGAGGTTTATTTTTTGCAATTGAAAGCCACTGCTGTAAACAATCTTTTACATAGTGTGAATCCCAGTGTATATACTTTCTGTCAAGCATTCAATATCATCTATCTCAAGAGAACCAAATCTAGGCCACAGCCCTTCATTCCCTTTCTACATCCATACTAGCGAGAAAAAAGGAGTTACATATTCTAAACAATTTGTATCTTTTACAACCTGAGCTGCAGGGCTATCTGCTGGTAATTTAAAATCCTTGTCTAATGACAGTTGTTTAAACAATTGTTTTGTCTTTTTCACCATGCTAGGCCTTACCACCTCCATTATTCCTTTAGAATTGCCGGTGCCCATTGTGCCCTTCGCTTATAACTTTAAACCCTGAAAGATAAACTGATTTGTCTCCTGGAAGGAAAAATGTGTTAAGATTTGGATAGAGAGACTTGAGAGAAAAAAAATCAACAGTTGTGGACCACTCAGACAACACGTAAAACAATCTGACTTCTCTGATGCAATTTGTTTTGATATCACTGAAAGAAGAATTTCAAAGAAACATAGAGGGACAATATTTTTAAAGATCAACACATAAACATAATTAAATACAGTCATTGATCAATGACAGAACAGTGCATATTTGAAAATCATTTCCTTGTGTCCTGCTGCCAGCCAGTAGTCCATGCTTCCCACACTACACTCCGGGAGGGTTGTTGTTATTTCTTCGTTACCCCTACCTTTGGGGTCATAAATTATTCTCTAGCTAGGCTCTTCTGTTGTGCATTATGCGGTCCCGTAGACCACTGCCACATATCAATTCAAAAGGTATTGATACAGAGAAAGATTCTCAATTAATCTTTCTCTTCAGTCCCCTATTTAGATTAAATGCCAGTTACTACCCCCCTTTTTTTCTCAAAAACAAATACTATGTTCTGACTGAGCATTTGAAACACTGAAAGGTCACTCCAGCAAGGCATTTAGCGTTTTACAGCCTACTTACTGGTGACATTACAGTCCTTCAATGCATCTCACTTCTGACGCCATTCTGTTGAGTTATAAATCTTCCAACCCTCCTCAGAGCGACGCAAAGCAAACAGACTCCAGCAGCCCCAAAACACAGGAAATGTATTTGCACCTTCTTTTATTGGCATGCCAAGGCAGAAGGCAGATGCAGTGTCACGTCTTGGAACAAGCTTCTTCTGCTCACATAGATATTCAGGGGAGCATATATAGGGCAGAAAGTGCTGTCATCAGTAAAATCCTTAGATGTGTACAAGGCCAAATACAGTTGTACATATACAAATAAAATTGTCAAGGCGTAGAGCAAAATAAGGACACAAGGGAACAGAAAGCAAGTTTAAGCAAAACCTGCAAGAATTGGAGGCTTTTGACAGCTGTTAACCCAGGGCATGTCAGAGAGGGCAAAAAAAGGTCCTTGGGTCAGGCTGAAATAGATTTGTAAATGAGGGGCTGATATTAGGACCACAGAGCAAGCAGTTTGGTCAGAGACCGACATAGTTAGGTCAGAGGGTCTGAGATAGTGTGGGGTAGAATTTGAGATTGATTCACTTATTTGGCTGATGCAAACATGTAGATATATATTTTTCCTCACAGTGAGCACCGAAGATAGACACATCAACACCACTCTCGCTCATCACTTCTTTCACCCATCTTGCAAGCATGGGAGATGAAACTGCTTTATGGGGGGATCTGTGCGAGATCAGAAGTTGAGGTCCAACACCTCTCAGAGAGGCAGTTCTCTTTTCATACTCTTTTAGGCATTTGACAACACACAAACTTTCATTCAAAGAGAAGAAAGGGTAGAAAATTGAATATGAGATAGTTTTTTTCCTTTTCTTAAGATAAAAACAAACTCCCTCAGGTTGATAAGCTCTGCTAGAACATCTAAAGCCTTATCATCAGGGGTTCATCTAAAAGAAACTAAGCAAAGCAATACAGTAGGCTTGTAAGAGATACATTTAAGAGAAAGGTTAACATTGTCTCCCCAAGAGGAGATAAGTTGTAAAACATTTCTTACGTCCCATAAGGCCGAATATTTAGGGGTTGGAGGATTAAGAACCCGCATACTTCTCATAATTTTCATTGTTTAAAAGTTTTGTGCCACCGAGACGCCATCAACTAAGGAATGACCCGCAGCTATTGCTGATCTATAGACATTAACCGTTGTGTAAGATAGGCTAGAAACAAACAGTTCCGATAGGAAATTAACTACGTGAACTAAATCAGTTGAAACGGGATCATAGTGTTGTTGAATAAACCAGCGAACCCATTTGTTCCACGCCAGTCGATATGCCATCCTTGTTCCAGATGCCCAAGACTCAGATATGAGTTGGAAAGCATTCTGCGAAAGCCCTGTGATTTTCCATTGTCACCTGAAATCTCCCATGCCGTCAAAGTCAATAGACCCTGGTCTATGAGAGGATGAGATTCACCCTCTGGACCCCGAAGTATTTGCTTGAAAGTCAGTATTAGGATTGGAAAGTCTACACTCAGCTCTAAAAGGACTGGGAACCATGCCTGCGACCTCCAAAGAGGGGTTATCACTACCATGTTCTGTAAGTAACGACGGGCATGTAAGAGAAGACGTGGAAGCATGACAAACGGCGGGAAGGCATATGGCGTTAAGCCCCGCCAGTTCTGGAGGAAGGCACCCACCAATGATGCTTTAGGATCTGGCTTCCAGCTGAAGAAGCTCTTTAGCTGGGTGTTCAGTCTGTCCGCGAAAAGATCTGTCCCGAACGGACCCCATCTGTCTTGGATTATCATAAACACCCCTTCTTCTAGTTTCCAGTTGCTGGAATCCTTGAAATTTCTTGAGAACCAATCCGCTACACCATTGTTCAAACCAGGAATGTTGTCTGCTGTTACAGACAGTCAAATGTTCAAGCATTAGCTCCAGAACCCTTTCGCTATTTCCGTATGACCCTTTGAGTGTGATCCTCCCATCTTGTTGACGTATTTCACCGAAGAGACATTGTCCATGCGCAGCATTATGCAACATTTCATTGAATTCTGAGTGAAGCGTCGAACCGCAAAAGAACCCGCTAGTAGTTCCAATCAGTTGATATGTAGTTCCTTCTTGTGTTGTGTTCAACGACCCCCTATTGATGAGTCGTCACATTTGGCACCCCATCCTTCTAGGCTTGCATCTGATTCTATTATCAATTCTGGGGCTTCCCCAAAGATGGCACTGTCATTCCAGGCTTCCGCATTCTTTAGCCACCAAGTCAGTTCCTTCTTGGAGTCTTGGTCTAGACATGTAATTTGTGAGTAGGAGAGATTCATTCTGAGAGCTTTCGTTTTCAGTCTCTAAAGGGCTCTGTAATGTAGAGGTCCTGGAAAAATTGCCTGGATGGTTGAAGAAAGGAGGTCCAGGATCCTGGCCAAAACTTTCAGGGGAAAAAATCCATTGATAGTATTTTTCTGAGCTCTTTCCGAAGTTTCTTTATCTTTTTCCTTGGTAATTTCAGTTCTGCATCCAGTGTGTTGACCATGAAACCGAGAAAGTGAGTTTCTTGGCTTGGTATTATACATGACTTTTTTGTGTTTATTATGAAGCCTAAATGTTGAAGTAGGCGGATAGTAAGATCCGTGTGACGAGTTACCGTCGATTTGGATTGACCCATTATGAGGATATTGTCCTTATAAATAATTAATCTTACGCCCCTTTCCATTAGCAATGCTACTACCGGACTTAATACCTTGGTGAAACACCAAGGGGCTGAAGAAAGCCCGAAGCGGAGGGTGCAAAATTCCCAAAGTGTTCCTTCCCATGTGAATTGGAGGAATTTCCTGTGTGGGTGCCAAATCGGGATAGTCAGATAGGCATCCTTTAAGTCTAGACGTGTTCACCAGTCTCCCTTTCTCAAAACGTCCCTTAGGAGGTGTATTTCCTCCATTTTGAAGTGGTGGTACGTTACCCATTCGTTTAAGCTTTTCAAATTTATGACTGGTCTCTGCTCTTTGTTTTTCTTTTCCACTAGGAATATGTTGCTCACAAAAGCTGTTTGGTAGCTGTCTTTTATTGCCCCTTTGGCTAACAGGTCTTTTACTTCTTGAGAGACTAGTTTTCTCTGTTCCTGAGAGAAGGTTATTTCTTGAGGTATTTTTGTGTGAATGGGGGTATCGACAAATTCTATTTTGTAACCCTTGTATCTAGAACCCACGGGTCTTGTGTTATCATGGTATACTGATACTCTTAAAGCCGAAAAATCTAAATGTAAAGCACTAGAAAGGAAATGGAGAAGAAACTATGCCCCTGATTTGAAAACAGTTTATAAAAAATCTCTTAAAATTTATCACGATCTATGTAAATCTCTGCGAGCTACGTACACATTTAAAACTATCACTACTGCTACTAACCGACCCAAGACACTTTTTAGTTTAGTAAAAAATCTCGCCGGTGCCGAAACCATAGCTAAGATAAGAATTTGTGTGAGGATCTTGCTCTTTTTTTCTCAGGTAAAATAGAGAAAATTCATTCTGAAATAACTAATTCCTCCCTGACGTGTATGATGTCATCTTCAATTTCGGTTCGCACTTCTGTGGAACATCTTAATGTCTCTTCTCAATTAGCCTTCTGGCCTCTTTTGGATCTGGCCTCTTTTGTTTCTATTCTTGATACAATAAAATCTGGCTCACCCAATGACCCTTTACCTATTTCCATTATAAAACAACTCGATCCCATTCATCTTCAGGTTATTATGGAAGCCCTAAATTCCTCTTTGCAAGCGTCTACAGTTCTGTCTGCCTGGAAACACTCAATGGTTGTCCCGTTGCTAAAAAAGCCTACTGCAGACCCCAAAGTCCTTGCTAACTTTCGACCTTTTTCCCTTTTGTCTATTTTTTCTAAGTTTTTGGAAAGACATATTCATCTACACCTTTCCAAGTTTGTTGAAACTAACAAAATACTTCATTCTTCACAATCTGGTTTTCGAGCTGGCTTCTCGACTGAGACCACTCTCTTAGGGGTCACTGAAAGACTACGACTTCTTTTGGACGCTGGAGACACAGTCGCGCTCATATTATTGAATCTGAGCGCGGCTTTCGAAACTATCTCCCACCCTATATTAATTAATACACTGAAATCTTTTGGCATCTGCGGTTTTGCTCTGGATTGGTTAATTTCTTTCCAAGCTGACCGCACTTTTCAGGTTTTTTCTGCTTCGGACAGTTCTAATGTCTTTCCATCGCCTTTTGGAGTTCCTCAGGGTTCTATCTTGAGCCCTTTGCTTTTTAATCTGTATGTTAGGCCGCTAGCAGATATTGCTGACAGTGCTGGATTGTCTCTCTTTACATATGCTGATGATTCTCAAATCATCTTCTCGCTTTCGAAATCTGACCCCTGCTCCATTTCTGCCCTCCAGTCGGGATTACGCCAAATTGCTGTTTGGATTAGTAAAAACTATCTGAAACTCAATGCCAATAAAAGTGAGGTCCTTATTTTAGGTAAGCAGAAAGATCTTTGGGGCCCCTTTTATTGGCCGAATGAGATGAGTGTTCTTCCGTGGCCTGCTGATCATGTTCGCAACCTGGGTTTTTATGTTGATGACTCTTTGACAATGCATCATCAAGCAGTCAAAGTTGATGCTACTTGTTTCACTATTTTAAAATGGTTGCATAAAATTCTTTGGATGTTGCCCAGCGATACCCAAAAAACCGAAGTCCATGCTCTTATTACATCACGGCTGGACTACGGAAACGTTCTGTTTCTGGGTGCGAATAAGGCTGTGTCCCGCAGGCTGCAACTTGTACAGAACTCTGTTGCTAGACTCCTCTGTGGGGTTCCCAGATGTTCTTCTATTTCTGGAAATCTTCGGGATCTACATTGGCTTCGAATTGAAAAGCGAGTCGAGTTTAAAGCATTGAGCTTTATTTTTAAAATCAAATGGGGTCTAGCACCGGACTATTTACAGACCCTTGTTTGTCCCTATGTTCCGACCCGTCATCTTCGCTCTGCTTCACTTGAAAAATTTCTAGTTCCTAGATTTAAACTTTCCAGAATGGGGGATAGATCTTTTTCGGTTCTAGGCCCTACTCTTTGGAACTCAATTCCATAAGTAAGGAAACTTTGTCCCCCCAGTTTCGTCGTTCACTGAAGACTTGGCTATTTGATCAATAATTTTCATAACTTCAGCAATGTCCAGGCGCCGGGAAACCCTTGTTGGGTAGCTGTTGCGCCATATAAATTCAATAAATAAATAAATATCAAAGTCCAATTCCCAGAGAAAAGGGCTAGTCTCCCTTCCACCTTTATAGGGGTATCTGAAGGGTCTTTCAAGGTTCTTACCTGTGGAGAAACCTCTGTTTCTTCTCTATCCCAGAAGGGTCTTGTACGGTTTCTCTGTCTTTGCGGGAGGAAAGATCGGCCTCCATAAAAGGATGTCTGTTGGAATCTTGAGCCTCATCCCAGAAAGGGTCTAGAGGATGATTGTCCACGGCCGGGGAACTGACCCCGCATTCGCCCGGCCATTACAAAAATGTTGTCTTGAAAAAAGACTTTTTTGATGTTGCGTTGTGACTTCTGAATAGAGTTAAAGTCCCCGACATATTTAGCCATGTCGCGAATAAACTCTGCTCCAAAGAGGAGTCCTTGAGAAGAGGGTCCTCATTCTTTATTCGCTAGCTCAATTAGTTTGGGGTCTATTTTTAGGAGAATTCCTTTTCTCCGTTCAATAGAAATAGCTGTATTGGTGTTGCCAATCAGGCAGATTGTCCTTTGGACCCACTGGCGTAATTCTTTAAGGGTCTATAAGTGTCCCTTCAACATAGGCGTTTTAGGCAAGTTCAACATTTTTTGTTATTGTGCCAATTGTGTCCAAGAGGCGGTCTTGACACGATCTTAGGCTCTTGTCAATCCCTTTCCTAGGGTCTTTGACACCCTTGGCTATAAAACCCACGACCTTAGGGTCAAGTTCAGGGGTCATAGCGATTTTATCAGGAAGGGATGGGCGCGGGCACTCAGATCTCAGTCTTGATCTGACTTTCTTAGGGATTTCTTTCCTGAGCCAGAAGGTAATGTAGTCCGCTACATGTTGGGAAGGGAACCATTCTGGGGATAAAGGGTGTTTGATTAGCAAGGGATCAAACATAATCTCCCCGAAGGGGTCGGTAAATTCCCATTTTTGAGCCTGAGGCCTTACTTACCTCTTCAGAGCCTCCCGGTCTTTTGTTTCCTATGTTCTCATCTTCAATGTCAAAGTTTGATGAACAGGAGAGATCTATCTCTGCTTCATTCAGCTCATCACTGTCAATGTGTATAGGGGATTCAGAGTTTGTCTGTCGCCCTTCTGTGATGCCCGAGGCATCGTTCTCGTCACCGCCTGAAAAGCGTGAATCATGTGTTTTCCTTGTTTTCTTAGTATTTTTTGCAGTATCAACATGGTGTTCTGTTGCAGCTCTTTCCTTTGGGGCCTTAACTGCCCCTTCTTTTGTGCCAAAGAAATGCACAATACTGGTGGAGGGCCATGCCCTTGACAGCATTTCAAATTTTTTATCAATTGTCTCAATAAAAGAATCCATGGCTTTATCCATGGCCTCAGAGACCATTGATTCGAGCTTACCTTCAAGGTTAGAATCTGGATTAAGAGACATTGAGGGGGAAATATATAATTAATATACTAAATCAAGTATAGTGATATTCCTTTGTCTTTTTTTATAACACAGAATAAGGGGTCAATGTAGAGTTAAGTAGATTATCAGCCCCTTTTATTTTCTCTTTAAAAGACCGGGGTAGAGATCTAATTGGAGGAGGTGGAAGGGGTTAATTTCTAATTTGTAGCCGAGGAAGCGTAACCTGGTAAAACTATTCGTGTTGCGTTGATGTAACAGCAGCAACTGCCAAATGTTGCTTGCTGTAGTTATGACAACCATGCACATCTCTTGCGTGCGTGGTTGTTCCCTATGGCCATTCCTTCAATTTTCCTCTCCCCGAGATGCGCGATTGAAATGCGCATCGCGGTGGGGAAGGAAGACTGATGGCGTGCTGCGAGGAGCCGGGAGAGCAGTTGGGAGGACACGGAGGTATTTAGACTAAGGGCGGGGCAGCCGTAAAAGACAACATGGTATGTGGCAGTGCTCAGGACAATGGAGGCAGGGACGTGCCTCAGCTGACAGGCCTGGCTCGCGCTCAAAGCGCTGCCAGGCAACTGAGGAAATATGAATTTTCATGGTCAATTGTGTCCCCTATCTTAGACCCCAACGGCTCCATGTACAGGCTACAAGTACATGTATGTTCCCTCCAGTTCCAGCTATGAAGACGCAAATACATGTGCGTCCAAGGTCAACATGCCCTCTTTCAGATCCGCCATGAATGGGTCGAATATTCCATTCCTAAGTATGATTGGCCACCGACTTTATATGGTTCACTTTTCTAGTTTTACAGTTCAGGCGAGTAGGCCCTGAATTCTGCCATCAAGCCTTTTCCTGCTTCTGCCTCTGAAATGCTCCAGCCTGGACCTGCATCCGTATCCATGAACTTTGTCCTACTCCCTGCGCGGCTAACGGTGCCTGACGCGGCCTGTTGCCTGCCAAAAACTGTATTCAGCCTTCAAGTTATCTGCTCCGCTCCTCATCCAATGCATTCCTGTCTAGCAGTTTAGGTAAACATCCTTCCAGCTACCGAGCAAAGGGCTCGGCCTCGCTGTCTTTATGCAAGTAATTCATAGCCCCTGTTACCATGGAAGATTCCTGCCCCCTCGCATCTCATGTAGACACATAGACGCTTGTACATGCACTAACAGTCAGTATAGAATAGATTCCGTCCGAGAGACCTTTCCTTTTGGATAAAACAGTTCCTTAAACAAAGATATTAGATACGATTTGGGATTAGGTTGACCTGACCCCCCAGACTTCTGTCTCCACATGTAGAGCTAAATGTCAATTCCCCTTCACCCTCTAGTTGCACGTCAATCACACGTCATGCGGCTGCGCGCGCATCTCTGCCAAATATTTCTGCTGACACTGCAGGATTCTCTTATGGATCCACCCACTTGTGACATCATTTTAAATGACGTTTCTAGTATACGCCTGTATTTACGCCTATTTTCATTACGTATGTGTATTCTTATCTGTATTATCAGCTGTTACGCCTCCTGCATCTGTCTTAATGCAATGCTTTTCATATATATATTGTTACTTGTCAATAATGTATTGCCTATCCCTTCCTGAACCTTCGTGGTGATGGAATAAGATTGCCTGGTTCGAACCATAATTCCTTTGTAAGGAATAAAGCCCTTTTCAGAACCTCTAATACCACGGATTCTGCCTCTTTAAATATTTACCACATAAATTGGCGCCCGAACAGGGACACGTTCTCATCTCACGCGCCGGAGGTGCGTTGCAGGCCCGGTCTCCTGCCACAGCTGGACGGACAAAAACGCGTACCCGCAGGATTTCCTGTATCTCCCTCCGGCCAAGCGGGGGTGACTGAGGCTGCGATCAACACCCAGACGAGGCGGTGAGAAGTGCGAAGTATCCCGACCAGAGCCTAGCTGAGAGAGCAAGATCCGAGGTATACAGAGGCCCACCAGGTTCCGAAGCTCTGAGTCCAGTCGAGTCCAGTCCGGTCCAGTTCAGTTCAGTTCCGAGGCCTTCCGTTCCGTGCTACCCGGTGAGTACCGTTGCTGGGGAGGCAGTTAGACGTGCACATTAATTTGTGCCGGTCCTGACGGGTTTGGGTACACAGATCCGGTCTGCACTGTTTTAGCAGTGTATCTGTACTGTTTAGCAGTATATCCAGTATGTTCATGTATATAATTCAGTATTATCTAGTATTAGTATTATGTCAGTAACTAGTTTTCTTCTAATTATCATTGTTCGTTAAATGTTAAATGTTAAATGTTTTACTGTGTTCAAAAATTGTGGTATGAATGAGTGTTTATTATTGGGTTTATTGTATTAATTGTGTTCAAGTCCAGTTCAAGTAAGAATCAAGTAGCAAGGTTTAAAGATGCCGTTCTTTTCAAAATTAAGACAGATCAAAACTAGAAAAGGAGTACTCGAAGAAGCTGTTCCCATCCCACCTAGGGACACTCCAGGGTACTTTATGTATCATAAGCATGGCCTAGATGCCGTATTATATCTTGATTTATGGGTGGACTACACCAAGGATCTAGCAGAAAGTCAGAGGTGGCCCACAGCTGGGACATGGGATGCAGATTGCATCATGAGAGTAGAAGAAGAATTATGGAAAAAGAAAGCCAGACAGTCACAGAAAGATGCTATTGAGTTATGGCGTAAAGAATCGCATAGGCGCACAGAGAAAGCGCTCAGACAAGAAGAGAAAAGTAGGGAGAACTCAAATAAAGCCCGAGAAAATATATTAATTGAGGAAGGTATCCGAGTAAAAACCGAACAAGTAGACAGACAACGAAACACTCTTATGAATGGTATGTATCCTCTTTTGGCCGAGGGTTTACCTAAGGCCACCCCGGAAATACCGAAAGATTTGCCACCCCCATTACTCCCGATTAAAGCACATCCCAAGACCGCAAAAGATATTTTCCTTTCCTCCTATTTAGACGACGTAGCTCCCGAATATGTTAATGTTCCACCACACACGCCACCTGTCGATGGTGCTCTACCCCGAGAACATCCGCCCCCAACTCCGCAACCACAAACTCCTCCGCACATTCCAATAGGTCCATCTGTTTCCACCGCTTTTCCCGCATCTACAGTTTCTACCTTACACTCCACAACCTCAGAAGGTGCGACAGGAGGTGCGGCAGCAATTTTTGCCACGCCACCATCACGAAGCAAATCGTCTCTTAGAGATTTAGCAAACCAACGTACACCCCAAATAGCAACGTCCGACATGTTTAAGGAACATCTTGTAGATTGTAGATATGATCCAGTGCCCGGTAAAAATGACAGAATGCTGCTATCATCACTACGTATACGACGAGCTTCAATATATTTAACGACGCTACCAGGAATGATTAAACATTTAGACAATATATATCGCTTTGTCCAAACAGGGCAAGGCCCTGAAAGTATTGACGAAGCCATGGAATACCAGAAAGCGGATATACAGAGACAACTGTTACGTTTCTTCATAAACTGCTTGATCAGAGACAGAGATAGGTCCGAGGTAGACCAGGATGAAATGCAAATACTTACCCGATGGGGTCAGAATATATCAGAGGGAAAACATGATAAACAGACATGTATAGTAGCTATGTGCCGAAAGATCCGCAAAGAAGTAGAACGAATACATAAAGCCAGATTGGAGGCAGACAAAACTGAATCAGAGGGAGAGGAGGAGGAAGAATCAGAAATGCCCACAGGACAATTAGAAACGATAGCCTATGTAGGTAGGGGAAGACCTTGTAACAATACCAGATACTTTAATGACCCGATACGTCCGATACGTCCAGAATGTAACAGACATTTTCAAGCCCCTATGCTAAATACGAAGTCCCCTGAACACTTATTCCAGGCTGCTGATAAATTACTCCGAGACCGAAGGGGGTATCATATGCTCGATTCTATGGATGAACAAGAATTAGCCAGGTCAGCAGTACAATGGGCTGACAGTTCTGAAAAATACAGTGATGATGCGTTAGCACACACGTTTTTGAATCTTACCCCAGACGAACAGCGTTTAGCTGGTATATACATGATACAACACCTCGTTATATTATATAGAAGCCAACACTCCGATCCTGGTCCCCTACCTGATATACTGATAGAATTACTCACGAATAAATGGAGAGGTTCAGGTACTGATTTAATTAAAGAAATTCTAGAATATCGACACCAGTACATTGTCTTCGTATGCCCAGAACATGTTTCAGTTTCCCCCAAGTTGGAAAGAAAAACGTACCACATAGACAGACAGAATCCCTTACGCGAAGTACACCCAATAAGAGGTGAAGACAATAATTTTAAACGCGTGTTTGTGTACGCGCCCATAACTAAAATTGAATTATTAGAAATGAAGAAAGTAGTACCTAGCCATGACAAAGACCCAGCAGGTTTCCACCGTGAGATAAAAGACATGTTACTCATGGGAGAGTATACTTATCCTGACATCATGAAAATATTGAAAGTTTTATTGCCTGCCGGTATTTACGAGAAACTCAAAGAAAAGGAATGGGAGGTGGGAGACCAAAAGATAGATTGGACAGCATTAGAAAACGAAGAAAAAGCCCGAGCTGCAGGTTCAGGGCTTGGGGAAAGGACTACAGCATTACCAGGATTATTAGTGCAGGTACTACCACGTCTATTAACTACGAAAAAGGAAGACTGGGGTGCAATTTCAGCCTGTAAACAAAAACAAGATGAAGACACTAGTGATTTCTATTCCCGATTTGAAAAATGTTTTGGTATTAATAGTGGCATAAAAGCAAGTAGTGAGTCGTATCCACATCTGTTTGTGACAAAATTAGTTGAAAATTCCCTGCCCCAAGTTAAGAGTAGAGTATTAAAATTCGAGAGTACTTGGCAAGGTAACACACCGTCACAGATGTTACAAATGTTACAATATCATCATAATAGAATTAGAGAAGAACAAGAACATGAACAAAGACGTATGAAAGACACGAAAATGAAAATGCTTATTGCTCAGTCAGTTCCAGCTGACGGTCATAAAAAGGGTACGACACAGTCCAATGATTCAGTAGGTCCTGTTAGAGGGACATGCAACTATTGTAAACAGCCAGGTCATTATATACACGATTGCGCAGTTCTGAAACATAATATCTCTACGGGTATAACGAAAGAGACACCACGTCCGCCTAGACAGGATCAGATCCAACAACAAGTACCTCAGAATATACAGCCTATGCCAGCTGTACAACAGACCGCACCACAACAACAACAACAACCACAACAACAGCCACAGCCCATTGCTGCAATACAAAACACGACACAACAAATGTACCAGTATGCACAAAATGACTATCCAGAGTATCAGCGCTACACATGAAATAGCCTAGAGAGGGAAGTTGGCCTACCCCTTATTGAGGTTCCCGTAGATCAAGAGGGTCCTTACGTACAGAGTCAAGTATTAGGGAAAGACAGAAAGTTTCTACTCGATACAGGGGCAAGCAGAACCACTATCAGTCACAGCGAAGTCCCAGGGGCACCCCTCTCAGGCTCACAAAATATTTCCCTTGGTTTTTCAGGAAAGCCTACTATTAACGAAGTATCGCAACCGCTTGCATTCACAGTCGGTCCATTAACACGGACTACAGATCTATTGCTTACTAAATCATGTCCAGAAAACTTGTTAGGTATAAAAACATTGAAGGCTCTAGGAGCTGTAATATGTTGTTCTCCGGAAGGAGTACGACTGTTTTTGCGTGACTTTAAAGGTCACTACGTGTCTAGAGACATAGATCACCGGTTACAGAATCTACCTGCACATTTATGGGCGCAAGGCCCCACTGATGTAGGTTGTATGCATATTACACCATATCGAGTCACTCTCAAAACAGGAGTGGTACTACCACGAATACGACAATACAAGTTACCCCCAGATGCTGTTGTGGCTTTACTGCAAATCATTGACGAGCTTATTGCACAAGGAGTGGTTGTGGAAACCGACTCCAATGTATGTAATTCCCCGATAATTCCGATTCTTAAACGAACAGATCCAAAAGCACCACCAGTATATCGATTAGTTATTGATCTGCGAGAATTAAATAAGTGCATTTTACCACAATACCCCGTGGTCCCAGATATCTCTTCATTGCTAACAGCCATAGATTCAGAAGCAACGTTCTTTACTGTAATTGATCTCAAGAACGCTTTCTTTAGCGTCCCAATCGATCCGGAAAGCCAATATTTGTTCGGATTCAGTTTAAATGGACGAAGTTTTAAATTCGCACGCACACCTCAAGGATTCACAGAAAGCCCCAGCATCTATAGCCAAGCACTGAAAAGAGAACTTGACAGTATCCACATGCCAGCTAACACTGCCCTGCTTCAATACGTCGATGATCTGCTGATCACCGCCCGAAGCGAACCTGAATGTGAAAAAGCATCACTGACGGTTTTACATTTCTTAGCCGACAAGGGGCACAAAGTGTCTCCTTCAAAGCTGCAATTCTGTGTCCAGCAAGTTGTGTACCTTGGGCACTTGCTGTCCAAGGGGGGAAGACAGCTTACACCCGACCGTATCCAGTTAATTGTTAACATGCCGCCACCCAAGACACAAAAGGAGGTACGGGCATTCATAGGCCTCACTTCGTACTGTAGGCAGTGGATCCCTCAATATGCATTTCTAGCGAAACCACTCATTCAGTTGACAACACAGGAGGCAGCGACATCGACTGTCCTCCCTTGGACTCAGGAACATACACAAGCTTTTGAAAGCTTAAAGAAAGCTTTATGCCAAGCACCTGTTTTAGCAACGCCATGTTACAGCAAACGTTTTACACTTTTTGTTACAGAACGTGAAGGTACTGCTTTGTCAGTACTCACGCAGGAACAAGCAGGATCACACAAGCCATGTGCTTATTTTTCCAGTACATTAGATCCCGTAGCTCAGGCTCTTCCTGCGTGCCTGAAATCAGTCGCAGCAACAGCTTTAGCAATCAGACAAAGCGATGTCATAGTGTTAGGACATCAATTGACAGTACAAGTACCACACGCAGTAGAGGTTCTCTTGAACCGGACCCAAACACAACACTTGACTATAGCAAGACTGACGGGTTATGAATTGACATTGTTCCCGCCACACATAGAAATCAGACGTTGTAGTACATTAAATCCTGCCACACTTTTGCCATTAAGTGGAACAGACCCATTGGCACATGATTGTATTGAAGTTATTACTATTACAACGAAACCCAGACAAGACTTGACAGATATTCCATTATCAGATCCAGACCTGACACTGTATGTAGATGGTTCATGCATGAGAACAAACACAGGAGAGTTAGTGGCCGCTTATGCAGTCACAACAGACACTGAAGTTATTGAAACAAATTGTTTCGCTACCTTGTCAGCTCAAGCAGCAGAGCTCATCGCTCTGACACAAGCCTGTATTCAAGCCAAAAATAAGAAAGTTAACATATACACAGATTCACGTTATGCATTCGGAGTCGTCCATGACTTCGGTGTGCTGTGGCGAGAGAGAGGTTATTTGACTTCTCACGGTGCCCACATCCAGCACGGTCCCCTTATTCAAGCTCTGTTAGATGCAATACATCTGCCGACTGCAATATCGATTATGAAGTGTAAAGCCCATACAAAAGTGACTGACATTATTTCTCAGGGTAACGACCTAGCTGACAGAACAGCTAAACAGACTGCCCAGAATCAGACTCATACAACTGACACGACAAAGACAATAGTTCCGACACCAACACACTGCATGACAGTTAAGGATCCCGCCCTTGATGTAATTGACATACAGACACATGCTACACCAGAAGAAATAAAGAGATGGACTGAATTAGGAGGGATCCAAACGGATCAAGGATGGATGACGAAGGGAAAATCTATATGGTTTCTCCCCGACTCAATGGTTCAAGTCATCATTAACACAATACATAGTCCAGCGCACCTAGGAGAGAAAGCTATGCTAGACAGTATTCAACACATTTGGTTCAATAAACACTTGCGAGCAGCAGCTAAACAGAAAGTACGTACCTGTATGATTTGTTGTCAGTTCAATCCAGGAAAAGGCGTTCCTGTAGAACAGGGTGGATTTCAACCCCCCGATCACCCTTTTGAAGTCCTCCAGATGGATTATATCCAGATGGAACGATGTCGAGGATTCAAATATGTCCTCGTAGTTGTATGCGCTCTTTCCCGGTGGACAGAGGCGTATCCCGTCTCAGATTACACTGCCCCGACTACTGCCAAACAGTTAGTTCGAGAATTCTTCCCACGGTATGGTTTGCCCCGTGTCGTGTACTCAGATAATGGCCAACCGTTCTCATCCGAGCTAATGAAACATGTTTCACTTTTGTTAGGCTATCAATGGAAATTCCACTGTGTCCGACATCCCGAGGCAGCAGGTCTCGTGGAGCGGCATAATCAAACTTTGAAAATTAGACTGTCCAAAGTATGTAGAGAAAAAGGTGTCGACTGGATAGTAGCTTTACCAGTTGCGCTCTTTTACATGAGAATGGTAGCACACTCTCGAACAGGGCTATCCCCGTATGAGGTGATCTTCGGTAGACCACCAAATATGTGGGGGACGCCTATACCCCGTAAAATAACTGATGTTGATTGTAATATGCTGACAGATTACTTGGCTTCCTTGATGTCTGCACTACAATCTTGTCGTTCACAGGTAGCTGCAGCTTTTCCCGATAACACTGAGGTGAAGCCCCATGACGTGGTTCCGGGAGATCTTGTACTTATAAGGAACTTCGACAGAAGGAACCCGCTGGAGCCTCGCTGGCAGTCGCCTAAACTCGTCTTATTGACCACAAGGACAGCTGTGAAGATTGAGGGACGTAAAGGGTGGTTGCACTCGTGCCATATCAAAAAGTTTCATGGACTATCATCCGACTTGAATTTTCAGCCCTGCATTCCCTCACAGACTGACTCAAAACTCCCCCTGGTTGACAAGCCAGAAAAGGAAAACTATAAACTGAAACTAAGGTCTAGCAAGTCAGACAATTTGATTGTTTAAGTCCTCTCCAAGGTGAATCGGTTGAATTTGTCTCTGACATGTATCCTCTAGACCGAAATAGAGAGAGAAATAGACAGAAACAGCTCAAGAAACATGCGTACTGTAAATCACTTCGTAGTCACTGCATAGTGACATTGTTAATTATGTTTTTTCTAAGTCTTCTGATTATTATTTCCAGTATATTGTTACACATGTATTACCCTATTTCCAAGCGTGCTTTCAATGCTACTGCCGAACATTCTTTTAGCGAATTACCCCCGCATGAGTTGTCCTATAGATTTGCGCTGCGCAACAACACATTCATTAGTATGTTACATCATTCTCATCAGACCAGCAATGCTACAAATTGTTGGATATGTGGCCGACTCCCTCCCTATCAGAAATACAAGGGAGTTCTGCCTCTCTTTCCGTATCCATTCACACACAATGGCTCCTGTGGAGCATGGTTTAGTTTGATTAATTCCCTAGATTCAGATTCAGTAGTTTATCAAGACAACTGGGTTTGGGGAAACCTGAACCTAGTTTTACTTAAAGTCTGCTACCCTAACAAGGAGGGACTTCCCAAAAGAACAGGAACTGATCTAGAAAATGAAGTATATGGATTAGGTAACTTTACACTTAATCTTATGATCCTGAATATTGAATCCGAAGCTACACCAATCTTGCCCGCTATGTCAGTATTTCCAGTTAGAGGCGAATTATGTGTAAGAAAGAATGGTTCAATACACATGGGCCATAGTAAATGTATCACTGTAATAGAATTCAGTGATAAAGGCAAGTCTACATTTAGAGCTTCCCGTCACTCCTACTTCCTCTGCGGTCACACCGCATACATACGCCTACCCCTAGATTGGGATGGTACCTGTTACATTGCATTCCTTCTGCCACCTGTTTTCCTAGCCCCGCCTGATTATCATAGGAATACCCATTTAGTACACAATAGACAGCAGAGAGATCTCCCGATTGTCGACTACACTGAAACAGCATGGGAGCAATATACAGATTTCAATAAAGGTTTCTTTCCCTACATAGGTACAGTCACTAATAGTAAGCTGATACGTAGATTAACTAGAACCCTTGAAGCAGTAGTGAATGAAACTACTTCCGCCTTAGGCAACTTAACAGAGGAGCAGTCTGCGATGCGGATTGTTGTTCTTCAAAATCGTCTTGTCCTTGACGTCATTCTGGCCGATAGGGGCGGAGCTTGTAGGGTCATCGGATCAAGTTGCTGTGTTTTCATACCAGAAAACGCGCCGTCAGTATATAAGGCCATAACTCGACTTCATAAGATCGTAAGCCAGATACACCAGAATCCAGGCACCTGGACTTGGTCCGGTTGGTTCTGGAGCGTGTTGTCAGCCTGGGGATGGAGGATCCTATCCTTCCTAGGTATTGGCTTTCTCATACTATTCAGTTGCTGCTTGTGTCTACAATGTGGGCCAGCGATTTGTGGTCTGTGTGCCACATCGTGTATCCCGCCTTCGAATTTTCATTCAAGATCCCGGAAGAAGAAAGAAGAACAAATGATGCTATATGAACAGATTGATGGATTGATGAAGATGGATATTTCATGAGGGTCCGTAGGGGACAAGGAGGGAATGAGGAAATATGAATTTTCATGGTCAATTGTGTCCCCTATCTTAGACCCCAACGGCTCCATGTACAGGCTACAAGTACATGTATGTTCCCTCCAGTTCCAGCTAGGAAGACGCAAATACATGTGCGTCCAACGTCAACATGCCCTCTTTCAGATCCGCCATGAATGGGTCGAATATTCCATTCCTAAGTATGATTGGCCACCGACTTTATATGGTTCACTTTTCTAGTTTTACAGTTCAGGCGAGTAGGCCCTGAATTCTGCCATCAAGCCTTTTCCTGCTTCTGCCTCTGAAATGCTCCAGCCTGGACCTGCATCCGTATCCATGAACTTTGTCCTACTCCCTGCGCGGCTAACGGTGCCTGACGCGGCCTGTTGCCTGCCAAAAACTGTATTCAGCCTTCAAGTCATCTGCTCCGCTCCTCATCCAATGCATTCCTGTCTAGTAGTTTAGGTAAACATCCTTCCAGCTACCGAGCAAAGGGCTCGGCCTCGCTGTCTTTATGCAAGTAATTCATAGCCCCTGTTACCATGGAAGATTCCTGCCCCCTCGCATCTCATGTAGACACATAGACGCTTGTACATGCACTAACAGTCAGTATAGAATAGATTCCGTCCGAGAGACCTTTCCTTTTGGATAAAACAGTTCCTTAAACAAAGATATTAGATACGATTTGGGATTAGGTTGACCTGACCCCCCAGACTTCTGTCTCCACATGTAGAGCTAAATGTCAATTCCCCTTCACCCTCTAGTTGCACGTCAATCACACGTCATGCGGCTGCGCGCGCATCTCTGCCAAATATTTCTGCTGACACTGCAGGATTCTCTTATGGATCCACCCACTTGTGACATCATTTTAAATGACGTTTCTAGTATACGCCTGTATTTACGCCTATTTTCATTACGTATGTGTATTCTTATCTGTATTATCAGCTGTTACGCCTCCTGCATCTGTCTTAATGCAATGCTTTTCATACATATATTGTTACTTGTCAATAATGTATTGCCTATCCCTTCCTGAACCTTCGTGGTGATGGAATAAGATTGCCTGGTTCGAACCATAATTCCTTTGTAAGGAATAAAGCCCTTTTCAGAACCTCTAATACCACGGATTCTGCCTCTTATTTTGACTGAGTTATTCTTACTAGACTTTACCGCATAAAAAATAGTACAGGTAATTTAAATATTTACCACACAACGCCTAGCGATTGCGTCTATTTTTCAAAGGACGTATGGTGGAAAGTGAGGGGTTAACTCAGCAATAGTAGATCGGCGCGGCGCATACGCGAACAAAGACCAATGAGGCAGAATTTGAAGGGTCTAACCGACTCGGGAAAGTGAAAGAAAAAAAGGAAAGTGGTGAAAAATACACAAGACTGTAATGTCTAAATTAAGAAGGTATTCAAAAGAGACATTTTTAGACAAGAGATATTGCATAGTAGGGCCGATAGGACCCAGTTATATGATAAACAAGTACAAGCTAGTAAACATATAAATTGTATAAGCACAAATTAATTATCTTGTTGAGCAGCAGCAACAAAGAAGGAAGATGAATGTGTGCTCATGCTCTATATACTATAATGGAATGTTGTTTAAAGTTCTATATTCTCTTCATTGTTACAGCTGAGTTGTGGCAATAAAGGAGATTTGCATAATGTTGGCCTCCGTGTCATGCCATAAACTGACAATTATTCATGTACTAAAGGTGTATATTAATAATGTCATTTTACATGTAGGTAAATGCATTTATTGAATGTGCTTTATTTTCTATTCAATTCATAAAAGCTCATTTGTTGTTTTCTTATGTTAGGTGAATTTTGTAGGCCTGGAATGCAGTTCCCTGGAAACACTTGCTTTAGAATTAACAGTTCGAATTTCATGGGTGCTGTGGACTTTGTTCTTTTTTATGTTTGTATTGCAGGTGAAAGAAGCGTTTTTGTTAGCTAGAATTATGTTTTTGTTTTAGAGAATAAGTTACAAGTGTGTGGTTTGAGTCAACAAAGGGATGTCTTTGTGTGTCACACATGAGAGGGTCTGGGAACAATTAATGATCTATCCAACCCTGACAGAGTGGCATTAAAAACCACACCTTCGCAATCTCTATGCGACTATCTGAACAACTTTTTCATTGACAAAATTAAAATTATAAAAGCAAGCATCCCCATATGCCCAAGGCCCACTTGTCAAATTAAACCAAAAAACCCACACAGGCTAGAACAAATCCCAATGATAAGCCAAGAAGTTTTCACAGACCTATTGACCAAAGTAAAATCTGGCTCTCCTAGGGACTGTTGCCCCTTGGATCCTAAGAGAAGCCTTCACGGCCTGCCCAGACCCAGCCATGGCCCGATTAAACAAATTGCTATCCCAGGGTTACGTACCTGATGCCTTTAAAGAGGCGTTTGTCATTCCCCTCCTGAAAAAGCCAGGAACTGATCCCGGAACTCTTACCAATTACCGACCTATCTCACGGCTTCCTTACCTGGCCAAACTACTCGAAGCCCACGTAGCCAAAAACCTATCTGCCTTTCTGGAGCAGTCAGATTACCTGGACCCTCATCAAGCAGGGTTCCGCCCAGCTCACTCCACAGAACCAGTGATACTGTCAGTCCTGGATTCCCTGCGAGAGAAAGCGGACGGAGGATCCCCCCAAGCCCTGGTGCTGCTGGATCTCTCTGACGCTTTTGACACGGTCGACCACAACATCCTGGTCGACCGCGTCATGGATGCAGGAATCCAAGGATCGGCCCTCGAATGGATAAGCTAAATACTACTTTTAGAAAGTTAGTATTTACTGACCTGACCATCTCAGTCCGCCTCTGCTGTGTGTGTGTTCTGCCTAGCAACGAGTAAGGAGCAGGGTGGGGGGATCCCCAGAGACAGGTTGGCTGCCAGGTGGTGGGTAGGGAGATGACACCTGGATGGGTGGGAGGAGTACACCTTGACTCTTGAATAGACCTGTGCTCTGCCACCACAAAGCCGGCGCCGCCCCCTGTGGGGCGGCTGATGTCTCTGCCCTGCTGCTGAAAGGAAAGAGCAGAGTCACCATAACAAAGTGCTCCAGAACTGGACTGAGCCAGGCCCAGGCCCCCTGGCGCTAAAGAACAAAAGAATCATGGTATAAAAGTAGGAGCCGGGCTCCTAAGAAATCAGAATCCTGTTTTACCACAAAGAACCTCTGCCCGACTAGAAGGAGAAGAAGACGCTGGAGGAGCTGGCCTGCTGCTTGCCTTGCTGAGAAAGGAGAGGAAGAGACTTACTGAAAAGACTTTGCTACTTTGTGCTTGAACATTCTCCAAGGGCTTGATCTGAGCTTGCCCCCTGAACTGAACCCCAGGACCAGTGGGTTCTCTGTGCTTTTGCTCGTCCTCCAATTCGAGCCGTGTGTGCATCCCGCTGGAAAGAGACTGCGCCCCTCATCGCCCCTCCTAGGGCCGTGACACTCAGAAGCTTGCCTGCCTCAAACCCGTGAGAGCCCCGCTCCGTCCAGAGCCGCTCTCTGTCCCCGGGCCAGGTCGCCTGCATCCCTGTCACCGTCTGCTACTGGAGCGCGCTGACCGCGCTATCACCCCTCCCGCCGGAAACCGTCCGGCGACTGTGATCTACGCCGGGTCATCCAGCTGCACTGACCGTGCCCTGCGACCCCGCTTTGCTATCCCCGGACATCTCAGGCCGCGCCGCCCCCTCTGTGGAGACCCTCCGGCACCGCCGTGCTAAAGGGTCGCTGGCCGCGCCTGCCTACTTGCCCACACCTGCTGATTGAGGACCCAAGAACACTTCCCAAGCTGAGAGTCGCACCGACCTGTGCCGACTCTCCACATCACGAAAGAAGTTCCAGTATCGGGCTCGGGGCCCGCAACGCCTTATTTCCCCGTTCGCAGGAGCCGATCTCTGTGAGTACTGGAACCACAAGTAACATTTGCAAGAGACTACAAGGTCTCCATTTGAAGCTACGAACAAAGAACATTTGCCTGCTTTACAACCTGGTGGCATAGCGAAAACGTTGTTGGTCTTGTGATAAGTCTGCTGAGATATATATCCTTATTTTTACATAAAGAAGCGTATTTTTCTATATATCCAAGTCTGGTGTCCGTTTCTGGGGGGATTGATGTATTTACTGTGTGTATGATTGTAAGTGCTTAACCAACAACGCCTGAGGAATCGCCTTGGCTGCTCACGCCACGCACCTAGAGGGTGAGCAAGGGTCATTCGCGAGGGGTTATCCTGCGCCCTGACGTAGAGGAGAGGGTTCCTGCTTGACACAAGGGCAAACTTGCGCCAACCAGAGACCCCCGACTCTAACATTGTTGGCAGCGGCTGGGATTTCGGATTTGCACTTGTAATTTGCATACAGTGAATTATTAATCACCAGATAGTGAGAGCAGACCAAGTAACGCAGCCACAGGTTTTCATTTTTGAACTTTGTTGAGACATCTGCCATTACTGCAACCATGCCTGGCTCACTCTCTGCTGGAAGAGCGCTCTCTGTGATTTCTGGAATAGATGAGGTGGATTGGGAGAGACTGGAAGGCTACACGATGGAGCAATTGAAAGGCTACAGTGTAAAATTCCGAGTTCCCCATGCTGGATTCAAGAGGAAGACCCAGTACACCAAGGCGTTGAGAGCCTGGAAGGAGTCACGAGACCCACGGAATGCGGGGGACATCGTTCCACCCGACAACCTTGAGGAGCCCAGCAGAGTCCGGTCGCCAGAGGAGCTGGCAGACAGGGCAGCAGACAGGGCGCATGCGATGGAGATGGCAAAGTTGGCAGGACAAATGGAAATGGAAAAGCAGAAGTTGGCCCTGGAGGCACAACAACGCCAAATGGATCATGATATAATATTGAAGGAGTTGGAGCTGAAGGCGAAAAGTTTGGACACCGCTCCTTCTGGTGGCAGCACTCCACCGGTGCAGGTAGAGTCCAAGGTGTACATCCCCAAAGATGTAGTAAAGGAGTATTTTAGAAAGGATGACATAGGGCAGTGGTTTAGAGCCTATGAGGTGGCCATGTCTTCACACCGGGTCCCTGAGAAAGACTGGGGAGCGGGGTTGTGGGGAAGGTTCCTTGCTGAAGGGCGTGACACACTGTTAGATTTGCCCCTAGAAGTCCAGACCTCATACCCCCATATGAAGGAAGCTTTAATGACCAGGTATGGGTTAACTCCTGAGCTATATAGACAGAGGTTCAGGGAGACTAAGAAGATCCCTGAGAGTACGTATGTGGAGTATGTAACTTTTTTCTGCAGAGCACTGGATGGTTGGGTGAAGGGTAGCAAAGTGAATGATTATCAAGGGCTGCTTGATTTAATTGCATGGGAGCACTTGTCCAGTCAATGTTTTCCTGAGCTACACCAGCACCTGATTGATAGCAAGCTGTCCAACCCGAGGAAGCTTGCTGAGGAGGCGGACCGCTGGCTCAGCACCAGGGTCCACAAGGGTCAAGTGGGAGACTCCGCCAAAGGTGGGCAGGGTCCCCAGCAGAAGAGTGGGGGGGACAGGGGTAAACAGAAAGGGTTCCAAAAAGGCCCCCAAAGTAATCCCCAAGGGAACCAGCAGAAGGGTTCTCAGCCTCCCCCACCCCCGCAGCAAAACGGGGCCCCGACAGGTAGACCTGTTCCAAAGGGGCCCTTCAATTGTTATAGGTGTGGTGACCCGGGTCACATTGCCTCTGATCCTAAGTGTCGCCTGTTTGGTAAGACCGCACCCACTGGTGCTCCACCCCGGCAAGTAGCTAATGTTAACTTTGGGGAGGAGGTAGCCGTCCAGGAGGGTGGGGGTCCCGGGCAGATGACCCTAGTCTCGCTAGGAGACAGTGAGATGGTCCCTGTAACCTACCTGCCCTCTAACACTAAGAAATATGGGCAAGTAGTGACCATCAATGGAAAGAAGGTTGAGGCTCTTAGAGATACAGGAGCCAGCGTGACCTCGGTGAGGCAACACCTGGTGTCTCAAGAGCAGATTGTACCCAATGCCTACTGTAGGGTTGTCAATGCTGACAACATAGAGAGTCGTTGTCCAATGGCTCAAGTTCCCTTTGAGTGGGGGGAGGTCTCTGGTACTCTACAAGTCGCTGTGAGAACTGACATGCCTGTAGACTGTCTGCTAGGGAACGACCTGGAGAGCTCCCCTTGGGAAAAGGTGGAGAAGACCACGCATCTGAGGATGGTGGGTCTACCCGACTGGGCGTGCGTGACCACCCGGTCCATGGCAGCCAGTAGGGGTGTTGAGAGGGTCCTGGAGCCTGAGGGAGAGGTCCAGGAACCGGCCTTAGGGAGAAGGCGCAGGAGGTGCGGGAAACCGGCCCCCGAAGTTCCCACGGCCCAGGAGGAAGCAGACCCGGAGGGGGATGCTCTGGAGCCTACCGTGGAACAGATTGCTGAACTGGGAGACCTGCCTGAGCTGACCCATTGGCAGCAAGAAGGAGGTCCCTCCAGGGAGGAATTCTGCAGGGAGCAGAAAGAATGCCCTTCTCTCGTGGGTATGCGGCAACAGGCTGCAGACCAGGCCAATGGTGTTCAGGCCAAAACACATTACGTGTACTGGGAGAGTGACCTCCTGTATTCCGAGCCTAAGGCTGCTGAACCTGGGTCAGCCCGTGTGCTGGTGGTACCCCAGAAGTTCAGAACCTTCCTACTGGGGCTGGCTCATGATGTGCCTTTAGCAGGACATTTGGGGATGGACAAGACCTATGACAGGCTTGTCACCCACTTCTACTGGCCCCAAATGCACAAGAATTCATATTCCTACTGCAGAACCTGTCAGACTTGCCAGGCAAGTGGTAAGAGCGGAGGGAAGCCCAAGGCTCCTCTGCAGCCCTTCCCCGTGGTCGGTACGCCATTCCAGCGAGTGGGTATTGACATTGTGGGGCCTCTGGACCCCAAGACAGCCCTGGGCAACAGGTTCATCCTGGTCTTGGTGGACCATGCCACCCGGTACCCTGAAGCCATCCCTCTGAGGACAGTGACGGCCCCCGTGGTGGGACGAGCACTGATGGGAATTTTCTCCCGAGTGGGATTCCCTCTAGAGGTGGTGAGCGACAGGGGGACCAATTTCATATCCACATATATGAAATCCCTGTGGAAGGAGTGTGGGGTAACTTACAAGTTCACCACTCCTTACCACCCCCAAGGAAATGGGTTGGTTGAGAGATTCAACCGAACCCTCAAAGGCATGATCATGGGCCTGGACGGTCCAATGAGGCGTAAGTGGGACGTTCTCTTGCCATGCCTGCTCTTCGCTTACCGAGAGGTGCCACAGAAGTCTCTAGGGTTCAGCCCCTTTGAGCTTCTGTATGGTCACCCGGTAAGAGGACCTCTGAGTTTGGTAAAGGAAGGCTGGGAGCAATCTCCCAGGAAACCTCCCCAGAATGTATACAGTTACATGCTGGCCTTCCGAAACCAGACTCGGCGTTTCAGGCAACTTGCTGAGGCAAATCTGGAAGCCAGCCAGGAGGAGATGAAGCGGTGGTACGACCGGAATGCCACTCTGGTAGAGCTTCAACCTGGACAAAAGGTGTGGGTCTTGGCTCCAGTGGAGCCTTGTGCACTTCAGGACAAGTGGACAGGTCCATTTGAGGTTGTGGAGCGCAAAAGTCCTATCACCTACTTGGTGGACATGCAGTCTCCCAGGAACCCTTTGAGGGTCCTACATGTTAACCGCCTTAAGCCCCACTTAGAGAGGACCGAAGTGGGCATGCTGCTGGCCACTGATGATGGAATGGAAGAGGAGACCGAGCCTCTTCCTGACCTCTTAGTAGCCTCTGAGAAAGATGGGTCAGTGGATGGAGTTAACCTCTCACCCACCCTGACGCCCGAACAACAGGAAGATTGCCGCCACTTGCTGGGGCAGTTTCCCGATAGGTTCTCCCTGGTTCCTGGTGTCACAGATTGGTGCGTCCATGATGTGGACACAGGAGACAGCTTACCTGTGAAGCACAAGGCTTACAGGGTAACTGACAGGGTCAGAGCTTGCATTAAGGAGGAGGTCTCCAAAATGCTTGCGCTAGGGGTGGTTGAGTCCTCCAGCAGTCCTTGGTCCAGCCCCGTGGTCTTGGTCCCAAAGGCTGCTGCGCCGGGAGCCACACCTGAACTCCGGTTCTGTGTGGACTACAGAGGACACAATTCAGTAACGAAGACTGACGCGCACCCCATCCCCAGAGCTGATGAGCTCATTGATCGGCTGGGGGCTGCCCGGTTCCTCAGCACGTTTGATTTAACGTCTGGGTACTGGCAGATCGCCTTGACCGATGGGGCCAAAGAGAGGTCAGCATTCTCTACTCCAGATGGGCACTTCCAGTTCCGAGTCATGCCATTTGGAATGAAGAATGCCCCTGCCACCTTTCAGAGGTTGGTCAACCAGGTACTGGTTGGGCTGGATGCGTTCAGTGCCGCCTACCTGGATGACATCGCAGTGTTCAGTGCCACCTGGCCCGAACACCTGCGCCACCTCTGGGAAGTGTTGATGGCTCTGCGCCGAGCAGGCCTCACGATCAAGGCAAGCAAGTGCCAGATCGGGCACGGTTCCGTGGTGTACTTGGGACACCAAGTGGGGAGTGGCAAGGTGGCACCCTTGCAACCCAAAATTGAGACCATCCTGGCTTGGGAACCCCCCAAGACGCAGACCGCAGTGAGGGCCTTCCTGGGGCTCACTGGGTACTACAGGAGGTTTGTCAAGGGCTATGGAACGATCGTTGCCCCCTTGACAGAGCTGACTTCTAAGAAGCAGCCCAGGAACGTGATCTGGACTGACACCTGTCAGAAAGCTTTCGATACCCTGAAGACTGCCATGTGCACGGCGCCCGTGCTCTTGGCCCCTGACTTCTCCAAGGAATTCCTAGTACAGACAGACGCTTCAGAGCATGGTGTAGGGGCTGTTCTCTCACAGATGACTGAGGAGGGCTGGGACCAACCCGTAGCCTTCATCAGTAGGAGGTTACTTCCACGGGAAAGTAGGTGGAGTGCAATTGAGCGAGAAGCATTTGCTGTGGTCTGGGCGCTGAAGAAGCTAAGACCCTACTTGTTTGGGTCTCACTTCCGGGTTCAGACGGACCACAGGCCCCTCAGATGGTTGATGCAAATGAGGGGTGAGAACCCGAAGCTGTTGAGGTGGTCCATCTCCCTACAGGGTATGGACTTTATGGTGGAACACCGTCCTGGTACAGATCACGCCAACGCTGACGGTCTGTCCAGGTATTTCCGCCTTAGTGACGAGGAACCCCCTGGGCAAGGGTAGTTCTCCCCACATTTCAGCTGGAGGGGACACGTGTTAGACCTGGCACCTTGGCGTGAGTTTCCCTTCCACTTTTTGATGGTGTGCCTCGATTGTTTTGCTGGTGTTGTCCGCTCAGGGCACTGCGCCACGGCTAATCCGTGCCGCAGTGCAAGTGCTCCCTAGGTAAAGTGTACCTGTAATTGATGTTCCTGATTGGTTTATTGGATTCACTGTCAGTCCCCAGTAAAGTGCACCAGGGGTGCCAGGGCTTGTGAATGCCAATGCTGCTGGTGGGCTTGCAGCGCTGGTTGTGCCACCCACAGAAAGCGGCCTTGTAAAATGTGTCTAGGGTCTGCCACCGCAGACCCTGTGCGTGGTCCGGGACCGTCGCGCTGACTGCGCAAGTGCCCCCACTTGCCAGTCCCTAAACCTTCCCTTACCTACATATTAGCCACCCCTCTGGTAGGCCCAAGGGCAGGGTGCATTGTAGGCATAAGGTAGGACATGCCCTGATGTGTGTGGCATGTCTTAGTAGTGAATTACAGCCCTTGTCGTTTTTCACTATTGAAGGCTACCTGCTCTCCATAGGCCAGAATGGGCTGCTGGGATCACGCCAACGCTGTGACCCCAGTGGACTCAGAGAGCATGGTAGAGTGTCAAGTTTAGTATGCCGGAGCTCAGAATAATAAAATACTTCTTGTAGTCAAGTTTATTTTAATATCCTGGGTTTGTAAATACTACTTTTAGAAAGTTAGTATTTACTGACCTGACCATCTCAGTCCACCTCTGCTGTGTGTGTGTTCTGCCTAGCAACGAGTAAGGAGCAGGGTGGGGGGATCCCCAGAGACAGGTTGGCTGCCAGGTGGTGGGTAGGGAGATGACACCTGGATGGGTGGGAGGAGTACACCTTGACTCTTGAATAGACCTGTGCTCTGCCACCACAAAGCCGGCGCCGCCCCCTGTGGGGCGGCTGATGTCTCTGCCCTGCTGCTGAAAGGAAAGAGCAGAGTCACCATAACAAAGTGCTCCAGAACTGGACTGAGCCAGGCCCAGGCCCCCTGGCGCTAAAGAACAAAAGAATCATGGTATAAAAGTAGGAGCCGGGCTCCTAAGAAATCAGAATCCTGTTTTACCACAAAGAACCTCTGCCCGACTAGAAGGAGAAGAAGACGCTGGAGGAGCTGGCCTGCTGCTTGCCTTGCTGAGAAAGGAGAGGAAGAGACTTACTGAAAAGACTTTGCTACTTTGTGCTTGAACATTCTCCAGTTGGCAGTTCGGGCTGGACTGTTCCCATGAGGCACAGGGTCAAGACTGATTTGCATATGGCCATGTCTGAACTGGGGTGGCGTAGTGGGCAAAAGAACGATGGATTTAACCCAGATCTCTTGACTGGGGGAGAATGTCTGCATTGTCAGCATTCCGTCCATCATTTGTTTGTTGGAACATTCTCCAAGGGCTTGATCTGAGCTTGCCCCCTGAACTGAACCCCAGGACCAGTGGGTTCTCTGTGCTTTTGCTCGTCCTCCAATTCGAGCCGTGTGTGCATCCCGCTGGAAAGAGACTGCACCCCTCATCGCCCCCACTAGGGCCGTGACACTCAGAAGCTTGCCTGCCTCAAACCTGTGAGAGCCCCGCTCCGTCCAGAGCCGCTCTCTGTCCCCGGGCCAGGTCGCCTGCATCCCTGTCACCGCCTGCTACTGGAGCGCGCTGACCGCGCTATCACCCCTCCCGCCGGAAACCGTCCGACGACTGTGATCTACGCCGGGTCATCCAGCTGCACTGACCGTGCCCTGCGACCCCGCTTCGCTATCCCCGGACATCTCAGGCCGCGCCGCCCACTCTGTGGAGACCCTCCGGCACCGCCGTGCTAAAGGGTCGCTGGCCGCGCCTGCCTACTTGCCCACACCTGCTGATTGAGGACCCAAGAACACTTCCCAAGCTGAGAGTCGCACCGACCTGTGCCGACTCTCCACATCACGAAAGAAGTTCCAGTATCGGGCTCGGGGCCTTATTTCCCCGTTCGCAGGAGCCGATCTCTGTGAGTACTGGAACCACAAGTAACATTTGCAAGAGACTACAAGGTCTCCATTTGAAGCTACGAACAAAGAACATTTGCCTGCTTTACAACCTGGTGGCATAGCGAAAACGTTGTTGGTCTTGTGATAAGTCTGCTGAGATATATATCCTTATTTTTACATAAAGAAGCGTATTTTTCTATATATCCAAGTCTGGTGTCCGTTTCTGGGGGGATTGATGTATTTACTGTGTGTATGATTGTAAGTGCTTAACCAACAACGCCTGAGGAATCGCCTTGGCTGCTCACGCCACGCACCTAGAGGGTGAGCAAGGGTCATTCGCGAGGGGTTATCCTGCGCCCTGACGTAGAGGAGAGGGTTCCTGCTTGACACAAGGGCAACCTTGCGCCAACCAGAGACCCCCGACTCTAACACTCCTTCTTAACAAACCGTTATCAAGCGGTTCGCCTGGGAAACTTCACAACCCCCAAGATTAAAAACACTTGTGGTGTTCCACAGGGCTCCTCTCTCTCCCCTCACTTATTTAATTTATACCTCCTCCCCCTGATCCATGCACTAAAAGAAAGGAAAGTCCAAACCTTCAACTACGCAAATGATTTCCAACTAATATTTCCTATCAATGACTCCCCTACCACTGTCCACGAATTCTAGACGACAATGATGTTCATCCGTGACTGGATGAACAGCAACCATCTCAAGTTAAATCCGGACAAAACAGAAGTGATCCTCACGGGAGGCTCATTGAACCCCTAGAGCTTCTGGCCTAAAGAACTGGGACAGCCCCCCGTCCCCTCTACATCTGCGAAAACCTTGGGAGTCATAATCAACAATGACCATGAAAAATCAGATTGGATCTGTGATCTCAACATGCTGCTTTCAACTAAGGAAAATAAGAAAAATCAGCAGGTTCCTTACACAGGAAGCAAAAATATAGGTAGTTCTCGCTATGGTGATATCCCACATCGACTATGCCAACTCACTATACTTTGGCATCCCAGCCTATCTTACCCACCGCCTTCAAATGGTTCAAAACCAGGTGGCCAGGCTGATTTTTCAAGAAAACAGGCGCCAACATATTACCCCTCTTCTGAAGAAGTTATACTGGCTTCCAATAACCCAGAGATGCGCCTTCAAGGTGGGATGCATCATCTTTAAATCCCTGAATAGCAAAAACCCAAAATTAATTAACAGCTTGATCAACAGGTACACTCCAACCCGCAACCTACGATCTGCATATATGCATCTCCTGACCATCCCTTCATTCAGGCTAAAACGCGCTGGGGGGACAAGGCTCACCACCCTAAGCCCAAAATACTGGAACTCCCTGCCTCTTGAGATTAGATCCTGCACAGACCTCATGAGTTTAGTCTAACACCTTCAGAGCAGCGCCGAGAAACCAACCTGGTGTACGTTCGCTCTACAAATAAAGTTTAACATAACATAACATAACAACAAAAGACAAATTGTTGCAAGGAAAGAACTCCATTGTCCCGCGGAAAGTTACCTTCAGGATTGTACTTAGAGCAGGTAGCGTGATCCAGAGTGAATCCAGGGAAAATTACCTCAATAATGTGATGTTGGAAGTAGGGAAACACCTCCTTCTTCTTTTGCCTTCAGGGAAAAAGCATCTTGGAGCAAGCTCTGTCTTGGCAGCTTAATGGTATCTGCGCCATTGATGGTGGAGAGACTTATTAGGAAGATGCCACATGCTGACACCTTTTAACCCTTCTTCCTGAAAATGCTTGAATTGGGATGTCATCTCAGTGCTAATATAGGGACAGTTTAATGCTTTTTATTCATCAACTCTTGATGCAGGAAAATTTAGACTCATGCTTTCTGATCCTCTGCATTTTATTTCTTGAATTAATTGTGTTGCTTATGCTACATTGTCTTAATTGGATACGCAGATTTGGCTTTATGCTCTAGTTTTGAGCTGATTTGATGCCCAGTTATTTTTGGCTTTGTAAAAAAACTACTGACCTTACTTGATTGTCTGTGGTTACTATGTGTCCAAGAGAATTCTTGGTTAATTGATTAGTAGTAATAACAAATGTTTCCTCTCTAAGCTTACATGCTGATAAAAATAACCATTGGATTGTGTGTCTAGAATAGGTGCCGAATTTATGGGCCTGGCACTTTAAGTTGATAGCAGAGTAGGATAGTTAGAACATGAAGCAAGGAGGAAAATCTAACATTCATCTAGAAAAGTGGAACCTAGAACCCGAAAGTCACAAAAAAGAGTCAAATGACCAAGAAGGAAAGTGATGAAATCTGGTGGAGACCCTCGGAATTTGATGGTGTGGTGAGATCAGCGGAGGGCGGAGGAGTGAGCAGTAATAGGGTGTATGTTGTGTGTTAGACTGCTGGAATGATTTGATTGTATGAGAGTCGAGTTAATGTGGTTTTGGGCCGCACCTGGTCCTAGGATTGAGTTTTGAGTTTCAGGTTTCGAAGTCGCCTAAGATCCAGGGACATATTAAAGGTACAGAAGACACTGAGATTGAGATTGTGATTGTCTAACCAAAGAATTGAGGAGTTGCTGTGAGACTTCATCGGCAGTTCCACCTAAAACAGGGACATTTGAATGGGATATATGGGAATCGTTTAATGGACCTTGTGTACAGAGGTGAACTTTACTGATTCGGGTGACCAGCGCAGGACGAGGGTCATCGGTTGTGAAAGTTCTTGAGTAATTGAATTCTATTTATCTTTTAGATGGCAGACAATTACGGATTAAAGATGACTGTGTGAGTGAATGTGTATGGAGAAATTGTGAAGGAGGGTGAGCCACTGCGAGGACTGAAGGTGACATCAGAGTGTGCCGTGCTGCGGTAGGTAAGTTGGTTTAACAGCATGCAGAGATTGGTTGGTGGTCATCAGGAAGTTGTGGTTGGAAAAGCTTGGTCCATCGAACTTTTATTGAACAACCAAGTGTAGTGGAAATCTTTCAATGTTGTAGGGTGTAGCATGATCTTTTCAGGGGTGACCAAGGAGTTGTTACTTGAGTGGGCTAGGAGGAGCCATCCAACGATACTCCAGCACATTATATGGCCACACTATACTTTAGCTTGGCTTTAAAATTGGCATAAGATTACTGAAAAGGAGGGTGAACAGTCATATCCACATTTTGGTTCTTTTCATTTGGATATATTGCACCCGTTTAGGGCAGTAATGTTTGCGCTGCCACCTCTGCCTAGCCCAACACAGACTGAGGCGTTAGAGGCGTGGATGCGTGCAGCACATGCTAAGCAGAGGTAGAAATACGGAGGGAAGATGAGGAAAGCTTTGAGGGCATGCCAGGATGCACAGTGGGACTAGCAGCTTAAGAGATGGTGACTGGATACCATTCTGGGAAAAGGCTGTATCAGTGTTGGTGGGTGATAAGGGGTCATCAGGCCAAAGCAAAAGGACAAATGGAAACAACAGTAGTGACACTGAAGATAGCTTGGTGGATGGGTTGTTAGCTGAGCATCCTCCACCTTATAATCCACAATCAGGGGACAGGGCAATACTCAGCGAGTGCAGGGAATGCGGAAAGTGTGACAACACCTCAAGTGGGTCCTAGTACAGGAGTGGTGAGAAGGATATCCGCAGGAGTAGGGAGACAGGAATGTTCGCCTTAGAAGGTATAGAACAGAACGGAGTCAAGGCTGCTTCATGGTTACCGGAAGCTCTTACAGTACAGGTTACTATTGGTCCTGTTGTTCCTTGTATGACACTAGTTTCTTGGGAAACCTTTGTCAGCAACAGTTTATACAAGCTGAAGAGACTGGATTTTGAGGAGCACGGAGCACAAGTGGGAATTGTCTATCCTTAGTTTCTATGGAATTTAGTACCACTTTATCAGCTACTGCTGATCCTTCAGGAATACACATAGGTTCCAGTACCATACGGTCTATACCTATGGCAAGCACTAGTTCAGACCTACGCATGTGGGAAACGCCAGTGAGGGGTGCAGCTTAGGAAGCAAGTACAAGTCAGGGAGCCTCTGAAAATCAGCATGTCTTCGATGTTGCAGACTTCGAATCCTGGTTGAGACATTATTATAACAGCAAGAAGGTTCAGAGTAGTACATCGAGTCAGGGTACCATCAAAGCTGCAGTGAAGCTAAAGCTCTTAGATGTGGTGAGGTTGAAGGCTGAGGTAGACAAGATCGTAAGGGAGAATCTGCCTTTGGACAGGATTGAAACCTAAGAGCCAGATTACCTGTTATTTGTAGCAAAGGCTGTCACTCGTAGGGTGAGACAAGCACATGAGAAATTGTCAGAGCTAGCTCAGAGGTATGGTGTAGATCTGTCTGTGTTACAGGGCGCTCCACCATCATCTCCTTGTGTTTGCCCTCAGTTGGCAGGGTACACACAGACGTGGGTAACTTGCTCAATTTGTCACTGGATTCAAGCTAGCCTGGCTGATGAGGGGTGTTTCCCCGAAACCAGTCCCAGAGTGCTTGTTTCCAGTCCAGAGAAGACCTAGCTTGGCAGTTCGGGCTGGACTGTTCCCATGAGGAACAAGGTCAAGACTGATTTGCATATGGCTGGGTGTGAACTGGGGTGTCAAAGTGAGCTAAAGAACAATGATGGATTCAACCCAGATCTGTAACTGGGGTGAGTGTCTGAAAAGCTTTGATGCTCCGTACATCATCTCCTTATGTCTCCTTTGTTTGCCCTAAGTTGGCAGGGTAGATCCAGACGTGGGCCTCTTGCTCACTTTGCTACTGAATTCCAACTAGCCTGGCTAATGAGGGGTCTTACCCTGAAACCAGTCCCGGGAGGCTTGTTTCCAGTCCAGGGAAGTCCTTGTTTGGCAGTTTGGGCTGGACTATTCTCATGAGGAACAACGTCAAGACTGATGTGCTAATGGCTGGATCTGTATTGGTGTGGTGACGTGAGCTAAGAACAATGATGGATTCAACCCACATCTGTGACTGGGGGTGAGTGTCTGAAAAGTTGCAGCGCTCTGTCCATCATCTCCTTGTGTTTACAGGGAAATTATAGGGTTAACTACAGTGACCAGGAGCTGGCGGAAAAGAGAGTGACTGGATTGAAAACACACATCCGAGAGTTGATAATAGGAATAAAGGCCTGCCAATGCTAAATAAGTGGGAGGAAAGATGTTCGATGAAGGTGACAGAGGAAACACCGCCTCTAGGAGGGGGAACACAGGGAGTCAAGGCATATCAGTTATGGGAGGTGCCTACCTGAGTATATGTGCATGTTCCCTGGAGTAGGGGTGACCTTGCTGCATTCCCAGGTCAAGGGAGAAACCTGCTGAATGGAATAAGCAAGTTGATTGCTTTGTTAAGATCTTGAAGGTGTTGTGGATTGACGTAAATATCTTGTTCGAAATTGTGGTTCCTAGTGATCTGTGGCCTGCTCCTAAAATAGCTATTGAAAGGTCTGCTGCCAATCTAGAGAGGGATTCAGTAACTCATGGTCCTTCACCTTTAGTTATGAAAAAGTATGATCAGGTGATCACATAGTTGCAGTCCAAAATAGCCCTTAAACACATCGATTGGGTTAAGATCGATCGGACGACCTAGGAGCCTAAAGAGACAGTGCAACATGCTTATTACAAGAGGCTGTTACAAGCCTTTAAGACGTACAGTGGGCTGGACACACTTGACCCTAAAGGTATGGGATGATTCCAATCAAAGTTTGTGACAGGGTTGAGGCCAAAAGTTAGCCTCATGATGCAGCAACACTTACTCTTCTGGCAAAATAAGTTTGTGGGTGAAATTCTGCGGTATGCCAGATATTGTAGTGACGAGGTGGATACCAAACATAGGAGGATAAAGGAGAAGTTGATGCTGGTGCAAATTAAGAGTGGGCGGAAAAAACTCTGTGGACCTACGCTTCTCTCCCTCGCACTCGCAAGATGTACAACGTAGGAGAGCGGACAGGCAGGGGAGGCAGCCGAAACACAGGTAAGTGCCTTCTTTTATCATTTTTAAAGAATTTGGGATGTGGAAGGGAGTGGCTAACTCCACTCCATCATGGAGACAGAGTTTTGCCTACCTCTGCGTTCGCAACAGAGCGCTGAGTAGGCAAATCTCCGCAAACTCCGCTGGCGGGGCAGAGTTACCCGCCAATGGTTAGTTCAAATGTGAAATGCACAGAATTGAGAGCAGGTACAGGCAACAGGGGGAACAGTAGTTTGAAATCGAGGGATTTCCCAGGAGGTGTCCAAGTTTCATCAGGACAGGGAAGAGGAAGAGGTGTCCCCATAGATCCCAAGACAGGAATAGATGTTGCGACCCTGAAAAAGACCACTGCTTGTCATTTTTGTCACAAAATCGGGCATTGGGAGCGCGAGTGTCGTCCTAATCCTACAATACAAGTGCAAGAGGGAGAACTTCTGCAGGTGGCAGATGGATTAAATCAGTTACCAACTGTGACGAGGCCAAGATCTTAAAATTCTGGAGAGAATCAGAATCAGTTAGTGCAAGTCCCCCAACCTCCAAGAATTTCACAGGGCAATAGGACGTACCATCAGATGAGCTTAATAGAAACGCAGGATGGATTGGATCAGGACCCGTCTTATGATGGTGCCTGAGGGGAGAAGAAGAATGTACACTTGGCGCAGTCTTAGAGGTAGACCAGAGTGGACCATATATAGTAGTAGACGTGGACGGCCATCCCATTACATTCTTGATTAATGCTGGTGCTACCCATTCTAGTGTGAAATCTGTAGTAGTCCCAAACCTAACCATCTCAGGGAAATTGATCCAAGTTGTAGGTGTTTCTAACAAGAGAATGACAAACCCATTGACAGAAGCGGTGATGGTTAAAATTGGAACTTTCCAGGATCACCATCAGTTTGAGGAGTGTGATTCGAGTCCAGCCTGTTTGCTAGGACGTAATCCTTTGTGCAAATTGAATTGTACAATATATTGCACGCCAGCAGGAATCAAATTGCAGACTAACGATGAAGACATAGCCTTCAAATTGGCAAATCAGAACCATTACACAGGCATGTTTCCATTACTGATAGTGGAAGACATGATGCTGGATTTGAGAGACACTGTCTCTCAAACGGAATGGACCTTCTCTGGGGAGGAAATCAAACTGATTTGAAGAGTCAAGCCAGTCAGCATACAGTTCAAACCAAATGCAGAATTCCAGAGAATGGCTTAGTACAACCTGATCCCAGAAACGGAGGCATGGTTTACACCTGTAATTGAGTTCATGATCACGCTTGCCATTCTAAAGGAGATCATGAGAAGTCCGTGCAATTCGCCCATCATGGGATTACAGAAACTGAGCGGTAAATATTGCATCGTTCAGGACATTAGAAAAGTGAATAAGATCAAGATTCCATGTTGCCCTGTTGTACAGAATCCATTTGTGATCCTATTTCAGATTCATTATGCGGCTGAATGGTTCACCGTGATTGACCACTGTCAGGCCTTTTTCACTATTCCATTGCATGAGGAAAGGCAATTTTTATCTGCTTTCTCTCCGGAGAATCGTATCTTAACGTGGTGTCGTATCCTTCAAGGGTACACTGAAAGTTCCTCTATTTTCAAACAGGTCTTGACTAAGAACCTTGAGTGCTTGATTCTTCCCTGAAACTCAGTGCTAGTCCAATACATTGATGACCTCCTTATTGCATCAGAAACACAGGAGGCTTGTAAGGACAATACTACCGCCTTACTGGACCAAACTGGCTGAGCATGGGCATGAGGTGTGTCTGAGTAAACTTCAGTACTATCCGAACAAAATGCACTGCGTGGGTCATCGAATCGAAAAAAAGGTGTCACCAGAACGAGTGGAGGTGATCATGAAATTGAATTCTCCTACTACTCTGAAAGAGGTCAGGATGTTTTTGCCAACATTGGATTTCAAATTTCTCTTTGATGGTAAAGCCTTTGCAGGTGCTGACCCACAAGGATGTGTGTGATCTGGTAATCTAGGATAACAACTGTTTGTTTGCTTTCCTGGAGTTGAGAGAGCGCCTCTGTTGCGCTACGGCTTTAAGAATGCCTGATTACAACAAAGCATTCTCATTATTCTGTCAAGAGCGGGAGGGTTGTGCTCTTTCTGTACTCACTCAGACTCATGGAGGTGCTGTATACCAGTGGCTATTTCTCAGCTACAGTAGATCCTATAGCTTCAGCAGTGCCCGGATGTCTCAAATACGTTGCTGCAAGGGGTGTCAGTATTGAACGATGTGAGGGCATTATGATGGGTCATCCACTTACTGTATATGTATTGTATTCAGTTGAACTCCTGATGACGAAGACCAAGACACAGCATTTGAAAAACAACAGGTTGACAAGATATGAGCAGCTGTTGCTTGCTGCAGTGAACATGACTCTGAAGCATTGCTCTGTGTTGAATCCTGTTACCTTGTTACCTTTTCCAAATGCTAATAGGGAAGAACATTACTGTCTGGATGTTACTGAGCTTTGCACCAAGCCAAGACCTGACATTGTCGATGAACAATTGTCTGATTCCAATCAATTCCTCTTTGTTGATGCTTTGTGTCTAAGAGACAATGAGGGTAATCTGAGAGCAGCATTTACTGTCTGTACCATCTCTGGAGTGGTGGAAGCTACTTGCTTACAGGGAGTACACTCCGTGCAAGAGGAAGAAATCATTGTTTTGACCCGTGCATGTCTTGTCTCTGAGCAGATACGAGTCACCATCTATACCGATAGTACGGTTTTGGTGTGGTTTATGACTCCGGACAGCTGTGGTTGGAGAGAAGGTTCCAAACATCATCAGGCTCTCCCATTAAAAACGGAGAATATGTCAGACAACGGCTGAAATATTGGCTGTTGTTAAGTGCGCAGCCCATGGTACAGGAGACAATTTTGTTACCACCGGGAACATGTATGCCGATGAAGTTGCTCGCTTTTGTGCAACACTCAATGGAGAATATGTTGGCGAGAGTACAGAGAAGGCAGAACTCAGCATGATGCTAGATGTTGCAGATACATGGGATGAAGTCAGGCGTTTGCAAATGGAGGCCACAGATCAGGAACAAGCTGGTTGGATCAGAGCAAGTTGTGAGAAAATTCCATATGGGTTTCGGCTGATGATAGGGCAGTGTTACCTGATTGTCAGGTAAGCCCAATGGCAAGGCAAATTCATGGAGCAGCTCACAGAGGAAGGGATACAATGGTGAGAGTTTTCAGGCAGACTTGGTTCAATTTGAGGTTTTGCGTGATTGCAAAAGCAGTGTGCCATTGATGTGTCATGTGACAGCAAATGAATGTGGGTAAGAAGACTGTTGTCACTCTGAGTCACATTGGTAGATCAGAGAGTCCCTTCAATAGGATCCAAATGGACTTTGTTGAAAAGCCTGTGTGTATTGGGTTGACGTACATCTTGGTTATTGTGTTCATTGTTTTCAGGTGGGTGGAAGCTTATGTAACTAGAAGGTGTGATACTTTCACAGTAACAAGGTTATTGTTGAGGGAACTCATTCTTAGATTCGGATTACCTACTACATTGGAGTCGGAGAGAGGAATGCAACTCCATAGTGAAGTCATGAAATTACTGTGTACCGCCTTGAGTGTCGATCAAAGACTGCATTGTAGTTACAGGCCAGAGGCATCTGAACATAGTGGAGCAAATTAACGGGACCTTAAAGGCGGGACAGGCTAAAGCATGTGTTTCATCATCTATGAAATGGACCAATGTGTTGCCCTTGATTCTAACGAGCTTGCGCAGCATTCCTGACAGGAGAACTGGGTTATCGCTGCATGAAATCTTGATGGGAAGGGCTATGTGCTTACCTGCTGTGCCTGCAACTGCATTGATTAATATCACAGATGAATTGATCCTCTACTACTGTAAAGGGCTGGCTGATGTGGTTCGTTCTGCTTCTCATCAGGTTGAAACGACAACTGTACCAACTTTGAAAGACCTCTGCCACATCCTGAGCCCAGGTGATTGGGTGCTCATTTGAAAGCATGTGAGAAAAAACTGTCTCGACTCTCAGTGGCGTGGTCCATACCAGGTTATACTGGTGACCAATACTGCTGTGAAGTGTGGAGGAGTACCAAACTGAGTCACCGGTCCCTCCGATGAAACAGCTACTCTCCCGGAAGTAGTTCCAGCCTTGGCCGATGGGTCACCGGAGGTGGCAAGCAAAGCTGTGGAGGTTCCTAAAGAAGCTGGATACCCACTAGATCAGGCTGAGCTACAGAAGACCATGATTTATACTGTGGTAGACAGTAACATTAGGAATGGTATAGAGTCTGATTCACCAGAAGAGACTGGTTTGGAAATAGGTTATGTGCAGTCAAGGAAGAAAAATACCACAGATGAAACATGGCCTGTGAGACAGGAAAGAACTAGTGATTTGCCTCTGAAAGAGAACTTGCATCAATAAGGGAATTTTCTGAGACTGACCTGAGTGAGTCCGAGCAAGCCCCAGGAAGTGCAAGGAGGTCCAGAAGGGCAAGAGTGTTTTGCCGCAGATATTATTCTCCCAAGTGGACTTATCTGGTTACAAAGGATGGGGTGAGCGAGGTCCAAGTTTTCAAAACTGATTGTCAAGATCTTGCTGAGAGTTCCTGGAATTGAGGCTAATGCACTTCTGTTATTGACTGTGCCCACCAAAGTTGAGTGGTTTACAGACTCTGATTCTAGAAGACATTGAATTTCCAAGCTTCGGAGCGCCACAATCTCCTCAGGAGTCATAAAAGGAATAATGTACTGTTTTACAGTCCATATCTTTAATAGTGCATGATCTGCTGAAACCCATAGTATCACATTGAAAAGGACATGTACATCTGTCAGCTTATGTTGAAGCGTCAGGCAGCCTGGATGTGTCGCAATCAGGGTTTAGGCCTAAACATAGCACTGAGACAGCCCTGGTGGCTGTCACAGACAACATCAGGCTAGGACTAGATAGAGGGCAATCCACTCTACTGGAGTTATTAGATCTCTCAGCAGCATTCGACACGGTCGACCACCACATTTTTCTCAGGAGACTAGAGGAATCTGGAATAGAGGGAGAGGCTCTGCGGTGGATGACTAGTATCTTCTCTGATCGTTCCCAAACAGTTAACCTGGGACCTTATCGATCTAAGACCAAAAAGCTGACCAAGGGCTCTTGCCTGAGCCCCACCCTATTTAATATCAATGTTGCTCCTTTGGCCGATCTTCTAAGGAAACATGGGTTCATGCCAATATCATATGCGGATGATACCCAGCTTACCTTCTCTTTTGACAAATCCTCAGCGACGGCCCAGACCACCTTCTCTTCCGGCATGTTAGCAATATCTCAGTGGATGAGTAACAACTTTCTACAATGTAATGCTGGGAAGACTGATATTATGCTCTTTAGAGAGTGTCCCTCCTGCCCCAAAGACATCAGTAAAAACTTAGGGGTTCGGATGGAGTAGACCTTGAACATGAAGGAGCAGGTGGCCCACACGGTGAGCTCCTGCTTTCATGTGTTGAGTCTGCTGAGATGAGTATTTCCTTTTCTTCCAGACTCTTCACGGAAGACTCCTATTCAGATGCCAGTCCTGAGTCAACTTGACTACTGTAATGCCCTGCTGGTCTTGGCTAACAAGGTCTCGCTAGACCGTTTACAGGTAGTCCAAAATACAGCGGCTCGGCTGGTATTAAACGCCCCTTACAGATCACCCTTGATTCTGCTGCTTCAACAGCTGCACTGGCTTCCGGTGCGCAAACCAATAAAATTCAAGGTTTGCTGCATCGTGCATAAGGCAGTGTTTGGTAATGGTCCAGCCTACATTCTGGAGACATTTAACCAATACACTCCCCTTAGGAATCTGCGATCTGGTTCCAAATCCCTCCTTAAAGTTCCCCGGATCTACAAGTCAAGGACAAGTGGGAAAGCTTTCTCGTATCTCGCCCCCCAGAACTGGAATTGGCTACCTATTACACTGAGGCAATGTCCGGATCATCTTCAGTTCAGAAAGTCCCTGAAAACGCTTCTGTTCTAGACTCCTTCTATAGCGCCAGCATTCTCACATCTGTCCACAAGCACAGAGATACCCTTTCGGGGGTGATTCAGGCGCTATATAAACTTTATTACTAATAATAATAATAATGTACAGTCTGATCTTGGTGAAAAGTAGAGGTGTTCTCACAAACATGGGTGGTGGTGTCCATCTATAACACATCACAATGACAGCTACTCTGGTGTCTTCATCAGTAACTCAACAAAGACCTGTGTTATTTGTGACTCACATGCGCCTTCCGGCCTGGTCACCCCCACGCTCCTGTGCCTGTGCCTGCTCCCGCAGCCCCAGCCTCCCGAGGGCCGCCGAGCCCACACCAGCCTCCCGCAGCCCCAGCCACCCGAGGGCCGCCAAGCCCGCTCCAGCTTCCCGCCGCCCCAGCCCGTGGCCCCGCCCCCCCGCCAGCCGATTGGCTTGCGCTTCCGCCTCCCCGCAGACCCTCCCGACCGGCTCCCTTCTTAAGGGGAGCCTGAGCAGAACCAGGTAGTGACCACTGCACCTTCCGGCCTGGTCACCCCCACGCTCCTGTGCCTGTGCCTGCTCCCGCAGCCCCAGCCTCCCGAGGGCCGCCGAGCCCACACCAGCCTCCCGCAGCCCCAGCCACCCGAGGGCCACCAAGCCCGCTCCAGCTTTCCCGCCGCCCCAGCCCGTGGCCCCACCCCCCCGCCAGCCGATTAGCTCGCGCTCCCGCCTCCCCGCAGACCTTCCCGACCGGCTCCCTTCTTATGACGTCCCCAGAGCGACCGCGCAGCGGACGCGCGCAGCGGGAGCACCGATTGAGCGCCGAAGGTGCGCCTAAGGTAAGCCCGTCTACGCCCGTCCGCGCCTGGACCGCGCCCAGCGCCAGGACCCCTGGCCCCCGCAACCCCAGCCCACCCGCCGGACGTACGACGCCGCCACCCTCAATGCACTCAACGCCGGCTGAAGCCCAGGATGCTACCGAGCCACCCCGAGACGCACCCACGGACCCTTCTGCTGCAACTCCTGCAAGTTCACCTGCATCCGGACCTGCACTACTCCAGCACCAACCAAGACCAAGACGAGCAACAGCAGCAGCCACCTGAAATGCATCCTGCTCAACACCCGCTCCGTCCACAGACACGCCGTCGAGCTCTGGAACCTGCTCGACACCACAGCCCCAGACGTCGCCTTCCTCACGGAAACCTGGATGAACGCCTCCTCAACGCCCGACATTGCCATCGCCATCCCAGACGGCTACAAGATCATCCAAAGGGACCGCATCAACCACACCGGAGGAGGCCTCGCCATCATCCACAGGAATACCATCCGCATCACGACCAACACCGACGACACCCTCGCTCCCGCTGAGCACCTGCACTTCCAGGTCCACATCAACCCCAAGACCACCCTCAGAGGCACCCTCATCTACAGACCCCCGGGACCACGCACACAATTCAGCGAAGACATTGCCGACTTCATCAGCCCGCACGCCCTCCCCTCCGCTGACTACATCCTCCTCGGGGACCTCAACTTCCACCTGGAGAACAACAACGACCGCAACACCACCACCCTGCTGGACAACCTCGCCAACCTCGGACTCAAGCAGCTGGTCACCACCCCCACCCACTACGCCGGACACACACTCGACCCCGTCTTCTCATCCAGCAAGGACATCGCCTTCAGCCACGCCACCGGAATCCACTGGACGGACCACAGCTGCGTCCACTTCAGCTTCAGAAGGACCACGATCCACCACCACCAGCAACAGGTTGCACGCAGAAGCTGGAACAAGATCACAGCCGACCAGCTCGCGACCGCCCTGAGCAAGAACCCACCCACCAGCGCAACGAACCCCAGCCAAGCGGCCACCAACCTCACGAAGTGGATCAGCGACTGCGCAGACAACCTCGCCTCTCTGAAGACCCCGACTAGCAGACCCGGTAGCAAGAAAGCCCCATGGTTCACTGACGAACTCAAGAGCTCCAAGAAGAACTGCCGAGCCCTCGAGAGAACCTGGCGCAGAGACCCAACACCGGACAACATGACTGCCCTCAAGCTCGCCACCCGAAAACACCACCAACTCATCCACGCCACCAAGAAAACCGCATTCAAGGAACGACTGGACAACAACGCACACAACAGCAAGGAACTCTTCAACATCGTCAAAGAGCTCTCCAACCCCAACGCCGGTAACAACGACATCACCCCTTCACAAGACCTCTGCAAGTCCCTCGCCTCCTACTTCCACAACAAGATCGCGGACATACACAACAGCTTCAGCACTCAACCGACGCACGCCACGACCGAACCACCGCCCCCCACCACCACCCTCCGCGCCTGGACCCCGATCAGCACCGAAGACACCGTCCGCACGATGAACTCCATCCACTCCGGATCTCCTACCCACCCCTGCCCTCACCACGTCTTCAACAAGGCCGACGCTGTCATCGCACCCCACCTGCGGGGCATCATCAATACCTCCTTCGACACCGCTACCTTCCCGGAGAGCTGGAAGCATGCCGAACTCAGCGCTCTACTAAAGAAGCCATCAGCCGACCCCAGCGACCTCAGGAACTACCGCCCCATCTCGCTGCTCCCGTTTCCTGCAAAAGTCATCGAGAAGACCGTCAACAAGCAGCTGGCCGCCTTCCTCGAGACGAACGGATCCCTCGACCTCTCGCAGTCTGGCTTCTGGGCCAACCACAGCACCGAGACCGCCCTGATCGCAGCCACCGATGACATCCGAGCTCTGCTTGACAACGGAGAAACAGCGGCCCTCATCCTCCTGGACCTCTCCGCGGCCTTCGACACTGTCTGCCACCGTACACTAGTGCAGCGACTCAGCAACGTCGGAATCCAGGAGAAGGCACTGGAGTGGATCATCTCCTTCCTCGCCGGAAGGACACAGAGAGTCCGCCTCCCCCCGTTCAGATCTGAAGCCACCGAAGTCATCTGCGGCGTTACTCAAGGCTCCTCGCTCAGTCCAACCCTCTTCAATGTGTACATGAGCCCCCTCGCAGACATCGCACGCCAGCACAACCTCAACATCATCTCCTACGCCGACGACACCCAGCTGATTCTCTCCCTCACCAACGACCCCGCCACCGCCAGGGCCAACCTCCACGAAGGGATGAAAGAGGTAGCCGAATGGATGAAGAACAGCCGCCTGAAACTGAACTCGGACAAGACGGAAGTCCTCATCCTGGGATCCTCACCCTCCGCCTGGGACGACTCCTGGTGGCCCCCCGCCCTAGGCAGCGCACCCAAACCAACAGACCACGCACGCAACCTGGGCTTCATCCTGGACTCCACCCTCTCCATGACCAGACAAGTCAACGCAGTCTCCTCGTCGTGCTTCAACATCCTGCGCATGCTACGAAAGATCTTCCGGTGGATCCCCACCGAGACCAGGAAGACGGTCACCCAGGCCCTCGTCACCAGCCGTCTGGACTACGGCAACTCCCTCTATGCCGGAACCACCGCCAAACTCCAGAAAAGACTTTAGCGGATCCAGAACGCCTCAGCACGACTCATCCTGGACATCCCCCGTCGCAGCCACATCTCCGGACACCTGAGAGACCTGCACTGGCTCCCGGTCACCAAGAGAATCACCTTCCGTCTCCTCACCCACGCACACAAAGCCCTACACAACCAAGGCCCAGGATACCTCAACAGCCGCCTCAACTTCTACGCTCCCAAACGCCAGCTTCGACCGACCGGCCACGCCCTCGCCACCGTCCCCCGCATCCGAAGAGCCACCACAGGGGGACGGTCCTTCTCCTTCCTCGCCGCCAGGACGTGGAACTCCCTCCCGACCCACCTCCGCCTGACCCAGGACCACCTCGCCTTCAGGAAGCAACTCAAGACCTGGCTGTTCGAGCAGTAGCGGACCCCCCTCCCCTAGCGCATTGAGACCCTCTGGGTGAGTAGTGCGCTATATAAATGCTTTGATTGATTGATTGATTGACATCATCTGATAATGGACTTCGAATTGCTCTTATTTACGAGAGTCTATTGGTAATTGTTGTCATTTCATCGTATGGACTATGAATACAATTGTTCTGAGGCTCAGAGCATTGAATTACCCTAAGGTCCCATGAACACATTTTTTTTGTGGCGCTTTATCCACAGACAGTCCGTTTGTTGTTTATTTTTAGTATTGTATTTTTAGTATTGGCTGCTTTAACTTTAACTACAATGTCTCTATGAATTCTGTCCTTTTTGATAAGGGCTAGTCTAGTCTCAAAACACTGACAGGCAAGCAACGGATGAATTTTATTTTGCATATTGTGGGAAAGTATGATCTGCTTTTTATGGTTACCCCCACTTCTTGCTTGATGTAACACTGTTCTTCAATTGTCTGACTGGAATCCTGCTAATCAGGACCCCAGTCTATCTGCTTTCTCCCTAAACTGTTATGTTATGTACTTAGGTACACTCCCGATTGGATACTGGGGTACCCTTGTCAGTCCCTAGTAAATGGTACACATGCACCCATGGCATAGGTATCCCTGAGGTCTCCCATGGGCTGAAGCATGTATTATGCCACCCATGAGAGGCCATGCAAATTGAAACTACAGGCCTTCCATTGCAGCCTGTGTAAGTTGGTGCATGCACCACTTTCCTAAGATATAAGTTTACTATATCTAAGGGTAACTGCACTTAAAACCTATAAGTCACCCCTATAGCAGTCCTTTATAATCCTGAGGGCAGGGTGCTTGGGTCTAAGTGAGAGGGTGCCCCTCTATGAGCAGGACACCCCTGCAGGTTGTCAGTGAAGCAGCCATATACTACTATAGAGGGGCATTATGTGACAGTGTGATGATCAACTCTAAAATGGCTGAAACAAACCCGATTGTGTTTGGTGTCAAACATGTTGGACTCATACCCCCAAACTGGTAACCGGTGTTGGAGGTATGATTCCACCCCTCGGGAGTGTCCTTCATGGGGTCCCTGGTTTTCCTGGTACCAGCCTTTTAGCTCCTGACAACACAAAATGGTTGCTGGCGACCAGAGACACGTTTCTGTTCTACTGCTGCTATGCCAAGCTCAAGCAGGGGAAGGCAGAACGATAGGCATCCTGTTACAGGGAGGTGTGATCACCTCCCAGAAAGGATTTAGTGTATTAAGGCTGGGTGGGTGCGCTTACCAGCGACTGGAAGTCTGCATGAGGAGCACATTTGGTGTCCCTGTGCATAGTCCAGTTCAAACCAGTCCTGGAAGCCGTTGGCTCCCGCTCTGGTGCGAAACTAAACTGGACAAAGGACTTGGAAGTAACCTCCCCAGTCCAGACCCTCCCCTGGGAGGGTCCCCTCAATCTTGCCAACCCTCTCCCGTGGGCACTTAAGGGCTTTCCTGGCTCTAGGACCCTAGAATTGTCGTGGACAAGATTCAGAACTGAAAAGACTGCACTTCAACTGTCTGGTCACTCTGAACTTCATTGGACTTTGTTTGGGCCAGACTTCCTCTCCCTCTCATTCTGCTGCATCGTTTGTGCTTGTGCACCATACAGGATCCGTGTAGGACCCCTGGAGCATCTAAGACACCTGAAGATAATCTCCCTTGGAGTGAAGGACTCACTCCCCTGCATTTGCAGGCACTGCAACACTGCTGACCAATCTGCTGATCCCTAGCTTCTACAGACTCCGAAGGGTCCAGCAACACAGAAGGTGGGTTTCTACATCCCTCGAGGCCCGAGCTGCCCACTCACAGAGTTTGAGGCCAGTCTCCCTCGTGGGGGTTGCAATACTCGAACCCCTGTGCACCGCACGTATTTCCAAGAGCATGTGCTTGTTGGCAATTCCTTAACAAGTGCATTGGGCTCCGAGTAGCCCCAACCTCTAGTGACTTTTTCCACAAAGATTTTCAACCACCTCACACCGATTGCTCTGTGGCCTGTTGTTTTGTGAAGCTGCTCAAGGTCCTCTCACGACTCCTGTGCCTCCGGCCTGTGGGTCCAACTGAGGGTCACCTTACCTTTTCCTGGGCTCCCCTGGTTGCTACAGGCTTGCACCGACTCCCCTGGCTGTGATGAGTCTCCTAGACCTTGCTGGTCCGAACCGTACTCTTCCTTGACCTTCTGCCTGGGTTACTGTTGCCAAGGTGTGTTGGTACTCCTGCCAGACACCGACCCCTCAGCACTCAACATAGTTCGTGGGAGAGCTCGCATTAGGCTCCTGGTCATCCTCAACGTTGCCTGGTCCCCCAGCTGCAGAGTCATGGTCACCGTCAACTATCCAGAAGCACCTGACATAGGTCGGCATTTGTCTACCGAGACCCTGATCACTCTGAAGTGACCCAGACTCTGTCCCCCCCGCTTTCAGGTACTCCTCGACAGGAGTCCACATTTGGATTCCAACGGACATTCTTCTCCCTTCCAGCAGCGGCACTTTCTCAAAGTCCTCCATTCAGTTCGACGGCGGTTTCCGACGCCACTTCACACCTATGCACCCGGCTTCACTGGGATTGGTAACAGGTACTTTGGTATCCACGGGTGGGGTGGCTCTCCAACCTTCTGTCTTCCACGGGGTTTCTTCGAAGTCCACTGGGAAGAGTCCTTATTCTCTAAGGGCCAGATGCACGACCATTTATTTTTGCAACTCAAAAATTGCGAGTCGCAATATGCCAGTCTCAAAAGCAAATGTACAACAGTGTTGGAGACACTGTTAATAATTCCCAATAGGGTCGCAAAAAGTGAGGCTCATGAATATTAATGAGCCACTCACAATTTGCGACCCCGTTGGGAATGGCTGGCCCTCCCAGGGATGGTGGCCTGCTGGGCTCAGCAGACCCCCTTGTCTGAGACTGCTTTTAAAAAAAGCAGCTTCTTTTTAAATGCAGTGCTTTTTACTTAAATGAAAATGGGAGGCATTAAAAAAAAATATGAAAAGTTTTCGTTTCATTTTTTAAGGGCAGGCAGTGGACCTTAGACAGGTGCTCGGCGCTACTTTGCACTCACTTGGGCTGATTATGTAAGAGAGGTTAGAGAACTTAAGTTAGGTAATGCTAGAGAGACTCCTTTCCTTTGCCCTGTCACTAAGATAGTGGTGGTAGGTAGTTATTATAGTTAGTTACTTAGTATTAGTTGTTAATTTTTTAGCGGTCCACGTGACGCGTCCTCCATCACATTCAGCTGTCTCCAGTCCTTAGTATAACCTTTTGTAGTTTGTTAATGAGTGAGTAATATAGCAACTCATCAGCACATCAGCAGCAACTAACCAACAATTTGGTGTATGCAATATGCATGCGTCCATCTATGCATGTTTGAGGACTAAAATAAATGGAAATCCAGACTTAGTGAACAATTGGCCAGTCAAAGGGGGTTGATTCATTGATGATTGTGAATGAGATCAGAACTTTGAAGAAGCAAATATAATTTTTGTTAATTCATTCCAATGTCTTTGGAATAGGCCGGCTAGGTGGTACCTAGGTTTAGAATTCTGGAATCGGAATGGAACACTGGATTCATAAATAAAATAACTAGATGGTCTGCAATCACAATACTACTAGTCGATCAGATTAGATAGGTACATTTTCATTGCAATTGTCGTTTCGTTAGAGCGTTTTAAAAAATATTTTATTTGTTTCACACCAATCAATTTTTGTCTCTTTATTTTATCTTACATGATCAGCATCCAGGGGCAGAAAGATGACGGGGTCTGAGGCGGGAGATGGAGATGCCTCTCAGGGCCAGAATCGCTTCTCAAAGGGCTCTACTGCTGGCCCCAGTAAGTCCTCCTGTTGTTAATATTAATAATTATATTTCCCTAACTTTTACTACACCTTATTTTTTACGAACTATTATTTCTGTTTCCTAATTCTATTTTTACCAAATCTTCTTAGATCTATCTGTTTCTAAATTCTTTTTATCCCTGCATTACCTACCTACTTAGTTATTATATTTCTAGTGTCTGTTTCTTTGTTTTTTTACATCAATCTGACTGCCTCTGACTCTTTACTACTATTAGTCTGTCTGCCCAGTTAGCCACTCTTTTTCTTTTAAAAAAGTTTTAAAACTCAGATTTACCAATAGCTCTAGCCACTGTGTCCAGTCCTTTGGGTTGTCCTCTTCTTGAGAGGCTTTTCAAAAATTGCCACCAAAAAAATGCCCAACCAGATATTTTACTATTTTTGATAGGATAGGACATCCTACTATCTACTCTACTCTAGACCACTACCCAATTTGTACTAGTTATGTGTGTGGTGTATGTATGTATTGTATTTTCAATATTCCTAGTGAAAACAATAAATAGGGGGAGGCATTTATGGCATCTATAAAATGTGTAATGTTTTTTCAAGGTGTACCCACCACCAGTGCTGGGGCCAGCGGCGCGGCAGGCGATGCCAGCCAGGAGGGAGCAGATGCAGCAGCTGCTGCAGTGGTGGGTGAGCCAGCAGCAGTGGCCAGAGGTGGTAAGTTATATTCCTTAGTCATTGACAATACACACTTGCTGCAAGGGTGTACACTGTACTGTTGAGAGAGACTAAGTTGGTGTGAACAACGGTTGAAGAAGACACCCTTTCCTTAGCATTAGCAATAGCATTAGCGGTGGGAGTTGAGTAACTAATAGCCTCTTCTATCTGACTTCAACTCAGCTAGTAAAGTTTTATGAAGAAGACTAAGAGTCAGATGACCTTGATGGATGGGTTGAACAAAAAGGGAAAGAAGGGGGAGAGGAGTTGGCCTAACGGCTAGGGCGCTCGACCTCAGACCTGGGGAACTGTGTTCGAGTCTTGGTAATGACGCTGAACATCCTGTGATTCTGGGCAAATCACTTAATCTCCTTGTGCCTAACAAGAAAAATTAATGCGTGTCCTCATGTAACGTAACTGATGCTATGTAAGGCGCTCTGATACCTGATTGGATTCAGGTCAAGTTCGCGCTATATAAAACTCTGTAAAAAAAAAAAAGGATGGAAGGAGGAAGGATGGGTGACATGTAATATATGACTGGCAGAGAAGGATGCAAGGGATGTATAGGTGGCTGTATGGGTGATAGGAATCCTCTGTGGGGTTTGATGGGTCAGACTCAAAGATAAGCAAGGAAGGACACATGGGTGGTGGTTTAGACTTTTTTTTTTACAAATGTTTGTTGTTGGTGATAGGTTTGTTGAGAGATTAAGAAGAATGATAGCCATTTTTACTTTGAATGGATGGATGCCTGGATGGTATTCAATCATAGCATAGGTGGGGACTGTCACTGGATGAAGACAATGTAAAAGAAAACGAAGCCATGCCAGAGTAGCAAAGCCAAGGGTGAAGAATAGAATAAGATTAGAATTTAAAAAAATATAATTCTAGTAGAGCAATGCAATGATAAATGGAAAAATCGATGAGAAGAGAAACAAGGACTGTTTTTTTTAAGGTTTTTGATTCAAGGTTATTTTTCAGAATACGCCCTTGGTCTACAGTAGTTTGCAAGCACAGCCTATATGTTGTGTATGTGTATGTACCCATACTCGCCCATTATGAATCTCCTCCCTCTGACTCAAGGGCCCACTCCCTACCTATGTCATTTTCAACTGTGTCAGCCTTCCATGGGTGGCCTATTTGCTGCATGGTTGGTTACACAGTCAATCAATAAATTCAATAGTACCTCACGTCGTCCCATATATAATCAAGGATCATTCGAATCAGATATCTCACGGCCTTTTTGTAGTAGTCAGGGTGAAAGTGAAATTGAGCAGTTGCCATTGATGTAACAGAGTATGGCCATAATAGAAAAATAAGATAATTGTGTGGTTGTAGACTATAACTGCACCACCTACAGACATTAGTAAATAAAAATAACATGAGTCTGCGCCACGAGTATGTCTGTCTAGGGCACAAGCTGACTGCTGGCATGCCTACAAGATTAATTTAGCTAAACAAAAGAGAGAGAAGAAGACTTGTCTACTCATAGTACCTAGTAGTAATGCCTGAAACCCGTTAGAGGCCGAGGAAGTGGGAGGATGCCACAAATGTTATGTACTGTGCTTGCTAGTGCTACTGTGCCACTATAATTTTATGTGTATAGTTAATATTGTGTTACTGTTTTGCTAAGAATATTGGTTACAATTGTCTTTTTTCTTTCTTGATATAGCTACTCTTTCCCAACCAAAGCCACTACCAAACAGGAAGGAGTTAGCAGCCATGGCCCGGCAACGGAACCTGGAGGCCATCCTTGCTGAATATCGGTGGCTAGTGGATCTGGCAGAGGAGGAGGCGGCAGCAGCTGCAGCCACCTCCAATGCCCTGGGCCCCAGCCAGGCCTCCCCAGTGCCTCCAGTGGTACGGCGGCATGGTATGGCAGCCGCCCGCCGCACTTCTTCTCTGAACACTGTTGCCCACCCCTGTGCATGCAACTGTAAGGCATTTAAGCGCTGCATGCTCTTCCGGATGGCGCGCCTAGAGGCGTGGATAAAGACCCTGGAGAGTAACCGGAGAGCCTGCCGCTAAAACTCCGTCGCCTTGCCCCTTTTTTAATCTTTTTTTTGGTGGGTGGGATTTGGGTGTTGGGGGAAAGTTGGGGTTAATTTATGGACAATGGAATGGACATTGGTTGGGGTTAGGGAGAGGGGTGGGTCAGGTAAGGTGTTGTGTTTTTTTTCATTAGTTTATTTGTTAGGGGAATACATTATTTATAGTTTACATATGATGTAAATGTTTCGTGGGGAGGTTACTCTTTTACTTCACATGGTTTACTTTGCTGTTGCAGAGCCACAGCCAGTTTTTGATTGAAATAATCTGCCGATAGTGTCACACACCAACAGATAGATGTGGTACCCTCACTTGTGACTTGTCCTACTAGTACTGTCAGTCTCTCCTCCTAGTCTATGCAGTCTGCAACTAAAACCCCTATGGAATCGGAAGTGTTTGGGTGTGTGAATTAATGAATTCATTTCCATATTATTAATTATGCCTCCCCCAAACTTCTTCTCTTACCTGTGATTGATGTTAGATGAAGCGATGGCTGCATGGTGATGGTTTGGTTTGGTGCCATGGTGGTGGTAGTAGTAGTAGTAGTAGTAGGCACTGACACTCAGTAGCATTTGTAAAAAAGGAAAATGGGACAGTCAGTCACCTGAGGGAGACTCGGGAACGAGTAGTAGAAGTACAGTACACAAGAAGACTGCCAACCAAGAAACCATGATGATGACAAGCAATGCTAAAGTAAAATAAACCTGACTGCCTGGAGGTCTAGCCTAGTACAAGCTACAAACTGAAGTCGATCCTAGCTATGATAATGAAGCGGGCAAGCGCCTTCGTAACCTTGAGTGCTGGAACTATGATGATGATTGATGACTCGATGCTTGCAACCAATTATATTATTATGATGGATTCTTTATGTTCCTCTGGAAAAGAAATTTGAATATCGAATACTGTGCATGGGTGGGCAATCTAATATTGCCAGTGTGGGCTAAAGTGAAGTATAAATAAATAAATAAATATATGTATATGTATATATATATATTTTTTTTTTTCAAACGTTTCGGGGGCGTTATAGTTAGGAATTGGCATTTAAAAAACCTTAGAAATTCACTGAAAAAAACATAGGTTTCAGGGGTGTTATAGTTAGCTGGACATTTCCCTCGTACAAAACCCTTGAAATTCCCCTGTTATAGTTAGTTCAGCTAACTATAACTCGTGCCCCCGCAATCCACTGCTGATGACGTCACATATTACATCACTCATGACATGATCAGTGACATCACTCATGACATCACTGATGACATCTCAAATGACATCACTGATGACATCACTGATGACGTCATCCAGTGACTGTGTGTTTCTGTAAAGTTTAAATATATTTTATATATTTATAGCGAAAGGCCGGTGGAAGAATGAGTGGGTGTACAAGTGTGTGAATGGATGATTTTCTAGATGCGTAACTGGCTCTATAAGTGAGTCAGTTACGCATGCTAAGTACACAAGGCCACTGCTAGGTATCTGATCCCCTTCAGCCAGTGTATTTGTGGAAAGCACTATTTCAATTGTTGCTCCTGTTCGTGATTTTTAACTTTGCTTATTTGCACATGTTGATCTCTGCCATATTTGCACATCATTTTTAAATTGTTTTTACCTCATACTGTTTGCCCCTCGCCTGCTTCGCCGCCCCTGACCCCGTTCCACCACGGCTGGTGCCGATTGAGCGGAGGGTCGTCGGGGCTAATACTCACTTCCGGCTGTACCGGACATCGCAGGCTAGCGTTCTAGCTTCGCACGCCTCGTACGCCCCTCTCACTACTTAATCGGACTGAGGGTGCGGACGCACGCAGCGGCGCGCCGAAGGCGCGCCAAAGGCAAGCCCGTCTGCGCCCGTCCGCGCTAAGTCCGCTGCGCGCTGCCAGTCCCCCCGTACTTTTATTTTTTAAATATGCCAAAATATACACGGGAGAGGCTTCTCTCCTATCGGGATCACTCAGTCTGCACCCCTCACCTGTTTCACCCTGGCTCGGCTATGGTGCAATGCCCTCACTGTGGCTTTGCGACTACTGAGACCTCCTTACCCCCTGATAAGTTAACACACCTTAAGGTGTTTAGTTTGAACTGTAGGTCCCTGGTCAGTCATTATGAGGATATTTATGATCTTCTAGTTGTTCTGTCTTACGGAGACATGGCTAACTAAAGATACTTTAGCCATTCCGACTCTGTCCCTCCCACCAGGATATTTAATACAAATTCAGAACAGACCTGTAAAGAGAGGGGGTGGTCTAGCAGTGATTTTTAAATCCTCTTTTTCCTGCTCATTCTCCCCGGCTAATATTGCGGATTGTGAGAGTTCTCTTTTCAAGATCAAGATTCTGGACACCTTCACTCTCACCGGGCTTCTGATTTATCGCCCTCCTGTCCCTACAAGCTCCTTTCGGGAATCCCTGGTGGCCACTGTTTCCACTATGATTCTGAATTCCGCTAATTTTAGCCTATTGGGAGACTTCAACCTTCACTTTGAATGCAGTGAGACCCTCATGGTGAGAGGTCTCCTAGATGATTTAGAAGCATGCCAACTCACGCAACTTGTTAAAGGGCCCTCCCATGCAGCAGGCCACTTATTGGACCAAGTCTTTTCAAACATTCCGGCCATTATTGCTTTTCTTCCAAATCCTCTTAGCTGGACGGACCATTATTTGGTTCATATTTCCATCCAGGTAGCTGATAATTCTAAAAGACAGCCCCCCCCTCCTATCCCAAGGCGCCCATGGCACAAACTAGACAGCAGTCTGCTTATAGACAACCTGAAAACCAAGTGCCCTGTCTGGCCGAGGAATCTGGAGGAAGCAGACGCCGCGTATAGAGAGTGGATTAATAAGTCGCTAGACCAGCTGATTCCCGTAACACTGTCTAAGTCCAAACGCGGGCAACCTCATCTCTGGTACTCAAAGACACTTGCTGAACAAAAAAAGCAATGTAAGCTGCTCGAACGCGCATGGAGAAAATCCTATGACCCCCAAGCCAAAATTACATTCAGCTCTGTGACAAAAACGTATCATAAATTAATTAAAAAAGCTAAAGCCAGATACTATACTGACACAATTCTGTCAAGTGCAAATCAATCTAAAACAATATTTTCTATGGTGAAAGAAATGACTAAGCTTCCAGAAGGACCTAACAATACGATTACTTCTAATGCTCATTGTAACGAGATTGCCACCTTCTTTATAAATAAACTACAGGGTATTTATAAGTCCTTCCCCTCGAATGTCGCAAGCCCGGACTCCACCATAGTTGAGACACCTCATGATCTCCCATATTCTCTCGGCTCCCTTCCATCTATTTCTGCGGACCAGATGGATAGGCTGATTGTTAAAATTAAATCCGGTTCCCCGGAGGATCCTGTCAAACCCGAAATGGCGCGACTTCATAAGGATCCCATTTTGTTAGAAGGTCTGAAACTGATTAATAAAACCCTGGAATCAACCATAATACCTAGATCCTGGAAGCATGCTAAGGTCGTCCCTCTATTAAAAAAACCCACCTTGGATCCCTCCAAGCCGGAAAATTTCCGACCAATATCCTTGCTACCCTATTTATCCAAGATAGCGGAATCTCATGTAAATTCCATTCTGATCAACTATTTAGAGGCCAATGGAATTTTAGATGACTCCCAAAATGGTTTTCGGACGAATCATAGTACTGAATCGGCCTTTTTAGCCGTCACAGAACAATTAAGGGAGGTACAGGACCGAGGTGGTACAGCGGCACTGGTCCTGTTGGACCTGAGTTTAGCATTCGACATGGTCTCCCATGAGATCCTCTTAAGAAGACTGTGGGAGATCGGGGTCCGAGATGGAGCCCTAGAGTGGTTCGTTTCATTTTTGACGGACCGCTCTTTCCAGGTCCATGCTCCACCGCATAAATCAGGAAGGTTTCCGCTGTGCTGTGGCGTCCCCCAGGGGTCTGCACTTAGCCCCACGCTATTTAATGTGTACGTCCGCCCCCTAGCCGTACTGGCTAGAACTCGTAACATCAAATTAACATTTTATGCGGACGACACACAGTTTATCTTCTCCTTCTCCAGTGATACCAACGCCGACAAAATTAAATTCCAATAAGATCTATCGGCCATTGCAAACTGGATGACTGAAAATCGTCTCCAGCTTAATTCATCTAAGACTGAGGTACTACTGGTTGGGAAGGAGATTCAAAAATGGGACGATCAGTGGTGGCCATCTGCATTGGGACCTGCACCCACTCCTAAGAAGGAGGTCAAAAACTTGGGTATTATGGTCGATAACCGACTAGACCTTGACTCCCACGTCAAAAAGATGGCAGGCATGTGCTATGGCCGTCTTCGGTCTTTGAGACCCATTCTGGGTTTTTTTGAACCCCCAGTCCGTCAGATGATCATTCAGTCCATGGTGCTGTCAAACATTGACTACTGCAATGTCCTCATGCTGGGCTCCAATCAATCTACGATTTACAGACTTCAAAGAGCTCAGAATGCGGCCGCACGCAGTCTGTTTGGTTTGCCAAAAAATTGTCATATCTCCCCTATCCTTCATCATCTGCACTGGCTGCCTGTAAAGCAGCGTATCCAATTTAAGGCACTCTGCCTTATCCATAAAATTCTCTACTCCGCGGGCCCTAAAATTCTGCAAAATATAAGCTTTCTATATGTCCCCACTCGGGCTCTCCGTTCTGCAGATCTGTTTCTGGCCCACATTCCTATGATTCAGAGGAGCAGAGCAGGAGGCCGATCCTTTAGATACTTGGCTCCGAAATTGTGGAATACAATCCCGCTTGAAGCTCGTGCTATTGCGAATCATTTGTCTTTCAGAAAAAAAATTAAGACTTGGCTATTTACCACTCCTTAGGCCCGGCTTTCTGTAGTTCTTCCCACACTTGGCTCGGTTGCTGTGTATCTGGCTTGTCTGCAAGCGCTGGGACGCCCTGTTGCTGGGGTAGCCATGCGCTATATAAGCTACCCTAACATAACATAACATTAAATGTATCTTACTGCGGACTAGTGACTAAACTGTGTAAATGTCTGTATGTGTCTGTGTGTAGGTGTATAAGTGGCTGCATGGTTTTGTGAATGGCTATATGAGTGTCTATATGGGTTATCAATTGGTTTTCTGAGTATCTGTATGGGTGCCTGAGTGTTTGTGTGGGTAGGGTGTGTGTGACTCTATGCATAGATGTGTGAGTGGGTGATTCTATTGGTGCATGGTTTTAAGAGTGCATCTGTGATCAACTGTATGGTTGAGTGAGTGTATGTATGGGTGTGTTAGGGATTGAATGTATATCTCAGTGGTACATGTGTGACTAACTACATATGTGAAAGGCAGTATATATGCGTGTAAGAGTATATAAGTGGGTATATGTGAGAGTGTGTAATTGTGAGAGTGGCTGTATGGATGAGTGTGTGCTTGTATCAATGATTGTATAAGAGCGTAAGAATGTGGTACTATTCTTATAAGTAAGTGTACTTGAGTGTGTTTAACTGTATAGGTGAGTAAATTGGACTGTGTTTAATTACTTGCACGACTGCCTAGGTGTGTCAGTACCTCAATGGATGATTGGCGGTCTGTAAGTGTCTATATAGGGGTACAAATGCATATGATAGTCTTGTACGGAGTGACTGTAAGTATGAGTGACTGTACAGGTGAGTGAGTGGAGGTGTATGTAGACCTAAGAGTTAATGAGTGGGTATGTAGCTATTGGTATTGGAGTATCTATGGTTTTGAGAATGGACGTCTGAAATTTTGAGTAGGTGTATCAAAGGTTAAATTAGGGTGTGAGAAGATGCAGTAATTTTTCACATGGATGATGTCATCAGTGATGTCATCAGTGATGTAATTTGAGATGTCCTCAGTGATGTCATGAGTGATGTCACTGACCATGTCATGAGTGATGTAATATGTGACGTCATCAGCAGTGCATTGCGTGGGCGCGAGTTATAGTTAGCTGAACTAACTATAACGGGAATTTCTAGGGTTTTGTACGAGGGAAATGTCCAGCTAACTATAACACCCCTGAAACCTATGGTTTTTTCAGGGAATTTCTAAGGTTTTTTAAATGCCGTTTCCTAACTATAACGCCGCTGAAACCTTTGGTTTTTTCAGTGAATTTCAAAGGTTTTTTAAATGCTAATTTCTAACTATAACGTGCATGAAACCTATGGTTTTTTCAGTGAATTTCAAAGGTTTTTTAAATGCTAATTCCTATCTATAACTTATCTCTGAACATATCATGTTTAATTTTTTTCATTGGATTTGTATATTTTTCAAATTCAGTGTGTCAATTTCATTAATTACGTTTTTTTTAAAATACTTTTTTATCACCATTTTTTAAACTTATTTTTTCAATTAATTCTTTTAAAAATTAAGAAATATTATTTAAACTTAATGGGTTTTTCAAACATATTTTTTTAACTATATGTTCAAAACTTTATTTTATATATATTTTTTCAATGTTTTTGGATCCGCGCACCCTAAGCGCACCGTTCTCGATCCCTACGCGATAGCATCCGCGCATGGTAAGCGTTGGGTACGTGTTTAGTGCGCGATTGCAATGCGACCGGTACGCGACTCCCAGCCTACACGCGACACGTATGATGTACGTAAGGCGACGTTAACGTGCTTCCGCGATGCGTCATCTGCGTCTATGACGCGGTAGGTGCGCGGATCCCGCGAAATATTTAACATTTGAAAAAACATATATATATGTATTTCATGTGAATATTAATTGAAGACAAACTCTAAACTAGTCTTAAAACTAATATATTTTTACATCTAATCCTTTATTTTTTTTTTATTCAATTTTGTGGATGTGCGCTGGGTGCGTGCTGCGTAAGCAAAGGGTGCGCGGATCCCATGTGACCTGCAAAAAAAGAGATTTGATTGGTTCAATTAACTTCCTCTTCTAACTATTGAAAGACCCCACCCATTTCAATCATTCTTCTTTGACCTTCTTTAGAGCACCATCTCTTTGGAGAGAAGAAGATTTTTTAGACTAAGTTTACACTTAGCTCTAACTTTTTTCAACCAAAAATGGCTTCAGGGCAGCAGGCATCACCTGCATCACCTGTGGTAAATAAAAATCTTCTTTACCGGACTGAATTTCATACGGAATCTTAAAATAAAGTAAAATAGCTCAAAATAACAAGAGGCAGAATCCGTGGTATAAGAGGTTTTCTAAATGGGCTTTATTCCATTCAAAATGGCCGACTCGAGTCACGGCCTTCAGGTTCCGTCACCACGAGGGTTCAGGAAGTGAAGTACAACACTTTATTGACAGACATGCATTTTTATAATAAGTGCATTACAATGAAACGAATGTAGAAGGCGTAACATTTGATAAGAAAAGTGACATGACAGGTACGTAATCGAAACTAGGCGTAATAAGGAATAAAAGAAACATGATTGGTTAGGATTATCAGACATAGGTGGATCTATAAGATAATACTTAACATAGATGCGTGCGCAGCAGCATGACGTGTAATTGACGTGCAACTAGGGGGTGAAGGGGACTTGACATTTAGCTCTACATGTGGAGACGAGAAGTCTGGGGAGTCAAGTCAACCTAATCCCAAATCATATCTAACATCCTATGTTTAGAGAACTATGTTATCCACAAGGAAGGACTCTCGGACAGAATCTATTCTACACTAACTGTATGTGCGTGTACAAGCGTCTAAGTGTCTATATGAGATGCGAGGGGCAGAAAACTTTCCATGGCAGCAGGGCTATGAATCACTTGCAGGAGGACGGAAAGGCTGAGTCCTTTGCTTGTGAGCTAAAGGAAATGTTTACCTAAATCACTAGACAGGAATGCATCGGCTGAAGAGCAAAATAGATAATTCGAAGGTGAAATACAGCTTCTTGGCAGGCAGGCGAAAACTGGCCGAGGCAGGCACGTTAGCTGCACAGGGAGTAGGACAAAGTTCATGGATACAGATGCGAGCTCAAGCTGAAGCTATCGAAGACAGAGAGCAGGGAAAGGCTTTGAGGACAGAATCGGGCCTACTTGCCTGAACTGTAAAAATGGAGTAACTTAGCCATATAAAGTCGGTGGCCTTTCATGCTTAGGAATCGAATATCCAGCCCATTGATGGCGGATCTGACAGAGAACATGTCGACGGTAGACACACATATGTTTGCGTCTTAGAAACTGGAACTGGAGGGAACATACATGTACTTGTAACATGCATATAGAACCGTTGGGGTCCAAGATAGGGGACATAACTGATCAGGAAAATCCACATTTCCACATTCCCTCCTTGTCCCCTACTTGCCCTTCAAGAGATATCAATCTTCATCATTCCATCGATTTGCTCATGGAGCATCATTTCTTCTTCCTTCTTCTTCCGGCATTTTGAACGATAACTGTGATATGGAATGCATGATGTGGCACACAGACCACAAATCGCTGGTCCACATTGCAGGCATAAACAACAACTGAAGAGCATAAGAAGGCCAATACCTAGGAAGGATAGAACTCTCCATCCCCAGGCTGATATCACACTCCAAAACCACCCGGACCACGTCCAAGTGCCTGGATTCTCGTGTATCTGGCTTACAATCTTATGAAGGCGTGTTATAGCTTTATATACAGATGGCGAATTTTCTGGTATGAATATGCAGCAGCTGGATCCGATGACCCTGCAAGCTCCGCCCCTATCGGCCAGGATGACGTCAAGGACAAGACGATTCTGGAGAACAACAATTCTCATCACTGATTGTTCCTCTGTCAGATTGCCTAGGGCGGCTATAGTCTCGTTTACTACAGCTTCAAGAGTCTTGGTGAGTCTGCGTATCAGCTTACTATTTGATATTGTACCTATATAGGGAAAGATACCTTTATTGAAATCTACATACTTGTCCCATGCCGTCTCAGTATAATCGACAACTGGGAGATCTCTACGCTCTCTTTTGTGTACTAAATGAACATTTCGATAATAATCAGGGGGGGCTAGGAAAACAGGTGGCAAAAGGAATGCTATGTAACAGGTACCATCCCAATCTAGAGGCAGACGCATATATGCCGTCTGACCACATATAAAGTAAGAATGGTGAGAAGCTCTAAATGAAGATTTACCTTGATCGCTATATTCTACTGTAGTAACGCATTGGCTATGGCCCATATGTATTGAACCAACTTTTCTCACACATAATTCACCCTTGACTGGAAATACTGACATAGTGGGCAGAATTAGTTCAACTTCGGATTTGACATTCAAAATCATGAGATTAGGCGTAAAATTACCTGATTTATACACTTCATTTTCTAAATCAGTTCCTGTTCTACTGGGGTGACCCTCCTTATTGGGGTGACAGACTTTAAATAAAACTAGATTCAGATTTCCCCATATCCAATGTTGTTGATAAACTGCTGTGTCTGGGTCTATGGAATTTAATAAACTAAACCATGCTCCACAGGAGCCATTGTGTGTGAACGGATGTGGAAAGAAAGGCAGAACTCCTTTGTTATTCTGATAGGGAGGGAGTCGGCCACACACCCAACAATTGGTGGCATTACTAGTCTGATGGGAATGATGTAACATACTAATGAATGTGTTATTGCGCAGCGCAAGTCTATAGGACAACTCATGTGGGGGTAGGTCACTAAAAGAATGTTCATCAGTTATATTGAAAGTACGTTTAGAAACAGGATAATACATATGCAACAATATACTTGCAGTAACTACTAAAAAACTCAAGAAAAACAAAATTAATAAAGTCACAATACAGTGGCTACGCAGTAATTTACAATAAGCATGTCGTTTCATTATGATTCTGGACTCTACGTCATTCAGATCTAAGGGATACATGTCGGGACAGATTCAACCGCTTCACCTTGGAGAGGACTTAAACAATCAAATCGTCCGACAGTTTGGATCTGGACCTGAGTTTCTGCTTATAGAGTTCGGTGCTACTGGCCTCAGCCAAAGGTAGCTTTGAGTCAATGGGGGAAGACATCCGGGGAGTACTGTTTGTGTCAGGAGGAAGTCCATGAAATTTCTTGATATGGCTGGAATGCACCCAGCCTTTTCTCCCTTCGATCTTCACAGCTGTTCTGGTCGTCAGCAGGACCAACTTAGGAAGCCTCCACCTTGGCTCCAGTTGGGTTTTCCGATCAAAATTCCTGACGAGAACATAATCGCCGGGAATTACGTCATGAGGTTTCACCTCGGTGTTGTCGGGAAAAGCTGCGACTACCTGTGAACGACAAGATTGTAGTGCAGACATCAAGGAAGCCAGGTAATCTGTCAGCATATTACAGTCAACATCAGTTATTTTACGGGGTATAGGCGTCCCCCACATATTCGGTGGTCTACCAAAGATCACCTCATAAGGGGATAGCCCTGTTCGAGAGTGTGCTACCATTCTCATGTAAAATAGTGCAACTGGTAAGGCTACTATCCAGTCCACACCTTTTTCCTGACATATTTTAGACAATCTGATTTTTAAAAGTTGATTATGTCGTTCCACGAGACCTGCTGCCTCGGGGTGTCGGACACAGTGGAATTTCCACTGATATCCCAACAAAAGTGAGACATGTTTCATTAATTCGGATGAGAAAGGCTGGCCGTTATCTGAATATACAACACGTGGTAAACCGTACCGTGGGAAGAATTCTCGAACTAGCTGCTTGGCAGTAGTCGGGGCAGTGTAATCTGATACGGGATACGCCTCTGTCCAACGGGAGAGAGCGCAGACAACTACGAGAACATATTTGAATCCTCGACAACGTTCCATCTGAATATAATCCATCTGGAGGACTTCAAAAGGATGGTCAGGAGGCTGAAATCCACCCTGCTCTACGGGAACACTCTTTCCTGGATTAAACTGACAACATATCATACAGGTACGAACTTTTTGTTTAGCTGCTGCTCGTAAATGTTTGTTGAACCAAATGTGCTGAATGCTGTCTAGCATAGCCTTCTCTCCTAAATGTGCTGGACTGTGAACTGTAGCTATAATGGCTTGAACCATGGAATCAGGGAGAAACCATACAGATTTCTCCTTCGTCATCCATCCTTGATCTGTCTGGATCCCTCCTAGTTCAGTCCACTTCTTTATTTCTTCTGCTGTGGCATGTGTCTGTATGTCAATTACGTCAAGTACGGGATCCTTAATTGTCATACACTGTGTTGGTGTCTGAACTATTGGCTTTGTCATGTCTAATGTGCGATTCTGAGCAGTCTGTTTAGCTGTTCTGTCAGCTAAATCATTGCCTTGAGAAATGATATCAGTAACCTTCGTGTGTGCTTTACATTTCATAATTGATATAGCAGTGGGTAGATGTATTGCATCTAACAGGGCATGAATGAGGGGTCCGTGCTGAATGTGGGCACCATGGGAGGTTAAATAACCTCTCTCTCGCCACAGCACGCCGAAGTCGTGTACAACTCCGAATGCATAACGTGAGTCAGTGTATACATTAACTTTCTTATTTGTGGCTTGAATACAGGCTTGTGTTAGAGCAATAAGTTCTGCTGCTTGGGCTGACAAAGTATCTATACAATTTGTCTCAATAACTTTACTGTCTGTTGTGACTGCATACGCGGCCACTAAATCTCCTGTACTTGTTCTCATGCACGATCCGTCTACATACAACGTCAGGTCTGGATCTAACAATGGAACGTCTGTCAAGTCTTGTCTAGGTTTCGTCTTTATTTCAATGATTTCAACACAATCATGAGCTAGTGGGTCTGTTCCAATTACAGGTAATAGTGTAGCAGGATTCAATGTATTACACCGTCGGATCTCTATGTGTGGTTGAAACAATGTCAGTTCATAACCGGTAAGTCTTGCTATGGTCAAGTGTTGTGTTTGTGTTCGGTTCACAAGAACCTCTACTGCATGTGGTACTTGTACTGTCAATGGGTGTCCTAATACTATGGCATCGCTTTGTCTGATTGCTAAGGCTGTCGCTGCCACTGATTTCAGGCATGCAGGCAAAGCCTGAGCTACGGGATCTAATGTACTGGAAAAATAAGCACATGGCTTGCGTGATCCTGCTTGATCCTGAGTGAGTACTGACAAGGCAGTACCTTCGCGTTCTGTAACAAAGAGTGTAAAATGTTTGCTATAACATGGTGTTGCTAAAACAGGTGCTTGACATAAAGCTTTCTTTAAGCTTTCAAAAGCTTGTGTATGTTCCTGAGTCCAAGGGAGAACAGTCGATGTGGCTGCCTCCTGTGTGGTTAACTGAATGAGTGGTTTTGCTAGAAATGCGTACTGAGGGATCCACTGCCTACAATATGAAGTGAGGCCTATGAAAGCCCGCACCTCCTTTTGTGTCTGGGGTATTGACATGTTAGCAATTAACTGGATGCGATCTGGTGTAAGCTGCCTTCCCTCCTTGGACAGCGAGTGACCAAGATAAATAACTCGCTGGACACAGAATTGCAGCTTAGAAGGAGACACCTTGTGCCCCTTGTCGGCTAGAAAATGTAAAACTGTCAGAGAAGCTTTTTCACATTCTGGCTCGCTTCTTGCGGTGATCAGCAGATCATCGACATATTGAAGCAGTGCAGTATTGACTGGCATGTGGATACTGTCAAGTTCTCGTTTCAGTGCTTGGCTGTAGATGCTGGGGCTTTCTGTGAATCCTTGGGGAGCGCGTGAGAATTTAAAGCTGCGCCCATTTAAACTGAATCCGAACAAATATTGGCTTTCCGGATCTATTGGGACGCTGAAAAAGGCATTCTTGAGATCAATTACAGTAAAGAATGTTGCTTCGGAATCAATTGCTGTCAACAATGATGATATATCAGGGACCACAGGGAATTGTGGTACAATACACTTGTTTAGTTCACGCAAATCAATAACCAATCGGTACACTGGTGGGGCAGTAGGATCAGTTCGTTTAAGAATCGGAATTATCGGTGAATTACATACATTGGAGTCTGTTTCTACAACTACTCCCTGGACAATCAGCTCATCAATGATTTTCAGCAAAGCCACTACAGCATCATGCGGTAACTTGTATTGTCGCATTCGTGGTAATACCACTCCTGCTTTCAATGTGACTCGATAGGGTGTAATGTTCATGCAGCCAACATCCGTAGGGCCTTGTGCCCATAGATGTACTGGTAAAGTCTGTAGTCGGGGATCCATGTCTCTAGACACATAGTGACCTTTAAAATCACGCAAAAACAACCTTACTCCTTCCGGAGAACAACATATTATGGCTCCTAGTGCTTTCAGAGTTTTAATTCCTAACAGATTTTCTGGGCATGATTTAGTAAGCAATAAATCTGTAGTTCGTGTCAAAGGTCCTATCGTAAGTGGTAGAGGCTGTGATACTTCATTAACAATAGGTTTTCCTGAAAAACCAAGGGAAACATTTTGAGAGCCTGAGAGGGGTGCCCCTGGAACTTCACTACGTTTTATAGTTGTTCGACTTGCCCCTGTATCGAGTAAGAATTTTCTATCCTGACCTAATAATTCACTATGTACATAAGGTCCTTCTTGATCTACAGGAATCTCGATAAGCGGTAAGTCAACTTCCCTCTCTAGGCTGGTTCATGCGTAGCGCTGATATTCAGGGTATTCATACTGTGCAGTCTGATACATTTGTCGTGTTGTGGTTTGTGTGGCAGTAGCTGGCAACGGTGGTGCAGCTGGCACAAACTGTATGGGTTGCTGTGAGGCTGGCATGGACTGTTGCTGAACTGGCATGGACTGTCCATGCTGCATAGCTCCTTGTTCATTCTGATCTTGTCTAACTAATCGTGGTCTCTCCTTTGCAATACCTGTAGCTATATTACGTTTCAGGACTGGACAATCGTGTACATAATGGCCTAGTTGTTTACAGTAATTGCAGGTTCCTTTTACAGGAACTGCAGAATCACCAGAATGTGTCACACCCTTTTTGTGACCATCTGCTGGTACTGTCTGAGAAACTAGCATTTTCATTTTTGTATCCTTCATGCGTCTATGCTCGTGTTCTTGTTCGTCCCTAATTCTATTGTGATGATACTGTAACATTTGTAGCATTTGCGACGGAGTGTTACTTTGCCAGGTACTCTCGAATTTCAATATTCTATTCTTTACTGGAGGCAATGCATTTTCCACTAATTTTGTCACAAATAAATGTGGATATGAGTCACTACTTGCTTTTATACCACTATTTATACCAAAACATTTTTCAAATCGAGCATAATAATCGCTTGTGTCTTCATCTTGCTTTTGTTTGCAGGCTGTGATTGCACCCCAATCTTCCTTTTTTGTAGTTAATAAACGTGGCAGTACCTGTACTAGTAAACCTGGTAACAGTTTAACTTTATCCCCGAGCCCTGAACCTGCAGTTCGGCCCCTTTCTTCCTCTGCTAATGCTGTCCAGTCTATCTTTTGGTCTCCCACTTCCCACTCTTTTTCTTTCAGTTTTTCATAAATGCCAGCAGGCAAAAGCACCTTTAATATCGTCATAATATCAGGAAAGGTGTACTCTCCCATCAGTAACATGTCTTTAATTTCTCGGTGGAAACCCGCTGGGTCTTTGTCATGACTAGGTACTACTTTCTTCATTTCTAATAATTCCATTTTTGATATGGGTGTGTAAACAAATACACGGTGAAACTCATTGTCTTCGCCTTTTATTGGGTGCACTTCTCGTAAAGGATTTTGTCTATCCATATAGTACGGCGCTCTTTCTCTGCGGGGCAGCGAGAGAGAATCCGGACTTACAAAAAGGACATACTGCTTACGTGACACTAATATCTCTTTAATTAGCTTGTTACTAGAACCTCTCCATCTGTTTGTGAGTAGTTCCGTTAATATATCAGGTAAAGGACCAGGGTCAGCATGTTGGCTCTTATATAATATGAGGAGTTGCTGAATCATATAGATTCCAGCTAAACGTTGTTCATCTGTACTGAGATTAAAAAACGTGTGTGCTACGGTCTCATCACCGTATTTTTCAGGACTGTCAATCCAGTGAACGGCTGATCTGGCTAATTCTTGCTCATCCATGGAATCGAGGAGGTGGTAACCCCTTCGTTCTCGTAATATTTTATCTGCGGCTTGAAACGAATGTTCAGGAGACTTCAGATTCATTACAGGCGTCGGATACGTTCTGCTATTATTTGGGCATACAGAGTGTATGGGATCAGAAAAACATCTAGTATTTTCACAGGATCTTCCTCTGCCTACATAGGCTATGGTCTCTGACTGTCTTGCGGAATTCCCTGATTCGGACACTTCATCTTGCTCGAACTCGTCTGTTCCCAATCTCTCTTCATGAATACGCTCTATTTCTTTACGGATTTTTCGGCACATGGCTATTATACAATTTTGCTTATCGTGTCTCCCTTCTGATATATTCTGACTCCATCTTGTAAGAATAAGCATTGTATTCGGGTCTACCCCCGGACGGTCTTGATTTCTGATCACACAGTTTATGAGGAAACGTAACAGTTCCCCCTGTATTTCTACTTTCTGGAATTCCATAGCTTTGTTAATACATCCTGGATCTCGTCCTGTTTGAACAAAATGATATATGTTATCTAGATGCGTAGTCATTCCTGGTAACCTTGCTAAATACTCTGCGGCTCGCCTGATACGTAATGATGCCAGGACCATTTCGTCCTCTTTACCAGCCACTGGGTCATATCTACAATTAACAAGGAGTTCCTTAAGCGTACGTTCACTTACGAATTTAGGTGTACGTGAATGCGCTGACTCTTGAAAAACAAGTTTATTTATTCTGGGTGGTGTAAAGGTACTGCTAGCACCTCCCGTGGCCCCATCTGGGGCGTCGGGTGTGAATGGATTCGTTGAACGTGACACAGCAACTATGGGTGTCGATACCCCTGTAGGATCGACTGCGGAGACAGATGCGGAAACAGATGTGCTTGCCGAAGCTTGTATCGGGACTTGCTGTTGCACGGGGACAGATACCTGATCCTGACGTTGAACCCCTCCGCCAGACGGTCTATGTGGTGCGGTGTTAGCATACTCGGGAGCTGCGTCGTCTAGATATGAGGAAAGAAAAACATCTTCTGCGGTTCTGGGATGCCCTTTTGGATGTACCTTAATTGGAAATAATGGGGGTGGCAAGTCTTTTGGCATCTCTGGAGCAGCCTTAGGTAGTCCTTCGGCTAGAAGGGGATACATACCATTCATAAGAGCATTTCTTTGTCTATTTACTTGTTCTGATTTCACTCGGATACCTTCCTCAATTAATAGATTTTCTTGAACTTTATTTGAACTTTCTTTACTCCTCTCTTCTTGTCTACGTGCTTTTTCTGTTCGTCTATGAGATTCTTTACGCCATAACTCAACAGCGTCTTTCTGTGACTGTCTGACCTTTCTTTTCCATAACTCTTCCTCCACTTTCATGATGCACTCTGCATCCCAGGTTCCCGCTGCGGGCCACCTTTGACTTTCCGGTAATCCCTTGGTATAATCTACCCATAGATCAAGAAACAATATGGCATCTAAGCCATGCTTATGGTACATAAAATGCCCTGGAGTGTCCCTAGGAGGAATAGGAACTGCTTCTTCAAGCACCCCTTTTCTGGTAGTAATCTGTCTTAACTTCGAGAAGAGCGGCATATTGACAACTGATCTGATACTTACTCTTGAACTCACTTAATACGAAAAACACAATAATGAACAGTGAACAATGAACACTCATTCATACCACAATATTTGAACACTTTAAACATTAAACATTAAACATTTTAACAATGACCGACAATGATGACAGTCTGCCTAACTAATCATCATGCTGAATTCTTGACAATAACTGAATACTTCGGAATACTTGATATACTGCTAAACAGTACATATACACTGCTAAACAGTGCAGACCGGATTTGTGTACCCAAATCCGTCTTGACCGGCACAACCTATGTGCGCGTCAACACGCCTCCCCGGCGATGGTACTCACCGAGTAGCTCCTTGAAACGGAAGGCCTCAGAGAATGGACAGGACTCGATGACTGCGGACAGCGGACCCTCTGGACATCGGGATTTCGAGAAACCTGGTGGGCCTCGGTATACCTCGGATCTTGCTCTCTCAGCTAGGCTCTGGTCGGGATACTTCGCACTTCTCACCGCCTCGTCTGGGTTGATCGCAGCCTCAGTCGCCCCCGCTTGACCGGAGGGAGCTTACAGGAAATCCTGCTGGTACGCGTTTATGGTCCGTCCAGCTGTGGCAGGAGACCGGGCCTGCAACGCACCGCCGGCGCGTGAGATGAGAAAGTGTCCCTGTTCGGGCGCCATTATGTGGTAAATAAAAATCTTCTTTACCGGACTGAATTTCATACGGAATCTTAAAATAAAGTAAAATAGCTCAAAATAACAAGAGGCAGAATCCGTGGTATAAGAGGTTTTCTAAATGGGCTTTATTCCATTCAAAATGGCCGACTCGAGTCACGGCCTTCAGGTTCCGTCACCACGAGGGTTCAGGAAGTGAAGTACAACACTTTATTGACAGACATGCATTTTTATAATAAGTGCATTACAATGAAACGAATGTAGAAGGCGTAACATTTGATAAGAAAAGTGACATGACAGGTACGTAATCGAAACTAGGCGTAATAAGGAATAAAAGAAACATGATTGGTTAGGATTATCAGACATAGGTGGATCTATAAGATAATACTTAACATAGATGCGTGCGCAGCAGCATGACGTGTAATTGACGTGCAACTAGGGGGTGAAGGGGACTTGACATTTAGCTCTACATGTGGAGACGAGAAGTCTGGGGAGTCAAGTCAACCTAATCCCAAATCATATCTAACATCCTATGTTTAGAGAACTATGTTATCCACAAGGAAGGACTCTCGGACAGAATCTATTCTACACTAACTGTATGTGCGTGTACAAGCGTCTAAGTGTCTATATGAGATGCGAGGGGCAGAAAACTTTCCATGGCAGCAGGGCTATGAATCACTTGCAGGAGGACGGAAAGGCTGAGTCCTTTGCTTGTGAGCTAAAGGAAATGTTTACCTAAATCACTAGACAGGAATGCATCGGCTGAAGAGCAAAATAGATAATTCGAAGGTGAAATACAGCTTCTTGGCAGGCAGGCGAAAACTGGCCGAGGCAGGCACGTTAGCTGCACAGGGAGTAGGACAAAGTTCATGGATACAGATGCGAGCTCAAGCTGAAGCTATCGAAGACAGAGAGCAGGGAAAGGCTTTGAGGACAGAATCGGGCCTACTTGCCTGAACTGTAAAAATGGAGTAACTTAGCCATATAAAGTCGGTGGCCTTTCATGCTTAGGAATCGAATATCCAGCCCATTGATGGCGGATCTGACAGAGAACATGTCGACGGTAGACACACATATGTTTGCGTCTTAGAAACTGGAACTGGAGGGAACATACATGTACTTGTAACATGCATATAGAACCGTTGGGGTCCAAGATAGGGGACATAACTGATCAGGAAAATCCACATTTCCACACACCTTATACTTCTGAGGATGAATTTTTGTCGGAGGCACCACCCAAAGAACGTTTTTCTTCAGTGGTGTGGAAATTTTGTACTTTTCCCGAGGGGCAGAATAAGACCAATGCCACCTTGGTCACGTGCAAGATTTGCAAAAGAGTCCTGTCGTTAGGGGATCCTAACAAGAAATACTTGTGCGGCACGGCAAGTATGATGAAGCATATGAGGACCCTTCATCCTAACAATCTTGCACGAGAAGAGTGCCGACGGATGAGAAACACTCCTGCTCCTGCGCCATCCACCTCATCGCAGCTGAGCACCTCAAGAGTGCATCCATCAGCCCAAACCTTGGACATCCGTCCACAAAATGAGTGCAATGCGACTCTGTGCTATGGTGAGCAGTCGATCGATCTGATCTGCCGCCGGTAAGAAAGTCAGATTTGCTAGTTTTGTTTTTTTGTTTTTTTTATTCTTCCCTGAAGTTCATTGTTTGGTTTCTCCTGGTTTTTTTTTGCAGAAAAATGAAAAAAAATTAAAAATTGTTCAGAAAACTCAAAAAAAATTATAAAAGAAGAAAGAAGAAAAAAAAGTTCTTGTAAGAACTAACTTTCCTGGTCTAAAAAAAGAGCCTAAATTTCTTTGTTAGTGTTAGTTTAGATGAATGTATGTGTAGTACGTAATTGACTGAATGAATGCATTAATAGCGTATGGTGAATGTATAAGTGTAGAACTATGAGGAAGTGCTGCAGCATCACACAGTAACCTCTTTAACTGCAGTGTGCTGTAGTACTTCCGAAGCACAAGGATGCAACATATGTACATAAATATGTTGTAAATCTATGCTTCTGTCTGCACGGCTACTTAAACTGCAGCCATGTGGTGACAAAGGCACCCTTGCACCATAGTGCAGGGATATCTGTGTCATGTGCTGTTTGTTTTTTGACAGGAAGACACACCTTCCTGCACAAAAACAATGAGAAATTGCATTTTTCTCCTTCAATGTATGCTGAACATTTCAGCATGCATTGAAGATATGAAAATGTGGAGAAATTAAAACAATTCTCCTTGTGCTTTCCTACACCAATTTTAGAATGGTGCACCATTCACACACATATCGAGATTTATGATTTCTGATAAATCTAGACATGTGTCTTGTTCTATGAGTATTAAGTGCAATCATGCACAACAACACTTATAGGACACCCTTTCAACACAAAGTGGCCTGCATGATGAGGTTGTATTTACATGGAGTATAAAAAGTGCACAGAGTGCCTTTTCCTCTCTTTGTAAATATGAAAGAGTATCTTACACAATAACTATGTTACAAAAAGTGACATATTTCCAGTTCTACGACCCCCTAAGCACCTCTAGAGGGTCAGAGTATTTCCACTCTGCCCCCTTTATATGTTTTACACAATTATTCCCCTTGCTTCTTCAGCCTCGCTTCTACAGAGGCAGAAAATGGCCGCCAACAGTTCCTGGTTTCGAATGTAGACAGACACTCGACAGCCAATTAGCATTCATCGCGCGATCGGGAGGGTGCGCACTCGGTTCGGGGAGGGTGCGCTTACGGTGCGGGTAGGGTCCGCGGATCCTCCCCGGCCATAGATATTTAGCTACATTTAATTCTAATTTTCTCAGGAACTATTGAACGGATTCACATCATTTATGCAAAAGGCATGAGTCTGAACTGAGGACTACCTCTTTGCCAAATTTGGTGTCATTCCGTTCAGCGGTTCGGGCTGTAGCTGCGACAACAGATCCTATGGGAAATTGCATGGGGACAACCCGTTTTGGGACCCCCCTTTTTTCTCGGCCCCCGCTTCACGAATCACCACGAAACTTTCAGGGTAGGAGCGGAGCGGAGCTGGCCAAAAGTTTGGAAAATTCCGCGAGGATACGTCAACCGGCACCAGACTTATTGGGAATAGAATGTTGCAGATTTCCTATGGAAAATAGGTCCTAACTATAACTACCTACTGGCGACCGTCTGTAGGTAATATGTATATATATATTCACTTAAAAAACCATAGGTTTCACACATGTTATAGTTAGCTGGACATTTCCCTCATAAAAAACCAATGAAATTCCCCCGTTATAGTTAGTGCAGGCAACTATAACTCACGCGACCGCAATCCTCTGCTGATGACGTCAGATATTACATCACTGTATTTAGACACCTATTTACCCATGTCTTCTTCCATTAATCTTTAGCTATACATATATTACAAATATTTATTTTTCAGAAAGACACATATGTAATCAGTGATGTAATATCTGACGTCATCAGCAGAGGATTGCGGTCGCGTGAGTTATAGTTGCCTGCACTAACTATAACGGGGGAATTTCATTGGTTTTTTACGAGGGAAATGTCCAGCTAACTATAACATGTGTGAAACCTATGGTTTTTTAACCCCTTCAATGCCCCGCCCTTTGCCCCTCCTGTGCCGGGCGTTACATTAGTGGGCGGGGTCCATGACGAGATAGTCTCGTCATGGGCACAGCGCAACCGTGCTCCATGACGAGGCTATCTCGTCATGGGCATAGAAGAGGTTAAGTGAATTTGCAAGGTTTTTTAAATGCTAATTCCTAACTATAACGTGTGTGAAACCTATGGTTTTTTAAGTGAATTTGTACGTTTTTTAGTGCTAAGTTATGTATTTATTAATATATATTTTTTTCAGGTTCTTCACCGTGCGCGCACCGTGCACGCACCGTGCGCGCGCTGTGGGTGCAGGGTGCGCTTCGAGCACCGAGCACCCACGATGCGTTGTGCGTGCCGTGCGCGCACAGTGCACGCACCCCGCGCTTTTTTGAAAAAAAATTTTTTTCATCCTTGGGGGTCCTTCAGTGACCCCCTGACAAAGGCTAGGGGGTCAGGAACTGTCCACCCTGCCCCCTTTTCACATTCTCCACCTTTGTTTTTCACTGCCTCAGACTGCGAGAGACAAAATGGCGGCCAACACTTCCTGATTTCGACCGACTGGAATGTTTACTGTCATATAACCACAAATCAGAATTACGCTCGCGCACGTCAGCGTGCGCGTATGGTATGCTTACCGTACGCGCACGGTGCGCGCCTATAGATATATATGTACTTTTAACTGAAATTTTCTCAGGAACTACTGAACAGATTGACTCCAGATATTCAAAAGGCACATCCCTGACCTGAGGACTTTCTCTTTGCCAAATTTCAAATAATTCTGTTCAGCCGTTCGGGCTGTACCTTGGACTAAAGGTCCCTATGGAAAAATGCATGGGGAAAACACGTTTTGGGACCCCCCTTTTTTCTCAGCCCCCGCTTGACTAATCAACCCGAGACTTTCAGGGTAGGAGCGGAGCGGAGCGGAGCGGAGCGGAGCGCCCCAGCTATTTTGAAAAATTTGCGAGGATTCGTCAACCGGCGCCAAAGTTATTCAAAATTGAATTTTCAGATTTCATATGGAAACACGGTCCTAACTATAACTATCTACTGGCGACCGCCAGTAGATAATATATATATATATATATATATATATATATATATATATATACATATATATATATCCATACACCAGGTTGCCCCCAAAGAAGCGCCTCACCCGGAGAGGTGTAAACACAAACCACCACAGGCAGCAATGACTCCAGCAGGCAGCATGCTCCTCGATCAGCCATACGCGTTTCGAGGCGCTTGTGTGCTCTTGTTCACTGGCAATTACTGATGGTAGTCGGGGTAATTAAGAACATACTTTTATTTCATGTAAGAGTCCCGCCCACCATGGGCGTCATGCAGCAGGGCCTTATGGTTAAGATAGTTTTCAATCATGCTGCTCGGACTACGGCGTTCATCAACCCAGTGGACTCCGATACTGCAGTCAGTGTAAAAATACAATTCCCGGTTGGGTGAGTCACGTGCCACCATTGCTACAGCCACACCAATATCTTCCTGTGGCTCAGGCCCCCTACGTCCCAATGAGTGTCCGTGATTCCAGGCACTCATGGCCCGCCAAAGTCAGTGGGGCGTTTTGCGGCCGGACCAGCCGCTACAAATCCATACACCAGGTTGCCCCCAAAGAAGCGCCTAACCTGGAGAGGTGTAAACACAAACCACCACAGGCAGCAATGACTCCAGCATGCTCCTCGATCAGCCATATGCGTTTCGAGCCGCTCGTGTGCTCTTGTTCACTGGCAATTACTGACGGTAGTCGGGGTAATTAAGAGCATACTTTTATTTCATGTAAGAGTCCCGCCCACCATGGGCGTCATGCAGCAGGGCCTTATGGTTAAGATAGTTTTCAATCATGCTGCTCGGACTATGGCGTTCATCAACCCAGTGGACTCTGATATTGCAGTCAGTGTAAAAATACAATTCCCGGTTGGGTGATTCACGTGCCAACATTGCTACAGCCACACCAATATCTTCCTGTGGCTCAGGCCCCCTCCGTCCCAATGAGTGTCCGTGATTCCAGGCACTCAGGGCCCGCCAAAGGCAGTGGGGCGCTTAGCGGCCGGACCAGCCGCTATAAATCCATACACCAGGTTGCCCCCAAAGAAGCGCCTCACCCGGATAGGTGTAAACACAAACCACCACAGGCAGCAATGACTCCAGCAGGCTCCTCGATCAGCCATACGCGTTTCGAGCCGCTTGTGTGCTCTTGTTCACTGGCAATTACTGACGGTAGTCGGGGTAAATAAGAACATACTTTTATTTCATGTAAGAGTCCCGCCCACCATGGGCGTTATGCAGCAGGGCCTTATAGTTAAGATAGCTTTCAATCATGCTGCTCGGACTACGGCGTTCATCAACCCAGTGGACTCCGATACTGCAGTCAGTGTAAAAATACAAATCCCGGTTGGGTGAGTCACGTGCCACCATTGCAACAGCCACACCAATATCTTCCTGTGGCTCAGGCCCCCTCCGTCCCAATGAGTGTCCTTGATTCCAGGCACTCAGGGCCCGCCAAAGGCAGCGGGGAGCTTCGCGGCCGGACCAGCCGCTATAAATCCATACACCAGGTTGCCCCCAAAGAAGCGCCTCACCCGGAGAGGTGTAAACACAAACCACCACAGGCAGCAATGACTCCAGCAGGCAGCAGGCTCCTCGATCAGCCATACGCGTTTCGAGCCGCTTGTGTGCTCTTGTTCACTGGCAATTACTGACGGTAGTCGGGGTAATTAAGAACATACTTTTATTTCATGTAAGAGTCCCGCCCACCATGGGCGTCATGCAGCAGGGCCTTATGGTTAAGATAGTTTTCAATCATGCTGCTCGGACTACGGCGTTCATCAACCCAGTGGACTCCGATACTGCAGTCAGTGTAAAAATACAATTCCCGGTTGGGTGAGTCACGTGCCACCATTGCTACAGCCACACGAATACCTTCCTGTGGCTCAGGCCCCCTCCGTCCCAATGAGTGTCCGTGACTCCAGGCACTCAGGGCCCGCCAAAGGCAGTGGGGCGCTTCACGGCCGGACCAGCTGCTATAAATCCATACACCAGGTTGCCCCCAAAGAAGCGCCTCACCCGGAGAGGTGTAAACACAAACCACCACAGGCAGCAATGACTCCAGCAGGCAGCAGGCTCCTCGATCAGCCATACGCGTTTTGAGCCGCTTGTGTGCATAAATTAAGGAGGCCGGATGGCTAAATTATGTCTACTCTGTTTCCAGCCTACAACAACAGGAGCAGGCCCGCCCACCCATCCTCCACTTAGCTTAGATGTTGAGCCAGACAGCACCGAGCATACATACACAGCAACATAGCATTTTCCAAATTAAGTAACTAAATTAATGCACCGCTGTCAGTCATACCACTATACTCACCTCCACCACTACAAAGACATGTAGGTGTGGTGTTGTTATTTACCTTTTAGGCCACTTCATGAAACACCCCGAGATATTCCATCAATCATCTCCGATCCTACTGACTGTCTGCGAGTATGGTATGGTCATCATGATGTCCAACTCTGTAGTGTCCCAAGTGAGTCCATAATCAAAAATGCAATGGATCGGCCTGCAGTAGTACAATTTTGTTATTGAACAACAAGAAGGGAAACATTGACTTGTGGCTCTTTTTTGTGTGTAGATTAAATACTAATGGCCATCATGCACAACAATACAAATACCGATCACTCAGAGTCAGCGTGCAATGCATGCCATCATCATTTACCTGTTTTTCCGGGGTAGTCCCTCTAGACTCAGAAAGGAGGATAGATATGTAGTCAGGCTCTTTGGGGGGGCTCAACGAGGAAGGCACACATCTCACATTTGCTGTACCAATCTCCATCCAATGTCTGGCTTGAGGAAAATGGATTTAGGGCAAGTCAGAAGGACTGGAGTCAGGACTTGGAAAAGTGGACTTACTTCTTCACTGACTGCACACAGTTGCAACTCCAATCAGGCAATAAAGAGTAAAACGGTGGTGATGGATTTGTTGTGATTCGAACCAGGTAGACAGTGAGACACACAAATAATAAAAGTAAATAACATTCCTTAGGTATGTCTTTTTGGAGGACTTTTTTGGGGCATCTAAGCAAAATAGAAAATGACTCGAAACCCTAGTTGTCAGGAAAGTAGAGCTTGTCCTCAAACTCTGGTGGTTCACTCAGAAGTAGGTCATCTAACACACTACTTCCATGACCTGAGTTGCCAGGTATGGTGTAATACGGTGGTATAAAGTGCTGATTCATTTTGATCATGTTTAATCTCTCCACGGTTTAGGGCGAGAGACTGGTCCATTTCGGCACCAGCAGCACGGAAAATACGCTCAGAAGAGACACGTGCAACAGGGCAAGACAGTTAGTTTACCACCAGCGCTTTTTCCCATACCAATACAGCAATGTGTTTTGATCAAAGAAGACCTCGATTGGGTCATCCAGATAGGCCTGGAACATCTGCTCAATGCTCATGGGTGCACCGCTTTGCTCGCCCTCTTTTGCCTTTGCCTCATGACTGGACTTGAACCCTTGCTGTAGAAACCATTCCTGTGCCGATTTTAGGGCTGATGCTCCTGTTGTTGTTGTTGATGTTGTTGATGTTGTTCTTGGTGTTGTTGGTGGTTTTGGCTGCTGTGAGCACTACCCCCAGGCTTTGAAGTTGAACTTGAAGCCGGCTACCCTGCAAAACTCGTGCCCTGGAGTAGCGGGCCTCTAATTCCAGCCCCTTCTTTTTCTAGATGACAGTCCTCCACAGCTATCCAGGTTTTGTAGTTGCCAACATCACCGTCTGAAAAAGGAATGAAAGTGTGCAGTAATGGTTTGTACCGTGGATCCAGAATTGTGGCACAAATTTAATGGTTGGATGGCACAATGCCTCTTTGCACCCTTGAATTTAAGGGTTAAGCTCTCCACCAACTCATATGCTTCTTTTTTTACCTCCACACCTGCGTACATTGCAGACACCCTCTTCAGCTCTTCCTGTAGCATGTGCAACAATGTGATAGCTTGGCCCATAGTGCAGTCCACCTTGCTGACTGTGTGAAGACCTCAAAAGGAAGTAGCATCTCTGTCAGGCATTTAATTAGTCCCCATTGGTCCAACTCAATGATCATGCCTTTCATACTAGCATCCCCTCTTTGCATGACATATTCATTGATTGGTGTGTACTGCTCAGACGTTCAAGCATTTAATAAGTTGAGTTCCAACGTGTTGGTACCTCCTGGATGAGTGCTTGAACTGGCATTCTATTATCACGTTGAATGATTCTCAGCTGCTTACAGGCTTTAAAAGAATGGCTGAAATGTGTGCAGATTCTTCTGCAGGTGGTCTGTAAGTTGCTGACTCGGTCTTCTTTTTTCAGAAAGTCTTGAACAATGATGTTGATGCAGTACACAAAACACAGGATCCTGAAATAGCCACCATCGGCCATGGCCTTAACTATATTACTGCTATTGTCCCTGGCAACAAAACCAATGTTAAGCTCTCTTGTTCGCAGTCATTCAAAGACCTTGCTGTCAAAGTCTACCAAAATGTTTGCAGCAGTATGAGATTTCTCCATGGCGAACATGGCTACAGTTGCACGTTTCCGAGCGGCATTAAAAATCTCAGCATTGTCAACACCTGCTGCAGATATCGTTTCTCTAACCCCCACAAAAGAGATCCAGTGTGCAGTGATGCACATGTAATCAGTGGCTTGGCAACTAGTCCACATGTCTGTTGTCAGGTGGATAGTGTGAACAGCACTCTGCTGCAAAGCTTGTCCAAGCAATTCCAGCACGTCGTAATGTAGTGCTGGAACAGCAACTCAGCAAAATAGCACCGGATGGGAACCTTCCATTTTGGGCAGATGGCTGCCACTAATTCAAGAAAACCCACCACTTACACAAAAGAAAAAGAAAGGAGGTCCAGCACTAACTTTTAGCCAGCTTCGCGTTGTACAAAGATGCCGTTTGGTGGTTGCGTTCGTACTGCACCTCTGACCTAAACATGCTGAGAATGGTAGCAGGGATTTTTTTCTTATCTGGTGCCACTGATGCAGGTGACTTCTTGACGCCAGATGTCACTAGGTTCAACGCACGTTTTTTTGCTGCAGTACTCTGTTGCCTGGGACCCCTTGGTGTCTCAGCCTTACTCTTGTGCTACTGTAATGTTGCTAATGAAGATGTGGGTGGTACCGCTGCACTGCTGGGGACAGGGCTCCTCTGTGTACAATAGAAAATGTCTCCCTCTTGTTTACCTTCCACCGTGATCGGATCTTCTACTTCATAAACACCACCTCCAGCTTCCATATTCTGCCGGCAGCGACCTACATCCACCAGAACCACCTCAGTAGAAGTAGGTACTGCCGAGAGTCAAACTTCACGCTACCAGTTGATCTGGCATTGTAAGTGGCACCAGCAGAGCCAGAAAGTTGACCTCATCAGTTTGGGACTACTTTTCGGTTAGCAGGAATGAGGTGAACATTGCTATATGCTCCATTTGTGGACAAGGTGTTAGTCAGGGTAAACTTGGTACAAACTATGGTACCGGAGGCCAAACAATCCATCAGAAAAAAAAACTTGATCAAGGAGGGGGGCACACCATAGCAGCCATAAAACTCCACCCATTGTTGTTGGTGGGGATGGGTATGATCTGTGTTGGTGGTATCCATGCTACATCCCTCACAGCAATTTGGGATGGGGTAATGTCGGTCTCCACTGGGTCAGGACTAATGTGCATGATGAATGGCTCATCATCATAATCCTCCTCTGCTACATCTACCTCCATAACTCTAAGGCTTTCTAGAACCTTCCTTTTTTCTATCCTTGTCTTGTGGGTGTGGCGTGTCTCCAACTCAGACTGAGGCGGGATTAAAGTGGTGTCTAGATCATCAGAAGGGGGGCTTGGAGAAGAAGTTGATGGACTAACCCTCCTTCTCCTGGCTGGGGATCTGGAAGACAATGGATCCTCTGAAAGAGTGGCTTGCTCTTTTTTTTCCTCTGCAGGAAGCTTGATCTCCTGAAATGCCCCTACTTCGGGAGGAATAACTACTATTGGGGGTGGTTACGGCTGTTGTTACCCACTTATCTGAGTTTCCTGCATTGATTGGGTACTATTTTGCGATAACGATAAGTCAATTTCAACATCACTGCTTGTCGGCGTTGGACTCATCATTAGGCTGGCTGCCTTTGCGTCAGACATGGGCTTGGGCCTAGGTTGGTGGGGTGGGTCCACTGATGAGGGGGGGCTGCTCCCAGCTTGCTCCCCGGACCCTGCTGCTGCAAGTGCAATTTTTGGTTTCCCAAAAATGATCTTGGGTGAAATACTGCTCTTGGTAAGTGGCAGTGCCTTCTTCTCACTGGCAACTTTCTTGGTACTGGACCTAGTACCTTTCTTTGGGGCCATCTTGAAGATGTCAGCAGCATGCAGTGGCACAAGTTGAAGAGATGCCTGTGGTCACACGGCACATGACGTCATGCACAGCAGGACTTCTTTCCGGCAGCACAATGGGTGATGTCTCCTCTTCTTTTATGCACCTAATAGCAAAGAAGCAAGAAGAACATCAGTGAAATGTGGCATTCATTGTTGTGGTTCAATTACTACTAGTACAAACAAACAAATATAATTTATAACTTAGTGTGTGGTCACACTTGTTAGTGTCATTAATATTATTAAATGTATTACCCCAGTTATTAAAAAAAATAACAATGCAGTGTCGCCATTTGGGAGACTTTGGCAACAAGGGCTTTCATTGGTGTACTGTACAATCAGGAAGGATAGGAAAGAAGAAGAACAACAACAAAAATACAAATGTAACGGAAACGGTTTTGGCATTGTGCATCATGTGGGATGCAACATTCAGGGAGCTGCAGCTAACAATAGATGAAAGTAATAAGCCAAGAAGAACGAAGGAAAGACATACAGGCCTGTGGCAAAAGCACACTAACTACTACCACAAAATGGCCACGCGCCACATGGTCACTCACAACAAGCAGGAGGCCTGGAAAACATTGAACTCAAGCAGGCCTATATTATGGACACAGACTTTACAAAATTGCCTCTGCCACACACGGAGGCTCAGCCAAGGCAAATGCTGGCCCACTATCACAAACACACTCACACACTGGCCAGACAAAGGAGGTATGCTAAACAACACAGCTGTAATGCAACAATGCCAAAACGGAAATCCACAGGGCTAAAAAAGTTTTGCAAGTTACACAACAACCACACACATCCAAAAAAAGCATTTATTTAGCACACATGAAAAAAGTGAAATGCCCACAATTTTTTTTTTGCAATTCAATCCATTGCCATCCATGCACTAGATGATGTTTAAATTCAACAGATACCACAAAAACAGTTGCTTCTTGCACTCATGAGTAGCTCTGGGCCTATTGGTTTGAAAGCCCATTGGCAGACTAGGCCACACAGTGAATCAATTCAAATCAATAATATTGCAAATGTATTAGAAAATGTAGTGAACTGTGCTGCATTTTTTGCTGGATAAAAGAAGAAAAAATGTGCATGAAAACAACAACAAGGCATGGCCACCACAAAGAAGGCTTGCAGGCCTAATGCAGAAGCACACTGGCTGCCTTCACAAAATGATCGCCAGCCACATGGCCAGGCCACCACTGCAACAAGAAAGGGAAGACAGACAATGTAGGCCTATAGCAAAAGCACACTGGCTCCCTTGACAGAATGGCCACCAGCCACATGGCCAGGCTACAACAACAAGAAAGGGAAGATAGACAATGCAGGCATATGGCAAAAGCACATTGGCTGCCAAGACAATATGGCCGCCAGCCACATGGCCAGGCCACAACAACAAGAAAGGGAAGATAGACAATGCAGGCCTATGGCAAAGCGCACTGGCTGCCTTCACAGAATGGCCGACAGTCTCATGGCCAGTCTACCACAGCAAGAAGCAGTAAGCCACATGGTCACTCACAACAAGCAGGAGGCCTGGAAAACAATTAACTCAAGCAGGCCTTTATTATGGACACAGACTTTACAAAATTGCCTCTGCCACACACGGAGGCTCAGCCAAGGCAAATGCTGGCCCACTATCACAAACACACTCACACACTGGCCAGACAAAGGAGGTATGCTAAACAACACAGCTGTAATGCAACAATGCCAAAACGGAAATCCACAGGGCTAAAAAAGGTTTGCAAGTTACACAACAACCACACACATCCAAAAAAAGCATTTATTTAGCACACATGAAAAAAGAGAAATGCCCACAATTTTTTTTTGCACTTCAATCCATTGCCATCCATGCACTAGATGATGTTTAAATTCAACAGACACCACAAAAACAGTTGCTTCTTGCACTCATGAGTGCCTCTGGGCCTATTGGTTTGAAAGCCCATTGGCAGACTAGGCCACACAGTGAATCAATTCAAATCAATACTATTGCAAATGTATTAGAAAATGTAGTGAACTGTGCTGCATTTTTTGCTGGATAAAAGTAGAAAAAAGGTGCATGCAAAACAACAACAAGGCATGGCCACCACAAAGAAGGCTTGCAGGCCTAATGCAGAAGCACACTGGCTGCCTTCACAAAATGATCGCCAGCCACATGGCCAGGCACTACTGCAACAAGAAAGGGAAGACAGACAATGTAGGCCTATAGCAAAAGCACACTGGCTCCCTTGACAGAATGGCCACCAGCCACATGGCCAGGCTACAACAACAAGAAAGGGAAGATAGACAATGCAGGACTATGGCAAAAGCACATTGGCTGCCTTCACAATATGGCCGCCAGCCACATGGCCAGGCAACAACAACAAGAAAGGGAAGATAGACAATGCAGGCCTATGGCAAAGCGCACTGGCTGCCTTCACAGAATGGCCGACAGTCTCATGGCCAGTCTACCACAGCAAGAAGCAGTAAGCCACATGGTCACTCACAACAAGCAGGAGGCCGGGAAAACAATTAACTCAAGCAGGCCTATATGATGGAAACAGACTTTACAAAATGGCCCTGGCCACACGGAGAGGCTCAGCCTAGGCAAATGATGGCCCACTATTACAAACACACTCACACACTGGCCAGACAAATGAGGCATGCTAAACAACACAGCTTTAATGCAACAAAGCCAAAACAAAATTCCACAGGGCTAAAAAAGGTTTGCAAGTTACACAACAACCACACACATCCCATAAAGGCATTTATTTAACACACATAAAATAAGTGAAATACCCAAAAAAAGACATTTGAACTTCAATCCAATGCCATCCATGCCCTAAATGATGTTTAAATTCAACAGGCACCACATAAACTGTTGTTTCATGCACCAATGAGTATCTCTGGGCCCACTGGCTGAAAGGTCTATTGGCAGACTTCATCGGCAAGTGAATTAAATGAATATTGCAAATTGATTTCAAAAGTTGGAGAAAATGTTGTGAACTGTGCAACATGTTTCCTTTATAAAAGAAGAAAAATGACTTACAAAGACACAACTAGGCCCAAACTGGAACTACAGGCCACCCACCAAAATTAATTTAAAAAAAACGATGAAAAGTACAAAAAATGTAGGTGCAATGCCCCAATCAAAGAAACAACACCAATTTTCCAACTTACTTGTGAAATCTCAAATTCTAAAGTCCTCAAATCCAATGATATATGATGCAGCAGCCAAAATGAGTAATCCTTCTAGCCCCAAATCCAAATGAAAAGTGAACAGGAGATGGACAAAGCACTGGGCGGAGCCTCCTGGACAGGAACAGGAAGTTGGAGACTCTGGGGCACTTCCTCTTAAAAAAAGGAAAAAAAGAAAAACACTCCTTGCACAAAAAAGTACAGCCAACTGTCAATCTGAGGAGTTTTTTTAATCCAAATCGTCATTTCAAGAAGGTTTTGATGACTCTCAACCAAGTCAACTTTTTAACATGTTCTTCTATTGCTACTTTCATACCTTGCATTCTTCAGACTTTGAGACCTTCATTCATATCTTTCCACACAGAACACATTGAAGATGTTCATAATTTTTTCTTCCCAAGGTTGGAGGTAGAACTAAGGTGGAGAACAACCACCATTTGCCATGCTTTAATTCTTTTGCTTGTCAACTCACTTACATTCCTACCATTTCAAGGTTTGAAACTTGTTTTTCACAACCTCAGCATGATGTGGCTATGTTAATACACGTTAGAAATTCGGTTGTTGGGTGACTGGGATATGAGCCCTAGGCAAGAAGAAACCACAATCCTAGTCAGGGTTAGAAGAAAGCAAATCCCAAATTAACCTTTGCTCACCCTTTAGTAGCTTGGCACAAAGCATTCAGGCTTAACTTTAGAAGCAATGTATAAAGTATTTGTGCAACAGTTCGAACTGCAAATCAGTGAATACACCACACAAAAAGGTTTCACACTAGGTTAGAAAAATAGGCCTTAAATTAATAAATAAAACAAGACCAAAATGACAAAATTCCAATTAGTAGTGCTGGGGATATTGAATTGTAAAGTTTTAAAGTAAAAGAGCGCCTACGGGGGATATCTGGTTGCATTGTACAGGGTCAAAGTCACAAGATCAGACCGACCACGATGGAGTGTGGGCTGGCTTCTGGGACCCAGTTAGGCCCCCTGAACAAAGTACCTGAATCCTGGTTGCAGAGCGTTTCGTGGATCTGCATCAAAGATGCATACAGAGACGAAATGCATTGTTGAGGATCCTGTTGACGGGGCTTGCGATGGGATGTCTGGGGTCGAGGATGTGAGGTGCAGTAGAAGCGATGCGTCGGTTCCGATGGGCGATGAAGCTGCGATGCGGAGTTCTGGTCTGGCCGTTGAGGCTGCCATTGCCAAGGGATGCCAGGAGCTTGCACCGGGTAAAAACTTGTGCAGTTGCAGTTCCAAATGCATGCTGTGGTCCCAGATGCTTGGGAGTTCTTTGCGACGGGTTCAATCCACATAACAGCACTGATTAATTGGTTCTGCTCAGGGATGCACAGCTCAGCAGAGTAGTTGTGTCCGTTCCACTGGCAAGCATCTTAAGCCCACTTCCAAGGGTCCACAACAGGGGTGGCACCACTTGTCAGGGTAGACTTACAGATGGCAGAGTCCAGGTGCAGGAGCTGGAAGTCTATAATATCCATAAGATTTCAGATCTGAGTTCTGGGATTAAGTGATGCAGGTCCATTCCTTCTCACCCAGGCAGGAGGGCAGCAGGTCGGCACAGCAAAGGAGGAGTCCAAATAAGCAGCAGTCCAGCAGAGTGGCAGTCTTCAGCACAGCAGTCCTTCTTTCTGGCAGAGAAGCCACAAGTCCAGAAGTGTACTGAAGTGATGGTGTCTGAGGCCCAATACTTATACCCAGTGGTGCCTTTGAATTGGGGAAGACTTCAAAGACAGGCTTTTGAAGTGCACAGAGGTCCTTCCTTCCTGCCCTTGCCCCAGACTCACTACAGGGGGTTATGCAGCCTTTTGTGTGGGAACAGGACACAGCCTATTCAGGTGTAAGTGAGGCTGGGTCCAGCTCCTTCCTCACGTCCTGCCAGGATGGCCAATTAAGTCACACCCTAGCTCCCATTTTGTGTGACCGTTTAGGGGAATACACAAAGCCCATCTGTCACCTACTCCAGACATGTTATCAGAGACAGTCAGCAGACACCAAATGACTAAAGTAAATGACAACTTTCTTAAAGTCTAATAGTCAGGGGTTACGCCCAGTTTTGATGGTCAGATAGGGCGTGAAATCCATTTGACAGTGAGTTCCAATGGATGGTCACATTAGATGTCATCTCCCTTTATACTCAAATACCAGAGGAGGAAGCCCTAGAAACTATGGAGCATTACTTGGAAACCAGGAATAGGCTGCACAGAGTACCTACAGAATTCATATTGAAGCTCACAGAAATAGCTCTCAAGAGGAACTACTTTAAATTTGACGATACGTACTTTATGCAGATAAAAGGGACCGCGATGGGATGTCCCTTCTGCCCAGAAATGGCGGTCCTGTTCATGGTCTGTTTTGAAGACAAGTACGTTCATAATAACAACCCCTTTGAAAGACATATACAACAGTGGTATAGATACATAGACGATGTGTGGTGTCTCTGGAATGGCACAGAAGAACAACTACAATCATTTTTTGAATGGCTGAACAATCGCCATCATGACATTAAATTCAGCATAAACAAAAGTAAGACTAACTTGACTTTCTTAGATGTGGAAGTAATACCTGAGGAACGCAAATTAAGGACTACACTTCACTGCAAACCCACTGATCGAAACACAATTTTACATTATCAAAGTTCACATCCAAGAAGCTTAAGAGATAATCTTCCTTATGGACAATTGTTACGTATACGAAGCAGCTGTTCAAGAAAAGACGATTTCATGATACATGCGGAAGAATTATGTGATCAACTAAAAGAGAGAGGTCACCCACATAAATTGTTGAAACATGCAACGAAACAGGCTTGGTATACACCAAGGGAAGATCTATTAAGGAAAACCACCAAAAAACCTTTTGATAAACTTGTTCATTTGGCCCTCATACAAACATGTATCGCCAGATAATCCTTAATAATTGGCACCTTCTCTCTGGACTGGAATGCCTATTAGAAAGACCCTTGTTTGCTATGAAAAAAGACAAAAGCATAGGCCAGAGTATATTCTGAGCGGACATAGCACAGAAGTCCTTAAAAAAAGATCTGCGCGCCCAGTGGAACATGACACCCATAGAAGGGCATCACAAATGTGGAAACTGTTCAGTTTGTTCAAATACAATAGAAGGAAAAGAATTCATCCATGACGCAATTAAATGGACACATAAAGGGGCAGATTTATGAGGGACTTGCGTCCCTTTTACGCCGCCGTTGCGTCACTTTTGTGACGCAGTGGCGGCATAAACTCTGCGCCATATTGCGCCCCATTTATATCGTGACGCATGTTATGTTATATTATGTTACCTTCGGTTTATATAGTGCCAACTCACCTACAGGTCTCTAGGCGCTTTGAACCTCTAGCCAACAACTATAATTCAAGCATAAAAAGCGAGAAAGATACCCTACAAGAAACTATTTAAGTAGGCCAAAAGCCTCTTTAAAGAGGAGCGTTTTCAACTGCTTCCTAAAACGTAGGAGGTTTCCTTCTCTCCGGAGTGATTCCGGTAGTCTGTTCCATAATTGTGGGACCAGCACCGAGAAGGATCTGCCTCTTTTAGTTGACAGCCTATATCGAGGACAAACCAACAGCTGAGCATTCCCAGATCTGAGAGCTCGTGTAGGCCTGTAGAGCTCCAAACGTTCCTTGATATATACAGAAGCCTGTCCATAAATCGCCTTGTGAGCCGTACAAAGGCTCTTAAATTCCACTCTCTGCACGATGGGAAGCCAATGTAATTTGTGCAATAAGGGTGAGGCTTGAGTTCTTCTAGGGAGTCTAAAGATCAGTCGTGCAGCATCGTTCAACACAACCTGCAGTCTGTTGGTCAGAGACTTTGGTAGGCCTAAATAAAGGGCGTTCCCATAATCCAGCCTTGATATTATTGTAGCAGAGACAACTGTACAAAGCATAGAAAAGGAAAAGAAAGGGACAAGCTTGCGCAGCTGTCTAATCATGCCAGTACAAGTCCCTACAACAGCGGAGATCTGACTGGCCATTGACAGCTCATTGTCAATCTTAATCCCAAGACTTTTTACTTTGTTGCTTGGTGTCGGCGTAGGACCCAAATCCTGGGGCCAATATAGATCACACCAAGGTGAGGCTGTGGTCGAAACCACCAGTATCTCTGTCTTATCTGGATTTATTTTCAACAGATTTGCCGTCATCCAACTGACCGTGTATCTGAGAATATTTTGGGCATTGGAATGTGCTGTCGCCGTATTATCAATACTTAATAGTAACTGGGTGTCATCGGCGTAGTTAAACACATGACAACCCATGTTGGCTAAAGAGTTGATCAGAGGTTGCAAGTAAAGATTAAATAGTAATGGAGAGAGGGCAGAGCCCTGCGGAACACCGCACTCCAACACTCCAACCACCGAAACACAATCCCCCAATTGGATTCTCTGTGTCCTTCCTTTCAAAAAAGACTGTAACCATTTATAGGCCAGGTCTTTTATCCCAAAACAGGCCAGTCTGTCCAGTAGCAGGGAGTGGCTGACAGTATCAAACGCCGCTGATAGATCTAAAAGTATCAGGGCGCTTGGTTTCTTACTGTCAGCCATACCTCTGAGCTTATCCAGCACCGCAAGCATCACTAACTCGGTGCTGTGATGTGCACGAAAGCCTGCCTGACGCTCCTGGAGTATATGATGTGACTCCAGGAATAAGGAAAGAGACTTCAGTACATGTTGCTCCAAAACCTTGGACAAGAAAGGCAGTTGAGAGATCGGCCTGTAGTTTTTCAGAATGGTCGCATCGGCTCCAGGCTTCTTTAAAAGTGGTCTAACTCGGGCTTCCTTAAAACTTGATGGTAAAAGGCCGGTCTCCAACGAGCTATTGAGGAGGGGGATAATGTGATCCCCTAAAATGGGGCACGCCAAACGGAAGACCCTAGGGGGACATGGGTCCGCCGGGGAACCAGACTTAATTCTATTCATAAGCTGTTCAAGGCTTTGATAATCTATTTCCGGAAACCTTGAAAGAGAAACTTCCAGGGGAGTTTGAGCTTCTTGTGGTGGAGGTGGGTCATTCAAAATGCCGTGGTGTGCCTCAGGGCTCCTCCCTGAGCCCCACATTATTTAATATCTATATGTCCACATTGGAGGAGGTCATCACCCCATTCGGAGTGAGCGTCGTCAGCTATGCTGATGACACGCAACTAGTGGTGTCTCTATCTCACCCCAGACAACAATCAGCAGACTTATTTAACTGCCTTACGCAGGTCCACTGCTGGATGAACAACTCAGCCCTAAAACTAAACGGGACGAAAACTGAAGTCCTGCTTCTCGGCCCGAAAGGACTCTCACTCTCCCCGAACATCTGGCCAGCTTGTCTGGGCCCCCCCCCCTGATCCAAAAGAAGAGGTAAAAAGTCTTGGTGTGTGGCTCGACACTGACCTTTCGTTCACTGCGCAGGCAAAGAAAGTAGCCGGGACCTGCTTCGGGCTCCTAAAATCATTGAGGAAAGTCCTGCCCCTCCTGCCTTTCAACTCCCAAAAATTACTAATTCAAGGCCTAATACTTTCGAGGCTTGATTATAGCAATGTAATCTACCTAGGCGCTCCTGAAGCGACTCTTAACAAGCTTCAGAGAATCCAGAACACTGCGGCCCGGATTATCACAAACACCCCAGCCAGAAATTCGGCTAAACCTGCCCTAAAACTCCTCCACTGGCTTCCCATAAGGGAGCGGGTCAAATTCAAGGCCCTGTGCCTAGCCCACAAACTACTACAAAATCAAGGCCCCCCTATTCTCAGGAGTCTCATTACACCCTATAAATCCGTAAGATCCCTCCGTTCGGACTCAGAAAACTTCATCATCACCCCAAGATTTAAGAAAGTACGCACAGGAGGAAGACGTTTTTCAGTCCACACTGCACGCCTCTGGAACTCGCTCCCCCGCGACCTGCGACTCGAACCACAATACCTTCGCTTCAGGAAGCGGCTCAAGACTCATCTTTTTCCCCAGTGATTCATGCTTACCCATAACCCTGATTTTCTGTCCTCCCCCCCCCCCTTTTTCCTTTTGCTTTGCCCTCGGCCCGCTGAACTGAAGAGATAGGGTTTCTCTTGTTAGCGCTGGGATACCTCAGGGTGACTACACGCTCTACAAAATTAATTATTAATAATAATAATAATAATAATCTCTAAGAGAATGGTCTCCACCTTCTCCAGGAAGAAGCATTGAAACGTGTCCACATTTATTGTAGTTTCCAACGTTTCTGATTTTTTGCTCAGCTCTGTCAGAATGTTAAATGTTTCCTTCTGGGTATTTTCAGCCTGATTGATATGAGTTTCATAAAAGGCTACTTTTGTAGCCATAATCAACTTTTTGTATCTATTAAGAGAGATTTTATATCGTTCCCTGTCCATGCCATCCTTTGTTCTCCTCCAGTTCCTTTCCAGAGAACGAAGCTTTTTTTTATGGTCCCTCAAGGCCGAGGTAAACCACGGGGCCCCCTTTCCTGCTCTTTTTACTTTATGTGATTTCTCAGGTGCTATTTGATCTATCGCCAGACTCAAATTCCGCGTTATGTTCTTATAGTCTTGGTCTAGATCTCCGCTAGATACCAGTGGTTGAGCGTATCCAGGAAGGGTATTGGTCAGTGATTGTGAATCAACTCTTTTCCACTGACGAACTACTTTCGTTTTTAGAGGTTTTTGAACTGGGTATCCTATAATGGGGATCTCACAGTTCACCATATAGTGGTCTGACCAGATACATGGAGAAATATCCACAACAAGTACCTCGGGGTCTGAGCTCCAAATAAGATCAAGGATATTCCCCTTAATATGCGTGGGGGCATTTACAAGCTGTCTAATACCAAAGGATGACATGATGTTCTCCAAGTGACGAGGTGCCGAGTCGTTATGACTTTTATCCCAATGCATATTAAAGTCCCCGGTTATCACAATTTTTTGGTACCATGTACAAAGGTCAGATATCAAGGAGGCAAATAAGTCATTAAACACTGACGTCGAATTTGGAGGGCGATAAACAGTAAAAATGGCAAGACATGAATTATCCAAAATAATCTTTACTCCCAAGACGTCAGATATGTCCAATGTTTCCGCCGCTATTTTGACAACCTTTAGATGTTTTTTGTACAGGATTGGTACCCCCCCCCCTGGCATTATAGGCACGATTATGCCAAACCGCATCGTATCCAAGGGGGAGGGCGGCTATGATATCAGGTAAGGAGTCGTCACCCAACCATGTCTCCGTGAGGGTTAGGACATCGATGTCCTCATCCTGCAGGAGTGTAAAGATTTCTAAATGGTGTTTATGGAGCGACCTAGTATTCAAACACGTTAGCTTTCACGTAGGTGATTTGGCCCCAGACCTCCTGCTAGGGACTCGAAGTAAATTCATGTCCCCAAGCCTAGCCATAGTGGTAGAATCTAGCCTCTGCATACCGCTGTCTAAGTGAAGTAAATCACTGACAGAATATACATAGCGGAAAGTAATAGTCTGCTGACCTGAGCCCGGTCGAGCGCGGACGGGCGCAGACGGGCTGAACTCAGGCGTAACTCCGGCGGAAGTCCGGCGAACCCGCTGCGCGTCAGCATGACCGCCTTAAGTACAGTTCCAGCGTGCTTGTGACGACTAGAGCATAAACAAAGATGGCGCCGCCCGGCGTCCTACTCACCCATCCAATATGTCCCCCAAGTAGTGGAGTGTGTTCAAGGACCCGCTAAAAGAGCGGTGAATATTACCGATTATAGTGCGAGTATGAGGCCTGCCAATTAAAACCAGGGGAAACAAAACAAAAGCAAATTAAATAACAAACCGGGAACTATTTTTTAACCCCTTCGATGCTCATGACGGAACGGTTCCGTCATGAGCATCGGTTGAGCTGTGCTCATGACGGAACCGTTCCGTCATGGCCCCGCCCGTGCTAGAACCCTTCAGCACCGCGGGGGAATCCGCGCAGCGCTGAAGGGGTTATAAAGATTCTTACAGGCGCACTGACGCCGCTTCCAGCAAGATGCGCAATGCGCTGCTAGTGTCCGTTCAAGGTCCAGAGCCCCGGTAGGATTTTCCCGCCTTAAGTACAGTTCTAGCGTCCTTGTGACGACTAGAGCATAAACAAAGATGGCGCCGCCCGGCGTCCTACTCACCCACCCAATATGTCCCCCAAGTAGTGGAGTGTGTTCAAGGACCCGCTAAAAGAGCGGTGAATATTACCGATTATAGTGCGAGTATGAGGCCTGCCGATTAAAACCAGGGGAAACAAAACAAAAGCAAATTAAATAACAAACCGGGAACTATTTTTAAAAAAAGATTCTTACAGGCGCACTGACGCCGCTTCCAGCAAGATGCGCAATGCGCTGATAGTGTCCGTTCAAGGTCTATGGAGAAGCGTCACGGTGTAAAGCCCTGCGCCACATGAAACCTGCGTCAGGTTTCATGTGGGCGTTGCTACTCAGGGGGGGGCGTTCCGTCGCAGGAACGCCCCAGAAAACTGACTCAGTGAAATCTATAAGATTTCACTGAGTCACTTTCCCAACGCTGATGTGTTAAAACCCTGCGCCTGCTTGAAGCAGGCGTAAGGCTTGACGCACCATGTTAGGGATAGGGTAGGTTTGAACAGTGCTGGAGTTGCGTCGCGCTTGCGACGCAACTTCAGCACTGCGCCAACCTTACGCCGGCAGATGCGTCACGTATCTGCTTGTCCTTGCGCCACGATGCACCACATTGTAAATGCGGCGCATCTGCGGTGGCGCAAGGGCAAACTTGCGTGACGCATCTTCCTTGGCGCATCCATGCTGATTTGCAGGGATGCGCCAGGGAACATATAAATCTGCCCCAAAGAGTTTACTAATTGCAAGACCAAAAACGCAATTTATGCTATCAGATGTCCCTATCTGAAATTGTACATTGGGAAAACAATCCAAGAGGTAAATCAGAGAATTGTGCAGCACATATCCAGAATTAAAAAACAAGTTTTGACTGCTCCTATGGTGTCTCGCTTTGTTGAAAAAAACATACAGAACAAGAATTCAAATGGACAGTGTTAACAGCACTTAAAGAGTCGCCCAGAGGAGGAAATATTGAAACTCAACTTTTACAAAAAGAAGCGTATCTAATTTTGAAATTTCATAGTGCTCAGACAGGGCTAAACGAGATGACTGAATTAACGAAAATCACATCTGAATAAATCATGAATTTTCAGAATCAACTACAAAACCCACAATGCATTGTTTCTATACGTGAAGAGACTGGCCATGTCTCAAATCCGTGAAATACACATTTTATCATGAATATTCAAAATTTCAAAACCACTCGTTTAGAACAGTTCACAATGAATGCAAAAGAAAATATTCTCGAATTTATTGCAATTTGAAGTTACGACTTGTTCCAACGAAAGTCACGTGACTAATACAAAAGGAGACGCCGAAAACCAGAACTGGAACAGAAGCTTGACGGAAACAAAGGCGAGAAGAGACAGAATTCGCGCTACCGCAAAATTCGAATCAGTAAATTTCACCGGCAACAGCATAGTACTGTAGACACTTCGGGGCAGATTTATAATAACTGGCGCATCCCTGCATATCAGCAGGGATGCGCCAGTTATTGTGCGCCACAGCTCCGCCACCATGGATGCGCCACATTTACAATGCGGCGCACCATGGGGCAAAAACGGCACAGATGCGTGACGCATCTGTGCCGTAAAAGTGGCGCATTGCTGGAGTTGCGTCGCAAGTGCGACGCAGCTCCAGCAATGCTTTGGGGGGACCTATCTTCACAATGCTGCATCAATCCTTACGCCTGCTTCAAACAGGCACAGGGTTTTGACGTAGCATGGGCTCAAAAGTGACTGAGTGAAATCTTGTAGATTTCACTCAGCCACTTTTAGGAGGCGTTCCTGCGACGGAACGCCCCCCCTGCACAGGTACGCCTACTGCTGGTGCAGGGCTTTACAACGTGACGCTTCTCCCAGATGCGTCACGTTGTAAATACCCCGCAGCATGGCGCAGGATTTGCGCCGCCGCTGCGTCACAAAAGTGACGCAACGGCGGTGTAAATGAGGCGCAAGGGCCTCATAAATCTGCCCCTGGGTAACTCCAACCGCGTATGAATGAAAGCGAGCATGTTTCAACTTTTACAGACCTCGGAAAAGCCAGTTAAAATCCTGCCTGTTCATTGTGCTGTAGATACTTTGTAACTCTAACTTCGTATTAATGAAAGCGTGTGTGTTTCAACTCTTTCAGACCTTGGAAAAGCCAGTTAAAGTTCTGCCTATTCATCATGCTGTACCAAACAGATTGAATTACCAAACAGCACTGCAAATTCCAAGTGAGTTCAACGTAAGTTTTTTTTCGCTAGTTGCAATACCGGCTAAGCGTACACAACGGATATTTAAGCAGTGATTTGAATGTTCCTGTTTTTCAGAAATAAGTGAAATTACATAGAGCATGACATAGGCAGAGCTTCAGAATAGTTCGCCCATTCATCTTTGATTGAACTATTAGCACATGCACTGGGTAACCCAATGGACTGTGCTTCAACCGGTGCACTCATTCTTTTCCTAGGAAATGGCAACAGCAGTGAAGCCACAATGAGCATACAGCTGGAGAGACTCGTGATGCACGACATGAAGTTCTTCAAATCCACAAGTAAGCCACTTGATAATATGATCTTGCACAAAGAATTAGTTAACTATCCTGTCCCTGGATAAAAACAACCCAATTTCTTCTCATTGATCCACAGCACATTAAAATAGTTCAAATAAAAGAATCTTCTTGACTCACAAGCCAAGGCCCAGGTACTTTTGTCCTTCCAAATAACACAGACAAAATGTAGTACTACATTTAGAGAAGGGCTAACTATACTTTTTCATTTTTTGTCCCTTATGTTTACAGATTACACTGAGTTAATTTGCCCTGAAGAAAATCCCATGATAAAACAGGGATTGGAAACGCGTTGGCTTCTTTCTTTTAGATATCCTGAGGGTAGTTCAAGTAATGTAGCCCCAAAGGAAAGATAGGGATTATTATATGAAAATATTTCCCACATAGTCCTAGAGCGCAGACCCATGATTTAGGAACTTCAACAGTCAGGGAAAATGGTTTCTTTGTATAGAGTTCCTATGATATGTGAACTTTGACAAATTGTGGTGTAATGTGATTATTGCACTGTTTAAATTCATGTGATTTACGTATTTTTTCTGAAATATTTGTTTTCACATTATACAATTAATGATTATGAGTATTATGTGTATCTTTCTATGTGTGTGCTTGTATTTGAATGTTCAAAATAATTTCTAAAAAATCTTTAATCGTTGGCAATGAGATAGCCAAAACCATGATAATGCATTACCATTAGTCCCTAATCTGCAAAATAAACAGCATAAATAAAAAAGGTGGTCAGACTTTCTTTCTTTTTTCAAAAACTTTCTAAAAGTGGCATTTTCAGAAATGTAATTTAAAATCCGACTTCACCATAAGTTTGGATTTTAAATTGTGATTCCAGAGGCACCAGACTTCAATGACTCATCTCTTACCAATTGGAAATTACACTTTTAAAATGTAATACGCTAATCAAAATGTTATTGTATGGGGGAGATAGGTCATGCAGCAGTGAAAAACGACTTTGAGAGTAATTCTGTTTTTGATGACTTCGATGATGTCAAAGGATAACAATAGATTCTGTTTGCCTTGTTTTAAGGTGTGTTGGCCTCACAAAATGAATGTCTATCCACTGTTAGACAGGAAGGGGTTGTTGGTGTGCTTTGATGTTTTCTGTGGTCCTTCTTTGTACTGCTCTGCCAGTTATACTCTTTAGGGAATAATTTTCTCACTCCAGAAACTTCCAGTGCCTCAAAACAAGCACTTCCTGATGTGTTGTGCAAGTGCTATTTTATTGTAAATAGCACAAAAGTCACTATTTAACAAATGTGGTAAATACAAATTCAGGGGGATATGATAAAAACTCATAATCCATAGTATATTAGTGCACACAATAATTACTGAACCCCGTGGTACTGGTTTTACCGATTGTGCAAATTTGATGTTTACCACCAAAATGATAATTAAGGCCTAAATAGTGTACACTTTGCCTGGTGGCACTAACATTTACACACACAAACAATTATGTTATATTTATCAGTGTTTCTAAAAAAAATCTGAGCTATTTGAATTCTAATATATTTGATAGGAGATTTCCGTCCAATGTCAAAGTATGTGTTTAAATCCAGGTTGGTTTTAGATTGTAATCAGTCTCTGCAGACTTGCTACAGAAAACGTGCCTTTCCAAAAGTACGAAAGCTGAAAACGATTTATGGAAACTTTAGAATAAAACTGGGTGTCCCCTTAAGCAGAGAACATGTAAATGAGGCCTGGTCATAAGGCCTCAGCCACAGCTGATATCAAAACCACCAGGGGCTCAATTCACAATAAAAGTGCACACTTAAACATATGCCCAGATATGGCTTCAGATTCACTACTCTTTGATGTTCATAAATATCCCTGTATGTCAGAAAGCTGCGCCTAGTGCTTGAAGAATTCCACATGTAATGATGATTGTTTTATGTGAAATATCCCCAGCGATCCTATGTCCCATTTGCATAATTCTACTTTTTGTAGAATGGCACACAGGCTGAATATAGCCCACTGGAAAAATGCACTCCACCGCTCCTCTTCAGGGAATATATGTTTCCTCTTGGTGAAAGCTCTTCATCTGAACGACCCTCCCCCCCCCCCCCCCTCCCGCAGAATCTGGGGGTAATCCATTTCCCTTTCCAACTTAAAAGGGAGCTTCTCCAGTCATTGGCTGGAGTAAATCGTCAGCCCTTTCTAATCACGAAAAGGGTCTAACAGGAGTTTGAGAATGCTCACAATGTTAAATGTTTGTGGGCATTCCTAAACTTACAAGGCTACAATGCCATGTTAAGCCCACTCCACTCCACCTGCTCCATGTGTAGTTTACTACTGAGAATTGTCCACACTCGTGACTGAGACATATTTCATAGTCAAACTATTTATGTGTGCAAAGGTTCTCTTTTTAAATAACTGGCAAGTGTAAATGTAGGCATGTGTGGCCAAAAAAGCCATGTGAATTGAGCCCTAGTTGTCAATAGCAAAACATGCAGCGAAATAGCAAAAAGATGGACTTTCTCACAATATTAGTCAAGAAAGAGAATGCTGAACTTTCGGAAATATTGAGGATGTATCATTCAGTCTAGAATACTTGGTGGTGAAAACTTTCATGCAATAGTTTAAAAAAAAACCTTTGACTTAAGTTTGTGGCAAAGTTTGTTTACTGTATTGCATTAAAGAAAACTATATTATCTCTAAGAAATCTGACTAAAAACAATGGATTTTTGTTCTTGGTCCTACTGGGTCGTCAGTCAATTACTACTACAGCCACTACTGGTTTAAATGATATAGGAGGTCATGGAATTCCCATAAATCCATGGTTTCATTTGAAGGAGGGCGCCTCTGGTAGGCACCTTCTAACCACAGAGCTCAACCCCAGGTAGCAGCCTGTGTCAGTGGTCCCTCACCAGACACTGCCGGGGACCCGGTCCATCCCAACATGTCAAGGACTGGGTGCTGTGAAAGTCTCTCAAGTTTCCTTCTTCATTTCCCGAGAAAAGTTCAACTCTCAGTAGTCCGGTTGCAGCCTGCCCTTAATATACAAGTGAAGGTTATCAAGTGGCTCTAAGTAGATCTCAATTAGGATGAATAAACCACAAGGGCAAAAACCACCATGGTATTCTTAGTGATGCTTAACTGCAGATGAGGGTAGATAAACGAGTTGAAAAGCAAAACAACAAGACTACCCTGGAACAGGATAGAAAAACAGCCCAATATGAGATCTTCAGAGCCAGAGAATTCAAATAAGGAGTCAAGCTGCAGAAAAATAGACCATAAATCAGATTCAAATAGGCTTCAATGTATGGGATCAATGCTATGAAGAATAGGGAAGAACGTGATGTGATGCATCCGTCTCTTGGCATAGTCTTCATATACATGACCTAGAAATGATATGACATCACAGGAAATGAGATTAGCAGTATCTTGGATTAAGAAGATATCGCAACAAAGACTGAAGAGATGAAAACTTGGAAAATAATAGATTTGAGTCTAACAGTGCCTTCTTTTTCAGGAGAATCGTGTTCAATAGGTATCTTTATATCATTGCTCTTACCACATTCCCACACTTATCCTACTGAACTCCCAGGCAGGCACTCGACCCTACTGTGCAGCAGCCCTCAGGCTGACCACTACCACCGAGATGCATGAGGAGAGTATTCTTAGGTCTGTACTACACCACTTGCATGTGGAGAAACAGACTTCAACAGCCTTACAGATTACATTTTAAGAATGACACCATCCCAGACACATTTTTTCAACATGGTATGTATGCCTACAGATCAGTCAGTAAACATTAAAAAGAATACTACCAGCATCTACTTGTTTTAAAATTATTAATAATATAACAGATGATCAGTTTTATATAGTCATTTGGTCCCAAGGAAATTATAACCTTTCAGTTTTCTAAGCTAAAGTCAAAAGCAACCTGCTTTTCAGTAAAGCACACACACAGATCCATTTGCAGACTACCAGTAATAAAGTTCCCTCTCCCAACACAAACATGATGCGTCTTAATGTTCTTATGAGGGAATAGCCTAACATTATATTAAAACAATGAGATAATAACTCGTATATGTTAAATTTCAATGTCAGAAACTCTAACGTCAGGCTACACTGACCCTCTTTCTTTCACACTACTTAAGGTAGAGGTGGGCGAGCCAACATTTTAACAAGGAGACTCGAACCAGAGCTGAGCCAAGGGTCTGGCTTGGCTCTTTAAGCCCATGCAAGAGCCAAGCCCTGAAAATGTTTGCTGTGCAGAAACATCTTTAATGCGTGGAAGATTTGCTGTGAATGCATTACATTACAGCAATGCACAGAGAAGTACTTAATTAATAATTATAGTTTTTAAACTTGAACCATTAGCGAACTAAGATGCAATACATTTGACATGTAAACCCTGTAGGTGGCCCACATTATTATAGAGCAATATTATAGTCTATTAAATTACACACAATAGGATTTTGAACAACTGGTATTCTGAACACACATATTTGAAAGTATTTTCATATGCAATTAAGAAGAAAATGTTTTGGTAGATTAAAATGTTTGCTTGGATCGCACAATTTAAGTAGGGAAGCCACGATTTTTCCATGTGTTAAGGTTTTACTCTGTACAACTCAGCCACTAAATGCTTGTCTATGAAGGACCAAGTAAACGCCACCTGCAGATCATGTTTTGACTCTATAAAGCTTCTAAAAAAGGCTCTTTCTTGGCTTCCCGACAGTGCCAGAAAAACTTTGGTCCAAGCTCTTATAATCAGTCCCCTGGAGTACGGGAATGTTCTGTTGACATCAGTAAACGACTCTTTGCTGATAAAGTTGCAGGTGGTACAGAACAAAGCCGCTAGATTTATTTGTAAACTTCCTTCGCGTTCCCACTGTTCTCCTATTCTTCGGCATCTTCATTGGTTGCCTATCAGAAAACGGGTCATTTTTAAACTGACACATAAGGCACTTCACAAATCCTGCCCCGTCTATTTCTCCATGCGTTTAATTCCTTATCAACCTGCAAGATGCCTTAGATCATTGGATAAGGCTCTTTTGACTACCCCCCACATTTCATGCATAAAATACGAAATAATCAGTCATCCCACTAATCGGCGCTTTATGGGAATCTGTGGCTAACTATGATAACTTAAGTTTCAATAAATATTTGTTTTCATCTTTGCAACTAACCAATGAGGGTGACTTGTGGGACTTGAATTTGTTGCGTTCTACCTTTTGTCAAGCGTTGAATAAAGCAGCTAAAATTCATTCGCTACTCGAGGATAAAAGTACATTTTCACGGCAAGCCTATAAACTATCCGGTGTATTTCAAGAAAAAACTATTGGCCACGCGCTTAGGTGATCTACTGTCTTTGTTAGACAAACCAGTATGGCGTTATAATGGACAAAAAATGTGGTCTGCATATGTCCCAAACTGAACAATGTACGCCGTGCACTTTTAAAGCGCTTATTTAATGAGAGATGGATTCGAACGTGTAGAACAGCCATCATGAGAAGTCTGGATTCCACAGATCCTCAGATGAACTGTAAAATGTTGAAGTTTTTACAATTTCATGACAAAGCTGTAAATTGAATTACAAGTAGCATACAACAGCATAAGTATGTTCTCCAGCCATAAGAGCATAAGATGATGATAAAACAGTCGCAGGATGTTGATATTTTGAGCTGCGGAATTACTTATAGACACATACGCTATTTTATCACAACTGTGAAGTGTACCCACAATCATGAATTGAATGAATTTTATAACGTTTGATTTTATAATTCCAAAATGTTTTCTTGTTTTGCCCCAATATTAATCAATGTTTTTAAGAAAACGGATCATTTTAAAATGAATTTCTTTAATATGTATCTAACTTGTATTGTGATGGTTTTTACTAACTAATAACAATAAACTACTGAAACTACCCCCCACATACGGACCTCTAATCTGAGGGGTAGATCTTTTTCTTACAATGCCTCCTATCATTGGAATAAACTCCCCATTAATCTTCACTTATGCTCAGACACTATTGCTTTTAAGAAGGCTTTGAAGACCTGGCTGTTTTAGGAAGTTCTTCCTGCTAAGTAGTACAGAGACGTGATACTCCTTCGGGAGTGATTTGTGGGCTATATTAAATGTTTATATTATTATAATTATTTGTCTTTCTTTTTTATTCTAATGCTTTGTATTTAGCTCAGTGAGCGTTTTTACACATTATTTATTTAGCGCATGGTATTGGAACACTTTACATGAGCACCAGTTCCATCACACAAAGTTTAGGTTACATCACCACCAGTTACATTAAACAAGAATTAAATGATTTGCCAAGTATCTCAGGCTGTTGAGCCAATGCCAAGACTTTAACTTCGTTAACCAGCCCCAAAGTCAGAAGGCATGTTAAAGGTCACTGACATGCAAATGGGATTTCAAATTTCTTTTTAAGGTCTAGAGTGCATCTACACAAGAATGCACTACACACCATCAGGGGAGCAGGTGGCATTGGTAACAGCCGCCTGCAAACTAAGTCATACTTTCCCCTTCCTGAGGTCCCCATCAGAACAGTTGTGGAGGAGCAAGTGTATTGCTAATACAACAGTATGCACAAGGAAAAAGCTTCCTTTAGAACTAATGATTTAAAAAGCTCGGGAAGCATTTCTCTTGATGCTTGCTCCAGCAGAGGCCCTGTGGGCCTAGAAAATGTAGAGTGCATGCTCGGACACACGCGCACCCTACAGGGAACATAGGTCTTAGCAATGAAAGAAGAAAAAACTATTACAGCACTTAGCCAGCCACACATTGGGCATCAGCATGTCTGTTGATCTGTGTGCAGTATTGCTTGTGCTTCTTTTGCTCTGGCTGCATGGATGTCAATGTTAGATGGAGGGTGCTTGTGCGTTTGCTATTCTGTTTGTGCACTGAACATTACATGTGGAATTGGTTTGTGTGTGAATGGAGGTATGTGGGTGTGATTGTCTGCATATGAATGGCCACTTCTTGGTCTATGTGCATGAATGTTTGTATATGTGCTCCCCACACTGCATGTGAAAATATGTAGATGCTTTGCATGCATGTGTAGATGTATGCTAGTTATTTCCGCACATGTACTGTACAAAAGCCAATCTGATTAGCTTTGTCAATGCTTGTATTATTTGTAATGTACTGAGAGTTTTTATTAAAATGCAAAATAATAGTTAAAATCACATGTGTAATTTTAACATGCAATTTAAATTGAACTGACACAACACTAAAAATGTGCAAAATGTAATATGCAGCTATACATATTAGTACTAGGCATCAAAATGCTTAAAGCAAGCTTCATTTTACAAATGGTTTAAATGAATGGGCTGAGATGTCCACAAAATGTTTAAAAGTTGACCTTACCCTGTGTGGGTACGGTGCGTATCACTATTGTAGTGGTGACGTAGGAGTACGCGTGGTACGGGCCGTACACCCACTCTGAGAGCGTGTGTATGGCCCGTACCACGCGTACTCCTATGTCACCACTACAATAGTGCTACGGACCGTACCCACGCTATGGATGTGTGGGTACGGTGCGTATCACTATTGTAGTGGTGATGTAGGAGTACGCATGGTACGGGCCGTACACACGCTCTCAGAGCGGGTGTACGGCCCATACCACACATACTCCTATGTCACCACTACAATAGCGCTACGGACCGTACCCACGTTATGGATGTGTGGGTACGGTGCGTATCACTATTGTAGTGGTGATGTAGGAGTACGCATGGTACGGGCCGTACACACGCTCTCAGAGCGGGTGTACGGCCCGTACCACTATTGGATTGGGGTCTTAGGGGTACGCGTGGTACGGTCCGTACACACCCTCTGAATGTGGGGGTATGGTCCGTATCACACGTACCCCTACGGCACCAGTACACTTGGGATACAAGGCGTACACACGCCACGAATGGTGTTGTATGGCCTGGTGCAGCATATCACCATTATATTGGTGTGTGTGGAGGTCAAGGAGAGTAGTGTACAGTACCAAGGTGGTGGTTGTGTGGGTGTGTGGCTGCATAGGATTCCCAGCAGTGGACAGAGACATGGGGGTGGGTGCACATCACTACCAGCAGTGGACAGAGACATGGGGGTGGGTACATATCACTCCCAGCAGTGGACAGACATATATGGGTGGGTGCAGAGGACTCCCAGCAGTGTACAGACATATGTGGGTGGGTGTATATGACTCCCAGCAGTGGCCTGCAATATGAGGGGTGGGTGCAGAGGACTCCCAGCAGTGCCCAGACATATGAGGGGTGGGTGCAGAGGACTCCCAGCAATGCCCAGACATATGAGGGGTGGGTGCAGAGGACTACCAGCAGTGCCCAGACATATGAGGGGTGGGTGCAGAGGACTCCCAGCAGTGGACAGACATATGTGGGTGGGTGCACATCACTACCAGCAGTGGACAGAGACATGGGGTGGGTGCAGAGGACTCCCAGCAGTGGACATAGACATGGGGGTGTGTACATCATTAGCATATGCCCACGACTCCATGGGTGTATGTACGCATCCCTGAGTTTTGACTATGAGGATAGTGCCATAACAACACATCACTGACAGCAGTGTCCCACTCCCAGGAGGATGGCTGTCTTTCCCCCACTGCATGACACACCACATGTGGGTGTGAGGACAAATGACACATGCATACCCACCCCTGGCAGATGCAGCACAATACACACACTGAGATCATGCCACAAGACTGAATAGTCATGTCACTGCCTACTAAAGAGAGAGAGCCAAAGGGAACACACATTGTCACGCACATCCTAGGAATGATAGGAATGTACAGGTGCTGGGCCAGCCACCAAGATGTCGTCTCTCAGGGAAGGAATAGGGTGGAGTTTCCACAGATACAATGCCCACAATTGTGAGTCACATGCCCAAATACCCAGCAGAACAAGTACCAGATGTGTGCTAGGCCTGGATTACACACATGCATAGTGCTGAAAAGGGAGGATTTCCACATGAAGGCATTTCAACATACTCAATACACAAGCACAGTGACTAGCAAGGATGGCACAGACGATGCAGCCAGAGACATTGCTGAGCAGGCATGGCCATAGTTGAAGGGATCCGTCACCAACAAAGGAAATGCAGACACAGGTCAGCACAACAATTGGGCAACTCTTTGCAGGGAAGATGTCAGGTGCCGCAGAGGAAGGAACACTCCTTGGGACAATGTCTCAAAACCATCATAACACACACTACAAATGATACTTGGCAGAGACCTTGTGATGGCACGCAGATACTATGGTCAACCTCATCGCCATCAGACTCGAACATTTCTCAGAACAATAACACATTACCACAACCCCAACTCCTGGAGCCCCAGCACCAACATCAATACCTGAAATAGTGTTCAAATGAAAAATAAAATGCTTTATTCAGCATTAAACAAAAGGAAGTAATAAGACTATATACAAAGGCCAATGGCCAGTCCATCATATGAGTCCTTGGGGGGACACTGGGGCACATGTCTCCCCTAGCTTGCCTGCACACTGGAACCCTCAGGTTCCTCGACCGGGGGGGGGGCATCATGTGGGGAAGGACCAGGCACGGCAGGGACAGGAGGGGGAAGGGTAGGTGGGGTGGGTGCAGGGGTGGACATGTCCACTACAGGGGGTGGGGCAGCGCCAAAGGTGGTGGTTAGTTCTGCGCTGCACACTTCTGCAAGGGCAGAGAGAGAGTAAGCCCTGCCCTGGAAGAAACCCAGGGACAATGGAGGGGGGGGGCGCAGGGATGGGTTTCAGCACTCCTGGAGGAGGGGGTGGACATGGGGGTGGACTCAACTCCCCTGCCCGGGGACTTCCTTGACCGCTTGCGGGGTGGTGACACAGTGGGGGCAGGGAAGCCAAGGGGAGTGCTGGTGGATGGACAGGGTTGTGAGGAATGCGTACTCAGACTGTGGCTGCATGTATGGCTTTGTGCCCTAGACCCAGTGGGTGTGCCTATCTCCCCCTGAGTGTGGGTGTCAGGATGTGTGCGCTTGCCCTTTCTTGGTGGTGTGCTGGATGTGTCTGGTGTGGTGCGTGCATGAAAAGGTCTGTGTGTGCATGGGACAGGTATGGGAGAGGGTATTGTGGATGGGGCTGGGGTGGGGGGGACGAGGCACTGCAGGAGAGACACTGCTACCGTCAGTGAAGAGTCCATGGACTGCAGAAACCGGCGTTGCTCAGGCATCGCTGATGACATGCCCTCCATGTACGACACCATCTGTGTCAGCAGTCTGGTGTGGCCATGGAGGACATTCAGCATCAATGCCTGGCCAACCTGCAACTGCCGCTGTATGTCCACAGACTCAGCACTGAGGGCAGCAGGGGTGACAGGGGCAGGGAGTGCGGTGCCTGGACCGAAGGAGACATGGTGGTGGTCAGCACGGACAGAAGGGACCGGAGCAACGGGGAGGGCGGTGATGGGAATGGAGGAGGCAGGACCAGATGTTGGGCTGCTGCAAGGTGTAGTGGCAGCCTCCGCCCCCTCGATGAGGTCAGCCTCGGACCCGTCTGCGTTGTAGTTGGTGTCGCCACCAGACAGGTCCTCTGACTGACTTCCCTCACCCTCCGTGCCACTGGCTCCCGATGAGTCGCCAGCACTGGTGCCACTGGTGCCACTGGTGCTGGGTCCCTCCTCAAGGTCCGTGCTGGTGTCTCCCTCGGTTACCGTTGATGATGCTGTGGGCAAGGTGAAGATACAGAAAAACATCAGTCACCTGTATACATCTGACACATGAGTACCAAAACAATAGGTCACAGTGCATATCAGGCAATGCTTAATGAGTAACAGCTAGATTACTCCGCACATATGTAAGCCCTGTACTCCCCAGTTGGTAGACAAACCATGACACTTGGACACAAGGAAAAATAGGACACACCAGCCCAAAACTAGACTGAGAAATATACTGAGAAGCTAGTGATTGGGAACAGGTGAGCACAGCAATACAATGAAGTCATGCCACCTCTTGTTTACCCTGAAAGAAACACGAGTGGTGCACCCAAGGCAAACTATCACCCCTCAATACTAAAGGTGTCCCCACACTCAGAGCCTTGTAAGTAATTTCAAACAGTAACCCAAAAAACTTTAGTCCCTTGGGAATAACAATACTTCACACAATCGACATGTCAATAATGTGGGAATGTTCCATTTTGTGAACAGAACACACATGTGCCTGTATAAAAGATGTCTCCAAAGGAGGTGCACACCAAACTACATTTACCCAGTCATTGAAGAAGCTGGCAGTCTTATCCACAGGACCCACTGTCCAAAAGAAATGGTGTTGCAGAAAGTACATATACATGGGCCCACAAAGGTCCTGATGACTTGACACTCGTAAGTTGGTATCACCAACAACCAAGCACTTACCCAAATTCCACGACAGTCTGGGAACAAGTATATGTATAATCAGCTAAACAGTCTGATGAGAACAGTGGCTTCTTTTAAAAATTGCCAGCATTTTCCATGAAAGTGTAAAGGTGGTTTGTTGTGCACTTCCTTGGGAGACATCTGTCATGCATGCACATTATTGTTCTTCACACAAAAACATCAAACTAAAGCATTGAAAACTGGAAGACATGTTGACAAGTGTAGTGAGTGCAAAGGTACAAGACTTTTTTGACTAACAACTTTAATTATGCCAGATGTCACATGGCCATCCATTCCCTGATGACACAGTTGGCAACACATCAGACCCACTGCCTGTCATGTGGAGTGGCACACGTGTCCAAACACAGGACAATGCAAAAGCTGCGGGGCCTGCAATTGGGTCGTTAAAAGGCACACCTGCACTGAGCAGACACCCTCATGGCAAGCCAGAATGTCCACACAGATGTCAGCACACAAAGACAAAACTACGTAGTGTCTGGACCACACACTGGTGCCAAAAATGTATGACCAGGAATCATGTATTTAAACTATTGACAAATGCTGCACTGCACAAACATTAAACACCGCACAACATGACTGGGTCACTGCACGTTGAGTCTCTGTCAAGACAATTATTGCACACAGGTCAGAGCTGGCAAGGAGACATAAGGTTTGTCCATGTAGGCCTCGCCCGCACAAACCCCCCATGCCTGAGACAATGTGATTGAGATAGATCAAGAACTGACACCTCGTAATCAGTGTTTTCTAAACTTTGCTCTAATTTTCCCAAAATTTACTCAACATCACCTCGTGAGACTGCCAACACATATATGTGACAAACAACCATCAACAGATAGTTGTGAATAGCCACACAGGCACTGCCCAGTGTGAGTATGCACAAGCCAAATAGGGTCTCCCTGACCAGTGAACACATGTAGCACACTTCGGATAAATAATGATAAAACCAGGGAACAATGCCACAGAGGCAAATCATTGCTGAACACACAGAGAATGGGCACAGTGTTGGATGACACACCTGATTACGAGGCAAGGGTGTCTCAGGGGACTGTAGTGTGCACACTGCTCCTTGTTCCTGGAATGATCTGACTGTAACATGAGCAACCGTCCTGGCACCATGCATATCTCCCACTCATGCACATCATGTCTGAGGCCACAACATCGGTCATGCATGCTGCAAGTGTGTTCACTGGAAACCTCACACTCCTATGGTGAGACTCATCATCAGTGCAAACCAATATGGACCCCCAACTGAGTCAAGAGGATAGGGCACAGGCAAGATACCAGCACATGTCACAGACCTCCCTCACACATGATGCATAAAGCAATGTGCACTCGGATTAACTGGCAGCCCAGATGACCATGTGCAATAGTGATTACACACAGACCAGGGTACACATGTCAAGAAGGGGAAGGGATGAATAAGAGCACCGTTTGACTTTGGGGAACAAAATATGCACTGCACATATGAACCCTGGCAGTGTATCCAGGCGACAGAGCACTTCGAAAGGCTGGTGACACACAACACAACAAACACACATGTACCTACCCCCTCCTTGCTGCTGTAACTCCTGGAACCGCCTATCCAGGTCAGGGAAGACCACCGCCAGGACACACTGCATGTGGGGGTCATGCGTCGGTGCCCGCCGTGTTTACATGGAGGTGATAGTTTCAGCTGAACCCGGGCGATCCGCCGGGTCCAGCACCGGATGTCCTGCCAACGTTTCCGGACTTGGGGCAGGCGCCGCCTGCGATCCCCCGCCGTCCTCACGGCCCTGACGATCCTCTTCCAGATGATCCCCTTCTCGTAGGCAGTTACCTGTGAGGATGACAAAGTGAGACAACATCACTACACATGCTCCATGTCACAGAGACACACATTTGAACATCTTTGACATGTTGGACAGGGCATCGGATGCTGCCAATGAATTTATTATTTCTCATATGTCCATTGGCCTCTGTGGAATCCCCAATGCACTACATGCCATTGAAAGTACACAGGTGGCAGGAGGGGTGCCACACACTCCCTGATCATGGCACACACTGTGCATCACATGCAACACCAGGCTGATGAACAGAACCTCTAAGCAGTTACGTGCCCTAGGCCTCTGACGCAACCTCAGCAGAGTACACAGATACACACAGGCACAGAACAATCACCTGCCGTTGGCAACAGCGGATAAATACATGTGCCACTTGCCTGTGGGTTGTCACAATTGTCGGGCTACCTCATCAAGTCAGACACACAGCACGGTGTCAAGAATTCCTGTCATGCGAGGGGAGGAAAACGGTAACCAGCGAAAACGGACTACATCTCCCAGGAGGCTTAGCGGTTGAGAGGTTATGTAAACAGGAGAGCTGTTACATAACTCAAGGAAAACACGCCCTTATGTAAACAGGAGAGCTGTTACATAACTCAAGGAATACACGCCCTTATGTAAACAGGAGAGCTGTTACATAACTCAAGGAATACACGCCCTTATGTAAACAGGAGAGCTGTTACATAACTCAAGGAAAACACGCCCTATAAAGGGAGGAACCGGGAGGTACAACGCTGTCGGATATTGTGTTTACACCGACGTACCTGCTTCGTGAAGAGCAGTGTTCCGGAGTGGTGCTCCAGTAAGGCAAGAACGGAGGTAGGTCGAGTCGTTACTCCCTGGGCCGTGTCTTGCCCCATCGTCACCTGTGAAGGACCTGGAAGCTCTACCGGTCAACCATTGAGCTTCGCTTTTTGACTCGGCTGAGTCAAAGCGCAGTGGCGCTTTTGCTGGTTGGAGTCGTAACTCCCAGCCTGACCAGAGATACAGGGACTGCCAGCTGTAACGCACACCAGGAGGTGTTTGCCGCGTTACAGACTCGGAAGTCCACAGGATCGATCGAGCGGCTGCTCTCGGTTCACTCTTCTTGCTTTTGATTGGGGTATCGGTGACGCATCACCAGGAGGTGACTCCGCGTCCCGGTGCAGTCTGAGGAAGAGGTTGAGCGGCTGCTCCCTTCAGGTAGAGACCCCGGCTGGGTGTTTCCCTGACTCCTCGATTCTCCCCAACACTCTTCGTGCCCCTCACAGCCTACCGATTGGCATTGTCGGCCATTTCATTTCTGCCCTCTGTTGGCATACGCCGGGATCGGCGTATATGCAGAGGACGGTTAGGACCATCCGTGCTGTGGGCTGGTAACGTACTTAGCCTGGAGGATTCCAGTGACTATAACTTTTGTTTATTCTTTGTATTATTTTTGCCTTCATTAAATAACTAAACCCTTCACAAGTGGTTGCGTCCTCATTATCGTGTCTGTTAAACGATCCTGAGACGTTCAGGGCGTTACAAAATATCCGACCTTAAATAACACTAACTGTCTCCCGGTCGATAACAGACATGGCAACACTTGATGATGTGCTGGCTGCTTTAGCGACCGTGCAAGTTGAAGTGGCTGCCTCTAGGCAAGAAACAGCCGATGTAAAAGCCAGACTGGATGCTATCCAATTGGACCCGCTCACGCCCAGCACCTCCCTCACGAACCAGACCCCTGCGGTAGTAGTGGAAATGCCGGTAGCCATCCCCTTGGCAACACCAGAGAGGTACAGTGGGGATCCTAACACAGTGCAGATATTCCTCACACAAGTGGCGCTACATTTATCGTGCAAACCAAAGGCGTTCCCCACGAGTCAGGCTCGTGTGGCTTTCCTTATTTCCTATTTGGCTGGAAACGCGGCACAATGGGCCGTATCTCTGGTGAGCAGGGACGACCCCATCTTATGTGATTGGGGTGCTTTTCGCAAGGAATTCCTGAAGGTATTCGACAGAAGGGCTGACTCGTACACGGCGGACCGTGAAATGCTTGAGTTGAGACAGGGATCCAACGACCTGGTGCAGTATCTCAACGCGTTCCGAAGGCCGGTTGCGGAAACCAAGTGGCCTGTTGCGAAACAGACGGCGCTCTTCCATCACGGGCTGTGCGATGAGCTCAAGGACGCCGTGGCTCATATTGACCCTCAACCCAAGACATGTGAGGGCCTTATCAACCTGGTATTACGGCTGGAACATAGGCTAAGTGAAAGAAAGGGGGATCATGGGAGAAAAGGAAAATCCCTTCCATCCTATGTGACGGTGGGAAGTCCTGAAACTTCCACCGCATCCAAGGGAGAACTCATGGACATCGGCGCAATACGAGCGAGCCTCACAGCCACGGAGAAAGAGTCACGCCGTAAACAAGGATTGTGCCTATATTGTGGCAAAAAAGGCCACTACGTACGTGAATGCCCTGCCAAACCGAATACATCACGTTATCGGGCCAACCGGTCGGTAACAGCCGTGGTGGACATACCGGCGGAAAACTAGAGGACTCCCAGACCAAAGAAGGGGCATCTTGGAGTCACTCATCCATCCCTTCACTTTCCAACTCGGTCACTAAGGGACAACGACACCTGTTTATCACGGTGCACGTGGGAGTGCATGACCAGTGGATACCCGTTGTGGCCATGGTGGATTCAGGGGCCACTGGCATGTTTATGGACCACAACGAGGCATGCAGGCTAGGGCTAGTGCTTCTTCCCAAAGCTGTACCCGAAGACGTCTATGCTGTAGACGGAAGGCGATTGGTGACGGGGCCCATCGGGCAGCACACGGGGGTCCTTCCGATGAGATATGGGAGGAACCATTTGGAACAAATCGATTTTAACATCATCCGAGCGCCCCAATATGGCGTCATATTGGGATTGCCGTGGCTACAGAAACACAACCCCTCTGTGGATTGGCCAACACATCGCATCGAAATGACGTCACCGTATTGCATCATGCATTGTGGAATAAGAACGGAATCCCTTGACGCAGATGAGAGCGGGAGTCAGACAGTGGCTACAGCGGCAGAAAAAGATGTGGCTCTCCCCCAGGCTTATCACAGTTTTGAGGATGTATTTGATGAGGTGAAGGCGGAAGTGCTACCACCACATAGACAGTTTGACTGCCAGATCGACCTGGTGCCAGGGGCCAGCGTTCCCAGCGGCAGGCTGTATGCCCTGACGGAGCCTGAAAACGTGCATCTCCGGGGGTACCTGGATAAACTCCTCAAACTAGGATTCATCCGCCCGTCCAAGTCTCCGGCCGCCTCGCCACTCTTCTTCATCCCGAAGGATAATGGGGAGCTGAGAGCCTGTGTGGACTTTAGGGCATTGAATGCGATAACCATAAAAAATCGGTACCCCTTGCCTCTCATCAGTGTACTTCTGGAACAGGTCAAGAAAGCTCGTATCTACACCAAGTTGGATTTGAAAGGGGCATACCATCTGGTGCGCATGAGGGACGGAGACGAGTGGAAGACCGCCTTTAAGACCAGGTTCGGCCTTTTTGAGTACCTCGTCATGCCGTTCGGTCTGTGCAACGCCCCGGCAGCCTTTCAGTACTTTTTGAATGAGGTATTCAGAGAGGAGTTGGATATCTACGTGGTCGTATATATCGACGACATCCTCATCTATTCGTCCAGTGTGGAGGAGCACGTACACCACGTCAAAGCTGTGCTCCAAAAGCTGAAGGAAAACATGCTGTTTTGTAAACTCAGCAAGTGTGACTTCCACGTCACATCCGTGGAATTCCTCGGAGTGATGCTGAGTCCAGAGGGACAGGAGATGGCAGAACGAAAGATCATGGCGGTGCAAGAATGGCCGGTGCCCCAAAGCGTGAAGGACGTCCAAAGTTTCATTGGCTTCGCCAACTTTTACAGGCGGTTTATAGATGGATTTTCAGGATTGGTGGCCCCAATCACACAGCTACTGAGGAAGTCCAAGGAGTTTGTCTGGTCCCCTGAAGCGAACACAGCCTTTGAGGCCCTGAAAAGCGCCTTTGGTAAGGCGCCGGTGTTGGCTCACCCCGATCCGGATCTCCCCTACGTGGTGGAAGCGGACGCATCGGATGTGGCGCTGGGGGCTATCTTGTCCCAACGCAACCACGACACAGGGGTGCTTCATCCCGTTGCGTACATGTCCCGCAAACTCAACGACGCCGAACGCAACTACCATATTGCGGAGAAGGAGCTTCTCGCAATCAAGGACGCCTTCACCGAATGGAGGCATTGGTTGATGGGGGCAAGACATGTGGTATCGGTGTACACGGACCATTGGAACCTACAGTTCATGACGGCCACAAGACACCTTTCTCCCAGGCAGCTGCGGTGGATGGTCTTCTTTGCGGGGTTCAACTTCCGCATCACATATCGGCCGGGGACGGAAAACCGGAAGGCGGACGCCCTGTCCCGTCAATCTGCAGTTAAAGAACCGGTGCCTGCGACCGAGCGTTCCATCATTTCCCCGAGGATGGTATTGGGGGTTATCCAACCGGATACTTTCCTGAGGGGAATAAAGAGAGGGATCAGGTCATTCGCATGGCGGAGGTGGCTCCTCAGTCACAAAGAATGGCAGCTGAAGGACGGGATACCCCTGAAGGGCAGGTGCCTATTGATACCCACGCCTAGGCTAAGGAAACAAGCATTCATCTGGTGCCATGACTCTCCATGCGCAGGTCATTTGGGCTTTGACAAAACGGTGGCTAGCATGGGACGGCATTTCTGGTGGCCAACCATGAGAGTGGATGTCAGGAGGTGGGGACAGGAGTGTCCTACGTGTGCTACCATGAAGGCCGACCATGGCCGAACCCGAGGGCTCTTACATCCACTTCCGACCCCGGATAGACCATGGGATAGCATATCACTGGACTTCGTGGTGGGCCTACCGGTAGACCAGGGGATGACGGCAATACTGGTGGTGGTGGATTACTTGACGAAAATGGAGCACTTCATCCCCTGCAAGAGAGTCCCTACGGCCGGGGAATTGGCGTCACTACTCCTAAAGAAGGTGGTACGACTGCATGGATTACCTGGAGTGATCGTGTCGGACCGGGGGTCGCAGTTTACTGCGCAATTCTGGAAGACTTGGTGCACTGCGCTGCATGTTAAGACCGCCCTGTCCACCAGCTACCACCCTCAAACGGACGGCCAAACCGAGCGCCTGAACCAAACGCTCAAACAGTATCTGCGATGTTTTGTGGACCAGGGCAGGGAAGAATGGGTCGACTTGCAATGGGTTGCAGAGATAGCCTATAACAACGCCACTCACAGCTCCACACAGTCATCTCCGTTCTATAGCAACTATGGCCAACATCCCAGGTTCTTGCCATTTCTACATCCGTTCAGAGAGGACAGGATTCCCGCCACAGCGGACAGGGTGGCACACATACAAGACACATTGATGCGCTCAAGGGCTGTCCTAATAGAGGCCAAGAGAAGATACAAGGCTGCGGCAGACAGGAAGAGAAGGCCCGGGCCACTGTACCGCACTGGAGACTACGTCTGGATATCCACAAGAAACATGAGGTTTCGAAAGAACAGTGTGTTCCATCCCAAGTACATGGGCCCCTATCGAATTACCAAGTGTATGGGTCCCGTGAACGTGAAGGTGTGCTTGCCCCAGTCATTGCGGATACACCCTGTCTTTCATGTATCATTGCTCAAACCAGCACCCTCCAAGCCGTCTGGGACACCTAGGCCGGTATGCGTGGAGTCGGAGGTGGAGTATGAAGTGTCGGGCATACGGGCGTCCAAATGGCGCAGGGGGAAGCTGTGGTACCTGGTTGCGTGGAAAGGCTATGGCCCGGAGGAGCAATCATGGGAACCGGCTGAAGGGGTTCATGCTCCGCGCTTGGTCTCCTTGTTCCATCGGCGTTTTCCTGCCAGCGCTGGACCCGTGGGGAGCCGCTGAGAGGGAGGATGTACTGTCAAGAATTCCTGTCATGCGAGGGGAGGAAAACGGTAACCAGCGAAAACGGACTACATCTCCCAGGATGCTTAGCGGTTGAGAGGTTATGTAAACAGGAGAGCTGTTACATAACTCAAGGAAAACACGCCCTTATGTAAACAGGAGAGCTGTTACATAACTCAAGGAATACACGCCCTTATGTAAACAGGAGAGCTGTTACATAACTCAAGGAATACACGCCCTTATGTAAACAGGAGAGCTGTTACATAACTCAAGGAAAACACGCCCTATAAAGGGAGGAACCGGGAGGTACAACGCTGTCGGATATTGTGTTTACACCGACGTACCTGCTTCGTGAAGAGCAGTGTTCCGGAGTGATGCTCCAGTAAGGCAAGAACGGAGGTAGGTCGAGTCGTTACTCCCTGGGCCGTGTCTTGCCCCATCGTCACCTGTGAAGGACCCGGAAGCTCTACCGGTCAACCATTGAGCTTCGCTTTTTGACTCGGCTGAGTCAAAGCGCAGTGGCGCTTTTGCTGGTTGGAGTCGTAACTCCCAGCCCGACCAGAGATACAGGGACTGCCAGCTGTAACGCACACCAGGAGGTGTTTGCCGCGTTACAGACTCGGAAGTCCACAGGATCGATCGAGCGGCTGCTCTCGGTTCACTCTTCTTGCTTTTGATTGGGGTATCGGTGACGCATCACCAGGAGGTGACTCCGCGTCCCGGTGCAGTCTGAGGAAGAGGTTGAGCGGCTGCTCCCTTCAGGTAGAGACCCAGGCTGGGTGTTTCCCTGACTCCTCGATTCTCCCCAACACTCTTCGTGCCCCTCACAGCCTACCGATTGGCATTGTCGGCCATTTCATTTCTGCCCTCTGTTGGCATACGCCGGGATCGGCGTATATGCAGAGGACGGTTAGGACCATCCGTGCTGTGGGCTGGTAACATACTTAGCCTGGAGGATTCCAGTGACTATACCTTTTGTTTATTCTTTGTATTATTTTTGCCTTCATTAAATAACTAAACCCTTCACAAGTGGTTGCGTCCTCATTATCGTGTCTGTTAAACGATCCTGAGACGTTCAGGGCGTTACACACGGCTTACTTCTCACATCAGATGGTTAGAGCTGTTGCCTCCTCCGTGCAGCTGTGGTGCAACACTTCACATACACACTCACCCACATGACAAGGAACATTCACACACATCAATGTCCATGGGGCGTACACATCACTTGGACACTCTCACCACAGCTCCACTCAATTCACACACATCTGTGAGTACAGTCACCTGTCACACCGGGGGGACCACTGACTCACCTCAGGACAATAGACAAAATAGGGAACAAAGGATTTGCCAGCCTGAATGTGTCATGCACTATGCAGTGAATGTCACAGTAAGCACAATGCAAGTGAGGAGTGCACACCTGAACTACATCATGCTCAGCATGAGAGACATAAGCCTTTCCCCCCCCGGGACCCACTGTAAACAACATTGCATGTCTGTCACACCTGCACACAATAGCAGAAGTGACAGTCACAAAAAAGGTGCACAGTCTAAGATAGTGTAGTCAGCACTCACCTGTTGCCCTAGTCTCCCATACAGGCTGGTTTACTGTGGGAGGAGCACATCCAGCAGAGCCTCATTCTCCTCCAGGGTGAATGGCTGTGCCCTCTCCACAGTCCTTGACATGGTGCCAGAGCAAACACACACAGCAGCAGTGGTCGACAGGAAAGTTGTGCAGGCAAGTGCCCTCTCATGGGTTCAGCCTAACTTATATCTGTCTTGCTGGGTGCTTTCATTTACTGGAGTACAGAGTGATTGGTCAGACTCATTTGCATCCTATGTTTCCTCCAATCCCATTAAACATACACCAATGACAGGATTTTGCATGGTTCAAAATTTGAGCATCATAGCAAGGCAAACACCACTTTGCAACATTGTAATTTTTGGACCAACTGACTATTCCAGCCCACATGATGTGCACATTGCAACAGATATCTCGGTATCCATGACAACCTGCATGCATTTTGGGCCTAATACTTCTCCACTATGTATTCTTTGAGTCAAAGTACGGTGCGTTTCACACATACCCGTACACGTACGGCACCACTACAATAGTGATACGGACCGTACACATGCTCTTAGAGCATGTGTATGGTCCGAATCACTATAGGAGTGGTGCCGTAGGAGTATGCATGTGTGTACGGAGTGTATACACACGCGTACTCCTACGGCACTACTCCTATAGTGATACGGACCGTACCCACGATGTGAGTACGGTCCGTACCACGCGTACTCCTACGGCACTACTCCTATAGTGATACGGACTGTACCCACGACGTGAGTACGGTCCGGACCACGCGTACTCCTACGGCACTACTCCTATAGTGATACAGACCGTACACACGCTCTCAAAGCGCGTGTACGGTCCGCATCACTATAGGAGTGGTGCCGTAGGAGTACGCCTGTGTTTACGGAGCATACACACCCGTGTACTCCTACGGCACTACTCCTATAGTGATACAGACCGTACACAAGCTCTCAGAGCGTGTGTACGGTGCGTTTCACACGCTTACACTGGTGATAGGATGCGCACACGAAAGGAATGAAGGTATCAGACTCACACAAGGCTGTACATCAAGTCATTGTCATTGCAGAACCTTTGTGTGCATGGCCTAGGTGTGTCAGGCAGTGAAATTGCACATGGCTCCTCATGTAGTTGCACAATTGATGTGTGATGACCTGTGTACACATGCCATGTGTGATGGGCACTATGTGGCACACTTCCTCTTCACACTTTGCACAGGTGTGCCTGTACTCCACACCTGTCACGCACAGCATCACTGGCATGGCACAGTCACCACCACCCGCAACTGTCCCCTGATGCCATGGACAGGGACACTAACAACTGACATTTCACGATCAGCGTGCCCCGATGTGACTATGTCATGTGTGTGTCATGTGTTCCCATGAGCTTGCTGTTAGTGTTCCGTCAACTACATCTGCTGTTGCTGCATCCAACATGTGTCTGTGTGGAGATGGGCATGGCACACATCTGCGCACACCATGCCACATGTGGATTCCCACATAAGCATGGTCTGTATGCATTGGACATGACATTTTCACATGAGGACATATCTGCGTCGTATCAATGTCTGTGGTTTATGTTTTCACGTGTACCCCTTCATTGCAATGTGTTGGATCTGTACATTTGACATTCCATGTGACCTGTGCATCGAGCTTGCCGTCAGCTGTCTGTATGAGATGACATCCTTTAAATGCAGCTATGTGGATGTATGTCACTCCTGTGATGTCTCTGGCTGTTCACTCAGACTGGCCCCCAGCTCGTTTCAGAGCATGTCATGACGACTTGCCAATCAAGGGATGTATCTTGGCTTTTGTAGGAGTCTCACCAAGCTGGCATACGTGTCCTGGATGTATTGCACAGACCAGACTCTGTTTTCATCTGATGTGTAGTAGCAGGTAAGCATGTGCTCTGTTCATTGACATTGATGATATCATGCTCTAAATCTTCGCTATTCAATTCTATTTTCTGCAGGGCACCACCTGTCCTCCGACCAGTGCCAGACTTGGGTGCCATGAGGGAATGTGACTGCATCCGACGGTACAGATTCACACCACAGTTGATTGAGGACATGACCGCCAAGCTGGAACCACACCTCCAACCGCGACACAGGTATCCCACTGCGCTGACCCCCAAGATGAAGGTGATGGCAGCCCTACATTCTTTTGCCACCGGTACGTTTCAATTCACCAAAGCTGATGTTGGTGGCATGTCCCAGACAATGTTCAGCCGTGTCCTTAGTGATGTTTTGGCAGCCATGTTGGTGCACCTTGATGAATTCATCCTTTTCCCTATTCCTGAGGAGTTGACAGGTGTCAAGGGTGATTTCTATGCCCTGGGAGGGATGCCCCATGTAATTGGGTCCATTGATGGGACACATGTAGCTTTGGTACCACCACAGTCACAGGAGGTAGCCTATCGCAACCGTAAACATTACCACTCTATTAATGCCCTTGTGGTGTGTCTTGCTAACATGCTGATTTCGCATGTCTGTGCACGGTTTCCAGGGTCAGCACACGATCGCTACATCATTAGGCGTGGCAGGGTGCCACAAATGATGCTGCGGCTGCACAACGAACGAGCATGTCTTGTTGGTGGGTATACTCTGTTTTGCCTGTGTGTAGCGGTATATTTTGCGCTTACGGCATCTCCTGACCCACTTTTTTACATGATGTTTCCATGTAGGTGACTCAGGATATCCCAACATTCCATGGCTGATGACACTTCTCCGCAACCCAAGATCAGCTGCAGATCACCGCTACAACAATGCACACGGGCAGACAAGGCGAGTGATTGAGAGAACTTTTGGCCTCCTGAAGAGCCGATTCCGGTGCCTTCACAAGACAGGCGGGTCCCTACCATATGCACCGGTGAAGGTCTGCAATATCTTCCTCGTGTGCTGCATGCTGCACAACATGGCAGTGGAGAAGGCAGTGCCACTCATCCTGGATCCTGATGAGCAGGAACATCCACCCGTGGAGGATGAAGGGCTTGGTCACGAGGCAAGTGACGAGGAGGAGGATATCCGGAGTCAGCTCATACGCAACTTCTTCCCATAATGGTGAGTCACTTGGTCTGAGGGTGCACGCTTGTATCCTTGGGTGGCATGTGTTGCAATGTGTGTGTCCAGCTGACTGTATGCTAAGTGACTTAGATGTGTGTTCTGATGTGTCACTCGAGTGAGGATGTCATTCCACACATTTTCCCAGAAACACTGTCTTTTAAATTAGCATGGGGACAACATTGTTCAGGTATAGTAAATGACCATGTATGCGTAGAAAACTATTTGCGCTGACTTCTTGTGTGTCTGTCATTCCCAGGTACTTGCGCATGTTGTCTGCTCATGTCATCGTTGTCCTCCTGCTATTCCTCATGAGTATTGCAACGTGTGGTGAACCAGCGTGCCATGCACACACACGGGGAAAGGTCATTTTGGGTAAGTATTGAAGCAAGGCAATGTTTGGGGTGGTACGTGTTTTGAATGTGTGGGTACTGCTCCTGTGCATGTTGTGTTCCCATGCATACATGTCGACTCAGCATGGGGCACATAACATGTAGAATGACTCCCATGAATTGATAGTCACCCTTCCTGACAGTCATCTGTAATGGGTGTATGATTCAGGTGAAGGCATCAATGTGTGTAAAAATTCCCTCTGAAACCTATGGGATGCTACGGGTGGACATAGTGTGGGACATCCCCATGACAGGCACAATGTGGAATTGCAGCCTCTACGTGTGCAGCAGGAGGTGTTTGGCTCATCCCCTTAACTTGTGTGCCAGTTCATTTGGATTTACAACATCCGTGTTGTGAAGGAGGTGTCCAGCGTAGGTCCAACATGTTCAGTCAATTGACCTGTGAGTCTGTGCACATAGATGCATTTCCCTTAGTGTGAGTGTGAGTTATAAAGGTGTTCCTCACACTCATAAGTGCCTCATCTCTGTCAATGCAGGTCTCTTGCCACTTTGCATGCGTCATCTCTGGCATAGTTGTCAAAGATTGTGCCTAGGAGTGTATGTGTATTTCGTCAACATGCATGCATTTCTTCATAGATAATGATCTCTGGCCATGTCTGGACTGGGGTGGCAGAGTGGGCTAAAGAACGGTGATGGATCAAACCCAGATCTGTTGACTGGGTGTGAGTGTTTGATTGGTTCTGATGCTCCGTCCATCACCACCCCCTTTTGTACCGCTTTATTCGCCATAAGTTGGCAGGGTATGCTCAGACGTGAGTCCCTTGCTCACTTTGCCACTGGATTCAAGCAAGCCTGGCTGAAGACGTTTGAAATGCCAGAAACCGGTCCTAGGAAGCTTGTTTCCGGTCCAGGGAAGGCATGGCTTGGCAGTTCGGGCTGGACTGTTCCCATGAGGCACAGGGTCAGACTGATTTGCATATGGCCATGTTTGAACTGGGGTGGCAGAGTGGGCTAAAGAACGGTGATGGATCATACCTAGATCTGTTGACTGGGTGTGAGTGTTTGATTGGTTCTGATGCTCCGTCCATCACCACCCCCTTTTGTACCACTTTGTTCGCCATAAGTTGGCAGGGTATGCTCAGACGTGAGTCCCTTGTTCACTTTGCCACTGGATTCAAGCAAGCCTGGCTGAAGAAGGCTGAAATGCCAGAAACCGGTCCTAGGAAGCTTGTTTCCGGTCCAGGGAAGGCATGGCTTGGCAGTTCGGGCTGGACTGTTCCCATGAGGCACAGGGTCAGACTGATTTGCATATGGCCGTGTCTGAACTGGGGTGGCAGAGTGGGCTAAAGAACGGTGATGGATCAAACCCAGATATGTTGACTGGGTGTGAGTGTTTGATTGGTTCTGATGCTCCGTCCATCACCACCCCCTTTTGTACCACTTTGTTCGCCATAAGTTGGCAGGGTATGCTCAGACGTGAGTCCCTTGCTCACTTTGCCACTGGATTCAAGCAAGCCTGGCTGAAGACGGCTGAAATGCCAGAAACCGGTCCTAGGAAGCTTGTTTCCGGTCTAGGGAAGGCATGGCTTGGCAGTTCGGGCTGAACTGTTCCCATGAGGCACAGGATCAGACTGATTTGCATATGGCCATGTCTGAACTGGGGTGGCAGAGTGGGCTAAAGAACGGTGATGGATCAAACCCAGATCTGTTGACTGGGTGTGAGTGTTTGATTGGTTCTGATGCTCCGTCCATCACCACCCCCTTTTGTACCGCTTTGTTTGCCATAAGTTGGCAGGGTATGCTCAGACGTGAGTCCCTTGCTCACTTTGCCACTGGATTCAAGCAAGCCTGGCTGAAGACGGCTGAAATGCTAGAAACCAGTCCTAGGACGCTTGTTTCCGGTCCAGGGAAGGCATGGCTTGGCAGTTCGGGCTGGACCGTTCCCATGAGGCACAGGGTCAGACTGATTTGCATATGGCCATGTCTGAACTGGGGTGGCAGAGTGGGCTAAAGAAGGGTGATGGATCAAACCCAGATCTGTTGACTGGGTGTGAGTGTTTGATTGGTTCTGATGCTCCGTCCATCACCACCCCCTTTTGTACCGCTTTGTTCACCATAAGTTGGCAGGGTATGCTCAGACATGAGTCCCTTGCTTACTTTGCCACTGTATTCAAGCAAGCCTGCCTGAAGACGGCTGACATGCCAGAAACCGGTCCTAGGAAGCTTGTTTCCGGTCCAGGGAAGGCATGGTGTGGCAGTTCGGGCTGGACTGTTCCCATGAGGCACAGGGTCAGACTGATTTGCATATGGCCATGTCTGAACTGGGGTGGCAGAGTGGGCTAAAGAACGGTGATGGATCAAACCCAAATCTGTTGACTGGGTGTGAGTGTTTGATTGGTTCTGATGCTCCGTCCATCACCACACCCTTTTGTACCGCATTGTTTGCCATAAGTTGGCAGGGTATGCTCAGACGTGAGTCCCTTGCTCACTTTGCCACTGGATTCAAGCAAGCCTCGCTGAAGACGGCTGAAGTGCCAGAAACCGGTCCTAGGAAGCTTGTTTCCGGTCCAGGGAAGGCATGGCTTGGCAGTTCGGGCTGGACTGTTCCCATGAGGCACAGGGTCAGACTGATTTGCATATGGCCATGTCTGAACTGGGGTGGCAGAGTGGGCTAAAGAACGGTGATGGATCAAACCCAGATCTGTTGACTGGGTGTGAGTGTTTGATTGGTTCTGATGCTCCGTCCATCACCACCCCCTTTTGTACCGCTTTGTTCGCCATAAGTTGGCAGGGTATGCTCAGACGCGAGTCCCTTGCTCACTTTGCCACTGGATTCAAGCAAGCCTGGCTGAAGACGGCTGAAATGCCAGAATCCGGTCCTAGGAATCTTGTTTCCGGTCCAGGGAAGGCATGGCTTGGCAGTACGGGCTGGACTGTTCCCATGAGGCACAGGGTCAGACTGATTTGCATATGGCCATGTCTGAACTGGGGTGGCAGAGTGGGCTAAAGAACGGTGATGGATCAAACCCAGATCTGTTGACTGGGTGTGAGTGTTTGATTGGTTCTGATGCTCCGTCCATCACCACACCCTTTTGTACCGCATTGTTTGCCATAAGTTGGCAGGGTATGCTCAGACGTGAGTCCCTTGCTCACTTTGCCACTGGATTCAAGCAAGCCTCGCTGAAGACGGCTGAAGTGCCAGAAACCGGTCCTAGGAAGCTTGTTTCCGGTCCAGGGAAGGCATGGCTTGGCAGTTCGGGCTGGACTGTTCCCATGAGGCACAGGGTCAGACTGATTTGCATATGGCCATGTCTGAACTGGGGTGGCAGAGTGGGCTAAAGAACGGTGAGGGATCAAACCCAGATCTGTTGACTGGGTGTGAGTGTTTGATTGGTTCTGATGCTCCATCCATCACCACCCCCTTTTGTACCGTAATGATCTCTATTGTGCATGAGGTCCATGGGTGTGTATGTTTTTGTCCAGGTTGCTCACCCCAACGGGCCGGACACGCCTGCTGAGGGTGTGTCTCCTGTGCGCAGTTCGGCATTCTGTTTCCTGATCCTGTGTCAGTCATCTTTGGTGATTGTTCAGCCATTTTCTCTTGGTGACCCATGACTAACCTGGCACTCCTTCCTTTATGTACGCCTGTTGCAATTGTTGTCCTTTCTGACCTCGATGTCTTTGTGTGCTACTTTCGGCGTAGCTTCCAGTACATGCCGCCTGCTGCTGCGGGCCCTGCGGCAAGGGCCCACCAAGTTCCTGGATTCTGCAACCCACACGCCTCCAAGATTCTCCTCCATTCCTCCCTCCACCCATTCATTGGGTTGTCATCAGCTTGTCTGTGCCACTGTTGCCGCCACGCGGTGCCATAGACAGGACCGTCAGTGCATGCAACGTGCACATTGCACGACACTCATGTCCTTGCATGACCCACATCACACAACAGTCTCATGTTGCAGCCACCCCCCAAGCAATGTGCAACCAAAATTCAACCACATGCTCTCAGCCATGCCCTAAGCGCGCACACGACCCCTTTGCATGCTGAGTGTGCAACTCCAACTGCCTACACAGCGCTGCCCCACCTTCCAGGCCCGGGCACGCCAACCAGGTCATGTCCCTCCTACTCCACACCGGCTCCGTCCAACAGCACGCAAGCCTTGGCACACAGAGGCAGAACGCACTATTATACGCGGGACCAACCCCCTTCAGGTTTAGCACTTCCAGCATCAGGAGATACAACACCCGGTTCATGTGCAACATCCACTGGGGATCTCCATCAGGCCCCTTCCCACACAACATCTCAACCACATCATTCCCCATCCTTGTAGCCCCCGTCCAGCACGTCATGTATGTATCATTGGAGTTAGGCACATTCCATGGTAGATAGATGCATACAGTGACCCAGGCCCTTCTTAGACAACGGACAGCAGGAACGCAGGCTCTCAAGGAACATCACCGTGCTTCCCTAGCCTGCAAATGTCATCAGGAAGACAGGCAACGAGCAACTGACAAACTTCCTCCACGCAAAGAGCTCCAGGCAACCTGCACAAGGCCATCTTCCACTGTAATCACCCCACTGCAAATGTCATCATTACCAACAACAACGACAACTTTGCCCTGCTCCACAATGGTGAGGCCACCCCCCTTCACCACTCAACAGCATTAGCCATGATGTACTCACACACTGTCAGCTCACACATCTCCAACACTGGTATCCCGGGTATGGACCCTGATGAAATCACCTAGTAGCTCACCAGCAAGGCCATGGGAGTGCGACTCAAGCCTTAAGCATGTGGTACAGTGGCCTCATCTGGAACATGGCCAAGGGCTCATCTCTCAGCGTATCAATCTTCAATGTGTCCATGACCCTCCTCTCCACCATCACATATTCACACAACCTCATCATCATCTCGTATGCCATTGACAGCCAGCTGCTCCTCACCCTCACCACAGACAGAGCCATTGCAGGTTCCAACCTTCAAGTAGGCATGAGGTCCATTGATGAATCTGAGGATTGTCCCCTTACAGCTGGGTCAACTCCTTGTGTCCCACCCGCCATGGCACTGCACCAGCACCCAGTGACCATGCACACAAGATGGTGTGCATCCTGTACTCGACACTCACAATTGCCATGCTACTCACCAGCATCTGTACCTCATGCTGCAACACCCTCCACATGATGCACATGATCCAAAGATAGATCCACTCCAAGGCAAGACAGACCATCCCCTAGGTCCACGACTCCAGCTGTGTCAACTACAGCCCCGCACCCTACAGATCAAGTACAGCCAAACTCCCGGCAAACTTGTCCACATCCAGGGTACATCTGCACACCTCAGCTTCAACATCCCATGCACCAGCCACATCAACGTCCACCTGAGATAGCTGCAAGGGATCACTGTGTGCTGCAGGATGACCTTCACACTCCTCACACACACTCAGGAGGCAGTCAACAACCACAGACCCCAAAATCAACCTTGTACGTCTGTCATCCAAGACCCCATTGGGCCAACTCTATGCATCCAAACTTGCCCTGGCCACCATTCTTCACATCCACCAAACTCCAGCATGAAGGAGATGGTTCTCCCACCTGGCCAAACATACCTGGGACTCCCTCCCCGGGAACATCCACATGAGCCATGACCTCTAGGCCTTCATCATTCTCTTCCTGATTGGTCTGTCCGCACAGTATTGCAAGCTCCCCCTCAGCAGCTTGAGGCCATCACGGGTGAGTATTGGGCTCCCAGTCTGTATCAGATGATACATTGTAACCCATGTGTGTCCTGTACCGGACTCAGATCCCAGGGTATGGATGGCTGGAGTTAGTTCAACACTCAGGCATAGTTTGATATTTACCCACACGTATGTTGTGGACTAATGCAAAATGACTGCAACATCTAATTATAACAAATTAGTTTTATTCTCGGTGGGGTGCGTGTTGTGTTAGAAATAAATAAGGTGCTCTACCGAGTGCATATAATCCAAAGTTCACAGGGGGAGATGGGATCCTTGGCATTTGAAGTCATCAGAGTCCAGACCACAGTGTTGGTCATCATTGGTCAGACTGTGACCAGCAAGTCCATGTGGCAGAGAATGTCAGTGAATGAGGTGATGCTGTTGCGCATGAAGGCCAGGTGCCAGGCCAGGTGACCTGGGAGATGTGGATGGTCCGCTGCCTCTCACGGTCTTTTCCGTGGACGACCCACCTTCCTCGGGGGACCCTCAGATGCAGGCCTTGACAATGCTTGGGACGCTCCATCGGACAAATCCTCCTCCTCCTCCCTCCCTGTGGCTGGTGTTGGTCTTCGCCTGGTGGCACAGGGAGGGTTGCCCATGTTGTTGGCGATCCGACGGAGTGAACGGCTTATGTCCTTTTGCACCGCCAGGAGCTCAGCCAGTCTTGCCTCCATCCGTCCTTGGTGTTGTTGTTGACTGGCGTGTTGCTCGGCCTGCTGATTCTCAATGTCTGTGAGGGTCGCCACTACCTGACTGATGGCCCTGGTGTCACGCCGGTATGCCTCCATGATGTTGCGTACGTGTGACATACCGGTCCCGTCAGCTGGCTGGTCAGGTTCTCGCCTCCACCTGCCTCCACTCCCACCACCCCTGCCCACACGAGCCTGGCCTGCCATTGTGGGCACATCAGGTCTACGGGACCCCTGAGGGATGGCAGTTGCGGGGTGTTCTGCCTCCTCCTGGGTGCCCGGCGAACCTTGTCCCTCCAGGTCAGACTGGCTCAGTTGTTCAGTGTGGCAGGGCTCCTGGGTGTCTCCTGAGATGGGGCAGGAATGGGTGTGGTGGTTGGCACAGATGTACCTGAAGCAGGTGCTACAAGAGCTTGGACACCAGAGGGGCCAGGTGGGTTGGGGTCATCCGCGGAGTGTTGTGAGGTGTCGCTGCCGGTGGGATCAGGTTTCTCCCGAGCGTGGGACTGTGGTACTTCCCCCCCATTGTTGGGGGGAGATCCATGACGTTGCCCTGTGTGTGAGAGAGAGACAATGTTGTTTAATGCGACATCCATGTTTCACACATATTCTAGTTGCCACAGTTCCTCCAGGTAGTTGTATGTGCCTAGGATTCACATCAATGTTCACTTGCGGATGGGTATGTTGCAGGGGACTGATTGAAATGTTCTCCAGAGTGTTTGACATGTCGAATTTGGGCTTGAATGCTTCTTTGGCTGTGGCTTGATCTTGTTGTGTCACATGTCCATTGTGAGAGTGGGTAACTCCATTGGCTGCCCCGGGGGTGTGTGCTTGTGTAAGGGGTGTGTGATCATCCCCGATGCTGTTCAACATCCACATGGCCCCCCTCACATAAATGGCCCGCCACCACAACCTCAACATCATCTCCTACGCTGACGACACCCAGCTCATCCTCTCCCTCATCATGGACCCTCACACCGCCAACACAAACATCCACGAGGATATGAAGGCCATCGCTGACTGGATGAGGAGCAGCCGTCTGAAACTGAACTCAGACAAGACGGAGGTCCTCATCCTCGGACCCACACCCTCAGCCTGGGACGACTCCTGGTGGCCGACCGCTCTGGGGACAGCACCGACACCCACCGACCATGCACGCAACCAAGGATTGATCCTCGCATCCTCCCTCTCCATGTCCAAGCAGGTCAACGCCGTCTCCTCCTCCTACTACAACACCCTACGCACGCTCCGCCGGATCTGCAGGTGGATCCCGACCGAAACAAGTGGAACAGTGATACAGGCCCTCGTCAGCAGCAGACTGGACTACGGCAACGCACTCTACGCTGGACTCCCATCCAAACACCAACGGCGGCTACAACGCTTCCAAAATGCCTCCGCACGACTGATCGTCAACGCTACCAGCCACAGCCACATCACCCCCCTCCTGAGAGACCTGCACTGGCTCCCCATCGACAAGAGGATCACCTTCAAGCTCCTCACCCACACACACAAGGCACTCCACAACTCCGGACCAGCCTACCTGAACATCAGACTCAGCTTCTACATCCCCACCCGCCAGCTCCGCTCTGGCAGCCTCGCCCTCGCAGCTGTCCCCCGCATCCAACGTACGACCGCCTGCGGCAGATCCTTCTCCTACCTCGTTGCCAAGACCTGGAACACCCTCCCAAGCCACCTACGACTGACCCAAGACCTACTTGCCTTCAGAAGACTCCTCAAGACCTGGCTCTTCAAGCAGTAGTGGACCCCCCCAGCGCCTTGAGACCCTCACGGGTAAGTAGCGCACCTTACAAGTACCCTGATCGATTGATTGATTGATTGACGGTGCCTGCTGGTGGGTGTAGTGTGATTTGGCAGTGGGTCTCCCAGGTGATGTATCTGTCCCCCCATGGAGCATGCTGCCATGTCAGTGAGTGTGAGTTCCTGTCCTAGATATCTGAGCTTGTTGTGTTTGTGTTTAAGTTTGCAGTGGTCACAGGAGGGCCTTGTGCTGCCTACAGCAGGGCCACGTGTCAGATACCTTGTCAGTACTTTGCCAGTCCCTGTGCATTGAGCATGGTGCATGGGTATGTACCTGGGCCATATGGGCTGAGGGCAATGGTGTCTGTTTCTGAGTTTTAGAATGTGTTTTGTGATCCCCACCCTCCCAGCATCCCGGACATCCAGTCTTGGGTTTGTGGTTTGTGTAGCCTGGGACATGGCATGGCCTTGCTTTGTGAATGGAGCATACACATGTTAGTGGCATGAGTGTTGTTTTTGAGTGTGGTTGTGTCCGGTGAGGGCTTGGGGGTACGTGAGTGCATTTGTTGTAGTTGGGGTTTGGATGCCATTACCCCCATGTTACGTAAGTTGTTTGTGTACTCACCAGGCTCGGCAACTCCTTCGACTCCGTGTACTCCCACCGGCAGAAGCAGGGCCATCACCTTCTCCTCCCAGGGATGGTAATGTACCGGTCTGCGGGGCAGCCCACCTCCAGTGATGTTGCTCTGGGCGTAGTCCTCGTTCATTTTGCGCTTGACTGCCCTCCGCAGATCGTACCACCTGGCTTGGCATTCATTCCTGGTCCTTCTGATGGGCGCAACAGCATTCACCCGATCGACGATCCCCTGCCACATGCGTGTTTTTTCGGCTATACTGGTCTGTCTGACCAATGTTCCAAAGAGCTGTGGCTCGACTCTGATGACTTCGTTGACAAGGATGTCCAGCTCCTCCCTTGTGAACTTTGGATTCTTGTCTGTGGGCATGGTGTGGGGTGAGGGTGTGGATGGTTGTGGGTGTGTGGGTGTGAATGTGAAGGTGTGTGTGGGAATGTGGAGAGGGGGCATGTGTGAAGGAGTGTGTTTGAAGGTGAATATGTAAAGGTGTATGGGTGCAGTTGTTTTGGTGTGGTCTGTATCTGCAGTGAGTCTGTTGGTAAGGCTCATGGTTTGTGTGTGAGGGCCCTATTTATTGGTCCATTTGTGGGTGTGCCCTGAGTTTGAAATTTGGGTGGGTGTATTATAAGAGGTGGTTGTGAGTTTGGGCCTCTGTTTGCCTGTTTGGATGTGCCAGGTCAGTCGAATTGACCCTCCTTGTGCTGTTTTACAGTGTACTAGTTCAGTACGAGTCGTTTTAGCATATGTACGGTGCGTATAGACACGATGCTGGTGTACGGGGCTGGGGTACGGTGCGTCCGAGTACGGGACTGGGGTACGACGCGTCCAAGTACGGGGCTGGAGTACGGTGCGTCCAAGTACGGGGCTGGGGTACGGTGCTGGGGTACGGTAAGTCCAAGTACGGGGCTGGGGTACGGGGCTGGGGTACGGGGCTGGGGTACGGCACGTCCAAGTATGGGGCTGGGGTATGGCGCATCCAAGTACTGGGCTGGGGTACGGTGCGTCCAAGTACAGGGCTGGGGTACGGTGCTGGGGTACGGTGCGTCCAAGTACGGGCCTGGGGTACGGTGCTGGGGTACTGTGTGTACAAGTACGGGGCTGGGGTACGGTGCATACAAGTACAGTGCTGGGGTACGGTGCATCCAAGTACGGGGCTGGGGTACGGTGCTGGGGTATGGTGCGTACAAGTACGAGGCTGGGGTACAGTGCGTCCAAGTACGGTGCTGGGGTATGGTGCTGGGGTACGGTGCGTCCAAGTACGGGGCTGGGGTACGGTGCTGGGGTATGGTGCATCCAAGTACGGGGCTGGGGTACGGTGCTGGGGTACGGTGCGTACAAGTACGGGGCTGGGGTACCGTGCTGGGGTACGGTGCGTACAAGTACGGTGCTGGGGTACGGGGCGTCCAAGTACGGGGCTGGGATATGGTGCTGGGGTACGGTGCGTACAAGTATGGGGCTGGGGTACGGTGCTGGGGTACGGTGCGTCCATGTATGGGGCTGGGGTATGGTGCTGGGGTACGGTGCGTACAAGTACGGGGCTGGGGTACGGTGCTGGGGTACGGTGCGTATATGTACGGGGCTGGGGTACGGTGCGGACATGGGGGATTTCAGTGCTGACATACGGGGGGTACAGTGCTGACATATGGGGGGACGTGCGGACATACGCGGGGGGAGGGGGGGCTGTACGACTTGTATCCCGGGCACAAGTTTACCCGGGATGCGAGTGGTACAGAGTTCGCTCCGATCGGGACGTTTTACATACGCTTGTGTATTGGGAAGGGCGGTACGGATCGTACTTGTGCGCTCGGACTTCATTTTTACGAGTTGTACGTAAAACATTATGACCACGTCTCGTAGACATTTTCCCGATACGAGTCGTATGTATTTTACACGTACGAATCGTACTTCACCGGTGGGACGGCACTTGTACGATTCGTACGTAAAGAAATACGGATACGAGTCGTACGGGAATTTTTTTTACCCGATCGGAATCGGCACCTAAGTCATTACAAATAAATTACTTCCCACCCTTTATCCCTATAAAACCCACTATACATACCTAAAAAAATTACACAATTATCATAATTATGTATCAATTAATTAATATTAATTAACAAATCATTATTAATTAACTAAAACATTAATTACTCGCCACCTTTTACTCCCAAAAATTAAAAGCACAATTAACACTATTAAATATCAGTTGAATTAATATAATTAAATAAAAATAATCATTAATTTATTATAATTAATTTACTTCCCACCCTATTCCCCTGTAAACCCACAACCCACCACAAAACTAAAAGATGGAAATTACTTCTATATTTTAAAAATCAATCTTACTTACCTTAAAATCGATATTCTTGTCCACAGTATTCTTGTTCATGATATTTCTGTGTCACGATATTTCCAACCCGATACTTGTGTCATACAATATTACTGACTAGATATTTTGTCTAAACACCAAAATTGTATAAACTGATGTCAAAACGGTTGGGGCTCAATGTTTGAGCCTCGATGGAAATATTCTGTAGTTATTCAGCAATAAACATATCAGTGTCCACTCCAACATCGGTGCTAACAATCATGATCATGGGCTAGACTGAGGCATTTGGGAGTCCTGCCCCCTTTTCCCATGGCATGTTCTCTTTCGCAGAAAAAAACAAACTCTCCCTCACAAACAATTACAACTTCAACAAAGTCTGTAGAGACAGCTTTCACATTTCTAGTCTTTCCAGATTACTTTTCGCTGCCTGACGCTCGTAGTATGCACCTCAGCACCAAATAACCATTGCTTCATCCTAAGAACAACTTTTACCATTGCATCTGGTTCACAGTCAGTGAATTTAGAAGTTCTTCTTGTCAAGAGGACCTCTACATATTCAGTGCCAAAGATCCCTGATCAGTTCTGAGCAGAGCAAATGTAGTGGTGTGGTTGATTTATAAGTGTTGCAGAAGGTATGGCTGTGTTCTAATTATAGTTTTGGTTTGGTGCAGATTTATTTATTTTAAAACATGATCCCGAAGGATATCAGAGCACTTTACAGTTTGAGGGAAAGGACGGTAACAGTTGCAGTACAGGCATCAAGAGGAATACCAACCCAAACAAATCAAATAGGCATACCAAACAAAAAGGTTACAATCAAAGTAGGGTAATAACTGGTACATAGCAAACTGGGAGGGGAGCCAATGATTATTAAAGAAGTGGAACACCCAGCATAGCCTTAGGGTGTAGGTCCAAAGCAATAGAGCAGATGATCCGAGAACCTTTTAACGTAAGAACTTGTTCATGAGGAATCTTTTTACTTCCAATTTGAAGGCAACCTTGGAAAGAGTTCTAGATCTTCAGCGCAGCGCATAGCAGGAGAAAGCTCGGTGACATGTTCTCTTTTTGCGAAAGATCTGTGGTTACAGGAGGAGAAAGTTAGCACTCCTAGAAGGTCTACCCCCTCCGGATAATTCTAGCTTTTGCAGTAGATAACTGGGGGGTTTGAAATGGAGGGCTTTGTGAGATAGACAGGCAATCTTTAGCTGAATTCTTGCTTCATAGGGCAACCAGTTTTGTGATTTTAAAACAGGGGAGATGTGCACATTTCTTTTGGTACCCATAACCAATCTGACCGTAGCATTCATTGTAACCCTTAGTGGGGCCATGGTATAGGTGGGGAGGACACATAACCTAGCACTGCCATAGTCTAGCCTTGGCAAAACAAGCGTTTGGACCACGTGATTGAAGTCAGCTTGTGGGAGGAACGGTTTGAGATTCCTGAGTATCCTCATCAGGTGATTAGCTCCCTTGCACACATTGCTGATATGATTGTTCATGTTCAGATGCTTGTCCAGGGTGATTACGAGCAATTTGGCTGAGTCAATAATGGGGGGGAGCAGTTGTAGGCAGTGAGGTGGTACATCCAAAGGTCTGACTTGGGGATGTCATTCGGGGGGGAAATGAGAAGGAATTCTGTTTTGGAGGTGTTGAGCAAGAGGTGGTTCTCAGTTAACCAGATTTGAGTATTAGGGTAGTGTTGAGTGATATGAGGTTATCCAGGGAGAAGATTTTCAGATAGAGTTGCATTTCATCCGCAAACATATGGAAGAGAATGTCCGCGGAATTTAGTGCATTAGCTAACGGTTCCAAGAACAAGTTGAAGAGTAGGGGAGATAAGGCAGACCCTTGGGGGACCCCCATGGATACTGGTGATGGTTGGGAGAGAGAGTGGTTCGCCTTAACTCTTTGGGATCTGTGGTACAGGAAGAACGAGACCCATTGCACCGAACCAGAGAGGCCCATCTTGTGCTCCAAAATGGATAGGAGGTTGTCGTGATTAACAATGTCAAAAGCAGAGGAAAGGTCAAGAAGGATAAGTGGGCAGGATTAATTTTGGTCAAGCATTTTTAAAATGTCACCCATAATGTGATTGAGCGCTGATTCAGGGCTATGCCCACTCCGAAAGCCAGATTGATGTTGGTCCAGGAGATGGAAATTCTCGATGTGGGCACAGAGTTGAGATTGGATGCAGTTTTCTAGGAGTTTGGCTAGAGTGGGGATGTTAGAAATAGGACGGAAGTCGTTAAGGTCTGCACTATCTGCGGTAGGCTTTTTTGAAATCCGTGTTACCTGAGCAGCTTTTAAGCACTCTGGGATCATACTTTGTGACAGAGAAACATTGACAACTTTTTTCCAGATGGGGGTGACGACATCCTTGATTTCTTTGAAGATGGAAGGTGGTAACGGGTCGCTGAAATGATTAGATAGGTTGATACTCTGAAGAAGCTTGTTAAAGTCTCTTTTACTGAGGGGAGTGAAGGTGCCCATTGTGGCATTGTTCTTGGAGCTCAGGCTAGTTGGTTCGTGCTTCTCTAATAGGGCCGGGGAGGGCACAGACCCACCTGATAGCAATAGGGCCCTCCCGGAGTCAAGATCAATTTTGATGAGTCTAGATTTCTCAGTAAAGTAAGCATCCAGGTCATCGCATGAAGGCTCCAGACTCCAGAGTCTGATCAGTTTGGTGCTTCCATCGATTCTTGTTTCACCAGCTCATAACGTTTCTTGGGGCGATTAGTGGCTTGAAGTAGTCAGCCTTAGCAATTTTGATTTGTTTGTTATAGGAGCTCCTTACCGATCTAAGAATTTTTAGCTGGTCCGAGGATGTTTTGGATCTCCAGGAACGTTCGATTGCCCTAAGGTTGAGGCGTTCCAAGTTTAAGTGGTTGATGAACCACGGTTTGGAAATTTTTGCTGAGGCATTTTTTTTGTTGGAGTGGAGCAATGAAATCCATGATGCTAGAGATAGTAGAGTTGTAGAAGTCAGTGAGTGCGTGTACCTCGGACATGTCACCTTGTGAAGAGAGGGAAAATTTACAGTGGGTTGCTAGATCGGCCGTAGTGATATCTCTGAGGTCCCTTTTCCAAATCTTTGATTTTGTTGGTTGAGCCTTCTTCAGAGAGACCTCCAAGTTGATAAAAAAAAAAAGATGATGTGATGATCGGACCAATTGCAAGGGGTCATGGTGTCCAGTGTGATGGTGTGACCTTTGGTGATGATGAGGTCCAGAATTTCACCTTTATTATGAGTTGGCCGGTCACAATGTTGAATCAGCTCATGAACACTTAAGGATTTTAAGCACGTTACAGCTTGGTCATTGAGGTTGGACCAGTGAAGGTTGAAATCACCAAGGAAGATTTTGGGCAAAAAGGAATCAACATTGCCAGAGATGATTTCTATTAATTGTTCTATGAAGGGGAGATTGTACCGGGGGGGGGGGGGTTGATAAAATGTGTGTAGTTTGCACACCGGAAGATTGTGACTAGCGATGTTGAGACAAAGATATTCGCATCAGGATGGCGTAGAGGACTCCGAGTGGGAGACCGCTAGTGTGCTCTGATGTATACAAGCTAGGCCACCGCCTGGCTTTAGAGCTCTGTCTAGAGAGATTATGTCATGGGTAGGAGGCACTAAGAGGTCTAGGATAGGAGTGGAAGCGGGATTGAGCCAAGTTTCAGTGAAGATGATGATGTCTATCTCATTGTGTTAGATGAGGTCGAAAATGTCAGATGTGTGTTTGCTGGCTGACCTGCAGTTGAGTAGTACGCATTTAAGATCTTTCATTTTAATATGAGAAGTGTGTTATTAAACAAGTGTATTTTTAAACAAATGACAATTTATTGATCGTAATTTCCTTGAATGCACATTTATATCATGCTCTTCCATGTTACAGATATTCTATAAATGGTGATAATCAAGATTAATGATATTGAAACATCTTGGCTTGAGCATGTAATTATTATGTTTTAGTTGTACACAGAATTACCAGAAGGCTAGTGATTTCAGGCTTCAGTCATTATGTTTGTAACCTTTCAGAAAAGAATATTGCAAAACGATCCAACAGTATCTGCAAGGTCACTTTTGTTTAATGTTAATTTTTACAATTTTCAACAAGCTCTCTGGCTAAACCCTGGTTATCAACCTCTCTGGCTCGATCTTATTTAACGTTCATTTTAACAAATTTGCACAAGTTGTCTTGCCAAACCTCATATACACCATGCATTTTGGACAAGAAAGACACGGATGGCTTCAGCACCGACTGTAGTGGAAGGTTGCTGCATCGCGGGAGGCCTTCAAACTGACTTGTGCGCTCTGCACATATTCGCAGCTCTTACCTGAACTATCAGGCTTGCTGTCAAGACGGAACAATAATAACTTATTGTCCTTAAAACAGACATGCAAAGGCACACTACCTTTGACTCTTAGAATTGGGCTGTGTATTTATTAATATGCTGGGACCAGTGATCCAGCGCAAGACTGGAAAATGGGGAATAACATTTACCGATACCCTCCCTGCGTCGCAGACCCGACGTCACATTAGCTCATTCACACACGCAGTCATTGGTGGGGCCCATAACACCAACACTTATACGTCTCTCTCACGAGTCTGCACACAGGAGGGATGTGTAATTCAAGCGCTGGACATGTGGGGGAAATACCTTATATAACCTATGGGGAGAGAAAAGTTATTTTACAAAATATACATTAATATCCTTCACCTATAGATCCCTAGTCTCAAACATCAAGGCACTCCACCCACCTGGTCAATGGACCATTTTAGTTGGATTGGTTGATGGTGATTTAGAACTAGCTAAAACACAATTTAAGACTCAGAATCCTTATTTGCCTTAATTAACCACAAACTCATATTTCTTGTTAATCAATATCTGTTTATCTAAATTTTCATAATGATTTATATTTGCTTTTGTCTCGTCAAAGTCTAGAGTTTTAGATCAATTCAAATAAATCGCAGAACATCATATTTACCTAATCTGGCTATTTGACGTCCTCTAATTCATTGGCTCTGCATAACCAAAATTTGTCGTAAATTGTCCGAAAAGCAGGCCAAAGCTCAAAGTCCTCTGCTCAGCACGCTACAGTCCCAATTTATCAAGGAACCAGAAATTGTGCAAGCATATATCATAGCCCGTGGATTTTTAGAAAAAGTTTGCAGTCATCAAGCATTCGGGCAGCATCTGGATCTTCGGAAAAGGAATGTGGAAAATGAGAAATGAAAAGAAAGAGAGATCATCATCCGCGCCCTCCCTATTCTACTACCCTTTTTATAATAAAACAAGTGATAGAAGATACACTTTTAGGGCCTGATTCTCAGAACTAACTTAAGACAAAATCCTAAACTTACTACCATTTTCGTATTCACAGAAGGCACTTACTCATTTTGGTATTCACAGAAGACACTTACTCACTTCGGTATTCACAGAAGTTAGGAGTCCTAACTTTAGGACTCCTAAATGCCTTCTGTGAATACCGAAAGTCTTAAAATTAGGATTTTTCTCAGTTTAGGAGTCCTAAAGTTAGGACTCCTAACTTTACTACTACTAAACTGAGAAAAATCCTAATTGTAGGGCTTTCGGTATTCACAGAAGGCATTTAGGAGTCCTAAAGTTAGGAGTCCTAACTTTACTACTACTAAATTGAGAAAAATCCTAATTTTAAGACTTTTGGTATTCACAGAAGGCATTTAGGAGTCCTAAAGTTAGGAGTCCTAACTATACTACTACTAAACTGAGAAAAATCCTAATTTTAAGAATTTCGGTATTCACAGAAGGCATTTAGGAGTCCTAAAGTTAGGACACCTAACTTCTGTGAATACCGAAATGAGTAAGTGCCTTCTGTGAATACCAAAATGAGTAAGTGCCTTCTGTGAATACCAAAATGGTAGTAAGTTTAGGATTTTGCCTTAAGTTAGTTCTGTGAATCGGGCCCTTAAACTTTAGAACAGTCGTGATTGGCTGGTTGAGATCGTACAACTAATATTCCAAGATTTTCAGTACAGTTCGAGGGGTGAGGTCATTGGTTAGCGAAGTATCGGCTTGTTCCGGTTTACTGTAAGGTTGATTGTTCCCATGTCTTGGCGAGTGTCCCGTTTCGTCTCCTTGACCGGGGACACTTTGTGCAAAGGTCGCTACGAGGTTTAGGAGACTTCTTGCACATGCGCAGCTCACTCCACGCCTCATGAGACAGTGGCCACTTCTGCGTGTGGTGACAGCGGACATATTGGATTTAGGCCCAAATGCCAACTTAAACGAAACAAACACAAAAGAATAATTAATTCATAGAAATGGTGATCCAGAAGTTAACCCCTTGCTAATCCCTCTATGTGCTTGTATTTATCTAGCATATAACGACAGATTTTAGTTATAAGAGTTATTTAGCCATGCAATTAGCAAATCCCATGTGTATTTTAGTATTAATAATGTTGATTAATATACATGCAACACTTGTTTAATAATATTATAATTAATAGATTATATAATTAGTATTTTCATGCAAAAATAGAGGAGGTATACAAAATGTTGCACTACCTGCTCCATCACCAGCAAAACCCCTAGTAATAGCAAAAACAGGGTGATAGGAAACAAAATCAGTAACCATGTTAGAATTTACAGTGATGTTTTCATTACCTATAAATTGCTTTGCTGCATTGTGGTTAAAATGCATATCATATGCACCAGGTTAAGATTTTGAAATAACATTTTAAATGCATATTCTGGTTCCTGGAGATTTTTGAGTGTGTCATTCTTTTACAAAAGAGAGTTTGAGTGTCTTATGGGGCTGATTGTTACTGAAAACACTTCATAAGCAAATATTGCTGAGTGGGTGGTGCATTGGTTACAGTCCAACTGGGTTTCTTATTCAGATTAGAACACTGACTGAGTTCTTAGCGCCAGGGGGTCAGAAAACCTAATCCACCAAGCTGAGGAAGAGGTGTGGCGCAGCGGCCAGGGCGACTGACTCTGGAATCTGGGGATCACAGTTTGATCCCCGGCGCCAGCGGCAGATTAGCCCAGCACCATGTGAATCTGGGCAATGGCTTCCTTAATCTTCCCGACGGCCCCCAGCGCCTAGAGACCCTTACGGGTGATTGTTCACGCTTTACAAATGTGGATTATTATTATTATTATAGGAAGACCTAAAGAATGTGTCAGCTTAGTACTTATTGCTGTGCATGTTTGTGTGCCAAGACTAATGTCTCACATCATTTTTCCACTGCAGTGGAAAGCAAGCACCATGTATTGGGTTTTCCACCTCATGGTGTTGCACATGTCAAAATAAGGAAGATTAATATTGTCACTCCTAGTGTGCTGAAATATTGTTACCCTTCAGGGACAGCCAGCCCACCAGCAGATGTTCCTCATCCAGTTGACAGTCATTAAGTTGACACAGCCTCAGGGTGGTGAAACGCCATCCTTCGCGTTAGCAGAAGCTGTCATCCTGCCATGTTGGTGGTTTGGATAGCATGAGCCAAAATCTTAATGCCCCTGAGTGCCTAAATTATTCATTAAATAGAAAAATAAGTTTGTATTTGATGTAAAGACCTATTTTGCGTGCTCCTCATATTCAACATCTTAATAAAATGTGTGCTTCTGTTTGAGTAATGTCTAAGACTGAAAATGTTTCCAAGTTCAAGAAAGCGAAAGAGTATACGTTTTCGCCCGACTTTCTTTCAAGACATGAACCGTACAAACTCCTTTGATGATTCAACCATAAAGTCTATAATTAAACTAAATAGGATGTGATAATTACGTTAACAGATCATCGGGTATTGCAGTCTCCCACATATGTCTTTCCTCTTATTTGCTCATTCTTTCATCTTAACTCCCAGGATTTCCCCTATAGCCACGTTCAGGGACGTCTTAAGGATTGTGGGGGCCCTGGGCCAAACATATTGTGGGGGCCCCTTTTCAAATAGCTTTGAATGTAGGATCCAGTTTAGCTCTTTTGTGCCCTCTTTGGTCAGATCACTGACAGTGCACACACACACTGGTCCAAATTCTAAACCTGTTTACATTCTAATATTTAGGATAGTGATGCGTTTTCAATATTGTAACACAGCAGTAGCTCACTAATATTACTGCAAATAATCTCTGTGACATACGAATATGTAAGGTCCTGTTTTGATCTAAAGTAAACTTTTTATGTATGTTGTATGAAACAAAAACACATTTCTCTGCAAAATGTTTCTAATAGATTCTCACCCACCACCCACATTAAAAGTAAATTAAAGGAAAACGGTGTTTGAAACAATCTGTTGAAGAATTATTCAAGGTCATCTGGGCGTGAACAGAGCTGGTTCTCTCAGGAGGCCCCCTGACAGGCTGGGGCCCTGGGCCAGAGCCCACTTTGCCCATGCCTTAAAACGTCTCTGGCCACGTTTCTCTCTCCCAGTTAGGCTTTCTGTCATCAAACCTCTCATGTGTTTCTACTGCAGATCCCTCATCACTCCTAAGAAACATCTCTCAAAACGCATCTGGTACGACTCATGCGCGGACACTAATCACAGTTGTATCAGGAAATGCAGTGATAATGGGAGAGAAAATCTCAAGCCTATCGGGCCAGACACTTCGACATGTCTGCAACATCCACATTTGACTTCACTGCATTGTATTCCCAGTCCTAAATCTTACCGATGCCCAAGCATGGTTCAACAACTGGAATAAAAGTCTATAATTTGTTTTAACGACAGCAGGCTTGACATATTCAACCCCTACTCCGAAGATGAATAACAAACTAATGGTGCGGGATCACTAAAATAGGAGATTATTTTCTAAAAATGTTAGATAAGATTTATAGCTAAATACACCAAAAAGTTAAAGACATGTTTTAAAATGATTAATCCCCTCGCTTCCAAAAATAAATAACACATGTCCACATTGATTGAAGAAACAGGAGAGTTAGACGTTGGTGCTGAATATGTCTTTGCCACTGTGCAGAGAGGTGAGGTTTTCTGGTCGAGTGCAACAATAAGTTAGAGGTAGTTATCAGGAGGGTGCCTTAGTGAGATTCAGGTGTGTGAGTCTCAAATTTCCCTACTAGAAAAGCAGTGGACTGCAGGGTGGAGGGGTGAGATGACCAAGGTTCAGGGGAGACTGTTTCAATGAAGAACAGGGTCACTTCTGATTTACATTAGTTGGGCCTCTGTCTAGAGTGGCACAGTGGGCAAAAAGCAATGGGTCGGTTTGCTACCCACAAGTATTTACCACTGATTAGACTAATTTAAAACAATTATCACATCACCTTTTGGGCCTTTGATTGCCCGTAATGTGCCTGCAAACCTAAGACTGGCAAACCCTTCCGAGCCCACTACTGCCAATGCTTTGAATTAAAAAAAAAAACTGTACATTTGCACCCATCATGAAGTACTTTTACAGGCATAGTTTTACTATTAATTTAGTAAACCAGTTACTACATACATTTAAGCTTTCACTCCCGAAAAATGAGGAAGTTATGAGCATGTAGCAAAATGAAAATGGCGTGAAAAACAGACACAGTCATAGCAACCCAACTCAGGGCCTCCCAGACTCAATTACCAAGCCAAAAATGTATATGTTTCTTCTCTGCTACAAGAAGCCTTGATGATAGCGAAGTCAAATTGGTGCATGTAGGCAGTGCTAAATGTTTCTAGTCCTGCATGTAGGCAGTGCTAAATGTTTCTAGTCCTCACCTTTTACAAAACTGTTATCAAGTAACTGACGGCCTCATGTACTAAGCCCAAATTGCAAATATAGGTGCCACTCTATCAAATTAATAGCACAAACCAAGCAAGAGGTGAGCCAAGGGGACTAGCTTGGCTTTATGAGTGCAAGTACAAGCCAATCCATGAAAGTGTTTGGTATGCACAAGTGAGGTGGGGTTCCAGGAGATGTGGTCCACGGGCTGAAATCAGTCTTGAAGGCGTGCCAAGCAGCCCCCACCCATTATATATATATATATAAAAAAGGCAGTGCTCAGGGGGATGGGGTTCCCAAGGCCTAAACCGGCCATGGAGGGGGACAACCCAGTCCCCCTTCCACAAGAAAAAAAACACATGCAGGACCAGCAAGTCGCCGGAGACCTCACCCCCTTTCTCCACTACCTAAGCTAACTATAACCTAGGCCCCTGCAATACACTGCTTATGACCTAATATATTACATCACTAATGACATAGTAAATTACATAACTCATGACATCACTGATGACATCTCAAATAACATCATTGATGACATCTTAAATTACATCAATGATGACATCACTGATTACATCATCCACACTCACACACCTACTCAATGATTCATAGAGCCACTCACACATCAACTCACCCATATAGCCACTAACGCATCCACTAACTCCTATAGACAGCCACTCATGCACCTAATCACTAAGCAATACAGCCACTGACACAGCCAGTCCTACAGATTACAGACACTTACACACCCACTCATACACCCACACAGCCATACAGCCATTCTCATACTCAGTCACCTACACACATACCTACTCACTTATCCATACAGTTACTCATACATCCACTAACTTACTCATAGAAATACTAACACATATACTCACTCATCTATACAGTTACTGTCCCATACACCCTCTGTCACACTCACTTACTCACCGATACAGCCACTCACACACCCTTACAACTACTCACTCACTAACCCATACACCTACTTACACATCCATTCATGCACCCTGTCGCTTATGTACCTTATCACTCACCCATACAGACATTTATGTACCTGCTTAGTCACCCATTGAGTCACTCATGCTCTCTCTCATTCACCATTTACAGCCACTTGCACGCCCTCTCCCTCACCCATACAGCCACTCATTCATCCTCTTATTCACCATTACACCCAATTACACATCAATTCACTAACCCATATAGATATTCACACCAACACTCACTTACTCATATACAGATACCCAGTCTCTCATTTATCCACTGACTTTTGTTTACACCACTTACACACCCACTCACTCACTAAACCATATAGAAACTCCCACTCAGTAACTTTTAGAAAATACTCACTGGATGATGTCATGAGTGATGTCATGAGTGATGTCATCAGTGATGTCATGCGAGATGTTATGAGTGATGTCATGAGTGAATTCATTTGAGATGTGTGAGTGATGTCACTGACCATGTCATGAGTGCTGTAGTATGTGCGGTTGTATACGGTGAGGAAACCCCTCATCTTGTTTTAAAATTGAATACTGTGCTTGCTATTTGTTGCCGATCAGGGGTGAACAATTTTTTTAGGAAATACTGTTAGTTTTGCTATTTGCACTTATTGGGCTGTTCATTTGCACTTGCACATTTGCACTTTTCTTGATCAAAAACCTCGTACAGCTGCTGTTTTTAATCGGATTTTTATCTTTTTTAACTACTTTTAAATGTTTTGATGTTAATGAATTGACGAATCTGCTACTAATCACCGCTTAGTTTACCTTGCCTCCGCTTCCCCGGTCCAACGCCGGCCTTGCGGCCATTCGATTGGAGGGAAGCGGATATTCCCTCCTGCGCCTTAGCCAACCAGTGTATTTGTTGTTCGCCCCTCCAGGAAGGGCGGAGATGGTGGATTTACGCGCCGGCCAGCTATTTAAATCCAAGCTGGGCCGGACGCGCAGCGGGCGCGCCGGCGGCGCGCCAAAGGCAAGCCTGTCTGCGCCCGTCCGCGCCAAGGACGTGACAAAGACAGGACGTACTGCTCTACCTGGTAGGAGAACCTACCAGGTTGAGGTATTAAAGAGTCTAAATTCGAACTCTCCTTGCCAACATTTTATATTCCCTGATTTTACTTATGGAGCCTGCTCTTGTTGTAGATGCCTGTCAGACCTCCCGTTTGTACTTTCAACTGGAGATCCTAATCAGAATGTACATCCCAGGTCTGGCAATGTTAAGAACGGGGGTCTACTTATTGGAGGTCTTATTAATGCACGAATCTGGAATCTGGAATCTGGGGATCACAGTTTGATCCCCGGCGCCAGCGGCAGATTAGCCCAGCACCATGTGAATCTGGGCAATGGCTTCCTTAATCTTCCCGACGGCCCCCAGCGCCTATAGACCCTTACGGGTGATTGTTCACGCTTTACAAATGTGGATTATTATTATTATTATAGGAAGACCTAAAGAATGTGTCAGCTTAGTACTTATTGCTGTGCATGTTTGTGTGCCAAGACTAATGTCTCACATCATTTTTCCACTGCAGTGGAAAGCAAGCACCATGTATTGGGTTTTCCACCTCATGGTGTTGCACATGTCAAAATAAGGAAGATTAATATTGTCACTCCTAATGTGCTGAAATATTGTTACCCTTCAGGGACAGCCAGCCCACCAGCAGATGTTCCTCATCCAGTTGACAGTCATTAAGTTGACACAGCCTCAGGGTGGTGAAAAGCCATCCTTCGCGTTAGCAGAAGCTGTCATCCTGCCATGTTGGTGGTTTGGATAGCATGAGCCAAAATCTTAATGCCCCTGAGTGCCTAAATTATTCATTAAATAGAAAAATAAGTTTGTATTTGATGTAAAGACCTATTTTGCGTGCTCCTCATATTCAACATCTTAATAAAATGTGTGCTTCTGTTTGAGTAATGTCTAAGACTGAAAATGTTTCCAAGTTCAAGAAAGCGAAAGAGTATACGTTTTCGCCCGACTTTCTTTCAAGACATGAACCGTACAAACTCCTTTGATGATTCAACCATAAAGTCTATAATTAAACTAAATAGGATGTGATAATTACGTTAACAGATCATCGGGTATTGCAGTCTCCCACATATGTCTTTCCTCTTATTTGCTCATTCTTTCATCTTAACTCCCAGGATTTCCCCTATAGCCACGTTTCTCTCTCCCAGTCAGGCTTTCTGTCATCAAACCTCTCATGTGTTTCTACTGCAGATGCCTCATCACTCCTAAGAAAGATCTCTCAAAACGCATCTGGTACGACTCATGCGCGGACACTAATCACAGCTGTATCAGGAAATGCAGTGATAATGGGAGAGAAAATCTCAAGCCTATCGGGCCAGACACTTCGACATGTCTGCAACATCCACATTTGACTTCACTGCATTGTGTTCCCAGTCCTAAATCTTACCGATGCCCAAGCATGGTTCAACAACTGGAATAAAAGTCTATAATTTGTTTTAACGACAGCAGGCTTGACATATTCAACCCCTACTCCGAAGATGAATAACAAACTAATGGTGCGGGATCACTAAAATAGGAGATTATTTTCTAAAAATGTTAGATAAGATTCATAGCTAAATACACCAAAAAGTTAAAGACATGTTTTAAAATGATTAATCCCCTCGCTTCCAAAAATAAATAACACATGTCCACATTGATTGAAGAAACAGGAGAGTTAGACGTTGGTGCTGAATATGTCTTTGCCACTGTGCAGAGAGGTGAGGTTTTCTGGTCGAGTGCAACAATAAGTTAGATGTAGCAATCAGGAGGGTGCCTTAGTGAGATTCAGGTGTGTGAGTCTCAAATTTCCCTACTAGAAAAGCAGTGGACTGCAGGGTGGAGGGGTGAGATGACCAAGGTTCAGGGGAGCCTGTTTCAATGAAGAACAGGGTCACTTCTGATTTACATTAGTTGGGCCTCTGTCTAGAGAGGCACAGTGGGCAAAAAGCAATGGGTCGGGTTGCTACCCACAAGTATTTACCACTGATTAGACTAATTTAAAACAATTATCACATCACCTTTTGGGCCTTTGATTGCCCGTAATGTGCCTGCAAACCTAAGACTGGCAAACCCTTCCGAGCCCACTACTGCCAATGCTTTGAATTAAAAAAAAAACTGTACATTTGCACCCATCATGAAGTACTTTTACAGGCATAGTTTTACTATTAATTTAGTAAACCAGTTAGTACATACATTTAAGCTTTCACTCCCCAAAAATGAGGAAGTTATGAGCATGTAGCAAAATGAAAATGGCGTGAAAAACAGACACAGTCATAGCAACCCAACTCAGGGCCTCCCAGACTCAATTACCAAGCCAAAAATGTATATGTTTCTTCTCTGCTACAAGAAGCCTTGATGATAGCGATGTCAAATTGGTGCATGTAGGCAGTGCTAAATGTTTCTAGTCCTGCATGTAGGCAGTGCTAAATGTTTCTAGTCCTCACCTTTTACAAAACTGTTATCAAGTAACTGACGGCCTCATGTACTAAGCCCAAATTGCAAATATAGGTGCCACTCTATCAAATTAATAGCACAAACCAAGCAAGAGGTGAGCCAAGGGGACTGGCTTGGCTTTATGAGTGCAAGTACAAGCGAATCCATGAAAGTGTTTGGTATGCACAATTGAGGTGGGGTTCCAGGAGATGTGGTCCACGGGCTGAAATCAGTCTTGAAGGCGTGCCAAGCAGCCCCCACCCATTATATATATATATATATATAAAAAAGGCAGTGCTCAGGGGGATGGGGTTCCCAAGGCCTAAACCGGCCATGGAGGGGGACAACCCAGTCCCCCTTCCACAAGAAAAAAAACACATGCAGGACCAGCAAGTCGCCGGAGACCTCACCCCCTTTCTCCACTACCTAAGCTAACTATAACCTCGGCCCCTGCAATACACTGCTTATGACCTAATATATTACATCACTAATGACATAGTAAATTACATAACTCATGACATCACTGATGACATCTCAAATAACATCATTGATGACATCTTAAATTACATCAATGATGACATCACTGATTACATCATCCACACTCACACACCTACTCACTGATTCATAGAGCCGCTCACACATCAACTCACCCATATAGCCACTAACGCATCCACTAACTCCTATAGACAGCCACTCATGCACCTAATCACTAAGCAATACAGCCACTGACACAGCCAGTCCTACAGATTACAGACACTTACACACCCACTCATACACCCATACAGCCATACAGCCATTCTCATACTCAGTCACCTACACACATACCTACTCACTTATCCATACAGTTACTCACACATCCATTAACTTACTCATAGAAATACTAACACATATACTCACTCATCTATACAGTTACTGTCCCATACACCCTCTGTCACACTCACTTACTCACCGATACAGCCACTCACACACCCTTACAACTACTCACTCACTAACCCATACACCTACTCACACATCCATTCATGCACCCTGTCGCTTATGTACCTTATCACTCACCCATACAGACATTTATGTACCTGCTTAGTCACCCATTGAGCCACTCATGCTCTCTCTCATTCACCATTTACAGCCACTTGCACGCCCTCTCCCTCACCCATACAGCCACTCATTCATCCTCTTATTCACCATTACACCCAATTACACATCAATTCACTAACCCATATAGATATTCACACCAACACTCACTTACTCATATACAGATACCCAGTCTCTCATTTATCCACTGACTTTTGTTTACACCACTTACACACCCACTCACTCACTAAACCATATAGAAACTCCCACTCAGTAACTTTTAGAAAATACTCACTGGATGATGTCATGAGTGATGTCATGAGTGATGTCATCAGTGATGTCATGCGAGATGTTATGAGTGATGTCATGAGTGAATTCATTTGAGATGTGTGAGTGATGTCACTGACCATGTCATGAGTGCTGTAGTATGTGCGGTTGTATACGGTGAGGAAACCCCTCATCTTGTTTTAAAATTGAATACTGTGCTTGCTATTTGTTGCCGATCAGGGGTGAACAATTTTTTTAGGAAATACTGTTAGTTTTGCTATTTGCACTTATTGGGCTGTTCATTTGCACTTGCACATTTGCACTTTTCTTGATCAAAAACCTCGTACAGCTGCTGTTTTTAATCGGATTTTTATCTTTTTTAACTACATTTAAATGTTTTGATGTTAATGAATTGACGAATCTGCTACTAATCACCGCTTAGTTTACCTTGCCTCCGCTTCCCCGGTCCAACGCCGGCCTTGCGGCTATTCGATTGGACTTCCTGCGCCTTAGCCAACCAGTGTCTTTGTTGTTCGCCCCTCCAGGAAGGGCGGAGACGGTGGATTTACGCGCCGGCCAGCTATTTAAATCCAAGCTGGGCCGTACGCGAATCGGGCGCGCTGGCGGCGCGCCAAAGGCAAGCCTGTCTGCGCCCGTCCGCGCCAAGGACGTGACAAAGACAGGACGTACTGCTCTACCTGGTAGGAGAACCTACCAGGTTGAGGTATTAAAGAGTCTAAATTCGAACTCTCCTTGCCAACATTTTATATTCCCTGATTTTACTTATGGAGCCTGCTCTTGTTGTAGATGCCTGTCAGACCTCCCGTTTGTACTTTCAACTGGAGATCCTAATCAGAATGTATATCCCAGGTCTGGCAATGTTAAGAACGGGGGTCTACTTATTGGAGGTCTCATTAATGCACGATCCATGGGCAAACATAGTCAAGACATCAGAGACCTCGTATTAGACTCTCAACTAGATATTCTATTCGTAACGGAGACCTGGCTTAAGAACTGGAGCAGCCCGGATATTGCGGACGCCGTCCCACCAGGTTATCTTATACATAGGAAGGACCGACCGGTGGGTAGGGGTGGAGGGCTGGCCATCATTTTACGTGACTCATTTGTTTGCACTTTTTTTTAACTGGATGCGATGTTAGAAGTTTAAAGTTTAGGTTTCTGTCTTTCTTTGAATGCCACCTCATGCTTTTCTCAGGTGCACTTATCTACCGGCCTCCTGGTCAAAGTACTAAATTTATTAATTCACTTAATGACTCCTTAAGTTACCTCATGCTCAAATATGCCAATTGTACGCTTTTAGGTGATTTTAATCTTCACTTAGAGGATAACTCTGAACCTGGAACAGATCATTTTTCTCAAATCCTAGACTTATTTTCACTACAGCAAATAGTGAATGGCCCTACCCATCTGGCAGGTCATACCCTTGATGGGGTCTGCTCGAATTTATCTTGGCTTGCCGCAGACACCCCCGTCCCCTTAATCTGGTCTGACCACTCTTTTATTCCCCTCAGAATTACAATGACACGGATTGTGAAACTTTTTAATAAACGTCAGCAGGGGCCTTCATGGACACAGATTGCTAAAAATCCTAATTTATTGATGGTGGCCAAAAATCTTGCCCCTATTTTAACAGGCAAAACAAAGATAGACTCTCGCCTTTTTCAGTCCTGGCTCACCAATATCGGCAAGGCTATTATGCCCTTGGACATAAAGAGCAAGCCGTTAAAACCTAAAAATCGAAATACTCCCTGGTTTATGCCCCAATTGGCTCAAGCACGACTGCATTGCAGGCAACTGGAGCGGCAGTGGAGAAAGGGATATATGGAGAAACAAAAAAAAATACTTAGGGAAGGTAGGAAAGCATATTTTTCCCGGATTCAACTGGCAAAAAAGGAATTTTTTACAAAAAAAATCAACACAGGTAAAGACAACCAGAAGTTGATTTTTCAAATTGTGAAGTCTTTTACTACACCGATGGCGGAACAAAGAGAGCTTCCTGCCTCTCAGTCATTATGTGATCAGATCTCCCTGTTCTTCAAGGAAAAAATCCTCAAAATTCTGAAAGACTTTCCAGGCGGCAATTCCACCCCGATCCCCCTCTGACGAGTAGCTTAGGCTCCATTTCTATATTTGCACCTGTATCGCTAGATATGACTCTTATGTCCATGGAAAAATGTAAATCAGGGTCTCCCTTGGATGCCTGTCCTCCATCAGTCCTTCACAAACTGTCAGAGGTAGCAAATCCCATGATTAATCAGATTGTCAATTCGTCTCTCAGTATGGGCGTTGTCCCAGCTGACTGGAAGTTGGCACTGGTTAAACCACTTTAAAAAAAAAACAACATATTGATTCGGCAGTGCTCTCAAATCTTCGCCCTATCTCACTTCTTCCAATTTTGGGTAAAATCACGGAAACCTTTGTTTTAAAGGAGCTCACAAAATTTCTTGAAGAGCAACATATTCTTCATCCATGCCAAGCTGGATTCATTCTACAGAGTCCGCCCTTATTGAAGTTTCCGATTCCCTGAAAATGATTGCAGATAGAGGCATGAAGGGGGTTTTGATTCTGTTGGATTTGTCAGCTGCATTCGACACGATCTCTCATGACATTCTTTTGAGGCTTCTCGAATGCAGCGGCATTTCAGGTATGGTGTTTAGATGGATTAAATCCTTCCTGGTCTCTCGGGGACAGGCTGTTACCCTAGGGTCCCTTCCTCTCTTCCGAACGACCCGTTACAGCAGGAGTCCCTCAGGGATCTTCCCTAAGTCCACTACTTTTCAATGTCTATATGGCTCCCCTCATTACCCTGATTAGTTCCTTCGGGATTGAGGTTCTGTCATATGCAGATTATCTGTTTGGAGAACGACTCTACGCAAGCTGAAATGAATTTTAAAGTTTGTTTGACTGCGGTCCTTCAATGGATGTCGACTAATCATTTGAAGTGTAATACGGACAAAACAGAGATTCTTCCCATAGGGATGGACACTTCTTTCCACCCGTCTAATTGGTGGCCCGATGGAGCAACCCCACCTCCTGAGGTTGTGAAGGTAGCCAGGAACCTAGGAGTCCAATTTGATAACTCCCTCTCTTTTCTTCCCCATACCAAAGCGGTCGCAGGAATGTGTTTCGGTTTAATCAAAACCCTAAAAAAATTCTTTAGGTTTCTCCCTCTGTCTGCTAGAAAGTCTGTAGCAGTGGCCCTGATACTCTCTCGTATGGACTATTGTAATGGGCTACTGGCTGGAGTTAATAGATCAGTCTTAAAGAAAGAAAGAAGTTTCAGGTGGTACAACATGCTGCAGCCCGTCTGGCACTTAAACTCCCCAGAAAGTCCTCAGCTTCCACCGCCTTGAATAAACTTCATTGGCTCCCGGTCCCCAAAAGAATTTTTTTTAAGATTCTTCTTGTTACGTTTAGGGCAAAGATGAAGGTTGGTCCCAAATTTTTGTCGGCACGCTTCACTCCATATACCACTACTAGGCCACTCAGATCTTCCTCGGCAAATCTTCTAAAACTGCCCAACTTTAGATATAAACTAAAAGGCTCAAGAACCCTAGCCTTCTTGGGTGCCAGAGCATGGAATAAGCTGCCAGCCCAGATCAAACTCTGTAATACTGAACTCTCATTCAGGAAAGATCTCAAAACCTGGATCTATGGTATTTCGGATGATTGTTATCTTGCTCTGATCTAATTACTCTCAGTAAGTCAATATCTTGTTTTTTCACCACCGTATGACGTCAGCGCCAAGATACTCCTCGCGGAGTGATAGTTGCGCTTTATAAATACAATCTCAATTCAATTCAATTCAATAAGCAGTGCATTGAGGGGTGGAAGTTATAGTCAGCTCAGCTAACTATAACTGCTGAATATCTCTGGTTTTGTTCCAGTCAAAGTCAAAGAAAGAAAACTTTATTCGATAGCTATATCAGATAATCATAAAAGTTCATAGAAAAAACATTAAAAGAACATATCCACTAATTCATTGGTTAATAATGTCATACATATGTACACATGGTCTCTGATATGATACATGATTAAAAGAGAAGCAAAAATATTAAACGTATCAGTCAGTACCTAATTTACAACAATTAACCTATACATCTTTATCTGATTAGAATCGATCAATCAAAACATGCTTTTCCTTTGACTTAAAACTTCCTTCAGAAAAATTGCAATTCTAAAAGCACTATGCTCATTGTCTAAATTTTGTAGTGCAAGGAGAGCAGGTCGACATTGGCGGAGCCCGAGCATTTTTAAAATTGGCACTAGTAACATTTTCCTTACATGGGAATAGAATCTACAGAAAAGAACCACATGTTTTGTAGATTGGCTGGACTTATTGTCACAGGGACAAGGTCGAAGGTTATGAGTCCAATCGTTCATTATGGGTAAAGTAACTAGTCTATAAAATACTCCCAACCTGAATCTGGTCAATAAAAACCTATCATATACTCCAGGCACAAAAGTCAAATAAGGTTGGAGGCGAAAAGTAGATAAAACCATCTGGTGGTGCAGGACTGTAGGTTTCAGTATCTCAGAGGACAATCTAATAGAATCCAGCAATGCAAGGCCCTCCTTTCGTAATTCTTTTCTTGTTATTTTCCTAATAGAGCTAGGGTTGATAAAGCAGTCAATACGTCCAAGATCTTGTAAGAAGTTGCGGCCATACCTTATCCATGGGATCTTTAAGACCCCTTCTAGTTTCAAAATGTCTAGTAGAATATCTCTGTTTAATTTAGCCTCATCTTTGGTCCAGAGCCTGTGCCATAAAAGCACAGGCTCAAGCTTTATTAAATCAGAGATAAAGGGTAGTCCTAGCTCCGCGTGGCAAATATAGGTTGATGTGCTCTTTGGGACAGATAAAATATACTTTAAAAAATAATTTTCAATGTGTTGGATGGGCAACAAATCAGCGAACCCCCAAACCCCTGCGCCATACACTGCTGAAGAGACGCACTTTGCCTTGTAGATTTTCATAAGCTCCTCAGGTGGCCTTTTTCCTAGTTTCCTGGCAAAGTTAGTAAGGGCAGATGTTGTTCTAAGGAGTACCAATTTTTTCGCTGCCACAATATGTGCCCAAGTATCATTATGTGCAAATAGGATTACCAAATATGAGAACCTTTTGGTTGCCCCGATCTTCTGACCTGCCAAAAACATATCTTTAGATTTCTTCACACCGGAGCCACATCGCATGATAAAGGTCTTAGAAGAATTTACTCTTAACCCTAGATCTTTCACAAAATGGAAAAAAACTATCCAGCACCCTCTGTAGGCCTACTTGTGTGCGGGACATCAGCCCCGTGTCATCTGCGTATAGAAGGGCTGGAATTGGACGTCCTGCCACCTGAGGGAAATCATTGTTATCCTTTTTAAGGGCCTCTTCCAGGCCGTTGGTATAAAGATTAAAAAGGAACGGAGCCAGGACACACCCTTGCCTGACTCCGCTCCTAATTGAGAATGCAGCCGACCGCTCACCCCTTAGTCCATGGCGGACATGCGCCTTGGCGTCACTATAAAAATGCTTAAATCAATGATCGGGACATCAACTCCCATATCTTTTAAAATAGACCAAAGTTTTCTGTGGATGACACAGTCAAAAGCGGCTGTGAGATCCACAAATGCTAAAAATAGGTTCCCCTTCTTTGCCCTCATGTACTTCCCCACCAGGATTGACAGATTTAAACCCTGCTCGAAATCCGTATTGCAGGTCGGATAGGACGGAGTTTTCCTCTGCCCAGTCCTGGAGGCGTTCTAAAATAATCCTACCTATAACTTTAGTTACTGCGTCCAGCAAAGAAATTGGACGGTAACAACCAGGGTCCCGTCTGTCCCCCCTTTTAAAAATAGGGACAATAGTAGATTTTACCCAGGTCGATGGGAAGTTGGTGCTGCAGCTCGCAGTAATTACCTGGACCAAAATGGGTCCCCACAACAAGGTGTTTGACTTAAATAAATCGATGAGGACCCCGTCTGGTCCTTAGCCTTACCACCCTTACTTAAGGATAAGGCCCGCTCCACCACATCCAGGGTGAATGACAAGTCAGAATTGCATGGAGGGGACTTCGAGTTAAAATCTTCCAAGGTAAGATTACAGGTTGCACCATGGTTACCCTTGCCACTATATACTCTAGAAAAATGTTTAATCCATTCTTCCACAGCGATTGCAATTTCAATAGAAGGACCGACCTCGCTTGACAAGAAAGGATCTTTAACAACCTTCCAGAAAGCTGAACTATCGTTCGTTATTGAAGCCTTATGTAGGGTCTCCCAGGCCTAATTTTTCAGGGTAGTTTTCCTGGCCTTTAATGCTTTTTTATAGCCCACTCTAGCACTCCTTACATTATCTAAATTTCTAGAAGATTTATATAACTCCTTTTTTAGGAGGGAGTAAGCCTTGGTACACCTGGATTCAAACCATCCTTTCGAATGACTCCTGCTGCAAGTACGGCTTAGAAGGGCTTCTTTTATGGCATTGGATATCACCTGGAATGAGGCCATGATGTTGTCTGGAGCGGCTGTCCCCTTCAGGCAGGTCCCGATGGCAGATCTGCATTTGTCCACCACTAACTTTGTTGTTGCAACCTGGTCCACCATAACCCAAAACAGGGAATACCCATTTGTTCTTCCAATCGCTATGTATTCTAAGAGTTGGCCATTCTTAACAGATCTAAGTGCTCTACTCGAGGGTAATATCACAGACAAACACAGTGAAAAGTGGTCACTGAGAGAATTATCTGAGACAGTAAACAACTGCAATCTATACGCATAATTACATGAAGATAAAATGTAATCTATGGCAGTGTGACAACCCCTGCCATTAAATGTCCAGGGCATGGAGATAGATGGCTGACATAATTCATTTACAAAGCCCAACATAAGGCTAAGAATTAACTCATTCAGTTGCTCTCCCAGGACAGAGTGACAAAAATGAGATGAGCATGCCCCATCTTCAATCAAAACACCACATCGTTTATCATCAATGGTACATAATGCACAGTTAAAATCCCCAGTCAGTATTAACATCGAATCATTTGCCTTATTTTTACAAGCAATTGTCAGCGATTTGGTGATACCTTTTACTACATTTCCAATTTTGTCAGGTGGAATATTATTGTAGAAATTGGTCAGGATTATACGATGTTTAGTATCCAAATCCAAAATGACCGATTGGTAGTAGGGATCACTAACAGACAATGTTATTATCTCCACTTTTAAACTGCATGATATATAGGTGCATAGCCCTCCCTTAGCTCTGCCACTCGGACTATCTATGGCTGGAGTGTGGTACGTCCTGTAACCGTTCATATGGATCGCCTCCCATGACAAGGTTTCTTGCAGGCATAAAACCTCAAATTGCAGAATAAAATCCCACAACAAAGAATTATTTAACTTGGAGGAGATGCCCGCAATGTTCCATGAAGCAATATTACAGGAAACTAATTTGCCTGTATCGGAGGTTTTAATAGAGGTTAATGGACTCAGTTATTCAGTAAGTATGTTACTATGTAGGTGGGAATTACCTATGCGACCTGCGGGATCCGTTAGAACTACCGAGTTCAAAACTGTTGTCCCTAGGTCCTCATCTGTATGGCCTTTACCAGTGGAAATGGGCAAGGGATCTACCCTTCCTTCCTTAGCTGACCCCCCAAACCCCCAGTGTCAGACTGAACAGGTGAAGTTGTAGGCTGATAAAACTCCTCTGGGTCCAGTCAATCAATCTCTTCCAGAGAGCTCAGAGCATTAAAACTGTTGCTTACTGGTACCAAATATCTGTGTTCCCTATTACCCATGAGATTTTCACCAGCAGGAGCATGCCATCATGGTGTGAAATGATTGGGTGATTGGTAAAAAAATCCCAGTGGTAAGATGTTAAAGTCATTGGGATTCACTGACCCATTACCTCCCCTCTCCATGACTGTATATACCAGGACTGACGAGCTTCATAGTTTTTGCTGAGGTGCCAACCCACCCTATTCTCCGTACCATTTTAAATTCTGAGAAAAGGGTAGGACAAATGCCAGTCCTTGAACTTAGGAAGTGTAATGATTTATTTTTTAAAGTTGACCAGTGTTCAAAGGCATTATGTGGAAGGGGAGGTACGTTAGACAGGATGACTGTGTACGGGGTCACTTCTGGTGGCAAGTTAAGATATTGTGAGGAATTTGGGGGCTTGTCGCGGTGTTCTTGTGCACGAATATCTCTCTTCACGTCCTTAGCTCTGCCAAGTGTCTTAGGGCCTGATGTTCCTCTTGCTGTAATATCGGAAGCACTGGGATCTACAATGGAGGGTCCTGTTATCAGGGTGGGGGGCCCAGGATGTTCAGAGGCATTTGCTGTACTATGGACGATGATGTTAGACGGACTCCTTGTGTGGATCCATCTATTTACCTGTCTAATCTCAGAGGAGTATTCAGGTTGACCAGCCCCCATAACCTTCCCACTATTGTTTAATGTACCATGACTTGACGGAGAGCTGACGTCGGGTATAGCTGACGATTTACAGCTTACCATCTCTTCTACCTTATCCAACCTGGCTTCTACCATTGTTAATTTTAGTAGAATTGGTTCCAATAGTACAGTAAACATTGTTTCCAGTATGCCCCCAAAATTCCCCTCTTGTGTGGGATTGGCAAGCTTTTCTTTCTCATTATTTTCCTTTTTTCTAGCAATAAATCTCATTTTTTTCCCCGGGAATTTGTTATGCGGGCCTACTCTGTTTCTGAGGGCCGCGGACCTTCCTTTTCTTAGGTGGGGGATCAGCAGAGTGGTGTGGGCTTGGATTTGCTTTCTGGGCTCTAGTTGTTACTTTGGGTCTTACGGGGCTACACTCTAACTCAGAAGACAAAGAGAAGGAGACCAGTTCCAATACCGCATCAGGCTCGGTACATAATGGCAATCTGTTCTGTATGGGTGGTGCCTCTAGAATAGACTTTGGTCTCGCACCAGTGAGTACGGGAGTCAAAGAAAGTCTAGAGGGAGTGGGCTAGAGGGATAATCTTCGTTCTGTGAGTTTTATCTCATTGATAAAGAACCAATTCAGCCCTCAATAAGAAAGCGTCAATCGTCCCTACAGCACCCTGACCTACACCTGGTTTTGATATTGATACTAACAATGGAAAAACAACCATACAAAATATTATATGTGGCGTTTAAAAGGTTAAACACACTTTACCATAACATTTACAGATGACCCCTTAATCCAGTCCTTAAGGGGGTGGCCCTGCCCTGCCTTGATCGGCCGCGGACGGGCACAGACAGGCCCGCCCTTGGCCTGGGCTTAGCCCGCATGCGTCCCGCGCTGCGGGAGGCTTGCGGCGAAGATATAGCGCCTCCAGGCACGCTGCACCACGTCAGGGCGTGCGATAATGCAAAGATTGCTGGGGAGTGTAGTTCGGGTGGGCTGTTTCCCTCACGGCAAGAAGAGGCAGCTTTGGCTGTTCCCCTCACGGCAAGAAGAGGCAGCTTTGGCCGTTCCCCTCATGGCAAAAATAAAGAGTGTTGGCTGTTCCCCTCACGGCGGCGGTGAGTGCTAATTGTCCCTGGCTCTGCTGCCCAAGAAGCAATCCGCTGTTTAAATGTCAGCCTAGTTACAATGTCGCAGTAAACTTTGTTTTTTTCAGTGAATTTATATATTTTTGTGGGGGGGAGGTTTATATTTCGCAAACCCACCCAAAGGTATCAGAGTGCTTTACATGAGTACCAGGAGTTGCGTTACAGATGAACACATTCATTTTGTTACATTTTCATTTTAACTGTTCCCCTGGTGAGCCATGTAGCTGGCTGTTAGGGACCTCAGTAAAAGCATCTCCGGCTCCTCCGGCAAGAAGTTCAAGGCCCTATCTCCTGCTTTTCCTGGCATTGAGGCTCCCAGAGGTCAGAAAAAGCAGCAAAAGTTGAGGAGGTGTTGTTGGTTGCAATGTTAGGAGGGAAGTGAGCTTTTTTTTAAACGCCACGTACATCTACATGATGAGCGAGATCGTCAACGGAGACTGACACATCCATTGGCTTTCATACTTTGCTTTCACACACTTTCACACACTTTAGTCCATGGCAATGTCCGAGATGGAGTTTCACACCCACTATCCAGTCAGCTCCTGACGACTTCATCTCATTGGAATTGTCCTAACTGCAAGGTCAGGTGTCTGCCATGTTAGATTGTGAAATAGTGTGTTTGTGAACGTTAAGTGCATTCCACCACTCAAAATGGTGGCTCTGTTGTTTACATATACAAAATGCTATACGTCATTTGTTTTGACATAAAGAGTATAATGTAATGTGCTACTGTGGTTAAACGCGATAGTTTTGTGATCTTGTATACACTTCAGTTGACTGAATCAAACAAATAATAATTAAAAAAGTAGAATGTGTAAATAATACATTTAAAATCTATCATTTCCACATATATTTTTACAAAAATATAAAAATGTAATTTTCAAAAGATAAAAAATTAATGTGTTAAATTATGTCAAAATATATTTTGTCAAGAGTTTAATGAAATATTTCTTATTTCAAAAATGTGTTTGCATAAATATTTAGCAATGTTTTACTTTTAAATGCAGACATGTGAACTTAGGGAGTGAGGAGACGACAGCCTCAAGTTCCGAGACCATTTCCAGACCTTACCGCCATAGAAGAATGGGAGACCATATTAAAACTCCAATTAAATAGGCAAACTACTCTTGATTTATGTCATCAGCTGGAGCAAGATCTTCTGCCTCACAACTGCAATCCCGCAGCAATAACACCAATAGTGAAATTAATGGCAGTACTCAATTTTGTGGCCACAGGAACATTCCAATACACAGTTGCAGTATCTTGTGGAATGTCACAATCAACTTTCAGTGCTTTGCTACAGGATGTTTCTTCTTCAGTGTTGAGACACATCAACAGATACATACCGTTTCCACAAACGTAGGATTTTAACAATCTAAAGGGAGATTTTTCTACACTCCAAACACCTTCCTGAGGCTTCATTCCTGGTAGCCATAATAGCTACTGTTCATTCTTTAAATGCAAGTGTGGTGTGTATGTGTGAGAATGCCAGGATAAACAAAGTTCCTTACTACTGGTACCACTACATTAGTTCGGGTCCTGGGTAGTTTACTATGCACAACTATGCTTTCCCACCCTCAAGAAGCTGAATGGTGGTTGAGCGGTTGGCAGGGTATAGGAAGATCACCTGGCTTAGACCCCCAACCTCCGAAATAGATCTATGTAAGTGAATCCCAGTCAGTGAAAGTCACAATATGCAATGCATGACATTTCTGACCTGTTCCTGTGTGGTCTTACCATATAGAAGGGACAGGCTGTGGCAGTCCTCCTTCTTTCACTAATTTAAAACTTCTTCAAATTAAGTTTGAAAATAACGTTTTTTCAGGATAGAGCTCAAAGGAAGCCAAATCATAGTTTTGACCTGATGATATTAAAGGTGAAATCAAATCAAATCTGGGAGTGTGGTTTGATGAGAGTCTCTCCTTTTCTACGCACATTAAGAAGTTGGCTGGTTGTTGTTTCGGTCTTCTCAAAATCCTTAGAAATGTCTTCCTCTCCTACCCAAGGCAGCGAGGGAAACAGTTACTTGTGCACTGATTCTGTCTCGGCTGGAATATGCCAATGCCCTCTATGTTGGTATTCCGGGCTGCCTGTGGAAGATGCTCCAGGTGGTTCAAAATACGGCAGCTAGACTTCTATTGGGCATTTCGGCTAGGAATAGCGTTTATCATCAGTTGCGATCACTTCACTAGCTCCCCGTGATGGATAGAGTTAAATTTAAATCATTGGTTCTGGCCCATCGTGTTCTTCATGGTGGTGGTCCTCTCTACTTTGCAGAAACGTTTGTCCTTCTATGTTCCTTCGCGACCCTTGCAGTCTATGTCCCTACGCTTCGCTCAGGTTCCTTGCTTTAAATATCAGAGGTTAGGGGGCAGCTCCTTTGCTTTGAAGGCTGCTGTTGCTTGGAATGCCCTTCCTCTTGCCCTGCGCAATATTCAGGATCCAGTGGCTTTTAAGAGGAATCTGAAAACATATATCTTTGCTTAAAGTTCATTTTCCATACTCCGCTAGTCACTGCGCCGGGACACTCATGAGTATCTATGTGCTTTACAAATTTAGGTAACATAACATAACATAACAAAGCGATAAACAAAACATTTTAAAGACCTTTACTCTGTGTCGTGACACATTTTTCTATTTTCAAGCATGCCTCTGTTAAGAATGCATCCACTGGAGTTATTGTCTTTTGATCCAAATTGCAAGCCTAAATCACTAGTAGGACATATATTAAGACAATGTAAAGACTGCTGCACCATGGAAAGTAAAGATGCGACTACCTCAGGGAAAGAACGCTCTATACCAAATATAAATCCTGTCATCCCAGTAAACAGGGCAATGAAGCATAAGTGATTAGTCGGGTATATTGAAACACCCTCTATCAGTTTCAATATGGAACTATATTATTAAGAACTACAAAAGAGGTAAAACAGTGCAGAACTTTCCACAAAAACCTTATCTAAGTGTTGGTGTTGAAGTGCCGGGTTAGCAGGATGATAGGTCTACTATCCAAGAAAAATTGTCATCTAGTATGCAAGAGCCTTCATTCAGTTTTCTACAGACCGATGTCCAGAATTCTTGGAGCCACGTTTATCCTGCTTTCCATGGAAGAATGTAAGTACATTCTCATCCAATACGTCAAACCATAAGGATCAAGGTACATTTTATTAGCATAATTTAAGTCCTGACCTTTGAAAAGGAGACATAGTAGGGCAGAAGGATAAAGAACCCCAACCTTCTGAGCAAGACATTGTACAGAATACAAGGCTTTCTAACTTGTTTAATCTAATAAACCTTCAAACTCATCTTTGTCAAACTTAGACATCCTATTATTAATGCAAGGCACACTGCAAGGTATTTTGGAAGCATTGGTGTTAAATAATGACTCAATTAAATTGCATATAGGGCTTTTTAATGTAATTTCATTAAAATTAAACCAGATAAATATATGTCTTTCAACTATGGTAAGACCATTACAAAAAGTAATAAAACAACAAATGTATAAATGGATGATATAAAGTAAACAGAATCTAGGCAAAATGTTGAATCAATCTCATCGCTCTATATAGCTCCTCGACCAAAGATTACTAAAAGGTGGAATACCTCTATCACCCCAGATACTCTCTTTTGTATCAGAGGGTATTGAGGCTTCAGAAGAAAGTATCAGTTCTAAAATGATCCCAAAAGGAAAAGAAAGGAGATATCTCATTTTCTATAGGCAAAAATGTTTCAAATCCTTAATTATTTGTAACTCTGATATTGAAATCCTTGTGCTGCCATTGCAAAGGCCCAGTGCAATAACCGGTGTTCAATGATTTTCAGGCCACAGAAAAGTACCATTGAAGCCTACTCACGGGTATTTGTCTGCTGTAAAGGATCTATTGATATCTTCTTTGCTTACCTAATTTTGGGGTACAATGAGACCTGGGAAGAAAGTGAGAACCATGAGACCGCTGAAATAATCACAGATTTGGACATTTTTAGCAGAATATCCACATTGAAATCAATTTCCTCTGACAATTTAAAACAGGTTACTTTTGTATTCATCGAGGAAGGAACGGAAGTTAACAAAGTAGATTTCTATTCTCATCTAGGTAAAGAATTGATTATGAAGGTTAATACAAATTTTGTCAGAATTAGGAATTAATTGTTATAGTATAATAAACAGATCACAGAAGACCAACTTCCCTCAAGCATTTCTAAGGTATCACAGTGGTCTTTCCCCATATGAAGTTTTTGCTCCTTCAAAATTACTAGGTATGGTATTCAATACAAACCCTGACTTTACCCCCAATTACACCAATCAATCAAATAATTTTGCATGTTTAGGAATCAAATGATTTGTTCTAGTTTGAGGGACCTTTGTGTGACTATTGTCTTGAAACGTACTTGGGTTTAAAACAGCACTAAAGGAAGGACTTTCTTGTAAGGTTTGTTGTCAAAATTATTTTATGTTTCTGAAAGAGACAAGGGTGTGTAAAGTCCCACGATTAATGGGTTTGCAGCACTCCCAGTAAGTGCGATCAGAAACATGGGGTGTGCATCTGGTGGCTTACTTACATTTATTTATACAAGGGTGGCGAAAAATTTGACCAAATTTGACCCAAAGCGAATTGGATTTTGGCATGTAAAACTTAATCTTAATTCAATCAGGAAACATCATATTTTTCAATACTGATAAATGTATATTTTGTGCAAACGAGTCAAGTGTAAGAAAAAAGAGTTGTTTAAAAAATTGGAGGTATCTTTATTTGCCACCTTCATCCCATGGGGCCTTAGCTTAGGCATCAACCCAAAAGTACTGATATTTCGAAAGATTTATTTTTGGCTAATCAAATATCTGTTGTAGTAATTCCTAAAGGATCCCTTTCCAAGTGTTCCATGGATGTCTTGAATTCTCTCCTACCATTTCCTACCTTCTTGGGCGCCAGAGCCTGCAATAAACTCCCATCCCAGATCAAATGTTGCAACACTGAACTCTCATTCAGTAAAGATCTCAAAACCTGGATTTATGGCATCTCGGAGGACTGCTGTCTTGCATTGATCTAATTATTCTTAGTAAGTCAATATTCAGTTTTTTCTCATCATCGTACGACGTTAGCGCCAAGATACTCCTCGCGGAGTGATAGCCGCGCTCTACAAGTATAATCTCAATCAATCAATCAATCAATCAATCATTTGGGATGTGGGATAAATGGGTCTAATCAGGCATACTAGCAGTTCAGACTTTTTAGTATAGTAATCAGCAGTGCCCAACTGAATCCAATCTTATGTCAGCACAGTTCTTTAATTTAGCCCCTTTTTCGAATTTTAAAGCATGAGGGCAGTGATCTCTTGCAACTGAAAGAACAAATTAAGCTAAATCTAAATACATCACATTAGAAAGATCTCCCTCTCCAATTAGACTTTTCATGCTTTTGGATGAGAAGCAATTTCATGAACTTTCTCTAAATCAGATTTACATAATGTCACAGTCCCGTAGATGAATTGTGTCAAGGCCAATTGGTACACTGAAATGATAAAGGAGGTGGTGGTGTGTTTGTTGGTAGAAAGGAGGAAATCCAGAAAGATTTTGTATTCTTCAGCAGTCATAGAAATAAGTAGACTAATATTGTTAGTAAAAGCCTCTAGTTTGATAGGCACTGCCAAGAAATTAAATGTAAGGAAAGAAAGCAGCAGCCCTATCTAAAGATAACGAATGATCCAAGTGTATTAGAAAACATAGGCAATAACAAAGTAACTATAGGAATTTGTGGCAAAATAAAAAATCAGTGTATTACAACAAATTTAAAAACCAAATTTCAGATATCATTAACTGAAAGGACAGAAAATAATTTTGGGTAATTTGTATGATACAGTAAACTAAAGGTCCATCCAGCCCATGCTTGTTTAATTCCAGAGGGAGAATGGTAATCCTTTTAAGAAGAACTGCAGGGGTCTACTACCTCATCCAGGGCACCACCGCAGTATAAAAATGGTCCATCAGTGGTAAATCTATTTACCTCAGAAATACTAAAGCAATCTATTTGCTTCTTAGTCATAATTGGAGCCACTGATCCAAATAATAGTCCTACAGTTACTATCATAGTCTGGTTGGCAATATTCTTTGTTCTCATTTTTCTTTGACTAACCAAGATGGGCTAATCCCCTGATAATTGGAAAGAGACAATGAATAAATCAGTCTACATATTAGACAATCCAGCTTTTTTTCATTAGTTTGATAGATATAGAGGTCAAAGTGTATTTTAAATTAATAGTGCAAGACTTTAAAGGAAGAATTTAGGATGCCAATCTAATCCCAGTAGTACAGGGTAGCTTCAGGGAGGGTCCCTCGACTACTGAGTATTGACTAGTGCTTTAGTTTATTAACATGATGCAAGATGCTAAAGGGCTAATTTAGAGTTGGGAGCAACCACACTCTGAATTTAGAAATGTTTGCCAACCCACAGGAAATCTCTTTCATTGGCAGGAACCGCAGTCATGGCAGTTGCATTCAATCTATTAAAAATGTTTGACTGACGGCTCTGTCAATATGACAGTACCATCCATCACTATTTTATTGTGAAAACCCCAAAGCAGGAGTTTGTTTCTGAAAATTACAAAAATTAATGAGCCATCCTAGAAGTTGTCTCCCATGGTGCGATGGTCAGTTTGCAGTCTTCGCTGCCCTTTGCCACTCAGTTTTACCTTGCAGTGACAGACAGTGAACACTGGCCATTTCACTGCCTACCGAAATTGGGCAGGTGGTCAAATTTGCATCCATCTGATGGCCCTTACTCCATCGGGCCTCTGAATGTGTATGTGAGCGGCGAAGACAGAGTCGTCTCCTTCGCTGACATACTGCAGTTCTGCCCGACTCTAAAGGAGGTGGGCGGCGCTTCGGTTTGGTAGAGGGGTACTCCATTGCTGCTGCAACAAAGCACTGTATCTGCCAAGCTCTGATTACAGGGCCTTAGAATGCTTTAATGACCTGCAGTATAATCACCCAACCCCGTAGACCAACCATACACAGGGATTTTGGAAATATCATGATTCAAACTGAGAATGAATAATTGTCCTTAACTTGCAAGAAAATGAAGGACAGGCAAGCAAGGACATCCACCCACTGTCACTTTAGCATTAGTTCCTTCATCGCCTTTTAAAATCAGAAGAACCACCTCACAAGAAGAAACATGCCTCTTTCTCCACACAAAGGTTCATAAACTTTCAGCAGGAGCAGACAAGTCCTTCCCCACCTACAATCTTCTCATACGTCCACGCATGACAAAGATCTGATGATCTCCCCACTGCTGCCCAAGTTGGTCATTTCAGGAGAAGGGCAGAGAACATGTAGGAAAGCCACAGATACCGATAGCATGGCACGAGGACAAGCAAGGAACCATCACATACAGAAATGTTTTGTTTGGAAGGAAGAGAGCAAATTACCTGCTAAAAAATGCAGAAAACCCACCAGGTAACTGTTAAAGTAATACACGAGCCTGCATTTGTATCACTCAGTGTTTCAAGACTTACCCAACAAAATAACAGTGCAATAGGTATGTTGTACTGTACTTCTGAGTACTGTGCGGGGAATCTGTGAACGGATATCACTGTAACCCATTTCAATATAGTTCTGGATGACTTTGCGCTGAGTGGCATTTAGTGGAGGTTCCCTGATGCATTTTACTGTACTAAACTTGACCGAGAGGCACCGTATTGACATGCAGATGTGGTGAGAGACATAGCCATTCAACAGACTTTATTTAGGTCATTATAGACCATAAAAAGCAGATGATACAATACATACATAGCTAAATTTGAGCAATTAAAATTCATCAGAGACAAGTTACAAAAGATAGCCAAAATGCATTTTAAGTTAGTCAAGTATCATTACAGCAGTAGTTCAATGGGTAAAAGCAGGTTAAAAAGGAAAATTAAAAAAGTTAAAAACGGGTAAAATGGGAAAAGGTACAAAGAGGAATATTTAAGGTTGCTACTGGGGGTTTAACAACACCCTACGCCTATGCCACATAGAATTGAGAATTCGGGACACGGCAAATGCTGTGGGGGAGTGAGTATCAGACCTCAGTATTCTATATGCCTCCGAACACTGCCTGCACCCCAAATTCCTACAGAGTGGTACGAGCTAACGCCGTCTGGCTATTTTATAGCCAGTGCAACAAAAAAACAACAAAAGAAGAGAGAGACATAGCACTTGTGTACTGCATAGCAGAGTGATATATGGTGTTACTAGCAGCTGCCTAAAGTTTAACTGCTGTAATCAATCCACAAACCATACAATGTTTTATTTGTCCCTGTTTTGTAACAAAATATATATTTTTTTAAATCCTCTTATCTTCAATTATCTCTTCAGTCATGTTTTTCGTGACTTGCACTTATTATTTTAGTCAGCAATTTTTTCTGCATTGTCTGATCTTCACCACGGCATCAACAAGCAGTTGTCTATATAGTTACCAGCCCATTCCCCTAGCCAGTTTTTTGTCCAAATACTTGTAAATAATATAGGAAAAACACCCAGAGCTGCTGCATCCTGGAAATGTATTTCTTGAGAACATTATTATGCAATTCAAATTAACATAGCAGAGGAGGCTTGTAGCGTCCTTTTTTATCGTTGTTGTTTAGCTATTGTATAGCTGTTTCCATGGCAACATAATACTGCAAATTACAGGGCAAACCTTGAGGCGCAGTATGGAAACACATGGAGAAGAAAGGGTCCCAAGATACATTTTTGAGGGAAAAAATAAATAAATCAGCCTGCTTGGACTCTACTACACACACTTCTGTTCCACTATACATTTGACAATATTAGCTCTGGCAAGAAGAAATGAGTGAGATAGAAAAAACATATGGAAAACATGTGGAATTCAGAAAAGAGCTCATTGAAGTACATATGAAACAATATCTTTCTATCATATGAACCGTAAAACAGACTAAAAAATCATAAAAACACTCAGCCGTCCTTGTCGGCACCTTATTCGTTTCTCTTTTGTTCTGTTGATCGACAAGTTCCTTCTGGAGCCATTACAGACCTTCTTCTAGACTTATGAATAATTTGAACTAAACATGTGGGCCTTCCATTCATAGAACCGACTTTATTGTTAGTACAAATAAAACAGGACCTGATATATACAATATATTGCGTTCTGACTAGTCCAAACAAACGTGCAGTGTTTTTTGTTAATTTGTTTGCAGAGGTATGCAATATGCATTGAAGGTGTATAAATAATAATAAGGAAAATGCTGCCGTTTAAAGTTGTTTTGCATATTTTTGAAAACAAATATAACAGAAATACATTTAAAAAAAGGAAAGCGGGAGCAAAAACATGGACTGGCACTGAGGAGGACCACATTATTGGCAAATATACACGTGTGCAAACAAAATGCTGCCATTCACCGTGGAGAGCCGGTAGCTGAAGTGGGCCGACCCATTGCCCTGTGCTGTCTGTTGTAATGAACGGGAGCCATATGTGGATGAAACTTGATTTGACCAATGGATGAAGAGACCATTCTGAAAGTGTCTATATGTATTTTGATGCCAGTTTGCCAGTGAGTTCTTTCCAGTCCCATGTCAACATAAAATATGCAATTCAGACTTTACCATTGATACAGTAATCATATAGGCACATAAGAAAAGAGCTACAGCTCATTCATATGTTTACCTCTTAACAAAATCCTTGAGACTAGCAGTCCATCTTTTCCTCTGATCTGTTGCTGCACGGGGAGGTAAATTAGTTGGTCAGAGAGACTACTTGCTCCACAATTCAACCTGGTGATCGCTTTCTTTAAAATAAATCGATTTATTTTGAATCATTTTGATCTTTCTTAAATTCTGTAAATCTGTTATGTCGCAGGAAACTTGACACATTTGACTTTCAGATTCTTTAAAAAAAATGCCTCAATTACTTCTGGACTTTTTCAAGCAACTTCTTTATTCACGCAAAAGCTCCTACGGGGATATTCACAAGGGTCTATCGCCGAGTTAACGGCACAATATCGCAGCCAAAGTTGCGATAATCTTATCACTCCAATCACAACCTGGTGTTAACAGTCCAGAGCACCAGTTTACCCGCGATAGCAGCCGCAAAAAACATCACCACAGATGACCCCCGCAACTATCGCTAATTAGATGCAGAGTAGGCGTTCCCTTGCCAAAAGCCGCAACAACACTACTCCACAACATTCACAGCGACCAGCCAGAACTGCGATAAGGACACAAAACAGGCGATAAGGCACGTTAACAGCAGGAAAATAACACCTGCTCTGACCTGGTGCAAAGTCGGACCACAGCCTGCACCACAAAACGGAGCCCAGCCCAGACCAACACCTGAAGAACACCAGATGCACCCAGGCAACTGAACATGCAGCCCGGATGGCCGAAAGGGCAACAACACCCGCCGCGACCACCCCCAGAACATCCCTCCCCGGCACCCCCCAACCAAAGAACGGTCACATCAGCTACACCTAAACATGTACAAAATAATCCGCTTGATGTTGCACAATCACAGCTGGTGACATGCACGTGTCGTCACAAAAATGAGCATCACACATTCACTTTAGAAGCAACAAATGAAACTTCAATAAAATGAACACTGAAATGAAATGAAGACACACGGCGGCTCCCCTCGGGGCAATCCGTAGGTCACAGCATGCAAGTCAAAAATCATGATGAGAAGGTGTGTCCTGCGCACATCAAAGGACAGAGAGAGAACAAAGGAGAGAGAGAGGAAGAGAGGGAGAGAGAGAGATAAGAAGAGAGGGGGAGAGAGAGAGAGAGGAAGAGAGGGTGAGAGAGAGAGTGAGAGAGAGAAGAAGAGAGGGAGAGAGAGAGAAGAGAGGGGGAGAGAAAGAGAGAAGAGAGGGAGAGAGAGAGAGAGAGAGGGAGAGAGAGAGAGATAGAGAGAGAGAGAGAGAGAGAAGAGAGGGTGAGAGAGAGAGACAAGAAGAAGAGAGGGGGAGAGAGAGAGGGAGTGCCGCCGCTGCGCACACAGGCCACACTGCTTACCTGCTGCCACCGGTGTGTCTCCAACCACTTGCTGATATGTAAAGCAGTACACCAGGTCACACATCTGAGACAGAGCCGTCATCTGAAACAGAGTCCAGATAAATGATTGGCACAGTACACACACTTGCACAAGACAACATTGCCTGCCCACCCATGCACACCCAGGCAGAGGCACCCCAGCCCCTCCTGCCACCCATCGGAGCATGCCCGTCCATGCACACCCAGGCCTCACTGCACACCTTCTGCCACCGCTGTGTAGACAGGAGGTCCCACCAAGTGCCACTGCAAGCCACAAGCCCGGGGCCCACGGACATGGCACCCTCCACACCATGCAGCCCCACTCCACAGGCCATCAGGTCTGACGTTTGGTGCTGGGTCTTGATTACTCCATGGCATAGGACATACCAGTGCACCCGGCATCATCGCAGGCTGCACACCCGCTCAGCCCAATGGGTGCCACTAACTCAGGGATCCCAGAAACAATGCCACGTGGCGGTAGGCCCGCGCTGCCCGCTGGCTCTGGCCTACACTGAGGTCCAGCAGGGCACACAAAACCTGAGCTGTCTGGCCCGCCGGGTCAGGGCATCATCGCAGGCTGTACACCCGCTCAGCAGCTTAAGGTGCCACTAACTCAGTGCACCCAAAGTCACCGTCCTGTGGCGGGGTGCCTGTGCCATCTGCAATGCTCCAGGTGCCACTAACCTGTGCAACCCCAGTCAGCGCCACTTGGTGGTAGGCCCGTGACGGCCGCTAGGCCACGGGTGCCACTAACCCTGTGCACAACAACTCATGGGCCCTTTATGATTGATTACCGTGGTGCATCCGTCATCCAGTCACCACCAGCAGAGGGGAATGTGACGTCGTCGGCCCCTTATGTTGGCGGAGTCACATGGCCTGTGATGCCTGTGCCGGATGGGTGTGGTGTGCGTGCAAACATGCCCTCAGGGAGTGGGTGTGACATGCTGATAACTAGACCAGTGACCTGCACACCACCAGCGAGTATGCCTGCGACGGGTAGCAATGAGGGCTCCCCTCAGAGCGTAAGCGGAGTGGTATGTCCTACCGTACGCTGGACCAGCGCAGGGCTTGCAACAATGACTCATGGGCTCTGGGCATGGCTCAGTCTATGTCCGGACATGGAAGTGACTGATGCGTGTGTCCCTGTTGTAGTGTTCACGAGACCCGGTACACAATATGCAATGTAGTACCCTCTGACTGGCATCCCACAGGATGAGCATCATTGACGCAAGGGAAATCCCTGTCCCTACATTCATCCATGAATGATGAAAAACATAACACAGTAGTGCGTCACTGGATATTTATTGCACATCCAGTGCAGTTCTGCAGCTGGAGTGGTACAGGGCAATGCCGAACACACTACACAATATGGGCCCGTGGTGGGCCAGCCAGAGTCCATCCGGGGATGACAAGTACTGCAGAAGAGGAAGGGTACAGTCTGCAGTCTGGTCGCTGTGTCATTGGTCATCAAACAGGATATGGCAGTCCATGTCGCTGTCCAAGGTGAGTGCATCAGAGTGTATCGGGGGTCAGTGGAAGGTCATGAGGCCATGTGCGGCACCAAGCAGAAACAGGCCAGGTGGCGGAAATCAATGCTAGTGCCTCCTGATCACAAACTCAGCCACGTCCTCGTCCCCGGATGTGTGCTCTGCCCCACCTGTGGGTGTTGCAGTACCGGCTGAGGCCCTGTGTGCCACTGAGACATCAGGTGCCAGAGTGGATACTTCTGCCGCACTGTGAGGCAAATGCACACCAGGGGACGGAGATGTGGATGCTGTGGGGGCAGCAGCATTCATCTGCACCACGCCTTGTGGCAGCAATTCCATGATGATGATCTACAGGGCATGGTAGATCCCAGCTACATTTCACTGATGTACAGTGGTGGCTGCCATCCTTTCTGCCTCCATCCACACCATGTCCTCCAGGAGCCACTGCATGTGTGCCAGCTCACGGCTGGTATCACTAGCGCCCCTCTGAGTGGACAGGTGTTCTTCTCTCCGGATCAGGACTCCAGCGATGTCAGTCAGGGCTCGCTGGAGACCATGGAGCAGGCCTAGACACCCATGGATGGCGTCCAGTTTGGTGGCCATTAGGTCGAACCCCACCCGCACCTGCTCAGCCGTCTTCGTCTGGGCCTCCAGCACACGGCGTTGGAAGGCTGTGTGTTGTTCCTGGGGGTCTTGGGAGACTGCTGGGGCCGTGGGTGCCTCCTTCTGGGTGATTTGGGTGGTGGGTGGGGTCTCCTTGATGCAGCTGGTCAGCCCTGATCCTGGAGGTGAGTCGCGGATGATGTCAATGATGTCTAGGAGGGCTTATGCGCCGATGCTGGGGTTGTCGTCCTCGTCATCATTGAAGAGTGACTGGGACTGCTCTGCAGGGGGTGTTGACGGTGTTCCTGCAATGTGAAGGGGAGATGGTGTATTGCAATGTGTCCACATGTATGTTGCTGCATGGTACATGTTGACATTCAGACAGCATGGCATTGTACATTGTGACAGTCTATAGATCTGGGCGATGACCCAGTCATTGAGGGTGTGCACTGTGGTCTGCTTGATTGTGCATGTGTGCCATCGTGGCCATCTCCACCCATCCCCCCAGTACCTGGTGGTCACTCACCCTGTTGCGGTTGTATTGTGTCCTGTCGAGCAGTGTCCGGTCCCCCAACTCCGGCCACAGTATCCACACTGATGACTGTCGACACTAGCTCCTCCATGTCATCCAGCATGAGCTGTGGCGCTGGGCCCCCACCTCCAGTCTGCATTGCTGCCTTCTGGTTGGCTGCGAGTTTCTCCTTGGTCTTTGTCTTGATGTCATTCCATCACCTCTTGACCTCGTCCATTGTACTCTTGTGCTCTCTGACGGCATTCACCTTGTCCACGATGTCCCGCCATATTCCAGTTTTGGTGCCCAATGACACGTTGGAGGTGACAAACAGTTGTTAATGGTGTTCCATCACCTCCGTGACTATGATCCTGTTTGGCTGCGGACTGAACTCCATCTTCCTCTTCTCCTTGCCCTTCCCTGTCTCCGAGGTCCCTGGTTGGTTGTTCGGGGTGCTTGTGGGGTTGCGCTCGTCTTCTGCACCTTCTCCAGCTGCCTTCATGGTGCTTGGGTGTTGGTCAGTTTGCGTTTGGGTGTTTTTTTCCTACTTTTATGGTGATTTTTCCCGCCTGCCAGTTGTGTGTTTCAGGCCTGGTGCTGCTTATCGCTTATTTCCTCATCGCGCTTTGGCCCATCAAAAGGTTTTTTTGTGTTGTGGTTTGTGTTTTTATCTCCATCGAGGTGGTTGTATCGTGAACATTGTCTGAAGTTTAGGCAGACTATCGCATGGTACCGCCTTGTTGTGAATTCCACGTTGATGGTGGGATATTTTCCCACGATGTGCTACAATGTTTAGAGTTGAGTTAAGCTACTCTTGCGGTAGTTATCACACGTTCTTGTGAATATACCCCTTAGACTTTGTCCCGAGAAAAGTCTTCGTGGTATGATAGCATTCTATTTCCTTTTTGCCTTCAGGATTCTGGGTTGTCATTCTCCGGGTGGCACTATAAGCTAGACAGGCTGGGGCCGCCGAACTCCGTTTTTCTATATTAAAGCAGTTGTTTGTGAAAAGAAGCGTCTTCTATGTGTGCACATGCAACCCTTAGTGGTAGTATGGCACCCTCCCCTCGGATTATAGTGGTACAACGGGCTTGAGATGCTTGCACATTACACTTTACATAATAATATTTTTTGCACATGTATAGGAAAATTCAACATACTTAGCTGTGGCTGGTGTTTTTGTATTCATTTTTATATGTTCATAGATTTAGAGCCTCCTTTCTATGTTCATAGAACATGGTTTTCGCCCCCTATGGCGTGCAAGCATAGGGCATCTTTAAACCCTTTAAAATGTCACAACCAGTCTTGAGTTTTTGTGGTTGTCAGTACTGGCGATTAAATATGCACCTAGCACAATGCAAGGGATACTGTTGGAAGGGTGGGGGGGATTTCCCCTTTCCAAGGGTATCTCTACCTAGGGATCCACCCACTAGCCAACAGGGACAGCTTGAAGAGGGCAAGCAACTCCTGACAGGAATGACCAATTGTTTCTACCCAAAGACAATATTTTGGTCTTGGTGCCCCCTTGGGGACATTGATTTGGAGGGTGTTACCCCTAAGCTGCTCTCCCCAGGGGGCAGAGAGCATACCAGACACATATGTAAATCAAGATCAAATTACAATCAAGATGGCATATTTATCGCCATACTGTTTAGTCATGTTGATGCTTCAGTATCTGCAAGTATTGTCTCATTTTAGAAATATGAGATAAAATCTGTGATCAGATACTATAAAAAAAGAGGTATCTGGCCATTAATTTGAGGGGATTCACACTAGACCTATGAAGTCTGAGGACATGCTGGTTTGCAGCGACAACAAGCCTCGGTCGGGCTGCCCCAGGAGCGGTACTTCAGCTTTAAAATTCATATCATTCACAGGCAAGAGCTGTGATAGAGAATAGAAAAACAGCTGTTTATGCTGAGAGAAGGTATGCTGTCGGATCCACTTTAAGAAACCTGATTGATGGGATTGTGAATTTCTGATTATGCTAAAACTTTAGCATAGCTCTTAGAAATGGCAATAGGGGGCTTGGATGTTAGCAACTAGTAAATCATCAAAGGAATGTTCATTTTCTTTTCACTAGCAATGCCATGCATTGCTGCAGTTATTTTCTCATTCTGTGTGCTTACCGTTCATATTTTATGCCTTAGACTTGGGTTTTAGAAATAAATATTTTAAAGTTCATTTCCTATTTCTTTGTGCTATTTTGAGTGTATTAGTTGGAGTGTTATTCATTTACAAAGGAGGGTTTGGAGTTTCACTTTGTCCCTAAACTTATCTAATGGGACTGATCTTGACTTCCTATACGGTACTGCTCAGTGGGTTAAGTATGGGTCACTATTGGAGGATGGATTATTGGTAGGGGAAAGTATGCACCTAGCAGTTAGCAATAAGGCCACCTATGCAACAGAAGGTCCAGACAAGGTGTCAGTACAATAGCCCCTGGCTCAATCCTTGGTAGCTGTCTGCAATCAGGCAGGCTTCACTCAGGAAACAGGTATGAAAGCATTCAAATACACCAATCCATTCAATAAGTAAAACACAAAACACAATAAATCCCACACCAATTTATAAAAATAGGAGATATTTTAATCTTTAAAATGATACCAGAATTCCAAAAATCCAATGTAGGTAACCAAAGATATGAATTTTTCAAGTTCAACCACTATATGTTTTTAAGCACTATAAAGTTTAACCACTGTATAGTGATTAGAAACATATACCCTCAACCGCGACAAAGTCAAAGTTTGAGGCCGACTGTGATCAATCCCTGGTCGGGCAGCACAGCAAAAGAATGGGACCCCCTTCAAGTGAACTACAGGTCAGGGAAAAAGGGGAAATAAACACTAACAAATAGTAAAGCTTCCCTCACGACCTCTTTTTTTGAAACAAACAAATTAATTGTACACAGGGAAAAGATCAGGTCTAAAATCAATGATGCTACACACAAAAAGTTTTTTTTATAATAATTTTTGATAATTTTAATTTTTGTTATTTGACTTATTCAATTTGTTTTAGATCAACTTATTCCATTTTTCATAATTGAATCATATTTAAGAATCACTGATTAAATTCATTACAGTGAGACTGCATCATATAGACAGCAATCCTAGGGCACATAAACAATAAAGCAAAAATATTGAACCATCATACCTTCTCATTCATATCCATACCCACACATTCCACATTCATACATCTAACAGGATCAACAACAGAAAAAAACTTTTTTTTGTTTTTCTCATATACTAGACAATTTGAGCATGAAATACATAAATGTCATCTGAAATTAGTGAGACAACTGCAAGAGCAGGATCTTAACGTCACAAGATCAGTGGTCGACGCGTTTCGATGGCAATGTTGCCACCTTCATCAGGACCAGATGTATATTTCAAAAAACGATAGGGCCCCAGGAAGACCTGAAACAACACATACATAAAAAGTCATAAATAATTGGCCTAATCTTCCCTACATATGTAAACAAAGAGGAAATTCTTCACATGTTAGGTGAACACCGGTTTACCAATAGTTATTATGCAAAAGGGCAATGTTGGAAAATCCAAGGAGAGAAGGAAAGTACTCAAGAAAGAAGGCTGCATTTATCATTCTGATTACATAGACAACCTTCCATTTATACAGCTAGTGTGTTGCATGCAAGGACGCATACTTCGTGACTCTATTTTTAAAGAGACAGAGAAAGTAGTTTATCAAATGCCACCACCAAACACGTATTGAAGCTCCCAGTATATAACCACAGTGGTCATTTTTTGTGCAGTATTGCTGACGCTATGTCGTCATTCAAAGAAGAAACTTACTCAGTTTTTAAAAAGGCTTGAAAAAGTACGCTTGACCCGTCTTATATGGGACATCCAATCCATCAAGGTTTGTGGTTATTCAAGATGTCCTTTTGTAAAAAATACAAAGGACTCATATTGTATAACTCGCAAAAACAAATAGGCAGATTGTTGATTGCTAAATGAATTCACTATTTTGTTACCTGATAGGTTTGGCAGAGATTTTCCTAATGTTCTCCAAGGGTCACGGTTGCTAGGTATCGGCACTCGCACAATAACAAGCTAGTGTGCCTGCATTTTCGAATTTAATCGTTACGTCAATGTAAGATACCCTTATTTGTATTGCTGGAAAAAACAAAACAGATTTCATTCATCTGCTTTTCTCTAAGCAGTAGGAACAAGTACAGTCGCCCCACAATGTTTGTTTTTATTATTAAGTTAGGGGGCGCAGTTACCTAAAAGGCATACACATATCTAAAAAAGAATTGTTTCTTTTCTCTGTGTAACGGTGCAGACCCTCTAATGACTATATAGGCAAATGCTAAGTATTTGTAAAAAAAGGTATATTTTTTGGAAAAAGCGGAAAAGGAGGGATAGATGTTTACGCCAACAGGCCATGTTCCAATTGTAGTCTTCATAAACTTAGCATTGCATAAGTCATAGTTATTTGCCAAGTGACCACTAACACAGTCTAATTATTATAGCAAGGGAAATGGGCAAACAAAACCTCATATAAATTAGAGTTGACCCGATGTTGGATCGTCCTAATGACTGACCTTTAGGTGAATTGTAGAACAGGTCCGTTCACTGGACAAAGAGGCAGTATCAGTATAACATTGTTGAATCTAAAGGCAACGAGACATAACGATAAATTACACTAGTTTGGGTTTGATTGTTAATAGATCAAAGCTGTTGAGACCGCTATGTTGTAACGTATTACTGCACGCAAACGGGCTTACCTTCTCCTCTCTTGTCGTATACGTGAACCTTCGAGTAACCGACAGCCGCAAACCGGCAGCACGCAAACGTCGTTTCCCGCGCTAACTAATATATTGTTGCTTAGCCAATCAGAAATAGCAACATTGGGTCAGTGGGCGCCATTCACTAATACGTTCAGTGGAAGGGAAATAGGACTGCTTGCTATAGTTTGTTGAGCACCATTTTGAAGCAGGTTCCGTATGTTCGTTTCATTTTCGGTAGCCGTTCTACGATCACGATTAGCAACAAAAAGGTTTAAAACTGCATTGCTTTATTAATTTCAATTAAACGATGGTGAGCATTTTATAACGATTGTGCAAGGACATTGTGATGCCGATGTGGAGGCAAAGAAGATTTTTTTTATATTATAAAATTGTATAGCTTTATTATTCTCCATCAAGGGACAGAGAGCATTTTATTTAGCTCCTTTTCTCATAGTATATGTCCTTATCAGTATAACTTAGAGGATAGAGGCAATCCCTGGTCGGGTACACTAAGCAGGAGGCCCCAGTCAAACCTTTACCTTCGGACTTGGAAACTTTTCTGGAGGATTTTCTCTCAATGTCATCCCGCCCCCCACCAGGCTGATTTCGATATAACATCGTCGAATTTCTTTTCCATGAGGTCCCGGTCTAATCCTGGAAGTCTGGAGCTTCGGAACTTTCAGTGGGATAATCCTGAAATCCAGGCCAGTTCACGGTTGAAGGAAGTCGCCTTGGCTCTCAACGTCCGGCTGGTCCACTTATGGAGCTTTTTCCAAAACTTCCTCCAAACTTCTGGATCTTCTTCCTCTTGATGGTTCAAAGTATCCAGAACAAAAAATCCAAGGATCTAGAAGCTCTGAGATGCCCTTGGAAGTTCGGACAATTGTACCCATAATGCACCTGACCAAATCCTTAAAAGTCCACTAGGCGCACTTTATTTATTTGCTTATATAGCGCCTGAATCACCCCGGGAGGAGTATCTCCGCGCTTGCGGGCAAATAGGGAAAGAAGACGATGCTAATAGAGACATCTAGAATAAAAATGTTTTCAAGGACTTTCTAAAGCGGAGGTAGTCCGTGCATTGCCTCAGTGTTAACGGAAGCAAATTCCAGTTCCGAGGGGCAAGGTATGAAAAAGCCTTCCCCCCGGTCCTAGCTTTGTGGATGCACGGAACTTTAAGAAGTGATTTTGAGCTGGATCACAGGTCTCTAAGGGAAGTGTAATGACACAGCTTCTCCGTCAAATATGTTGGCCCGTTGCCATATACTGCCTTGTGAGTAATGCAGCAGACCTTAAATGCTATTCGCTTGCGCACCGGGAGCCAGTGCAGTTTCTGCAGTAGCAAGTTCGATGGAGATCTGTAGTGGGCATTCAATACCAGATGTGCTGCTGTGTTCTGCACTACCTGCAAACGATCCAGCGCAGCCTCATTGGCCGATATCAGTAGGGCATTACAATAGTCAAGTCGACCTATGACAAGAGACTGGACATGGGTCTTCCATGTGTGATCAGGAAGAAACGGAAACACACGCCTCAAAAGGCTTAATACATGAATGCAAGAGCTAACCATTTGAGACACTTGTTCCTTCATGTTTAATATCTGTTCGATGCTCACCCCAAGATTCTTTACTGATGCCTTGGGGGCAGGAAGGGCGCCTAGCTCCCTGGGCCACCATTCTGGTGTCCACAACAGAGTGGCTTCTCCGAAAAACATAATCTCTGTTTTTCCGGCATTTCGTTGGAGATAGTTGGTGCTCATCCACTGAGATATTGCTAACATGCTGGCAGAGAAATTAGTCTGAGCTGTAGTAGAGTGTTTATCAAAGGAGAAGGTAAGCTGGGCATCATCCGCATAAGATATTGGGACAAATCCAAATGTCCTCTTAAGGTTGGCCAAGGGAGCAATGTAGATATTGAATAAAATAGGGCTTAAACAAGATCCCTGTGGTACTCCCTTGGACAACTTCTTAGACTTGGACATATACGGACCCAAGCTAACTGTCTGGGAGCGGTCAGAGAGGAAGCTGGTCATCCACTGCAATGCCTTTCCTTTTAGCCCGGACTCCTCTAATCTCCTGAGCAAAATTTGATGGTTTACAGTGTCGAATGCCGCCGAGAGGTCTAAAAGCACCAATAAGGTGGATTGACCTCTATCTAATGATAGCCTAATATTGTCCGTGACTGCCACTTGGGCTGTCTCCGTACTATATTTCAGCCTGAAGCCTGATTGTGACACATCCAGGCAGTTAGATGCTTCGACATTGGCTGATAGATGTATGTTGATATGATATGGGTCACAAGTTAGATAGATCTTTCATGGAGGCCTTGATTGTTTCATAGTGGGATGACCTGTGCTGCCTTCCATTCTATAGGTAGATGACCTTCCTTTAGTGATGCATTCAAAAGAGAGCAGATAGGCACTTCAGGCGGGGGACATCTTGAGGGAGATGGTGCACGGAAGCTCTGTTAACCTGTTGCTTTCAGGAGGTCCACTCCTTAGTCCTTTTTGAAGCAAAGCAAAGTCCTCAGGGCTGTGCTTTCAAGTGTGCAACAGGAGCAGTCCTTCAGGGGGCAATCCTGTGTGGTGCAGACAAGGGTTCCAGCAGGGCAATCCTTCTTCTTCTAGTTTTAGGCAGCAGATATGAGTTGCTATACAGCTCTCACATATTTATTTAATGATCTGGGGCAACAAGCAGAGGAGCACCTCTGTGCAATGAGGTGCTGGGTGCCAGCCAATAAATCAATCAGGGATTTGTTAAAGGGCGACTACTCACCCGTAAGGGTTTCAAGGCACTAGGGGTGGGGGGTGCCGGTTTCATTCCATCAAGGAAGAAGTCTGTCGAAGAGCCATGTTTTGAGGTTTCTTGCGAAGATGGGGAGTGATGTTGTCTGTCTGTGGTGGAGCGAAAGGGCGTTCCATGCTTTGGCCGCAAGGAAGGAGAAGGAGTGACCTCCCGATCTGGTCTTTCTGGTGCGGGGGATCCCGGTGTAGGAGAGCTGGGCTGATCATAGGGTCCTTTGGGGTGAGTGGAATTTGAGTTGACTGTTCAGGTATGCTGGCCTGGTGCCGTGGAGGTACTTGTGTGCGTGCGTGAGTATCTTGAAAGTGATTCTCGCCTCGACGGGGAGCCAGTGGAGTGTGCACAGGTGCTGGGAGATGTGGCAGTGTTTGGCAGGTTTCGGACTAGTCTTGAGGCGGCGTGCTGGATGTTCTGTAGCCTGCGGGTGAGGTTTTTGTTTATTCCAGCGTAGAGCACATTGCCGTAGTCGAGTCTGCTGGTGACCAGGGCATGGGTGACGGTCTTTCGGTGTTTAAGGGGGATCCATTTGAAGGTCTTACAAAGGAGGAGGAGGGTGTGGAAGGAGGAGGGTGAGACGGAGTTGATTTGGCAGTCCATTTTGAGCTCGGAGTCCAGGATGATTCCCAGGTTGCATGCGTGGTCCGTGGGGGTTCGCGGGTTTCCGAGGGCAGGGGGTCACCAGGTGTCGCTCCAGGCATCGACGTTTGGGCCCATGATGAATACTTCTGTTTTGTTGGTGTTTAGTTGTAGGCAGCTATTTTTCATCCATTTGGTGATGGCTTGCATGCCTTCTCAAAAGTTGTGTCTGGCAGTGTTGGGCTCATTGGTTAGGGAGAGGATGAGTTGGGTGTTGGCTGCGTATGACACGATGTTGAGTCCATAGGTTCTGACGATGGGGGCGAGTGGAGCAATGTAGACATTGAAGAGCGTCGGGCTGAGTGAGGAGTCCTGGGGGACTCCGCAGGTGGTAGGTGTAGGGTCCGAGAGGAAAGGGGGGAGTCTGACCCACTGCGTCCTGCCGGAGAGGAAGGAGCAGATCCAGTCGAGGGCCTTGTCCTGGATTCCTGCGTCGTAGAGTCTGCGTATTAGGCTGCGGTGGGAGACTATATTGAATGCCGCTGAGAGGTCGAGGAGGATGAGGGCTACTGTTTCTCCTTTGTCCAGTAGGGTGCGGATATTGTCTGTTGCGGCGAGGAGGGCGGTTTCCGTGCTGTGTTTTTTTCTGAAGCCGGACTGGGAGGAGTCGAGGATGTTGTGTTCTTCAATTAATGTGGCGAGTTGGCTGTTGATGGCTTTCTCAATGACTTTAACTGGGAACGGGAGGAGGGAGATGTGTCTGTAGTTTTTGAGGTTTGTGGGGTTCGCCAAGGGTTTCTTTAGGAGGGGGTTGACCTCAGCGTGTTTCCAGTCATCGGGGAACGAGGCAGTCACCATGGAGCGGTTGATGGTGGAGCAGAGCATGGGTGCGATGGTGTCGGTGACTCTGTTGAAGATGTGGTGGGGGCAGGGGTCCGTGGGGGCCCCTGAGTGGATTAACTTCATTGTCTTCAGTGTGTCTTCAGTGGTGAGGGCTGTCCAGTTGTCAATCGCTGGTTTCCGGGCGTAGGGGGTGGTTGGTGAGGGTTCAGTGTGTTGGTTGTCTTCGTCGAAGTTGTTGTAGATGCTCTTGATTTTGTGGTGGAAAAAGGTGCTCAGTTTGTCGCAGAGGTCTTGTGAGGGAGGTATGTCGGTAGATTCCCTGGTGGTTTGGGCAAACTCCTTGATGATGCTGAAGAGTTCCTTGCTGTTGTGAACGTGGATGGAGATTCTGTCTAAAGTCCCTTTTTCCTAGTTTTTTTGATGAGTTGATGGTGGGCGTTGGTGGCGGCTCTGAAGTTGTTATGGGCTTCTGTGGAGTTGGTGTCCCTCCAGGCCTTTTCGAGGCGCCGGCAAGTGCGTCTAGACTCTCGAAGTTTGGTGGTAAACCATCTGGCTTTCTTGGCGCAGGTATTGTTGTTTTTCTTGAGGGGGGCTATGGTGTTGGCTCTGTCCGAGATCCATCAATGCATGGTTCAGGCTGCGGTGTTGGGGCTGTTGTTTTCTTGCGATGGTTGGGGTGGAATTGTTGAGTGAGGAGGTGAGCTGGTTGTCAGTGATTTTGGTCCAGTGTCTTCGTGGGAACAGGTGCTGGTGTCTGTGGATGGTGGGTGTTCTGAAGGTAAAGTGGACGCATTGATGGTCAGTGCATGGGAGTTTGGTGGTGTGGCCGAAGGTGATGGAGTTTCCTGTAGTGAAGAGGGGGTCGAGGGTGTGTCCTGGGCTCGGTCATGATCTGGCGTAGTCCAATGTTGTGGAGGTTGTCCAGGAGGGATGTTGTGTTGGGGTCCCGTTGGTTGTCCAGGAGGAAGCTGAGGTCTCCCAGCAGGGTGTAGTTGGTGGATGCGATGGCCTGTGGGGAGATGATGTCCATGATGGAGTTGGCAGAAGGTCCGCAGGGTCCAGGGGGTCGGTAGATGAGGGTTCCACAGAGGTTGGCAGTGGGGCTAGCCAGTATCTTGAAGTGAAGGTGTTCGATCAGTTCTGTGAGCTTGTTGGGGAGTGGGCTCAGGTAGAGGCTGGATTTGTGGACGATGGTGATTCCTCCTGCCGGGCGGGTGGGGCGGTCCTTCTTGGAGATCTTATATCCTTGGGGGATGGCGATGGCAATGTCCGGACCTGAGGTGGTGTTGGTCCAGGTTTCGGTGAAGAACGCTACGTCCGGGGTGGTATTGTCGAGGAGGTCTCAGATTTGGGTGGCATGTTTGTGGAGGGATCGGACGTTGAGGAGGATACATTGCAGGGTCTTCGGTTTGGTTGTGTTGTTGCGGGCAGGTTGCACTGAGTCCATGTTCCTGACGGTGCTGCAGGTGTGCCGGCAGCGGTGACAGCTGAAGGGTCCGTTGGTGTCGGCTGGTAATGCTAGCTTGCAGTTGTTGTTGCTGCCTGGGTTGAGTGCGTGGAGTGCCGTTGGGTCGTAGCATTAGTGAGGCAGAGGACCAGGGTTCCTGGCGCTGGTCACCATCAGGTCGCGGAGGTGCGCAGACAGGGTTGCCTTTGGCAAGGAAATAAAGGAAAAAGGGGAAAATAAGCAGAAATATGGCACAAAAGAGCAGAGATGCAGAAAAGCACAGAGAGGTGAAAAATAAAAGAGGGTAGAAAAACGAGTGAAAACTAGTGAAAGAGCAGAGCGAGAGGAAAGAGACAGAGGTCCACTGGACCACCAGGGATGAGGCGCAGGGAAACCTGCGGGTGGAGGAGGGGCTTGATCACCAACACTCGAGAGTGCAGGGGCAGGCCTCACTTAATGGTGGAGCTGCGAGGATGGGAGAGCAATTTCACTGACCATGAGTCAGTGGTCTTGCTCTGTATGACAGCTTCCTCCAAAGTGTGGCATATTCCTGTCCCACAAATCACTGCACTTTAAAATTAAAAATGGAGATTTTCTCTCCATTGGAGTAAGAGCTGGCCAAACCAACCTACTAATATGGCTTATTTCCATTAACACGCCCCTCCACCTCCTGCAAATCCAATTTGTGGGCCTGCCATATGCCTTGGGTTACAGGAAGAAGGGGTAGGCCTGGCTGGCATTCCTTACTGTGCTGCTCTCTTTGAAGCGTAGTTTGATTTACCCAGCCTGGCCTGTACTGTGCAAGTGCAGAGCTCTCCCTATCAGATAACCTTTGCTGTATGCCCCCCCCCAGCGCCTTGAGACCCTCACGAATGAGTAGGGCGCTTATAATTCCCCTGAATGATTGATTGATTGTATGCAGCCAATTATCACCTCATCAAAGCAGCCTGGCTAAGCCTGTTTAGGCTGACCAATCAGGAAAGGCTGCTTGACGGCTCGATTTTGGCTCATATAAAAGAACGTTTTATAACTTTTTTCTTTACTAGTTATGATAAAGTCAACAGTGGCAAGTTTTTAAATTTATCATTGCCCATCTTGAATGACATTTTGAGCCCCTTCCTACCAATATTTATACGTAAATAACATATTCCAATGTTACCCTACGGACCTAATACTCTACAATGGGAAAAACAGAATTGGTAGTTTTTCCCTCACCAGGGCTAATAAAAGATCTCTTATAATGTCACTGTCTATAGTTACATGACACATCACACTTGGGGTACCTAGGGTAGACCTTAGGGGTGATTTACACGTAAAAATAAGGTAGAATGCCACTTTGGAAGTACCGTTAATTCCAATGTTGAATTTGCGTGTAATTTACTTTTTGAAGAACGTCTGCTAAGCAGGACTGCCTTTAAAAATGACAGCAGACAAAACAGCAGTGCACACTCCAGTGTGGAAATCTACTGGGTCTCTTAACCCCCCTGCCCTATTATATACAAGGGACTTACAGGGTCTTTAATTGCTAATTGGGATTATACCTAATCACCATATACCTGGGCCTGGTTAGCAATGCCCAGGGCACATTCAGTGTCACTTAACACAAGTATCAGTCAAATAATGGGGGTGAACGGAGCAAAAAAGAATGACTTTCTCACAGTCGCTGATTTCTAATTTGCATTGGTTCATTCAACTGAGTCCTCGCACCAGGAGGTTAGAAATCTGACCTCTGGGTTCAGTAGTGTGTGGTCCAGATCGTAATTTGGGCTGAGGGATTACAATTCAAGAATGGGATGGGAGCTGGCCCATCCTGGTATCTGGTCTCCCTTCTCACAGTTGAAGCCCAAATACTCTTTCTAACCTCCTTGTGGCTCAGGGGCCACATAGTACAGCAAGTACGTGAGGGGCAATCTGTATCGCTAAGGTATTCATTTTTACATATGAGCAAGCAGAGGGGTTTTGTTCTATCTCCCCTGGGTAGCAGAAAGGCCATGTAATGCCTAGGTGTCAGACCTGATGCCAAGATGCATCAATACCCTACATCATTTCTCTTGATCATCAATCCCTGGTGTCTAATGGGCTTTCTGTCCCCAGAGGCAAGTATTGGACATGAACCCTCCAATCTGTCAATTAAGGAGGCAGAAAGGCTCTCTTGTGCCCTTAGGCAGGGAGTGTAGTCCCATGGGAGTCGATTCACCAAAATGCTTGGAGTAGGGGAAGTGACATCACATACACTATCAACTTAATGAACAATACATTAAGTGACAAAATATGACACTTGACCCTGATTTATTCTAGTAAGGAATGGTGCAGTACCCTAACATCACACTCAAACTCTTACACCCACTTACACTCATTTGTATTCATTCTCACTCACTTTCATTCACTCTTAAACACACTCATACTTACTGACAATCCAACACAAGTTTACACATGCTTTGTACCTTGCTTGCGTCACTTTTGTAATACAAACCTGGTGCCAAGTGTTAGGGTGGGATTTACAATCCAACACAAATCCTAATTTGCTTTGGATAGTATACCAAAGTAACTCAAAATTGCGCTATGCACTTCTTTACATTATTTTAGGGCAAGTGGGCGTTCCATGGGTGCTCCATGCGCATTCCTATGCAACCACCCAAGGGTTTTGATGCAAAACCCTTTCTACCAACAGATATAGTTAAACCTTTGAGCCAAAATCTTAAGACTCCTCGAGGCAGGCATATCTTTCCATTTCTCCTTGTTTTTCCAACTTTGCATGTGTGCTGCATTGTACAACACACATACACACTGGGGAAAACCTTGAAGCATAGTTTTTGTACTGGAAGGGACCCCTTACCGGACAATATCTATGCTTCATAGAACACACACATTCTCTCACTATGGTGCAGGGGTGTATACGTTGGGATGTGGCTGGCAAAAGTGCAAAGCGCACAGGGAGAGAAATAATGCACCATATCTGATCATTATATGCAAAGCAGTGCAACAACTTTTGTGCAGCATTGCTTTGCGTCAAAGAATAGTAACTCTGGACCTGAATCTCACTCACTACCAGTCACTGACTCCCACTCACTTCCATTCACACACACATTCTTACACATAGACACATGTTTACACATGCACACATTGTCGTTCACATGAACACATTTTAGTCCGCAAGCACAACCACAACATACATTTAAACAAATTTTTACTTACAACAACTCTCACCAAAAGTCACTATCAGCTAAAAGTGCTCCATTGTTTATTTCACTAATAGTGACTAACAGGATATTATTAACTATTAGGACAAAAAACGGGCTGAAAATAAGGAATGGCAGCCTCCCCTAAGTTCTTAATGTTGATTTTGCCACCTCTGAGACCAGGGGTCACAAAGGCAGTGCCCAGGACCACCAGGGATGAGCCAGGGGTCGCAACTATGACCCAGGAGACCCATAAACAGTGGCGGCTCGCAGAGGGTGTGCTGCGGGGCGGTAGGGCGGGGGAGAGGCAGGGTGGGGGGCTAGTGGACTCTGACATACGACGGACCGGAGTAAAGTAAGTAAGTAAATACAACTATTTACCTTGCGCTCGCTGCATCGCCAACCCTGTCCTTTTCTGAAAACTACATGGTGGTGGGACTTGCTTGGATCCAAGTATATTTGCATTTTCATACTGCAAATTTTAAGGCATTTGAATTTGTAGCTTTTATTTATTCACCCGAAAGTATTTAAGCACTATTGTTAATACATGTTAGGTGACATCAGAGAGATTATAGTGGGTACTGAATGGTTGAAGTACTACAGTCTTCTTTTGTAGGTTTGGAATGCGACAGAGTGACACTGTCCTGCTGTAATTCTTTTTGAGGAAGTATTTGTGGCCTTTTTATACAGTTTTTAAATTGAAAAGGTGTTAGTTTCTGTAACTGTTTTTAAGTTTAATTTGATAGGTTACTTGGATTTTTTAGCACCATTTATGCTAAACACTAATTAGTGTTGTCATTATATATTCAATATGCATTAATTTTATTTTGACTTATTTTTCTATATGTATATATTTAAGGTAATATTTTTTGATTTGTTTAGCATTATTTTGAACTACTGGTGTTCTATATTTAGTTTTTTGTGGTTGTTATGTCTCCTTAGTTTTACTGAGTAGGTGATATTTGTTATTTTTGATTTTTGTTTACAATATTGTTGTGTTTTAGATATTTTTCCACAATATTTTTGCCATTGATATTTGGGTCTTTGCTTTTTACGTATTGAGTTGAAATGTTTTTGCTGTCGGTATTTTTTGGTTAATACTTCGATACAATTGAAGAGAGGCCAAGATCTCTGGGCCTGATTATGATCTTGGAGGATAGGATACTCGTCACAAACATGACGGATATACTATCCACCATATTACAAATTCCATCGGCTGTAATGAACTTGTAATATGGCGGGCGGGATATCTGTCACGATTGTGACAGTAAACCCTGTCTGTCAAGATCGTAATCAGGCCCTCTGTCTTTCCTTTGTTTAGCTGTTTGTTGCTTGCTGCATATCCTCTGCTGCATTTTGGCCATACATTTACATAGTTTTCCCATCCTCATTTTGGGTTCCCTGTAATGCACAAATAAAATCTGTGTATAGTCAGCATACATAAGGGCAGTCAGGCCAGATGATTGGATTAGGGAGTCCAACATCACCATACATAAGTTAATTAACAATGATAAACGCATTGACTCCTGTGGTACACCGGCATTCAACTTCGGGACTTTTGATCAGTGTAAACCCATAACAACCTGAGTGGTTCACTTTGTCAAAAGGTTTTGAAGTCATTTGTAAACAATACCCCTGACCTGAAGCCTTGCAGGAGTTCTAATGACACTTGATGGTCAATGGTATCAAAGGACACTGAAAGATCCAGCATAATCAATGCCACCAGAACTCCTTTGTACACATGCATTCGTAGATCATCTACTATGGTTGTTAACATATTCTCCATACTATGACTGGCACAGAAACTAGCTTTCATAAGATGTGGTAGCTCTTGGGATTCCACAAACATGCATAACTGATTGAACACTTCCTGCTCAAATAGTTTTACAATAAATGGGAGTTGGGAAAGTGGTCTAAAATTGCCTAACTGTTCTAGGTCTAGAGCCAGTTGCTTTAATGGACAAATGGATGCCCTTGTTTAGCCATCTGGGAAATAACCAGTCTCTAATCAGGAGTTTGTGATAGCCTGGGATATTGATATGCACTAATCAGCAATTCTTTATGTAGATTAGCATATGTCACATCTGCTCCTGAACTTGTTGGATTGTGTTACTTATTTGGGTCTTGCACCACAAGCGTTTTGCTGGGCCTAACACAAGTGATAGGAATGGAGCAAAACTGTAACTGTGTGAAGAAAAATTTGAAATTGCAGTGACATTACATGGTCTACTCTGCAACGGGTACCTGTCCAGTACAATAGACCCATTCATGTTTGTGGTGTACCTTTTTAATTTGAACAAGTTTGGAAACACTGGGTGCTGAGACTTTTGTGAATTCCAGCAGATTTCAGAACTTTCTCATTCAGAAATGTGATTTAAAATGTTTTATATTGGTGAGAGGTTGATGCTTGCATGGAGTTCTCTGTACAATAAATTGGCGGGATCTATGTAAACCACACCACAATGGACTAGTCTTTAGAAATAAACAAAGTTATGATGGCTATGCCTCAATGTTCACACATACAAATTTAGGGAAATCAATGTACATAAAAATAACAGCACAGATTCAGTGTTCGTGCTCTCCTGGTATAGACACCATGCCACCTAGGGTGCAATAGCAGAACCAGAGAAACCCCAAGTTCGGAAGATAAATAATAAAAAAGATACCAAAGGACACAAAGAAGTCAAAAATTTAAATAATGTAGTCATTAAAATAAGTATTGTGAGATTGTGTTTCGTCATCAAGACTTTTTTAAGGCTGAAGTTTATGAAAATGCCAGTATTTTGAGTAAGCGCCTGAAAACAATGTGGTACTCCACCATATGGTGGCCTTCATTTACAAACTCACTTACTATCGGCAATGCAGGAATGAAGTTCTAATACTTCTTAAAGGCTTAACAAGGCTACGCAAATATTCCTTTCCTCTGTCCCACATACTACTTTGTACATGCTACACTGACAGACTACAGATTGCAACGTACACCAACACATGAGCGTTCTTTGTTCGCTATGGCTCTACATGCGTCCTTACTTGCCATCTTCTTAATTTGATACTTTATCCAGTTCTAAACGGGCTCGTTTGACACAAAGCCCATTATCTTGACAATGAAGGACACTGTATGGTGAAGTACCACATTCTTGTAGATATTGGCCATCCAGAGACTGCCCCAGTAGATAACAAGATACAATAAGATAACTTCAGGGAAGAAACAGCACCAAAATGTTCTGGAAAATTGTCAGGGCTGAATAATAGTCCTTTGGTCTAAGTAGATAGGGAAGTTTAAAGGTGTATAGAAACACTCAAAAAACACTTTTAATATAAGTTGCACAATCCATTGATTTGGAAGTGTGTTTTTAGTACCCAAGGCAGTAACTGACCTCCTCTTACTCCACAGTAAGGACTGTCCTAGCCTGTGATCTGCTAGAGGAAACGGTAGCCAAGACCATTCCCAACTACAGCACAGTAATACTTAACCCAGTTAAGGAAGAATGAAAGTATAAGTCAATTAGCATATAGATTAGCCAGCAGCATGGACAGATGACAAATTAGGGACCCAGTGTGGTGTGTGCTATTATAGAAGTGGCAATATGCTTATGTGTCTCTTATACTTTATCTTTTCTGTGTGCAAAGGCTGGGTGATTTCCAGTACTTTAGTTTAGTATCTCATCTTTCTGTATAACTAATATTTTTGCAGGATAACCCGCATCCTGAAACCGGTTTTGGGGTGACACTCCTCATCAGCCACGCTAGCTTGCATCAATTCAAAATCTGTGACTGGAATGAGTGTCTGAAAAGTTTCAGCGCACCGTCCATAATCTCCATGTGTTTGTTTGCTTTGTATGCCTAAATTGGCAGGGTATGCCCAGACGTGGGTCCCTTGCTCACTTTGTCACTGGATTAAAGCTAGCCTGACTGATGAGGGGTGTTACCCTGAAACCGGTCTCAGAATGCGTGTGTCCGGTCCAGCAAAGACCTGGCTTGGCAGTTCGGGCTGGACTGTTCCCATGAGGAACAGGGTCAAGGCTGATATGTATATGGCTGGGTCTGTACTGGAGTGGTGAAGTGAGCTAAAGAACAATGATGGATTGAACCCAGATCTGTGACTTGGGGTGAGTGTCTGAAAAGTGTTGGTGCTCCTTCCATCATCTCTTTGTGTTTACTGACATTTGGTGCCTACGGCCTGTCTCTGAATACACATCTGGGATGGATGACAGCTGGATTTTGTGCATTCCCTCTATACAGCCACAAGCAAAGGAAGCTTAGGTGTGACTGATGGGCCATCCACATCCTAATGGGCCATCCTGGCCAGGAAGGGAGGGAGGAGTTGACACTTACACTTGAATAGGCTATATTCTGTCAACACACAAAGGGGAACATCCATTCTAACGCATGTGTTACGACGCATGCGTTTACGTCGCAAACGTTACAACGCAAGCGATGTTACGACGCAAACCACTACCCAGTGCACCATTACATCGCATGTGCATTTAAAATGCATACGCTTTTAAATCGTATGTGGTGTAATGGACGCGAGGCGGGCGGCACGGACGAGCAAAGGGACAGAGGCGGAGGAGCGCCGGGACAACGCGAGGAGAAAGAGGTAAGGGGGATTATGCTTAGAGTGTAGTGTTTAGGGTTTAGGGCAGTGTCTGGAGATTGTGCTTACAGTGTAGCGTTTAAGGTTTAGCGCAGTGTCTGATGGTCGTACTGTAGGGCAGTGTTTTAAGCTGAGTGTATTAGGGTGCAGGGCTTAGGGTTTAGGGAAGTGTTGGCTACTTTTTTAGGCTTTAGGGTAGTGTGTGTTATGTAGGGCAGTGTGTTAGGCATACTGTCTTAGGGTTCAGGGCTTAGGGTTTAGGGAAGTGTAGGGTATTTTTTTAGGCTTTAGGGTAGTGTGTGTTATGCAGGGGGGTATTCGGGAAACAAATCGCGATTTTAAAGCATGCGGGGTGTTTGTGTGCGTTGGGAATGTGTTTTGCATGCATTTGGATACGTAAGCGAAGTAATGGTTTGCGTGGTGAAAGCGTGCGTTGTGAATGCGCAGGCGATGTAAAGACACCGATGTAAAGGTATGCGATCTCAACACTTGCGATGTAGCATTATACATCCACACACAAAGGGCCTGTAGTGAGTCTAAAGCCAAGGTAGGAAGGGAAGATACCCTGTGCACTTCAAAGGCCACTCTTTGAAGTCTCCTTTACATCAAAGGCACAAGTGGACCTCTGACACCAGCAACTCCATACACGTCTGGAGTGTGGATACTCTGCCAGAAAGAAGGACCGCCATGCTGCTGAAAGGACTGTCATTTGGATGGACTCTTCTGGACTCCTGCTCTGCTGGGCTGACCTGCTGCCTACTGCCCTTCTTGCCTTGGAGTGAGAAGGGCTGGACCTGCAACTTTCCAACCCAGAAGCAAAGTGATTCCAAGGGCTTGCTGGCTTGCCACTTGGTTGTAGTCTCCATTAAATCAAAGACTTCAAACCACCCACCTACAGCACCTGGTCTATGCCATCTAATAACCATGCCCTGCCAAGTAATGACAATTTAGTCCTTGGCCCTTGGAAGTGGGAATTGCTACAACTGCCAAAATTCATGCATCACTGTCATTGTGCCGCTGGGAACTAGTGCATCTCCTTTGATGATAACGCATCACAGTGACTGAGAGGATTGAGTACAGCGATTCACCATTGGCATGGCGCATCACCTACAGCTGCTATGCATCTCCGATTTTGCGTGGCTTAGAAGCGATGCATCGCCTACATCGATGACAAAGCATTGACTCTTGTGCTCCATGCTTTGGGTCTTTGTCAACGAAGCAAGCAAGGTACTTTGCTGCGGGGCAAGGTTGGTCCCTGTGTCTGACCTGTGTTCCATCATGGTCTGTTACACCGCAGCCCCCAACTCTACTCCATTCCCCCACGGTGCATCCCATCCCACTTCTCAGGCACGTCAAAGTTACTGTTCGGGCATCGCAGGTGCATTCTGCAACGCCCATTTCTTTTTTGAGTCGGGCACACCGCAGCTCCACACAGCATCTCATCAAGAAATATTTTTAGGCATGCCGCAGCTCCAGTTCTGGAACGGCGGCTTCCAGTGACTTAATCCTTCAGCATATTCACATACCTTTTTTGTCAAATACCAGTTCCTGATTTCTATTCTTCTCTTGGGGCCATCCTGTTCCCTTCTTCTTCCCATGATTCCACAGTCCGGTTTCCCAGAGGGCCTTGAGAAGGTTTTTGTTTGACCATTCAAAGATGACAGTTTTTCCTGTTCTTTGCATTATCTTTAGTCTATCCAAGATGGCAACTGGTTATTTCCTGTTATGTCACTTCCTGTCTATGGGTATATAAGGGGCTGAATCCTTCATTTCCTTGTGTTGCAAGACTCCTTGCTTTTGCTGGTGTGTCCTCGCTCCTGTTGGTGAGCTTTGCTCCTCCTTGGTGAATTTTTGCTTCCTGTTGGCGCACTTTTGTTTCTGGTTGGCACTTCCTGTTCCAGTTTGGATTCTTGAAGCCTTCTGCTCCTATGTAGAGTTCTTGCCTTCTATTCTTCACTCCTTGCTGGTGTTTGCACTTATTTGTGGGTTCTTTCCTCCTTCCTTTCCATTCCTGAAGTCTCCACTCTCAACAGAGGTTTTTCACTATGGCTTTTTTTCCTCATGGGACTCCTTTTGACAGGCACAGTTTGCTCTGGCCTTTCATTGTCGGCAACACTGTGCTTACCAGAAAGGGTCACCCTTACCTCGAGCAGACCAGAACCCTCAAAAACTGAAGCCGAGAACCTCTCCAACACACCAGAACTGGTAAGAACATCACAAGTCGTGACAATGGTCGGCCGGAACTTTTGGATTTGACCCGGATTAGCATGACCAGATAGACCGGTTGGTGTTTCAGGCTTCACATTGCCTCTTAAGCTAAGCTTGACTGCTATCTGTCAAGCTACCAAAGTGTGAGGGCAGGTTAATTTATGGTGTGTATCTGACTTAACCTGACTAAGATTGTGGTTCCTGCTTCAACAGGGTGCATACTTCTGCGAACCAGAAACACAATTTCTATCATGTGTCATTTGCCAGAATGGAAAAGGTATCCTCAGGTTGCTGCACCAAAGCATATAGTAGAGGAAAGAGAAGTGAGACCCAGGCAGAACACATGAACTTTCATTAATTTAATGTCACAGTTCTTTGTTGAAGATTTCTCCCTAGAATCCAAACAGGAACGACAGAAAAATAGCTACTGGCATGCACTGAATACTGGTGGTCACAGCAGAAGGCTATAATGTATGGGAAAATATTGCTGCCACATTTGCTGAGGCCTTCCAGTTTTGCAGAAAAACTCACCACGAGACCTCACGCTAACCATCACCTATGCCACCTGTCCCCAAGGCATCCAGGTAAATAATTGCAAGATTAAGGAGTTTTCTTGTGGCCTCATCCCTGTTTCCATAGATGGTCCAGTCCCTATGTTCCTCTCCCCATGTCACCTTTTCTTCTGACCTTTTGCCCCTTATGTTCCTGCTGAATATCGATTTTCACCCAAATCGGCGTGTTTGCTCTAGTGGGCCATAATTCCTGCCTGTTTGAATCAAAACAACCTGTTTTTTAGGTAGCAGTTTTTCATGTGGGTCAGACCTTTGTCTGTTTCGTCTTCTCCTCACACTATTTATTAAATAGGTGGGTTTAGGGAAGCTGTACCTTCAGGAATATTGCACCCCTGCCTGCACTTGGCGGTTCCTTTTAACTCCATTCTCTTATTTGCTTCCTGTAGGCTGCTCTACCAGTGCTCTGATCTTCTGGTTGGTCCCTTTAGATTGTACTGCTCCTGGTCTGTTTTGATGCTGCATCTCCCAGTGAGATGCAGATCCCTTGCGCCTGGGTGAACCTTCTAAACTCATATTTTTTTAGTGGCTTGAATGATCTATCTTCCAGTGGACTGCAGCTCGGCCACTCCAGGCTGATCCTCATGCACTTACTCAGGACTCAGGACACTGTATATTGTATGTGCGGAGACTGGGTTTTTGTGAGGTGTACGACCGTCACCTCCAGGTGTCCTCCATGGACTCTAGTGGTTAAATTATAGTTTAGCAAGCTACATCATTCAGTGGATAGCATCACCACTGCTCCTAGTTGGACCTCAGATGATAATGTCATGTAACTCATGCTGTTTTGGAAACCACATCCTCCAAAAGAAATGGGTGAGCCCCATATCTCACATAGTGGTTTGAGGAGATATGCCTTCCAATGAACTGCAAACCCGCTTCTCCTGGGTGGTCTTACGGCATCATATTACTCTTGTTTGGATTAGGAGGCTGAACTAGTTGTTCATTCACTGCTTCTGAGAGGACTTTATACTATTCTTGTTAGCTTCGGAGTGTATCTTAGTGTTTTACCTCTAGTGTTCCTCATTGGATTTATTAGACTCTAGTCCCACTTTTTGGTTTGGAACGCCACATCTACTGAGTGTCTGTAAACCCACCATTCCTCGATGGTCCTATTAATTTATATTAATCCTGTTTCTTTGGGAAGCTGACTTTGCAGCAGGATGCTCATCTACTGCTCATGTGGGGACATCAGAGAAGATGTACCATCTCCTGCATGAGATCCAACACTACACACGCAGGCCAGACTACAAACCCTTTCAATGTAGCACAGACACAGGTAAATACTGGTCTCTCAAAAAGAGTTAAGTATCTGCAAACATAACACTATCTCTCACGTATGTGCTTTACCTCATGCTTCTGTGCAGTCAGGTGTTTGCTTAGACACCAATCGAGCAGCATTCAAAGACTCCAGCAGGACAACAAAATGCTGCTGACATAGGCCACTCCTAACGACACAATCTACTAGTGTATCTAACAAAGACAGCAGCCTCGATCTTGAAGATGACTCACAATAGGATCATCTGCATGGAATTAAAAGGCAAGTGTGAAACTCGATAACAGTGAAACTAGATGATGATTCAAGAGATCAAAGCGCTTGAATATGCATTTGTGGGTGTGTGGACATTCATAAACTCCTATTCGACCATTCTTACCTCGGAAACAGTTGCAATTTTATTCCAGCAATGTGATGGAGTAACTCTGCTGAATACTGAAGCCATTTTCTGGAGGAGGGGAAACTTAGAAGTGGTTGGAGGAAAGAATTTCTGCATAGGGAAAATTGATCCCCTAGGGGATCACAAAAAGCAATAAAATGCACATTTGCGCTTCTGGGAACTTTCAATATGGGATAATCGTACAATTCTGCAATGGTGAAGATTGACTCATGTTTATGTAGATTTCTAACTTGGTCACAAAGCACTTATATTGATTACAATCCTTCAAAGGTGTAATTTAAACTTCTGATGTCATTGAGGAAATGTATTTGACATCAGAAAAGGGAACAACACATACTAGGCTTTGTGTTTAATTTACTCTGCACAGTGATTGTGTTCTGTCTCTTTTCATCTATATTGAGTGGAACAAATGTGTTCCTGATGTCAGGAAGGAGCCAGACAGAAGGAGATGCCTAGAGGTTTCTTGTATATAAAGTGTTTTTATCACTAGAAGTTTCTTTAAAGCCTCCGAGGCATTTACTTTTAAGTATAACGGAGAAAGCCGCAAACATGCACATTAAATACATCAATAAATTAGTAAGTGGGCCCATATGCAACATCAAAGCATTTTCATTTTTCAGAAAGAAAATATGATTATTTTGAAGCACAATATTACCAAACATTCATGAGTCACCTCATAAGTATATGTATTTCTATATCAAATTAGGATAATTTACGAATTAATTAATACTTATTTAGCAATACTTTTGGAACTGATAGGACCATTCCCTTACATGGGAATACAGTGCTAAAGTGCTGCTTTTCATTGAATCTGTGCTAGCGTAAGTGCAAAGAATGCCGGGGCAGATTTATCAAACTTTCAGGTAACTCAATGCAGCAAGACAACACGCTGTGCTGCTCTGCGTGAAATGGAGAGGGTGGAAATGTGCCATATTTTCCAATCTAAGGAGCATTCAAGGGTGGCTCCTCCACTGTGGCGGAGGAGCATTGCCCCACTGCTGCTAGACAGCAGAGGCAACAGTGAAAAATAAAATGATTATAAAATAATTGTATTAGCATTTTCTTTTTCACCGTTGCCTCTGCTGTGTAGCCGAGTCACAGGGAAGTGTGGATGAACAATCCTAAGCTTCAGGAAGAGTTGTGGGCACTACTAAGTGTGCACAAAGGTTTAGCCGGCCGTCTTAAGCAAGCCAACCCAACATGCACACTTAGCATTTCTCCACCTAGCTGCATTGTACAGAATGTAGGACACTTAGGGGCATATTCACGAGGACTTATTTCCGATTTATCTCCACCTTGCATCAAAAGTGGAGATAGACCTAACACCTCATTCACAAGCTGGTGCAAACTGCAGACATCGCCAGTATTCCCGCGATAACTGCCCCAAGATTTAGCACCACGGTGGACACCACCAACTAAACCTAATGAGATGCAGAGTAGGTGTTCCCATGCAAAAACACACGAAAAAACCACAACACCACTTTCACAACAAACTGCCAGATCTGCGATGTGAACCAAAAACAGGTGATAAGCCGCAGTAGCCGCAGGTATTTAACACCTGCCTCAAGCAGGTGTAAAGATGGACGACTACCTGCAGTAGGCAACGGAGCCCCACACACAGCCACACCCGAAGAACAAACAACGCCATGGAGCTACTCATCATGCATCTCGGAGCCCCAACAGGGCCACAACACCCCCAGGACCGCCACCACCCCCAGGACTAGGACTCACCCCCCCAGTCCGCCACATAGGCAGCGCAGAGTAAGACAGTGGACCTACTGAAAACGCACAACTCTCACAGACCTAATGCCCTAGGAAGTCATTGCCCACTACTGGCTCAAAAGGGCAACCATCCTCCGCATCCTGACCCACATCGACCACAGGCTGACACTCCCAACACAGCAGAGAACCAACATCCCTCCACAGACAAAGCTGTTGGCTGTGCTGCACCTGTTGGCCTATGATACCTTCCAACTAATAACTGCCAGAGTCAGAGGGGTCTCACAGCCAGCCCTATCAGAGTTCATCACACCTGTCCTGGATGCCATCCTCAGGTTCATACCCCAGTAGCTTCACTTCCCCAACACTGTGCAGGAACAGCTGGAGACAAAGCAAGGCTTCTACGCCATAGCCGGATTCCCGGCCGTGTTGGGGGCAATCGACTGCACACATGTCCCACTTGTGCCCCCTGTGGATACTGCACACCACTACTGCAACAGAAAGCATCAGCATTCCATCAATGTGCAGGCAATAGTGGACCACCGGGGACTCTTCACCAATTGTCGTCACCAACTACCCAGGCAGTGTGCATGATTCCTTCATCTTACAACAATCCATCATCAACCAGCGCTTCCAGGATGGCACATATGGAACGGGACTGCTCATTGGTAAGTGTCAAATCAACACATCACACACCCCAAAGCCACCAACACACAACGCACAACTGTGGGAATGCACACGTGACAAAACCACATACAACAGGTCAAACTGCATGACCACCTACCAGAAACGACAACACCACTCCATGGTAATCCTGGGCTACCCCTGCACCCAATACAGACATTTCATGAAACCACAGCCACACAACAGCTGAACGTGTGGAGATGCGTAATGCAGCCATGTGCAAACATGCAAGTGACCCGTGAGTGGGAATTTACACAACGAGAAGTGAGGCGTGGATGTTTAGGACAGACATGGCTATGCATGTCCATGCAGACCACAACTGCTGGTGACTGGAAAGTAGTGAGCAGTGGACGCAACCATGTCACCCCAGGCCGTGGGACAGGTAGCGGAAGTGTCGCACGCTGCGTCCCCCCCTGTGTGTGTGAGCATAGTGGGTTGGCACTGAGTACGCCAGGGCTGCATAGGGGTGTGCTGAAAAACCCTGTTGCGCAGGGCGTGTTTCACTCCCAGGAAGGCCAACATCACTGACAGTATGGCACCGCGTGGCTTGCCACGAGGCCGACGCCATGAGCAGTGGGACCTGCGACCCTGTGCGCCTGCTGCACCCCAGGACGCTGATGCACAGACCTGGCCTGCCCGCCCCAGCGCACCAGGACCGTACTGTTCACCTGCCAACACCGTCGTGTGTCAAAGAGGGCCCAACACGTGCCGGTGCAAGCTCCAAGCCTCAGTCCCGCGACCTCTGCAGCCTCTGCAGACCATCGTGGCCCCCCCGACGGTGGTCCACATCACTCCTTACTTATTTACATGCTCCACCGGCGTCCTCTTCGGCTTAGTAGGTCTCACATATGGAACAGTGTCCTGAGTCCTGAATGGAAGTGACCCCAAGTCTGTGGCAGCGGCCACTGCACCAGACTCCCTTCGATCAGTGATGCATAATTCCATATCGCAGGCCTGCGACACGTGGTGCCACTAACCCTGTGCGCCATGAGTGACCGTCATCCTCCAGCGGAACATCGTTGGTGTCTGAGCCTGTGGCCTGGGGTTGTCATCAGCAACAGACAGGTACGGACTTGGTGTATGGCCTGGGTCTGTGGCATTCATATCCGCCATGTTGCCGGACACAGCTAGCATGTGCCCTCTGCATCATGCCCTGGGGTAGGCCTCCCATTGTCCCCCGTGACACTCCGTTGGAGGCACCTATGACACATGTGAGGCCCTGCTCTGCCCTCATGACCCTACCCCAGTCTCCCGCAGGTCAGCATCCCGTGGCGGTGTGCCCGTGTCGGCCGCTATGCATCCGGGGCCACTAGCCCAGTGCGACTCGAGTCATTCCCTCTTGTTGTACTGACTTCGCATTTCTGATGACTGTTGGTGTAATTGCCAGCACCAGCTACTCCCTGAGGGCTGGCTTACACTCACCCCACACACAGCCAGCACAGGCATCACTGTATTAGTGGGCCTGCCATCACATCCTGCCGACCCAAGTATTGACTCTTTTCTCTCTGCACTTTCACAAGTGATCAAGGATATGCACTCTGCCCTTGGATGATGACACCCCTCCGAGACCCGGACACACCCTCCCAGAGGCAGTACAATGCAGCCCACATATGCACCAGGGGCATCGTTGAACGCACATTTGGCGTGTTGAAGTCACGTTTCAGGTGCCTGGATGGCACAGGTGGAAAGCTCCTGTACAGCCCGGACATCATGTGCAAGATGATCGTTGCATGTTGTGTGTTGCACAACATCTGTGTTCGCACCAATGCCCCATGGATCTCAGTTCCAGAGGTACCGGGCGATGATGGTGACGATGGGGCAGGTGGCCCACATCCCACTGCAGCTGCAGCAGGAATGGCCCGTAGGAAAACAAGTGTAATAGATAAAAGCCAGGGCACGTGCGGTTGAGGGGAGTGGGGGATTTGTTGGGGGGGGTTTGGGAGGCTCAGGGTTGACTGAGCTGCAGCTGGTCATACTGCCAGGGCAGTGGCAGATGTAATATTGTCTGTGCAGGTATCCAGAGTATGGGATCCAAGTTTATAGTTCCACCCAGGGTATTTCATCATTCAGTCCATGGATTTGTGTCTGTAAGCGAAAGACCCAATGTTGTTCTTGACGTAGGAGGGCCTGTGTATTCCAGGTGGGTCTTGATTCCAGGACTGTTCATGCCAGTTGATCACAGTTGTAACCCACCCTAGATAGTGGTTGGTCAGTTTGGTGGCTGTCCTTCCCTGTGGTATGGTACTCTTGTGCTCGCTTATTCGTATCCTTGTGGGGCGTGATGTCATGCCAATGTATCTCAAACCACAGGGGCATGTGATGAGGTATACGCAGTTCTTGGTGTTGCAGTTGGAGAGCCCCCATTGTTCCCACGTGAAATTGCCCAGAGTCAGTGTCGTCATCTGGGTTGTGGTGGGGCAAGCGTTACAATTACCACACGGATAGTGTCCTGAAACTGGTGGTAGGTTCCAGAGTGTGGCATTCTGAGGGCTCCTCTTTCTGTTCAGTGGGCGTGTATTCACCAGGGTATCCCAAAGGTTGGACGTCCTCTTAAAAGCAAAGCGTGTTTTTTCAAGATTCAGTGCATCAGTATTCAAGATTTTCCAATTCCGCCCTGATAATGTTCTTTACTTTGTTGGATAGGGGTGTGAAGTTGGTTTGTGTTTTTATCTCCATCGAGGTGGCTGTATCGCAGACATTGTCCGCGGTTTAGGCAGACTACCGCATGGTATCGCCTTTTTGTGAATTCCACGTTGACACGGGTTATTTTCCACGATAGGCTGCGATGTTGAGAGTTGCGTTAAGCTACTCTTGCGGTAGTTATCACACGTTCTTGTGAATATACCCCTAAGAAAGAGGAAACAACAAGAAGAAAAAAAGATATTTCCCCTCGTTGCGCCTCTGGTTGGTAGGCGCACAATTCTGACGCATACCCAGTTGTACCATTGTTGCTAAATCTGGGAATGTGTCAGAGTGCATGTGTGGATGCATGGGAACTCCCCCTCTCCACCCATGTAATGCCCCAACCAGACAGTGGAACGCAAGACAGCGACATGCGCTGCTTTGCGTTACACCAGATTTACCAAGCCATGCAGGGCCTTGACTGGCTTCGTAAATCTGAATCTAATCTACGTTTTGCATTGCCCTGCACCCCCTTGCATGGGGTAAGGGTGACGTAAAACTATGATAAATCAGGAGCACAATATGTGAGGACATGAAGATCTGATTCATTATTCACTGGTGAATGGGCAATGTGCATCAGCCTTCGCACTTTACGACTAGTGCACAGTGACATTTGGAATAAGCAATCCATGCAAGAGAAGTAGTTGCATTGACAGGAAATTACATTTTACTCTGGTAGGTCTGTGGAAATGCCAGTGTAAAATTGCTGGGTCAGTTGTGCGATGCGTGCTGTTTTTATCAAACAGATGCAAAAGGTACCGTAATAAATACCTAGATATATATCTATGCATAAAGAGAATGTCAGACCACTCTACTCCCTCCATTTCTTTGCAGGCTGAGGTGACCTGCGCTACATACACCCTGATTTAGATCCTTCAAAGTGAAAAGGTGATGAAGCTAGGTTGCAGCAAATGTGTACAGCACAGCAGGCCTGTACTGAATAAAGCCAGAGAAATGCTGACTTCTTGTTACGGTATCGCTAACAATAATCCGACTCCCAGGAAAGACTGTTTCAGAGAGCAGAGATCCCCAGCAGGAAATACAGATTTATCTCAAGTGGTAAAACACCTGTGTTTAAGCTCTGATAATAATAAAAATATTGATTTGAGCACTAGCACCTGATTATTAACACCCTAAAATAGTGGAGAAAACACATTTCTCGCACATATTACCATGCAAGCAGTAGCCACATCACTTGTTCCCTGCAGGATATACTCTTGATGCTGAAAAATGATAAGCTTCTGAAACTTGTCAAAAAGTGGGGAATAAGGAGTACTGTCAAAATCTGTAACAAAGACTCAATGAGTATCCATTATATACAGATAGCTTAGCGCTTTGACATGCTGTACACAGTGCATCTTGGCACTCATGGAGAATAACCTGCAGCCAAATGTCAGCTGATGACCATAACACGCCCACGTCAGTGGCTGCTTACACCATGTAAAACGGTGGCATTGGTACCTAATAACACTCTATGGGACTGGAACTAGACTCTTCCCAAACTAGTAATGCAACATGTGATGATGCATACCTTGCTAAGAAAGGTTGGTTGATGCATCAACTTGCCCACTGACAGCAAACCTACCAACATCATTAGAGGATATGCCAATCCCATAGTCATCTTTACTGTTGTTGATTGTGTGATTGACTGTTCCCACAACAAGCCATTGTCACCAAAAGCCATGGTTTATGTGAATCACTGACAAACTATCGACTACCACAATATCGATGTACAAAAATACTCTGACAAAAATATCAAAGTTAGGAATATCAACATCCTATCTACATCATGGTAAGTACAAAAATATTGAGAAAGAAAATATTGATGTTTAAAATATTGTTGTTATATCGGTTTTTTAAATATTAATCATGTAAAATAAAGTAAATAATATATATAATTTTAAAACATAGTTAAAAATATTTAAAAGTGCTTGAAAATCATAACTAATACATTTAGGTGCCGATTCCAATCCTGTAAAACCCGGGTACGAATCGTCATACGGCGCGTATTCTCCGTACGACTCGTACCCGGGAAATCCATCGTACAAACCAGCAAGTACGATTCGTACAGAAATACCATTTCCGTACGATTCGTACAAAACACCGTACGGCTAAAAAATACCGACAATTCTGATCTGGGACAGTGCGTACGCGACGTCCGTACGGAGTCAGACAGCGTTTTACCGACCAGCAAGTACGATTTGTCCCTACGTCATTCCGCACAGCTATTTTTTTATGGCAGCTAATAACCCCCGGAAACCTGAGTCCGACGCGAAAACGGAGCCCCGGTACGTGACGGACAGCCATGGACCCCATCCTATGTGTCATCCCGGCCCTTTTAGCCTACGACTGGTGCACCGAACCTGACGCACACGCCGCAGAAGGTGAGAACAACACCCAGGGGTCAAGGGGGGGTGAGGGGCATGAAACATACCCCCTACCCAAATTAAAACATACAATATGTAGGACATACATTACCTCCAGGGTCTGGTCACTTCGGGGGACGTGTCCACCAATCCCTGCGTACCGCAACAAAGGAAGTGCATAGCGTGGGTACAGTCCGTAGCACTATATCAGTGGTGCCGTGGGGGTACGCGTGGTACGGACCGTACACACGCCCTCAGAGTGTGTGTACGGTCCGTACCACGCGTACCCCTACATCACCACTACAATGGTGGTACGGACCATACACACGCCCTCAGAGCGTGTGTACGGTCCGTACCACCATTGTAGTGGTGACGTAGGGGTATGCGTGGTACGGACCGTACACACGCCCTCAGAGCGTGTGTACGGTCCGTACCACCATTGTAGTGGTGACGTAGGGGTACGCGTGGTACGGACCGTACACACGATCTGAGGGCGTGTGTACGGTCCGTACCACGCGTACCCCTATGTCACCACTACAATGGTGGTACGGACCGTACACACGCCCTCAGAGCTTGTGTACGGTCCGTACCACCATTGTAGTGGTGACGTAGGGGTACGCATGGTACGGACCGTACACACGCCCTCAGAGCGTGTGTACGGTCCGTACCACCATTGTAGTGGTGACGTAGGGGTACACGTGGTATGGACCGTACACACCCCATGAATGCGGGGGTACGGTCCGTATCACACGTACCACTACGGCACCAGTACATTTGGGATACAAGGCGTACACACGCCACGAATGTTGGCCTACAGCCTGGTGCAGCATATTACCTCTATTTTGGTGTGTGTGTAGGCCCAGGACAGCAGTGTACAGCACCAAGGGGGTGGGTGGGTGGCTGCATAGGATTCCCAGCAGTGGACAGACATGTGAGGGGTGGGTGCAGAGGACTCCCAGCAGTGGACAGAGACATGGGGGTAGGTGCCTATCAATCCCAGCATTGGACAGAGACATGGGGGTGGGTGCCTATCACTCCCAGCAGTGGACAGAGACATGGGGGTGGGTGCCTATCATTCCCAGCAGAGGACAGAGACATGGGAGTGGGTGCCTATCACTCCCAGCAGTGGACAGAGACATGGGGGTGGGTGCAGAGGAATACCAGCAGTGGACAGACATGTGAGGGGTGGGTGCAGAGGACTCCCAGCAGTGGACAGAGACATGGGAGTGGGTGCCTATCACTCCCAGCAGTGGACAGAGACATGGGGTGGGTGCAGAGGAATACCAGCAGTGGACAGAGACATGGGGGTGGGTGCAGAGGAATGCCAGCAGTGGACAGACATGTGAGGGGTGGGAGCAGAGGACTCCCAGCAGTGGACAGAGACATGGGGGTGGGTGCATATCACTCCCAGCAGTGGACAGACATGTGAGGGGTGGGTGCAGAGGACTCCCAGCAGTGGCCTGCAATATGAGGGGTGGGTGCATACCACTCCCAGCAGTGGACAGAGACATGGGGGTGGGTGCCTATCACTCCCAGCAGTGGATAGAGACATGGGGGTGGGAGCCTATCACTCCCAGCAGTGGACAGAGACATGGGGGTGGGTGCAGAGGAATACCTGCAGTGGACAGAGACATGGGAGTGGGTGCAGAGGAATACCAGCAGTGGACAGACATGTGAGGGGTGGGTTCAGAGGACTCCCAGCAGTGGACAGAGACATTGGGGGTGGGTGCCTATCACTCCCAGCAGTGGACTGAGACATTGGGGGTGGGTGCAGAGGAATACCAGCAGTGGACAGAGACATGGGGGTGGGTGCAGAGGAATACCAGCAGTGGACAGAGACATGGGGGTGGGTGCAGAGGAATACCAGCAGTGGACAGAGACATGGGGGTGGGTGCATATCACTACCAGCAGTGGAGAGAGACATGGGGGTGTGTACATCATTATCAGATGACCATAACTCCATGTGGGTGTGAGGACAAATGACACATGCATACCCAACCCTGGCGGACGCAGCACAATACACACACTGAGATCATGCCACAAGACTGTATAGTCATGTCAATGCCTACTAAACTAAGAGAGCCAAAGGGAACACACACTGTCATGCACATCCCAGGACTGATAGGAATGTGCAGGTGCTGGGACAGCCACCAAGATGTTGTCTCTCATGGAAGGAATAGGGTGGAGTTCCCACAGATACAATGCCCACAATTGTGAGTCAGGTGCCCAATACCCTGCAGATCAAGTACCATATGTGTGCTAGGCTGGGATTACACACATGCATAGTGCTGAAAAGGGAGATATTCTCCATGAAGGCATTTCAACATACTCAATACCCAAGTACAGTGACTAGCAAGGATGGCACAGACGATGCAGCCGAAGACATTGCTGAGCATGCATGGCCATAGTTGAAGGGATCCGTCACCAACAAAGGAAATGTAGACATAGGTCAGCACAACAATTGTGCAACTCTCTGCAGGGAAGATGTTAGGTGCCACAGAGGAAGGAACACTCCTTGGGACAATGTCTCAAAAGAAAAATAACACACACTACCAAAGATTCTTTGCAGAGACCTTGTGATGGCACGCAGATACCATGGTCCACCTCATGACCATCAGACTATAACATTTCTCAGAACCATATCACATTACCACAACACCACCTCCTGGAGCCTCAGCACCAACATCAATACCTGAAATGCAATAGTGTTCAAAGTAAAAAGAAAATGCTTTATTCAGCATAAAACAATAAATCGGAAATAACACTATATACAAAGGCCAATGGCTAGTCCATAATAGAAGTCCTTGGGGGGACACATGGGCACGCGTCTCCCCTAGCTTGCCTGCACAGTGGAACCCTCAGGTTCGTCGACTCGGGGGGGGCATCATGTGTGGAAGGATCAGGCACCGCAGGGACAGGAGGTGTAAGGGTAGGTGTGGTGGGTGCAGGGGTGGATGTCTCCACCACAGGGGGTGGGGCAGCGCCAAAGGTGGAGGTGAGCACGGCGCTGCACACTTCTGCAAGGGCGTCCAGAGTATCCCCTGCACCGGAAAAAACCACAGGCACAACAGAGGGGGGGTCGGAGGGATGGGGTGCAGCGCTCCTGAGGGAGATGGTGGACATGGGGGGGACTCAACTCCCCTGCCCGTGGAGTCCCTCCCCCGCTTGCAGGGTAGTGACACAGTGGGGCTGAGGGCCAGCACAGACTTGTAGTGTTCTTTTTGTGACTGTGTGGCTGGGGAGCCAAGGGGGGTGCTTTTGGAGGGACTGGGTTGTGAGACATGCGGACTCAGACTGTGGCTGCGTGTATGTCTGTTTGCCCCAGACCCAGTGGGTGTGCCTTTATCCCCCTGAGTATGCGTGCCAGGAGGTGTGTGCTTGCCCTTACTTGGTGGTATGCTGCCTGTGTCTGGTGGGGTGCATGCTTGGGAATGTCTGGGTGTGCATGGGACAGGTATGGGAGTGGGAAGTGTGGATGGGGCTGGGGTAGGGGGGGACAAAGCGCTGCAGGAGACTCACTGCTGCCGTCAGTGAAGAGTCCACGGACCGCAGAAACATCCGTTGGTCAGACATCGTTGCTGACATGCCCTCCATGAACGACACCATCTGTGTCAGAAGTCTGGTGTGGCCATGGAGGACATTCAACATCGATGTCTGCCCAACCTGCAACTGCCGCTGGATGTCCACAGGCTTTGCAGTGAGGGCAGCAGGGGTGACAGGGGCAGAGGGTGAGGTGCCTGTCACGAAGGAGACATGGTGGTGCCCTGCACGGACAGAAGGGACCGGAGCAACTGGGAGGGCGGTGATGGGAATGGAGGAGGCGGGGACAGATGTTGTGCTGTTGCCAGGTGTTGTAGCAGCCTCCGCCCCCTCGATGAGGTCAGCCTCGGACCCGTCAGCGTCGTAGTTGGTCTCGCCACCAGACAGGTCCTCCGACTGACTCCCCTCGCCCTCCGTGCCACTGGCTCCCGCAGACTCACCAGCACTGGTGGCACCGGTGCTGGATCCTTCCTCCAGGTCCGTGCAGGTGTTTCCTCGGTTTCCTCCGATGATGCTGTGGGCAAGGTGAAGACACAGAAAAAAATCAGTCACCTGTATACATCTGACACATGAGTACAAAAAAAATAGGTCACAGTGCATATCAGGGAATGCATCATGAGTAACATCTAGCTTACTCCGCACATATGTAAGCCCTGTACTTCCCAGTTGGTTCACCCACCATGCCACTTTGAAACTATGAAAAATAGGACACACCAGCTCAAAACTCGAATGAGAAATATACTGAGAAGCTAGTGTCTGGGAACAGTTGAGCACAGCAATACTATGAAGTCATGCCACCTCTTGTTTACCTGGAAAGAAACAGTATTGGTGCACCCAAGGCTAAATAACAGACCTCAATACTAAAGGTGTCCCCACACTGAGAGACCTGTAAGTACTTTAGGAACCCAAACAAAAAACATTGTGTTCCCTTGGGAATCACACTACTTTACACAATCAACATGTTTAGAATGTGTGAATGTGCCACTTTGTAAACAGAACACACATGTGCCTGTATAAAAGATGTCTCCCAAGGAGGTGCACACAAAACTACATTTACCCAGTCATTGTATAAGCTGGCAGCCTCATTTAAAGAAGCCAATGTTAGAAAGAAATGGTGTTGCAGAAAGTACATATACATGGGCCCATGATGGTCTGGATGACTTGACACTCGTAAGTTGGTATCACCAACAACCAAGGACTTACCAAAATTACACCACACTGTGTGAACATGGATATGTATAATCTGAAAAACAGTCATATTCAAACTGTGCCTTACTTTAAAATGTGCCAGCGTGTTCCCTGAAAGTGTAAAGGTGGTTTCTTGTGCACTTCCTTGGGAGACATCTGTCATGCAGGCACATTATTGTTCTTCACAACAAAACATCAAACTAAAGCATTTAAAACATGAAGACATGTTGACAAGTGTAATGAGTGCCAAGGTACAATACTTTTTGACTAACAACTTGAATTATGCCACCTGTCACATGGCCATCCGTTCCCTGATGACACAGTTGGCCACACATCTGACCCACTGCCTGTCATGTGGAGTGGCACACATGTCGAAACACAGGACAATGCATACGCTAATAGGCCTGCAATTGTGTTGGAAAAAGGCATACCTGCACTGAGGAGACACCCTCATGGCAAGCCGGAATGTCCACACAGATGTCTGCACACAATGACAAAACTGCGTAGCATCTGGACCACACACTGGTGCCAAGAATATATGAGCAGGAATCATGTATTTAAACTATTGCCACATGCTGCAAAGCACAAACATTAAACCCCCCCAACATGACTGGGTCACTGCATGTTGAGTCTCTGTCCAGACAATTATCACATACAGGTCAGACCTGGCAAGGACACATAAGGTTTGGCCATGTAGGGCTCGCCCGCACAAACCCCCCATACCTGAGACAATGTGATTTAGACAGCTCAAGAAGTGATACCTCTTAATCAGGGTTTACAAAAATGTGCAGCAAGAATTTCCAAATGTACTCCACCTCACCTCGTGAGGCTGCCAAAACATATTTGTGACACACAACCATCAACAGATAGTTGTGAATAGACACACAGGCACTGCCCAGTGTGAGTATGCACAAGCCAAATGGAGTCTCCCTGTCCAGTGGACACATGTAGCACACTTTGGATAAATACAAATGAGGCCAGGGAACAATGCCACAGAGGCCAACCTATGCTGAACACACAGAGAATGGGCACAGTGTTGGATGACACACATGATTACGAGGCAAGGGTGTCTCAGGGGACTGTAGTGGGCACACTGCTCCATGGTCCTGGAATGATCTGACTGTCACATGAGCAACCGTCCTGGCACTATGCATATCTCCCACTCATGCACATCATGTCTGAGGCCACGACATTGGTCATGCATGCTGCAAGTGTGTTCATTTGAAACCTCACACTCCTATGTTGAGACTCAGCATCAGTGCCAACAAATATGGACCCCCAACTGAGTGAACAGGACAGGGCACAGGCAAGGTACCAACACATGTCACAGACCACCCTCACACATGATGCAGAAAGCAATGTGCACTTGGATTAACTGGCAGCCTAGATGACCATGTGCAATAGTGATTACACACAGACCAGGGAACACATGTGAAGGAGGGGTAGGGAGGAATAAGAGCACCGGTTGACTTTGGCGAACAGAATATGCACTGCACATATAAACCCTGGCAGTGTATCCAGGCGACAGAGCACTTCCAAAAGCTGGTGACACACAACAAATACACATGTACCTACCCCCTCCTTGCTGCTGTCTCTCCTGGAAATGCCTATCCATGTCAGGGAAGACCACCGCCAGGACACGCGTCATCTGGTGGGTCAGGCATCGGCGCCCGCCGTGGCGGCGTGGAGGTGAGAGCCCCAGCTGGACCCGGGCGATCCGCCGGGTCCAGCACCGGATGTCCTGCCATGTTTTTTGGACTTGGGCTAGGCGCCGACTGCGACCCCCCGCCCTTCGCATGGGCCAGACGACCCGCTTCCAGATCTCCCCATTCTCGTAGGCAGTTACCTGTGAGGATGACAAAGTGAGACAACATCACTACACCTGCTCCATGTCACAGGGACACACATTTGAAGATCTTTGATATATTGAACAGGGCATAGTATGCTGCCAAGAAATAACATCTTTGTCATATGGACATTGGCCTCTGTGGAAGCCCCAATGCACTACATGGCATTGAAAGTACACAGGTGGCATGAGGGGTGTGACACACTCCCTGATCATGGCACACACTGTGCATCACATGCAACACCAGGCTGATGGACAGCACCGCAAAGCAGTTACATGCCCCAGGCCACTGACGCAACCTCAGCAGAGTACACAGACACACACAGGCACAGATCAATCACCTGCCATTCGCAACAGCGGATACGAACCTCACGCTGCACATGTGCCACTTGCCTGTGGGGTGTCACAGGTGTCGGGCTAGCTCAGCAAGTCAGACACACAGCACGGCTTACTTCTCACATCAGATGGGTAGAGCTGTTGTCTCCTCCATGCACTTCACATAGACACTCACCCACATGACAAGGGACATTCACACACATCAATGCCCAGGGGGCGTACACATCACTTGGACACTCTCACCACAGCTCCACTCAACTCACACACATCTGTGGGTACAGTCACCTGTCACACCGGGGGGACCACTGAATCACCTCAGGACTATAGACCCAAAATGCCACCAAGGATTTGCCAGGCTGAATGTGTCATGCACTATGCAGTGAATGTCACAGTAAGCACAATGCAAGTGAGGAGTGCACACAAGAACTACATCATGCTCTGCATGGGAGAAATAAGCCATTCCCCCCCGGGATCCACGCTAAAAACCATTGCATGTGACAGTCACAAAAAAGGGGCACTGTCAAAGCTAGTGGAGTCAGCACTCACCTGCTCCCCTGGTCTCCCATACAGGCTGGTGTACTGTGGGAGGATGACATCCAGCAATGCCTCATTCTCCTCATGGCTGAAAGGCTGGGCCCTCTCCAGAGTCCCTGACATGTTCCCAGAGGAATCACAAGCAGCAGCAGTGGTGTTGAGTGTAAGGTAGTGCAGGCAAGGGCCATCTCATGGGTTCTGGCTGACTTATATCTGCACACATGAACTACATCATGCTCTGCATGAGAGACATAAGCCATTCCCCCCCCGGGACCCACTCTAAACAACATTGCATGTCTGTCACACCTGAACACAATGCCAGAAGTGACGGTCACAAAAAAGGTGCACAGTCAAAGGTAGTAGAGTCAGCACTCACCTGCTCCCCTGGTCTCCCATACAGGCTGGGGTACTGTGGGAGGAGGACATCCAGCAATGCCTCATTCTCCTCAAGTGTGAATGGCTGTGCCCTCTCCACAGACCTTGACATGGTGCCATAGGAAGCACAGACAGCAGCAGTGTTGTCGACAGGAAAGTTGTGCATGGGTGCTGGCTGACATATCTGCCTTGCTGGGGTCTTTCATTTACAGGAGTACAGAGTGATTGGTCAGACTCATTTGCACCCTACGTTTCCTCCAATCCCTTTAAACATACACCAATGACACAAATTTGCATGGTTCAAATTTTGAGCATCATAGCAAGGCAGACCCCACTTTGCAACATTGTAATTTTTGGGCCAACTGACTTTTCCAGCCCACAATATGGCAACATAGCAACTGAAATCTCAGTATCCATGACAACCAGCAGGCATTTTGGGCATAATACTTGTCCCCTATGTAAAATTTGAGTCCAAATAACATGTACGGTGCGTTTCACACGTACCCGTACACGTACGGCACCACTACAATAGTGATACGGACCGTACACACGCCCTCAAAGCGTGTGTACGGTCCGTATCACTATAGTAGTGGTGCCATAGGAGTACGTGTGTGTGTACGTGCACACACGCGTACTCCTACGCCACCACTACAATAGTGATACGGACCGTACACACGCCCTCAGAGCGTGTGTATGGTCCGTATCTCTATAGAAGTGGTGCCGTAGGAGTATGCATGTGTGTTCGGACCGTACACACGCACGTACTCATACGGCACCACAACTATAGTGATACGGACCGTACACACGTCGTGTGTATGGTACGTACACACACGCGTACTCCTATGGCACCACTACTATAGTGATACGGACCATACACACGTTGTGTGTACGGTACGTACATACACGCGTACTCCTACGGCACCACAACTATAGTGATACGGACCGTACACACGACGTGTGTACGGTCCGTATCACTATAGTAGTGGTGCCGTATGAGTACGCGTGTGTGTGTGTACAGACTGTACACACGTCGTGTGTACGGTCCGTATCACTATAGTTGTGGTGCCGTATGAGTACGCATGTGTGTACGGTCCAGTACACACACGCGTTCTCCTACGGCACCACAACTATAGTGATACGGACCGTACACACGCACTCAGAGCGTGTGTACGGTGCGTTTCATACGCTTACACTGGTGATAGGAGGCGCACACGAAAGGATTGGAGGTTTCAGACTCACACAAGGCTGTACATCAAGTCATTGTCATTGCAGTCCTTCTTGTGCAGGGCCTAGGTGTGTCAGGCAGTGATATTGCACATTTCTCCTCATGTAGTTGCACAATTGATGTGTGATGACCTGTGTACACATGTCATGTCTGATGGGGCACTATGTGGCACACTTCCCCTTCACACTTTGCACATGTGTGCCTGTAGTACAAACGTGTCAAGCACAGCATCACTGGTATGGCACAGTCACCACCACCCGCAACTGTCCCCTGATGCCAGGGACACGAACAACTGACATTTAACGACCAGCATGCCCCGATGTGACTATGTCATGTATGTGTCATGTGTTCCCATGAGCTTGCTGTTGGTGTTCCGTCAACTGCATCTGCTGTTGCTGCATCCAACATGTGTCTGTGTGGAGATGGGCATGGCACACATCTACGCACACCATGCCACATGTGGATTTCCACGTAAGCAGTGTCTGTATGCATCGAACATGATATTTTGACAGGAGGACATATCTGCGTCGTCTCAATGTCTGTGTTTTCTGTTTTCAGGTGAAGCTCTTCATCGCAATGTGTGTGATCTGTACATTTGACATTCCATGTGACCTGTGCGTCTAGCTTGCCGTCAGCTGTCTGTATGAGATGACATCTTTCGAATGCAGATATGTGGATGTATGTCACTCCTGTGATGTCTCTGGTTGTTCACTTACGCTGGCCCACAGCTCGTTTCAGGGCATGTCATGTAGACTTTCCAGTCAACGGGTGTATCTGGCTTTTCGTAGGAGTATCACCTAGCTGGCATACATGTCCTGGATGTATTGCACAGACCAGACTTTATATTTAGCAGATGTGTAGTAGCAGTTGAGCATGTGCTATGTTCATTGACATTGATGTTGTTATGCTCTCACTCTTCGTTATTCATTCTAATTCTCTGTAGGGCACCGCCTGTCCCCCGACCAATGCCAGACTTGGGTGCCATGAGGGAACGTGACTGCATACATTGTTACAGATTCACTCAACAGTTGATTGAGGACTTGACCGCCAAGCTGGCATCACACCTCCAACCGCGACACAGGTATCCTACTGCACTGACCCCCAAGATGAAGGTGATGGCAGCCCTACATTTTTTTGGCACAGGTACGTGTCAATTCACCATAGCTGATGTTGGTGGCATGTCACAGACAATGTTCAGCCGTGTCCTGCATGATGTTTTAGCAGCCATGTTGGAGCACCTTGATGAATTCATCCATTTTCCGACTCCTGAGGAGTTGACAGGTGTCAAGGGTGATTTTTATGCCCTGGGAGGGATGCCCCATGTAATTGGGTCCATTGATGGGACACATGTGGCTTTGGTACCACCACAGGCACAGGAGGTAGCCTATCGCAACCGTAAACATTACCACTCTATAAATGCCTTTGTGGTGTGTCTTGCTAACATGCTGATTTCCCATGTCTGTGCACGTTTTCCAGGGTCAGCACATGATGCCTACATCATGAGGCGTAGCAGGGTGCCACAAATGATGCTGCGGCTGCACAACGAACGAGCAAGTCTTGTTGGTGGGTATACTCTGTTTGTCCTGTGTGTTGCGGTATCTTTGGCTCTTACGGCATCTCCTGACCCACTTATTTACATGATGTTTCCATGTAGGGGACTCTGGCTATGCCAACATGACATGGCTGATGATGCCTCTCCGCAACCCAAGATCAGCTGCAGATCACCGGTATAACAATGCACACGGGCAGACCAGGCGAGTGATTGAGAGGACGTTTGGCCTCCTGAAGAGCCGATTCCGGTGCCTTCACAAGACAGGCAGGTCCCTCCCATATGCACTGGCGAAGGTCTGCAAAATCTTCCTCGTGTGCTGCATGCTGCACAACATGGCAGTGGAGAAGGCAGTGCCACTCATCCTGGAGCAGGATGAGCAGGACCACCCACCCGTGGAGGATGAAGGGCTTGGTCACGAGGCAAGTGAGGAGGAGGAGGAGGAGGATATCCGGAGTCAGCTCATACGCAACTTCTTCTCATAATGGTGAGTCACTGGGTCTGACTGTGCACGCTTGGAGCCTTGTGTGGCATGTGTTGCAATGTGTGTGTCCAGCTGACTGTATGCTAAGTGACTTGGATGTGTGTTCTGATGTGTCACTCGAGTGATGATGTCATTCCACACATTTTAGCTGAGACACTTAATTTAAAATTAGCATGGGGACAACATTGTTTCTGTTGAGTAAATGACCATGTATGCTGAGACAAATCTTTGCGCTGACTTCTTGTCTGTCTGTCATTCCCAGGTTCTTGCGCATGTTGTCTGCTCGTGTCATCGTCGTCCTCCTGCTATTCCTCATGAGTATTGCAACGTGGGCTGAATCAGCGTTCCATGCACGGACATGGCGAAATGTCATTTTGGGTAAGGATTGCAGCAAGGCATTTTGGGTGTGGTACGTGTTTTGAATGTGTGGGGACTGCTCCTGTGCATGTTGTGTTACCATGCATACATGTCGACTCACCATGGGGCACATGACATGTAGCATGACTCCCATGAATTGATAGTCACCCTTCGTGACAGTAATCTGTAATGGTTTTTGGATTCTGATGAAGGCATCAATGTGTGTAACACTTCCCTCTGAAACATACGGGATGCTACGGGTGGACATAGTGTGGGACATCCCCATAACAGGCTCAATGGAGAATTGCAGCCTCTCCGTGTGCAGCAGGAGGTGTTTGGCTCATCCCCTTATCCTGTGTGCCAGATCATTTGGATTTACTACATCCGTGTTGTGAAGGGGGTGTCCAGCATATGTCCCACATTTTCAGTCAAATGACCAGTGAATCTGTTCATATTGATGCATTTCCCTTAGTGTGAGCCTGAGTAATAAAGGTGTTCCTCACCCTCCAAAGTGCCAAATCTCTGTCAATGCAGGTCTCTTGACACTTTGCATGCGTTATCTCTGGCATAGTTGTCAAAGATTGTGCATATGAGTCTATGTGTGGTTTGGCAACATGCATGCAGTTCTTCATGTATTATAATGTCTATTCTGCTTGAAGTCCATGGTTGTGTATGTATTTGGGCCGGTTGCTCCCCCCAACGGGCCATCAACGCCTGCTGAGTGTGTGTCTCCTGTGCACAGCTCTGCCTTCTGTTTCCTGATCCTGTGTCAGTCATCTTTGGTGATTGTTCATCCATTTTCTTTGTGTGTGCCATGAGTAACTGGACACTCCTTCCTTTACGTACGCCTTTTGCAGTTGTCCTTTCTGACATCCTTGTCTTTGTGTGCAACTTTCAGCCTAGTATCCAGTACATGCCGCCTGCTGCTGCGGCCCCTGCAGCAAGGGCCCACCAAGTTCACGGATTCGGCAACCCACACGCCTCCAAGATGCTCCTCCCTTACTCCCTCCACCCACTCATTCTGCTGTCATCAGCTTGTCTATGCCACTGTTGCGGCCACACGGTGCCAAAGTCAGGACCGTCAGCGCATGCAACGTGCACATTGCACAACCCTCATGTCCTTGCATGACCCACATCACACAACAGTCTCATGTTGCAGCCACCCTCCAAGCAATGTCCAACCGAAAATCAATCACCTGCTCTCATGCATACCCTAGGCACACACACGACACCTGTGAATGCTGAGTGTGCAACTCCAACTGCCTACAAAGCGCTGCCCCGCATTCCAGGCCCTGTCACACCAACCAGGTCATGTCCCTGCTACTCCACACCGGCTCCGTCCACCAGCACGCCATGGGACTCTGTTACCTCCTCAACACAACAGGCCCACACATCACCTTCATGACAGTGACCAGGATAAAGCATCCTCAGCACACAACTTCCTTATTGCCATCTCAGACGGATACAAGGGCACCCGCAGGGATGGCACTAACAATCCCGGAGGATGAATTAATATCTATTCCCAAGTACGCACTCAGGGTCACAAATCCGGTTTAGCACAAACCCCCTGCAAACTCTCAGAGTAACACTCATCTACAGATCTCCAGGCCTACATCCACAATTACGCAAAGCCATCAACACATCCTTCATCACGCACGCCCTCACATCCACAGGATACATAGTGGCTGTGGGCGAGGAACTTCTCGGCCGGATGAGAACCACACCAGTATCCATCATTGGTCCATCCACATCAGCATCCACCTCTCCGACGAGCAACACACTGTCACACACCCCGCTACCAATCCCCCGAAGATGCTTGATGTAAGTCAACACAAACATGCTGTGTGGGACACTGGAACCAACACCACCGCCACACCCTGCAACCTCACACACTGGATGAACAACTGAGGCAACAATCTAGCCACGTTGAAGGACTTTCCTGTGAGGCACATCAACAATTAAGCCACCTGGGACAAGGCAAACCTACTGGACTCATACACGTCTAGCAGGAATCTTGTGCACATCTTGCAACACAAAGAACCATCAGTGGCCTTACAACCCTGGAAAACGGCACTCACAGCCATCACCATATCATCAGCAAGGACAATTGGAGATCCTTCAGATGGGGACGAGGCAAAAAAAACGCACGACATCAAGGAGCTCATCAGCATCGTGAGTGCACTGACATCAGCTCTCCATCCAAAAGACACCCTACCCTTGCAAGGCTGAGCCAATCCCTTGCAAATTTCTAACACTGCAGGCTCATGGACATACACGCAAGCCTTGGCACACAGAGGCAAAACACACTATTATACGCGGGACAAACCCCCCTCAGGTTTTGGACTTCCATCATCAGCAGATGCAAAACCCGGCTCATGTGCAACATCCCCTGGGAAACTTCATCAGGCCCCTTCAAACACAACATCTCAACCACATCATTCCCCATCCTTATAGCCCCCGTCCAGCACGTCATGTATGTATCATTTGAGTTAGCCACATTCCATGGTAGATAGAGGCATGCAGTGAACCAGGCCATTCTTAAACAATGGATGGCAGGAACGCTGGCTCTCAAGGAACATCACTGTGCTTCCCTAGCCAGATAATGTCATCAGGAAGACAGTCAAGGAGCAACTGACAAACTTCCTCCACGCAAAGAGCTCCAGGCAACCTGCACAAGACCATCTTCCACAGTAATCACCCCACTGCAACCATCATCATTGCCACCAACACCGACAACTTTGCCCTGCTCAACAATGGTGGGGCCACCCCCCTTGACCTCACCACAGCATTATGCACGATGTGCTCACACACTGTCAGCTCACACATCTCGAACACTGGTATCCAGGGGATGGACCAGGATGAAATCACCAAGTAGCTCACCAGCAAGGCCATGGGAGTGGGACTCAAGCCTTCAGCATGTAGTATAGTGGCGTTGTAGGAAGGTGGATATCTGACTATGGTTACCCCCAAATTTTTGCCTAGTGTCTAGCTGGTTTTTCGACTTAGTTGGCCTGAGATCCTGCCATTCAGGCTCTCAGGCTATCTGCTCTCTCTGTAAAATGGACTCCATGTACCCTAGGTGCATAACCAATTGGAAGTGGATCACCCGCTCAGCCCCTGTACCAGTGTACACTAGGTACCCAGGGCATTGGTGTACCCAAGGCCTGCCAGGGGCTGAGGCATGTATTATGCCACCCCAGGCTTGGCCTAACAATTTGACACAACTGGCTGACCACTCAGCTGGGGTAAGTTGGTGTAATCACCTCTTACTTAGGTGTAGTATACCTATACCTAACCTTAAATGGGACACCTGGTAACCTATAGGTCACTCCTATGGCAGGCCTTAACAATCCTGAAGGCAGAGTGCTTGGTTCCATGTGAGATGGTGCTCTGGCATGAGCTGAGCCTGTCTGCAGTGGTCGGAACGACTTCCTTCTACTGTTTCCAGATATCGTCATACCATATACTCTTAAGTGCATTATGAACCTCGCGGTTAAATGCTATCTTTGGTTTGGCTTTATCAAAACATGTCGAGTAAGGTGTCATACGAATTGGAATACTAACCCCTCCCTCGCCAATTCTGGCGACGGGGTTAGCATTCCACCCTTCTAGAGGGACACGACATGTACAGTACCTGAAACCCGGGTAAAATCAGACATAGCCTCAGCTCCACAAAATGGATGCTGCCACCACAGACACAAGTCTGCCCTCCTGCTGCTGGGAGTCCTTCCAGCTTGGGAGGTGAGGACAAAGGGTTTCCTGCCAGGGGAGGTGCGTGCACCACCCCAGACAGGATTTTGTGTATTGGTCAGGTAGGGCTTGAAAGAAACCAGACATGCCTGTGGCTCACAAGGAGCCTCGGTGCATATGCCAGTTCAAACCGGTCCTGGGACACACCAGTCCCGGGCCTGGGGCGAGCTGGACAAAGGATTGGGGGTGTAACCACCCCCCTTCCTGGTCCCACCCATAGGGAGGGACCTAGCAGGTAGTCCGGCCCCTAGAATCCGCTTAAAGGTAGGAGCTGTGTCCTAAGACTTCAGACATCCTGGAATCAACTTAAAACTAAGAAGAAGACGGGAACTTCGACGCTCTGCTGCACAGAGGACTGAAGCCAATCTCCCCTGTGGTCAGGGAGTGACCACCTTGCTAACGCAAGCACCATCCAGCGAATCAACATCTGCTTTGCCGCCGCCTCCCGCCGGAGCCCGAGCCCAGAGACTGACAAGACCTGGACCTCCAGACCTCCCACCGCCCGATCCACAGTCCCTGAAAAGAGGAGACCCGTGGAGGCACCGAGACACGTGGAGCCAGCCATCTTGGAACGACTACGACAAGCTGACAAGTGCAACAACCGAGGCACCCTCCAAGTTGTGCTTTGGGATCTGAGAAGCCCAACACCTGAGCAGCATCTGCACCAAAGGTGAGCCCTCCAGCATCTCCACGATCTGCGTAGGGCCCTTCTGCATTTTGCCACTCGACGCGCCTAACCGGTTGCTGGCCCGCTGGCTAGTAGCCATCTTGGCGACGAACTTCAAGAAATACACCGCTGGTCTGGTTGCTCCAGACTGGCCCTTGCTCCCCTCCAAAGGAGCAGTCCTTCTGACCTTGCTGGTCAGAACCATCAGCTTATTTCATCTCCTACAACAATTGCTTTTGCCAAGGCTTGGTTGCTTCGATCAAGTCGCCGACACCGCCGACAGCGAGAGCCTGCGTGGGACAGCTCGTGAACCGACTCCTGGACGTCGTCGACCTCCAGGGACCACGTGGCTGCAGAGACAAGCTACACCTTTCTTCCTGTTTGCACCCGACATTGCCTGGTACTCACCTGGTGCCACGCTGGTCACTGGCTAGTGACTGTGAACACTGTCCCCTCTGCTTACAGGTCTTCAACATCTCCGATCCACTCTTGGATCCACTGCATCTCTCCCGGACCGACCGCCTGCAGCACCTTTGTCTTCAGGCTCCACGGAACAGATAGAAGAAACCCGACGCACTTCGAGACCTATGCACCCGCTTCCTGTGGGTGAGGTAAAGCTGGCACACCTGTGCCCAAGTGTAGTATTACATCTCTAGTGCCTGTGTTCCAAATCTTGAGTTCCTAGTCCATCCGGAAGATCCTCTTTGCAGTAACTTTGTACTTTTTACGCACCCATTGAAACCTATGGGAGCACGCGTGTGACTATTTGCTCTGCACACGCCACCCGTGGACCTCCTGGTCACTAACTGAAGTTAGCTCCTTGTAGGCCCAGCGATTCTAGAGGCCCTAGGCCTTTTCCCTTTTCTGTTCGTGGTACTTATACCACTATTTTAGTATATGGTTCGAGTGGCCACCAGGGCCTATCCATATAAAGTGCAACTTCTGTGTATTCTGTGATAATCTTGTTTGACGATTTGTGCTCCTGTGCTCATAAAGAGACTAGGGGTTACTTTGAGAAATAAATACATATATATTTTGAATATATATCTGTGTGGTGTCCTTTCATTGGTATAAAAGGGGGTTACATTTGGTAAAACAGCTGGCTTAACACGTTTCAAGAGTTTAGCCTCAAAGACTGCTTAGCCTACGCTACCACTAGGGCAGCTAGTCCGAAAAGGTTGACTTACAACCACACCATAAGGGTTGCTTGGCATGGTACAAGGTGATCACTTTAACTAGTGAGCATCATATACCAGGCCAACTTCCCACATTGGTGAGCAGCGGTTGGATTTGAGCTTGCTGTGTTTTACCATTGTAATCTCTTGGTTACCAATTGAAAGATCACATAGGTACCTGTAGGTACATATAAAACAAGATTAGATATACATAAGTTCTACTGAACTTAGTTGTTGTAGAGCAAAGGGAGTAGCACACCCTGACTACAACTACTAGATAGGTTTAGTAGGTAAACCCAAGTGTAGGTAGATTGCAACACATCCACCCACACTTAAGAGCAATGGCCGGGGCAGAGGGGTCCACTGTACCCATCTCTGTTGAGAGTGACCCCCAGAGGGCACCATCCAGCTTTGCTACCCTTAACCAGAATGAGCTCAGGCATTTGGCAACTCTTAGAGGCCTTAAACAGCCCAAGAACCCTACCTCTGCTGAGCTCAGAGAACTCTTACAGAATGATGAGAATCAGAGAGAACTCAAGAAAGCTTCCCAGTTAGCCCCCTTAGGGTCAGGAACAGGAGGCCCCCCTTCTGAAGATGCTACAGAGGTACCCAGTTCCAATAGCCATCCCTTAGATGAGAATCATACTACAGGGGAGGAAAGTGGTGAGGATACAGAAAGTAGTGATGATGAAGGGAGAACTAGCCCAGTGCCAAGTGTTATACTTGGCCCAGCTAAACTAAGGCTATTGGGGATTGACAGTGGGTTTACCCCATTGGATCTCCCCAGTGGACTTAACACAGGGCTTGGGAGGCAAAGGAATCGCTCAGGTGACTCTAATGCTTCTCATGCCTCTAGAGGCTCTCAAGGTCACTCCAGGAAAAGGATGACCACCCCTCAGAGGAGGGAACATGAGGCCAGAATGCAGGAAGCCCAGCTGAGGATCAGGAAGCAGGAGCTAGAAGTAGCCCTGATGGAAGAAAAACTGAGGAAGGCTAGGCAACCTAGAGAGAGTGGGTCTATACCCACTGGTGGCAGCATTGTCCCTAAGGACAAAGATAGGGTCTTTGATAATAGGAACCTGTCTAAGGTTGTGCCCCCCTACAAAAGTGGGGATGACATCCACAAATGGATAACTGCTCTTGAGAGAGCCTGCAAAGTACAGCAGGTTCCTGAAGACCAGTGGGCAGCAATCCTCTGGCTCTCCTTTGAAGGAAGAGGCAGAGACAGACTCCTCACTGTTAGAGAAGAGGATGTCAGAGACTACAGAGTCCTGAAGAGTGTTCTGGTAGATGGGTTAGGCTTAACCACTGAACAGTACAGGTTAATGTTCAGAGACACCCAAAAGACACAGACTCAGGACTGGTCTGAATATGTTGAATGTGCCACTAAGGCTTTGGAGGGTTGGTTGCTGGGAAGTAAGGTATCTGATTATACAGGATTGTACAATTTGATGATGAGAGAACAGATTTTAAGTAACTGTCAAAACCAGCTCCTCCATCAACACCTGGTAGACTCAGATTTGACCTCTCCCCAAGAATTGGGAAAGAGGGCAGATAAATGGGTCAGGACCAGGATCAGGCCTAAGAATCAGGGTGGTGACCAAAAGAAAGATACCACTAAACCTCAAGAGAAGGGTGGGGATAAAGCAAAAGAGAAATCTTCCTCAGGGCCCCAAAACTCCACACAGGGTGGTGGGTCCCAAGCTCCCTCCTCTACCACAGGTAAAAAGCCTTACTGCCATGAGTGTAAAACTCCTGGGCATTGGAAAACTGACAGCAGTTGCCCAAGGGCTACAAACAAAACTGTTCCTCCAATTACTCCTGTCACACCACCTATTACTGTCAGCAGTAATCCCCCAGGTGGTGGGAGTGCCCCCAAAAATTTGGGTGGGTATACTTGGGGAACACAGGGGGGCCCTGGCTTAGCCAATTCCCCTGCAGCAGATACACTTGTCTGTGATGGTGGCATGGGGTTTGCCAACTTCACTGCCTGTCCCAACACTTTGGGTAGGTACAGACAGGAGCCCTACATCAATGGTACAAAAGCTGAGGCCTACAGAGACACTGGAGCTAGCATCACAATGGTGGCCCATTGGCTAGTTCCCTCTGAGCAGCTTTTGCCTGGTTTCTCCTACCAGGTGACCAACATTGATGGCAAACAGAACAGTCATCCCATGGCAGAGGTATGTCTCAACTGGGGAGGTGTCACTGGCCCTAAAAGGGTGGCAGTGTCCCCAACCTTGCCTGTAGACTGCTTACTGGGGAATGACTTAGAACTCTCAGCTTGGGCTGGAGTTGAACAAGACACCCATTCTAAAATGGTAGGCCTTTCACAAAAGGGTAGTGGGGTTGTGCCATTCACAACCCCTGTCCAAATAGATTTCCTCCCTGGAAAGGTTGGAAGGGCAGTGGTAGCCACAGCCCAGGCACAGACAGACTTCCCTGTAGAGACTGGCAGAGCTGTGACAGTCACAGCTCAAACACAAACGGAGTGCCCCCCTGAAAAGGTTGGCAAGGCTGTAATGGTCTCAGCCTATACTCAGACTGACAGAGGTGTAGTGAAGCCTGAAACTATGGATCACTCAACACAAACAGAGAGTAGTGGGGAGGAAGAAAAGTCTCCCTCTCCCCAGACATTAGGAAAAAGTCAGCCTCCTCAGGGAGCTGACCTCACCCCTTGTGAAGGAACTGCCCCAGAGGTAGCCAGGCCTGGCCTGGCAGAGCCTCTGATGTCAGTGGCCCCTTCCAAGGTGGGACCCAGTCTGGTGCAGGTAGCCTGCCTCTCTCTACCCTGCCTCAGTCAGCCCAGGGCTGCAGAGGTCAGGGAGGCCAGTGGACCCCCAGAGGGCCCCTGTCCACAAGAACCCCCCCATCAAAAGAATGAGGATTGCCTGGCTAGTAGCCCTAGTCAGGTGATGGGTAAAAACATTCCTGAAGGATCTCCTTTACAGGTAGTTAGGGACCTCCCCCAGAGGGATTCTGTTGGGCACAGGCAAACCTGGGACCTTAGGGCCCCAAACCTGACCTGTCCCTCCAGTAAGCCCACAAAAGGGACCCAGCCTCCAGCTTTAGGTAGCCAGAGGCTGACCCTGAGAGCACAGTGCAACTCAGTTAAGGAAAGAAAGGCATCCATGGTGAAGGATGATTGGAGGAAGCTGAGGCCTCACTTTGAGGACACTCACTTCAGTACTCCATCTCAACACCAGCCTTTTACTTTGCCAAGACACACCAAAGGTAGAGATTCCCTATGGTGGAGACCCTCTGATACCCTTAGGGTGAGGGATTGCTTAGTGGACCATGAGACAGGGGGTAACCATGCCAGTGCTGGTTCCTCCTTATATGGCCACTTGGGCAATATAGGCTTACCTGGTCAAGGTCAGCCTTATCTCCCTTCGTTTGGGGGGGGGGTTGTGTAGGAAGGTGGATATCTGACTATGGTTACCCCCAAATTTTTGCCTAGTGTCTAGCTGGTTTTTCGACTTAGTTGGCCTGAGATCCTGCCATTCAGGCTCTCAGGCTATCTGCTCTCTCTGTAAAATGGACTCCATGTACCCTAGGTGCATAACCAATTGGAAGTGGATCACCCTGTCAGCCCCTGTACCAGTGTACACTAGGTACCCAGGGCATTGGTGTACCCAAGGCCTGCCAGGGGCTGAAGCATGTATTATGCCACCCCAGGCTTGGCCTAACAATTTGACACAACTGGCTGACCACTCAGCTGGGGTAAGTTGGTGTAATCACCTCTTACTTAGGTGTAGTATACCTATACCTAACCTTAAATGGGACACCTGGTAACCTATAAGTCACTCCTATGGCAGGCCTTAACAATCCTGAAGGCAGAGTGCTTGGTTCCATGTGAGATGGTGCTCTGGCATGAGCTGAGCCTGTCTGCAGTGGTCGGAACAACTTCCTTCTACTGTTTCCAGATATCGTCATACCATATACTCTTAAGTGCATTATGAACCTCGCGGTTAAATGCTATCTTTGGTTTGGCTTTATCAAAACATGTCGAGTAAGGTGTCATACGAATTGGAATACTAACCCCTCGCCAATTCTGGCGACGGGGTTAGCATTCCACCCTTCTAGAGGGACACAACATGTACAGTACCTGAAACCCGGGTAAAATCAGACATAGCCTCAGCTCCACAAAATGGATGCTGCCACCACAGACACAAGTCTGCCCTCCTGCTGCTGGGAGTCCTTCCAGCTTGGGAGGTGTGGACAAAGGGTTTCCTGCCAGGGGAGGTGCGTGCACCACCCCAGACAGGATTTTGTGTATTGGTCAGGTAGGGCTTGAAAGAAACCAGACATGCCTGTGGCTCACAAGGAGCCTCGGTGCATATGCCAGTTCAAACCGGTCCTGGGGCACACCAGTCCCGGGCCTGGGGCGAGCTGGACAAAGGATTGGGGGTGTAACCACCCCCCTTCCTGGTCCCACCCATAGGGAGGGACCTAGCAGGTAGTCCGGCCCCTAGAATCCGCTTAAAGGTAGGAGCTGTGTCCTAAGACTTCAGACATCCTGGAATCAACTTAACACTAAGAAGAAGACGGGAACTTCGACGCTCTGCTGCACAGAGGACTGAAGCCAATCTCCCCTGTGGTCAGGGAGTGACCACCTTGCTAACGCAAGCACCATCCAGCGAATCAACATCTGCTTTGCTGCCGCCTCCCGCCAGAGCCCGAGCCCAGAGACTGACAAGACCTGGACCTCCAGACCTCTCACCGCCCGATCCACAGTCCCTGAAAAGAGGAGACCCGTGGAGGCACCGAGACACGTGGAGCCAGCCATCTTGGAACGACTACGACAAGCTGACAAGTGCAACAACCGAGGCTCCCTCCAAGTTGTGCTTTGGGATCTGAGAAGCCCAACACCCGAGCAGCATCTGCACCAAAGGTGAGCCCTCCAGCATCTCCACGATCTGCGTGGGGCCCTTCTGCATTTTGCCACTCGGCGCGCCTAACCGGTTGCTGGCCCGCTGGCTAGTAGCCATCTTGGCGACGAACTTCAAGAAATACACCGCTGGTCTGGTTGCTCCAGACTGGCCCTTGCTCCCCTCCAAAGGAGCAGTCCTTCTGACCTTGCTGGTCAGAACCATCAGCTTATTTCATCTCCTATAACAATTGCTTTTGCCAAGGCTTGGTTGCTTCGATCAAGTCGCCGACACCGCCGACAGCGAGAGCCTGCGTGGGACAGCTCGTGAACCGACTCCTGGACGTCGTCGACCTCCAGGGACCACGTGGCTGCAGAGACAAGCTACACCTTTCTTCCTGTTTGCACCCGACATTGCCTGGTACCCACCTGGTGCCACGCTGGTCACTGGCTAGTGACTGTGAACACTGTCCCCTCTGCTTACAGGTCTTCAACATCTCCGATCCACTCTTGGATCCACTGCATCTCTCCCGGACCGACCGCCTGCAGCACCTTTGTCTTCAGGCTCCACAGAACAGATAGAAGAAACCCGACGCACTTCGAGACCTATGCACCCGCTTCCTGTGGGTGAGGTAAAGCTGGCACACCTGTGCCCAAGTGTAGTATTACATCTCTAGTGCCTGTGTTCCAAATCTTGAGTTCCTAGTCCATCCGGAAGATCCTCTTTGCAGTAACTTTGTACTTTTTACGCACCCATTGAAACCTATGGGAGCACGCGTGTGACTATTTGCTCTGCACACGCCACCCGTGGACCTCCTGGTCACTAACTGAAGTTAGCTCCTTGTAGGCCCAGCGATTCTAGAGGCCCTAGGCCTTTTCCCTTTTCTGTTCGTGGTACTTATACCACTATTTTAGTATATGGTTCGAGTGGCCGCCAGGGCCTATCCATATAAAGTGCAACTTCTGTGTATTCTGTGATAATCTTGTTTGATGATTTGTGCTCCTGTGCTCATAAAGAGACTAGGGGTTACTTTGAGAAATAAATACATATATATTTTGAATATATATCTGTGTGGTGTCCTTTCATTGGTATAAAAGGGGGTTACATTTGGTAAAACAGCTGGCTTAACACGTTTCAAGAGATTAGCCTCAAAGACTGCTTAGCCTACGCTACCACTAGGGCAGCTAGTCCGAAAAGGTTGACTTACAACCACACCATAAGGGTTGCTTGGCATGGTACAAGGTGATCACTTTAACTAGTGAGCATCATATACCAGGCCAACTTCTCACAGGCGTCATCTGGCACATGGCCCAGGGATCATCTCTCAGCGTGTCAATCTTCAATGTGTCCATGAACCCCCCCTCTCCACCATCACATGCGCACACAACCTAATCATCATCTCGTTTGCCATTGACAGCCAGCTGCTCCTCACCCTCACCAAAGACGCAGCCATTGCCAGTTCCAACCTTCAAGAAGGCTTGAGGTCCATTGATGAATGGCTGAACATCAGCCACCTGAGGCTGGACTTGTACAGGACTGAGGTAATCATCTGAGGATTGTCCCCTTTCAGCTGGGTCAACTCCTTGTGTCCCACCCGCCAGGGCACTGCACCAGCACCCAGTGGCCACGCACGCAAGATGGTGTGCATCATGGACTCGTCGCTTACAATTGTCATGCAACTCACCAGCATCTGTACCTCATGCTGCAACACCCTCCGCATGATGCACATGATCCACAGATAGATCCACTCCAAGGCAGGACAGACCGTCCCCCAGGTCCACAACACCAGCCGTGTCAACTACTGCCCCGCCCTCTACGGAGCAAGTACTGCCAAACTCCCGGACAACTTGTCCACATCCAGGGTGCATCTGCACACCTCAGATGCAACATCCCGCGCACCAGCCACGTCACCGTCCACCTGAGATAGCTGCAATGGATCACTGTGTGCTGCAGGATGACCTTCAGACTCCTCACCCACACTCAGGAGGTAGTCCACAACCCCAGACCCCAAACAAACATTGGACGTCTGTCATCCGAGACCCCGTTGGGCCAATTCCGTGCATCCAACCTTGCCCTGGCCAACATTCTTCACATCCACCGAACTCCAGCATGCAGGACATAGGTCTCCCACCTGGCCAAACATACCTGGGACTCTCTCCCTGGGAACCTCCACATGAGCCATGACCTCTATGCCTTAATGATACTCTTCCAAATTTGTCTGTCCGCACAGTATTGCAAGCCCCCCCCTCAGCAGCTTGAGGCCTTCTCGGGTGAGTATTGTGCTCCATGTCTGTATTGGATGAGACATTGTGACCCATGTGTGTCCTGTACCAGACTCAGATCCCAGGGTATGGATGGCTGGAGTTAGTTCAACACTCAGGTATAGTTTGACATTTCCCCACACGTATGTTGTGGACTCATGCAAAATGACTGCAACATCTAATTAAAGAAATGTAGTTTTATTCTCGGTGGGGGGCGTGTTTGGTGGTACAAATAGGTGCTACACAGTGTGCATAGAATCCATAGTTCACAGGGGGAGATGGGATCCTTGGCATTTGACGTCATCAGAGTCCAGAACACAGTGTTTGTCATCATTGGTCAGACTGTGACCAGCAAGTCCATGTGGCAGAGAATGTCAGTGAATGAGGTGCTGCTGTTGCGCATGAAGGCCAGGTGCCAGGCCAGATTACCTGGGAGATGTGGATGGTCCGCTGTCTCTCACTGTCTTTTCCGTGGACGACCCACCATCCTCGCGGGACCCTCAGATGCAGGCCTTGACGATGTTTGGGACGCTCCGTCTGACAGATCCTCCTCCTCCTCCCTCCCTGTGGCTGGTGTTGGTCTTCGCCTGGTGCCACAGGGAGGGTTGCCCATGTTGTTGGCGATCCGACGGAGTGATCGGCTTATGTCCGTTTGCACCGCCAGGAGCTCAGCCAGTCTTGCTTCCATCCGTCCTTGGTGTTGTTGTTGACTGGCGTGTTGCACGGCCTGCTGGTTCTTGATCTCTGTGAGGGTCTCCACTACCTGGCTTATGGCCCTGGTGTCACACCGGTATGCCTCCATGATGTCGCGTATGTGTGACATACCGGTCCCTTCAGCTGGCTGGTCAGGTTCTCGCCTCCGCCTGCCTCCACTCCCACCACCCCTGCCCACACGAGCCTGGCCTGCCGTTGTGGGCACATCGGGTCTATGGGACCCCTAAGGGATGGCAGCTGCGGGGTTGTCTGCCTTCTCCTGGGTGCCCGACGAACCTTGTCCCTCCAGGTCAGACTGGCTCAGTTGTTCAGTGCGGGCAGGGCTCCTGGGTGTCTCCTGGGATGTGGCAGGAATGGGGGTGGTGGTTGGCACAGATGTACCTGAGGCAGGTGCTGCAGGGGCTTGGACACCAGAGGGTCCAGGTGGGTTGGGGTCTTCCGCGGAGTGTTCAGAGGCATTGCTGCCGGTGGGATCAGGTTCCTACGGAGCCTGGGACTGTGATTCTTCCCCCCCATTGTTGGGGGGAGATCCATGACGTTGCCCTGTGTGTGAGAGAGAGACAATGTTAATGCTGTTTCATGCGACATCCATGTTTCATACATATTCAAGTTGGCACAGTTCCTCCAGGTAGTTGTATGTGCCTAGCATTCCCCTCACTGTTCACTTGTGGATGGGTATGTAGCGGGGCACAGATTGATATGTTCTCCTGAGTGTTTGACATGTAGATTTTTGGCCTGGATGCTTCTTTGGCTATGGATTGATCGTGTTGTGTCACATGTCCATTGTGAGAGTGGGTAAATCCATTGCCTGCCCCGGGGGTGTGTGCTTGTGTAAGGGGTGTGTGTGACAGGGCCTGCTGGTGGGTGTAGTGTGATTTGGCTGTGGGTCTCCCAGGTGATGTATATCTCCTCATGGTGCATGCTGCCATGACACTGAGTGTGAGTTCCTGTCCTGGATATCTGAGCTTGTGGTGTTGGTGTTTGAGTTTACAGTGGTGATGTAGCGCTTAAACGATTGAAAATTGTAGGGGTGCGTTATATTCACTGTTTGTCGGCACCCGCATATAATCAAATGTGTACTCAGGTATTTTGTGTGCGAAATGTATTAAGAGATGTATAAGCTGTATCGATTTAATTTAGAAGTGTTAGCAATGTACCATGATGCAGTGAATGTGTTTAGAGAAATGCATAGAGTTTAGTTCACTTGAACGCAATTGTGATGTTAAAATGTGTAGCCTAGAATACGTGTATGTAGACTGTTTAGTTTAAACATACATGAAAAGAAAGATGTAAGTGTCAATAGTGTGATTTAGACATGCTTGTGTAACCGAAGTAGTGGCCGGAATTCACATATATCGTTGAGGCGAAAGGCCTGGTATTTTCTTATGTTAGCTGAGGGCAATAGGCCAAAAGGGATTTATTCCAGTAGAGGTTTTAGGCTGTAGTAAATTGCAAAGTTAAAAGATGTGAAGTATGTCTGCATTGCATGATCTCACTCCAGGTGCAAGGACAGTTGCTCGTTAGTAGAGAAGTTCTTTGTTCACGAATTGACTTATGTAGTTAAAGCCAGACATGGGAGTGCATTGGAATGTGCCAATCATAACTCCTAGTGCAGACGGTGTCTGGGACTCAAGGCCAAGCTGATGGACGATGGAACTGGACAGCGCTCAATGGAAAATTACTGAAAGACGACCCGGCTGAAGAGGAGGCGCAAAGGGCGTGTTCTGGGATTTGGGGTTCTGTATTAGGGAAAGCGCCCCGAGGGTGGAGGCAGAACAGAGCAGCCCAGAGCAGAGAAGAGCTAGGCGAGGAGCTAGAGGGGGCAATTTTAGATCAAGCTCTCTAAGTGAAGACTTCTTAGGAAGTTTCACTCTGACACCTTTTCTCGATTTGAGGGTCTCAAGGGATTGCTAAGGATGGATGTCATCCAGTACAGAATAGGGACAGAGATGGTATGGTCCAGTGTCCCTAATATCGACATTGGCTTGGTAGTTTTCTAACTCATGCTTTTAGAAATTGTGCTTCTAGTTATTTTTATTCGTATGCGGATTCTTCGTAGAGTAGCATTTGTGTTAGTGCCTATGTACTTGTTGTGCCTCGTATTGAGGAGTTTGTATCTTCAAATTTTTATGCTGATAATAAAAGCCAGAGAGCCAAGAGATTAAGTCTCGAGTCCTTGATTATGACAAATTGCGGACAGCATTTTCCGATAATTGTGTTTATTCCCTCCACGCTATTGGGCAAGTAAAAAGTTCCATTCGACCAGAGTGGGTTCTTGTAGATAATTGACGGATACTAAAATGGGCCGGAGCAGTTGGTAGCAGAGACGGATGGTTACTTCCGATAGCGAGGGACGATTAGATTAGATAAGGATAAGTGATCCTTGAGGCCCATAGACGATAAGTGATGGTGAATCATCAGATGGTGAGCGGGAGACGACGGCGGCAGATGAGCATCGACGGCGAGTAGCAGTGCGGCAGGAAGCAGCAGCTCCAGGAGTGAGTATGAACAAAATGAGATGTTGTAGATTGCGGTGTTGATTTGTTGTGTGATGTCTTGCGGAGTTGGTGTGTATGTTGAGTGATTGTGAGATCAAGCTGTGAGCACGCGCAGCCCGGGAGTTGTGGTGTAGAAGACACCTGAGATAGATTTTGTTGACCACCCAAAGGAGATCGTGAGGTACTATCGATCACCTGGACCGAGATAGGGGGAGCGAATGTGTGTGTGTATGGCAACTTAACGCTGGTCATGGGTTGTTGTGTGTGGATCGGAGTGTTAGTAACCTATCAGGGGCGATCTGTCTGGCCGGACGGGGGCAGACGGTCGCCTATCGATGTCAACAAGGTCGAGAGACTGTGGTCGAACAGTCAGAGGCTGTGGACAGACAGCCAGAGAAGTAACTTAATCGGTTATTTCAGTGTATGAATGGGACGAGAGTAGGCGTGAAACGTGTCTGGAGAAGGGAACTGCTGCAAACGAAGGAAGGTGACGTCAGAGAGTGTCGCGCTGTGATAGGCCATTTGGTGTGAGTCGCGCTGTTATTGGAGGATTTAAGAGCAAGAAGTAAACAGAGCGCGAGATCGAACTTGCTCGTCATGAAGTGTCTTAAGGTTTTACGAGAATTGTGTAGAGGTGACAAGCATGTGGTCACTCGGAAGGGAGAAGAAGCCCCTCCCGAAGATACCCCAGCACATTACATGGCGAAGAATGTGGGATTACATACCATAGTTTGGATCGAGAATTGGCATAAGATTACACAAGGCGAAGGGGAACTAGCTTTCCCGAGGTATGGCTCCTTTAGGTTAGCGGTGCTGTATCAGTTGAAGTCTGTGATGGCGTCCTTAAGACCCTTGCCAAGGCCAACACAGTTCGAAGCATTACATGCGTGGATTCGAGCAGTGCATGATAAAGAAAAGGGAAGGAGTCAGGAAAGGATGAGAAAATCGATCAGGGCATTCCAGGATGCCAAGTGGGATGCAGCGGAGAAAAGATGGAGGGTGCAGGCGATTGAGGAAGAGAAACTGTATCCCTTATTGATAGATTCGACGGGGATAAGGCATGTGAAGGCACAGGACGAAGAAAGTGACTCCGATGACGGAGTATTGGAAAGATTGTTGGAGGAGAGACCACCTCCTTACAATGCAGAAGAAGCAGACGACAGATGGGGCGAGAGAGGGGAAACTAGAAGGGTAACAATTCAACCCGAGACTCGAGTAGAAGGGTTGGTCTCGTTTGGATCAGAGAGTCCACGGAGTCAGTCTGAGGCTAGTGGGAGGATTGAGAGAGAGATGAGGTTACCGGATGCATTGAGGGTACCGGTCACCATTGGACCGATTGTGTCGATTTATAGTCCGGAATCGGAGGAAAGGGAGAGGTCCGAACAGGTAGCGGAAAGAACGAGAAGGGAAAGCGAGGAAAGTGGGTTGGAGGGGGCAATGGCCCGACCTCCAAGCTCCGTACAATGGAGTACACCATTGGTAGCGGTGTCAGATACATCTAGGGGTGAAGAGGAACAGAGACCGGTGAGGCCGAGGAATCTGATGGAGTCGAGATCAGATTTAAGGTCGTGGGTACCATCAGAGAGGCATCAGAACCCGAACGTGGTCCAATCGGAGAGAGATCGGGCTAATTTTAGGAGTTATTCTGCTCCTATAGAAGCACCAGAAGAGAGGAGAGAGAAGGAACCGGAATGTGAATATGATGAGGGATGTGGAGCAAGTTGTCAGGTGTTGAAAGGAGCCTTGAGAGCAGGGATGATAGACATAGTAAGGCTCAAGGCGGAGGTAGATGAAATAATATATGGAAGTCTACCTCTTGAGAGAATAGTAACCTACAACCCGGATGAGCTGTTCTTTGTAGCGAAAGATGTGACTCGTAAAGCACGAATTGCACATGAGAAATTAAGGGGATTGGCGAAAGAATATGATGTGGATCTATTCAAGACTAGGGCGTTACAAGGAAGTCATAGGATGCATTATACTGAGCGGGAGCTGGAGGAGAAAAGGGTTGTTGGATTAAGGTCACATGCCAGAGAACTGATCCTAGCCATGCGAGTATGGCTGATGCTTGATAAATGGGAGGAGAGGTGGTCTAAGAAAAAGACCTCTAAGGGAGCGGAAGGAGGAACTCCGGGTACAGGGTTGCTACTGGCAAAGACTTTCCCTTTGAGGGAAGTGGCGAATGGAGGATATGTGCATGCACCATGGAGCAGGGGTGATTTGCCATCATTTACGAATGATTTTCCCAGGCTCAGGGAGAAGCCTGCAGAGTGGTACAAGCAAGTTGAACGCTTTGTTAAGATTTCGAAGGTATTATTGATCGATCTGAATACCTTATTTGACATTGTGGTTCCGGGAGATTTGTGTAACGCATGCAAGGTTGCTGTTGATTGGCCGGACTATGAGCCCGATAGGAACATGATTACAAATGGTCCGTCGCCAGCGGTGATGAGGCTGTATGATAAAGTAATTACTTGGTTGAAATCGAAGGTTTCACCCCAAGACATTGATTGGGTGAAAATAGACAGGACAGTGCAAGAACCAAAGGAGACAGTACATGAGTTTTATGAGAGACTCTTGAAGGCTTTTAAGCAGTACAGTGGCCTAGATGAGCTGGAAACGAAAGATATGGGACAGTTTGTTTCTAAGTTCGTGCTGGGTTTGAAGCCCGAGGTTAGTCTCATGATACAGCAGCATTTGATCTGTTGGCAGAATAAGCCCGTGGATGAAATCTTGCGGTATGCCAGGTACTGCACGGATGAGATTGAGTCGAAGCACAAGAAGATGAAAGATAATTTGTTGCTTATACAGATGCAAGCTGCTCAGGGACCGCCGAATGGGGGTCCAGGGGTAAGGAGACAGGGAAATTATCAGGTAGGAAATCAGAACGTGCAGGGTCAGGGAAGGCCAAGGCCCATAGACCCTAGGACAGGCATGGATGTAGCGATACTGAAAAAGACGACTGCTTGTCACCAGTGTCACCAGGTGGGACACTGGAGGCGCGAGTGTCCCTTGAGCCCCTGGAACCAGCAACAGATGGAGGGAGGAGTAGCTCAGGTCCCTGGGGTGGAACAGGTACAGACGGTGACTACACCGAGAATGATGCAAGGGGGGACAGGCATCCCGCAAGTGCAGGTTCCCCAGCCACCCAGGATACAGAACATACAGCAGGGAGCTCGAACTTCTTTGCAGATGCCCATATTTGAAATAAGTGAGGAAAAGGATACAGATTTGCTGGCCCGGTTGAGTTTAAGCCAAGATGATGACTGCATACTTAGGGCCATTTTAGAGGTAGATCAGAGAGGACCCTTTGTGGAAGCAGAGCTTGACGGACACCCTACTACCTTTTTAGTCGATACGGGGGCTACTAGGTCGACTATAAGATCAGCAGTAGTTCCGGGCGTAGCCCTTTCCGGGGAAAGTATACAGGTTGTTGGAGTGGCGAATAAGAGGCTAGTTAGCCCTTTGACAGAACCGATTCCAGTCAGGATAGGAAATTTTAGGGATCGCCACCAGTTCGTGGTGTGCGATTCTAGTCCTGTTTGTTTATTGGGGAGAGACTTGCTGTGCAAGCTCAATTGCACAATTTACTGTACCCCGAAAGGAGTAGAGGTACAGACAAGGGATGATGATGCGACCTTTAAGGTTGCAAATCAGCGGGTGTGTGTGGAAATGTACCCAGCTTTGACGGTGGAGGAGCTTCCACTTGATTTGAGGGACTCAGTCTCAATCGATGTGTGGGACCTAAGTGGAGAGGAGATTGGCTTAGTCAGGGGAGTGGAACCAGTGAAGATACAGGTAAAGCCAAACGCGGAATTCCCGAGAACCCCTCAGTATAAATTATCCCCTGAAACGGTTGCAGGGATTAAACCTGTGATCGAGTCCATGATTAAGCAGGGAATACTGGTGGAAATCATGGGTAGTCCATGCAATTCGCCCATTATGGGACTGCAGAAACCAAGTGGGAAGTTCAGGATAGTGCAAGATTTGCGGAAAATAAACGACATAGTCGTTCCATGTTGTCCAGTGGTACCGAATCCATCTGTGATCCTGTTTCAGATCCCATGTGAAGCTGAATGGTTCACAGTGATTGACTTGTGTCAAGCATTTTTTTCGATTCCCTCACATGAAGAGAGCAGATTTCTTTTTGCATTTAGACTAGAGAACCGTGTATTAACGTGGTGTCGTATCCCACAGGGGTACACAGAGAGTCCATCGATTTTTAATCAACTTTTGAAGAAAAACCTCGAAAGTCTTGTGTTGCCACAGAACTCTGTTTTAGTGCAATACATTGATGATCTGCTTGTTGCGTCGGAAACAGAAGACGCTTGCAGAACTGATACGATTGCGTTGTTGAATTTCCTGGGGGAAAATGGTCACAAGGTGTCCCCAAACAAGCTGCAATACTGTTTACCTGAGGTACATTATTTGGGGCACAGAATTGAGAAGGGTAAAAGAAAGGTGTCTCCAGATGGCATTGATGCGATTCTGAGAATGCCAGTTCCCTCGACGCAGAGGGAAGTTAGAATGTTTTTGGGAATGGTGGGGTATTGCCGCCAGTGGATCCCAAACTTTTCCTTTGAAGCGAAGCCTTTACAGCGGCTGACGCGAAAGGACGTAAGTGATCCGGTACCATGGGGGGACGACTGTTTGAAATCATTTCTGAGGCTGAGAGAAGCCTTATGTAGCGCTCCTGCGTTGGGAATACCGGTTTACAACAAGGCATTCGCGTTATTCTGCTGCGAAAGAGAAGGTTGCGCATTAGCAGTGTTAACTCAGAATCATGGAGGTGTCCGTAGACCAGTTGCCTATTTCTCAGCTACCCTAGATCCGGTAGCTTCTGCGTTGCCCGGATGTCTCAGATCCGTTGCGGCAACAGGTGTCAGCATCGAGAGATGTGAGAGCATTGTGATGGGTCATCCTCTTACTGTACATGTGCCACATTCTGTTGAACTGTTGATGACTAGGACTAAAACACAGCATCTCACGAACAATAGGCTGACTCGTTATGAGCAAGTTATCCTTGCAGCCAATAATGTGATATTGAAGAGATGTGCTGTTTTAAATCCTGCTACCTTGTTACCTGTCCCAAATGTAGATGATAATGAAGATTGTGAGGACCATGATTGTCTCGATGTGACTGAACTATGCAACAAACCGAGACCAGACATTGTCGATGAACCACTCCCAGTATCGGATGAAATTTTCTTTGTGGACGGTTCATGTTTAAGAGACAGTGTCGGTCGATTGAGAGCAGCGTTTGCTGTATGCACCATCGCGGGGGTGGTTGAAGCCGCTTGTTTAGAAGGAGTACACTCCGCGCAGGTGGCGGAGCTTATTGCTTTGACTCTTGCCTGTGTGGCAGCTGATAAGATCCGTGTAACGATTTACACGGACAGCCAATATGGGTTTGGTGTGGTTCATGACTTCGGACAGCTATGGTCCCAGAGAGGGTTTATGATGTCTTCAGGTTCACCCATTAGAAATGGTGACTATGTGCGAAAATTGCTTGAAGCATTGCAAGGTCCTGATGAAATTGCTGTTGTTAAATGTGCTGCACACACGAAGGGAAATGATTTTGTTTCATTGGGTAACAATTATGCCGATGAAGTAGCCCGGTTTTGTGCAGAGCAGGGATGTAATTATACGGAGAATCACATTGAGGAAACTGAGGAGAAAACGGTGTATGACCAGATGTTAGCAATGGCAGACTCATGGGAGGAACTGAAGCAGCTTCAGAAAGGGGTCTCGGATCAGGAACGAGACAGCTGGATACGAGCTGGATGTGAGAAAGGAGATGTGGATATATGGGTTTCGAATGATGGACGAGCGGTGTTGCCAGAATGTTTATTGAATCCCATGGCGAGGTTGATACATGGTGCTGTACATCTTGGTAGAGACGCAATGATGAGAGTGTTTCGTCAGACTTGGTACAACCCGAAGTTTCGGGCAGTGGCTGAAACCGTGTGCCAGAGGTGTGTCACTTGTCAACAGATGAATGTAGGAAAGAGGACAGCTGTGACGTTGAGTCACATAGGGAGGTCAGGTGGACCTTTCAATAGGATGCAGCTGGATTTCGTTGAAATGCCGAAGTGTAATGGGTTGAGGTACATATTAGTGATAGTATGTGTCTTTTCCAGGTGGGTGGAGGCATACCCTACACGCAGATGTGACACACTTACGGTAGCAAAACTATTATTGAGAGAACTCATTCTGAGGTACGGTTTTCCGACCTCTTTTGAATCAGATAGAGAAACTCATTTCCACAGTGAGGTCATGAAGTTGCTTTGTGCCGCCCTAAATATAGATCAGAGGTTACATTGTAGCTATAGACCAGAAGCTTCAGGGATAGTGGAGCAGGTGAATGGAACTCTGAAGGCTCGGATGGCGAAAGTGTGTTCGTCGACGTCCCTGAAATGGCCTGACGCATTACCTTTGGTCCTCATGAGTCTCCAAAGTGTGCCTGATAGAAGGACTGGATTGTCACCCCATGAAATCCTCATGGGGAGGGCGATGCGGTTGCCTGCAATACCTGCCACTGCTCTGATAAATATTACTGATGATATGATCCTGGACTATTGTAAAGGCCTTGCTGACGTGGTCCGTTCTGTGTCTCAGCAGGTGCAGACTGCAACGGTTCTAGCTGCGAGTGACCTGTGCCACGACTTATGCCCAGGAGATTGGGTCCTAGTCCGCAAGCACGTGAGGAAGAGTTGCCTGGATGCTAGGTGGCGAGGACCGTTTCAAGTGATCCTCATCACGAACACAGCAGTAAAGTGTGGTGGTTTACCGAACTGGGTGCATGCTTCCCATACCCGTAGAGTTCCAGCACCCTTGGAACATACAGCCCCTCTCCAGAACGAAAACCCAGCTGAGGTGGCAGAACCATCTGAGAGGGTAAGTCAAGCTGTGGGGGTTGTTGAAGCAGCTGGTGGTGCACTGAATCAAGCTGAAGGAGAACGTGAAAGAAGCATCGAACCAGAAACAGGAGAAGAAATAAGAGGTGCAGTGGGCAGTACTGAATCGAGTTCTGCCGAGGAAGAGGAGATCAGTGCACAGGGTATCGAGGGGAAGACCGGAGGTGCCACAGAAGCAGAAAGGGTTTGGCCCGCAAGACAGAAACGGGTAAACCTCAGGTTGGCGCCGAGCACAGATCTTGCACCAGTTTCGGAGGAGCCAGAAGCAGAATCGAGTGACGAGGAGCATCCTCAAGGTACCTTGAGAAGGTCAAAGGGAACTAGAGTGCCAAGCCGGAAGTACGCTTCACCAGAGTGGGCATATCCAGTGACTGATGCCAGGCTTACCGAGCACGGGAAGATTGAGGTCAATGACATTGGTCAGCAGTGCTCCGTTTCCGAGAGTAGAAGTGTTGCTGAGAATTCCGGGATTGGAGATCGATGGAATCCTGACCATCAACATCCCGAATCCACCATTTCTAAGCCTCATTCGTGGTATGATCTTGGACACTTTGGATTTCCCGACGTTCACAGTTGTGCCAGATCCACAAGAACTGACCATTCTTAAGCTCGAGATATTGCAGGGGGTCCTAGAACTGTTGGGACCAGCAGTTATTTTGGACTGATTCAAGAGTGTTGTAAAGCAGGGAAAAAGAAGATAACCTAGATCCGAGCGGAAGAAGAATAAAATTAGGGACCTTCCGTTGTAGAACGAAGAAAAGTTAGGGAGGTTTGCCAAAAGTTCGCAAAAGAGACATTGATGAGAAAGAGACTTACCATTCCAGAGACTGTATTGAACATTGAGTATATTCCGAAGATGGCAGATCCTGCAAACACACATCGTAGGGCTAGATTGATAATAGGCACATTGGTAGGAGTTGTGATAGCCACTATATTTTCAGTAGTGATAAGTTCGTACATGGTGGCTCCCAGGCAGGAGGGGGAGGTTCAGGTAGCACCTACACCTATTACCCCAGGACAGAGAGGTGTCAGTATCCGAGATCAGAGAACATCAAAGTTAAGGGAGGATCGTAGACTCCATATGGATTTGTCGAAGGGTGATTTTAAACTCAATGCTTATGCGAAGTTGTTATATGAGTATGTTGATGCGATGGAAGTGAAGGATTGCTATGTGTGTATGCAGCTGCCTGCTTCAGTAGATCAAGGTATCAAGTATCCTCATCTCCCATTGACATATGGGATTTCCTGTAGTTTATTGCTCAGTTTATTTTACGACAGGAGGCAGTTCGAGTATTTCTTTTCAAATTTTGATACGGTACTTCCTGAAGTTCCAGCAATCAAGCATTTGAATAAGTACGACTATTATAAGAAAGAGGACAGACTCCTGAAGTATTTTAGACCTACTGTGAAGCTGGATACTGCGCATGCTCACAGGCATAACCTGACATGTGCATTGTCCGAGACAGAGAAGAAATTCATTGATCAGGTAGAGGACAGATATAGAAAGTTGACCCAGACACGAGACACCGGAGATAGTCCAGTAGATTGGACTGAGGAGGAGAAATCTCACAAGTCCAAGGGAAGCTATGGACCAATTGCATTAGATGAACTGCAGAAAGGGAATTTGTGTATTGGACGTCCTCAATCAGCTACTGAGAAGGTTGCAGTAGGACATAGCACCTGTTCTCAGACCTTCACTATGGAGGCTTCTGTTAAGGACTTTATGCAAGGTCCAGTAGAAGTGATTCCGACAGTGTATTATGTATGTGGGAAGAATGCTTATGTCAGATTGCCTGCAAATTGGTATGGCATATGTTATTTGGCCATCATATTCCCGAAGATTTATCACACAGAGGACTTGGAGTTGTTAGAGACGAGACAACATTCTAGGAGACGTAGGACTGTAAAGGCAGGTGCAGTGATTGGTGATTTATATGGAGCAATGATACCTAGTATGGGTGTGGTTTTGAATGATGTGAAGATCAGAAGGTTGGCGACAGTAGTTGATGAGCTGTCTATGAATACGGCGAGGTCTTTGTTGTTGGTGACGGGAGAGATGTTGTCGATAAGGAATATGGTTATGCAGAATCGCCTTGCGTTGGACGTGCTATTAGCTAAGGAGGGCGGGGTCTGTAAATTATTGAAGGTTCAAGAATGCTGCACATATATTCCAGACAATACGAAGGAGTTGGGGAAGTACATAGACAACATCACAACTATTCACAAGGAAATTATGGATTTGACGGAGGAGAATGTGTGGGAAAAGATTGGACAAGGATTTGGTAGAGTGGGAACATGGTTTGCGAATTTGGGAAGAGGATTTCTTGGATCAGTGTTGAAGCCAATTATCATTGCTGTAGTTTGTGTGATCTGTTTGTGGGGATGTGTGAAAGCGTGGAAGTGGTATCAGGGAGGCAAAGTTGAAAGAGCTCTTAGAGCAAATGAGAAGAGGATGGCAAAATTTCAGGATCAACAATATGAGAGTCTTAAGAGAATGGAGGGAGTTCGACATGGCAGAGCCATGACCAGTACGGTTTAAATCAGTTCTAAAGAAGGGAGATTGTAATGGTGTGATGACAGATATCATCAAAGGGGGGAACTGATGTAGCGCTTGAAAGATTGAAAATTGTAGGGGTGTGTTATATTCACTGTTAGTCGGCACCCGCATATAATCAAATGTGTACTCAGGTATTTTGTGTGCGAAATGTATTAAGAGATGTATAAGCTGTATCGATTTAATTTAGAAGTGTTAGCAATGTACCATGATGCAGTGAATGTGTTTAGAGAAATGCATAGAGTTTAGTTTACTTGAACGCAATTGTGATGTTAAAATGTGTAGCCTAGAATACGTGCATGTAGACTGTTTAGTTTAAACATACATGAAAAGAAAGATGTAAATGTCAATAGTGTGATTTAGACATGCTTGTGTAACCGAAGTAGCGGCCGGAATTCACATATATCGTTGAGGCGAAAGGCCTGGTATTTTCTTATGTTAGCCGAGGGCAATAGGCCAAAAGGGATTTATTCCAGTAGAGGTTTTAGCCTAGGCTGTAGTAAATTGCAAAGTTAAAAGATGTGAAGTATGTCTGCATTGCATGATCTCACTCCAGGTGCAAGGACAGTTGCTCGTTAGTAGAGAAGTTCTTTGTTCACGAATTGACTTATGTAGTTAAAGCGAGACATGGGAGTGCATTGGAATGTGCCAATCGTAACTCCTAGTGCGGACGGTGTCTGGGACTCAAGGCCAAGCTGATGGACGATGGAACTGGACAGCGCTCAATGGAAAATTACTGAAAGACGACCCGGCTGAAGAGGAGGCGCAAAGGGCGTGTTCTGGGATTTGGGGTTCTGTATTAGGGAAAGCGCCCCGAGGGTGGAGGCAGAACAGAGCAGCCCAGAGCAGAGAAGAGCTAGGCGAGGAGCTAGAGTGGGCAATTTTAGATCAAGCTCTCTAAGTGAAGACTTCTTAGGAAGTTTCACTCTGACACCTTTTCTCGATTTGAGGGTCTCAAGGGATTGCTAAGTAGGGATGTCATCCAGTACAGAATAGGGACAGAGATGGTATGGTCCAGTGTCCCTAATATCGACATTGGCTTGGTAGTTTTCTACCTCATGCTTTTAGAAATTGTGCTTCTAGTTATTTTTAGTCGTATGCGGATTCTTCGTAGAGTAGCATTTGTGTTAGTGCCTATGTACTTGTTGTGCCTCGTATTGAGGAGTTTGTATCTTCAAAGTTTTATGCTGATAATAAAAGCCAGAGAGCCAAGAGATTAAGTCTCGAGTCCTTGATTATGACAAATTGCGGACAGCATTTTCCGATAATTGTGTTTATTCCCTCCACGCTATTGGGCAAGTAAAAAGTTCCATCCGACCAGAGTGGGTTCTTGTAGATAATTGGCGGATACTAAAATGGGCCGGAGCAGTGGTCACAGGAGGGCCTTGTGCTGCCTACAGCAGGGCCAAGTGTCAGCTACCTTGTCAGTACTTTGCCAGTCCCTGTGCATTGAGCATGGTGCATCGGTATGTACCTGGGCCATGTGGGCTGAGGGCAAGGGTGTCTGCTTCTGAGTTGAACAATGTGTTTTGTGAGCCCCACCCTCCCAGCATCCCGGACATCCAGTCTTGGGTTTGTGGTTCGTGTAGCCTGGGACATGGCATGGCCTTCCTTTGAGGATGGGGCATACACATGTTAGTGGTATGGGCGTTGTTTTTGAGTGTGGTGGTGTCCGGTGAGGGCTTGGGGGTAGTTGCATGCCTTTGGTGTAGTTGGGGTGTGGATGCCATTACCCCCATGTTACGTAAGTTGTTTGTGTACTCACCAGGCTCTGCAACTCCTTCGACTCCGTGTACTCCCACCGGCGGAAGCAGGGCCATCACCTTCTCCTCCCAGGGATGGTAATGTACTGGTCTGCGGGGCAGCCCACCTCCAGTGATGTTGCTCTGGGCGTAGTCCTCGTTCATTTGGCGCTTGACTGCCCTCCACAGATCGTACCACCTGGCTTGGCATTCATTCCTGGTCCATCTGATGGGCGCAACAGCATTCACCCTATTGATGATCCTCTGCCACAGGCGTGATTTTTCGGCTATGCTGGTCTGTCTGACCAATGTTCCAAAGAGCTGTGGCTCGACTCTGATGACTTCGTTGACAAGGATGTCCAGCTCCTCCCTTGTGAACTTTGGATTCTTGTCTGTGGGCATGGTGTGGGGTGAGGGTGTGGATGGTTGTGGGTGTGTGGGTGTGAATGTGAAGGTGTGTGTGGAAATGTGGAGAGGGGGTTTGTGTGAAGGAGTGTGTGTGAAGGTGTATATGTTAAGGTATATGGGTGCAATTGGGGTGTGCTCTGTAGCTGCAGTGGGTCTGTTGCAAAGGCTCATGGTTTGTGTGTGTGGGCCCTTTTTATGGGTCCATTTGTGGGTGGGCCTGAGTTTGAATTTTTGGTGGGTGTGTTATAAGAGGTGGTTGTCAGTTTGGGCCTCTGTTTACCTGTTTGGATGTGCCAGGTCAGTCATTTAGATGTATTTTCGACTGTAGACGTGTTTTGTGGTGTTGTGCGACTCAAATTGACCCTCCTTGTGGTGTTTTACAGTGTCCTGGTTCAGTACGAGTCGTTTTCGCGTATATAAGGTGCGTACATACGCGATGTTGTTGTCCTGTGCTCGCATATGCAATGTTGTTGTAAGGTCCGTACATACACGATGCTGGGGGACGGTACTGGGGTACGGTGCGTCCAAGTACAGGGCTAGGGTACGGTGGTGGGGTGCGGTGCGTCCAAGTACGGGGCTGGGGTACGGTGGTGGGGTATGGTGCGTCCGAGTACGGGGCTGGGGTACGGTGCTGGGGTACGGTGCGGACATGGAGTGGGGGTACGGTGCGTACAGGTACGGGGCTGGAGTACTGTGGTGGGGTGCGGTGCGTCCAAGTACGTGGCTGGAGTACGGTGGTGGGGTACGGTGCGTCCAGGTACAGGGCTGGGGTACGGTGCTGGGGTACGGTGCTGGGGTACGGTGCATCCAAGTACGGGGCTGGGGTACAGTGCGTACAAGTACAGGGCTGGGGTACGGTGATGGGGTATGGTGCGTCCAGGTAGGGGGCTGGGGTACGGTGGTGGGGTACGGTGCGTCCAAGTATGGGGCTGGGGTACGGTGATGGGGTATGGTGCGTACAGGTACGGAGCTGGGGTACGGTGGTGGGGTGCGGTGCGTCCAAGTACGGGGCTGGGGTACGGTGGCGGGGTATGATGCGTACAAGTACGGGGCTGGGGTACGGTGCTGGGGTAGGGTGCGTACGAGTACGGGGCTGGGGTATGGTGCTGGGGTACGGTGCGTACGAGTAAGGGGCTGGGGTACGGTGCTGGGGTACGGTGCGTACGAGTAAGGGGCTGAGGTACGGTGGTGGGGTACGGTGCGTACAAGTACGGGGCTGGGGTACGGTGCTGGGGTACGGTGCAGACATGGAGGGGGGTACAGTACTGACATACGGGGGTACGGTACTGACATACGGGGGTACCTGCGGACATACGCAGGGGGAGGGGGGGCTGTACGGCTCGTATCCCGGGCACAAGTTTATCCGGGATACGAGTGGTACAGAGTTTGCTCCGTACGGTACGTTTTACATACGCTTGTGTATTGGAAGGGCGGTACGGATCGCACTTGTGCGCTCGGACTTCAGTTTTACGAATTGTACGTAAAACTGTCCGGGGACGTCTCGTAGACCTTTTGCCAATGCGATTCGTATGTATTTTTCACGTACGAATCGTACTTCACCGGTGGGACGGCACTTGTACGATTCGTACGTAAAAAAATACGGATACGAGTCGTACGGAATTTTTTTTAACGGATCGGAATCGGCACCATAATGTTAAAATAAATTAAACATATACATATACAATATAAAATATATACTTACTTAATAATATTCGTAAATAATTATTTTAATAACTTATAAATTGTTAAAAACATTTTATAAATTATAAATACATATATACACATGGAAAAATATTGGATAGTGGAGGGAATACAATTACTATTCCCACTCCAGAGAGTGCAACAGTAGGGAAAGTGTTGGATAGTGTAGAGGTAAAAATTACTATTCCCATTCCAGTGAGTGAAACAGTAGGGAAAGTGTTGGATAGCATAGGGGTTATAATTTCTAATCCAACTCCAGAGAGTGCAACAGTAGGGAAAGTGTTGGATAGCGTAGTGATAAAAATTACTATTCCCACTCCAGAGAGTGCAACAGAAGGGAAAGTGTTGGATAGCGTAGGGGTTTAAAATAACATACTTATCAATTAAATATTTTTTTTAATTAAATAGTGAATTAATAATAAATCAACAAAAAATCTATTATAAATACCAATAAAATATATTTAATAATTGCTTTAATAACATTAAATTACTTCCCATCCTATTCCCCAATAAACCCCCAACCCGCTCTGCATATAAATTAATACAATGAATGTAATTATTAATTAATCTATTAATAAACATTAATTACCAATTAACATGTATTAACAATAAATTAATTCATTAATTATCCATACCAAATGAATACAAATTAATTAACAATTGATAATTAATTAACAATTAATTATCAATCCCAATAAATACCAATTAATCATTACTTAATTACAATTACATTACTACCCACCCTATTCCCCTATACACCCACAACCCGTTACGGAACTAAAATGCAAAATTTAATTAAAATAATTAATAATTTCTAAAAATTATGATTTAATTTACCATAATTGAATTACCTCCCACCCTATTCCCCTATAAACCCACAACCTGCTACGGTACTAAAATGGAAAATGTACTTTAATTTACTAACTTCTAAATATTTAATACATATATTTTAAAAAAATACAAAATATAACAAAACATGTGAAACACATTACATACAACGACCCTGAACTAGCCAATAACACAGTGACTCCATGGCTGGAAATGTCGTTAGATTTGCTAATCTGATGACCAACAAAAAAGATAGTCACCGCTTAATATGGTACAATTCCAAACTCAGAAAGCAGAAACAAACGTGTAAGCGCCTGGAAAGAAGGTGGAGAAAGAATTTCTCTGCAATCGAGAAATCAAAGTATAGAGAAGCCATTAATATCTACAAGGCTGAAATTAGGCTGGCAGAAGTAGAATATTATGGTAAAAATGTTTAGAATTGCCAAACACCTTCTTAAGCCACCTGAGCCCCCTCTTCCTACAGATGACCCCTTAAGGAGATGTAATAAGTTGGCGCACTTCTTTTTTAAAAAAATCAATGATATCTATTCTACCTTTCCTCCCTCGCCAGGACTGATAGATATCTCCTGCCCAGAAGGCCTAGTCAAATCTCCGGTTCCAGTTATTGAGACCATCCCCCCCATGGACCTGGAATCTTTAAAAGCCTATACTTATCAGCTGAAATCTGGTTCTCCCAGTGATGTGATAACTCCGGTTTTTATAAACCAGGTTTTTGATTCTATCAGCTCAGTTGTTCTTGATCTCATTAATCTTTCACTGTCCACTGGGATTGTCCCATCCCCATGGAAACAGGCCATGGTCAGAGCCCTCTTAAAGAAACCTACCCTGGATCCGGAAATCTTCGCTAACTATCGGCCAATCTCACTGCTGCCAGGATTTGCAAAGATTTGCGAAAGATACGTTAATTCGATTCTTTCCGCCTTTTTGGAAGGAAACGATCACCTGCACCCCTCTCAAACTGGCTTCTGACCACAGCAGGGTACTGAAACGGCCTTGCTAGTAGTGGTTGAGGAATCAAGGAAAATTTTAGATGTCGGTGGGTCCGCAGCCATTATACTACTCGATCACAGCGCGGCCTTCGACACAGTCAATCACCAGCTTCTGATTGATAGACTTAGGGAGTCTGGGGTTTCAGGAGCCCTGCTTAAATGGCTTGAGTCATTCCTTAAAGATAGATCTTTTCAAGTCTTTGAGGACAATTTTATCTCGGAAAGAATGCCTGCGCACTGTGGGGTTCCTTAGGGATCCTCCCTGAGCCCCACGCTTTTCAATGTGTATGTGCGACCTTTGGCAAAAGTGGTCAAGCCTTTTGGGGTTAAAATCGTCTCATATGCAGACGATACACAGTTAATTGTGTCCCTTAATCAGTTGAATGATAATCAGTTTTGCCTGGCCAACTGCCTGGAGAAAGTGTCCGCTTGGATGGATAACTCCTTTTTAAAATTAAATGCTGCAAAAACTGAACTGATGTTTTTGGGAAAACCCACTAACATCAACCCTGGTGTTTTCTGGCCTAAATGTCTAGGAACTATGCCCACACCCAAAGAACACATAAAGAGTCTTGGGGTTTGGTTCGATCGCAAACTAGAGTTTAAGGAGCAGGCACGTAAGGTAGCTGCTACCTGCTTTGGAATCCTCAAAATGATTAGGAAAATCCTACCCTTGCTCCCTTTTAGTGCAGGGAAACTGTTGGGGCAGGCCCTGATTTTTTCACGGCTCGACTACGCTAATGTGCTCTACCTTGGCTCCTCGGACGCCACCATTAAAAAGCTTCAAGTGGTGCAAAATTGTGCCGCACGCTCCCTCATGCAGGCCCCTTATCAAGCATCGGCGAAGCCCTTGCTTATCTCTCTGCACTGGTTGCCAGTGGCAGAGAGAATCCAGTTCAAGGCCCTGTGCATCGCTCACAGGGATTTGTCCTCCATGGCACCTCCGATTCTCAGGACTATCATTACCCCTTACGTCCCAATTAGAACTCTAAGCTCAGGAAAGAAACGTCATGCTACAGTTCTGAGAGTTAATCGAGTACGGAGTGGTGGTAGGATGTTCTCCATTCTATCATCGAAAAGCTGGATTCAGCTTCCAGATCATGTTCGGCTTGAGACTAATCACCTTTCCTTTCGCAAATCTCTGAAGACTCTACTGTTCCCCTGATGCTCCTTACTGTCGGTAATTGGTTTTGTCATTAGTGCTGGGAGGCCTTTGGTAGCCATGCGCTATACAAGTACCTATTCATTCATATAAAATACATACTAAAGTACATAACACTAACATAAACATCGATATTATTAACATCGATATTTTTGCTATCGATATTACTAACTTCGATATTAACAAAAACGATATTTCTTACCTTCAGGTCGATATTCTGGTCACCGATATTCTTGATGCTGATATTCTGTCCCTCCGATATTTAAAACTCGAAATTTATGTAGGTCGAAATAAAAAAGTCAATATTATGTTTGTGCACCGGTAATATGACCTGCATCAAAATGAAGGTGCATGTGGGAGGTGATATAGGTGTCCCCATTCAAATGTATGCATTACATGCCCAGAAATATCTCTCAGATCAATGATCCTGTGGAAACTGCAACTTTGACCTCCTCATAAGGAGACATTCCTCATCCTTATGGATACATTATGCCCAAAGAGCACCCACATGCAGTGTTTTTGGAAGCTGGATTCAATGAAAACCACAAAATTCCCACGAAACTTCGAACAAAAGTTCTTTGGGATTATTTTAATTTGTATATTTTACAATTCAGCCTGAAAAGGGTGCCGAGTTGAAATTTTAACCGCGTACGTATGTGTTCAGAATGAACGCAGACAGTGGGTTCTGCACCCGAGAGCAGATGGATTAACATTTCACCCAGTGCAGCTCAGCAGCAGAAGATGCTGAGCTGCGTTGAGTGAAAGGGAGAGCAGAACAGAGCTGCTGCTACTTTCCTCTGTACTTTAGGCTGGCACTCGGCAATGCACACACTGGGGCCTTCAATACAAAAATGAGGCTTTCATTTTTCTACCACATTGTATGTGTGCTGTACAGGACAGTACAAATGCAAGATGGGAAAAAAATGTGAAGACTTTTAAAGTTGCTTCACTGTTATGCCTGTCTAGATGTGCATAATTTTTTTAGTTCAAATGCTAAGTGTTGGACCTCGCCCTTTTTGCAGGGTCATCCCTAAACATTTTGCCTTCCTCCGGTATTTTTTCTGACCTGTTGTTGGCTGTTTTAAGACTCTGGGCACCTTACCACTGCTGATCAGTGCTAAGGTGCACATGCTCTCCCCATGGTAAAATGTTAACATTGATTGGTTTCCACAATTGGTTTATTTGGTTTACTGTCAGCCCCTAGTAAAGTGCACCAGGAGTGCCAGGGCTTGTAAATACAAATGCCGCTAGTGGGCTTGCAGCACTGGTTGTGCCACCCACAGAAGCGGCCTAGTAAAATGTGTCTAGGGTCTGCCACTGCAGAACCTGCGCACAATCTGGTACTGTCGCGCTGATTGCGCAAGTGCACCTACTTGCCAGTCCCTAAACCTTCCCTTAACTACATATTAGTCACCCCTCTGGTAGGCCCAAGGGCAGGGTGCATTGTAGGCATAAGGTAGGACATGCCCTGATGTGTGTGGCATGTCCTAATAGTGAATTACAGCCATTTTCGTTTTTCACTATTGAAGGCTACCTGCTCTCCATAGGCCAGAATGGGCTGCTGGAATTACTACACGCTGTAATCCCAGTGGACTCATAGAGCATGGTAGAAAGTCATGTTTAGTACGCCTGAACTCAGAATAATAAAATACTTCTTTTAGTAAAGTTTATTTTAATATCCTGTGTTTGTAAATACTACTCTTAGAAAGTTAGTATTTACTGACCTGGCCATTTCAGTCCGCCTCTGCTGTGTGTGTGTGTTCTGCCTAGCAACAGTGAAGAGCAGGGCTGGGGAATTCCAGGAGACAGGCTGGCTGCCATGTGGTGGGTAGAGAGATTACACCAGGATGGGTGGGAGGAGTACACCTTGACTCTTGAATAGACCTGTGCTCTGCCACCACAATGCCGGCTCCGCCTCCTGTGGAGCGGCTGATGTCTCTGCCCTGCTGCTGAAAGGAAAGAGCAGAGTCACCACAACAAAGTGCTCCAAAACTGGACTGAGCCAGGCCCAGGCCCCCTGGCGACAAAGAACAAAAGATTTGCGCTTTAAAAGAAGGAGCCCTGCTCCTAAGAAGTCAGATCCTGTTTGCGCCAAGACGAACCTCTGCCTGAAGGAGAAGGACCTGGAGAAGCTGAAGGAGGAATACTGTCTCTCTGCCTGAGAGACTGGCCTACAGTGGGTGCCTGTCTGCTGGAAGGAGAGGAAAAGACTAAAGGAAAAGACTTTGCATCAACTTGTGCTTTCAAACAATCTCCAAGGGCTTGCTTGGGAACTTGCCCCCTGATCTGCGCCCCAGGAACAGTGGGTGCTACCTTTCCCCCAGAAGAGGAGAAGCTGCTGGACGCAATCCCGTGACGCTGATCCCCAGAGAGCCTGTGTGCCTTTCACTTTCTCTGCACCGCGACATCTGCCACCTGGGGCTACCACGAGCACCGCCAGGACCTGCCTAGCTGGTCCCAGCACCGCAAGTACCTGCCCCTCCGAGCCGTAGCTCGCACCGCAAAGAAAAGAACCTGAGTGTCCAACCACCGAGCCTCTGCGACCCTGCGCCGCTGAGATCACCGCGAGGACCTTTTACACACTGGTGATCCCCGGGAAAGCCGATCGCGCTGCAACGCGCTAAGAATTGCCCCGGAGCTGCTCTCCCCTCCTCTGACCTTGGTCGTGTGGCTGAGACCTTCTGCGAGTGTACCACGAAGCACCGCCGCCCTCTGACTGTGAGGGACGACACCGCGACGTGGGACACCTCTCCGTGGAACCCCGAGGCTGCAGTGACCATCCCCGTGAAGACTAAAGGTATTTGTGCTTGTTCGCGCTAAAGTACGGCCCGTACTTGCCTTCGTACGAGCCGTACCTACATTGGGAAGATTTGGGGCTTGTGCACGTGATACGGCCTGTACTTGCCTTCGTACGGACCGTACCTGCTTTTAAAGTAACTTGTACCCCTTGGGACGGCCCGTACCTGCCTTCGTACGGCGCGTCCCTGCCTCTGGGATAACTTGTGTCTGGTACCGTAGTTCGACCCGTACTGCCCTTGTACGCACCGTACCAGTGCTGCCGTCCGTGTACGGCGCGTCCCTGCCACTGCACGGACCGTACAGCATTGAAATCTATTGCCGGCGCTCACGCGGGAAGCATGAGACTTCGCAAGCGAAGCCTGTAGCGAGTTTGACGCGTACCTACGTAGGTACGACCCGTCTGGTTCAAGGCCTGCATACGTGTACTCACACGAGAAACGTGATAAATGGCACGACGGACTAAAATAGCAGTACGAAGTGTACCTGAGGCGCTACGAAGCGCACAACCCCCCAAAAGAGCCTATTTTGAACAGAACTGTGCCATTTTTACAACTGTGGACTGCCTTTAAGCCTATAAGAGTAACTGGATTAGTACTTACAAGAGAACTGTATTTTAGCAACCAGCATGCAAGAAATCTTTTATATAAAGACATATATTTTTACAAGAATTCAGCCTTGTGTCTTTGTGTGGTGGGGAGGTGATTATTGTGTGGGACAACTTGAACGCTTAACCTAATGCCCTCTGGAAATCTAGCCTGACTGCTCGCGCCACGTTACCTAGAGGGTGAGCAGGGGTTATTTTTAAAGAGGTAATCCTACGCCCTGACTTAGAGGAAAGGGTCCCTGCTTGTCACAAGTGCATACCTGCGCCAACCAGAGACCCCGGATTCTAACACTAAGATGTGCATCAAACCCCATGAGTGGTTCATTGAGAAGGTCCATGAACCACCGATGGCATGCACTCTTGATGCCCTGTGGCGCAAAGTAGTGCACAGCGCTACTTTTCTTTTCTTTTCTCAACTTTCCATTGCAAATCATGATTTGCAATGAAAAGTAAATGCATCCACAGCACTGTGCACTGGGTTTGTGCCACATTTTTTATGGAACCTGGTGCAAAGTTTTTGTAAATCTGCACCTTTGCGTAAACGGGTAGTGGTTGCACACCTAGGGCCATATGTAGGTAGCTAAATACCGGTCGGTAACGGCTGAAATTCGGTAAATATCCCGTTACCGACCGGTATTTAGGCATGTGAGATGTAGGAGGCATGATTTAAGGATTCGGTAATTTACCGAATCGGTAATGGATCAGTAAAATACCGAATCGGTAAAATACAGATTCGGTAAATTACCGAATCCTTAAATCATATGTAGGGAGCACTCAAGTGAGTGTTTTATTGTATTCAGGACTCGGTATTTACCACCAAATACAGGTTGGTGATAAATATCGAATACCTTTCAAAAATCTATTTTTTGCTGTTTTGACAGTGCCATGTGGCAGACATACATGCCCTTAGGGCATGTATGTGCGCCACATGTGCACACATGCACGATTCAGGGGTGCAACAGGGTGTCAATGTGACACCCTGCCACCCTTGAATATGCTCCCCCTATTACCGATTCGGTATTTACCGAATCGGTAATGGTGAATGGCTTCCCATTGATTCCTATGGGCCTCCAGGCCCATAGGAATCAATGGGAAGGTATACCTCATTACCGATTCGGTAAATACCGAATCAGTAATACCGAATCTTTCCGAATCGGTAAAATTTACCGATTTTTTTACCTACATACTATTTACCGATTCTTAAATACCGAATCGGTAAAATTCGGTATTTATGAATCGGTAAATAGTATGTTACCTACATATGGCCCCTAGCGTTGTATCCCTGTCTTGTGTCTTGCAATCTGCATTGTATTGTCATTTGTAAATTTGCTGGTTGATTTGGTTAAAGGGTACCTCAATTGCAATTCTGAGGCTCATAGAGGGAGTAGTCTCTTGGGAATTCCTAGAAATAAAAAGCTGGCTACTTGGCAATTCAGTGCCTTGTGCAGAAAATGGAAAGCTCTGTCGACTGATAATGATCTGAAGGGTTCCAGAAAGCATGTTGCCCATAATCGGATATTCCAATATTCTGAGACACTGATTGTGAGAAAATAAATTGTCTTTCTTATTTGCCGGAAAAGTGAATACCCTGACTATTTTGCACTCGGACACAGAGGGTTCTACCTGAGTACGGAGCCCTGTATTTGTTCTATTGTACAGGATCGGGAGGTTCCTTTCTGATGACATGTAAGTAGATGAGGATTCTGGACTATTAGGAAGAGATTGCAAATCACTCTATGATGCTGAAATGTGGAGAAAATGTAAATCAACAGAAATCTTGTCAATGGTGCATTACACATGGCTTAAAATGTGATGAATCATCGGTAATGGCAGTTTTGCTTATGGTAGCAACTATGATACTATATCACAGCCACTCAACCAATATGGAACTCTAGATCTGAATCAGCAGATTTAAAGGGGGGAATGAAAGAAGCCCGAATATTCGTGGTCCAAGGACAGAAACACACCCTCCTCAAAAATAGGGACATTTTTTCTTAGGATTTCAAGTGAATTTAGTCAGTATAGAAAGGCAGAGAAGACCAGTTTGGGTGATAATTAACTTGGTAGGGAATTGCCACTGCAGCTCCCATCTCAGTTCTGAACCATTCAGGTGTGTGTTTTGAGTCCATAAAACTCTTCTTCATAGCTCAAGCTTTCCGAACATCATTCACTGCCTTACTAGTACAGCAAATATTAAAGCCCGAGGCTGGAATAGATCCTTTATTCACTGACAGAAAGGCAGAGACTTGTACAGACATTTGCCACCAGCATGAAGCAACGTAGTTCGCAATCTTGAGACCCAGGTGTCAATCCCGTCCTCGGCACGTGGGCCCACATGTTGTAATTCACGGCGAATCACTTAAGCTCCTCCACCCAAAGTAATATACACTGATCTGTTGCTTCTTAGCCAGGTTTGTGCTATATATAATACCAATACAACAAACAAATCTACAATCAGGGGGTGGGGTCTCCGGCCACAGAATGTACAGCTGTAAGACTGTATATTCACGGTCCACCTACTTGCCAGTTGGGCCCGCCACTGGAGCTGGAATATAGGTCTTTGTCCTGCAGCCTTTTTTCCCGCATGGAATCACAACGCGGTCGTTACAACGACCGCGTTTTGATTCCGCATACCATTACTCCGCAAGTCGGAACAACGACTTGCGGAGGGGGGGACGCTGGATTTTGGAATAGTATAATTTACTATTCCAACTGCAGTCTGTGCGGACACTAGGGAAGGTGTTGGATTTTAAATCCAACACCTTCTCCCCCTCCGCAAGTTGTTGTTCCGACTTGCAGAGTAATGGTATGCGGAATCACAATGCGGTCGTTGTAACGACCGCGTTGTGATTCCATGCGGGAAAAAGGTTTTGTCATAAACGTTGATTACCCTGGAGCTGAGACCTCAGAATGGAAGGGAATGGGAAAAAGATTATACACATGTCCCACATCGCACGCACCTGACACCCATTCTCTTCAAAACACATATATACAAACCAAACCCTAGGCTCTTCTCGAACTCTGTGTCTAGGTGACCCTGTGTTCAACAGGAACCACATTCAGCTTCCAGGTATGGACCACACTCAAGAGAAGAGTAATTTTACTGAGGAGTGCACAGCCTTTGTGAAATGTGTAATAAAACAACACAAACAACTACATGGGCTGCCTCCATGCACAACCAGTAGAGCACAGAAGGTACTCATGTGGCAGTAGGTCATTGACCAATGCAATGGGGAGGAGGTCCGCACCATGAAGGACATTAAGAGAAATATAACAGGATGAGCGAATGCAGTGAAGGAAAAGTTCTCCAGGATTCAGCAGGCACAAGCTATTCCTGAGGGTACACCTGGATCCTGTCTCCATCTCACACCCTTCGAAGGGGCTGTGTTATACATAATGCAACCTCGTCTGCTATATGTGCTATCTGTTGCAGAACGCTAGGGGTTTAAATCGTGCCTAACATAACATAAATCTCTATTTATGGGCCTCATGGTTTTATATGTATAGTGCGCCACATCCCGAGAGCCACTCATTTTCATATTAAATGTGATTGCTGACGTGAAATACGTTGCTGTCAGGAAGGCCCATCCAGTCCACATCTAAGCCCCCTTTATCTAATTGTTTGAAAGCAATACACAACTCCAAACAGCAGAGCAATTCACAGTCATGTGTCCAAGGACACTGGCGGAAAGGCACAGTTGGTTGAGATTATAAAAAAAAGAAAACTATCTGAAAGTGGCAGTTTCAGAATTCTAACTTAAAATCCAACTTCACCATTTAAGATGATTTAAAATTACAATTCATTTCAGTGTATACAGGATGTCTGTATCTGCTTCCAATCTACAGCTAACACGTAGTAGCTGTAATAAGGTAACCAAGTGCTAGTCGATGGGGGAGATGCGCCTTGCAATAGTGATAAACAACTTTAGGAATTTTTCACTACCAGGACATGTAAAACATAACTACATAAGTCCTGCTTTTTAAATACAACTCACGCTGCCCTATGCACTTTTAGTATACAAAAGTGATGAAAGGAATGCTTGAACTAATTTCAGCCAGTGGTTATTACTTGGCCCTCATCCCAGTACCTCATTATTTTGCACACAATGCCACCTAAATTTGGACTCAGCCATATGCAAATCAGTCTTGACCCTGCTCTGATTGGAATAGACAAGCCTGAGCAGCCTGGCCAGGTTCTACCTGAGCCAAAATGCAAGCAACCCAGGACCAATTTACCCTACTTAGGGCTAATCAGCCAGGTATAGCCTGGTTCCAGAGACACAGTGTGCATGGGACCCAAGTGTGGGTTTACCTGTATCACTGAGTGTGACACACTAAAGTATACAAAAGTGATGGATGAAATAATTGAATTAAACACAGCCAATGGTAATTACTATTTTCACACCATGCCACCTATGTTTGGACCCAAGCATATGAAAATCAGTCTTGACCCTACTCCAATCGGAATAGTCCAGTCCAAACTGCCAGGCCAGGTCATTCCTAATCCAGAACACAAGCTACCCAGGACCATTTTCACCCTAGTTAGGGCTAATCAGTGCGGTGTAGCTTGCTTCCAGTGAGAGAGAATACATGGGACCCACGTCTAGGAAGCACACTCAATTACACAAAAGTGATAGAAAGAATGCTAGAATTAACCTCAGCCTATGGTAATAACTAGGAACCGCATCCCAGTTCATCATTATTTTGCACACCCTGCTTCCTCAGTTTGAACACAGTCATATGCAAATTAATCTTGACCCTGCTGCAATGGGAATAGTCCAGCCTAAACTGCCAAGCCAGGTCCTCCCTGAACCGAAACACATGAAAGCCAGGACCGTTTTCGCCCTAGTTAGGTGCATCAGCCAGATATAGCTTAATTCCCGTGGCACTGTGTGCACAGACCCCAAGTCTGAGCAGGCTCATCCCACTTAGGGCGACACACGAAAGTATACAAAAGTGATGGATGAAAAGGTTGAATTAATCTCAGCCACTGGTAATAACTCAGGCAGCAACCCAGTCCATTGTTTTCTTTAACACTATGCCACCTCAGTTTGGAACCCGGCATATGCAAATTAGTCTTGACCTCCTCCAACAGGAATAGTCCAGCCGAACTGCCAGGTCCTCTATGAACCTGAATACAAGCAACCCAGGACCAGTTTTACCCTAGTTAGGGCTCTTCAGCCAGGTATAGCTTGGTTCCATTCACACAGTGTGCATGGGACGCACGTCTCAGCATACCCGTCCCACTTAGGGCGACACTCTAACGTATACAAAGGTGATGGATGGAAGGCTTTAATTAATTTCAGCCTATGGTAATTACTGGGGCCTCATCCCAGTCCATCATTATTTTGCACACCATGGTTGGGTTCAAACTTGCCGGTGTGCATGCTGAGCACCAATTCAGAATGGGACTATGCCATTTTTTTAAAGGAAAATCTGGCCCTCATGAGCTGTCGCCTACATTATAGCTGCCACCTTGAAACTGAAGGCTGGATACTTAAAGAAGGCTGCTCCTGCCAGTTCTCTCTCTAGTAAGATTTCTCACTGAAATCTTTCCAAATACCAAATCAGAATGGTACTTAGTTTTTTGTTTGTGGAGGTGCGGATATCTCCACAGGGGATGAAGCTGGAATCAAAACGACTCGGCGATGCGGCGAGCGCAAAGTAAGAGGTTTTAATTTTTTTTTTTATTTTACTTTCCCTATCCTGTTGTCTGTCCACTTCCCTCCCACATGCCCCAACCCCGGCCCCGTCCCACCGCTATTACCTGTGCCGGCTGCGCCTGAGTGTACTATTGAAATTACTAGTGTCCTTCCACATCTAACATTAGAATTCAGTTTGAAGCAGACCCTGGACCCACAACAGAAAATGAGTCAGAAGTCCAATAACACCAAGCAGAGTCTTTTAGTAACCAGACAGAAGATTTAGAAGAATTGTGATCTGGGTCTTTGCAAGGGTGCAAAAGTTTTACATTTAGCTCAGATATGCCTGTCATCCAGAATGTAACCCTGCCGTGCCTACAGAAGTAAAAGCCTTCTCGATCCTGAATATTATGCTCAGTTCAGATGGTTCATCCCTGCCCATTCAGGTAAACCTATCAATCAATGTGGTTGATTGTGCAGCTCCTGTTGGGTATTCCATGCCTCATTACAGACCGCAGAGGGCTGTCCAGCAGCTGCAGACTAATTAGCCTATAGTGGCTCAGGCAAGTTAATATCACTTTTTGTCAACTAGTAAGAAACAATCCGACTTTAACAATGAATGGGATTTTAAAAAATAGGGAACGTTTGTGAACTTTTTCTGTAGCTGTTTCCTATACTAGATAAAATAGAAATAGTTATTACATCAGTTTTACCAGTTTTTCCAATGGCACCATATAAATCCAATACTGTGAATAACAACTTTGGGGATGTCATAACTGTAACTACAGCATAACATTAATTTAAGTATGTACCACTTCTAGGCACTATGCACCCTACCATATGGGCAATAAGGACATTTTAGTGGTGAGATATTTAGCACTTAGAAGCTGTTTTTCAGGCCCCACCTCAGTGGAGGCATGAGTCATGTTTGCAGGGTCACAAAGTAAATGACACAATGTAGTGCTTTAGTGCACATGATGGATTTAATTTTCACATGCCATCGGTGTAGTTTCAATGCATATACAATGTCCCTATAGTAAAGTTAAATATGCCAAATGTGGTTTTAAGCCAATCTCGACTTTATGTTAAGGTTTAGAGTGCATACACTAGGTAATAGATACCAGAGTGCCAGTGTTAGAGTTCAGAATTACCAGCAAGTGAATCCCAAACAAAAATGAAAAACTGGGGTTGACCAACCGAAAACAGGTCACTTTGCAACTTTATTCAGCACATTTTACCTCCAACAGCTCTTCATGCCAACAATATACACAAACATTCACTTCTCATAGTTCTATATAATTATTTCACAATTCACAATACTCACCCACAAAGATTCTTGTCAGATGTTTTCAATATTCACCCACGTTCAACTGCCTCTTGTTCACCCACATCCACTTGCCTCTTATTATTCGTATCTGGTGACATCTCCATTTACACGCTCAACCCATCTAAACCCTCTAAGCCTCTTTATCAGACTGTGTCAGCATTCACACAACAGCATCTCGAAAAAAGACTGGTCTCGGGTGTTTTCATCATTATTATATTCCCAGACCAGCACCTTTCAAAGCCCTTTATCAGGTAGTACCAGTTTTCACATCACACTCCTTTTAGCAACGTTTGGTCTGGTGGCTTAGTGGACTAATGTGTCCACTGTAAAGGATTGTGTTTGACCTCATGGTCACAGGTTAAAATCCCCAGGTGTCCCTGGTACAGGTAGAAACAGAGGGGCAGGGGGAATCTGACATACGACGGGATAGGGAAAATAAAATAAATTGAACAATGCACTTTGCGTTCACTGATACGGGGAGCGCTACATAAGTGGTTTTATTTTCTCGATCGTGTTGTATGTCGACTTCCCCCTCATCCGCCCCACCTGTACCAGCCACACCTGCAAATCCCAGTGGGTGCACTCAGCCTTTAATCCTTCTGAGGTCGATAAAATTAGTACTGTTGGGTAATAATAAACATCTGTTATTCAGCACCATTATGCCCATGGGTGAACATGAGCTTTACAAATACACATGCTATGTTAATCTGTCTAAGATTTGAAATACTGCCCTTTCCCATATCCCTTTGTCAGCTAGTTTCCTCATTGGCAAACCCACACCATCCTCCAAATGTTTTTTCCAAATGTTTTCACCATTCACATCTCCTGCCTGCCTCACGGGCACTTATCAGGAGCTTTCACAATTCACACACCTCCAGTTCCGAACATCCTTTATAATTTTGAGTCCACATTCACACATCACAGTCACTGAAAGTCCTTTGCCACTGACACCATCACCTAAAGCAAAGCCCTGTACCACTGTGTGGCTCTCAAAGAAGTAGCTAGTAAAGACAACTTTTCTTGGAAATAGAAGAGGTAAAAAGCAAAATAAACCTGCCACTGCAGACAGCCAAATAAATAACGTAATAAAAGAGCACCCGTGATCACTCTCACAGCCCATTGCCAACATTTTAGAACGGGTTTTCACTCCAGAACTGGGGGGCGGGGTGCTCGTGTGTATCTAGAGTCTGCCCCTCTGCTTCGGTTGTTCCAAACAAAAGGTGAGAAGTGTTCACCAAATGAAGTCATCAGACTTTTAAAGTAGCAATGACAGCCAGTGGACGTTTGATGGTGTCCATCTTACAACCTCATGGCTTCCAAAACACAGCTACTGTGCCACTGTGATGAGCTGCATAACGCAGTAACATCTGTGATTGTTGAACCACTCTGAGGTGCAGCTTTTTTGTGCATTTTTGATGTATTAGTGGAATGGTGTCATTTGAAGACACCGACTTTATTGCTGCTGCTTTCTCCATAAAATGTAAGATAGTGCATAAAATGTTGTTACATGCCTTTTGGCATCTTACAAGTATGTTCAATTAAACAGCTTTGTAATCTTATACAGCCCTGCATCTGACTAGCTCACTTATTTGTAGTTGAGTGTGCCAAACACACCCCAGTGGCAGCCAGCCTCGACTTTGACTATGCATTGTCTGGGACAGTTATCAACAAAAAATCAGGATCAAAGTTAAACATCTTATTTTGGGAAACAAGTTTCCCGAGCAGCCTGAAGGTAAACTGCACGTTCGCCGTTGGAATAACATGAAAGGTGGCAGTATTATTACCATCTGTCAGCTTTAGTTTACCGAACAGACGCCCATTGATGCCTGAAACAATATGAGTCTCATTGACTAAAAGGGCTTTCACAGTTTGAGAGCACATTCAAAATCCGAAGGAACGCAAGACCTTTGAGTATAGGTAGGCACACGGGAACAAGCAGCAGAAAACTGCATACACAACAATGTGGAAACAACCCTTACTCCTAAAAATGTGTGAAGGTTGCTATGAATAATGATAAATAAATGTGATTATAGACCTATATAGATATGGTGAAAGAATAAAATACTCCCAAGATTTCGATTCCAGTGTTTAGTACAAGGAAAATAACTCCATGAACTGATTTTCGGTTTCACAATCAATGATCCTGCCTGCAGTACCTCTTACAAAACACATTGGGGCAGATTTATGAGCCCCTTGCGCCACTTTTGCGTCACTTTTAACATGGGAAAAGTGACGCAAAAGTGGCGCAAGGGGCTCATAAATCTGCCCCATTATCTCTCATACAATGAATGACTGAACACTAGAGAAGGACTATTAAACAAGCATCTTTTTTTAATTATTCCATGCACGTCTGCCTTTGCCTTTTGCCACAAATAATCTCTTTAGCAGGTTTAAGTACAGACTGATCTAAAATAGAGTCTCGGTGTGCGGGGAACTAACTTCTTGCAGATTCTCGAGAACTGTTCCCTGTCACGGAGCTTCTATAACTTGACCTTCTCCAGCTGGCTCTTGTTTTTATGAACATAGTCACCACTGCAATGAGGAAGCCCATAAAAAGGAATGTAACTATCTGCCAAGAGGATTTACTCTCCAGGCACAAATGAAAATCTCAGCTTTCAATCACTTAATCCAGCCCCAGCTATAGGAGAAGCCTTTCGGTGCATTTTACAACAAACCAAAAACACTTAATCCTCTGCTGTTGACTGATGTTTGAAGACGCAAAGACAAAAACACAGCAACCTGGTATGCACCATTAGCACTGGAATTCAGATTAAGGTGAACAAGAAACATATTAAGAATAGAGTCAACATTTGGAGTAAGAAGGAGAAAACACTTTTATTTTGGCTTAAAAGTACTTTATATTGCAAGTCCCCTGTATCTGTAACACTTAATGTGACTCTTAAAGTTCTTGCCTGTTTTCGATTAGAATCCCTTTTTAAAGGCATAAAAATAAGATGACAGGCGCAGCAGGAGACGGCTGGCGTAGCATAAACAACAGGCTTAGTATATTAAATACTATTTTCTTTTAACTTAAACGTGTTCAAGGTATGCAATTTTATATACATGTTTGTGCCTGATATATTTTTTACAACTATTACACTAACAAAATGTATATATACCTGTGTGAATACACCTAATAAATATCTATCGTAATAACATAATAGAAAGCATGTGTACATTAGCATATATGCCGGAAGCATTGCATTTTCTCACTGATTGCTAACACGTTTAGCTCTTAAAAATTCAACAAAAATGTTGATATTTTCTGAATGTTTAAATATTAAAAAATAGACTCTGTACATCAGTACACGACGCACTGTTTTTCTTTATTCACGGGCCACACACTTTAGGGAGAAGTGGTACCTTGGTTCTTAGAACCTTGTTGGAAATACCGGTCGGCCAGTGGCAAATGGACAAAATTGTTACACAATGTTTTTAAAAAATATATATTTAACAATATGTTTTCAGCAGAGAAAACTTTTACAAAGAAGTATGGGTGAAGGGAAACATGACTACTACTCCCAGAATGCACCGATTGCTGAATTAAAACAGAATGCCGAGAAGCTGCATTCCGGTAACATAGAATTTAGCAGACTTACTAAATAAACTGGGTTACACGTGAATTTCCTTCATGGTAGTTCTCGGTTGGAGCAAAGATCACATATGCTATAAATTGGGCAAGTACAGTGAATTTGCAACTGGTCAACTGGAGTTTCAATTTGGGCTAGCACACCCTGTAGCATTCAGTGTGCAGGTACACACGTTTATGTGAGAAGGTGTATCACATTCGCTGAATACTTAAAATTTAAAAAGACATACAGAATATTTATTTCATCATAGTCTGTTTCCGTGCCTCCTACACCTTTAAGTACTCGTTTTTGAGCCGGCTGAGCCTGGTCCCGTGGCTCCGGACGGTCACGGACAGGAGGTCGTATTTGTCCCTCAGGCCGATGGAGATGTCCAGGGTTTCCTTCAGGAGAGCCCGGGTGTGGATCATCATGTCCACAAAGTCGTCGTTGAGGCTCCGCTCCTGCCTGCTCTCGCTGTCCTGGTTCTGCTTGAACTTCACCTCCAGCTCCGTCAGAGACTTGTCCGAGCTGGAGAACGCCTCCGTGATCTGGCCGCACTCCCGGCGCAGGTACATCCCGTAGCTCTCCTCCCCGTCCAGGTCGTAGGAGATGCTCTTACCCAGGCTCTGCAGGACCCTCTCGGCGTCGTCCACTTGCCTCTTGATGATGGTGAACTCGTCCTTCAGGGAGAGCCCCTGGCCCTCCCCCGCGGAGCACTTCCGGTTGTCCGAAACTTTGAAGAGCATCTGGCACTTCTCCGGGTCATCATTCTCCTCGTAATTCCCATCCGGGACAAAGTAGTGATGGAAGCTACCATTGGACATCTCCGGCAGGAGGGGGCCCGTGTAATATCCATGGCACAGGTGGCACAGCACTCCAGCCCATAGCACAACTACCCCTACCATCACTGGGATCTGGGTGTCTCCGGGCGCGTCAACGTAGTCCTTCGAGGCTGTCAGACGTGTTAAGTTCTCTCACAACCGAGACGTATAACTGTGCCCACGCGCAGCAACGTCTTGCTCCTGAAACCCAATGCGTCTTTAAAATCCAAACATATCTCTTTTACGAATTGCTTATGTGAGCTCTGGATATAAAAAGCTGCAACCTCCTACTGAATCCAGAGCCAAAGAGCGCGCACTGGCTCCAGAAAGGGCACCGCTGGCAGCCAGGCTAGACGGCCGGGGACCCAATCTGGCAGCAGGAGAGAGGTAACTCGGTCTCCCGGTGCCTTTTGCTACTGCAGCAGTTCCACATCTGGATTGCTAAAGCGGAGCTTTTCTTTTGGCTAATGACACACTTCGGCCCTATTTGCTCTCAAATTACAACACGTCTTCGTCACCATAAGCCAAGAAGCCGTCTTGTAAAGACTCCTCTTCGTGGTGACTTGCTATTAAAGCTACAGTGTCCCTTTTCCTTGGCGAAGTCCCGCCAGCGCTTCAAAATGGAGCGCAGTGAATGCCGCTGGTGACTTGAAAGTTACAAATTGAAAAACCGACCATTTATCAAATTTCATATTTTCCATATAGAAATTATGCAGACGAAGCATTTATAAGATGTCATTTTTGCTTCCTTTCGATTTTTTTTTCGGACTACTACATTTTGCAAAGGGAATTTGGTAATCATTGTTTATCTCAGAATTTCATACGTGGACAGTTTTAGACACCTCTCAGATCGCATGAATCCACACAAAAAAGTACAGCAATTAATAAAGCAAGTATAATTCTTATTTGCTTCGAAATCACTTTTTTAACTTTTTTTTAGGAGTTTCTTAGTGATGAGTTTTTTTTGCATCTAAGAACGTTAGAATATCAAAATCCAGACAATCTTAAAGAAAATAAACATCCCACTTTACATCATGGGATGGTGAGAAAAAAATATGATCATGTCTGTTCAAGTAAACACAGATGGGGCTGTCCCTAGTTGGGATTCCTAAAGGTTCCTACAGGGTCTCTAGAGATGCAAGTACAATGGGGGCATCTCACAAAAAGTGAAGGGCTGGCCTCACACACCACCAGGTGTCATGTATCATCATAGGTCGTCCTCACTCTCTAAAAACTCCGTTTGATAGAGGGTGGGCATACACCTGAAGACAGGGATGCACTCCTAAAGCTAAGTGGTGGCCCGTGATTTGGTGAGAAGTGATCTAAAAAGCATTACATTTGTCCACATGCAATTTATTCAAAGAGCAAATGTATGGTATGAAAAGAAGTGGGCGGTGATATGGGAACTCATTATTTGTGTTGACTTGGTGTATAGGAGGCTGGCTAGTCCCTAGGCCCTGTGCCTCTAGTTCCCCTCCCTAGTTCAACACAAGGGCTAGTGTGAGTTTCAACAAGGGCATTCTCGGCAGAGAACATGGCGGCCGTGAGTTAGAGTGGTCGCTGCCGCAGTTTGTGTTCCTGCTTTACCCTGCGAAGATATGCTGTAGTGGCGATTAATATATCACGAACCCGTATTTTTCACTATTCTTCCACTCTTCTATTTCCCCTGTAACTTACCAGGGGCATGTGTGGTGGCTCGCCGGGGGATCTCCCTCGCTGGTCTCAAGCGGCCCTGGAACTGAGGAGGGGCCTCCTCAGAGGCGGTCTTGCGCGAAGCGGTTCCGGAGCGGTCAGCGGCAGAGACAGCACAAGGGGTGCTGCCACTGCTGTGCTTGTTTGTGCCTCGGAAGAAAACTCCATTACAAGCAGAACGGAGACAGAGACCGAGAAGGAGACAGAGATAAAGGTGACCATGGTAAAGGAGGCGCAGGACTGGGGGCTGACCGAGGTGAGGTGCAAGACGTTAGTTATTACTTGTGTAACCTCTGTGGCTTTGAGGGAAGAAGCAAAAGTAAGTGAGACATCGGGGCACCAGAGGGGTACGTGTGAGCCCTTAGAAGTAATTACCACTTTCTGCTCACTGGTTTCCTCCTGTCCTCCCCGATTATTTGAGGAGGATAAGGAAGGAGAAGCCTTGGTCACTTTAGGCACCCCAGACACCCCAGATATCTCCCAAGTGCAGCTTAAAAAAACTAAACTGGTACCTAATCCAAAAGCAAATAAGACCATAAAAACGAAAGTTGACAAAAAAGGTAGGAAAAGACGTTTAGCACAGGGGCTAATTGTGCAAGTGCCCGGAAAGGGTAAAGCCTGTAAAAACACTACAAAGCAGCCCCTAGATATACAGGGAAAAGGAGAAAGCTTTTTGACAATAAGTCCCGAAAGTAGCCCTGAAACCAACCTCTCACGCTTTTGGGAGATTAACGGTAAGGGCACCAAAATAAACAGAAAGAAGAACTATTTGGTAGATGCTAAAATAAAAATACCTCCGTCGCAAAGGTCTTATTTTAAGGTTCTGCCACAGGTTTTAGACGTGGCCAAACAAGGGGAAGCCCTTAGGGAAGACTCTAGGCGAGCAATAAGTTCTTCTGTCCTAAGCCAGATGGATGACACTGAGCCAGGAAATAATTCCATCCTTATCACTGCTTCTGCCCCGGCGCATATATCTGCATCTACACCTACACTTACACCTACACCTGTACCCTTACCTTCACTTGCTCTCCCTTCAAACCCCATTAAACATTTGGCCAAACAGCTCAAACCACTGAAAAACCTAAAAACTATAAAGTGTGTTGGAGGAGAAAGGTCAGAGCTGGGGGATGATGTGATTAATGGTAGTGAAAACGGGAAGAGCAAGAGCAGTACAGAAATAGGAAGAGAAAGCCCTCCGGTAGCTCCTTTGGAGGCACTATTTTCTACTCTGTCCTTAGACATTAAGAAGGGGTTTGCTGTATCGTAGTCTAATCAAGGAGAAATCCGAGTTTTTTGTGAGTTTTGGAGAAGAAATTTGATCTTTTGGATTCTAGGGTGGTGGCTCTAGAAGACTCAGTAGAAGAGCTCAAAGAAGATTTGGGAGGAGCTAAAGCTGATATAGTAACGCTTAAAAAGGATGAGGTGATGCTCCGAAATAGGCTGGATTCCTTGGAGAACAACTCCAGACGCAACAACTTGCGTATCTTGAATGTACCAGAGGTTAAGGAAGGAGAGGACCTTAAAGCCTATATCATAACTCTCATAAAATAATCAATACAGATTGAGGACTCAGAAGAAGATCTATCAAGAGACATGCAAAGGATCCATAGGGATCCCTACAGGAGACACCCAAATCGAACGGTTGTATGACATAATTTCGACAGACAGAAAATCGACCTACAAATATATCGCAACAAAAATATCGATGTCAAGAATATCGACATCCTATCTACAACATGCTAAGTACAAAAATATCGAAAATTAAATATCGATGTCAAAAATATCGTTATTAAAAATATCGTTTTTCTTTTACTTTAAAAATATATGTAAAATAAACCAAATTATACTTAGAAATTAAATAAACATAATTAAATATATTGTATAATATTTAAAATGTATAATTAATATATAATTTAATAAAACATGAATTAAACATATACATATAATATATAATATATATACTTACTTAATAATTAATTTTAATAATAATTTCTGTAACGTATAAATTATTAAATGTTTTTAAAAATTACCAATACATCTATACACATAAAACAATAACATTAATAAATATTTAATAATTACATATAGCAAATAATAATCAATATTTTTAATGGGAATAATTTTTATTATTAATGATATATTACAATAGCTAAAATAATACAAAACATATTAAATATCAGACACAATAAAACTACTAGTCCAACTCCAACAAAAACAACAGTAAGGAAAATGTTGGATAGAGTAAGGGTAAAAATTACTATTCCCACTCCAGAGAGTGCAACAGTAGGGAAAACGTTGGATAGCGTAGGGGTAAAAATTACTATTCCAACTCCAAAGAGTGCAACAGTAGGGAAAGCGTTGGATAGCGTAGGGGTAAAAATTACTATTCCAACTCCAGAGAGTGCAATAGTAGGGAAAGCGTTGGATAGCGTAAGGGTAAAAATTACTATTCCAACTCCAGAGAGTGCAATAGTAGGGAAAGCGTTGGATAGCGTAGGGGTAAAAAATACTATTCCAACTCCAGAGAGTGCAACAGTAGGTAAAGTGTTGGATAGCATAGGGAAAAAATTACTATTCCAACTACAGAGAATGCAACAGTAGGGAAACCACTGGATAGCATAGTGGTAAAAATTACTATTCCCACTCCAGTGAGTCCAACAGTAGGGAAAGTGTTGGATAGCGTAGGGGTAAAAATTACTATTCCCACTCCAGAGAGTGCAACAGTAGTGAAAACACTGGATAGCTTAGGAGTAAAAATTACTATTCCCACTCCAATGAGTGCAACAGTAGGGAAAACATTGCATAGCGTAGGGGTAAAAATTTATATTCCCACACCAGAGAGTGCAACAGCAGTGAAAACGCTGGATAGCGTAGGGGTACAAATTACTATTCCCACTCCAGTAAGTGAAACAGTAGGGAAAGCGCTGGATAGCGTAGGGGTAAAAATTACTATTCCAACTCCAAAGAGTGCAACAGTAGGGAAAGCGTTGGATAGCGCAGGGGTAAAAATTACTATTCCAACTCCAGAGAGTGCAATAGTAGGGAAAGCGTTGGATAGCGTAGGGGTAAAAATTACTATTCCCACTCCAGAGAGTGCAACAGCAGTGAAAACGCTGGATAGCGTAGGGGTACAAATTACTATTCCAACTCCAAAGAGTGCAACAGTAGGGAAAGCGTTGGATAGCGTAGGGGTAAAAAATACTATTCCAACTCCAGAGAGTGCAATAGTAGGGAAAGTGTTGGATAGCGTAGGGGTAAAATTTACTATTCTCACTCCAGAGAGTGCAACAGTAGTGAAAACGCTGGATAGCGTAGGGGTAAAAATTACTATTCCCACTCCAGTGAGTGCAACAGTAGGGAAAGTGTTAGATAGCGTAGGGGTACAAATTACTATTCCAACTCCAGAGAGTGCAACAGTAGGGAAAGTGTTGGATAGCGTAGGGGTACAAATTACTATTCCAACTCCAGAGAGTGCAACAGTAGTGAAAACGCTGGATAGCGTAGGGGTACAAATTACTATTCCCACTCCAGTAAGTGAAACAGTAGGGAAAGCGCTGGATAGCGTAGGGGTAAAAATTACTATTCCAACTCCAGAGAGTGCAACAGTAGGAAAAGCGCTGGATAGCGTAGGGGTAAAAATTACTATTCCCACTCCAGATAGTGAAACAGTTGGGAAAGCACTGGATAGCATAGGGATTCTATAAACATAATAACCAATTAAATAATTAGTTATAAAAAAATAGCATATTAATAATTAATTTACAAAATAATTATTATTAAATACCAATTATTTAAAATAAATATTTATATAAATAACTTTAAATTACATCCCACACTATTCCCCCTTTAACACACAACACACTACACATACAAAATACACAATACATTTAAATATCAGTTTATCTATTATTTACAATTAATAATACATTCTTTATAATTAATATACTTATTATTTACTAATTTATACATATTAACTACCAAATTACAATTATTCACTAATTAATTCTTAATTAACAATACATTAATTAGCAATAACAACAAATAATATGAAATAATACATTATTTATATTTACTATATTTAACGTACTAATAACAATTAATTACCAATTAATAATTAATTAACAATTAATTATTATTAATTACAAATACATAAAAATTATCAGTAATTATTTGAATTTAATTACATCCCACCCTATTCCCCTATAAACCCACAACCCACTACACATAAAAACTCACATAATTAATGTAATCATCAATTAATCACTTAATAAAATTAAATCACCAATTAATTAGTAATTAACAATTAATTATTTAACAATACCAATAAATAAATATTAATATTAAACTAATTATAACTTATATAATTAACCAATTATTAAAATTAATTTACAATTAATAATTAATTAACAATTAATTAATCAATTAATATATTTAATTTACAATTAGTAATTAATTAACAATTAATTAATCATAAATACCAATTAAACAATACATATTAATTAATTAATTATAATTAAATTACTTCCCACCCTATTCCCCTATAAACCCACAACCCGCTCTGATACTAAAACGCTAAATTATATTTAAAATAATTATTAATCTCAAAACATTTATTTTTAAATGTATTAAAATACATTACAATAATCTTTAACATACAAATAAAATACATATTAAAATACATTACACTAATAAAATATCGATATTATTGACATCGAAATTTTTGATTACGATATTACTTACATCTATATTAATGACTTCGATATTATTAACTTCGATAATACTTACCTTGGGGTCGATATTCTGTCCATCGATATTCTTGACTTCGATATTCTTTACCTACGATATTAACAACTCGATATACTTGTAGGTCGAAATTTAAAACTCGATATTTAGACTAACCACCAATCGAACCAAATCCAGGAAGATCTTAGTCAATTTTTTAACCTTCTCTTTGAAAGAAAAAATATTAACAGCTGCTCTAAAGCAAAAGTCCCTGAAACCCAGGGATTTTGCTTATGAGATTCGATCGGACCTCTCACGCTCTACTTTACATCGTCAATGGGAGTTGGGTAGAAAAATGGAAGAATTTAAGAAATTGGGGGCTGTTGCCCAGCTAAAGTTTCCAGCACAATTGAAAATCATGTTCCAAAATAGAATGTATAATGTAAAAACAGTGCAGGAAGCAGAAGCGCTTTTGGAAAATCTAAAATAATTTGAGAAAACTGCCCCATAAATCTTTAAGAGTATAAGAGATAGCTAATTGTCTATGTACATTTTCTAGATCCACATATATCATATATTTGTAAAATTTATTATATGTAATAGTATAATAGGATGTGGGGAAAAACTAGAAATAGGGGAAGTCACAGTGGGAGTTTCAGCTATATATGGCCGCTGATAACGGATGAAGATTAATTTCAGGGCTAAAAAGGGGACACATCGGTAGGCACAATCTGGACTAAGTCCAGGCAAATGGGGGTAGGGTTCCAGGGAGGGGATACGGGGGGTAAAGGAAAAGAGGAGGGGGGGGGATGGGTGAGCATAGGGAAAAAAAAGAAAAAAAGAAAATTCTCATTTACGTCTTTGTCCCGGTGTTATCTTTTCTTGGTTATTGTTTTTTAACTGGTGTCGACACCCAGGAGAAGGTAGATGGTTTGGAGCTCAATATTTTAATCCCCCATGAGACTGTTAAAATATCTATCCTGGAATGTAAATGGTCTCCGGGTCAAAAGTAGGAGGGAAAAAATACTCCAATATCTCAAAGATTCACCGGCACAGATAATCATCTTGCAAGAAACTTAGGTGGGTGGATCCCTGTGTTAGTTCTGAGTAAAATACTAACATTAGGGGGGTAGCTATTCTAGTTAAGAAACAAGCTAACGCTTGTCTCTTGACAACTATGACAGATTCAAGTGGCAGGTGGGTCATTGTTAAGTTATCTATGGAAGGTACACCCATAACGGTGGTAGGTTATTACGAGCCTAACCAAGAGGACCCTTCTACACTAAAAATTATTTTCTAAAATCTCCTGGGGTTTCCTGATTCGGTTAATCTTGCGGGGGACTTTAATATAGTGCTGGATCCTCAAAAAGATAAATCTCCCAGTAGCAGGGCAAACGTCCTGTCTAAATCTAGGACATACCTAAAGATGATGATGTAGGCAGAACAACTTATCAGACATCTGGAGAGAAAGATCAGGTACCAAACTGGGTGTTTCTTTTTACAATAAAAATCATAGGCATAAATCAAGGATCGAGTACATCCTTATTAGCAATGATTTAAGGAGTAAAGTGATAGATAAAGACTATATGACCCCCCACCTTTCGGATCATGCGGTGGTCTGGGTAGAACTTAAGTTGTCTGACAAAGAGCAATGAAGGGTGTGGACATGCGATCGCACACTTCTCTTAGACAAGGTTGAGAGAGAGTATCTCTCCCAGGAGACAGAGCTCTTCCTAAACGTAAATGTAGGCTCGGCGGAGCCTGCAGTGGTTTGGGACACCCTGAAGTCATACTTGGGCGGCTTGATTACAAATAGGACTTCTTACAAGAACAGGCAATATAGAGAAGAAATGACATCTATTGAGAATGAAATGAAGGAGGTAGAAAGAAAGTTTAATGATGAAGCCGATCAGGCTTCCCGCCAGACATTAGAAGATAAACTGAAAATTCTGAAAGATCAGTTGGAGGAAATTATTCAGGCCAAAATTTCTAAACGATGTGAAGCTAGTAAGCTTTCCCATTTTGAATACAGCGAGGGAGCCGTAAAATTACTGGCCTGGAAGACAAAAACTGACAGAGTCCGTAACCTTATTAAACAGATTGATGATGAATATACTAAATTACCAACAACTAATGATGAAGAGATAGGAGAAGCTTTCTTCATCTTCTTTAAAAATCTGTACACTAAAGATAAGAATGTAGACAGTATTAGTGCTAGTGAATGGTTAAATCAGATCAAGCTTACTTCACTAGACGCCGTCCAACGAGAGATCCTAGAGCCTGAGATCTCACAACAGGAGGTTAGGAAGGCATTATCAATCTGTAAAATAGGTAAGGCTGCAGGGCCGGATGGCCTCCCATTGAATTATACAGGAGTTTGGGAGAGATAATAATTCCATGTATGACAACCAGCCGCGGTCGGTAGTAGGAGTAGCTGCCGGGCAGTGACGTGGGGAGGGGGAGGGGCAGGGTGGGGGGTAGTAAACTATGGATTACGGCAGTTTACAGGTAAGTAAACATATAAATTAATAAAACAAATTTCGTTGCTTGCACTACATCGCATTTGGGAATGCAGTTCGCGCAACAAAATTTGTTTTATTAATTTATATGTTTACTTACCTGTAAACCTCCGTAATCCATAGTTTACTACCCCCCACCCTGCCCCTCCCCACGTCACCACCCGGCAGCTACTCCCACTACCGACTGCGGCTGATGACAACCCTCTTTAACAAAATCTTGATAGAAGGTGCCAGATCTCCAACTTCATGGGGTGAAGCTAATATAACTTTTATTCTTAAAGCCAGGTAAATCTCCAACTAACTGCGGGTCCTATAGACCTATCTCACTTTTAAACAATGATTATAAGATCTTTACTAGAATATTGGCAGATAGGTTAAGTGGAGTAGCAGGATATTTGCTGCATGTGGTCCAAAGGGTTTCTTGAAAGGCCGGAATCTTTTTGACCTTACTCATGATCTTATAGGCGCCATCGACTTTGCTTCAACTTTTGCACTTCACCTGGCAGTAATGACCCTGGATGTCACCAAAGCATTTGCAGGGTAAACTGGAACTATTTAACAGCAGTACTCGAGAAGTACAATTTTCGTCCAAAATTCTGCCGAACCATCCATCTCATATATAGTGTCCCTTCAGTGAGACTTGTAGTCAATGGAAATTTAACTAGACCCTTTAAAATTGAGAGAGGAACCAGACAGGGCTGCCCCCTCTCCCCGCTCCTATTTAATATGTATATAGAACCATTCGCTATACATCTAAGAGAGGAGACAGATATTATACCATTCAAGTGGAGTGTGGGAGAGGAAGGTGGCTCTGTATGCAGACGATATACTAATTCTGTCGTCGAATCTGGAGCTATCTTTCCATCATATTATTCGTCTAGCACAGGATTTTGGCCAAGTTTCTGGGTACGAAATTAATGCTGACAAAACCGAAATTATGATATGGAATCTACCGGGATGTCGACATCAGGTTAAAAATGAAATGCGATATCTGGGAGTAAAAATTGTCCAGGACATTAATAAGATTGCAGAAACTAATTTTTCAAACCTTGTGAGAGAATGTCAAAAAATCATGAAGTCCTGGGCACATCTCCCCTTGACCATCATGGGCAGAATTAATTTAATAAAAATGGTAATTTTACCAAAAGCCACTTTTCTTTTCAATACCATCCCGCTATACTTTGAGAAGCAGGCCATAGATAAATTCCAGCAATCTATGAATTCTTTTGTGTGGGCCTACAAATCGACAAGAATAGCATGGAAAAAGTTGAGGCGCAGGAGAGAAAAAGGTGGTTTTACACTCCCAGATATTCAGTATTATGCCTGGGCCTTTCAGCTAACACATTCCAGAATGTTATTAAAATGCCCGGATTTATCAGAAAGGGGGAGAATGTTTTCTGCAATGTTAGATCAAGTTGGACTAGCACGTGAGGGCTTTCTTTTTAAATACGGAGATCAGAAGTTTTTGAAAAAAATAAGACTGAAGGTATTACTGAGTGCAGCTCAAATTTGGGCCAGAATTAAAAAATCGATGGGCCTAGAATACTATTCAAGCTTGGCCCCTTTGTGGGATAGTCCGGGAGCTCCGAGCTGCTTGAAAGACAAATTGGCAGCCCCCCTTAAAACAGCGGGGTTCCTGGTATGGGGAGATTTGGTCTCTGAGGGAGTACGTTTGCCCTGGGCATCATTTGATGAGTGAATGGAGGAAGGCATGTCCAGATTCAAATATTTACAGTTAAAGAGATGGTTCCAGAATTCTGATAAATCCATAGGCATGGGCAATATCCTTGAAGAACATTTGGTACAGAAGCAAGGAGGAAAGAAGGAAGTATGATTCTTTTATTGGATTATAGAAGAGACTATTGATGGAGACTTCAGATTACCCGAGGAACTATGGGGGATGCAATCCCGGATATAGACTGGGTAGATATGTGGCAAATTTCCTTTAATACTCTATTTACAGTTGTGAAACCAGCTTGGTTAAGAAGAAACCATTATTTCACCACACATAGGGCCTATTTTTCCCCGGCTAGACTTACTAAAATATCTAAGGGCCCTCCTGCCAGCTGTAAAAAGTGCCATATGGAAAGTGTCCCAGACACACATATGTTCTGGGATTGTCCAGCTATTTCAGAATTCTGGAAAAAAGTAGAAACCACTCTTACTGATATATTAGGGCGCCCAGTATGCATCTCCCTCAGCCTTATCATTTTTGGGATATCAAGTGAAATTATAGACGTGAAATCTGCAAAAGATGGGCTGAGACCATATCCTCCACGCACTCAGATTGGCTGACTTCTCTATATAAAACTTCCAGAACTAATTTAGCTAGACTGGGAAATAGCAGAAAGAAAGCCATTTGGGATCACTTGAAAAACTGGTCTCCTGGCCAACAACGTTAATAATGACAATCTGCCTCACAGCATAAGACAATCGATATAAAATATATAATTTCTTTATCCTATGATTAAGCCCCAGGGAAAGCTCTCAGACTGTGTGAGGCTGTGTTGTGTCTTTTTCTGTATCGATTTCCAATTGCAAACAGACTCACAGCATCAAGAAATTCAAGAAATCAGAAGAGAGTATGACCACCCTTTCCTCGACAACGAGAGGGCAGCAACTGGAGCGGGTTTGTTTGCCACTGATAGGCGGGTGACAGAGAGGTGGGGTTCACACCTCGCGGGCCTATGTCTCGTAACTGAGTAACAGTGGCAGCCTACTAGTCTCCTAGTGGTCTTGGGTCAGAGGCGAATGAGGATTTAAAAAACAAATAATAAAAAATAAAAACACTAGGGCTAGTGTGTGTAATGTTTGTTAAAGAATATGCAATAATAGTCTGAGCGTTGTTAGTCAAAGGGAACTGTTTTAGGCACAGTAGTGCTTACGCTGTGAAAACTGCGAAAAAGTCTTCTTTGTAAGATATCTCAGTAAGTTAACTGCTCGCATGCGAGAGGCCAAATCCTATTGTGAGCTATTAAGTACAGACACAATAGCATTTTCATATTCAGATGTGGAGATACAATTACTGGAATCTGCGCAGTGCTGTAATAAAATCAGAGGTGTTCCTTTGCACAATTGATCACAAATAGTGGGTGCACAGTCATATTCAAAAAGTATTGCGTCAGAACCCTTTCAGAGGATCACAGGGCAAACAGGGGATTCTGGGTCTAACCTTGGGGGTTGTGGCCTTTTACACTTGCTGTCCTGGGGCTCAATGTGTTGTGGATATTGAGTAACTGGACCAAGTACTACCCTTTCAGCACATGACTCTCAATGGTAGTGATGGTCGAGCAGTTAAAGGCTCAAAGGGGAGGTAGGAATGAAGTATGCAAAGTCAAATACTTGCTTGAATGAAAGTTGTATTTTAATATAAGCAAACAAACCATAGAAGTAACACACTAAATAAGTCTTATAAGGTCAACCCTCTAGCATTGGCCTGGGCGGTTCCCCCTAGTCCTTTTGCCTTTTCTAGTGAAGCCAGTTATTCCCCATTCAATACTGGAGACGACTTTCAGATGGGGCCCACACTGGTCCCCATACATCAAACTCTAAGTGTGGCCATAAGACTTAACTAAGCAGCACTATGTGCTACATTTCTGAAAGCCCACAACAGGCGAACCCACCTCAAACAGTTTTATCCGACCCAATGACAGCCAGTAAGGGCAGGAGTACCAGGGAACGTTTATTCGGGCTCCAGTGTCCCAATGCTGAAGACCTGTGACCTCCTGTGGTTTCTCCCTGATGATGCTTTGGGTCTTCTCAGTCTCCAGATGGATGTACTACTCTGTGGCACCTTGGTAATCGGTAAGTGTTCTTCAGAACAGCCTGGGCACAATGATCAAGGGCACTGGCCCCCCTCCTGGCCCACGGGGGTCACTGACTTGTTCTGAATATGGGTGATGGCCCTTACTTCATGACCATAAAAGGGTCACAGATTTCACCTACAGAAGGGTGAAAAACCTGTGGTTCCCTCCTGGTACAGGAGTTGCCACTTTCACCTGAATAAGGGCGACAACCCTTTCTCACAGTGGCCACTCCTGGCACAGTGGGTTCGCTGACTTCATCTGTGCAGCATTCCCAATGAGACTGGGCATCTCAAACTACGCTTACTGGGATCTGCTTGGCAGAATCTCCACTGGGCCTCTCTCCCTCCAGGCACTCTCCTCCACCTCTCAGGTTCCACTGGTCTTGGCAGGCTACTTGTGTCGTGGTTAGTCCCGCTCGTTCCAGCAGTAGGCATACTTGACGCAGGGCTTTATCATGTTCCCCATCTGATCATCCAAACACTAGAATGTCATCACAACAATTTAGGCTGTTCTTCACCGGCCTTATCACCTGCCTTATGGTCTCCTGAAAAATCTCCGCAACCGAGGAAATACCCTTTACACAAGTCTAACTTCGAGAATCCGCAGGCTCCAGTGAGACAGCTGATCATGTCATTCAGATGTGGGCCTGGGTGTCGCTCTCTCTAAATTGCTGTATTTGGCATCCTCATGTCCACACATATGCGGATCTTTGAGGTGTTGTTTTTTGGAACCACCACTATTGGAGACCCCCAGGGCGTCGGACATTCCGCAGGCTCAATAATGTCCTGGGCCAGTAGACTTTTGATTTCCTCTGCAACCTGTGTTTGTAGGTGTATGGGCACCCGTTGATGGTGTTGTGCCACTGGCTTGATCGCCTCGTTGATGTGCAGAGTTATTTGCCTTCCTTTCAGTTTGCACAGGCCTTGCAGTATGGCCGGATGTTCCTGTAAAATGTTCTGTTTTTCCGACATGTTGTATGTCATCTCTAGCAGACCCATCACCTACGCCGGGACGTTACTTAGCAGGCATGGTGCTGGAATGTTATCTTTAAGCACATGTATCTCTTCTTGGTAGGACCTGTCCTTGTACGTTAAGGTCTCTGTGAACTTTCCCATGTTTCCTACCGGGTTTTTGGAGCCCCACATGAACACATCAACAGTGGATGGCGATAACGGTGGTCTCACTGCCATTTTCTCGCACTCTGATATGCACGTACCGTGTATTGTGTCTCCCTACTTCAATGTCCACGGTTGCGGTTTTCTTTATGTGATGCTTCGCCACGAGATGAATGTGCTCAGGTCTTCTGTCTTCTGTAGGTGCATCTGACATTAGATACAATTGTGCCGCACTCGCCAGTGCTGCAGTTTCTTCTGACTCATCGGAGGAGCTTCGATTCGCTGTCTCCATGTGTCAGTCATACCTGCTGGTGGTCACCCGTGGTCTCACCACTCTCCCTCACTCACTTCTGAACTGCCTGCTCATGCAGGCGCTTGCAAAGTGATTGTCTCTATTGCACTTCCTGCACTTCTGGCCCATTGACAGGCATGCACCCATGTGCGGAAACTCTAGTCCGCATCGACAGCACATTTGGTCGTTCCTCTTTGTTGGCGATTGCACCTGGTATTCTTTCTTCTTCTAGGTTCCAGTAACGCGATTCGCCTGTTCTACTCTTTTTTCCTACCCCAGCTCCATCTCCTTGGCATTAGCCGTTGCTCTCGCTTCTGTGCGGGCCATGGTCAATATCTTCTCCAGCGTTGTCGGTTCCTTTTGAACACGTGCACGGAACTCTACGGACTGACAGCCTTCATTGATGCGCAGTCTGATCACCTGTTCATTATCAAACTTGTCAAACTCACAGTACGTGACTAGTTTTCGCAGTCGTGTTGAGAAGTCATCAAGGGATTCCTCGGTTCGCTGACATGCCATGTTGAAGGTGGACCTCTCAAAATCAATATTGCGTTGTGGGTCAAATTTTGCTGTGAGGCACTGTATTACTGATTTGTATGTCGCTGTTTGATCGCTGGGGAATGTTATGAGCAAATCCTCCACTTCATCCCCTACGAGATTCAGCAAGAGGTCCAGCTGTTTGTCTCTGACAATGTCTGTGGCACACATGTAGCATTCAAACTGCCTGATCCATCTTTCTTATCGGATGCCAGCCTGTGGTTCCGAGAGGCTGAATGGCAGTGGTCTGCGAAATATTGCTTGTGGACTGTTTTTGTCACTCGTAGGTTCAACCATTTTCCTGACGTGCAGCTCTAGTGCAGGTCTTGCTGGTATGTAATTGCTTTTCTTGCAAATGGAGTGATAATGGTGCTTTTTCTATAGTCTATTTCTTTATGTTGCACACTTTTTCCTTTGCCTTTGATGTATTTCTTTATTTGTTGTCTTTCCTTTTTGTTAATGTCACTTTTTCGATTTATTTTAAGTGGCTGCCTGACTTTAAAATGGCCTCCTGGCATTCCTCGCAGCCTATTGGCTGATTCTGCCTGGCCTCAAAATGGCCGCCGCAGTCTCGCGAGATCGAGACTGCATGTGCTTTTGCCTGACCTCTTAAAATGGCCGCCGGGCCTTTCTTGCTGCTTATTTGTGCCCCGCCTGACTTTAAAATGGCCGTTTCGTTCTCACGAGATTTGCATCGAAATCTACACGCGAAGCTGAGGCCTTTTTGGATGCAGTCGGCGGCTGAGGCACAGTCGGGTGCACCGCTCCACTGTGTGCGCGATGTTTAAGCGCACAAGGCGGGTGCACCGCTCTCAGGCAGGCGGTCTCTTACCGCGTCTTCACTGCGGGCGGGGTGGGCTCCCGTGCCGTTGCTTCGTTTCGTCTCTTGTTGGCACCTGTACCAGGGTGGGCTCCTGGCTCCGTTTCTTCCTGCAACCGGGTGGTCTCCGACAGTCGCAGCGATTCTTCTCCTGTTCGTCGCGGGCAGCAGGCGGACCCGGGTGGGCTCCTGGCTCCGTTTCGTAGCCACGAGGGACCGCAGGACACGCGTCTGGTGTCACTTTGAAAATCCCACCTTCGTCGCCAGTTGTCGTTTTCTCGTGTCCCCCAGGAACACGCCAGAGTCAGGTAAGGCTTTCAGTATTCTTTATTGCTTATGGTTGCCGCTGATGCCCACTGGCACGTCTGCCCTCGTGCTCTTTTCTCTGTGTAATGCCTCTTCCTTCCCCCTTGACCGGATGTGGTGTCCGGTGTCCAGTCCCAGTCCAGTCACGTGATGATGGGTCCTAGTGCCCTTTACCCAGGCCACTACAACTTGTATGACAGTACAACGCATGCCTTTACCACGCATCATTTATCAAGCATTGCCATTACAATGCAATGCCTTTACCATGTACACACCCTTACCACGCATGCCTTTACAGTGCAAGGTAAGGAAATAGTAAGGTGAGTGAAACATATATAATATTAGTAATTGAAAAATAATGTTTTTGGGGGACGAGATCCCCCAACCCCCTTTTTTATAAAAAATATATTTAATTTACATTTTTTGTTTGAAGGAGTCCCCCATACCTCCTTTTTCAAAGTATTTTTTATTACCCATTTTTTACCTTATTAACCTATCCCTAAACCCTAAAAAATACCCTTACCACCCATACCACCCTATACCTCTACTCACTTCTAACCCTAAAAATACCCTTACCACTCTATACCTTTACACACCCCTAAACCCTAAAAATACCCATACCACCCTATACCCTACCCATCCCTAAACCATAAAAAAGACCCTTTTCACACTATACACCTATTCACACCAAAACCCTAAAAATACCCGTAACACCTTATACCTCTACCCACTCCAAACCCGAAAAATTCCCTAACCACTCTATACCTCTACCCACCCCTAAACCATAATAAAATATGCTTACCACCCTATATCTCTACCCACCCAAACCCTAAAAATTCCCTCAACACCCTATACCTCTACTCACCCCTAAACCCAACAAAAACCCCTTAGCACCCCATAATTCACCCACCCTAACCTCTAAAAACACCCTTACCACCTTGTAACTCTACCCATCACTAAACCCTAATAATACCATTACCACATGATACCTCTACCCACCCCTAAACCCTAAAACATACTCTTACCACCCAATACCTCAACCCACCAATATACCCTAAAAACACCCTTACCTCCATATACTCTTAATCACCCTTAAACCCCTAAAACACCCTATAACCTTACCCACACCTAAAACCCAATATATATATATTTCTCTAAAAAAAAACATGGTTACAGGGACGTTATAGTTAGGCTTAGATTTCACTCGTACAAAACAGCAGTTATATTTAGCCGAGATAACTATAACTTGCATCCCTGCAATGCACTGCTTATGACCTCCCATATTACATCACTCAAATCCACAGATTCGCCAAAAATTCTAATAATTATTTTAAATCTGTACACCCCACCATTTTCATTAATGACATCAGTGTGAACATATTTACAAGTATATATAAGGGTACCCTATGTCTGTTTTCCAAGAAAATTACACATTATACGAGTTTCACAAATCTACGCGGAGTCTACGAAGATTGTGTCCCCTTCCGTGGCACTCTGCCTAGCCCCACTACACACACTACACCCACCCTTAACCTGAATACAGTGAAGAAGCATCACTGTTAGTTTTCTTTTTGCTTCCAGTTAATATGTAATGTGTTGTGAAGACTAAAGTGAGTTGTTTCTCTGCATTTCCCCACCCTTACCCTTTTACTACACCATTCACTTTTTGTTAAAAAAATTAAAAAGAAGAAATATGTTTTAAAAATGGGTAAAAAACCCTTCTAGGTAAAAAATGGTTGGTCTTAGAACAACCATCTGGTCAAACAAAAAGCTAGCTCTGTGTTTTTAAAGTGTCAGTGTATGCATCAGTGTGTGCCTGGGTGTGTTATTGGAGTCATTAGTGTCTGACTGGGTGTGTCAGTGTCTGCACTGGTATGACCCTGTGTGTGTAAGTGTATGCATCAGAGTGTGCTGGGGTGTGTTATTGGTTTCATTAGTGTTTGGCAGGGTGCGTGCATCTGCTTTAGTGAGTGTCTGAGTGGATCTGTGAATGGGTGTGTGAGTGTATGAGTTGGTCTGAGTGTTTGTGTGTGAGTGGGTTTGTGAGAGGGTGTGTGAGTATGTGAGTAGATGTGTGAGTGGGTGTGTGAGTGTCAATGTGTCTATGAGTGTGTGTGTGAGTGTCAGTGAGTTTGTGTGTGAGTGGGTCTGTGATTGGGTGTATGAGTGTCTATTTGCATCTTTGAGTGGGTCTGTGAATGGGTGTGTGAGTGGGTATGTGAGTATCTGAGTGGGTCTGTGAGAGGGTGTGTGAGTATGTGATAGGGTATGTGAGTGGATGTCTGAGTGTGTCTGTAAGTGGATGTGTGAGTGTCTGTGAGTGGGTCTGTGAGTGGGTGTGTAAGTGGTTTTGTTTGTCTGTAAGTGGGTGTGTGAGTGGGTCTGTGAGTGGGTGTGTAAGTGGTTTTGTTTGTCTGTAAGTGGGTGTGTGAGTGGGTGTGTGAGCATCTGAGTGTATCAGTGAGTGGATAGATTTTTTAGGTCGAGCCTGTGTCAGCGCTCATGCAGCTGCTCAGCGAGACTGCTGTAGTAGAGTATGGAAGAGAAGCCCCACCCACTCTCCGCCTATATTTTTCATTGGCTTGTGTCTTTGTCCTTCATAAATGCTGGCTTCTGATTCTCTGATTAGCTTGTTAGTCTCTCCTTAGTGCGGCCATGTCTTCATTTTAGCCTCCCATGGCTACTGGCCGCTTTAATTCGGTTGTCACATCGTACGTGTAACTTGGTTGTTACACGGTACGTCATTTTCAGTAATCTAAGCACATCTTTTTTTATGAGTTTTTACTACTGTAGGCACAACACGCTTTCCTGAAACATTCAGCGCGTGATGCATGCTTTCATTTTACAAGCAGTTACTTGTTTAATATATGCATGGGCGCCGCGCATGATCACGGCACCCACTTAGTTTAATATACACGGACTCCGTGCATGACAGCGGCTGAATGGGTAACAGAGGAGCGGGGAGCCAGTCAGACACCATGGGGAGTGAGTAACCGCAGCCCACTGGGAGAACACGCAGGCGAACCAGGGACACAGCCTGCCCTAGGAATCAAATAAAATAACGCCAGAATCCGCCTTTATAATTCTATGAGCAGATAGCGTCCGAGAATAGGGATGTTGGAAGATGCAGCCCATGGTTCCCTTCCCTGCCTTACATTGTCTCTGACCTTGGTTTTGATACAGGATGTCCTTTATTGTGAAGTAATGACCCTACATCTTAGCGGTAGTGACATGAGTGTCATCAATGTGATAACGTCTCTGCGTTTTCTGTTGCCCACACATCCCAAAAAGACCAGCTAATTTAAGACCTCCTCCTCAGAAGTCCATTTATTAAACGTAAATATCCAGACTGTAGATATGAGTCCTTTATGAATAACTTCTTATACCAAAAGATCACTTTTTGTACCCCAGGGGAATTTTGAAGCCGGTGAGGTAAATGGCTAAGTAAATAAAAAATACTAAACAATGAGGCACTCCATAGATTCACTAAGTCCTTTGTGCATGGTCAAGTACAGTCCTTTCTTTTTTGGGTTCGGGTCCACGGTCTGGAGCGTCGTTGCTTTATGGATCACTGTGGGAACGTATTGCCACAGTAGCCTAGGGTTAAAAAATATGTTTAGTGGTTAGTTCATATCGTCTCTTGATACAATCGAAGGGCCAGCATTGGGCTCAGGGATTGCGGCTGGAAGTACTTGCGGCGATCCCTGAGCTTCCGGACTGTGGATTTGAGTTTGAAGATGAGGAACTGTATTTGATTGTACATGGGGGGTTCCATGGATTTATGGAGTCCTCCCATCTATTTTGTATTTTTTCACAAGTAGGGGAGTCTACAGTAGTTGCACTTGATATTGATAAAACTACAGCTTGTACAATATCCCTTTGCCAAAACTGTTGAACTATCTCCAAAATATCACTCAGCGAGTTGATCTCTCCTTAAGTTCTGTTCATGACGTGCTGGCCATACGTTCCAGTGTCGGAAGGTATGACATAGCCTTTCTTCTTTTTCTAGCCCTTTATTGGGTATCATTAAATTTGGATTCCCCTTATGCCTGTTTTGTGCAGTATGCTTTGAGACAGCATTGTGGTTAAAAGTGCAGTATACTGCGATGACCTAAATATCCAAGCTCCTTCACCCGTGCTGTCTGTTATACTCGGGTGATGTAAGGAAGGAAGTCCCCTTTCAGTTTGCATACCAGAGAACTATGTATGCATTTGTGACACATCTCAAGCAGGGCTGGGTGCTTGCTGTTGATGTGAACCAAATAATGATATTGCAGAGGATAGCGAATAAGACTTAAGAGAAGGGTCATGTTAGCGGTAGTAGAACTCATGTATTAGAGCAAGGGCTGAGCAGCCTTTCAAGAAGCTTTGATATGTCAGCTGTAGAACAAGTGCACAGAAGAAAACATTGTGTCGCTTGACTACTCCCTCTTGATAGGTGTAATGCAGGAAAGGTTTACTAAAGGATTTTATTGCTGGGTTTTAATGTTTTGTGCTGATTGATGTGTGCAAGTAGCCTTCGATCTGCCGATTACTAGAATTTTATACTAATGAGTCTCCCCGTGAGTGAGCTTAAACATGGATCACTTGTTCTCTGCCAATAGAGACTCAAGCTGTTCCTGGTTGGTTTGACAACCCTTCCCAACCAGGCATTAAGATTTGAGGTTGTTTGCTTATCCACTTCAGAGAGTACGTGGCCTAGAAGTGTACTTTACCCTGCAACGTTAGTTATGGTGAAACCAGTTTGCATATAGCTATTCCCATGCACCTTTCAAATGGCACAACCTGATAATAATGGACTTGTGTACTCCAGGAGCATGAAAGTTGTTTACCCGTATCTCTGTGTGTTTACTTGTGTTTATTCATCCATTTAAGCATTCTCTATCCCTCCACTAGCCTTCTCAATCCAAATAATCTGACTAACATACCCACCACTCAAATTACTTTCATAATTTTCGCTAAACTAGTTCACCACTAATCCCTTATGGGTTCTGAAGTAGCATGCTACTCATCGAAAAAAAAACCTCCTACCTCCCCATCAGAGGTAGCAAGTGCTATTTACCTAATGTACTGCATAGCTAAATACATATAAGGCCCCCAAAGCGATACCATTTGCATTGCAAATGCTTATTTAACTTACAGCCAAATTCATGGATCCGCTGTGATTTTACACACGGGCTGCGCTGAGCATCGCAGTGGATCTGTGAATTTACACACATATAAAAATACTCTTAGGGCAATTTGTTTTCAATCATGGGTCTCTCATACACTCCTACATGGCACATATAGTCTCTGGGTACCACTACCTTAAACCCTTCTATTACATTTTTTGGGACATTCTCACAACCGGCGACTGTTCCCTGTTATCTAAAAAGGCAGCCACAACTTTGTGAGTGGGTGCATGAGTGTCTGAGTGAGTCTGTTAGTGGGTGTGTGAGTGTCTGAACAGGTCTGTGACTGTGGTGAAAGTGGGTGTGTCAGTGGGATTTGAGTGTGAGAATGGGTCTGTGAGTGGGCGTGTGAGCATGTGAGTGGGTCTGTCAGTGGGTGCATGAGTGTGTCTGGGAATTGGTGTGAGAATCTCAGAGGGTCTTTGAGTGGGTGAGTAAGCGTAGAAATGGATCTGTGATGGGTCCAGAGTGTCTCAGTGGGCCTGTGAATGGGTGCATGAGTGTGTGTGTCTGTGAGTGGAAGAGTGTGACTGGGTGAGTGAGTATCTGAGTGTGTCTGTGAGTGGGTGTGTCAGAGTGTGAGTGGCTCTGTTTCTGGGTGTGTCAGTGGATCTGTGAGAAGGTGTGAGAGTGTGTGAGTAGGTCTTTGAATGGGTGTGTGAGTGGGTCTGTGAGTAGATGTGTGAGTATCTGAGTGGGTCTCTGAGCGGGTGTGTGAGTAGATGTGTGGGTTTGTAGGTAGGTGTCTGAGTGTCTTTGAGTGGGTGACTGAGCATCTGACTGGGTCCTTAAGTGGACGATTTGTTTTTAAAATTTCCGATTGACTGTGCAGATTTGCCGCAATTTTTCAGGAGGCCTTGCTGAGAGTTGCAGTGGATCTGCAAATTGCCACACATGGAAAAAATACATATAAGCTCATTTTCATGGGTACCTCATACACAACTGGCAAAAGTTCCCTGTTATCTAAAATAGCAGTCACATTAAATAACTCAACAAGTATTTAAAAGTGGTTTATGCAAGAATTTAGCATGGGCCTTTTCCTTCAGTGACTATCCCCAAAAGCTGTTTCTGCTGCACTTGGCTGGTGCTGGGTATATGAGGAAAAATAAAGTGCATTTAAAATTCTAGTATTAGTTAGTCAGGTTTTAAATACAGAAATGAATCTACCACTGTTTTTAATATTTATTTAAAAAAAACAATTAAATGGTGATGGTGATTTTTTGATAAATATGCCTGAAAAGTTATTTTGAAAAAGTTAGAGTTTACATGCCTGAAGCACACGCCAGATAATTAGCTTTAGCCTGCCACCAGTTGCCCCTGCCTGTGCTTTCTCTTTCATGAGTTCTGAAATCAGCTCAGGAAGGGCTGCTTGGGAGAGTTTAAGAACTTCATTAGTTTGAACGGCACCGTTTGAGGCCTGTCCAGTCATAGATAGTGTAAAGGGAGGCCTGGGCAAGAACATTCCTTTGCTCCCCAGGTACAGTGTAGCCAGCTTAACACCAGCCCCTTTAGAGGTGAAGCTGGTCCCAAAACCAATTTGGTGTGGTTGAGAAGAAGGGGACAGCTCATTTCCCAAGACACACACCTGGCTGAGCCACCAGCAACCTTCAAGGGCAGAAGGTTTCTGCCATGGCTGATTTAACCCAGAATACTGCACTATGGGATACTTTGCAATAAGCCAAAAGTATGTGCTGACAAAATGGAAAAGGTTGCCCTTGGGAACATTCTCCCATTGGTTAGGGAGTGTCACAGAATTACCATCACCCATTGGTAAGTGAATCCTACAAAAGTGGCACCACCCCCCCAACTCTTCAGAACACATCTGGACCTATGGATGAAAGGAAGAGGATTGAAATTGATATCTGAAACCTGTGTGAAGATATGAAGCAATGCATCTGCTCCAGCTTGCTCCTGTTCCAAGTTGTAACCAGGACTGAGAAATGGACTCCAAAGTGGTCGGCTGACTGACCTACGGGGCGTCAGTGAGACCTCCCAGCAAAGGTGTCTGGCTTCAAGAGGACTAGATCAGATTCATCTTCCAGGTTTGCCCCACTGTAGGATTTTGAACTCCAAAAAGAGACCTAGGACCTTATTTAGAGCTTGATGGATAGAATACTCTGTCACAAATGGAGTGGGTGCCCCGTCTGCTGTATTACAAGTACATTATATCCTATGGCACGTCTAATATGCCAGACAATATATATGTCACATTCCTATGGAGTATCCCAACTGCCAAACTCTAAAGTCCTATGTCGTATAGTAGAAAGGTTGCAAAATGAATCCAACTGAGTAGAGGACATCCGTATCAGCAAAATTTGCATGCTCAGCGTTTGTCCCACCAAAACCAGTTTCAGTGGGACCTCATTTAACTGCTATCCAAGTTAAGCCTCTCTCCTTTGTGCAATAGCTACCAAATGGTTAAACACAGGTTTATTCATTTAGTGTATGTTGGGCCTGACAAGATTTTAAGCTTATTTCTAGGGATGGAGTCATATCCTCAATACGAAATAACCCGCTTTCTTGCATTCAACATCCAGCAGCAGCAATCCCTCACTCGCTTCAGTGCTTTATATTAGTGGCCACCATATTTTTCTGATGCATAACTTCTATAGCAGAAAAGACTTTCTACCACCAGAACTGTGTTTCAAATGTTCCTAGCAGTTGCTCACCTTCATCCTTCTATCTTCCCCACTTAAATCTAACTTACTTAACTCTTACTTATCTCTTCTCCAGTGAAGTAGCATCTTGTGCTCACCTTTTTCCTTAAAGTGGCACATCATTGTAGCTTAGAACCTACACGTTGAAAAATCTAGCTAGTATGCAAAGCCTTGCTCCCCTATTCACAATACATCCTGCAGGAATCCTAAAGCCAACCTTGCTTTATCATCCTTGCTCCTCACATCTTTATAAAGACCCATTGGATGTAATCTCACTAACCTTAGCCAACCCCTTTCTGAGCTCAGTCTATTTTACCTTTCACCCTTTCGCTTTCATTCAAACTCAAATCTAGTTCCTCCTCATTCGATAATCACAGCAGCTCATTGTGTACTCAGTGGCAAGCCATTCTCTTTACATGCTAGACGTATTTGTTTGCTGTTGCGTAGATATTCTATGCCTGACAAAAACCGTATTCAATGGCACCTGTATGGTTATGATTTCAGATATGGTTCCTCCAGACTTTAGTATCTTCACAAAGCCTGTGAATAATTTTTGTTAATAAAGTATCTCACATGATTATTGGACTAAATGTATCACACAATATCTGTTGTTATTCCTACTAAGGCAGCTACATTGATCGCTTCTAGTGACACTTGAATGATGGAAAAATAGTCTTAGAGTAAATATGAAATCAGATATATGCCCTGTGCGCTGGTTAGAGAATGTTCACCACTTGAGTTACAAAAAATGGCCAGAGGAGCACACCTTTTTTGCCTTGACACTCTATCACACAATTTCTTCTACATGTATTTATTTTATTTGTTGGCTTGTTTGTTTATCTATGTATTTTGTTTAGTGGAGGTGCAATAGAAACTACTGTGCATAGAGTGGCATCTTCCTCTTTCGATTCTCCAGACTTGCAGATGCCTGTTGACGCCTTGATTATTTTGGATTCAGATAATTGAAGCAAAATATCGATCATCCTTTCTCTGCATCATCCATTGCATTATTTAGGCACTGTTAGAAATGGGAGTCTCTAGTTGGCAATGGTTTGCACCTTTGTCCAAATAGGGACCCTTTCTTCTAGTCAAGGAAAGGGGGATACACTCCTAAAATAACCCCTGCTCACCCCCTTGGTAGCTTGGTACGAGCAGACAAGCTTTTCTCAGAAGCAGTGTGTAAAGTGTTTGGGAACACATACAGTAACATAGTGAAAACACTACAGATGGACACCACACCAGTTTAGAAAAATAAATATGTTTATCTAAACAAGACCAAATTGCAAAAATCCACAATACAGTATTAAAAATAGGCTCTTCAAGGGTATAATTAGTTCAGTTCAATGCAAGTTGTAAATGCAACACTTTCCCAACAAAGTACATAACACGCGTCACGCAAAACAAACATAAGGGTCGCAGGGAAGGTGCAGTGTCAGTTCCTTGCTTTGGGGGAGGTGTCGCATCTGTTCCTTACTGCAGTGCAGGGGAGGCAAAAATGAAAGTAGCAGTATTTCACAATCAGGACATGCCACACACATCAGGTCATGTCCTACCTTTCACATTCAATACACCCTGCCCACAGGGGTACCTTGGCCTACCTTAGGAGTGACTAACATGCAGAAAAGGGAAGATTTAGGGACTGGCAAGTGTTAGCACTTGCCAAGTCGACATGGCAGTCCCAGACTTCACACACGCTCTGCAATGGCAGGCCTGAGCCACATTTTATAAGCTGCCTCTTTGCTTGGCACAATCAATGCTGCAAGCCCACCAGCAGCATTTGATTTACAGGCCCTGGGCACACATGGTGCACTGTACTAGGGTCTGACAAGTAAATCAAATAACCAATCTTGGAACCACTAATCCATACAACAATTTACAATAGGGAGCACTTGCACTCTGGCACTGAACAGCAGTGGCAAAGTGCCCAAAGCATCTAGACCAGCAAAAACAGATGAGGCAAGAGCAAAAAGTGTTAGGGAGACTAACGCCAATGGTGCCATGTCTAACAGGCACATTAATAATTTTTTTGTAATACATTTCTATCTTATGAGCTGATGCTCAAGAGTCATAAGGGCCAGCATCTGAAGGACCTGGGAAATTGGGATGCAGGAACATGTGAAAAGAAAAGATAAATCTCCAGAAAACAATTCTAAAGCATAAATATCTAATACAAAGACCATTAGGTGAGGGAACACCTGCTGAAACAGCTTTCCTATCAACTAGTGAAAGCACAGGTTTTTTAGTGTAAACTCAGCAGAAAATAGCAAACCAGAAGAGGAAATAAAAGAAGAGTTCTTGGAAGTCAGAATACAATTTAGTCATTAGAAACATTCACGTACAGCATAAGAAAAGAAGTAATAAGTGTACGAGGAAAAAGAGGAACATCTTTTGTTCCCTCTTTTATACCAATCCTGTGGAAACATTTCACAAATTATTAAGAATATTAGAAATCAAGAACAATGATCATCCACAGAACAAGAAATATTCCAAATTAAGAAAAGTCAGTATTCTATCCACCATAAAGCCATCAAATGCTTGACACTATTACCAGCTTAGTTCTGGGAAACCTGAGAAAGATTTAATGCAGCAATAAAAAGAAACATATTAATGTGACAAACATAGAAATAATATGCTTAACAAATTAGCCAGTAATAGTGACATAACACTGCAGGTGGTAGTTAAAATAGAATAGTAGGAGAATAATTGTGGTATTGGATACCAATTATTATAAAAGTTAAGAAAGGGACCATCTAATGGACAACAAAACATTCTTAATGCTGGATCAGTATCCTACACGTGAATTTAAGAAAACAGATCAGTGTATATTCAATGAAGCCATGGACCAACAGTGGATTACCAATCAAACAAAGACCTCAACAAAAATATATCCAAGATGTCCAATTATGTGCATGTTACCAAAGATATTTGCAGGCCTTGGAAAATCCACAACTGATCCATCATTTTTAGCATACTGATGCAGCTATTAGGATAATATTTGCCTTTTGTTTTACAAATATTGTGAAAAAAAACAAGTTGAATGCCATGGATTCACCGATACCAGTGAATTCATGCAATATATACAAGTACAAGGAATGAATACTACACTACAGTAAGAAATCCTAATGTGCAGGATAGATGTAGGGTGCTTATATACATCGATACCCCACAATTAAGGAATGGTAGCAGTGGAATGGGCAGAGCTGATGGTAGGTATAACATAAGCTAATAACATAATCCTATTACAAATGGTGAGCAATGGTTTGTGCCATATTTTTTTTCAACATGGAGAAACATATTTACATTTCAGTGAGAAAAATCATATCTATTTTGATGAAGAATATAATAAATTCCAAAACAGATACAGGAGGTACATCAATGACATTTTCCTAATTTGGGAAGAAATAACATATAAACTGTTAAAATCACACAACTGAACCAGAAACATGCAAAGATTACATTTCATACAAAAGAAGACTATAACCTTTTTGAATGTTGAATTAACACTCAGTGATGGCTGTATGAGCACTTACGTACACATCATGACACCAAGAGAACAGATAGTGTCAATATGTTGCGCTGGCAGAGTTTCCATAGCTATTGGCTCAGAGAGAATCTATCATATTTTCAATGCCAGCTGGTACCAATGAATCAGAGTACACAGAACAACCAGAAAGGATGTGCGGTAAATTCAAAGAAAGGTGATGCTCCATTGACATAGTATTGAGACCTAAACAACTTGCAGCTATGAAGTCACAACATCATTTCTAAAAAAAAAAGAGCCAAAGTTGGAACAACAAACCAAGAACGCTGAAACACTGGTCATCTCTCCAGACAAACCTGACTTCAAAAACCGGAGTTTAAATGCATGTTTGAATTATCAATATTGTACACTTGTCAAAGAAGCAAATCAGAGTGATAATTTATAGAAAGGACGGTGATAACAAGAAATATTGTACCTTGATTAAACTAAAAAAAATAAAAAATCCCAAGTTTAAATTGGAAAAGCTGCATTAACATAATAATTGGAAATTAAATTGTACCCCCCAAATAAGGCAAAAGATTAAAACCAAAATGTAGCAAGCAAAAGGGATACTTGCATTTATTGGTTGAAGTTTCCTAGTGGTAACTAGTAAAGCTAAGCAAAAACTCAAAACTAGACAAAATGAACACAGGAGTACGATCAGAACAAAAAAAATGAGATTCTCAAAAGGGGCATGTAAGAAATTGGATTATTATTTAGGCTGATTGATCATCCACCTCAAGGTATAATACATTATACTTACTTGTCAGGGTGAACCCTAAAGTCACTAAGTTAACCTGAACTCAACACTGGTAGCAACAGAGAAGACCGGCTTAATTAAGGGCAATATATAAAGTATATCCGTAGTACCATAACAATAATAAAGTCAATATACCAAACAATAAATTCCCAAACCAAGTTGGCAACGCAGAGTAAAATGTAATAAATAAATAGATATCAAAAGGGCAAAAATCCAACAAGAGAAACCAGAGATACAAAAGCACTAAGAGACAATCATAGTCTGGGGAAGTGGTAGACCAGGACCTAGAAAAAAATGTAGGCCAACTGCGATAGAGTGTGAGTTGGATACACAGAGCAGGTTCATCCTAGTCAAAGATTTTACCTTCTGACTTTGTCTTTTTTATGGATCTCAAAATTTTCTAGCGGTGTAAGTCTGAAGCTGTATCCAGGCAAAGTTAATAGAAATTGTACAGCTTTACCACAAGATCCTTCTGATGGCTCGGTAGGTCTTGGAAGTACAAAACTTTCTAAGTCCCAACTTCTGAGTTTTTGTAGAAGCTCCTCTGAGTTACTTCTAAAACTCCCAGTAGCTCCGGGACAGCACTTATGGTCCAGACCTGACTCCAGTAGAAGCCACGAGCGAGGTTCAGTCCAGGTGCAGTTTGTACTGGTCAACCAGTCAACACAAAAAATCCTCTTAAGCTTTTTATGTCCCTGTAGCTACACAGATGTTCCCCTTAGAGTCCACATCTTTGTCTTGGGTGCAAATGGCAGCAGGTCTAGACTTTCAGGGCTCCTCTCAGATTACAGACAGCAGGTCCAGTCCTCTTCTGATCTTCCACATGTCCAGAAAGTGTTCTGAGAAGGGCTTTTTGGAAAAGCACATTTATGCTTGGCACTAGCCAGTGAGTCGGGGTGACTCTTGGAAATTTCCTACCCAATGGGAAAAAGTTCCTAAATGCCACCTTACCCACTTTTTCAGCAGCTCCTATTTGCCCTGCTGCAAACAATCCCACAGCGCCCTAAAATCTGAGATGGAGAAACCCTTCCTTCCATGTGCAGAGCTGTTTTGTCTAGGGATACAAATAGTCCCGTTTCCCGTGTCCAATCCAAGCCAGATCTAGGGGTAGCTTCCCTCCGAGTGGGCATGGTGCCAAACTGGCTAGTGTGGGCCTTGGGGACAAAAGATTTCACTTCTTAAGGTCTCCACTTCCAATAAACTATGAATAGGCAGGCTTCACCTCCAGCCTTCTGAAGATAATGAAGTATTGGACCCACCCTAACTGTCCTTTCTGAGCTAATAGGGATCAAATATCCTAGTCCCAATCCATCCTGTCACCATGCATAAACTGCTGTCCTTCTCTGGGAGTAGTTTTCAAACCTCATTAACGTCAAGGACTGGGTCAGCAGCACCTAGCAGTCATATTGCAATTAGCATCCAGTACCTTCAGGCAGGGACAAGATTTACAGGCCCTGGCCACACATAGTGCACTGTACTAGGGTCTGACAAGTAAATCAAATAACTAATCTTGGAACCACTAATCCATACAAAAATGTACAATAGGGAGCACTTGCACTCTGGCACTGAACAGCAGTGGCAAAGTGCCCAAAGCATCTAGATCAGCAAAAACAGATGAGGCCACAGCAAAAAGTGATAGGGAGACTAACGCCAATGGTGCCAAGTCTAACAGGCACATTAGTAAACTTTTTGTAAGACATTTCTATCTTATGAGCTGATGCTCAAGAGTCATAAGGGCCAGCATCTGAAGGACCTGGGAAATTGGGATGCAGGAACATTCCATGCCCATGTGAAAAGTAAAGATAAATCTCCAGAAAACAATTCTAAAGCATAAATATCTAATACAAAGACCATTAGTTAAGGGAAAACCTGCTGAAACAACTTTCCTATCAACTAGTGAAAGCACACGTTTTTTAGTGTAAACTCAGCAGAAAATAGCAAACCAGAAGAGGAAATGGAAGAAGAGTTCTTGGAAGTCAGAATACAATTTAGTCATTAGAAACATTCACGTACAGCATAAGAAAAGAAGTAATAAGTGTACGAGGAAAAAGAGGAACATCTTTTGTACCCTCTTTTATACCAATCCTGTGGAAACATTTCACAAATTATTAAGAATATTAGAAATCAAGAACAATGAACAGCCACAGAACAAGAAATATTCCAAATTAAGAAAAGTCAGTATTCTATCCACCATAAAGCCATCAAATGCTTGACACTATTACCAGCTTAGTTCTGGGAAACCTGAGAAAGATTTAATGCAGAAATAAAAAGAAACATATTAATGTGACAAACATAGAAACAATATGCTTAACAAATTAGCCAGTAATAGTGACATAACACTGCAGGTGGTAGTTAAAAGAGAATAATAGGAGAATAATTGTGGTATTGGATACCAATTATTATAAAAGTTAAGAAAAGGACCATCTAATGGACAACAAAACTTTCTTAATGCTGAATCAGTATCCTACACTTGAATTTAAGAAAACAGATCAGTATATATTCAATGAAGCCATGGACCAATAGTGGATTACCAATCAAACAAAGACCTTCTCAACAAAAATATATCCAAGATGTCCAATTATGTGCATGTTACCAAAGATATTTGCAGGCCTTGGAAAATCCACAACTGATCCATCATTTTTAGCATACTGATGCAGCCAGTAGGATAATATTTGCCTTTTGTTTTACAAATATTGTGAACAAAAGCAAGTTGAATGCCATGGATTCACCGATACCAGTGAATTCATGCAATATATACAAGTACAAGGAATTAATACTACACTACAGTAAGAAATCCCAATGTGCAGGATAGATGTAGGGTGCTTATATACATCGATACACCACAATTAAGGAATGGTAGCAGTGGAATGGGCAGAGCTTTCTAAAAGTTACTTTTTCTAAATATTTATTAGAATTCTAATTTCACAGAAGCATTAGACATATTATCAGATAGAACATTAATAGATATAAAAAATAGTCTTTGAATGGCTGTTTTAACCATTTCCTATCAATAGTGACATAGTAACGTTTATAATCTGTACTTTGACATATTCTAGGATCCAGCTCAACCAGTGAAAATAGCATTAATGGAGGAATACGCATATTTATTTCCGTACATGTTCCACTTTATAAACATCAGGCACCCTAGCTTGTGACTAATAAGGTGTACCAAGGGGTGATCTATTAATATTATTTAAAAGCAGAGTTCTCCCCTGTCAAAAAAGGCTATTTTGACAGACTTAACTGCACGCTTTTAGGCAGCTGCAGTGTAGCTACACATGTTAGGCATGAAGCAATGTTTAAGAGGCCAACCCTGTGGATGGCAGGATAGGTGCTGCAATTCATTGGTGACATTTAACTTCTAGACCCTGTGTTTATTTCCTATACCATATATGTTAGAAATGGGGTTTCTGGTTCACTAGGGTATGCACCTAAGCCAGGCAGAACCCACCACTCTTGTTAGGGTAAGGGAGTTACACACCCAATATAACCCCTGCTCACCCCTTGGTAGCTCTGCACAAGCACTTAGGCTTATCCCAGAGGCAATGTGTAAGGCATGTGCACAACATACACACACCAATGACACAATAAATTCACCACAAAGGAGATACCACACAGTAGTATATAAAAATATGTATCTTTATTGCATATAAACATGGGCCAAAACTACATAAGCCAATAATCACTTTGCCAACTAGGCAATTGTCATAACATCACAGTTAGTGCAATAAGGTACGGTTTTATATGTTGCACACGTCATGAAAACACCAACGGGTCAAGAAATCTCACAAGATCTTAGGTGGACACTTAACCCATTCTTCCTTTTAGTTATTGTTAATCCATTTATCTTGAGTCCCGAATCCTATGTATAGGAGGGACTCACTGTTTGACTGTATGGAGATGGGTAGCTATACGAAATGAAGATGAAAGCAGCTTTACAGGTGAAGAGTAGTTGTTTATTAGGTAGGTGTAAATACCCTTCAGCCTACACAGCACCAAACACCGTTATTTACATCGCTCCCAGGTAACCAAGTAACATTCTATCACTAAGAACAGAAAGCATACTGCAGTAACATTCTGCTTCAGTTAACACTGGCTTACAACACATGCCAGTGTTAGACATAATGTAAGATACTACACACTTCCCTCTTTTCCCATTAGTAAAACACCAACAACCCCCCAACAAAATGCAACAGTTAACTAAACAAATACTAAGGAAAAAATGCACAATGAAAATGTATAGATATCCATTTAAATAAAGAGGTCTTCTACAAATTCTAGAAGTCTTCCTCAACTCGAATTTGTTGGCACCAGTTTCACGACCAGTATCATCATCACAGGGTTTGCTTACATTTCTCCCAAACACCTTTACCACACAATCCAAATTCCAAATACGATGATCTTCTGTCCTCACCACATTCCCAAAAACTTGAATAACTTTCATGGGAGAGGAAAATTTCAATCCAGATGTGAAAACACCACCACAAGGATTTTTAATTTTGATTGAATCACCAACCTGAACTACTGTTTTCTTTGTAGCTTTCCGAGAATCAAACAACTCCTTCCTCTTGGAAGCCAAGTTGCGTTCTTTTATATTTTTCAACTTCTCCTTTTCCTTAACAAACAAATTGTCATTAACTCTGTCATTGACCCAAGAGGGACAGACTAATGTGTTTACTTTTCTTCTTCTGAACAACTCAAAGGGAGAAAACCCTGTCCTTGATCAGGAGTTATTCTGTAATTTCTGACCTTGAAAAACAATGCACTCTTACAACATAAATTGTTCGCAATCGCGCCCTGTATAGCTTCCTTCAAAACTTTGTTTAACCTTTCAACCATGCCATTGGTTTAGGGATGATATAAAGCTGATTTTGTGTGCTTAGTTCCCCTTTTTTTAAAAAAAATTCATCCATTTCACAAGAGACTAATTGCACACCGTTATCAGTTAACAAAGATTCCGGAAACACCTCCCTATCAAAAACATTTTCCAAAAACAGAATAACACCACGTGTTTCAATTGAATTGGTAATAGCAACTTCAGGCTACCTGAAAAACATATCAACAAGCACTAAAACATACTTGTCAGCACTAGAACCACAAATGGGACCTAAAATATCAAAGGCAACCTCTTTCTGGGGTCCCTTTGGTAATTCCCTCACCACCGTAGGTTTTACTCTGCATTTGAATGTTTTGTCTGCATTGCAACACTCACCACAATCTCTCATCGCATGTTTATTAGAATTGTGATTTCTGGTTGGCTAGGGCATGCGCCTAAGCCAGGCAGAAACCACCACTCTAGTCAGGGCAAGGGAGTTACACGCTGAAGTTAACCCCTGCTCACCCTCTTGGTTGCTTGGCACGAGCAGTCAGGCTTATCCCAGAGGCAATGTGTAAAGCGTTTGCGCAACACACACACAGCACCAACACACTAGGCACACTACAACAGAGACTCCACACAAGGTTATATAAAAACTAGCCTTTGTATTATCCAAAACACATTAGAATCATAATCACACATATACACTGTGCCTACTGGCACTAGGCAATATTCACAGGGGATTATATACAGGACAGGGCCAATCGGGCCACTGTCAGAACCTTTAGAAAGCACAAGTTGCACATATAAAACACAACCAGTGACTACTGGTAAAATAATGACCTCAGCATTATATCTAGCAACATAAACGCATTATGTCTGCATCACAGTATACTTAAAACGCATTAGGAATAAACCACATTAGAGATAAACATATTTATGAATAAAACATCTGAACAAAAGTTCTGCATCCCAGTTCCGCAGATAAAGTGCACACAGCACCTAAGCAGACACACTGAAATGACCCGAGGCCAACTGACCTTCTCTGGGGCCCAAATGCCCTCTGTCCCAAATGTCGGGGCTCGTAGCTGCCAATGCAGCGAAATCACTGTGCGAAATGCGCTGGGGGCATGGGGTGCATCTCACCACTTCCTGGCATGGAAAACAATATGCCCCCGTCGGTGCAGCTGCCCGCGCTCTCGCGGTGCAGCTGAGGTAAAAGGAGCACTGGCACCAACTGTGCCTGCTGAGCCCCACTCTGGGACTCTTGAAACACAAACTTGCACCCACGGTGCAGCTGCCCGCAACTGCGGTGCCGCTGAGGAAATTTGCTTCGCCATCACTGTGCCTTGGGAGCCCCCCTCTGGGACTCCTCCTGGTGCCCTCGATCGGCACCAACAATGCGCAAATTAAAGCCCCACTCACTTGACTTCTCCGGTTTGTTTGGAGGGGCTCCCTTCTCTCTCCACAAGCCGGGGGGGAGGCCGCAATTGAGCCTGCATGGTTCCAATTCTTCCTGGCAGTACGTACGTGGGGCTCCCACTGGCACCCGGGGGCCCCACCTTCTTCTGGTCACGGTGGACCTGGTGGGTGCGTCGCGCTCCCTTGCCTCAAACCGCGCTGGAATAGGCTTCCTCATCCGCTCCCTGATCTCTGGCCCCGCCTACTGTCAGGCAGCTTGCCTGACTTCCGGAATGCCGCTCTCTTCTCCGGGTCACTGCTCACGCAGCGGTGGCCCCTTGGCAGCACGCAAATGCAGGGTGAGCTCCTGCTACAATCGCAATGCAAATATGGGGTGGGCTCCCGCTCCTACTCCCAGCAGCACAGGGGGAATCCCTCAAGCAAGGATTTCCTCGGAGAACCAGCAGCCCAGTGCTGCAGGACACAGTCGCTCCTCCTGAAATATTGCTATAGCACTCACAAGGCGCTAAGCCCCTAAAAGTCCTCAGGGTAAAGGCTGGGCAAAGAAAGCAACAGGCAGGCCAGCACGCTGGGGCTCTGTGGCAAACAGACCCTTCAGCTGCATAGCAAGGCAGCCAGTCCACCCTCACCGGCGGTTCCTCCTGGCAGGCCGGCAGCCTGCCGGCTGCAAGAAGGCACCACACAGCACCCACAAAAAGCACACCTTCATGGGGTCATGGGGTCATGGGGTCACAGCCCCAGTATTAATACAGTATTTTCCTTTGTCTGCCCTTGGCACAGGGTATGGGGAACAAGACTGAACTGGTTCTGTTTTTTTTGTAGCACTCTGTTTACAGGGCTCCCCTTCCCCATTGTCAGGTGGAGGCTCGATTATCACAGGGGGGCGGAGCCAGCATTCACCCAGGCAAGCACAGACCTATTCACGGTCACGGGACTACTCCTCCCACTACTCCAAATGCAGATCCCCAATTCAGCCTAGCGCTGACTCACCCTGCCCTCCCTGGAGCCACACACCTCACCAGCCCCTGTCACTCCAGAGTCAGACATGCAATACATATCAGGCAGGAAGACACATAACACACAGAAATGCCAACTTCTAAAAGTGGCACTTCTAAAATAGTGATAATAAATGTGCTCTCACCATTGCGCAGCATTTATTATTACTATTCCAACCATACCAAACTTGACCACGCTGCTCCTCTCATATCAGGAATTACCACTGAAACACTTATCAGGGAATCCCCAATGCATTCCTATGAGGGGGCAGCCTCAGAGCAGTGAGAAACCAAAATGGCTGTTTGTCACTACCAGGACATGTCGCACACTTAAGGTACATGTCCTACCTTTCACCTACAATGCACCATGTGCAAAGGGCTAGCTAGGGCCTACCTTAGGGGTGACTGACATGCAGTAAAAGGGGAGTCACAGACATGGCACACACTTTAGGTGCCACGTCACAGTGGCAGTAACACTGCGCGCACAGGCCCTGCAATGACAGGCCTGAGACAGATTTGAAAGGCCACTTTGGTGGGTGGCGCAATCAGCGCTACAAGCCCACCAGTAGCATTTAATTTACTGGCCCTGGGTATCTAAGATACCACTTTACGAGGGACTGACAGGTAAATTAAATATGCCAAACAGGTGTAGACCAATCTTACCATGTTTACACAGAGAGCACTCGCACTTTACACTGAACAGCAGTGCTAAAGTGCCCAGAATCCTAAAACCACCAACACCATGTCAGACAAAAGGCTTGGAGGAAGGCAAAAAGTTCAGGGATAACCCTGCAAAAAGGGCCAAGTCCAATAACGTTCAATCTGAATATCCATTCCAGGCCACCAATACATTTGCCTCAATATCTCTGTGGTCTTAGATAGAAAATCCCCCCAGCAAGGCAGAGCTTAAACGCATCTTTTGTGACTGGATCGATACCCGGGAGATTAGCAATCCAAATGTGGGAAGACTAATGGAAGAATTTCTCCAGAATAAACAAAGTAGAAGCCTTGAACCATATTCGGATATAATCCAGGTACCAAGAGATAGGGCGCTTTACACTCAATTCAGACTTGGACCGATCCCGGTCCATGAACTAACTGCAAAATGGCGCTCCCTAAAACAGACAACAGAAGACTGAACTTGCTGTAGAACACTGAAGGAGAGAGTAGACCATTTTATGTTTGCATGTCCAGCGTACGAAATAGCAAGGTCTAGATGGTTAAAAACAATCTGCAAAAAATTAGGTACCCTTGATCATCGTGTTGCTTTATGCATCTTAAAATCTGATGCAAGAACCCTTTTTGTTGCGGAGTGGCTAAGTTTTTAAGTTGTGCCTGGATAGTCAGGCATAAAGCCTTGCAAAGTGCAACTTAATCTCATACCATAAGCCACATGGAGAACATATCAGAGCACAAGATGAATGTTCAAATATTGCTAGAACTATTTCTTATGCACTGCTATTTATATAAGCTATATCGGGTACCATTCTTTTAATCATAAATTTTAACTTTTGCTTTGATTTTAAATGAAATATTTTATCACGATGAAATCATGTGTTATTATGTCTTGTATTTGTTACATCTTTTATGTTAACTTTTATCTGCACAAATCTTATTTTATAAAGGCCTGTCTGATGCTTTTATGATATTTGTTATCGAAATAAAGCAATTTGACTTGACTTGACTCTTCCTGGGTGACTCTCATGGGCTAAAGAGATCAAACCTTCTCTCAAAGAAATAGGAGGGACTAATCTAGTTCCTCTAAACACAAATCCACTTTGATCCGACAATTCTTCCTTGACTCTCCAAAAGGTTTGAAAATCATCATGAATTTTGGGTAATGAAAAATCCACCTTCACCAATAAGCAGGATTTATCACCCCTATTCCAAACATACCAAACATGGTGATGGGTAAATACTGGCACCCTCCCAGGAGCAAATGAATGAAACTCACCAGACATAGCAGGTTTGCTCAGAAACAGAGTGAAATTTTGTTATTGGTACCAAAAGCATGCACCATTGCTAATTAGCAAGGAAGAAGTCAGATCTGCCACCTTAGGGGCTCTCAGACTGCTTCTTCCCGGAGTGGCTGGTTTGTGGGTGCTGTATAGTTTGGTAATGCCATGTAAGCGGAACTAGAATAAGGCACCAAGCCAAATATGGCCAACATGGATGTGCAATGTCTGCACCATGCAAATTATAAACAGCCAGATATGGGCAGACCAGAAAGGCTGGCTCGGCACTGTGTAAGCAACTTGCATAACCAGATAAGGAAACTTATGATGATGTCGGGACAAGGAAAGTGACCTCTAAGGCTGATTCAGAATAGCTGCTGGAAGCTTGTCCAGGCAAGGTCAGATATGAAGCCCTTTAAAGCTCTGGACTTCATGTTAGTGTGAGTGCGTACATATAAATTTAAATGGATATACATATATATTTTGCAACAATCCTCCCTTTTGGATAGACCTTTTGAACATTAGTGTAAAACCAAAATATATATATGTATATATGAAGGAAACATTAGTTACATATCTTTGGATGGCATTCACAGTGTTTGCATAAAATGCATATATTGTCACATTGATACATCATGATGAGATCATTATTATATCGGCAGGCTGTTGTGATACTCCTAATTAGGTGTGCAACAAATATTGTTTGCTCTATGCAATACATCAGGCTCTATTGTCACTTAGTCACTCAGTTCCCGGGCACTTTCTGCAAGTGTCAGTAATTTAAAGGCACGCAGTGAGCGGTCATCTGTTTCTCCTCCTGGTCCGCAGTTGTCTTGTTCAGGGGCGGTTTCACGGACCTTCCCTGCGTTGTCCTCTTCAGTCTATTTTTCTGCAGGTGCAGACCGTCACCTTTCTTCGAGAGTTCGACAGCATCAGTTTATGACACGTCCCTCTGACACTTTATGATGGGCCCTCATGGATCGTAGAAAGGGTCTGGTCTGTCCTCTTCTTGACTGCTGTGTTGCTCAGGTCCTCTGGTGACAGATGGTCATCAATTTCTTGTACCGTGCAGTCAGGCGTTGGGGTGCTGCCCGGCATCTTGTCCCCTCAATCCATTCATGGGGTTGGTTCACCGTCTGTGGTCCAGTTCACGTAGAACTAAAAGAAACAGCTTTTATTGTTCTCACATGACCATGTCTCCATAATCGCTTTAGAAGTCTTTGCCCCATTGCAGGCAGTACTAAATTCAGAGCATCAGTCCATTTCATTCCTGTTCCATCAGCTGCCTTTACTAATAATCTATTTTATTTTTTATTTTTATTTTGGTGCTCATTTACTCCTCCTGGTCTCAAGTTGGAGGGTGGTATGGGGTATGCATGTTATACTTTATTCCCCAAAACAACCTCTTTAGCATAAATGTAGTCACTAAGTGATCTCCTTCTATCGCTATTTATGCCCTGGTGGGTCCCTAGCCTTGGAGAGATGGCTTTCCTGAAGTACTGCACCCCAGTTGCTGCATTATTCTTCCCTGTTGTATACACCTCCATTCATTTTGAAAACATATCCACCCACACCAGCAAATATTTAAATCCATTCACTGGGAAGAAACATGCATCTGCGCATTCATCCTCCCTTGTGCAATATCAGATGGTCCCTGCTCCAGTCTTGTAAAGGAAAGGTAAATACTGCGTGGGGACACAGGCATCTCATCCTGGTATGACCACACTCTCTTTTATTATTCGGCTCACATCCAACATCAATCCACCCTCTATGTTAATCTGGTGTTGCAGACCATTGTCCTTCCTTTACATTAGCTTGCAACAATTGTCTCTCAATGAGCTGCATTTTTGGGAATGCTTTATTCATTAGTCCCATCTGCACTGGCTGTAACATGCTTTCATTTAATGCTGTGTCAGCGATGGCATCATCTTTGGCTAACTTGGTATTAGCTCCTGTGTATGCTTCACATTTTATTACCGCTATCCTGGTGTATAATAGTATTGCTTTTAATAAGATCCTTACTAAAGGACCATTTTTAATAAGGTTCCCTGCTTCTGTTATGAATCCTTGATACCTCCACAGCTGGCCACAAATAAGAACTGCAAACCATAATGTGAGTTAGTGTAAATGTTTACAGTTTTACCCTTGACTAGTATTCATGCTTTTGTTACAGCATACAGCTCATCTTATTGGGTAGATGTTCCAAGTGGCAGAACTGCACTTTCAACTTTGTTGTCTGCTATTGCTATGGCATACACACTGGTGCCGATTCCGATCCTGGAAAAAACGGGTACGAACCGTCGGTCAGAGGGTTTTCTCCGTCCAACTCGTACTCGGTAAAAAAACATTACAAACATGGAAGTACGATTCGCACGGAAACACCATTTCCGTACGAATCATAAAAAACACCGACCGACGAAAATATACATACAAATGTGATCCGGGAAAGCGCCGACGTGACGTCGGGACGCCGTCAGGCTCCGTTTCACGAACAAGGAAGTACGATTCGAACCAACACCAGTCCGGACGGCAATATTTTTACGGCACCCAAAAGCGAAGTACGGCGCGATGCGAGCGGAATTGGGGGCCCGGTACGCGCCGAACCCCCCCCAGACCCCACAGATGTACGTGCCGTACCCCCACCCATGTATGTACGAGTCGAACCCCCACCGTGTATGTACTCTCGTGTATGTACGAGTCAAACCCCCACCCGTGTATGTACACCCATGTATGTATGAGCCGAACCCCCACCCGTGTATGTACACCCGTGTATGTACGAGTCGAACCCCCACCCGTGTATGTACACCCGTGTATGTACGAGTCGAACCCCCACCCGTGTATGTACACCCGTGTATGTACGTGCCGTACCCCTGTTAAATGGTAGCGGCAGTTTCAATCGATAACCTTTCAAGTATTTGCCCGGCGGTAATCGCCTCTCATACCACTCGATAATTTACCAATGAAAGAGGCAGGCGCCGGAGACTGGAAGGCAGGAAACAAAGTTTTATTCCGTCGGAGCAGAACACATCAGATCAGACAGCAAGGTATCGTCACGAGGTGCTCTAACTGCATCTCTGAGACCTGGTCTCTTATACACAGGTTTATTGCTTTATTACACATAGTACATTCTTGAGATTCCCTTGATGCATGAGAGAACATCCCCTGAAGCCCCGGCTCAGATCCGATCCCACACATAGTTCGGACAATGGGGCGCAGAGGAAGGGGGTTATCAAAGGAGAGGCACGACCATGTATGGGATGTCGGTCGGATGTGGTTCCGTAGCAGGGTCGCGCAGAAGGAGAGGGTTTATGGCCCGTGTATGAGAGAGCGGGGGTGGCCGGCGCGCGGGGGATGCTCGCAGCGCCAGGGGAAAGCGCTGGCGATCGAGAATGAGCGGGGAGAGAGTGGGGTGCCTAAAATGGCGGCCGTGCATTCGCTGTGGGGAGAGGCAAGATGGCGCAGATAATGTTCAGTTTGCAAGCTAAATTTCCACAGTCCTCCCTTTTAACATATCTCGCCAGCTTGCCTAGTTCGGATCTATCCCCATAATACTCCGAACTTCCACATCATACAGAGCTTTCATTCGCTCTGTTTCAAAGTCCAAAGTCTTAGGGCAGATGCAGTTCATAAAAAGCGAACATAAAGGTGGCAGACACTGAATCCCCAAGCAACATCCACATAGTATCACAATTGGTATGAGGATAAATGAAAACAGCCTCCATCCCCAACTTTTAATAGTGTCCCAAAACCAACTCCCCAGTGACCATTCTCCTTGCTCTTGATGGACCTCTGCGGACAGTCTGTGGAGGTGTTCAATTGCTTTGTAGACTGAGGGTGAGTTATCCGGTACGTAGGTACAACAGCTGGACCCAATGATGCGGCATGCTCCTCCACGATCAGCCAGAACCACATCTAGAACGAGGCGGTTCTGAAGGGCCACTAAGCGGACGGCCTGGAGCTCGGCGGTGTTGTTGGCGAGGGCGCCAGCCGTAATGTTCATCGCCGTTTCGACTGCCTGGGTTAAGTGGCGGATGGCACGGCTGTTTGCCATTGGACCCCAGAGTGGAACAAGGCCTTTCACTGCGTCCATGAACTGTGCTCCGGCGGAGTCGGCTTGCACAATGTCTTTGGCCCGCTTCTGTCGGTGATGGTTTGCTGGAGCCACATATGTCGGAGGAAGGACAAAGGCGATGTAGCAGGTGCCTCCCCAACCTTTCGGAAGCCAGGTGTAGGCCTTAGTACCACAGACGAAGTACATATTCGGGGAGGCAACAAAGGAGGGTGGGTCAACTGAGTCCAATGTTCGGGTGATGAGGCAGGAGCTGTGGCCCACCAGCTGTGCCCCCAGGCCTTCGAGGCACACAAATCCAGTGATGTTGATGACGGACAGGGCCACTGTTAGGGTGGCGGCCGTCCGTTTCCGGAGGTAAGAGAAGGTGGGTCTGGCTGGGTTGTTGAACACTTGCATTTCAACTCGTTCTTTGGCAGGGATGTCCATGTGAAAGGAAGTGTTCGATCTCAGGGGGCAGAAGAGGGCAGAAGTTCTTCCAGTTTTGTTCAGCCAGAACCCATGGTCGAAGTGTGACATGGTTCTGCCGGAAGTGGCATTGTCCTTGTAGCTTTCTTGCAGGAGGATTAGCCAGGCGAGGCAGGAACCATGGACAGAAAAAGGTGAAGGGATGAAAGGGATAGAGTGTCCAGTGGCATGTGGTAGCAATCCACAGATCCAGCAATTAGTGGCGTTGGCAGCAAGATTGTGTTGGTGGAGCAACTGCACAAAAGAGTTATTCCAGAACTCCTTACGCCTTTCTCGGAGTTGGGGTGAAAGTGAGATCAGATGGTGTTCTTTCGTGGTGGTAGGTTGAACGATGGTCAGCAATATCTTATGAGCGGGTGTGCCCTCCTCCATGATCCAGAAGGTGACCACGAGGAGAAGGCAAAAGAGAAGGGTAATGAAAAGTGCAATAGTCTTTAAGCTGTGCATTCGGTCAGTCTTTGGGTTTTTGTAGTGGATCTTCGGACGTCCGGTTGCTTCCATCCTCTTCATGTCGGGCGCTTCCATCACCTTCAAGAGACTCGGTAGCGGGCAGAACCACAGACTTCGCTTAGTTTCTCTCCTGGTGGCCTTTGAGGTGACTAGGCTACCGCTCTGAGATTTCCACTTAGCCTGCGGTGTGCTTAGCCGAAGTTCTCTCCTTTCGTCGCAAGTTATACCCTTCCTTGGATGGCACGGTGGGATCAGGATATCTTACTAACTCGAGTGTCTCTGTATCTGGGCAGCGGCTCAGGGATGGTCGGTCTTTGTCCAGAAGTTCTTCTTGGGCGGTGATGTTGTCCGTGGTTGTCAGGGTCGGTGATACCTTCTTGCAGTGGTGTGCATGCAGCCAATTGCGTTTCCCCTCCACTCGAAGAGCTGTTCGGGTGGTGATCAGGACTTGCAGGGGGCCCGTCCACCGGGGCTCCAGACTCTTGGTGCGCTGGAAGTTACGCACTAAGACGAAGTCACCGGGTTGGATGTCGTGTCCGGGGCCCCTGGAAACATCGGGAATGGCGTGCAGCACCTGCTGATGGATGACAGACAACGTTTTAGTTAGGTTATACAAATAGTCAGACATGAGGACGTCCGGGACGTCGTGGATGGATGTTGGCTTTGGAGCAGCCCAAAGGTTCATGGGCCGCCCGAAGACGACCTCGTAGGGGGTTAAGTGGTGTTTGGTGGGGGTGGAACGCATTGATAGCAATGCTAGTGGGAGAGCGTCTGGCCATCTCAGTCCTGTGGTGGCGACTATTTTTGCTATCTTAAGCTTCAAGGTGGCGTTGTGTCGCTCAACCAAGCCTGCAGATTGGGGATGGAAGACCGCATGGAATTTCTGTTTTACACCCAACCCTTTTAAGATGAGTTGGATAACTTCGGCTACGAAGTGAGGGCCGTTGTCGCTCCACAAGATTCGACAAAGGCCGTATCGGGGGAAGAATTCCTTCAGTAGTACTTTTGCGGTAGTCATGGCGGTGTTGTCGTGGGTTGGATAGGCTTCCACCCACTTGCTGAAGGCACACACAACGACAAGTACGTACTTCAAACCTTGGCACCTTTCTAACTGGACATAGTCCATTTGTAGGACTTCAAAAGGGTGATTGGGGACCCCGAACCCTCCCCGGGGTACAGCAGTTCCTTTCCCAGGGTTGTGTTGGAGGCATACTAGGCATTGTTGGACCAGACGTTTGGCTGAGTCTGGGATCTTGTCGTTGTGCCAGACTTTGGAGATGAGTTCGATCATGGGGGCAGACCCTATGTGTGCGGGGGAGTGTGCCATGGTCAGCATGGGGATCAAGTATGAGTCTGGTAGCAACCATTTGTTCGAGTCTTTAGTCCGCCAGCAACCATCATCGTCCTTCAATCCCACCCGTGCCCATTCAGTTAACTCGTGTGGTGTACTGGCTAATTGGATGTCCCTAATCGTTTCCCTAGCATCCTTCCATTTCTCAGCTTGTGACCTGGTCACGTACATACGGGTCGTGGACCTATTCTCGGCTGTGGTTCGGGCAGTAATGTCAGCTAGTGCATTTCCCTGTCCTATAATGTCTGTCACCTTCTTGTGTGCCTGGCATTTGATCACAGCCAGCCGTGTGGGGAGGAGGACCGCTTCGGTCAGGGCAGAGACTAGATCTCCATGCAGGATGGGTGTGCCATGAGAAGTCAAGAATCCCCTCTCTTTCCATAAGAGCCCAAAGTGGTGAACTACCCCGAAGGCGTACTGACTGTCTGTGTAGATGTTTGCGGTTGTCCCTGCTGCCAGGATGCAGGCTCGTGTGAGAGCAATTAGTTCCGCCGCCTGTGCGGATCGCTGTGCGATGCGGGCTGTCTCAACAACTGTTCGGGCTGTGGTGACTGCATAGGCAGCTGAGGTGGTGCCATCGGGGAGCTTGATGCATGAGCCATCCACCCACAGTTCTCCGTCAGGGTCCGGGAAGGCAGTATCTCGGAGGTCGACCCTACTCTTGGTCTGTTCGTCGGTGAGGGTCACACAGTCGTGTATAGGGGACGCATTGGGATCAGTGTCAGGGAGAGGTAGTAGAGTAGCTGGATTCAGAGTGGTGCATCGTTTCAATGTGATGTGGGGTGCAAGCAGAGTCAGTTCGTAACCGGTCAGTCGTGCGCTAGTCAGGTGTTGAGTCTTGGTTTGGTTCAGGAGGGTGTCAACCGCATGGGGTACCAATACTGTGAGGGGGTTTGAGAGTACGATCCCCTCGCTTTGCCGGATAGAGATAGCCGCGGCGGCTACTGCTCGAAGGCATGCGGGCAAAGCTCTGGCTACAGTGTCAAGAGTGGCAGAGAAGTAGGCACAAGGGCGTTGTTTAGGGCCTATGGACTGGGTTAGGACAGACAACGCACATCCCTCCCTTTCGTGGGTGTAGAGGGAGAAAGGTTTAGTGTAGTCTGGGGTTCAAAGGACTGGGGCCGAACAGAGGGCGTCTCGTAATTCTTTGAAGGAGGATTGACATTCGGGCGTCCAGGGGAGGGGGAAGGGGACATCTTTAGCCAGCAGGGAAAGCAGAGGTTTTACGATAAGACTGAAGTTTGGCAACCATTGTCGACAAAAGGAGGTGAGGCCTACTAGGGACCGCACTTGCTTCTGAGTTTTGGGAACAGGGGTTTCTAGGATGGTCTGAATTCGGTCAGGGGTAAGTTTCCTCCCGTCTTTGGATAGTAGGTGGCCTAGATACGTTACTTGGGGCTGGCAGAATTGCAATTTCTTTCTGGAGACCTTGTGACCGTTCTCCGCAAGGAAGCGGAGGAGGTGAATGGTGGCTGTGACGGCAAGTGGAGTGGTGTCGGCCGCCAAAAGAATGTCATCGACGTACTGTATCAACACCACTCCATCGGGTATTTGGACTGCATCTAGCTGCCTCTTGAGGGCTTGGCTATAAATACTGGGACTCTCAGTGTAGCCTTGGGGTGCCCTGCAGAATCTGTACGAACGGGCTTTTAAAGTGAAGCCGAACAGGTAGCGGCTGTCTGGGTGGATGGGGATGGAAAAGAATGCGTTTTTGAGATCAATAAAAGTAAAGGTGGTGGCAGTGGATGGAATCAGGGTAAGGATGGTGGTGATGTCTGAGACCACGGGGTACTGGGGTATGACTACTTTGTTAACCTCTCGCAAATCAACAATGAAACGGTAGGCTTTCTCATCTCCCTCGCCTTGCTTCTTTACAATGGGTAGGATAGGGCTGTTACAAACATTACTGACTACTTCTTCTACCACTCCTGCCTCGACTAGGGACTCGATGATTTCCACCAATGCCTTCTCGCCTTCGGGTGATATCCGATACTGTGGAAGCTTTGGGAGCACTGCGTCCGGTCGGACGGTTATGTGTACCGGGTCGATCACCATGCGCCCTACATCTGAGTCGGTTTTAGCCCATAGATGTGAAGGTAATGTGTCGAGTAGGGACATGTCAGCATCGGTTATAGAGAGCATACGCCGTGTGTGACAGGGTCTGGACAGATCTGGGTTATCGTGTAGGATGACTCGAACTCCGTCTGGGGAGCATCTGATGGTAGCTCAAAAATGTTTTAGCAAATCAAGTCCCATAATAGCATCGGGGGTGTTGGAGGAGAGCAGAAAGGTCGTGTCAGTGGTGTTATCTTCTAAGTCAAAGGAGATTGGTGCTGATAAGGGGTTAGTGGAGGGCGTTCCATCGAAGCCTATTGAGGTTACATGTGAGCCAGACAAGGGTGCCCTAGAGATCAGTCGTTTGGATAACGCACTACGTGTCGCCCCAGTGTCTACCAGGAATGGAGATTTTGTGCCCAAGACCTTAGCAGTGACGTAAGGACCTTGCTGGTCAACACGGAGTTCGACTGGATCCCTCCCTTGCCCCTGGCGGTCCTATGCGAAGTCATGAGTGCTTTCGTAGTCGGACTGCTGACACTGGTTTTGTCGGGGGCGATCAAAGGTGTTTGGTCTGCCTGGCCTGTCGTTGATGGCGTCGTTCGTGTGCCCTCGTCCCTGTCCTCTATTTCTGGGGTCATATGCGGTGTTTCTGGGATCCCTATTTTTGTTAAGTTCCAGAAGGACCGGGCACTGGGATTTCCAGTGTCCGAACCCTCTACAGAACGCACATTGGTTCCCATCTAAGTCTCTCCGTCCGTTGTAGGGTGTAGGGGTACGGTCTCTAGGGGGTAGCTTTCTAGGGGCGGTTGGTTGGTAATTTTCTTTCGGGGGTTCCCTTCCTATGGTCACCCCTTGCAATTGTGCTATCATTACCCTCTCCTTTAGTTCCTTTTTCTTCTTTTCTGACGCCCTATCGTTCTCGTTTTTCTGGTTTTCGTAGTATTGGGCCATCTGGAGAATTGCTGCGGGTTTGGAGGCTGCCCAACTACTCTCGCTGGTCTGTAGTTTCTGGGAAACTTCTTGTGACAGACCCTTCACATAATTCTGGACAAAGAGGTGATGTCCGGTTGCAGTGGTCATGTCCTGGCCACTATAATCGGAAAACACAGTCTCGAACCGAGAGAAATATTCAGACACATCCTCCTGGGGTTTCTGGCGACAAGCCGTCACTATTGACCAATCTACCTTTCTTTCCGGGATTAGAGTCTTCAACTTAAGTACAATCTTGTCTGGGAGCTCTAATATGGCTTTCGGGGTTTCTGTCCCGGTTCTCGCTGTTTATCTATGGTATCGAGTTGTACCCAGGTATATCCGAACGGCTCAGCGTGGTCAACTTTCCGGATTTGCTTCCACACATCAGCCGGCAGACATAGCCCAAAGAACAAGTCGATATCTGCTAAAGTCATTATCGTAGAACCTAAGGCTGTACCCAGTTCAGTGTAGAAGGCAGTCGGGTTCTTTCTCAAGTCGGGTAGAGTTTTTCTAAAGGTCAAAATATCTTGTCGGTCCCATGGCTGGTAGACCCAATTATATACAACCCTTCCCTTCGGATCTTGGTGGTTGATGTCGTCATGTGTTCCCTGACCTCGTGGGGGAACCCAGTAGGGGGCAGCCTCTTTGATGGGCATCATGGTATCAGCCCTTCCTTCTTGGGGCTTAGTCGCTATGGGGGTTTCTGCTTTGGTGGTCTGCCTGTGTTCTCTAAGGTGTCGATAGACCTCGAGAGTACGAGTGAAGAGGTTCGTTACATCGCCCTCTCCTTCTTCCCCAATGTCTACCTTCCTATATAGGGTCGCTAAGCCTTCGGGACCTTTATCGTGGTACCTATCCTCATATGCATTTAGGGCATGATAACAAAGTCATACGACAAAGTGTCGTTTGCGGCTGTCTGCATACGAGTTATATACGTCTGTTATATACTCCTCACTTTCCTTACGCTCCACTAGAGTCTTTACTATTTTGTCGATTCCTGCTCGTTCATCCTTCGTTAGTCGATTCATTCTGGTGGAATCTTTCTTTCTCATCTCAGGGTCATCCAACGTTATTGCCGACGTTGTGTTCAGTACAGGAGGCTCGGCCGGCGCGGAGGCCGTGAGGACCGAGGCCCCTGTACTGCTTTCGTTCGTGTTTGGGGGTTGTGGGTGTTGCACTATTGATTGGGAGGGTGCGTATGGAGGGGGCATGTAAATGATCGGGGGGCCTAATAGTAATTCATCATTTGTTCGCTGTTTAGAGGATAACTCAGGGTAGAGCAAAGAAGGGGTCCTAACAGCGTACTGGCCTGATGTTTCGGGCTCCTGTCTTAGTTTAGTTTCCCTTCTCTCCTTTATTTCTTCTTCTAACTTTCTAGCGGCAAGGTGAGCTGCTTTTTGTAATTCCTTTTCTGCTTTTACTTCTTCCCTCTTTTTCCGTTGCGTTGCTTCTTTGCGCCACATGCCGATGCTGTCAAGCATAGTAGGCGTCGTCTTATTGCTACGCAGAGCTATTTCTAGCACTTCTATCTTATGGTCGTTGAAGGATCCCATCAGTGGCCACTGACTCTCGGGGTCCTTCTTGGTATATTTATGCCATAGCTTGGTATAAGCTACGGCGACTAGTCCATATTTAGTGAACATGTCCTTATTAGGGGTGCCCTCCAGTGGAGCCGGATGGTTCACCTCTAATAAGCGGTCCGGGCAGAACCAACTACCAATCAGTGGGGAGAAGATAGGCATGACGGGTTTCAACGGGGACAAAAGTCAGCACTACCTATCTTTTCACTGCTTGCAAAGACTAGACGGAATATCTCTATTCCTCGTTATTTGTAAGCAGAGAATACCTCCAAAAGAACCAATATCGAACAACTAGTGTTCGGACAATCAATCAATCAATCAATGGGGAGATAAAGATAGGCACGACGGGTTTCAACGGGGACAAAAGTCTGCGTTACCTACCCTTCACTATTTGCAAAGACTAGACAGAATATTTCTATTCTACGTTATTTGCAAACAGAGAATATCTCAAAGAGCACTATTCTTCAAAACAATCAATGTTCGGACAATCAATCAGTGGGGAGATAAAAATAGGCAAGACGGGTTTCAACGGGGACAAAAGTCTGCGTTACCTACCCTTCACTATCTGCAAAGGGAGAGAGAGAGAGTATTTCTACTCCTCCCCGTTTGTAGACAGCGAATATCTCAAAGAGATCAATCAATGAGCACAATCAATGAGCAATACTAGTATTCCAAAAGCTTCAAACAATCAATCAATTATTTCGCAATTTGTCGTGTATCACGACCTTACCCGGACCGCGTGGACAGTTTCTCGTCTTCCGCCTCCAGCGCCCGATCGTCCTCTACTCTCCGTATTTGCCGCGGCACTCCTGATGGTTCCCAGTCAGGACCGTAGATCACTCGAGAGAGGTCTGCTCGGAACCAGTGAAGTTCGGATGATCGGCTGCCAGACGAGGGTCTATTGGGCAGGAGCTCTCCCGATCGTTGCAGTCGTTCACTCTGTCGTCGGGACCTCTCCCACTGGATCCACGTGTCGCTGATGGGCCCCACGTTTGGGACGCCAATTGTTAAATGGTAGCGGCAGTTTCAATCGATAACCTTTCAAGTATTTGCCCGGCGGTAATCGCCTCTCATACCACTCGATAATTTACCAATGAAAGAGGCAGGCGCCGGAGACTGGAAGGCAGGAAACAAAGTTTTATTCCGTCGGAGCAGAACACATCAGATCAGACAGCAAGGTATCGTCACGAGGTGCTCTAACTGCATCTCTGAGACCTGGTCTCTTATACACAGGTTTATTGCTTTATTACACATAGTACATTCTTGAGATTCCCTTGATGCATGAGAGAACATCCCCTGAAGCCCCGGCTCAGATCCGATCCCACACATAGCTACAGTAGAAGTTCCCACCTTACCCGCAGTAGGAGATGGCTATCGCGCAGCAGGGTATTCCGCCAATTCCCGGGGGTGTGTGTGACCGGTCGGGTCTCAGGGGGTAGGGGCTTTGATCTACTGTAATCCCTTTGATGTGGGGTGTTTCCCTTACAGTAGGGGCAATAAACTGCATCCGCAGGGCTAGGTGATGGCCTGGGACCAGTTCGGACAATGGGGCGCAGAGGAAGGGGGTTATCAAAGGAGAGGCACGACCATGTATGGGATGTCGGTCGGATGTGGTTCCGTAGCAGGGTCGCGCAGAAGGAGAGGGTTTATGGCCCGTGTATGAGAGAGCGGGGGTGGCCGGCGCGCGGGGGATGCTCGCAGCGCCAGGGGAAAGCGCTGGCGATCGAGAATGAGCGGGGAGAGAGTGGGGTGCCTAAAATGGCGGCCGTGCATTCGCTGTGCGTGGCGCTGGGGAGAGGCAAGATGGCGCAGATAATGTTCAGTTTGCAAGCTAAATTTCCACACCCTCACCCCTGTATGTACGAGTCGAATCCCCACCCGTGTATGTACACCCGTGTATGTACGAGTCAAACCCCCACTCGCGCTGGGGGTACGCACCGTACATACACGGGTGGGGATACGACTCGTACATACACGGGTGTACATACACGGGTGGGGGTTCGACTCGTACATACACGGGTGTACATACACGGGTGGGGGTTCGACTCGTACATACACGGGTGTACATACACGGGTGGGGGCTCGACTCGTACATACACGGGTGGGGGTTCGGCACGTACATCCGCGGGGTCTTGGGGGGGGTTTGGCGCGTATGCGGGCACATGTCTCCATGGTTGCTATTGCAGTTCGGTCCGTACGGTGTATTTTCCATACGGTTGTAAAATTGGAAGGACGGGACGGATCGTACTTGCGCGGTCAGACTTCATTTTTCCGATTCGTAGGGTAAATTGTCCGAGGATGTGTCGGACACATTTTCTGACCCGAGGACGTGTCGGGGAATTTTCCCAATGTGATTCGTATGTATTTTTTCCCATACGAATCGTACTTGCCAGTTTGTACGGTACTTGTACGATTCGTACGGAAAAAAATCCTGATACGATTCGTACGGGGAAAATTTCTCCAGGATCGGAATCGGCACTTTAGTGTCTATTAGTCTGCTGAACAAACCATCAGTGTACCACGTATAGTCTGTCTTTCCTAATAGTGTCTAATCTTGGCGTGGTGCCGTAATCTACAATCTCACCACCAACTTACTTAGTGGCCTTATCTGTTTCTAAGAGAATGGATCTCATCAGACTAACCTATTGCGGGTAATACTTTTGCCAAATTAACAGGTGGGCCTCTTATTATGACATTACAATTAGACAACATTGTGCCATTATAACCTGTGTGCCTGCCAGCGAAAAAATGTTGTGTCGATCCAGACAATGACAACAACCGTACCAAATGCATCTGCACCAAATGTGGCACCTAGACAATACAAATATAGTCCATCACAACGAGAGCCGTCCTCTCCACCATCACAGTTGCTGACCCCTAATCACTGCAGAAAGCAAAGTCACATAGTTGTGTCCCACAGGCCTTTCTTTTCCAGCGGAGTCAGCACACCACTTCATTTGCAATGTTATTTTGCTCTGAAACAGAGATGGAAAGGCAGTTTGTAGTCAGGCAGTCCCCATGATGGCGCAGTACACAATGTCTCTTTCAATTTCTTGAAACAGTTTGCATGTTTATTAGTCATAGCATCTGCATTCATGGACCCATTGGTAGCAGCAGTTCATTATCCCCAGGAAGGACGTCATTCCTTTCTTGGTGGGCAGGAGCTGAAAGCCCTGAAACAATTTTATCCTGTCAGGTGATATGCGGAGTGTAGCTTTGGATACCACATAACCCAGGTAAGTCACCTTTTTTTGGCAGCACTGGAATTTTGACAATGAGGCTTTGTGTCCTCTCTTCAGGAGGTGATTCGGCAGCTCTGCAGTGTCTTTTTCACAGGCTCTCACAGGCCTCAAGAGATGCATTTTGCTTTAAAGAATGATCAAGATTTTTTATTATATGCCAATTTTGTACAATAACTTTTTTCAGAAGATTCGAATTGGGACAGAATGTGGAGACACAGACAATCCTGTCTAGTGGTGGCTTCTCATTCTTGTTTTTTTTTTTTCAGTCTTTATTTCGACTTGTTGTCATAAAAGACACATATAAAAACACAATACATCATCAGGTACATAAAAAAACACAGTTCATCATCAGGTACATCCGTTGGAGCTACACATTTGAGTTATACACAGAAAATGTAACACTGAAACTAAAAACAGCAGGATTTAAGATCACTACATAAATGGTATTCCTACTCGACCAAATAAGAAAATAAATATCTGTCTTCTATAAAAACATACTAAAACTATAAAGAAATTCCACAATTGTACTGGGTTTACTTTAGGGCGACTGGAGAGCTTTCAGTTTCCCAACTCTTATTGTCCACATCCATTTTAAAAATGTTGCTGTCACTATCACTATTGTTTCAGAACAGTCAGTTTGAAATATTCTCAGTGCAGTAATCCCCGTCATAATACCCTTTTGAATGCAAACTGCTCTTATCCATTTGTGACGGGGAGCCTTATATTCTGGGCAAATAAACAAAACATGAGCTATAGTTTCCGGGTGTGTTATACAGAAAGGGCACATTTGGTCACTTTTACTAAATGCCCATTTACAGGTGACCGTATTCAATGGGAGGGTACCTACCCTAAACTGATGGAATAATTTCCTATAATGAGGCATTGTAATCAGATCCCAGTACATCTCATACCCAGGAGTGTGTTTCAGCTCCAAAAAAGCCTTAGTATACGATGGAGCAGTGTGTGACTGGAACTCCTCCTGGGATATGAATGACCAGTAGGCCTCTTTTAACTGTTGTTTGGTAGGAAATAGTGTCTCCTGAGGATTATCCCATAGATCCCCCATACCTAAAGACTTAAGGAGGATTTTAACCTTTCTAAACCATAGAATTTTACCCCCAGAGTCCATATCACGCGTTTCCAGGAGTGCTAACGCATAGTGATGCAATTCTGGGGTTACCCACAGTCTTCTCCAATAGGCAACTGGTCTAAATCTGCAGATATTTTCTAGACTCTGACAACCCAGATCCATGCGCAGAGGTACGAGTGGTGTGGAATGTGGAAGCCCTGTTATACAGCGGAGAAATTTGTTGTGTGCTTTTTGTAGACCTGCTATATCAGACGACCTCCACAGTTCCGCTCCATATAGCATGGAAGATCTTACTCTTGAGTCATAAATTCTTAATACCGGGGCTACAGGTTTAGTGGCTGACAACTTAAATTCTCTTAGAAGGGCACCAGATAGTTGTGCGTGCTTAGAGATTAAATGGGCCACATGCGGCTTCCACTGTAACCTAGAGCCCAATGTGATGCCCAGGTAGCTGAAGCTATCAGTCTGCTCTAACGGTTCCCCATTCATAAAGACTCTGCCCCTAATGTTCCTATGCCTATGCATCGTCATAAATTTGGTTTTAGAGACGTTAACAGAGAGGCCATAGTCATTGCAAAATTTTTCAAAGCAGTCTATTGCCTTCTGAAGCCCTTCCTGAGTCTCAGATAAAAGGTGGGTATCATCGGCAAACATTAGCAGGGGGACGGGGATGCCGTTCTGTTTGGGTGCATCAGTAGTGGAGTCCCTATAATAATCTATAACTCTATTTATATATAGTGTGAATAATGTGGGTGCCAGCACACACCCTTGCCGCACACCCCTTTCCGTTGGAAATCTGTCGGTCACCTGGCTCTGGTTACCCCATCTGACCTGCGCGTAGTTATTTTCATGTAGTTTTATCAAAACCGCAAGCAGTTCTGGTGGGATACCCTGCTCGTGGAGCGCTCTCCACAGCCTATCTCTTGGGACTAGGTCGAATGCAGCCTTTAGATCAACAAAGGCTGCATAAAGTGTGCCACCCCCCAGGACCACCCATTTCCAATATATTGTGGAAAATCTAAAAACTTGATCTACCGTGCTAGTCAGGGGTCGGAAGCCAGCCTGTAGGGTGGACATGACTCCCGAGTCCTCGATCCAATTCTGGACCCTAAGAAGTACCATTCTGGCCACAACCTTCTGAATACAGGCTATTAGGCTAATTGGCCTATAGTTTCCCGGGTCAGCTCGGTCACCCTTCTTAAAAATTGGTATGATTTCTGCTCCCCGCCATATATCCGGCACCGTAGTGCCTTTGGCAATAGTGTTCGTCAGTAGTTCGATGTAAGGGACCCAGACTGATTTACTATGCAGAAACAAATCTGCAGGAATTTTATCTAAGCCCGGGGCCCTGCCCTTGGGTATTAAGTTAAGGGCACATTCAACATCATTCTTGGTGAACAAAAGCGTGTTTGCTAATAAAGGACGGCTGAAAGAGGCCAGGGCGGGTATTGGGACATTGTTTGTGTTAGCGAACTGGGACTTAAAGTGCTTAACCCAATGTTCTGGCGGGACATAATTAACCGGGGTTGGTTTTTGGTTCCCCGTGCCCCACCTCACAAGATGCCAGAAGTCCGTCGGATCTCTGGACTTACTGGCTACCAATAGCTCCTCCCAGTATTTAGTGTCCCACGCTTTTTTCGCGGCATTTTGTGTCCATTTGTAATGGTTCCTTGCCGCCCGAATGGCCTCCCTGTCAGTGGATCGCACTGCATCAGCTAGGGATTTGTATGCAGTCCTGCAGTTTTTATCATACCATGACTCCGGTTTTCTTTTCCCTTTACCAGAGCTCCTCTTCCTTGGAATACTAAAATATTTACTTAGTTTAAAAAAAAGGGTCGAGTGAATGTGGAGTACCCTGCTGCAGTAATCCTCATAATCCAGCTGCCCCTGTATTTCAATGATTGCTTCATTTACCATGTCATTCATTTCACTAATGGTTTCGGGTTTACCCAGACACTCGGCCCATCTTACCCGCCGAGTATCATTTGCCATGACGATGTCATCTTCTATGTCATCTGATGTTAACCCCTGCCCTTTGTGAAGCTGTAGCTCAAGACTGAGAGGGTTGTGGTCACTTTCGATACGATGAATTACAGTCATATCACGTATTGATGACCAGAATTCAAGATTGACCAGAATATAATCAATTCTGCTGGTGCTCAGTCCGTTGTTAAAAGTTGGATTACCCTGCTCATCCCCTCGTGTCCTGCCGTTCACTGCTCTCAACCCGTGTTCTAAACTGAAGGTCTTAAGTTGTAGGGCTGCCTGGGTCCACCGTTTAATAGGGGGTATACTAAGGGGGGGGATTTGCCAACAGATATCCTCTGCCTCAGTGAGCTCTAGATCCGTGTGGTCCAGAGGCTCATAGGAGCAGTTGAAATCTCCGCAAATTAGTATATTAGCACCTCCCCTCCAAATACTAACATAGTGTCCCAGTGCCGCCACGACTTCTGACGATTTCCCTCCCGGCTTTCCCCTGGCGTACACGTTAAAAATAATGAGTTCACCAAATGAGGGAGATTTTAACTTAACCCCCAGAATATCCCTTGAGTTAATTTCTAGTTGTGTAGTTGTGAATCCATCATCCTGTTTTACCCAAGTGGTCAGTCCCCCCTTAGGTCTTCCTTTATTTATTTTGGTTGCAGCTATTGCGAAGTGAAGGTACCCTAGTCTGTGTTGGGGTTCTAATGCCCATGTTTCTTGCATACTGACAATCATGTAGTTATCAATAAAGGTAGCCCAATCCCTGGAGGCCATCTTATTCTTGAGACCTGCCACATTCCACGAGACCAAAAACTGGCTCTCCACATTACTACTTAAAGGATTGTGAACGTTTGTAGTGTCTCCTATGCTGCTGTTAGCCAGCACTCCCTCTGTCTCTGGTCCACTGGCCTCCACCAGACAGCCAGTTTCGTTAGCCTTCCTTGAACAGTTACTAGGTATAGGATAACCTGTGACTCTAGGGACAGCTTCATATTTGATTGGACCATGGATTGTTGTATCACTAACACGGCTACCTTGGTTGTCTGTTTGTGTGCAGTGGTCAGAATTATTTGGCATAATTATAATGACATTAGTCGGGTTAGAAACTCTATCAGATATACTTGAAACAATGGGTACATTCCCTTCCAAAGCCTCAACCAAACCACCTGCAGTTGAAATATGTGCACCCACTGTCTCCTCCCCTCCTGACTGTAGACTTCAATCACAGGCATCCAGACCACTAAAGATGTCAAACCTATTTGACATTTCCAGTGGAGTGAATGGTACTGGATAGTCCTTGCTCCTATGTACAGTAATACTTGGCCTGGTGGGTACTATATTCCACCCAGGTGTTTCTGCAATTGGGGCTGCATGATGCACATAGGCTGAATTCCTGTTATTCATCATAATGGGGAAGTGGGTAGTAGGAAAAGAGTAACCATGAGCAGGTTGGGAAGGAAATACTACAGATCTTGGGTAGAAGTAGGTCAGAGGGCGTGGGATGATGCTACTGTTAAGGTTAACCTGAGGCCAATTCAGGATGTAGCGTACTACATTGTGATCTCTGAAATTGACCACAACCACGTCCCCCCCGATGTCTTTAGGTCTTCCACCCAACCACTGAAGACGGCGTACATAGACTATTTCGCCATCTATGTTGCTGGCAATTCGCCTGTGTGATGTCAGCCAGTGTGTTATTTTGTTCTTCAGTTGGGAAAAACCTTCCCTCTTGTTCACTGGGAGCTCTGGTACCCCTGTGAGAATCACTACATATGGTGCGGCCTCTGGCGGAAGATCCGGTAGTGGTCTCCTTGACTGTTCCCCCTGGGTCTGCCTGAGGCCTCATGTCTCATTGACCCAATCGGGCGATTGCCCAGATCTCTGGTGAATTTATTATCAGAGGTTGATGGATAACAGTTGGATTTAACTGTTGCAATACTTGCAGGAGCATTTGTCTGATTAGTAGTGGAATTATTATGAACGGGTTTAGGAGCAGGAGCTGTCCCACTCAGAGGGTGACTACTAGAGGACGGGGCGTCTAATGTGGGGTTATTTGAAGTTGTATTTAAAACTGACACAATTTCGGTAGGTGATGGTCGAAAGTTATTGGCGGATTTAGCCGCTAGGGAAGGAACTGAGACCAGTTTGGGCTCTAAATTAGCTTTTTGTCTAGTAGGGCTTCTCTTCTTACCCAAGTCTGCTTCTATTTTCCCTAATCTGTTCTCCATATTTTTCAATCTTTCCACTATTGCTAGAGTGTAGGTTCGCATAATCATCTCAATACTATCCAAAAGATTACTGGTGTGTATTGTATTAGACCCATTATCCTCCAAGCTGTGTTTAGTGCTATGTTCCCCCTCTGTATGTGCAGAAGTTAACAATGATATGGTAGCATTATCCATTCCAGTCACGTCCATGGGAACTGCAGCAGCTATAACATTAGAACTAGAGGGGATAGCCTCCTTCCCAAAGTCAGTAGAGCTCAGCTTCTGCTTGGAAGGTTCCATCCTTTTGCGTCTCCTCTTGGTAGGTGGTGGACCATAGTTTGTAATTTGTACAGGTTTCTTAGACCTTTCTCGTACGGTCTTGGGAGGAATAGGTGTCACAGCAATCAGAACTCCAGAAGTACTGGGAGTGCAAAAAGGATTATGTGGTGAGATTGGAATGTCTATTCCAGTAGAACAAGTGCTGGGCACTTCACAATCTCTCAGCAAAAGAGGTACACCATCTGTGAATAAGGTATCATTAGCTAGGTCTGGGGCTAACTCTTTATTAGGAATGGCTGCGGGGTTAGGCTCAGACAGTGCCCTATTCTTAATATTTTCAATAGAGCGTTGACGCTCAGCTCGGCGCTCTGCGAGTGAAAAGTCTGTTGAGCCTCCGGATAGCAATATAATTATCCAGAGTGCCATTCAATAAAGTCCCCACTCTATCAGCCACCGTTATTGTCGGACTCAGCACAATCGAGGACATGTTATAAACTTGACAAGTAGATGACGTAGCGATAGAGTGTAATAGCAACTTACTGTACGCTGAGTTCTTTTAAATCACAGTTTGGCCAGGGGGACGGGTCCAGTCCAGTCTCGTAGGTCCTCGGAGGGCCTCAGAGGGCCCGCTCTTTGCCCGGTCTTCGCGCGCGTCCCGCGTTGCGTCCGGAGGCTTGCCTATGTAGGAGGAGAAAGGGGGCGGGAAGAGGCACCAGGTGCGCGCGATATCCAGGCGCTAGCACATCTGGTCCTCGCAGTCCCGCTCCCTGTGTCAGGGCGTCAGCTCTCCCCACCAGGTTGTTAGCACCCAACAGGAGGAAGAATGACCGAGCACACGGGCTCCCAGGTCAACAACAAGAGTTCGCCAGTTACGGGCAGCAAAGGTTCTCCAGGACGTGGTCTGCAGGCAATAGGAACGACTACGAGCGGCACCCCGCTTCTCATTCTTTGTTAATAGCTCTTCTCTTGGGGTCCACCAAGCTCTTTTCATTGCTCTTTTTAAGAGTTTCTTGTTTGAAACCTCAATGTGTTTGCGACTACACTCTTTTCTTCTATGTTCTTTCACTCAGGCTACATCCCTCTACAACACGCTTGACTTCTACATCATTTCACTTAAGGTAATTTATTCATATTACTACATTTTAGCTCAGAAGAGGTCCAGGGGTCCCAAGTTTTTCACTTAAACAGGCTTGTTCTTTTTTTAAACCCACAGGTCCTGATGAGAGCCCCAGCTAATAAGGGGTCTCGAAACGCGTAGACCTTGTGAAGCGACCACAAGAATTTGGAATTTTTGGTTAAAAAGAAATAGTCATAGATAATCATGTTTCCCAATGTCTTTTCTTTGTGGTCCAAATAGAAAGATTATAAAACACGTTTTCTAATTTAAAACTTCCAGATTGAACAGTACGTATGTGAATGTATGAGTTTGAATGAATCCATAAGAATGGATGGTATGTGTGACTAGTATGGATGATTTGAATCAATGAATGGTGTGGAGAAATTATCACAAATTGTTTGTCATTATTTGTTTGTTTATCCTCTGAATTGTCATGGTAAATGGAAGGCTAAAAAACTAAAATAATTAAAAATATTGATTAATTCAAGAAAAAGAAAGGTCTTTGACACTTTTTGTTTTCCTTCAAGATGTGTCCTCACAAAAGAATTTGAGCTTTAAGACTTAGTGCAGTACTAGCAGTTGTATTGTTACATATCATTAGAGGCTCAGCTTTACTGCCTCCGGCCTACCTCCAGTGTTGGTCTTGATTGTTTAGAGCATCCACGCGCTCTGAAAGAAAGAATACTGGCCCCACAGAGTCCCCCCCGGCCCTTCTCTACTCACCGGGCCGCTCGCAGGGGGACTCCGATCCTCTCTCTGCCGGTCTGCACTTCGCTTAGGAAGCCTCCGGGGCTCCCGTCACACCGGACTCTTCCTGGGCAGTGCGAGGTGCCACAAGAGAGCTCCCACTCCTCGGGGCTCTCTCGCTCTCCGTAGTTCTTCCTGCTTCGTGTACCGGAGCGTGGGGTAGGCTCCCGTCTGCTTCCGGGTTGAGGCCCTGCCCACGTCCCAGTCAGCGCTGCCTGACTTCCTGGGCTTCCCCGGCCGCGGCGGTGATTCTCTGGCCGTAAGAGGGGTAGGCTCCCTCGTAATCAACGCAAACAAGCGGGGTGGGCACCCGCCAATTAAATAATTAAATAAGCAGGTTAGGCACCCGCATAGTGCACGGCATAATCAGCGAGGTGGGCTCCCGCTCGATCTCGGCCAAAACGGGGGAATCCCTACGTCGGGGTTCCCCCCGTGAATTATCGTAGCGCTGCTGGCCACAATGACGGCGCTCTTCGTGGAAAGCGCTTCTCGATGCTTGGGCCACATATAAAGTGCTCCTAGCGCTATAAGTAAAATAAAAGCGCTTCCAGGCGCTTAGGGGAGAAAGAAAGTCCAGCAAAGTTTAGGCAGGAAGGCAGTCCCAAGTGGCGGTTCCTCCTGGACTCCAGCAGCAGCAGCAGCCCCCTCAGGCAGGATCCTGGAAGAGAACATTTTACATGGGAGAACATTTTACATGGGGTCACAGCCCCTTCTTATACACAGCTTTCCTCTGTCTCAAGGTGCAGGGAAGGGGCGAACCAGTTACAACTGGTTCCTGAGCACTTTGTTTTGCTCAGCCCCTCTCCCTATTCAGAGAACAGGCCAAGGTCATCAGTCGCACCACAGGGGGCGGAGCCAGCATTGTGTGGGGAAAACCCAGCCCTATTCAGGACCCAGGTGTACTCCTCCCACCCATCTAGCTTCTGATCTCCCTATTCCCCACTGGGTGACTCCTCCTGACTCGGGGGATTCCCTAGCCCATCACATGACCTCAGCCAGCCAATCGCCAGACAAGGCACACATTCCACACTGCACACAGAAGTGCCCACTTCTAGAAGTGGCACTTCCATACTAGGTACATGCACGCCGCACACATCATCGCGCAGCATTTCATCACACGAGTCCGCACATACCAGACTCGACCCTGCACACCCCACGCATCAGGAACTACCAGGGGCACATACATTCCCCATGCATTCCTATGGGAGGGCAGGCCTATCTCACCACATGCACTCAGAGTGCGCACGCACTTTACTCTGGGACACAGGGAAAGTGCGCAGAAACCAAAAATCACTACCACCAGGTCACCAGTAAAAGCAAAAAGTTCAGGGGTGAACCTGCCAGAAGGGCCAAGTCCAACAATAACACTTACAGAACTTCTTTTGAAACTATGCACAGAGGCTTTACTGAAACATAGAAATGTTCTTTCACCCTTTAGAAATAAGTAATTATTTACTATGAGATCCATAAATATAATTTTTAGGAAAAGCAGGAAAGGAAGTCCTGACTTTTATCCCTTTTTCTTTTATCCAAAATAATCAACTTATATTTCAAAACTTTCAAGACTATTTATCTTTAAGACATGCGCTTGTATCTGCTATTTGATCCCAATTTAAAACCTAGTTGCCACTGTCTTTACTTGCTGCTTGTTTTATGACCGGCAGGTGTGACCTTCTAAACTTCTCAGGAGAGAAAGCATTAGCTGGTGCTGGGAGTCAGCTCTATTCATTCTATTAAAACCCAGGCATTCCAGGCCAGTCAAAATCCATCGTTTTTATTTTAGCATTTTACCCATACAGCAGCCACCAATTACTCACACAATGTGAATGCTTTTAATATTTAATATCATGTATCTAAGGAGAGTGATATAACGCTTTGCACAGCAGCCTTGGTGAAACTCTAGGCCTGTGTGCAGATTTTACTGCTAGTTTGAAAATTTGTTTTTTCTTTTTTTTCTTTCTGTGAGGCCTACTCTTTTCCTATTTAGTGCCCTTGTCTAGGTAAAGTTAGTTTTAACATTATATAGCTCTAGCTATACCCAAAGGTCTTGGAGCGCTTTATTTGTTGTGAGATAACATCTATAAGAGGGACATAAAACATGAACCTTTGTTAATACATCAATTATGTACATAGACAAACACAAAATATCTTCTATGAAACACAGGACAATGTATGCAAAGTCCATTCTCTTTTAATATTGAATGCTAGGCAATTCTACCTCAAGTTTTAATTCAAATTTTTACCATTGTGGGAATATAATAACTTAATGTTCACACATCTATACTTCGTTACTGCTTTTACTCTCTAAAGTAGCATGCAGCTGTGAACATATTTTATATAATTCATTCTTTGAAATTTAAAGTGTAATTCTTACCTTTATCTGCAGGGCTATCTGGTGATGGTTTGTTTTGAACCTTTTTCCCTCCTGCCAGTTTTTAAACAATTTTCTAGTGGGCTTACCATGATTTTCTTCTGCGATCCCCTCTCATGAAATGTGTTTTATTTACTCACAATGTGCACTTACCCAGAACGATAAATACAAAAGGTCTCCTACGAAGGAAAAGTTGTTAGGTAGTGGATAAGATGTGTTAAAAAGAGGAAAATTAACAGTTATGGACCAGTCAGGGACATCACATAAAACCCATTTGCTTTTCTAATGCACTAATGTGCTCCATTTTTTATATAAATCAAAGAAACATTTCAAGGAAACATAGAGGTCCAGTACTGAAGATCAATACCCTATTCAAATGCAGTCATTCATCCATGACATAACTATGCATATTTCAAAATAATTTCGCTGTGTTCCGGTGCAACTCGCAAATCAGAAGCTCCACTCACTATATTCTGGGAGGGTTTCTTTTTGTAGGTAAAATCAATACCCCATCCTAGCATAGGATCTCCTGCAATGGATTTTTATAAAACCCCCGAAGGGTCTAGCCATTTGTCAATATTTATGTGACATTTATTTATTGGTACCAAAAGCATGCATCATTGCTAATTAGCAAGGAAGAAGTCAGATCTGACACCTTAGGGGCTGGTTTCTGGGTGCTATATAGTTTGGTAATGCCATGTCAGTGGAAATAGAATAAGGCATCAAGCCAAATATGGCTAACATGGATGTGCAATGTCTGCACCATGCAAACTATAAACAGCCAGATATGGGCAGACCAGAAAGGCTGGCTCGGCACTGCGTAAGCAACTTGCACAACCAGATAAGGAAACTTATGATGACGTCAGGACAAGGAAAGTGACCTGCAACACATGGCAACACTACTCCTTTCAGATCAGAAATTACCACTGAAAAACGTATGATGGAATCCCCAATGCAAACCTATGAGCAGCAGTGAAAAACCAAATAGGCTGTTTGTCACTACCAGGACATGCCATACAATGAAGGCACATGTCCTACCTTTTACCTACACAGCAAACTCCTCATAAGGATAACTAGGGCCTACCTTAGGGGTGACCTACATGCAGTAAAAGGGGAGTTCCAGACTTGGCAAATAACTTTAAATGCCAAGTCAATCTGTCAGTAAACTGCGCAAACATGGCCTGCAGTGGCAGAGGCCTGAGGCAGGATTGAAAGGCTACAACTGTTGGTGGTGCAAGCAGCGTGGCAGTCCCACTAGTAGTATTTAATTTACAGGCCCTGGGTACATGAGATATGCCATACAGGTGTATACCAATAATACCATGACTAAAGGAAAGAACACATGCACTTTAGCACTGAATAGCAGTGGTAAAGTGCCCAGAGTACCAAAGCCAGCAAAAACAGGTCAGAAAAAACACAGGAGGAAGGCAAAAAGTTTGGGGATAACCCTGCAAAAAAGGACAGGTCCAGCAATACACTATTAACTTATAAGCAAGTGTAATATGTCAATTAGGGATAGGCCAATTAAACATGTTTAAATAGGGAGCATAGGCACTTTACTCCGGTTGAGGAGGGGTAAAGTGCACAGAGTTAAAAAGAAAAAATCAATAAAATAGGATCCAAAATAATTGCTCATCTAAAGTGTTGCTTACTGGAAATCATTCACTTGGATTTTGAAAGTAATAACACTAGGTAGTTGTTACAGATGTTTTCGAGGAACACAATGCAGACATAAGAATCAGACAGATTAAACACTTGTATAGACTAAAAGTGTTTAATTTACATAGCAAATATCTTGATCTAATACACTTTTTTCCAATGGGTGTTACCAACTGTTGTACTCTGTCTTCCATTGTGAGAGAACAGACTATTTCTCTTGTGAACAGGAGTGAAATATTTGTTTTTTTATTCATAGTCAATTTTGCCTTCCCCTCTTTGCATTTACATTAGACTTAACAATTGTTTGTATTACCCGGTGTGCTGCTTGTTTAGTGTTGAAAAATATTGGTTTTAAGTCACCCATTCACAACACACTGCTTCTCTGCAACTTTGTGTCGAAAGAAATTGATGGCGAACTCATAATTAGAGTTATTCTATTTGTCTTGAATCAGACACAGACATGTTCTTGGCCCATCTACAATAAGAAGAGAAACAATTTAAGTCTAAGGTATGAGGTGTCTTCTTGATTTTGGCTGTGACAGACAATTTTATACGTTTGGGTAGACTTTGTTTACTTAGGCCTTTTTCCTACATTTTATAGGATGCAAGATTAATATTACAAGAGTTTGCAAAAACACAACACAAACACAACCACCGAAGAGTAAAGGGACCCCTTGTGTTGCATCCTCCATACATAGGAATACAGTATTGTTCATAGTTTAGCTTAGCTTTTTCTTGACACATTACACTTACAGATTTTTGAATGCTCGATAATGGAAGCCTTCTGATAAATGTATTGAGGCATAAACTAGTGAATCAAATAATTAATGAGCAATTTTGTGTAATGAAGCTTTGTTTTGGAATAATTACTGAGACAATGATGAGTGTATATGCAATCGATGATTTATATTTGTGCCCCATGATGAAGAATCAAATATATCAAGAAACACGATAATAAGGGTAGTTCATATTTTTACAAATTTGCCAAGCATATTTCACTGCGTGAGGGCCGTCGATATGTGTAGTTGTTAATACCTGATCAGTGTAAAGCCCCTAATAGGAGCAGAATTACGAATGCCCTACATGTGGCATTTAGATATGGCCTCAGCTACCACCACAAAACTAACAAAGGACCTGATTAATATTTTGACGGACGGCCTGTCATTACGCCATGGGGGTTGAGTAAATTACTCAAGCCCCATGTCGGGGGAGAGGGGCACCCGCCAAATTTCTAAACGACCACCAAGCAGGCAGTCATTTATAATACATTGTAGGAACCGCTGACATGACGGGTCCTTTAAAGGCATATTACTGCTTGGTGCAAGGCTGCATCAGCATGATGCAGCCCTACACCAAACTGTTTTCTTTTTTTATTTTCAAAAAGAAAATCCCAATATGGGATTTTCTTTTCAAAAATAAAAACAAGTAATGCTCTCCTTTCCTTGGGAGTCATCTCCCATGGTAGGAGAAGCATTATTTGCATTGTACTGTCCCTCACCACCAAGGTTTGCCTGGCGGTGAAGAACAGTAAAAAATTGCTATGTGTCTGCCCATCCTGATTGGGTGAGCAGACATACAGCTATTTCTCTGACAGCCCTTACACCATCAGCCAAGTTACAAGTTTCCAGTTTATTCAATTGAGTGAGCAGTTAATTGAAACCTCTACACTAAAAATGTTAAAAAACATACATTCATATAAAAACATTCAAGTGCTGGAAGAAGCTGATTATTCACATTAAAAATAGCTTAAATAAGCAATATGCTGTGTATAAAACAGTAAAATATAGTAATTCTAATTATTACAGATTCAGTACTAATTATTACAAATTCAGTACTAAAATTACTATTTGTTAAATACTTATTACTCAATTCTGTGCCTAGTTTCTACTCTGGCGGGCTGGTCGGCCATAGGAAGGCTGCCCCCTCTATCATACAAAGCCATTATTCAGATTAAAGTTAATAGTAGACCGGTACCTGGTTGTGCTAGAGTACACATCAAGGTGCTGCTGTCAGAGTCTTGTACAACAGGGGGGTCTGGAGACAGTATCTAGTCCAGGTACATTATTATCTGCTAGTCTTCTCGGTGAGAAAATGGCAATATAGATAGGCAAAGTGTTTGTGCAAGGGGGAGGGGGAGGGGTCCTGACTTGAAGCAGCAGCCTGGTAGCTTTTTGACATGCTATAAGGCTACCTATTCAACCATTCAAAAGTAGACAATCTACTTAATGTATGTAGTGGGCTTGTCTGTGCTAGGTTGCATTGAAGTGACAGTGTAATCACGGCCTTGTTCAGAGGGGGTCAGAGTACCTTTTTGGTCCAGTTTGTTCATGATAAAGTGAAAGTGATTAAATAGACATGTGCAAAGAATTGAGTTCAAGATACCTAATTCGACCCTGATGTTGTACAGTCTGTTAAACGGTAAATTTTCAGTTCTAGTCTTGTCAGGTATTTCACCAGTCTATAATTTATCTGAATGTCTGAGGAATTGAAAGAGGCTATACTGGCCTGCCTACACCTGGCACAGCCCCATCACGTTTAATGCTATTCTTAATATAGCTTTTCTATTCTCCAATTTTGTTTCACATCTGCAAACTTGGTGAACTATAGTGTATATAGACAGCCCAGGTGATAATTCAGAACCGATCTTTTGGTCTGGGGTTTGATGCCTGCTCCCAGATACTGTTGAGGTACTAGTTTTTTATAGGATCCTATTGTGAACCAAGCATTTTGTCGCCTTGGAATACCTCCTTGCCAGCCAGTAAGGATGTGCACTTGATTCTTCTGTTTACAATGGCCTTGACTAGGGGATAGTTAGCTATTAAGTGCCATTCCTGCTTTACTCCAAATATAGTTAAGATAGAAAGGAGACAGCACCCAGCCTGGAAGGAGTCTGCTGCTGATTTCTTCCCAAAGGTGATAGTTGTCGGCATTCTTTAGTTTGCAGCATAGTTCGATGAATGCTCCTTGCCTCGCCAGAACTTGTTTAGTGAGACCAAATACAAATCATAATTGGACTAGAAACAAGTGACGTCGTAACGAGACGACAGACTTAAATAGCGTGGTGATGAGTTTGTCCAAGTGAGACACATCTCTGCCTGTCAGTGGTTCACTGATGTAGGCTATTGTTGGTACCAATTTAGTCTGTTTGACTTTCAATAGAAGTGTGTCCATCGATGTTGCACTCACAGACTTAGGCATTTAAAAGCTGCAGTGAGGGAATTAGCTTTCAGCCGCATTAGCTCCAGCTCTTGTTTAAAGAAGACTTGTCTATGTGATACCACCTCAATTTGTCCCACTTGCAGAATCCACGGATGGGACCTCAAAAATGTTTTGCCTAGTCTCAAAGATTTTTGTCTTCTTCAAGTTAATTTCCATTGAGTTCATACTGAAATATAGAGCAGGGGCATTCAAGAGTCTAAAAAAAACAATTTTTGTGTGGCTGAGCGTACATTAAACATGCCAGCAGAATGTTTCCCATCTTTAGGTCGTGGAAGGAAGATATTCTCAAAAAATGTTAAAGAGTGTGGGGGCTAGTACAGAGCCTTGTCTTAGGCCCTGGTGGGTCTGGATAATGCTAGACAGATGGACGCCATCTCCTAGTTTGATTCTAACCCAGGTGTCAGTATAGATAAGGATCAAGGCTTGAGCAGTGGGTGAGGTATTTCCCAGATGGCGAGTTTACTCCAGAACTTTCCTCTACCTACTCTGTTAAATGCTCATTTATAATCTATAAAGGAGAGGTAGAGACGCTGATTTTTTTTCTTGTGCTGGTCAAACAATAATGATTAGGCCAGTAAGTTTGATAATGTACCCATGCCTTTTGCAAACCCTGTTTGATTGTATCAAACTCCTCTCAGTAGTCACCGATGGTAGCTCCTCAAGGAGCCAGCCAGCAAAGTATTTTGGCTCGACGTCCCGGAGCGCTATAGGTCAGTAATTAATGGGACCAGAAATGTTGCCACCTTTATAGATCGGGGAGATAATGGAGCCTTTCCAAGAAGAGGGGATGAGATTAAGAGTGGTTGTACTCTCAAAGACTGACTCCAAGTTGCTTGCCCAGAAAGGTTTGTCCTCTTTGAAAATGGCTGTTAGGAGGACATTTGGGCCAGGCACTCAGTCGCGGAGGCTTCTAGAGATTTGGCCTTCAATTGTTACTGCCTGAAATTTCAGAGGGCTAGAGACCTGTATTACATTGGTAATATTTTGAGACTCTTGATTGGTGAGCTGCAATCTTTCTCGGATGCAACTTTCTCTCAGATGGAGCAATGTACTTTGAGAGATACTCATAGCAGTGATTTTCTTGGATTTTTACTATTATTTTGGTTTTTGACAGGTCCTTTAAGTTATTCACTGTTTTCCAAACCTCTCATGTTTGTTGATGCTGAAGTTGTGTAGCAATATGGCGCTGAGTTCGTTGTAAGCCTTCCGTTTTGATTCCCACTTGTATTTTCTATAGGCGGCCTTCGCTTTTATCATTTTGACTTTCAAGGGGTAATTGTTTGGATCTTTTTAATAAACCCAAAGGCTTTGTTTATAGAGCGCTTTACATGTTTTCATTTTCTATAAGCGTTCATCATTACTGCTCTGATTACTGGTGCTTCTTCCTTCCGTCATGTGTTGAATTGTTTATATTTATCATATGGATACTGCTGTGTGTCACACTGTCTAATTGTTGGTTATCTGGAATAATAGCGAGGCACAATTCCTGCGAAAGATGGTCGCTTTCTCCCTTTGATATTATTGAGAAGCTAATGACTAGATGGATAAGGGGAGCGAACAGCACAGAAAAGTTTATCTACTCCATCAGTCAGTCATGGAGGTTTAGCTATTGTGGTGATGGAGTAGGCATCACCATGGCCAAACCTAAGGTCCGCCAGCATGTACGTTTTGCTGGAGAACCATCATGTTGGTGGTATGTATACTCTGCTGCCGTTGTGACAGATAATACCTACCACTGACATATAATAAGGCCCAAAATCTTCAATATTATCAATAGTATAAGAGTTTTTACCACTGATGAACTACAGCACGAACCAGCAGCCACCATGACAAAGATGAGCACTTAAAAGTATATAGTGCATTTGGCTGTTGGATGTATGATGTAACACCACTTTCCGTTATAACGCATGCCTTTACCATGCATGTGTTACAACGCGAGCGGCATTACAAAACCAACCTTTACCACACATGTTACATGCCTTTACAACGAATTTCATTGTAAAGGAATGTATGTTAAAGGCATATGCATGGGGAAGGTTTTCCTGACCCATACTCTAAGCTCTAAGCCCTAATCCTGGTCCCTGGCACAGCCCACCCCCGGCACCCAACACTTCTAAAAAATACTCTTCCCTAAACCCTAAAACCCTACCCCTGCACGACCACTATGGCCCCCAGCCCTTCCCCTGCCCTAAACCCTAAAACCCTTCCCTTACATGATCTTCCCATGGCCCCAGGCCTTCCCCTGCTCTAAACACTAAAACACTATCCCTGTCCTCCCCCTGTCCCCCAGCACTTCCCCTACCCTGAACCCTAAAACACTACCCCGTGCTCCCCCATGTCCCCCAGCCCTTCTTTAACCCAAACCCCTAAAATAGTAGCCCCCCGCACCAGGCCCAATCCTTACCTCTCTCTTCATACAGGCAGCTCATCCAAGGGGTGGTGCACATCTCTCCGTTTCCTCTAACGATGTGGATTGCCTACCAACACGGCTGTTTCCATGCATATGCCCTTACTACTATGCATTTGCCTTTACCATAAATACTTTTACAATTAAATTCATTGTAAAGGCATGCATGGTAAAAGCATATGCGTAGTAAAAGAAAGCATAGTAAAGGTTACGATTTGTAATGGAGCATGCATTGTCACGCATGCATTGTAATGGGATGCATGGAAACAGCTGTTGTAAGAAACAGCAGCTTTGTAATAGCTGATTCCATGGCTTTTAGGACAATCCTGCAGTAGCTATTTCCAAGTGATGTTTAAGTACGTATGTATGTTATGTAAATATGTACCTGGCATTTCTATAGCGTAAACCAAGCCTAGAGACAGTGGGGTGCTGTACAGCATCACAGATAAGCATGTACTCTATGAGTGATGCAAGAGGTAACTGATATGTGGATAGTTAATGTGTTGTGATCCCGTTTTCTTCAAAGAGGTGAGATGCTCCTGGGTACATGGGTAGAAAAGGCACGTTTTACACTTCTTACTCTGCAGTCTGATAGTGTTAGACTGTGTGTGTGTGGAGAACCATCAGAGATTGTAAGTTTGTCTGGAATATAGGCTGGATGCTGGTAGTGATGGTTTAAATGTGTAAATGATAGAGCAGTTTTTGAAGAAATGTGGGCCGGAAAGGGGACTTAATGGAGTTCCATCAGGTTGGGGGTGGTGTTACATTTCTTGAAGCCCTGGATGAGACATGGTGTGGCTTGTAGGATGCCCTACAGGGATGCTAGTGGAGAGTCTGGCAGGCCATGAGCAGGGTTTTACCACTATTCATATTCAAGAGTACAAAGGCTTGAACAGCAGTTCTGAAGTTGCTTCCTGGAAGAAATGTTCTCACTTTCTTTAGAAGAGAAAGTTGGTACCAGCCCATTTATATTTTATTGGCCATGTGTCCCAGGGTGAATTCAAGTGATGAGGTATTAAATGAAAGTTGGGTTTCAAAGCTGTTAAGGTATATATCATTGAGCAAGACTTGCTTATTATTTGTTGTTCATGGGAAATAAAAGGAATTCTGTTTTGGTTGGGTTGGGGTGCAGGTAGACGCTGGATGATGTGAAGGCTGAGTTTCAAGTATTCGATGCAGGAAGAGAGGAGACTTTCAAGTGGAGTTATTTTATCATTGGCATTTTTTATATGGATTTATCATTTGATATGACATGCGGAGTAACAGCTGTAGGAGAATAGATAGCAAAAACATTTGCTGGGAATTTTATAAAATTATGATATTCAAACTATGTTTACACAAGGTGAAATAATTGATATAAAAAATTTGGACCTAGCAGGAAGAACACTCTAACTTGGAACTCCGATTGGAGATGCACAATGCAATATGGTGCGGCAGCCATCTTTGTTTTTCAACACAAGCATATACAAGGACTCCATTATATATACCCATTGCCCCATCCACGCATTAGCTATGCTGAATAAGAAAAAGACCACAATCAATGTCAATTGGCTCGTTATTAAACAAAATCAGAATTATTACGATTTGGCTCATAATATCTGAAAATAGCATACACAATCATAAATATATAATTGTTTTTTGGACACATGAGTAAGATAGACATGAGGAATGAAAGTGCTTTTTCTTCAGCCAGGATTTAAATGAGCCCACTACTAAGAAGAAATTAGCAGTACCACAACAGAACTTTTGTTTTGAGGCAATGGTTCGCTCTTACCCAATACTCATTTTTTTGGACTAAGAAAAACTCCGATGCGTGCTTGTATATGTGTTTTCCTCACAGATGCAATAAGGATCAGTTGCAACTTAAAACGTTGGCAATCAAAGTAGTCTTATATAGAAACCTGAATGTGAGTGACAATAGGTGGATCTTTTGTCTGTAGCAATTTTATAAATCCAATGTGAGACAAGAGTAAGGGAATATGTAACTGGGAGGAGGCACTGGACGGTCTGTGTCTACAGCATAAATATAACGGGCTATGAGATTTTTACATGAAACCAGCAACTGGTGATGTGAAGTCGTTTGCAAGAAACCACAAGGTATTCACAACTGCTTCCATTTGAATTACCACTCTTAAATTGGATTTAAACATCATGAAGGTGATAGATAATGCCACATTAACATGTAAGCGGCTTAGAGATACAGATACAGTGGGAGTGTTAATTTTATGTAAATGGTTCTGTATTTTGTTAGAAAGTCTGTAGCATAATTTGAATAATGTAACACCTTGAGAGAATATGTGTAAGGTTTCCGATGAACTTTACCAATTTGATGCGGCTACGAGAGTGATCTGATGAATATGATAGGCTTTTATTATAAATTGTAGGAAATTGTATATATATTTGTATACATAATACTGCTGTACTTGTAAATGACCTGATGAGGCAGTGGACCAAATATAGAGCTAAAAGGCGTCAACGGCAGGTTGAAGAGTTCAAAAGTTGCAAAATAAACCAAAGCATAAAACACAATCCGTACATGACAATCAGGTGAAAGAAAGATAACATCTGATACGATAATGATTAACTCAAGGTGAAAATAAGGACACCGAAGTAATCAATGGACTGACAAATTTAAGTGCACATTTCTATATTGATATCTGAAAATAAAATAAAAGAAATATATGTAAAAGATTCCTCCCCATTGTTTTAGGGAGTTGCATTCAATTGTACGAAAGTTATTTTTTAGACATATTTAATGTAGTAAACTAATATGATTATAGCACTGGTGACATGGTATATAGTATTGCAGTAGTGAAAAGAAGCAATTTAGATTTTATCCTTTTGAGAACATATCTACAGGTGCAAGGGCAGTAAGCACATCTGTAGCCGCAACAAACACCATAACTGCCAGCCTAGGAGGTGCAACAATGACCACAGTAGCAAGTAAACATTACTAAAGTTGCACCCACAACTGCTACCACAGCCAAGACTGCATCGACAAAAACAACTGGCAGAAGAACAGGGATGGGTCTCATCATTGAGGTAAAGCCTGAGTCACCATGTCTGGGCATGCCCTTAGCACTTGGGGCTTCTCACTGAGAAGTACAGACAAGCATTGGCTAAGCCAACAGGCCTGGTTCTAATGTCCTCATACATTTAAGAAATGGATTTTCATGCTCTGTGGTTCAACTCTGCTTCTATTTCAGATAGCCAGTGCATGCATCATTTTGGAGATAGCGACTTTCCATGCAAAATTGTGTCGCATCCTACTTGGTATTCATTTTCAATTCACAGCACTCTGTACCTTCTGGTTCATTGGCCTGTTAAAGAGGATTTAGTTATTTTAATTGTTTTCATTGTCATCTTCCTTCCATGGCAGATGTGCTGAGCACATGTGCGTGGCTGATGCCCATATCTCTCTCAGCCTTTTTAACAAATTCATCCCCATTCCTTTAATTTTCTCCTCATCATCTCCCACCAGATTATGTAAATTATTATGCTGTGCCTTTCCACCAAGACTTGTATGAAGATAACTATCTCCTCAGTCACACCTTTCCCCAGGCTCATTAGTATGCATAGTAGGGAGAGGATAGTACTCACCTCACATGTAAGACCTCACTATTCAATACTAAGTATAACAAGTACTAGCCTCCCCACTGACACCTCTCCATAGGGAAATAACCATATATAGTAGGGTATGGGAACGGAGTTGCCTGTCCACTAATAGCCCTCTCCAGCATAACAGATATATACAGTAGTATGTAGGGAAACATTGTCTTCTGCACTAACACCTATCTCCAGGACAACTTTGATGTACAGTGCGGTACAGTGAACCAGTGGCCTCTGTGCTGACACTTCTCGTTAGAACAACAGCGATATGCTGTGCTATCTGGGTAGGGAGTCACCTCTCTGTCAACACACCTTAACAGGGTAAGAGGTGTCTGTAGTAGGGTTTAAAAAAAATGTATCTCTCTACTCATGCATCTTCTCATGCTAACAGTTATGTATGTTAGGCTGTGGGGAGACACTGCCCTGTTTCCTGACACAAGTCTATTTCATGATAACTCTGCGTTGTATAGTGTAGGGGAGAAATTTCCCTCTCTCCTGTGACCTTTCTCTTGGATAATGCTTGTGAAAATTAGGGTGTGAAAAGTGGCTTATCTTTCTGGTTACAGCTCTCCCCAGTATGACAGATGTATAATTATTGATTTGAAATTACCTTTATGCTCAAAAGTCTGTCTTGCATAACAACGATAGAGACTATGATATGAAAACACAACGCCCTCTCAGGTGAGACATCTCCCTATAGTAACATATGTGGAAAGTAGGCTGTGGGTAGAAGCGGATCTCTCTGCACATACCTCTCTTCATACTGATGAATGCCCATATTGGAGTATAAAATGTGGAATCCTCTCTGTTCAGAACTGTTTCTTGGACAACTCGTGTGCATATTTAATTGTGGAGACATACTTACCTTTGTTTCAAATGCCTCCCAATGGCAACACCCATACAATATAGGGTGTGCACAGCAGCTAATAGCAGTGTGCATTAGAGTATAAACATGCACTTCCCTCTGTGCCAAGACCTCTCTCTTATATCAAACTTTCCTATACTACAGCACTCACTTCACTGTTGCATCCCAAGTAACCATACCTGTATAGCAAAGTAATTGGTTTATCTATTGCTAAGTCTCTGTAGGATAAAAGATGGGAATAGTAGCATTGATATACATATACATGTAGTAGCATATTCAAAATACCTGAACATAGTATAGTGTACTTAATAGTATACTGAAAAAAACAAAGGTTACAGGCCTGTTATAGTTAGGAAATAGGATTAAAAAAAACTTAGATATTCACTGAAAAACCAAAGGTTACAGGGATGCTAGAGTTAGGCTGATATTTACTGATATTTTACTAGAGAAATTCAGCATTTATAGTTAGCTGAGCTAACTATAACTCACGCCCCGCAATGCACAGCTTATGACCTCACATATTACATCACTCATGACATGGTCAGTAGCATCACTGATGACATCACTGATAACATCTCAAATGACTTCACTGATGACATTATCTGGTGACTGTGAGTGTTTCTAAAACGTTTATGAGTGTTAAATATTTACACACCAAGGGGTATTGATGGATCAGTGGGTATATGAGTGCCTGTATGGATGATTTAGTAGGTGCGTGACAGACTGTATAAGTGAGTGTCACAGTGACTGTATGGGTGAGTGACTAATTTGGGAGACTATCTGTATCAGTCTGTTAGTTGGCTTCATGGGTTGGTGAATAGATACATGAGTAGCTATATGGGGTATTGAGTGGTTTTCTGAGTACCTGTATGGGTATATGAGTGTCTGTGTGGGTGGGTGAGGGTGTGTGTGACTCTCTGCATGGATAGGTGAGTGGGTGAATCACTGGCTGTATGGGTTCAAGAATGTATCTGAGAGCAGCTGTATGGGTGAGTGAGTGTGTGCATGGCTGTATCGGTGAGTGAATGGATGTGTCAGTGGTATATGGGTGAGTAACTGTCTATGTGAAAGGCAGTATAGGGGAGTGTTGGAGTATAACATTGTATGTGTGAGTGAGTGATTGTAAGAGTGGCTGTATGGGTGAGTGTGTACTTGTGTCAGTGACTGTATAGGTGAGTAAGTATGTGTTAGTGACTGTATGAATTAGTGAGTTGGTGTGTGTATAGGTGAGTAAGTGGCTATATGATTGACTCTATAGGTTAGTGAGTAGGTGTGTGAGTAGTTGTATGAGTGTCTGACAGTGTGTGAGAGGCTGTATGGGTGTTTGAGGGGATACGTCAGTGACTGTATTAGAGTGAGTGGGTATATGAGCGGCTGCATGGGTGAGTAAATTGATGTGTGTGCAGACCTATGAATCAGTGAGTGGGTATGTAAGTACAGTTATAGGTGTGTTAATGGTTTTGAGAATGGTAGTGTGAAAGTGGGAGTGGGTGTATGAAAGGTCACATGGGGTATGAGTGGTGCATCAGAGATTCTGTAGATGATGTCGCCAGTGATGTCATTTGAGATGTCCTGAGTGATGTCATCAGTGATGTCACTGACCATGTCATGAGTGATGTAATATGTGAGGTCATAAGCAGTGCATTGCAGGGCGTGATTTATAGTTAGCTCAGCTAACTATACCTGCTGATTTTCTCTGCTTTTGTATGAGCGAAATATCAGCCTAAATATAACCTTAGTTTTTTTCAGTGAATATCTAAGGATTTTTATCCTATTTCCCAAGTTTAACAGCCCTGTAACCTTTGTTTTTTTCAGTGAATTTCTAAAGTTTTTTTAATGCTAATTCCTAACGATGGCTTACCTATAACATTTGGTTTTTGTAGTGAATTTCCATAGTTTTTTAAGTAGCAATGGTCTTTGCAGAATGGCGTAGAAAGGGGGCAGGGACTAGCTCGCAGAAATCCAGCTGAGTAGGACTTATAGAAAGTACCAGGAGGGCTTCTTGGTCCCCAAGGTCCTTTAGCATCCAAGACAACTTTATTCCCCAACCAGTAGTGTGCCAGGAGATGTGTTTGCAGAGTGGTGCAGAAAGGGGGTGTGGCCTCCGAAGACCTCTTAGCAAACTGACTGTGTGGAACTTGCTGGAGGTAACAAGAGGGATACTTGGCTCCCAAATGCCCCCAATCGCCAAGGGTACTTCATCCCACAACTAGTACTATGCCAGGGATCACTGACATAACAACAACACTCAAAATATCTACCTACAAAATTATCGACACACAAATATGGATAACATAAATATCGATACTCTACTTATTTAAAAAAATACACAAATATAGACACAGAATTATCGACAAACATTAACATCGATATTACTAATATCGATCAAAAACTATCGTCATAACTTAAATCCAAAACATTAAATAAACATTCAAAATGACACATATATTGATAACAAAAATATAGATCACACTATTATCACTCCCCAAAAATATTGACACCTTAAAAATATTTTTCATAACACAATATATAACCATAATATTATAAACAATATCACACACAACATATTAAATAAATAAATATAACATTAAATACATTATAATTCAATAAAATTACTTTAACATATTTAAACTCACCATATGTAATATACTTGCAAACAATATATAAAATTAATATTTTGTAATATACATGCAATGCAAAATCAAATACAAATAATATACTATTACACTTTTAAACTAAACATTAATTAGTGTTTCCCATATAAGAAAAATACTGCCAAATTCATTGAAAACATTAGTAACAACCAATGAAAAATACCTACAAAATAAATAACCCAATAAGATTGAAAGCACAGTTAAAGAAACACTATATAAACGGAAGTAATGTAACATTATTTTATGCTCCAACAACAAAACCAAGAATAAGGGGAATCTCTGCCGAATTGCTTTTGCAACACTGGACTTCATCATTGAAAGCTCTGAATACAACTTTGAAAAAGTAAGTAAAATATCTATTTAATGTTACATCTGCATAAAATAATCGTAAACACTTTTTAGAATAACTAAATAATTAATGTATACATTTTTTAATTATATCTCCTCTACAGAAACTTCAACACATACTCCACTACCTTCAAACATCATCCAAAAAACACTGTGCCAAAAAAGTAAGTATAAATCTCAATTAAACTATTAAAACAAGTAAAGTGCCCAAACCAAATCGCCCACTAACCCCAAAATGAAATAAATGCTGTTAAACACATTTATTAAAATTTACATTTTTCTTCTACAGGAAATCAAAAGAAACACTAAAGACAAGCACCAACAGAAACACCTTAGCATCAAAAATATTTCAACATATTCAAACATGTATATATAATGTTCTATATAAAAACCCTTATTAAAATTAAAACAATTACAATACATTTTATATTTGTATATACATTTCTCATAGGATTTGAAACATGAGAATGACTGAAGGTGCCAAATTCATAACTTCACAGAAAGGAAAATTATGTTATATGGGATATGGCTACACCCAGGAGAAACAATCAGGTGCAAAGTTAATTGGAAATGAAGCAAATATTATTCAAATGCATGTTATGGGAGGGCTACAACAAAAAAACCTACCATGTTACATGTTAAGGAACATAACCATCCCCCTAACAAAGCTGAAATAGAAGTGAGAAACGCTTTACACACTCTGAAAGAAGCTAGCACTAGTTCTCAAAAACCTACTACTGAAATATTAAAAGATGCACTCCCCAGAGTTCCAGAACATGTAACTAGCCAATTACCCTCTATCTCAATGTTGAAAAGGCTAATAGCTAGAAAAAAAAGCAACTGCTACCACCCCACCTACCCCCAAAACTTTCAGTGAAATACAAATACCACCTGAACTCACTGTAAGTCATAATAAAGATCAATTTCTACTTTGGGGCCGATTCCGATCCGGGTCGGAAAGCACTCCGACCGAGTCAGAGCCGGAGTGTTTTCCGACGGAGCCGGACCCCTACAGTCCGATCGAGTGAGTACGATGCGCACGTATGCTGTTGGACTCGGTTCGGTCAAACTCCCATAGACGTCAATGGGAGCCAGTTGTACGACGCGTACATGTGCTCCCATTGACTGAATGGGTATGTCTCAAACAAGTGTGCCCCCTACAGCGGGTACGCATCGGTGCCATCCGCACCGTACATGCCTGTGTTGGAGAGACCCATAGGTCTCCCCCTCTGTCCGAGTCGTAGGGCTGCGGGTGTCAGGGGGTCCGACGCGGACCCCCGAAGTTCGACTCCGGGAGCATTTGTGAGCCGGACACTTCAGCTCGCACAGGCTGTCCGATGCGTGCATCATACTGGCTCGGTTGTAGATCGCATCCAGTGCACACCATGGTTATCTTCCGACCGAGACGTACGGAGCGGTTCGGACCCGGAAACGACTAGGTTGGTGAATCTCACGTAGCTCGCATCGTACTTGCTCGCTCGTACAGCTGTACCAGTCGGCCGGAAAACACGCGTATGGCTCGTAGTTTTTTCGGCCGATCGTGTTCGCTGCCCTTCCGACCCGGATCGGAATCGGCCCCTTTATGTCAATAAATCTAACGACAAAATAATTATTATACGTGCAACTCCCACAAACTTACTTAAACTTCAGAATTGTGATGGATGATGGACGGAACATTTAAAATATGTCCCAAACCATTTTACCAATTATAAACAATCCATGGACTGTATCACAATACGAACATCCCCTTTATATATGCCCTGTTACCAAACAAACAAAACACTACCTATGTCGAACTCTTAACAAAAGTAAAGCAAGAAACTAATAATTACTATCCTCAAAAAAATTATCATAGACTTTGAACAGTCAATGATACAAGCCATCCTGAATAACTACCCTCAGACAGCAATACAAGGTTGTAATTACCATTTTATTCAATGCATTTGGAGACACCTTCAAAAATGTACGCTCAGTGTAGAATATGCAACCAATAGCAATTTTTCATATGAAATTAAAAAACTAATTGCACTAGCATACGTCCCAATAACTGATGTAGCAGAACACTACAATCTCTTCATAAAAAGCCCCTACTATCAGACAAATGGACCTAAACTAGGTCCTCTACTCAACTATTTAGAGGGCACCTGGGTGGGAAGTCTACACAGATCTGGACACAGGAGACACCCAATACCACATTCCATGGTGGAATGTATGTAACAGTATCCTAAACAAAAAAGCAAAAACTAATAACGCTGTGGAAGGAGGGCACAATGCTTTCCAAGCCACAACAGGCAGAATCCAACCAACACTAAATAAATTACTGCAATCATTCCTAAAAGAACAAAGCTACCAACAACTAAGAGTTGAACTGTCTGTAACACAACTAGGTCCAAAACTAACTAAATTGACTAAAACAATGTTCGAGCACCAACAATACAAAGTAAGACTCTACCCAAACACTAAAGGGTTAGAATATCTAGAAACAATAGCTAAATCCCTACTTTAGAACAGTACTACAAAAACAAATGAAAATCGTAATTGCACGCTAAATTCTTAAATAAAAATTTCTTTGCAAACATGTAAAATATAAATATTATGTCAATTAATTGTAATATATTTTTAAAAATTATTTGGCATAATAAATATATCTTATATATTTACAAACGTCAATAAAAATGACAAAAATTACATTTCTCTCCCATTTTAAATAATTTAAAATGACTTACTTTTTTATTGCTGAAGATTTGAATCCAAACTACCATAACTAAATCTAAGTGTGTAAAAATCCCAAAACTTACTTAAAAGTCCCCCCAAAAAATGGAAAAATACAACTGTAAAAAATATAATCTGGTGACAACATATCTGTAGACTTCAATCCATTAAAAACCTGAAAATTTTAATTTAAAAAAGAAACGCTCCATGAAAACCTAAAAAATAAAGTATTAGTGTACTAGAAACTAATACACAGTTCCTTAAAAAAAGAAAAAAAAGCATGCTTCCAAATGACAAATCCCTGTAAAAAAACACAATCCCTCCCACACAAATACACAATAAACTCATTAAAAAACACACATAGACACACTAATAACACATACAATAAACGTATTTAAACATATAATACATACCCTAACACCTACCTATCAACGAACTTACCGCATTTCGCAAACGCAAAACTACTAACTAAACCGCACCAAAAATACAAACTATACATACACTATACACTACCTACCTTCAGCCTACACCTTAATTACGCCTGAAAGTAATTATGTTAAACTTACCTTAACCGATGTGATTCTGCTTCCAACCGTGATCTTCTCCCCTCAGAAATGACCTAAAACAACAGAGATAGCCTACAAAATAAAACTTAGTTAAGAAAATGGCTACCTAAATGAAATAATAAAAATAATTTTTTACATTAAATCAATGTACATTAGAAATGCAATACAAAAAAGTTTAAAAACATAGGGGCATATGCATCAACCAAACTAATACCGATTCCTTAATAGCGAAAAATAAGGAATCGCCATTAAGGAATCGGTAATTGGCATGCATCAACAGATTCGGTGAAATTTAGCGATTCCTTAAAAATCGCTAAATTTACCGATTCCTTAATAGCGGGGCACGCAAACGGCCCCACTAGCAAATAGCGAGTTCGGTAATACCGATTTGGCAAATAGCGAGTTCGGTAATACCGAATTAGCAATTACCGAATCGGTAATAGCGAAATCGCAAATTGCCGCGTCGCTCCGGGAACAGGCTGATGACATCACCAACCAGGAAATACTGCTGCCCCACCCACATAGCCTCGACAGAGGAGCAGACAGGAGCTGTAAAGAGGGACAGGCTGTGCAGAGTGAGGCCACACAGATTCTGCCATTCACAGCACACATCCATCATGTCGTAGGAAATGCCATCCAGCGCTGAATCTGCACGCAAGCGCAAGAAGAAGTTCTCAGACAGGGAGCTGGAGTACCTCATCGAGGGAGTGTCCAGCAAACACGACCGCCTCTTTGGCAAGCTGTCCCTCAAGGTGCCTGAGACCGAGAAGCGGCGCATCTGGCAGCGCATCCGTGAGAGGGTCAATGCGGTTGGCGTCACTAGCCGCAGCATTGACGACCTTAAAAAAAGGTGGTATGACCTCCGGAAGCGCGCAAAAGAGAGGATTGCTGAGAGGCTCCGGGAGGCAAGAAGGACTGGAGGCGGAACAAGCACTGCACCATCCAACACAGCCCTGGAGGACCTTGTGGAAGGGACGATAGAGCGGGAAGCCGTCGTGGGGGTGATCCAGATGGACACGTCCGGCGCAGCCACAAGTGCCCAAGGTAAGATGCATGCCTGTGCCACACCCAGCATAGCGTAAATCCATACCCATGCCCCCAGCCCAATCTCACTGTGTCTGCAGCTCTGGCACAGACAGTTCCACACATGACACTACTGCATCTTGGGAGTTGTAGTCTAGTCAGCCCAGAGTGCAGGTACAGGCGTAAATCCGCACACAACACATATTTTGTACATGGCTGTAGACTGTTCATTTGTTGGACCACAGAGGGACATTGATGGGTACAACACTATGTAGGTGTAATCATCCCACTAATCATGCACTGTTTCACACACAGATGCATCACCTGGGGACTCTGACGACAGCGACCAGCTGATCATATCTGAGACACCCGTGGAGTCAGACCAGAAGACTGCGCAGGATGCGCACGCACCGCCAACACCTGCCACCCCACCAGCACCACCTCCACCAGCGCCACAATCAACGGCACCAGCACCTGTGCCACAAGCCAAGGCACCTGCGCCACAAGCCAAGGCACCACCACCTGCGCCACAAGCAACGGCACCAGCAAGCCAGCCTGCAGCCAGTACAGCCACAATACCGCAGAGGCACAGGCACCAAGTTGCGCCCTTGCAGGAGATGGCAACCCCCCCCCGCAATTGGCACCCACGCAGCGCACATCCACACCACCTGCTGCACCACATGGAGGCTCAAGACACGCACGGCGTCACAGGGCCCGTCGCAGTTCCGTCTCCTCAGCTGACCAGGATGTCCCAACAACCTCTGCAATTGAGGAGAGGATGCTGCGCACACAGAACCTGCAGGGAAGACATGTGGCTAGCATCAGCTGCAACATCGTGCGCCTAGCGAGGGAGATGCGCGCCATGACTGCAGCAGTCACCGACATGGGCTCCGCGGTCAGGGACATGGGCACGGCGGTCAGGGACCAGACCACTGCGGTTGCTGATGGCAATGCTCAGCTCAGGGAGGAGGTACGTGAGCTCACCCGTGCCATCAGGGAGGGCCATGAGTCCCAGAGGAGGAGTAACCGGCAGCTAATGTTGCGTTCTGCCGCCGCTACCAAGGCCATACAACGGCACAGCAACTGCACCGCTGTGTTGGCACGCCGCACAGTCTCCCTGCAGGTGGACCTTGGGCACTTCTGCGGTGATGTTGCCAAGTCACTGGGACACATCACCACTGCTGTGGAACAACTTCAGAGCAGCACATGCAGTGCTGCAGCATTGGGAGGGGATGACACCAGTGAGGCTGCCTCCAGTGTCAGCAGCGTGTCACTGGCAGAGGCCAGCACCAGGCGCCGAAGTTCGCGTGCCTCCACGGGGACAGGCCGTGGTGAGGGTTTGGATGCACCTGAGCGGAGGCTTGGTGTACGTGGCAAGCGCCACTAGAAATTTGGACATGCTGCAGGTCCATGGTGGAGCAACCATGGCCATCCAATTATTCTGTTTGCACAGGCCTGACTTTAAGGAACCTTTTATTTACATTTATGCAATCGGAGCATGATTCACAATGCTAGTTCTGTTGCACAATCCTCAGTGCTACTGTGCATTAAACAGTTGCACCCAACACCAACTTGTAATGTCTCATTTTACCCAGGGTCAAAAATGATTTTGCGTTATGTCTGTCCGCCTCCTATGGCCCTCTGCTGTGTTTGGGATGTGTGCCGGTCGTCGTTGGGCGGGTGGTTGGTCAGCCTGGGGGTCGTCATCCCTGTCCACCTCCATGGGTATCCCCCTTCTGGTGGCAATGTTGTGCAGCATTGCACATACAGCAATTATTCGACAGCATGTGTCTGGTTGGTATAGCATTGCGCCGCCAGTCTTGTGGAGGATACGGAAGCGGCTCTTGAGAATCCCAAAAGTCCGCTCTATCACATTCCTCGTGCTGATGTGTGCAGCGTTGTAGCGATGTTCCTGCGGGGTTGCTGGATTTAGGTATGGGGTTAGTATGTATTCCCGCAGGGCGTAAGCACTGTCACCTAGAAGTTAGAAGCATAGACTTAGCATTGGTGATGTACATACATGTGTGGTGTTGGTGTGGGGAAGCGTAGTTCTACTTACCTAACAGGAGTCCCTCTCCAAATTCGCCATTGAGTAGTCGCCTGTGCATTCCACTGTTGCGGAAGATGTATGAGTCGTGTGTGCTCCCTGGGAATTGTGCCACTAGGTCCGTTATGATGTTGTTGGCATCGCACACAACCTGCACGTTGATCGAGTGGTATGACTTGCGGTTCCTGAAAAGGTACTCATTTGCTGACGGAGGGCATATGGCGATATGCGTGCAGTCGAAGCATCCAATCACATGTGGGAATTGTGCCACCTGGTAGAAAGCCTGTTTGGTGCGGTCCAACTGCTGTGGGGTTGTGGGGAAGCTGATGTGTGTGTGTAGCATTGTCAGCATGGCATCTAGAAATTTTTTGAAGAAGCGTGACAGTGCGCTTTGCGACACACCTCCGGCAACCGCAATTACCCCCTGGAAACTCCCTGAGGCCAGTAGGTGCAGGCTGCATAGGACCTGAACGTGCGCAGGGATTGCATTGGTCCGGTGTGTCTGGTGCTGCAGTAATGGTTCCAGGTCTGCAATCAGGCGCATGATCATAGCGCGATTGAGGCGATATTTCTGGTACACCTCGTCCTCATTCTGGCCGAGCAGGGTTATGCGCAGTCTGAACACTCGCTCCTGGACCCTTCTCCTGCGCTGTCCTGCTGCATTTATCCGCATCCTCCTTGCAAGCACGTAGAGGGCAGCCATTTTGTGGGAGCCAACAGGGTCTCCTGGGCCAAATTTAAGGGTTTAGTGATTGCCTCAATCATTTGCACATGTAGGATTTTTTTTTTTTTTTTTTTATTTTTTTTTTGTGACTTTACCTCCAGGTTTTGATTCCCCTTATTTAGCTCTGGCAAAATAGCGATTTTTGGGATTTTCGTTATTAGCGAGTTTTGTTGCATTGGGGTGCGATTCGTTATTTGCTATTGGCAATTTCCGGGAGCTAATAGTGATTTCGGTAATTGCGAATTCGGTATTTAGCGAATCGGTAAATTAGCATTTTGGGTATTAGCGATTCGGTATGTTCGAGGTTATTTATTTAGCGATTCGTTATTTGCTCGGGTTTTGGGTTGATGCATTGGGATTGGGTATTTTTCACACATTACCGGGAGCTATTACCGAATCGGTATTTTACCGACTGGATTTTGGCTTGATGCATAAGGGTGATAATAATTAATATTACTAATGTAAGAAATATTTTTTCTTTAGTGTTTAAAAATGTTAAAGTATAATAGTAAATATTAGGAAATAAATAATATTTGTTATTATACATTAAAATAAAATATATTAACTTACCAATGTGATTAAACAAAATTATAATGCTTGCTAAAAATGTGTAGAAATGTGTAAATGTAAAAAAATATTTTTCTTTTTCAAAATGTTTTCTTACCTTAATAATTTTATTTGTATTTACAACTTAGATAATAATATATCAAATATAAAATTATTTATTAAAAAATATAAAACAAATATTTAAAAGTTATACAATGAGAGTATTGTTATAAAATGTATGTTATTAAAAGTGTACACTGTATGTAATGCATATTTACAATGTAAGTAAATATTCTAAAACTGTTCCCAAAAAATTATGTTATAAAAAAATGTATAAAAAACAGTGGACAACTACATCATTTATTTGTAAAAAATTTACATATTTACCAAGTTCTACATTATAAAAAAGTTAAAATTGTTTCATGCTGACTATACTTAAAAATGATATGTTTATGTTAAAATATGTACTAAATAAGCAAAGTAAGCAAAAAAATGTGTATTATTATTATTTCCATTTATGACAATATATATTAAAACATGTTTAATAAAACAAAAGGCACATTATTTATTTGCCTGACTCTTTGAATGAAACTAAAAACTTTAATAAAATATAAATATTGTGTTGTATTTAGTTCCCAAATGAATTGTTGTTTTCTGCATTTATAATAAAATATTTATCTGGGGGCGTGGCTTGGACGGCACGGGATGGCTGCCTGAGTTTTCTGCTCCATCGGATCGGGGGAGATGATCACTGTTCCCGAGAGATACAACAAACAGTTAAGGCGCTAAAAGCACCTCTGCTCGTAGAAATTCCAGCTACAGCTGCTGATGCTAATGCAGAGACACCCGCGGCCAGAAAAAGGTAGAAAAATCGTGAAAAGCCCAGCGCTACGAGCTCGGAGACCAGGGTGATGGCGTCCAAAATGAAAACGAAACCTGGAAGTTAGTAAGCTCCACCGCCATCACCAGCCAGACAGCCAGCCGAGAAAGCCAGTGACCGAGAGACCAGCGACCAAGAAACCCGGAAACGGTACTGGTGAGCTGAGCAGAGAAGGTGCGGGAGTGGGGGAGAAGAGGCTAGTCTGCGCAATGGCGGGCCCTGCATGAGGGGTCATAAAATTTAAAAATATAAGAGGGGTAAAAGCGGCCTCAATGGTACTGTAGAGTGCAACACAGGAGAACGCAACATGGGGTAAGACAACGCAGGGGGTAGCGGCAGTTGCAATAAGCGTGCACCTGGACAGAGGCACCCGGGGACAGACAAAGGAAGGAGAGAGGGTGGAGCCTACGCGAGGTCCGCAATGATGCAACTAAGGAGAGACGGTAGTCTGTGCCTCAGAGGATGTAAAACGCCACTGCCGCCAACCATAACCAGCCAGCGCCGGTGAACTTTTGAGCGTCTGCTACCACCGCTATCAACGTTGCAGAGAAACCCTGCTAAATCAGAAGAAGTTCCCACATGAGGGACACAAGACGCAAGGTAATGGCGGCCGCAAGATGAAACAGAAACCGAAAACGAGCCTCAGAGGTTCGTCAGATGAAGTAAACATTGCCGCCATCTTCATCAGGAAGCCAAGTACAGATGTCGTGGCAAGAGAGGAGGCTTATGGGCACACCAACAGTTCCAGTGTGAGGAATCTGTAAAGAAATACAGGTGAGGGCTGAAAAGCGCGGGAAATAAGGAGCCCCCACTCGCAGCCCAGCCAAGTTTCTGTGAAATTAAACGGAAGCACATGCTGAAGTGCAAACCAAAGGCGATCTCCTGCAACCACACTAGGGGCACAAAGAAACGGGTGTGGTGCAAAGCGGTACACCTGATCCCACGCGCCAGTCCTCTATGACGTCAACAGTTTGGTCAATAGGATCTGGCACAGAGCAACACTCATGAGCGCCCATTACGAGAGGGGTTGAGAAGCGGTGGACAGTAAAAAGGGCGAACCTGAGGGCAGACGGTGGTGCAAAGAGAGAGCCTCACTGCAATCACACAGCAGCCTCACAGGAGTCTCACAAAAGCCCCTTGTAAAGAGCGACCTCCAGGAGGAGGATAAAAACAAGGGCAGGAGCTTAGCTGGTACCGGTACCACGGGACAAGCAGAGAAGCAGGAAGCATCTGGGGGTGAACCAACAGAACGTGCAGGTCGCGCTTCCCACAAGTACCAGCCTACCATCCACCTTAGCCCGACCCGCAGCATAGTGGACCGCCGGGGGAAGGTGCTAGTTTCGCCTTCCTAAAAGTGATAGTGGTGCCCCGAACGCTTGGAGATCCATCAGCCAAGAAAGAGAAGAGTACCCAAGACCAGCACGCGACCCCCATATACACTGCAAGGGTACTGCCAGCAAACGCACAGCAGGAGTGCACAAGTTCTGACCCAGGAGACATCTAGGCGCTAGAAGGAACCCTCCACCAAAGGAGCCAACAAATAGTGCAACTTACACCATCACACAGGAGGGCGTGGAAGGGGGGTTTCCCAGCACAAAAACTCTATGCCAACTTAAAGAACATAAGTGGAGGCCCGCAGCTGTAGCTGAGTAGACTACCAACAAGGTAGGAACCTATAGAGAACTCCAACAGATGTAAAGCGGACCACAGCCAACACAAAGCCACAGCAGGCCAGGAACAGTGCAATTTGGCAACACCAAGAAAAACCAGGGACTCACAAACATGGCAGAGAGGGAATCAAGGATCCAGCAACAGCTTAAAAAGAACAAAGGAGAACCTGCGATATCCGATTCACCCCTCAAACAGAAACCAGACATCAACGGTACACTAGAGATGATCTTAAAAAAGCTGGCAGATGTCCATGACCTGGCCAAGACCACAAAGCAAACCACAGACACGATACAGCTAGATATAGCAGTGGTCAGGGTCGACATGCATACAGTTAATAACAGACTCATTGCTGCAGAACAAAGAATAAGTGATATGGAAGACGCAGGCCTAAGTTCAAACAAGGAGCTGAGGTCTTTGACAAAAATCACAGCTACACTCCAGAAACAAACGGCGGAACTGGAAGACCGTAATCGAAGGGGGAACATCCGAATACTAGGAGTCCTGGTGGGGGCTGAAGACACAGCAGGCTTATGCTTGGCGTTTCTCGAAGATTTGGTCCCCAAACTCACAAACCTAAAATTCAACCGTGAATTTAAGCTAAATAGGACAGTCCCCACCTTCAAATCCACAACACGGAGTGCGACCCGGCCAGCTCTTTGCTTTCTTTTTTCTCTATCTTCCTTTCCACTTTCACCTCTTTTTTCTCCACAAAAGGGTTCTGGCAGGTACTGATACCCTACGTAACTGAGAGACCTAGCATATATGCCCACACAAAACCGACACCCAGTCCATATGCAGTTCACAATAGGCCTGTAGCCATACCGCACTGGAAGAGTAGGGGGGGCGGAAGGCATCACCCTCCAGCTCAGAGCCCGGCGATAGCACAATCGCAAATTGGGTATGTAGAGATGACTCACCAGACATGCCTCACCCTAGATAATGGCCCACAGTAATACCCTCAGCCTGGCTTATGACCTAAATATAGTATCCCTCAATGTCAAAGAGCTCAACCACCCTATTAAGCGCAGAAAGATCTTAGACTACTTAGCTAAGTCTAAAGGAGATGTAATCCTATTACAAGAGACCAAACTATCCATGGAGGATGCCAGGCTAGTGAAAGGCAACTGGATCTCACAGACTGCTTGCTCACCTGCCGAAAAGAAGAAGCGTAGGGTCATTACACTGTTATCCAAAAGATCCAACCTAACACTAGAATCGCAGTACCACGATCAAGAGGGTAGACTTTTGGTCACACATCTGAGAAGGGGGAGGAGCTAATCCACGTAGCTAACATATACGGCCCAAACATGGACGACCCAACATTTTGGGAGGGGGTTTCACACACGCTAGATAGTTTCTCCTAGAACGACCTCATGGTGGTGACGGGGATTTCAATATCCCACTGGACTATATAATGGATAGACAGTTGTCCTGCCAATACCAGCCCTCAAACGCACATATCACACTCAAAAATATCTGCTCTAAATGTAACCGTAAGGACCCATGGCACCTCCAGCACCTGGACACTAGGGACTTTACATTCTACTCCAATCCACACAATTCGTACAGCAGGATAGACTACATACTAATTTCAGGGCCCCACACACATCTAATAGAACACTCTGAGATAGCGCCTAGATTAGTTTCAGACCATTCATGTATCAGTCTAAAGCTGAGCGGCTGTCACAATGAAGCCGTACCCCGGAGGTGGCAGTTTAACAGCGATGTCCTAGCAGACCCCGCGAACAAAAAAAAGAGGCCATAACGGACTACCTGAAACAAAATGACTCAGTGGGGACTAGTACTAACACACTATGGGATGCCCTGAGGCCAACTGTTAGAGGCACAATAATCGAAACGAAATCCAAAATAAACAAAAACACAAACCTGCAACTGACACAGCACGAGCAGGGCATTAAAAGCCTAGAAACGGCCCATGCCAGGGCCACACAAGATACCAAACTTCTAGCAGACCTAACAAAAAAAAGTATGAATACAACAAAATCCTGAGTGAGAGAGCGGGACTGTGGTTTAATAAATACAAGGCCCTTAACCTATGCGAAGCAAATAAAGCGGGGAAACTGCTTGCCTCCTACCTAAAACACTTTCAATCAACATACCATCACGTCCATCACAGATTCAAACAACAAAACCCACACAAGACACAATGACATCCTCAAGACCTTTCAAGAGTTTTATCAGGAACTCTACAAAAACGACCAGACCATGGACCCAGATGCATGCATAAAATACCTTAACAGACTCGATCTTCCACAGCCAAACCGTGAAGATGCACTGAGATTAGGGCAAGAAATTAGCGTCGCTGAGATTGAAATGGCGGTCAAATCAATGAAATATAACAAAGCCCCCAGGCCAGATGGGTACACAGCCACCTTCTACAAGACTTTCCTAGAGCAGCTGAAACCTACCATGAAAAAGGTCTTTAACTACTGTGCAGATAGAGGGACTGTGTCCCAATCCATGGCTAAAGCCAACATAATGGTCATTCAAAAGGAGGGTGAGGACCATTTGGCTCCTTAAAACTACAGACCCATATCCCTTATTAATGTGGACTGCAAAATATACGCAAAAATCTTAGCAATCAGACTTAACTCTGTTCTACCCAACCTAATAAGCAACTCCCAGGTGGGTTTCCTACGTACTCGGATGTCTAACGACAATACCCTTCTTCTCTGCCGCATACTGGCGCATACGGCCACAAAGGCAAAGTCAGCAGTCGCTATTACCCTCGATCCCGAGAAGGCCTTCGATAGAGTTTCCTTGACCTTCCTGGAGCGCTGCATGCAATCCTTCAACTTAGGGGAAGGGTATATATGAATGGTGATGGCCCCGTATGGGGGCCAAAAAGCCCGTATTGTCATTAACGGGTCACTCTCTGAACCACTTACACTACAACGAGGCACAAGACAGGGATGCCCACTGTCCCTGCACTATCTTTGATGGCACTGGAACCCCTGATCCTTGACATCAAGATAAACACGAAAATAAAAGGGGTCGATATTAATAGGGCTGAAATAAAACTTGCCGCATACGCGGGTGACATACTAATCATAACGGAGCAACCAAAGACCTCAATTGAGGCCCTGATAGACACCATAGGAGAATACTCCGGGCACTCAGGATACAAGCTCAACAGGGATAAATCAGATTGGAAACTGCTAAACATCCACTGCAGTAGGGATATTCTAGGAGGGTCAGGTCTAGTCTGGCAAACAGGATTTATCAAATATCTAGGGATACACTTTGGGAGTGACCTGATGAGCACACTAGGCCACAACGAGAAACCATTGGTAGAAAAGATAAAGAACCTCCTGGAGGCCTGTTCCCCAAAATTCATAACATGGTGGGGCAGAATTGAGACGGTCAACAAGATGATCACCCCAATGATTAACTACTTGACCAGCATGCTCCCACTCCTACTCACAGATGACTTTCACCGTAAGGTAGACATTCTGATCTCTAAATTCCTATGGCGAGGGAAGAAAGCATGGATAAGCATCAAAAAACTAAGATTAGAGAAAAAACTTGAAGGGGTAAACCTAGCAGACTTCAGAACATTCCAAATAACATTTCTGGCAGAACAGGGGTCTTACTGGATATTACCCCCTAATGGATACACACCGGCCTGGCTACAAGTAGAGAGGGCCATCCTGAACAATCTAAACCCCCTGGCGCTGTTAACAGCTAATAGGCATAATCATGCATCTAGGTCCATTTTTAAAAACTCAAAAATTGCCTTAGTAAACCTAGATAAGAAAATGGAGTGCAGCATCAAGGGCTCTAAGTTGGAGTCACTCTGGGCCAATAGTAAGATTCTATACAAAGGGAAATGCCTGGCCTTCAACACATGGATAGAGAAAGGTATTTACAACCCATACCAACTAGAAGATGGGGCATACCTGCCACGCTTGCAGAACTAAAGTCTAGACCTAACCTAACAGACATTGATTTCTACAACTTTCTGAAAATCAAAACGGCCCTGTCCAAAATCATACTATCGCCCGCACAACCGTCAATCTCCCAGTACATCGCAAACATCAATAAACTAGGACACCAGGTCTCACACCTCTACAAGCTCCTACGGCCGAAAACCACCAAACTCAACGACAAGACAATTAACTACTGGGTAGAACAATCCAACAACACACTTAAGGAACAAGAAATGGCAACACTGTGGGCCGCTGCCTTATGCAATAAAATCTCCCCGGTGCTCTCACAAACAAAATTCTGGCTACTCCATAAGGCTTTCTAGACCCCTGCACGCTTATGCTCACTAGGTCTCAGGGACGATGCACTATGCTGGAACTGTAGCAAGGAAAAGGGGGACCTAGCATACCCTATCCACCAATGCCCAACACTCAAAACATTCTGGGAGAAAATCTTTAGTTTTATAAATAGGGTACTGGGTTGTACGCTAACAACTGAATTCTCCTCCCTCGCTACAGCATTTATGACCGCAGAACTAAGATCAGAGCACGATAAAGACCTACTGGACCTGTTGCTGACTGCGGCAGTGAAAATGGTCCTAGCCAATTGGAAAGATACAAGTAAGACCTCATACAAAGGCTGGTCCAGCTGGATTACGAACCTCAGAGGTGAGGACAACATTGTACTACAGAACTCACCATGGAGACCAGCAACCAGAGGGATGTGAAAATCACTCGACACATACCTAGACTTCTACGAACCCCCATGAAGCCAATTCGTCCTGGCGACACACCCCCTGACTCCTTTATGAGTGGTAAAGTGAATGTAACTGAGCACAGCTACTATGGCCCTACGGGTCGGTAGGTGGACTACCTTGTCTACCAATCACGCCTCAAGCAAGCTAATGGCGTAGCGGCTTTGTCAGGCGTTTATAAGTGTCATAACTACAGAGTCTTTCCTGTGTCCTTCTTTCACCCCTTTCTCTCTTGCTTTTTTCTATCTTCCTTTTTCTTATTTTCAGCAAGTCACCTCATTCTGGGTTAGCTAAGCATATGTTTCGAAGTGCCTGTAAACACTGCTGTACAAACAACGAATGGCTAAAACCTGTAACAGAAATGCTAATGTCTTTGCTTATAAATAACATTTTTTAAATAAAATACTTTGAAATAAAAAAAGTAAAAACAGAAAAAAAAAGAAAAAGAAAATAATTCTCTTAAATTATATATCACACATATATTTTTTTTAATACACATAGATAACATACTATTGCTACTTAATCATAGATTTATTTCATTAACCTTACTACAAAATAAAGAACGAATATTTTACTATTCCAACTATATATATCAACTCAGGGAAACTGCAGGACACTAAACATATATACTTTACTATTTCCACTCCAAAATGTATTAACTCAGGGAAGGTGCTAGACATTAAACTTAGATAATATATTATGCCCACTCCAAATTGTATAATCTCAAGGAAGGCACTGGACACTAATCATATATAATTTACTATTCCCACATATGCATCATCAAGTTAGTTTACTTCTTTAAAAGGGATAGCACCTCACTTCCGGAGTAATAAAATATATTGCTTTCTTTTATTATTTATCGGAACATGATCCTAATGAACAGTGGTGTTTAGACGGTTTGTAAAGCACAAAGTACACAAACAGATATAGGAGCGCTTTATATGACTGGTAGCTGTCTTTTAGACAAAAAGTACGTTACAAATTATGTTAAGCCTCCTGCCAAAACACAAATCTGTGTAAGGCAAGTGCTAGCCAACCTATAAACACGTTTGTGTCTATTAAAAAATTGCATCTATTTGCTTGAAATGCGTTTCAATTATCTCCTTTTAATTATAACAAGAATTGCAGCTCTGTTCACAGAAAGGGAATGGTGAAAGATAAGCACAGTGGTCCTGAAGCAGGCACTGCACTTAGCCAGGGAAACAAAACACACACACTGACCTTTGGGTCGAGTTCAAGCTATATAAAACTATAAAACAAGAACGCCTGACCTGCAATAGCCAGATGGGAGGAGGGAAGAGAGGCCATCACACACTGTACTGTGTGATGGCCAACTAAAATGTTCTCTGAGTGAAATCCCAGGAAAAAGAACTAAACACACAAAGAAGGGACATTTACAGAAATGCACCAATAAGAAGCCAGCATTTCTGAATGCTAGAGATAGTAACAAATGGCAATCGGTGGGTTTGCCAAACCCCACAAAAGAGATATAACAGGTCGATCGAAGCTCGACCTAAAAAGTCAGGGAAGGTGCTGGACACTAAGGCGCCGATCACGATCCTGTAAAAACCGGGTACGAACCGTCGGACAGAGCATATTCTCCGTCCGACGCGTACCCGGTCGTAACAATATACAAACATGGAATTACGATTCGCACGGAAACACCATTTCCGTACGAATCGTACAAAACCCCGACCGACCAAAATAAACATACAAGTGCGATCCGGGGAAGCGCCGACGTGACGTCGGGACGCACGCAGCCTGCCATTCACGAACCAGGAATTACGATTCGCACCGACGTCATCCCGCACGGACAATATTTTCCGGCTGCCAAAAACTGCCGGTAAACGACGACGTGAACAAGGAGGACCTGTACGCGACGGACAGACATGGACCCGAACCTACGTGTCATCCCGGCCCTCATAGCAGTCGACCTCCTCTACAGGTTCCGACGCAGACGCCGCAGAAGGTCAGAACAACTAAGGGAGGGGGGGAAAGGAGGGGGGGCAGGACCAGGGGCAGGCCACAAAACCCCCACCCAAGTCACACAGCACACATGCCCTGGACATACCTGACCCCCAGGCCCTGGTCACTACGAGGGAGTGGGGGCGTGTCCAGCAAAGCCATCGTCCGCCACAACGGAAGTGCCTGACGACGCGAACCGGCAACACAACTATACAGGTACGTCCCGTACCCACGCCTTAAGAGCGTGGGTACGAGTCGTACCACGCCCACACCTACGTCACCCCAACAATGGCGGGACGGCTGTACCCACGTGGCAAAGGCCTGGGTACGGCCCGCACAAGCATCACATAGCGTGGGGACGGATATGTATGGACCATACCCCCACCCCCGTATGCATGGAGCGTACCCCCAACCCCAACAGTGTAAGTACGACCCGTACCCTCACCCGCGTACGTATACGTCCCACCCCAACAGTGTAAGTACGACCCGTACCCTCACCCGCGGATGTATGGAGCGTACCCCCACCCCAACAGTGTAAGTACGACCCGTAGCCTCACCTGCGGACGTATGGAGCGTACCCCCACCCCAACAGTGTAAGTACAACCCGTACCCTCACTCGCGGACGTATGGAGCGTACCCCCACCCCAACCGTGTATGTACGAAACGTACCCCCACCTCATATGCATGGAGCGTACCCCAACAGTGTAAGTACGACCCGTACCCCCACCTCGTATGCATGGAGCGTACCCCAACCCCAACAGTGTATGTACGTACCGTACCACCACCCCAACAGTGTAAGTACGACCCGTACCCCACCCACGTACGTATGGAGCGTACTCCCACCCCAACAGTGTAAGTACGACCCGTACCCCACCCGCGTACGTATGGAGCCTACTCCCACCCCAACAGTGTAAGTATGAACCGTACCCCCATGGAGCGAACCCACACACGTGTATGTTCTAAACGTACATATTGTTAAATAGGAGGGGTGTGTGCCTATCACTCCCAGCAGTGCCCAGACGCAGGAGGGGTGGGTGCCTATCACTCCCAGCAGTGCCCAGACACAGGAGGGGTGGGTGCAGAGTCCTCCCAGCAGTGCCCAGACACAGGAGGGGTGGGTGCAGAGTCCCCCCAGCAGTGCCCAGACGCAGGAGGGGTGGGTGCCTATCACTCCCAGCAGTGCCCAGACACAGGAGGGGTGGGTGCAGAGTCCTCCCAGCAGTACCCAGACACAGGAGGGGTGGGTGCAGAGTCCTCCCAGCAGTGCCCAGACACAGGAGGGGTGTGTGCAGAGTCCTTCCAGCAGTGTCCAGACACAGGAGGGGTGGTGCAGAGTCCTCCCAGCAGTGCCCAGACAGAGGAGGGGTGGGTGTAGAGTCCTCCCAGCAGTGCCCAGACACAGGAGGGGTGGGTGTAGAGTCCCCCCAGCAGTGCCCAGACGCAGGAGGGGTGGGTGCAGAGTCCTCCCAGCAGTGCCCAGAGACAGGAGGGGTGGGTGCAGAGTCCTCCCAGCAGTGCCCAGACACAGGAGGGGTGGGTGTAGAGTCCCCCCAGCAGTGCCCAGACGCAGGATGGGTGGGTGCCTATCACTCCCAGCAGTGCCCAGACACAGGAGGGGTGTGTGCAGAGTCCTCCCAGCAGTGCCCAGACAGAGGAGGGGTGTGTGCCTATCACTCCCAGCAGTGCCCAGACACAGGAGGGGTGGGTGCAGAGTCCTCCCAGCAGTGCCCAGACACAGGAGGGGTGGGTGCAGAGTCCTCCCAGCAGTGCCCAGACACAGGAGGGGTGTGTGCAGAGTCCTCCCAGCAGTGCCCAGACACAGGAGGGGTGGGTGCAGAGTCCTCCCAGCAGTGCCCAGACACAGGAGGGGTGGGTGTAGAGTCCTCCCAGCAGTGCCCAGACACAGGAGGGGTGTGTGCAGAGTCCTCCCAGCAGTGCCCAGACACAGGAGGGGTGGGTGTATAGTCCCCCCAGCAGTGCCCAGACGCAGGAGGGGTGGGTGCAGAGTTCTCCCAGCAGTGCCCAGACGCAGGAGGGGTGGGTGCAGAGCCCTCCCAGCAGTGCCCAGACACCGGAGGGGTGGGTGTAGAGTCCCCCCAGCAGTGCCCAGACACAGGAGGGGTGGGTGTAGAGTCCCCCCAGCAGTGCCCAGACGCAGGAGGGGTGGGTGCCTATCACTCCCAGCAGTGCCCAGACACAGGAGGGGTGTGTGCAGAGTCCTCCCAGCAGTGCCCAGACAGAGGAGGGGTGTGTGCCTATCACTCCCACCAGTGCCCAGACACAGGAGGGGTGGGTGCAGAGTCCTCCCAGCAGTGCCCAGACAGAGGAGGGGTGTGTACCTATCACTCCCAGCAGTGCCCAGACAGAGGAGGGGTGGGTGCAGAGTCCTCCCAGCAGTGCCCAGACACAGGAGGGGTGGGTGTAGAGTCCTCCCAGCAGTGCCCAGACACAGGAGGGGTGTGTGCAGAGTCCTCCCAGCAGTGCCCAGACACAGGAGGGGTGGGTGCAGAGTCCTCCCAGCAGTGCCCAGAGACAGGAGGGGTGGGTGCAGAGTCCTCCCAGCAGTGCCCAGAGACAGGAGGGGTAGGTGCAGAGTCCTCCCAGCAGTGCCCAGACACAGGAGGGGTGGGTGCAGAGTCCTCCCAGCAGTGCCCAGACACAGGAGGGGTGTGTGCAGAGTCCTCCCAGCAGTGCCCAGACAGCGGAGGGGTGGGTGCAGAGTCCTCCCAGCAGTGCCCAGACACAGAAGGGGTGGGTGCAGAGTCCTCCCAGCAGTGCCCAGAGATAGGAGGGGTGGGTGCAGAGTCCTCCCAGCAGTGCCCAGAGACAGGAGGGGTGGGTGCAGAGTCCTCCCAGCAGTGCCCAGACACAGAAGGGGTGGGTGCAGAGTCCCCCCAGCAGTGCCCAGAGACAGGAGGGGTGGGTGCAGAGTCCTCCCAGCAGTGCCCAGACACAGGGGGGGTGGGTGCAGAGTCCTCCCAGCTGTGCCCAGACACAGGAGGGGTGGGTGCAGAGTCCTCCCAGCAGTGCCCAGGCACAGGAGGGGTGGGTGCAGAGTCCCCCCAGCAGTGCCCAGACACAGGAGGGGTGGGTGCAGAGTCCTCCCAGCAGTGCCCAGACACAGGAGGGGTGTGTGCAGAGTCCTCCCAGCAGTGCCTAGACACAGGAGAGGTGGGTGCAGAGTCCTCCCAGCAGTGCCCAGACACAGGAGGGGTGTGTGCAGAGTCCTCCCAGCAGTGCCCAGACACAGGAGGGGTGGGTGCAGAGTCCTCCCAGCAGTGCCCAGACACAGGAGGGGTGGGTGCAGAGTCCCCCCAGCAGTGCCCAGACACAGGAGGGGTGTGTGCCTAACACTCACAGCAGTGCCCATGTAACGCAAAGGGTGGAGTAGCCACAGATACCATGCCCACAAATTTCAGTCAGGTGCACAAAGACCCTGCAGTACATGTACCACATGTGTGCGAGGCTGGGAGTATACGCATGCTTAGCGCAGAAAAGAAAACATGTCCACATGAAGTCATGTCAATAGTCCACATACACAAGTACAATGACTACCAAGGATGCCACGAATGATGCAGGTGGAGACATTGCTCAGCATGCATGTGCAAAGTTGAAGGAGTCCGTCACACACCCTGCTAATGTACACACAGCTCAGCGCTAAATATTGGGAACACCCTGCAGGGAAGATGTCAGGGTACACAGAGCAAGGAATACACCTTTGGACAATTTCACCATGCAGCAACTGCTTACATGAACAGAGAAACCTAGCTAACACCGTGTGATGGCACACAGATCCCAGGGTCCCCCCTATGACCAGCACACTACTACATTTCCCACACACCCAACACATGAACACCACCCAAAACCATGTAGCAGCCCCACCAACAGCAATACCAGCAAAGCAGTAGTGTTCCAAGAGGAAAAAAATAAATTGCTTTATTCAGCATGAACCAAAAAAGTCTTGTTTGTAGGAAGTTCAATATTTACAAAGCCCATAGGGCAGTCCAGAAGTCACAGCTGGATGGGGGACACAGTGGGATGCGTGTCCCCTAGCTTGCCTGCACAGTTAGATTCCGTCGTCTTCCACAGGTGTGAGGGCATCATGGGGGGGGAAGAACCAGGCACCGCAGGGACAGGAGGGCGAAGGGTAGGCGTCGTGGGTGCAGGGATGGAGGACTCCACCACAGGGGGTGGGGCAGGGCCAAAGGCGGAGGTCAGGATCTCGCTGCACACCTTAGCAAGGTCCTCCAGGGAATCCCCTGCACCCAAAGGAACCACAGGCCCCAAGGAGGGGGGGGGGGTCAGAGGGATGGGTCGCAGCGCCACTGGGGGAGGGTGTAGACAGGGGGGGAATCAACCACCCTGACCGGGGACTCCCTTGACCGCTTGCGGGGTGGTGTCACTGTGGGGCTCAGGGACAGAGCGGCCATGAAGGAGTCTTTGTGTGATATGTGTCCAGGAGAGCTGAGGGGAGGGGATTTGGAGGGAGTGGATTGGGTGGAATGCGGACTCCCACTCTGGCTGCGTGTCTTACGTTTGCCCCCCGACCCAGTGGGTGTGCCTACTTCACCCTGTGTGTGCGTGCCAGGAGGTGTGCATATGACCTTCCCTGCTGGTGTGGTGCCTGTGTCTGTTGTGGTGTGTGCATGCGTACATCTGGGTGTACGTGGGACAGGCATGGGAGTGGGAAGTGTGGATGGGGCAGGGGTAGGGGGTGGGATGTAGCACTGCAGGAGACCCACTGCTGCAGTCAGTGTCGAGTCTATGGACCTCAGCAACTGCCGTTGGTCAGCCTGCGATGAAAAAATGCCCTCCAAGTATGCCTCCATGTTGTGCAGCACTTGGCTGTGGCAATGGAGGACATTTAGGATCGCAGCCTGACCAACCTGCAACTGCCGCTGGATGTCCACAGACTCGGCATTGGCGGCAGCAGTGGAGACAGGGGCAGGGGGTGCGGTGCCTGGCAGGAAGGAGACATGTGGTGACCGTGGACGTTGGGAAGGGACACGGGCAAGTGGGAGGCGGCTGATGGCAATGGAGGGGGCGGGGTGCGATGTTGTGCTGCTGTCAGCTGGTGGTGCAGCCTCCGCCCACTCGGAGAGATCATTCTCGGACCCGTCGGCTTCATATTCGGTGGTGCCAGTGGACAGGTCCTCGGCCTCACTCTCCTCCGCCTCTGTACCACTCAATGTGCCAGCCACGATGTCAACGCTGGCACTGGTGCTCGGTCCCTCCGCTCCGTCTGTGCTCATGTCTCCCTCCGTGTCCCCCGATGATGCTGTGGGCAAGGTGAAGAGACAGCAATTAATAACACACCTGTATACATATGTCACATGAGTCCAATCTACGTAGGTTACAGTGCATAGCCTGAAAAGTAAGATCAGTAACATCTACAAAACAAGGTACAGATGTAGAGTATGCAACACACAGTTGGTTGACTCACCATGCCAATGAAAATCCATGGAGAGCATGACACAATAGCAAATGACATGAAATGGAGTTTGACAGAGGAGCCACGCCCTGGGGACAATCCAGCACTGCATCTGCACCACACAGCGTTGCCGACAATAGGGATGAGGAGGGACCAAATCCATGAGCTTGAGGCACATGCTGCATAGGTAAAACTGAATACATGCCCAACATGACTGGCTCACTGCACCTTGAGTGTATGTCCAGCCAAACATCACACACTGGCCAGACCTAGCAAGGAGATTTCAGGTTTTGACATGTAGGCCTGCCCCGCACCAACCACCCCGTACATGAGACAATCTGTTGAGACACAGGTGGCACGTACACCTCTTAGTCTGGGTGAAATACACAGGGGATGCATAAATGCAAGATTGGACGCCAAATACCCGAGGTGCGCCTGTCCAAATAATCATATACAAATGGCCAGCTTCAGATGATTGTAACAAGACACACAGGCACTGGCCACTGTGACTATGAACAAGGAAAATCAGGTCAGGCTGTACAGTGGACACTTGTACTACATTTCACGTCAATATACATGGTGCCAGGGGACAATGGCACAGAGCACAACCTATGCTGTAGACACTGAGAGTGTCCACGTTTTGTGATGACACACATGACACCTCCGAAAATATGCCCCAGGGGACAGTAGTGGCAACACAGCTCCATGGTCCTGAATGGGAATGACTGCAACACACGCCACCATCCCTGCACTATGCGTATCGCACACTCATGCACATCATGTCACAGGCCACAACATAGGACATGCGCACTGTAAGGCATGACACTTGTGAGACTAACTCCCATGTCTGGACTCAGCATCAGTGCCAACTGACATGGAACCCACATGTACTGAACTGGACAGGGCACAGGCAAGGTCCCAAAACCGGTTACACACCACCCCCACACATGATGCTACAGGCATAGTTCACGTGGAGAAAGTGCCAGCCTAGATAATCTTGTGAAGGAGTGACTACACACAGACCAGGGAACACATTGCAAGGAGGGGAAGGGAGGCAGGAGAGCACAGCTATACAGTGGGTAACTGGATCTGCACAGCACCTTTAAACCCTGGCAGTGTATCCATGCAACTGTGCACTTACAAATGCTGGTGAAACACAACAAGCACACATGTACCTACCCCCTTCCTGCTGCTGCATCTCCTGTAAGCGCCTCTCCAAGTCTGGAAAGACCACCGGCAGCACACGCTTGTGGATGTGGCTCAGTCGGCGGCACCCGCGGTTCTTATGGCTCTCAGGTGAGTCCCCCAGCAGGACCCGTGCGATCCTCCGCGTCCAGCACCGGATATCCTGCCAGCGTTTCCTCACCTGGGACAGGCGCCGCTTCCGACCATCCGCACTCCTCACGGCGCTGACGGCGGTCAGCCATATCTGCTCCTTGGCAGAGGTGCCTACCTGTGAGGATGAAAAAGTGACACTACATCAATACACCTGGCACATGTCACAGAGACACATATTAGAACACATTTGCTGTTTACAAAAAGGCATAGTATGCATCCAACGCATTGCACCTTTGTCATAGGGACATGATCCTCTGGGGAAGGGCGAAAGCAGTACGTGCCATTGAAAGGACACAGGTGGAATGAGGGCAACGACACAATCAATGATCCAGGCTCACACTGTGCATCACAAGCTACACCAGGATAATGTGCAGCACCTCTAAGCAGTCAGATGCCACAGGCCACTGACGCTACCGCAGCAGAGTACACAGACACACACAGGCACAGGACATTCACCTGCCATTGCCAAATGCAGCGACAAACCTCACTCTCCACATGTGCCACTAGACTGGGGGGGGCTCACAGGTGTGGGGCTGGTTCTGCACGTCAGACACACAGCACTGCTCCCTGCTCACATCACATGGCCAGGGTATATATATCCCTCATGCAGCTGGGCTGCTACACTCCACATATGCACCCACCCACATGACAGGGGACTTACACACACACCCATGTCCAGGGTACGAACACATCATGTGGACAATCTCAGCACAGGTACACAGAACTAACACACATCTGTGGGTACAGTCACCTGTCACACTGGGCTGACCACATAATCACATGAGGACTGTAGAGGCAACATTCCCAGGAGGATAAGACAGGCAGAATGTGGCATGCACCATGCAGTGATTGTCACAGTAAACACGATGCAAGTGAGGATGGCAGACATGCACTACTGCATGCTCTAGCTGGGAGACATCAGGCATTCCCCCCCTGGGACCCCCCTACAGTACATAGCATGTGTGAGACACCTGGACACAATGCCAGAAGTCACAGTCACAAAAAAGGAACACAGTCTGTGCCAGTGGACTCTGCACTCACCTGATACCCTGAACGCCCATACAGCATGGGGTACTGTGGGAGGATCACATCCAGCAGAGCCATGTTCTCCTCCAGGGTGAAGGGCTGTGACCTCTCCACAGACCTTGACATGGTTCCAGGGAATCAGTAGCAGCAGCTGGGTTGTGGAATACAGAGATGTGCAGGCAAGTGCTCCCTCATGGGACCTGGCTGCCTTATATCTGCCTTGCTGGCCTGTTTCATGCACAGGAGTACAGAGTGATTGGTCACTCACATTTGCATCCTATGTTTCCTCAAATCCCTTCAAACCTAGCACAGTCAGTGGGTTCTTATTTTGTTTTTTTCTTCAGCATGATGTCAACCCCACAAACACATTGCAACAAAGTAGATTCATTCCACCTGACTTCTGCTGTGCACCTTCCAGAACAAGTTCAAACTTTAAACTTGGTCTCCATGACAACCAGCATGCATGTAGGCCTTAATACTTGTCCCTCATGTGTCCCCTATGTAATTTTGAGCTTCACACACAGGTACGGTGCGTTCCGGGGCCCTAGGGCACCCCAAATGCATAGCAACGGCCCGTACAGGCGTGTGTACGGGCCGTACCACTATGAGTACGCATACGCGAGAACACCCATAGTGAGACGGACCGTACACATGCCTGTACGCTCACTATCACTATGGGTGTCCTCGCATATGCGTACTCGTAGTGGTACGGACCGCACACACGCCTGTACACTCACTATCACTATGGGTGTCCTCGCGTATGCGTACTCGTAGTGGTACGGACCGTACACATGCCTGTACGCTCACTATCACTATGGGTGTCCTCGCGTATGCGTACTCGTAGTGGTACGGACCGTACACACGCCTGTACGCTCACCATCACTATGAGTATGCATACGCGAGGACACCCATAGTGAGACGGACCGTACACACGCCTGTACGCTCACTATCACTATGAGTACGCATACGCGAGGACACCCATAGTGAGACGGACCGTACACACGCCTGTACGCTCACTATCACTATGAGTACGCATACGCGAGGACACCCATAGTGAGACGGACCGTACACACGCCTGTACGCTCACTATCACTATGGGTGTCCTCGCGTATGCGTACTCGTAGTGGTACGGACCGTACACACGCCTGTACGCTCACTATCACTATGGGTGTCCTCGCGTATGCGTACTCGTAGTGGTACGGACCGTACACACGCCTGTACGCTCACTATCACTATGAGTACGCATACGCGAGGACACCCATAGTGAGACGGACCGTACACACGCCTGTACGCTCACTATCACTATGGCTGTCCTCTCGTATGCGTACTCGTAGTGGTACGGACCGTACACACGCCTGTACGCTCACTATCACTATGGGTGTCCTCGCGTATGCGTACTCGTAGTGGTACGGACCGTACACATGCCTGTACGCTCACTATCACTATGGGTGTCCTCGCGTATGCGTACTCGTAGTGGTACGGACCGTACACACGCCTGTACGCTCACCATCACTATGAGTACGCATACGCTAGGACACCCATAGTGAGACGGACCGTACACACGCCTGTACGCTCACTATCACTATGAGTACGCATACGCGAGAACACCCATAGTGAGACGGACCGTACACACACCTGTACGCTCACTATCACTATGAGTACGCATACGCGAGGACACCCATAGTGAGACGGACCGTACACACGCCTGTACGCTCACTATCACTATGAGTACGCATACGCGAGGACACCCATAGTGAGACGGATCGTACACACGCCTGTACGCTCACTATCACTATGGGTGTCCTCGCGTATGCGTACTCGTAGTGGTACGGACCGTACACACGCCTGTACGCTCACCATCACTATGAGTATGCATACGCGAGGACACCCATAGTGAGACGGACCGTACACACGCCTGTACGCTCACTATCACTATGAGTACGCATACGCGAGGACACCCATAGTGAGACGGACCGTACACACGCCTGTACGCTCACTATCACTATGAGTACGCATACGCGAGGACACCCATAGTGAGACGGACCGTACACACGCCTGTACGCTCACTATCACTATGGGTGTCCTCGCGTATGCGTACTCGTAGTGGTACGGACCGTACACACGCCTGTACGCTTACTATCACTATGGGTGTCCTCGCGTATGCGTACTCGTAGTGGTACGGACCGTACACACGCCTGTACGCTCACTATCACTATGAGTACGCATACGCGAGGACACCCATAGTGAGACGGACCGTACACACGCCTGTACGCTCACTATCACTATGGCTGTCCTCTCGTATGCGTACTCGTAGTGGTACGGACCGTACACACGCCTGTACGCTCACTATCACTATGGGTGTCCTCGCGTATGCGTACTCGTAGTGGTACGGACCGTACACATGCCTGTACGCTCACTATCACTATGGGTGTCCTCGCGTATGCGTACTCGTAGTGGTACGGACCGTACACACGCCTGTACGCTCACCATCACTATGAGTACGCATACGCGAGGACACCCATAGTGAGACGGACCGTACACACGCCTGTACGCTCACTATCACTATGAGTACGCATACGCGAGAACACCCATAGTGAGACGGACCGTACACACACCTGTACGCTCACTATCACTATGAGTACGCATACGCGAGGACACCCATAGTGAGACGGACCGTACACACGCCTGTACGCTCACTATCACTATGAGTACGCATACGCGAGGACACCCATAGTGAGACGGACCGTACACACGCCTGTACGCTCACTATCACTATGGGTGTCCTCGCGTATGCGTACTCGTAGTGGTACGGACCGTACACACGCCTGTACGCTCACCATCACTATGAGTATGCATACGCGAGGACACCCATAGTGAGACGGACCGTACACACGCCTGTACGCTCACTATCACTATGAGTACGCATACGCGAGGACACCCATAGTGAGACGGACCGTACACACGCCTGTACGCTCACTATCACTATGAGTACGCATACGCGAGGACACCCATAGTGAGACGGACCGTACACACGCCTGTACGCTCACTATCACTATGAGTACGCATACGCGAGGACACCCATAGTGAGACGGACCGTACACACGCCTGTACGCTCACTATCACTATGGGTGTCCTCGCGTATGCGTACTCGTAGTGGTACGGACCGTACACATGCCTGTACGCTCACTATCACTATGGGCGTCCTCACGTATGCGTACTCGTAGTGGTACGGACCGTACACACGCCTGTACGCTCACTATCACTACGAGTACGCATACGCGAGGACACCCATGGTGATAGTGAACGTACAGGCGTGTGTACGGGCCGTACCACTACGAGTACGCATACGCGAGGACACCCATAGTGATAGTGAACGTACGCACGCGTGTACGGGCCGTACCACTATGGGTGTTCTCGCGTATGCGTACTTACTGACCGTACACATGCCTGTACGCTCACCATCACTATGGGTACACATACGGCAGCACTCCCATAGTGATATGGGAACGTACACAGGCCCTCTTAGCAGCAGTACGGTGGTTTTCACACATCATAGTGGTGACAGGCAGCACACAGGAAGGAATAGGGCTGACATACTTGTCCATGGATGGACATCAAGGCATTGTCTGGGCAGTACTACATGTGTGGGGCACAGGTGTGAAAGGCTGTGATGTGGCACATTACTCCTGAGTCGAGAATGCACCAGATGTATGATGAGATGTGTACACATGTAATGTGTGACGGTGCAATGTGTGCCAGGCATGCCCTTGACTCCTTTGACATGTGTGCATGTCGTACTGCACACTTGTGATGAGCGTCACTGCCATGGCACGGACACCAACACACGGAAGTGTCCCCTGAGGCCTGGTACAGGGGTTACCACACCTGACATGTCACTACCCACGGTGCACGATGTGACTATGTCATGTATGTGTGGGGGGTTCCCATTAGGTTGATGTTGGAGCTCCCTCAAAAGCTGCAGCTGTTGCAGCAGCCAACATGTGTCTGTGTGTAGATTGACATTGCACACTGTTCCGCACACCATGCCACATGTGGTATCGGATGTGAGGTGCGTATGTAAGCATGGGACACGGAGTAGCGTAACAAGGACATGTCTGCATCCTCTCTATGAATTTGTGGTGAGTCATGACATGTACACCTTCATGGCAAGGTGTGTGGGCTGTCCTAGTGTAATGTCATGTGACCTGTGGCTCTAGTGTTCCGCTACCAGTCTCTGCAATTACATCCTACTTCTGCTGATGTGTGGATGTATGTCACTCCTGTCTTACGTCTGGCTGTTCACTTGCACTGGGACACAGCTAATCCCATGCCATGGCATGTGGAGGTTCACAATCTCCGTGTGTAGCTGGGTCTTGGTAGAAGTGTCACCTGGCAGCCATACGTGTCCAGGGCATGTGGCACATACCTGACTCCGTATGTAGCATATGTGTATAGACAGATTAACATGTGCTCAGTACAAATAAATTGTTGTTGTGGTGCACTCACTCTTCCTTGTCACTTCCAAATTACTGCAGAGCGCCGCCTCTTCCCCGACCAATTCCGGACTTGGCTGCCATGCGGGAGAATGACTGTATCCGGTGCTACCGCTTCCCCCAATGGTTGATTCTGGAGTTGACTGCGAGACTGGCACCACACCTGCAACCGCTGCACAGGTATCCTACGGCACTGACACCCAAGCTGAAGGTAATGGCAGCCCTACATTTTCTAGCCACGGGTACCTTTCAAAATACCATAGCTCATGTTGGTGGCATGTCCCAGAGCATGTTCTGCCGTGTGCTGCATGATTTCATAGAGGCCATGTTGATTCACCTGGATGACTTCATCCATTTTCCTACCCCTGAAATGTTGACTGGGGTCAAGCGTGGATTCTATGCCCTGGGAGGGATGCCCCATGTCATTGGGTCCATAGATGGGACACATGTGGCTTTGGTACCACCACAGGCACAGGAGGTAGCGTACCGGAATCGCAAGCACTACCACTCCATCAACGCCCTTGTGGTGTGTCTGTCCAACATGGTGATTTCACATGTCTGTGCTCGTTTTCCAGGATCAGCACACGATGCCTACATCATGAGGCGTAGCAGGGTGCCTGAAATGATGACGCAGCTGCGCAACAAACGAGCATGTGTTGTTGGTGGGTACAGTCTGTCTGTCCTGTATTTTGCGTAGACTTCCAGCACGACCGCTTCTCCTGTCCTGCTTATGTCCATGTGCTTTCCATGTAGGGGACGCTGGCTATCCCAACATGCCATGGCTGATCACACCTCTCCGCAACCCCATCACGCCGGCCCAGCTCCGCTACAACACCGCCCATGGCCGGACAAGGCGAGTGATAGAGAGGACGTTTGGCCTCCTGAAGAGCCGATTCAGATGCCTCCACAAGACCGGCGGCGCCCTCCCATATGCCCCGGCGAAGGTCTGCAAAATCTTCATGGTCTGCTGCATGCTGCACAACATGGCAGTTGAGAAAGCTGTGCCACTCATCCTGGATCAAGATGACCAGGACCATCCACCCGTGGAGGACGAAGGGCTTGGCAATGGGGCTAGTGATGTGGAGGATGTGGAGCCGCAAGAGGACATCCGGACTCAGCTCATACGCGACTTCTTTGCTTAGTGGTGAGTACCAGTGTCTCAGTGTGCACGCATTGGTCCCCGTGTGGCATGTGTTGCGATGTGTGTCTCCACCTGCATGTATGGCACGTGAGTCAGAGGTGTGTGTGGGTGTGTCACTGGACTGATGGTGCCAGTGATGGTTGTATTTCCCCAGTCATAATTGTGACCTAGCATGTTGTCATCCATACATGTGTCGAGTACATGCACATGCAAGTGGCTGTGCTTTTTGTGGCTGACTTCTTGTGTGTCTCTCTTCCCCAGGTACTTGCGCATGCCGTCTGCTGGTTGCATTATTGTGGCACTGCTATTCCTCATGGACACGTCATCGTGTGCTGACTCAGCGTTACAGGCACGGACACGTTTGGAAGTCTCCTTAGGGTAAGGGATGCATCAGGGGTGTATTGGGTGTGGCAGTTGTTCACGATGTATGCACACTGCCCCTGTCGATGTTTGGTTCCTCTGCAGACATGTTGCATCACCATGGTACACATTACATGCAGCTGGGTACACCTGAATAAATGGTCAGACTTGTTGACAGTCATCAGTGATGGGATTTTGGAATGTGATGATGGCATCAATGTGTGTAACACTGCCCTCGTATACATACGGTTTGCATTGGCTTGACATGCTGTGGGACTTCCACATCAGCGGATCAATGGTGTATGGCAGGCTCTCCGTGAGCAGCTGGGGGTGTTTAGCTGTTAGCCGATACTTGTGTGCCAGTTCCATGGCTATCACGCATTTGTGCTGCAGAAGGGGGGTGCCAGTGTTGGACCCACATGTTACTCCACATGAACTGTTCATGTGTACCTCGATTTGCCTCTGCAATCCCGAATACATGACTAATAAAGGTGTCCCTATGCCTCCAAGGTGCCTCTTCTCAGTCAATGCTGGTGTGTTGCCACGGTGCATCGGGCATGTCTGGCATGGTTTTCCGTGATAGTGGCTATGTGTCTATGTGTAGAGTAGCAAGATGCAAGCTGTTTGTGTGGGATTAGACTGTGTATTGTGCATGATGTCCATGACTGTGTGGGTATTGTGACATGTGCCATCCCCATGCATCCAACGTTGGCCAGGCCACCATTCTCTGCATCCACCTGACTCAAGCTTGCAGGACATGGTTCTGCCACCTGTCTACACATACCTGGGTGCCCCCCAGGACACTCGACATGATCCCTGACCTCTGCGCATGACTGTTGCTGTACTCAATATGTCTGTCGGCACGGTTGTGCGGCCACCCCCTCAGCTGGTTGGGCCCATCACGGGTGTGTATGGTGCTCCATGTCTGTCTTGCCTAATACACTGTGACCCGTGTGTCCTGTGCCAGACTCAGGCCCCAGGGTGTGGATGGTTGAAGTCAAAAGAGAACTCAGGCATGTTTAGACTTTACAAGACACATGTAAGGTAATAATGCAACCAGCAGGCATCTTCTCTTCATGGTGTGACTTTTTATTTTAGTTGGGGGGGGGGGGTTGACATGAGGGGCTTTCCGGGTGTGTGGAATCCAAAGTTCACTAGGGGAGTTGGTGTCCTTGCCATTAGAAATCCTCAGAGTCCATGCCACAGTCTTTGTCAACATTGGTCAGACAGTGACCAGCAAGGCCATGTGGCAGAGAATGTCTTTTGATGCTGTGCTGCTGTTGCTCCAGTGGGCCAGGTGCCAGGCCAGGTGTCCTGGGAGATGGTGCTGTAGCGCCGACCCTCACGGTCTTTTCTGTGGACGACCCGCCCTCCTGCGGGGACCCTCAGAAGCAGGCCGTGACGATGTTTGGGATGCTCCATCGGATGTTTCCTCCTCCTCCTCCTGATCCCTCCCTGTGGGTGGTGATGTTCTACGCCTTCTGGCACAGGGAGGGTTGCCCATGTTGTCGGCCATCCGACGGAGTGTACTGTGAATTCCCGTGAACACTGTCACGAGCTCAGCCTGTCTGTCCTCCATCCTCCGTTGGTGTTGCAGTAGACAGGCATGTTGCTACGCATGTTGCTGGGCCTGCTGGGTCTTGATCTCATCGAGGGTCCCCTTCATATCGTGGAGGGTGGACACAACCTGGGCCATGCCCGTGGTGTCCTGCCGGTATGTGTCCAGGATGTTTCGGACATGGGAATATACCGGTTCCCCAGCCAACTGGTCAGGCTGGCGCCTCCGCCGTCCTCCACTCCCACCACCCCTGCCCACTTGCGCCTGGCCTGCCGTTGTGGGCACATCGGGTCTCCGGGACCCCTGAGGGATGGCATTTGCGGTGTCGCCTGCCTCCTCCTGGGTGCCCGGAGTACCTTGTCCCTCCTGGACAGACTGGCTGCTTTGTGGTGGTGGGGCAGGGATCCTGGGTGTCTCCTGGGATGTGGCAGGAGTGGGGGTGGTGGTTGGCCCCGTTGTACCTGACGCAGGTGCTGCAGGTCGTTGGACACCAGAGGGGCCAGGTTGGTCGGGTCGTCCACAGAGTGGTGAGAGTCGTCGCTGCCGGTGGGATCGGCCTCCCGCAGAGCCGGGTCCTGTGAGTCTTCCCCCCCAGTGTTGGGGGGTGAACCACGACGTTGACCTGTGTGTGAGAGAGACAATGTTAATTTTGTACCATGCAACATCCATGTTTCATTAGTTTCAAAGTTGGAACATTGCCTCTGGGAATTTGGATCTGTCTTGCATTCCACTCACAGTGCACTTGTGCATGGGTATGTCCCTTGGGCACAGCTTTGGCGACTTTACCTATGTGTGGCACAGTCTTAATTGCTGCGTCAAGTGTGACTGCAGTCAGCAGTGGAGTGGGCAGGTGTGGCGAGCCGTGCATTGGCGCCTTCCGTGTAGCACTGTACGTGGGCACATGAAGTTGTTCCACACACTTATATGATGCATGTAGCTGTCGTTGTGCTCGTGCACAGGTTGTGACATGGCCCTGTGCTTTGCCATGGAGGAGAGGAGGGGTGCTGGCACTGGCCACCCTTGTCTACATGCACGCAGTCCACCTGCTGACGAGCAGACATTCCCACACACCACAAGGCTGATTTGGTCTCCCTGTGTCTCCCTCCCTCTCTGTCCCCCTCTCCCTCCCTCTGTGTGTCAGCCTCCACCCTCTGTCCGTCTCCCTGTGTCTCCCTCCCTCTCTGTCCCCCTCTCCCTCCCTCTGTGTGTCGGCCTCCTCTCTCTGTCCGTCTCCCTGTGTCTCCCTCCCTCTCTGTCCCCCTCTCCCTCCCTCTGTGTGTCGGCCTCCTCCCTCTGTCCCTCTCCCTGTGTCTCCCTCCCTCTCTGTCCCCCTCTCCCTCCCTCTGTGTGTCACCCTCTGTCACCTCAGCCCAGCTTCCTGGGCACACACTGTTAGCAGTTCTTTGAATGGCCCTTGGATTGTTGGTGTGAGTTTGTTTCTGATCTCCAGGCACCCATTGGGTGTAGTGTGTGTGTCTGCGCTGCTGCTGTGGTGGTGTGTGCTGCCACTCTTTCACAGTGTTGGCTGTTCATTAGCTGCTGTCATGTGCAAAACAGTGCCGTCACCCCCATGTCTTAATGCAAGCCGTCCGCCATTTGCTGGCAAGTCTTTCCTGTGTGGGTACACACTGTTTGTCTGGCTGTGACCTAGGCCATATGGGCAGAGGGCATTGTTGTCTGCTTCTGAGTTGCACTATGTGATTTTTGTGGGCCACCCTCCCGCCATCCGGGTTACCATGTAATGTGTTGGTGTCTTCTGTGGCCTGTGACTTGACATTGTCCAGCTGGGTGCATGGGGCATGGTGGTGCCAGTGGCATGTGCGTGTTCATGGAGTGTGGTTGAGTCATGCGATAGCTTGGGGTGGTTGCGTGCCTGTTTGTGAGTTTGGTTGTGGATGACGTTCCCCCCATGTGAGGTGCGTTGTTTGTGTACTCACCCGGGTCTCGGAGTCCTCCTAATCCTTCGACTGCCTCCACCGGCAGTATGGCCATCACCCTCTCCTCCCAGGGATGGTAGTGTACGGGTCTGCGGAACGGCCCACCTCCAGTGACGTTGGCCTGGTTGTGTTCATCCGTCATCTTGGCTCGGACCCTCCTCCGCAGATCGTACCACCTGGCTTGGCATTCCTGCTTGTTCCTTCTGGTGTCCGCAACAGCATTCACAGCATCGACGATTGTTGGACCCGGCCTCGTAGGATGGCCCTCCGTGCCCCCGCACCACCGAAACCTGGTACATACAGCCCAAGCCCCCGGCCCAGCCGAACCTCCCCACCAGGACACACGCACCGACCCGGACATCCCCGTCCCTGGCCTCTCCCCTTTTCGGCCACCCCGGGCCCGCGTGCCCACTTCATGCACCAAGATGGCCGCCCGGCCCCAGAGCGACCCGGGCATAGAGGCGCCACTCCGGCTGGAGGACATCCCGCTTCCCGGGGATGAGAGAGGGAGGAGCCGTTTCTATCGCACCTCTGAACTCCCCCGGGACGATGGGTTTCGATCGGCCCTCCGGCCTCCCTGAGGGCTGGCTCCACGCCTGCTGGGTGTCTGGGACTCCTCCCGACCCGGCCCTGAAAGAATCAAAAGACTATAGCAGGAAATCCCGACAAACGACCCCCAGGTGACAAGACCCCTGCCTGCACAGACTCCGGACATCAAAGAGGGGTCGAACTATAACAAGGGGTGCTCTGGGGCTGTCCGGCAGATTCGACGCTGGAACAACGAGAGCCTGCTGACGTGGTCGCGGCTCCTGGAACTGGAACTCACCTGAGCCCTGCTGAGTGACTCGCGGCTCCCTGAAGATCGTAAGACCTCCGAACTTGTACCTGAGCCCTGCTGAGTGACTCGCGGCTCCCTGAAGATCGTAAGACCTCCGAACTTGTACCTGAGCCCTGCTGAGTGACTCGCGGCTCCCTGAAGATCGTAAGACCTCCGAACTTGTACCTGAGCCCTGCTGAGTGACTCGCGGCTCCCTGAAGATCGTAAGACCTCCGAACTTGTACCTGAGCCCTGCTGAGTGACTCGCGGCTCCCTGAAGATCGTAAGACCTCCGAACTTGTACCTGAGCCGCTGAGCGACTCGCGGCTTCCACAGACTCCACCGGTCCCGCCGGGCCCCACGACAACCAGCCTACCCCCCAGCTCGAGGATTGTGAGCTGTGCGCCGGGTACGTCCCTCCTTTGAACCGTTACCAGAGACAGTCCCGCTACCCCCTACCTTTCCGAGACTCTTGAGCCCGTGCTCACCTTGTACATATTTGCAGTGATACCTGTGTGATAAAGCTTGTTCTGAGAATACCCAGTGTGGTCCCTCTGTGTCGTGTGGTGCCAGAAGTACGATCCTAGTTACGAGAGTCCTCCCCCTGGGGAATCTCCCGCCAGTGCCCGGCTACGATACTTTGAGGGTGGGTCTCAGGGTAGTCAGGACCCCTTTCCGGGCTCCTCTGAGGTCGCCGTCTAACGTTGGTGGCAAGCGACGGGATTCGGGCCCATCACCTAGAGATCGTACAGTAAACGACGGACGCACGACCAACAAAGATGGCAGAAGGAAGCGCCACGAGCTCCGCAGAAACCAACGCCAACAGAGTGTTCCAGGTGGAGCATCTGGAAGAATACACACACAAAGAGCTAAAACAATTTTGCAAAGAACTTAAAATCGCTACCACTGGCCTCAACACTAAGGAAGACTTGCAGAAAGCACTGAAAACTTGGGTGGAGACCGGGGCCTCCCGCCCGGAAGGCACGGGGGAGCGCCCCGACGAAGCCGAACCCCCCCAAAGTGAAAGCAGTAGCAATCAGGTGCGAGGCATCGTACCAGACGGGGGCCTATCCCCGGAAGAGCTCGCGGACAGAGAGAGAAGCCGCAGTCATGAACTCGAGTTAGCCAAACTCAAAATCGAGGGCGAATTGAAGTTAGCGGAGAAGAAGCTAGCAGTAGAGCAAATGCGTGTACAAGGCGAACTGGAAGAAAAGAAGCTCCAACGGGAGCACGAAGGAAGAAAGCTCCAACTGGAGCACGAACGGAGCTTAAAGGAACTCGAGCTCAAGGCCCGAAATGAGGACGGGAGGCCCTCGGGGAACCGAGAGACGGCCCCCCCAGCGGAACAGAAGGTCCACATCCCCAAGGATGTGGTCAAAGAATATTATAAAAACGATGACATTCAGCAATGGTTTCGGGCCTACGAGGTCGCCATGACCTCCCATCGGATTCCACAGAAGGACTGGGGGGCGGGGTTGTGGGGACGGTTTCTGAGCGAAGGAAGGGACACCCTGCTCGACCTACCCCTCTCCCTGCAGACCTCCTACAGCCACATGAAAGAGGCTCTCCTCACAAGATACGGCCTCACCCCAGAAATGTACCGCCAACGGTTCCGGGACTTGTGGAAATATGGATTTTTCTGGTCAGTTATGTCCCCTATCTTGGACCCCAACGGTTCTATGTGCATGTTACAAGTACATGTATGTTCCCTCCAGTTCCAGTTATGAAGACGCAAATACATGTGCGTCCACCGTTAACATGTCCTCTGTTGATCCGCCATGAATGGGCCGGATATTCCATTCCTAAGTACGAAAGGCCACCGTCTTTATATGGTTCACTTATGCCATTTTACAGTCCAGGCAAGTAGGCCCTGATTCTGTCATCAAGCTTCTCTTGCCTTCTGCCTCTGAAAGCTCCAGTCCGAGCCTGCATCTGTGACCATGAACTTTGTCTCATTCTCTGCGCGGCTCACGAAGCCTGACATCAGCTTGCTGCCTGCCAAGAACTGTATTTCACCTTCGAAAATTATCTGCTCCGTTCCCTGCCCGATGCATTCCTGTCTAGTAGTTTAAGTAAACATTCTTCCAGCTACCGAGCAAAGGCTCGGCTTCTCTGTCTTTATGCAAGTAATTCATAGCCCTGTTACTATGGAAAATTCCTGCCCTCGCATCTAGTGTAGACACTTAGACGCTTGTACACGCACTAACAGTCAGTATAGTCAGTATAGAATAGATTCTGTCCGAGAGTCCTTCTTTTGTGGATAACATAGTTCTTTAAACATAGGATGTTAGATATGATTTGGGATTAGGTTGACTTGACCCCCCAGACTTCTTGTCTCCACATGTAGAGCTAAATGTCAAGTCCCCCTCACCCCCTAGTTGCACGTCAATCACACGTCATGCTGCTGCGCGCGCATCTATGCCAAGTATTATCTTATAGATCCACCTATATATGACATCATAACCAATTATGTTCCTTTTTACTCCTTATTACACCCATTTTCGGTTACGCATATGAATCGTCATTTTCCTTATCAATTGTTACGCCTACTGCATTCGTTTCATTGTAATATATGTACTATAAAAGTCATTTCTTGTCAATAAAGTATGTACTTCACTTCCTGAACCTTCGTGGTGACGGAACTTGGAGCAACCGATTATAATCGATCATTGGAATAAAGCCCATTCCGAACCTCTAATACCACGGATTCTGCCTCTTATTTACTGAGCTATTTTATTATGTTTCTGTATCAAATTAAGTCCCGGTAATGAATTTTATTTACCACATGAATGGCGCCCGAATAGGGACACTTTCTCATCTCACGCGCCGGCGGTGAGTTGCAGGCCCGGTCTCCTACCACAGCTGGACGGACAATAACGCGTACCAGCAGGATTTCCTGTATCTCCCTCCGGTCAAGCGGGGGCGACTGAGGCTGCGATCAACACCCAGACGAGGCGGTGAGAAGTGCGAAGTATCCCGACCAAAGCCTAGCTGAGAGAGCAAGATCCGAGGTATACAGAGGCCCACCAGTTTCCGAAGTCCCAAGTCGAGTCCAGTGTCCGAAGTGTTCGAGTCGAGTCCAGTCCGGTTCAAGTTCAGTCGAGTTTCCGAGGCCTTCCGTTTCCGAGCTACCCGGTGAGTACCATTACTGGGGAGGCTTTCTGACGTGCACATAGTTTGTGCCGGTCAAGACGGGTTTGGGTACACAAATCCGGTCTGCACTGTTTCAGCAGTGTATCTGTACTGTTTAGCAGTATATCAAGTATATAATTCAGTTAATGTCGAGTATTATGTTTAGTGATTTAAGTTCTCCTTAGATCGTCATCATTGTTCATTGTTCAGGTAAATGTTAAATGTTAAATGTTTTAAGTACGTTCTGCATATTGTGGTATGAATGACTGTTCATTAGTGTGTTTATGGTATTAAGTTTGTTCAAAATCAAGTATCAGATCAGTTTTCAATATGCCACTCTTTTCGAAACTAAGACAGATCACAACTAGAAAAGGGGTACTCGAAGAAGCTGTTCCCATTCCTCCTAGGGACACTCCAGGGTACTTCATGTATCACAAACATGGCCTAGACGCCATATTATTTCTTGATCTATGGGTAGACTACACCAAGGAATTACCAGAAAGTCAGAGGTGGCCCGCAGCGGGGACCTGGGATGCAGAGTGCATCGTGAAAGTAGAGGAAGAATTATGGAAAAAGAAAGCTAGACAATCACAGAAAGACGCCATTGAATTATGGCGTAAAGAATCACATAGACGAACAGAAAAAGCACGTAGACAGGAAGAGAAGAGTAAAGAAAAATCAAATGAAGTCCGAGAAAATCTATTAATTGAAGAAGGTGCACGAGTGAAATCAGAACAAGTAGACAGACAAAGAAATGCCCTTATGAATGGTATGTATCCCCTTCTGGCTGAAGGATTACCTAAGGCTACTCCAGAAATACCAAAAGACTTGCCAACCCCATTATTTCCAATAAAGGTACATCCTAAGGGGCATCCTAGAACCGCAGAAGATGTTTTTCTTTCCTCATATTTAGATGACGCAGCTCCCGAGTATGCTAATTCCGCCCCACATAGACCGCCTATCAGGGAGGTTCAACGCCAAGACCCAGTACCCGTATCCCTACAGCAACAGATCGTGTCACAAGTTCCGACAAGCACATCTGTTTCTACATCTGTTCCTACAGCTGCTTCTATAGCTGTGTCCACACCTATAGTTGCTGTGTCACGTTCAACGAATCCTTTCACACCCGACACCCCAGATGGGGCTACGGGAGGTGCTAGTAACATTTTCTCTACGCCACCCAGAATAAATAAACTTACCTTTCAAGAGTCAGCACATTCACGTACCCCCAAACTCATAAATGCCCGTACGCTTAAGGAACTCCTTATAGATTGTAGATATGACCCTGTGCCCGGAAAAGAGGACGAAATGACCCTAGCATCATTACGTATCAGACGAGCCGCGGTGTATCTAGGGAAGTTACCAGGAATGACTGCGCATCTAGATAATATATATCATTTTGTTCAAACAGGGCGAGATTCTGAATGTATTAACAGAGCTATGGAATATCAGAAAGTGGAGATACAGGGGGAACTGTTACGTTTCCTCATAAATTGTGTGATCAGAAATCAAGACCGACCAGGGGTAGACCCGGAAGCAATGCAAATTCTTACCAGATGGAGTCAGAATATATCAGAAGGAAGACATGATAAGCAGAATTGTATAATAGCCATGTGCCGAAAGATCCGTAAAGAAATAGAACGCCTACACGAAGAAAGATTAGCGGTAGACCAGTTCGATCAAAGCGAGGAAGAAGGATCAGGACTGCCCACAGGACAGTCAGAAACTATAGCCTATGTAGGTAGAAGAAGATCTTGTAATAGTACTAGATGTCTTACTGATCCGATACGTCCGATGTGTCTAGAAAATAACAGAAAATTTCAAACACCCATAGTCCATATAAGGTCTAACGAGCATTCGTTCCAAGCAGCTGACAAATTACTCCGAGAACGAAGGGGTTATCATTTTCTCGATTCTATGGATGAACAAGAATTAGCCAGGTCAGCTGTCCATTGGGTTGACAGTCCCGGAAAATATAGTGATGATACAGTAGCACGCGCATTTTTGAATCTCACCCCGGATGAACAGCGGTTAGCTGGGATTTATATGATTCAACAACTCATTATACTATATCAGAGTCAGCATTCGGACCCTGGTCCCTTACCTGATATATTGACTGAATTACTCATGAATAGATGGAGAGGTTCAGGTACTAAATTAATTAAAGAAATTCTAGAATCAAGAAAGCAGTATATTCTTTTTGTATGTTCAGACCGTGTCTCATTACCCATCAAGGAAAGAACCACGTATTACATGGATAGACAGAATCCCTTACGAGAAGTGCACCCAATAAAGGGCGAGGACAACGAGTTTAAGCGCGTATTTGTATATACGCCCATATCAAAAATAGAATTGTTAGAAATGAAGAAAGTGGTACCCAGTCATGACAAAGATCCAGCGGGTTTTCACCGAGAAATTAAAGACATGCTACTCATGGGAGAGTATACCTATCCCGACATTATGACAATATTAAAGGTATTGATGCCTGCTGGCATTTATGAGAAACTCAGGGAAAAAGAGTGGGAGGTAGGAGACCAAAAGATAGAATGGTCAGTATTAGAAGCAGAAGAAAAGGCCCGAACTGCAGGAGCAGGACTCGGGGATAAAACTAAAGCACTACCAGGTTTATTAGTACAGGTACTGCCACGTTTATTAACTACGAAAAAGGAAGATTGGGGTACAATTTCAGCCTGTAAACAGAAGCAAGATGAAGACACTAGTGATTACTATGCCCGATTTGAAAAATGTTTTGGTATAAATAGTGGCATAAAAGCAAGTAGCGAATCATACCCACATCTGTTTGTAACAAAATTAGTGGAAAATGCCCTGCCCCAAGTAAAGAATAGAGTATTAAAATTCGAGAGTACCTGGCAAGGTAACACTCCATCACAAATGTTACAAATGTTACAATACCATCACAATAGAATTAGAGAGGAACAAGAACATGAACACAGACGCATGAAAGACACAAAAATGAAAATGCTAGTTTCTCAGACAGTTCCAGCTGAGGGACATAAAAAGGGTATGACACATTCCGGTGATTCAGCAGGACCTGTAAAAGGGACATGCAATTATTGTAAAAAGCCAGGTCATTACGTACACGATTGTCCAGTTTTGAAACATAATATCGCCATAGGTAATACAAAAGAAAGACCACGGCCACCTAGACAGGATCAGAATGAACAAGGAGCCTTGCAACATGCACAGTCCATGCCAGCTCCACCCCAGTCTGTACAGTTTGTGCCAGCTGCACCAGCGCTGCCCGTTGCTGCCACACAAACCACGACACGACAACTGTACCAGACCGCACAGTACGACTATCCTGATTACCAACGATACGCATGAACAAGCCTAGAGAGGGAAGTTGACTTACCCCTTATCGAGATCCCTGTAGATCAAGAAGGACCTTATGTACATAGTGAATTGTTAGGCCAAGACAGAAAATTTTTACTCGATACAGGGGCAAGTCGAACGACCATAAAACGTAGTGAAGTTCCAGGGGCACCCCTCTCAGGCTCTCAGAATATTTCCCTTGGTTTTTCAGGAAAACCTATTGTTAATGAAGTGTCACAACCTCTTCCACTTACGATAGGACCTTTGACCCGAACTACCGATTTATTGCTTACTAAATCATGTCCAGAAAACCTGTTAGGAATAAAAACATTGAAAGCTCTAGGAGCTATAATATGTTGTTCTCCGGAAGGAGTAAGATTGTTTTTACGTGATTTTAAAGGTCACTATGTATCTAGAGACATGGATCCCCGACTGCAGACTTTACCTACACATCTATGGGCACAAGGCCCTACTGATGTTGGTTGCATGAATATTACACCATATCGAGTCACATTAAAGGCAGGAGTGGTACTACCACGAATGCGACAATACAAGTTACCACCAGATGCTGTAGTGGCTTTACTACAAATCATTGACGAGCTCATTGCCCAAGGAGTGGTTGTGGAAACAGACTCCAATGTATGTAATTCACCAATAATTCCGATTCTTAAACGAACAGATCCAAAGGCCCCGCCAGTATATCGATTGATTATTGAACTGCGCGAATTAAATAAGTGTATTGTGCCACAATTCCCTGTGGTCCCCGATATCTCATCATTACTGACAGCTATTGATTCCGCAGCAACATTCTTTACTGTAATTGATCTCAAAAAATGCCTTTTTCAGCGTCCCAATAGATCCGGAAAGTCAATATTTGTTCGGATTTAGTTTAAATGGACGTAGCTTTAAATTCTCACGCGCACCTCAAGGATTTACAGAAAGCCCCAGCATCTATAGCCAAGCACTGAAACGAGAACTTGACAGTATCCACATGCCAGTTAACACTGCCTTGCTTCAATATGTCGATGATCTGCTGATCACCGCCCGAAGCGAACCCGAATGTGAAAAAGCATCACTGACAGTTTTACAATTTCTAGCCGAAAAGGGGCACAAGGTGTCCCCTTCTAAGCTGCAATTCTGTGTCCAGCGAGTTATTTATCTTGGACACTCGCTGTCCAAGGAGGGAAGGCAGCTTACACCAGACCGCATTCAGTTAATAGCTAACATGCCAATACCCAAGACACAAAAGGAGGTGCGGGCTTTTATAGGCCTCACTTCATATTGTAGACAGTGGATCCCCCAATATGCATTTCTAGCAAAATCACTCATTCAGTTGACAACCCAGGAGGCAGCCACATCGACTGTTCTCCCTTGGACTCAGGAACATACACAAGCTTTTGAAAGCCTAAAGAAAGCTTTATGTCAAGCACCTGTTTTAGCAACGCCATGTTACAGAAAACAGTTTACACTCTTTGTTACAGAACGCGAAGGTACTGCCCTGTCAGTACTCACACAGGAACAAGCAGGAGCACACAAACCATGTGCTTATTTTTCTAGCACATTAGATCCCGTAGCTCAGGCTCTGCCTGCGTGCCTGAAATCAGTGGCAGCGACGGCATTAGCAATCAGACAAAGCGATGCCATAGTGTTAGGACATCCATTGACAGTACAAGTACCACATGCAGTGGAGGTTCTTGTGAATCGAACGCAAACACAACACTTGACTATTGCGCGACTTACAGGGTACGAACTTACATTGTTCCAGCCACATATAGAAATCAGACGCTGTAACACATTGAATCCTGCCACACTTTTGCCAGTAATCGGAACAGACCCACTAGCCCATGACTGTATTGATGTTATTACAATAACGACGAAACCCAGACAAGATTTAACCGATGTCCCGTTGTCAGATCCAGACCTGACATTGTATGTAGATGGTTCATGTATGAGAACAAATACAGGAGAGTTAGTGGCTGCTTACGCAGTCACAACAGATACTGAGGTCATTGAAACAAATCATATAAATACTTTGTCCGCTCAAGCAGCAGAGCTCGTCGCTCTGACACAAGCCTGTATTCAAGCTACAAATAAAAAAGTCAACATATACACTGATTCACGTTATGCATTCGGAGTTGTACATGACTTCGGCGTACTGTGGCGAGAGAGAGGTTATTTAACTTCTCACGGTGCCCACATTCAGCACGGACCCCTCATTCATGCTTTATTAGATGCGATACATCTACCGATTGCAATATCGATTATGAAATGCAAAGCACATACGAAAGTTACTGATATCATTTCTCAAGGCAATGATTTAGCTGACAGAACAGCTAAACAGACTGCTCAAACACGAACATCCGACATGACAAAGACAATAGTCCCGACACATTGTATGACAGTTAAAGATCCTACTTTTGACGTAATTGACATCCAGACACATGCTACATCAGAAGAAATAAAGAAATGGACTGAATTAGGAGGGATCCAAACGGATCAAGGATGGATGATGAAGGAAAAGTCCGTGTGGTTCCTTCCTGATTCAATGGTCCAAGTTATAATTAACACTATACATAGTCCAGCACATCTAGGAGAAAAAGCTATGCTAGACAGCATTCAACACATTTGGTTCAATAAACATTTACGAGCAGCAGCCAAACAAAAGGTCCGTACCTGTATGATCTGTTGCCAGTTCAACCCAGGAAAAAGTGTTCCCGTAGAACAAGGTGGATTTCATCCTCCTAATCACCCTTTTGAAGTCCTCCAGATGGATTATATCCAGATGGAACGATGTCGAGGATTCAAATATGTTCTCGTAGTTGTCTGCGCTCTGTCCCGCTGGACGGAGGCATACCCGGTTTCAGATTACACTGCCCCGACTACTGCCAAACAGTTAGTTCGAGAATTCTTCCCACGATACGGTTTACCACGTGTTGTTCACTCAGATAACGGCCAGCCGTTCTCATCCGAATTAATGAAACATGTTTCACTTTTGTTAGGTTATCAGTGGAAATTCCACTGTGTCCGACACCCTGAGGCAGCAGGTCTCGTAGAAAGACATAATCAGACACTGAAAATTAGATTGTCCAAAATATGCAGGGAGAAAGGTGTCGACTGGGTAGTAGCACTACCAGTTGCACTCTTTTTCACAAGAATGGTAGCACACTCTCGAACAGGGCTATCCCCGTATGAGGTGATCTTCGGCAGACCACCAAATATGTGGGGGACGCCTATACCACGCAAAATAACTGATATTGACTGTAATATGCTGACAGATTACTTGGCTTCCTTGATGTCTGCACTACAATCTTGTCGTTCACAGGTAGCTGCAGCCTTTCCCGACAACACTGAGGTGAAACCCCATGACGTAGTTCCGGGGGACCTTGTGCTTGTGAGAAATTTCGACCGAAAGACCCAGCTGGAGCCCAGGTGGAAGGCACCCAAATTGGTCCTGCTGACCACAAGGACAGCCGTGAAGATCGAGGGCAGGAAAGGATGGGTGCATTCAAGTCATATCAAGAAATTTCATGGACTTCCTTCAGATGTAAACAGCCCACCTCGTGTGTCCTCACCAATTGACTCAAAACTACCCCTGGCTGAGGCCGACAGTAAAGAACTCTATAATCTAAAATTAAGGCCTAGGCCGTCGGACGATTTGATTGTTTAAGTCCTCTCCTAGGTGAAGCGGTTGAATCTGTCTCCGACATGTATCGCCTAGACCTGAATCATGGACAGTCGCGAAAAATGATGAAACGACAGGCGTATTGTAAATCACTGCGTAGCCATTGCATAGTGACATTATTAATCTTGTTTTTCTTAAGTCTTTTAATAATTACTGCAAGTATATTGTTGCACATATATTACCCTATTGCCAGAAACGTTTACAATGTTACTGCTGAACATTCTTTTAGTGACTTACCCCCGCATGAATTGTCTTATAGACTTGCGCTGCGCAATAACACTTTCATTAGTATGTTACATCATTCCCATCAGACTAGTAATGCAACTAATTGTTGGGTGTGTAGCCGGCTCCCTCCCTATCAGAATTATGAAGGAGTCCTGCCTTTCTTTCCACATCCGTTTACACATAATGGCTCCTGTGGAGCATGGTTCAGTTTAATCAATTCCATAGACTCAGATACAGCCGTCTACCAAGACCAGTGGGTATGGGGAAATCTGAACCTAGTTTTATTCAAAGTCTGTTACCCTGACAAGGAGGGTCGCCCCAAAGGAACAGGAACTGATCTAGAAAATGAAGTATATGGATTAGGTAACTTTACTCCTAATCTCATGGTTCTAAATGTCGAATCCGAAGTTGAACTAGTTTTACCAACCATGTCAGTATTCCCAGCGAAAGGTGAATTGTGTGTAAGAAAAGTTGGTTCCATACATATGGGCCATAGTAAATGCACTACTACAGTAGAATTCAGTGATCAAGGTAAATCTTCATTTAGAGCTTATCGCCACTCCTACTTTATATGTGGTCAGACTGCATATATGCGTCTACCTCTAGATTGGGATGGTACCTGCTACATTGCATTCCTTTTGCCACCTGTTTTCCTAGCTCCTCCTGATTATTATAGAAATATTCATTTAGTACACAACAGAGAGCGGAGAGATCTCCCGATTGTCGATTACACTGAAACAGCATGGGAAAAATACACAGATTTCAATAAAGGCATCTTTCCCTATATAGGTACTGTTACTAATAGTAAGCTGATACGTAGATTAACTAGAACCCTTGAAGCAGTAGTGAATGAAACTATTTCCGCCTTAGGCAATTTAACAGAAGAGCAGTCTGCTATGCGGATTGTTGTGCTTCAAAATCGTCTTGTCCTTGACGTCATCCTGGCTGATAGGGACGGAGCTTGTAGGGTCATCGGATCAAGCTGCTGCGTATTCATACCAGAAAATTCGCCATCTGTATATAAAGCTATAACTCGCCTTCATAAGATTGTAAGCCAGATACACCAGAACCCAGGCACTTGGACTTGGTCCGGTTGGTTTTGGAGTGTGATATCAGCCTGGGGATGGAGAGTTCTATCATTTCTAGGTATTGGCCTTCTCATACTATTCAGTTGCTGCCTATGTCTACAATGTGGACCAGCGATCTGTGGTCTGTGTGCCACATCGTGCATTCCACATCAAGATTTTCATTCAAGATCCCGGAAGAAGAAAGAAGAACAAATGATGCTATATGAACAGATCAATGGATTAATGAAGATTGATACCTCTTGACGGGCAAGTAGGGGACAAGGAGGGAATGTGGAAATATGGATTTTTCTGGTCAGTTATGTCCCCTATCTTGGACCCCAACGGTTCTATGTGCATGTTACAAGTACATGTATGTTCCCTCCAGTTCCAGTTATGAAGACGCAAATACATGTGCGTCCACCGTTAACATGTCCTCTGTTGATCCGCCATGAATGGGCCGGATATTCCATTCCTAAGTACGAAAGGCCACCGCCTTTATATGGTTCACTTATGCCATTTTACAGTCCAGGCAAGTAGGCCCTGATTCTGTCATCAAGCTTCTCTTGCCTTCTGCCTCTGAAAGCTCCAGTCCGAGCCTGCATCTGTGACCATGAACTTTGTCTCATTCTCTGCGCGGCTCACGAAGCCTGACATCAGCTTGCTGCCTGCCAAGAACTGTATTTCACCTTCGAAAATTATCTGCTCCGTTCCCTGCCCGATGCATTCCTGTCTAGTAGTTTAAGTAAACATTCTTCCAGCTACCGAGCAAAGGCTCGGCTTCTCTGTCTTTATGCAAGTAATTCATAGCCCTGTTACTATGGAAAATTCCTGCCCTCGCATCTAGTGTAGACACTTAGACGCTTGTACACGCACTAACAGTCAGTATAGTCAGTATAGAATAGATTCTGTCCGAGAGTCCTTCTTTTGTGGATAACATAGTTCTTTAAACATAGGATGTTAGATATGATTTGGGATTAGGTTGACTTGACCCCCCAGACTTCTTGTCTCCACATGTAGAGCTAAATGTCAAGTCCCCCTCACCCCCTAGTTGCACGTCAATCACACGTCATGCTGCTGCGCGCGCATCTATGCCAAGTATTATCTTATAGATCCACCTATATATGACATCATAACCAATTATGTTCCTTTTTACTCCTTATTACACCCATTTTCGGTTACGCATATGAATCGTCATTTTCCTTATCAATTGTTACGCCTACTGCATTCGTTTCATTGTAATATATGTACTATAAAAGTCATTTCTTGTCAATAAAGTATGTACTTCACTTCCTGAACCTTCGTGGTGACGGAACTTGGAGCAACCGATTATAATCGATCATTGGAATAAAGCCCATTCCGAACCTCTAATACCACGGATTCTGCCTCTTATTTACTGAGCTATTTTATTATGTTTCTGTATCAAATTAAGTCCCGGTAATGAATTTTATTTACCACAGACTGCAGGAAGATCCCGGGCACCACCTGGGTGGAGTATGTAAACTTTTTTAGTCGGGCCTTCGATGGGTGGGTCAAGGGCAGCAAAGTCACCACCCTTGCCGAACTCACTGACCTCATGTTATGGGAACATCTGGCTGCGAACTGCTTCGTAGAGCTACGTCAACATCTGCTGGATAGCAAGCTCACAGATCCCCGGAAGCTGGCCGTGGAGGCCGACCGCTGGACCAACACCCGGGTCTCCCGGGGCATGGTAGGAGAGTACCCCCGAACCAGTCAGGGACCACCCCGCCAGAGAGGGGGAGGGAACCAGGGAGGGCCGAGGGAGTCCCAGCCTAGCCCCCCGAAGACACCACCCCCACCTTTCCCGGCGCCCCCCCCACCAGTAACAGGGCCCCCTGGGAGACGGGGACACCGGGTGACCGTCACATGTTTCCGCTGCCAGAAACCCGGGCACTACGCCAATGACCCAGAGTGGCCCATGGCCACCCAAGTCACCCCTGCGAGACAGATAGCCAACGTAGCCCTAGGGGAGGAGGTTGAGGAAGCCGAGGAGTGGGAACCAGCCGCGATGGCCCTAGTATCCCTGGGAGATAGGGAAATGATCCCTGGTAGCCTCCTACCGTCCAACACACAGAAATATGGGCAGCTCGTCAAGATCAATGGCCACCAGGTAGAGGCCCTGCGGGACACAGGGGCCAGTATCACCGGTGTCCTCAGGCACCTAGTTCCCGAGGAGCAGATCATCCCCAATGTCTTTTGCCCCGTGATATCTGCAGACAATAGGGAAAGTATGTGTCAGGTGGCCCTGGTGCCATTTGAGTGGGGAGGGGTGATAGGTAAACTCAAGGTGGCCGTAAGAACCTCCCAGCCGGTCGACTGCCTCTTAGGGAACGACCTGGAGAGTTCTCCCTGGAAGCACGTGGAGCGCAAGGCCCACCTAGGAATGATGGGACTCCCCGAGTGGGTGTGTGCCACCACCCGATCTATGACAGCCCGACTCACTCCCCGGAGAGAAATCGAGAGCACCCCGGTCGAAGTAGCCAGCACCATCCCCGCCGAGGGTCCTCCCGTCCCCCCATCGGAAGGGTCCGTCGCCAGCGACGAACCCGCACCATCCGACCCCGCCCCGGTCCCCGAGTTGGGGGATCTACCCGAGTTGGCCCATTGGCGCCACGAGGGCGGGCCCACCCGAGAAGAATTTTGCCAGGAGCAAGCCACCTGTCCTTCCCTGGTCGGGCTGCGGCGCCAGGCCGAGGGCCAAGCCGCAGGTGACCAGACCGGAACGCACCGAATCTATTGGGAGAATAACGTCCTGTATAGTGAGCAGAAATCAGTGGAGCTGGGATCCGGACGGGTACTGGTGGTACCTCTCCGCTTCCGGGATTTCCTCCTGGGCTTAGCCCACGATGTCCCCCTCGCCGGTCACCTGGGTCAGGACAAGACCTACAGCCGTCTCGTGACCCATTTTTATTGGCCTAAGATGAAAGCAGCGGTAGAGGCCCACTGCAAGTCCTGCCCCACGTGCCAAGCCAGTGGGAAGAGTGGGGGGAAGCGCAAGGCTCCCCTCCAACCCTTCCCGGTCGTCAGTACCCCCTTCGAACGAGTCGGGATCGACATCGTGGGGCCACTGGACCCCCCCACCTCCCAAGGTCACCGTTTCATCTTGGTCCTAGTGGACCACGCCACCCGCTACCCAGAGGCTATTCCCCTATGCACCATTACGGCCCCCGTGGTGGGCCGGGCCCTGATGGGGATCTTCTCCAGGGTGGGTTTCCCCCGCGAGGTCGTGAGCGATCGCGGCACTAATTTTATATCCAGGTATATGACGTCCCTGTGGCAACAATGTGGGGTGTCCTATAAGTTCACCACCCCGTACCATCCCCAAGGGAACGGCCTAGTAGAGAGGTTTAATAGGACTTTGAAAGGGATGATCGCTGGCCTAGAAGAGCCCCTCCGGCGTAAGTGGGACGTCCTGCTCCCCTGCCTCTTGTTCGCTTACCGGGGGGTCCCCCAGAAGTCCTTAGGGTTCAGCCCGTTTGAATTACTCTATGGGCACCCCGTCCGAGGTCCCCTCAGTTTAGTTAAGGAAGGGTGGGAGGCAGCACCCCAGACCACCCCCCGAGATGTGTTCCAATATGTCCTGGCCCTCCGGAACCAGACCAGGAGGTTCCGAGAACTGGCCGAGGCCAACCTGGAGGCGAGTCAAGAAGAAATGAAGCGCTGGTACGACCAGAATGCTACTCTGGTCGAGTTCCAGCCGGGCCAGCAGGTGTGGGTCATGGCCCCCGTGAAGCCTGGCGCTCTCCAGGACCGATGGACTGGGCCCTACAAAGTGGTCGAGAAGAAGAGCCAAGTCACCTACTTGGTGGACGTCCAGTCGCCTCGGGATTCCCTCCGGGTCCTGCACGTGAACCGCCTCAAGCCTCACTTCCAGCGGACAGAACTGAGCCTCCTGCTGGCCACCGATGACGGGGCCGAAGATGAGTCGGATCCCCTCCCGGACCTCCTGTGTATCAAGGAGCAGGATGGCTCCGTGGAAGGAGTGAACCTCTCCCCAGCCCTCACTGCCCAGCAACAAGCGGACTGCCGCCAGCTCCTAAGACAATTTTCTGACCTCTTCTCCCTGACCCCCCGGGTCACCAACTGGTGTGTTCATGATGTGGACACCGGGGACAGCCCGCCGGTGAGACACTGAGCCTACCGGGTTCCTGACCGGGTCCGGTCCTGCATTCAAGCGGAAGTCTCGAAGATGTTGACCCTGGGGGTGATCGAGCCCTCTGACAGTCCCTGGGCCAGCCCCGTGGTCCTGGTCCCGAAGGCAGCGGCCCCCGGTGTCGCCCCCGAGCTCCGATTCTGCGTGGACTACCGGGGGCTCAATGACGTTACCCGAGCCGATGCCCACCCCATTCCACGAGCCGACGAACTCATTGACCGACTAGGGGCAGCCCGGTTCCTCAGCACATTCGACCTCACCTGCGGATACTGGCAGATTGCGCTCACCGAAGGGGCCAAAGAGCGGTCCGCTTTCTCCACCCCCGATGGGCACTACCGCTTCCGCGTAATGCCCTTCGGGATGAAAAATGCCCCGGCCACTTTCCAGCGACTGGTGAATAGAGTCCTGGCCGGGCTAGAACAGTTCAGCGCGGCATACCTGGACGACATCGCTGTCTTCAGTTCAGAGTGGAGTGAGCACCTCCAGCACCTCCGAAGGGTGCTAATCGCCCTGCGCCAGGCAGGCCTCACAGTAAAAGCCAGCAAGTGCCAGATCGGGCAAGGATCCGTGGTCTACTTGGGGCACCAGGTCGGGAGTGGCCAGGTCGCCCCGCTACAGCCAAAGATCGACGCCATCCTGGCCTGGGAACCACCCATCACCCAGACGGAGGTCCGAGCCTTTCTGGGACTCACGGGCTACTACCGAAGATTCATTCGGGGGTATGGCAGCCTTGTCGGCCCTCTCACAGAACTCACGTCTAAAAAACAGCCAAAGAAAGTGCAGTGGACGGCTGCCTGCCAGGAAGCTTTCGATGCCCTAAAAAGGGCCATGTGTACTGCCCCCGTCCTCCAGGCTCCCGACTACGCCAAGGAGTTCATAGTCCAAACCGATGCCTCCGAGCATGGCATTGGGGCCGTCCTGTCCCAAGTAAATGACCAAGGCCTAGACCAGCCCGTCGCCTTCCTCAGTCGGCGGCTGTTGCCCCGAGAACAAAGATGGAGCACCATAGAGCGCGAAGCCTTTGCCGTGGTCTGGGCACTCAAAAAGCTACGACCCTACCTGTTTGGCACCCATTTCAGAGTCCAAACTGACCATCGGCCCTTACGTTGGCTCATGCAGATGCGAGGAGAAAACCCCAAGCTACTGCGGTGGTCAATCTCCCTCCAGGGGATGGATTTCACCGTGGAACACCGCCCTGGTACGGACCACGCCAATGCTGACGGCCTCTCCCGGTTCTTCCGCCTCAGCGAAGAGAACCCCCCAAGCTGATGGGCAGTTCTCTCCGGCTTTCAGCTGGGGGGGACGCGTGTTGGACCCGGCCTCGTAGGATGGCCCTCCGTGCCCCCGCACCACCGAAACCTGGTACATACAGCCCAAGCCCCCGGCCCAGCCGAACCTCCCCACCAGGACACACGCACCGACCCGGACATCCCCGTCCCTGGCCTCTCCCCTTTTCGGCCACCCCGGGCCCGCGTGCCCACTTCATGCACCAAGATGGCCGCCCGGCCCCAGCGCGACCCGGGCATAGAGGCGCCACTCCGGCTGGAGGACATCCCGCTTCCCGGGGATGAGAGAGGGAGGAGCCGTTTCTATCGCACCTCTGAACTCCCCCGGGACGATGGGTTTCGATCGGCCCTCCGGCCTCCCTGAGGGCTGGCTCCACGCCTGCTGGGTGTCTGGGACTCCTCCCGACCCGGCCCTGAAAGAATCAAAAGACTATAGCAGGAAATCCCGACAAACGACCCCCAGGTGACAAGACCCCTGCCTGCACAGACTCCGGACATCAAAGAGGGGTCGAACTATAACAAGGGGTGCTCTGGGGCTGTCCGGCAGATTCGACGCTGGAACAACGAGAGCCTGCTGACGTGGTCGCGGCTCCTGGAACTGGAACTCACCTGAGCCCTGCTGAGTGACTCGCGGCTCCCTGAAGATCGTAAGACCTCCGAACTTGTACCTGAGCCCTGCTGAGTGACTCGCGGCTCCCTGAAGATCGTAAGACCTCCGAACTTGTACCTGAGCCCTGCTGAGTGACTTGCGGCTCCCTGAAGATCGTAAGACCTCCGAACTTGTACCTGAGCCCTGCTGAGTGACTCGCGGCTCCCTGAAGATCGTAAGACCTCCGAACTTGTACCTGAGCCGCTGAGCGACTCGCGGCTTCCACAGACTCCACCGGTCCCGCCGGGCCCCACGACAACCAGCCTACCCCCCAGCTCGAGGATTGTGAGCTGTGCGCCGGGTACGTCCCTCCTTTGAACCGTTACCAGAGACAGTCCCGCTACCCCCTACCTTTCCGAGACTCTTGAGCCCGTGCTCACCTTGTACATATTTGCAGTGATACCTGTGTGATAAAGCTTGTTCTGAGAATACCCAGTGTGGTCCCTCTGTGTCGTGTGGTGCCAGAAGTACGATCCTAGTTACGAGAGTCCTCCCCCTGGGGAATCTCCCGCCAGTGCCCGGCTACGATACTTTGAGGGTGGGTCTCAGGGTAGTCAGGACCCCTTTCCGGGCTCCTCTGAGGTCGCCGTCTAACAACGATGGTCTGAAACATGGCTGTTTTTGCTGAAATGCTGGTCTGTCTGACCAATGTTCCAAAGAGGTGTGGCTCGACTCTGAGGATTTCATCGACAAGGACCTCCAACTCTCGGCTAGTGAACTTTGGATTCTTGTTAGTGGGCATGGTGAGGGGTGTGGGTGTGGATGGTGGGGGGGGTGTGTGGATGGTTGTGGGTGTTTGGGTGTGGTTGTGCAGGTGTGTGTGTGAATGTGATGAGGGGGTGTTTGTGAAGGTGTGTGTGTGAAGGTGTGCAAGTGTAAGGTGTGGTAAAGCTTCTAGTATGGTGCTGTAGGTTGTCTGTGGGGTCTGGCAGCAGTGAGTCTGTTGCAAAGGCTCATGGTTTGTGTGTGTGGGCCCTTTTTATTGGTCCATTGGTGGGTGTGGCTGTGTTTGAACTTTGGGTGGGTGTGTTATAAGGAGTGGTGGTGTTTTGGGCCTCTGTTTGTTTTTGGCAGTTGCAGGTCAGTGAATGTGTTGTTTTAGTGGTTGTTGGACATGTTTTATGGCTTTGTGCCATTCGAATGGTGTATTCTTGTGTCGTTTTGGTTTGTCCTGGTTGTGTACGTGCGTTTTTAGCGTGTGTACGGTGTGTACATGGGCCATTTTGTTGTACAGTGCTGTCCTTGTGTGTGGCTTGGTACGACTCGTCCATGCGGTTGTGATGTTGGGGCCTGGGGTGCGCGCCGTACTTAGAATGTTGTGGTGGGGGTACGCTCCATGCATACGTGGGTGGGGGTACGACTCTAACGTACATGGGTGTAGATACACGGGGGGTACGACACGTACACGGGTGTACATGCACGGGGGTACGACACGTACACGGGTGTACATTCACGGGGGGTACGACACGTACACAGGTGTACATACACGGGGGTACGACACGTACACGGGTGTACATGCACGGGGGGGTACGACACGTACACGGGTGTACATACACGGGGGTGTACGACACGTACACGGGTGTACATACAGGGGGGGTACGACACATACATGGGTGTACATACACGGGGGGTACGACACGTACAGGGGTGTACATACAGGGGGGGTACGACACGTACAGGGGTGTACATACAAGGGGGGGTACGACACGTACATGGGTGTACATACACGGGGGTACGACACGTACACGGGTGTACATGCACGGGGGTACGACACGTACACGGGTGTAAATACACGGGGGGTATGACACGTACACGCGTGTACATACAGGGGGGGTACGACACGTACATGGGTGTACATACACGGGGGTACGACACGTGCAGGGGTGTACATACAGGGGGGGGTACGACACGTACACGGGTGTACATACAGGGGGGGTACGACACGTACACGGGTGTACATACACGGGGGTACGACACGTACAGGGGTGTACATACAGGGGGGGTACGACACGTACACGGGTGTACATACAGGGGGGTACAACACGTACTTGGGTGTACATACAGGGGGGTACGACACGTACACAGGTGTACATACACGGGGGTACGACACGTACACGGGTGTACATACACGGGGGTACGACACGTACACGGGTACGACCCGTACACGGGTATACATACACAGGGGGTATGACACGTACACGGGTGTACATACACGGGGGTACGACACGTACAGCGGTGTACATACAGGGGGGGTACGACACGTACACGGGTGTACATACACGGGGGTAAGACACATACACGGGTGTACATACACGGGGGGTACGACACGTACACGGGTGTACATATGGGGGTACGACACGTACACGAGTGTACATACACGGGGGGTACGACACGTACAGGGGTGTACATACAGGGCAGGGAGGGGTACGACACGTACAGGGGTGTACATACAGGGAGGGGTACGACACGTACATGGGTGTACATACACGGGGGGTACGACACGTACACGGGTGTACATGCACGGGGGGTACGACACATACACGGGTGTACATACACGGGGGGTACGACACGTACACGGGTGTACATACAGGGGGGGTACGACACATACACGGGGGTACGACACATACAGGGGTGTACAACACATACACGGGTGTACATACAGGGGGGGTACGACACGTACACGGGGGTACGATACGTACACGGGTGTACATACAGGGGGGGTACGAGACGTACACGGGTGTACATACAGGGGGGGTACGACACGTACACGGGTGTACATACACGGGGGTACGGCACGTACACGGGTGTACATACACAGGGGGTATGACACGTACACGGGTGTACATACACTGGGGGGTACAACACGTACAGGGGTGTACATACAGGGGGGGTACGACACGTAAACGGGTGTACATACACGGGGGTACGACACGTACACGGGTGTACATACACGGGGGTACGACACGTACACGGGTGTATATACAGGGGGGGTACGACACGTACACAGGTGTACATACACGGGGGTACGACACGTACACGGGTGTACATACATGGGGGGTACGACACGTACAGGGGTGTACATACAGGGGGGGGTACGACACGTACACGGGTGTACATACATGGGGGTACGACACGTACACAGGTGTACATACACGGGGGGTGTACATACACGGGGGTGTACATAAACGGGGGTACGACTCGAACGTACGGGGGCTGGGGGGAGTGTTGGGCGCGTATGCGGGCACATGTCTCCATGGTTGCTATGGGAGTTCGGTGCGGACGGTGTTTTTTCCATGCGGTTGTAACATCGGACGCACGGGATGGATCGTGATTCCGCGGTCGGAGTTCACATTTCACATTTGAACGGTAAGTCGTCCGTGGACGTGTAGGACACTTTTTCCGACCCGAGGACGTGTGGGAAATACTTCCCAATGCGATTCGTATGGACTTTTTGCCATGCGAATCGTAATTGGCAGTTTGTACGGCACTTGTACGATTCGTACGGTAAAAAGACCGGATACGAGTCGCACGGGGAAATTTTTTACCGGATCGTAATTGCCACCTAAACATATATATAATCACTAAAAAAACATAGGTTTCAGGGGCGTTATAGTTAACTGGACATTTCCCTCTTATAAAACCCTAGAAATTCCCCTGTTATAGTTAGTGCAGCTAACTATAACTCGCGCCCCCGCAATGCACTGCTGATGACGTCACATATTACATCCCTCATGACATGGTCAGTGACATCACTGATGACATCACTGATGACATCTAAAATGACATCACTGATGACATCATCCAGTGAGTCTGTGTTTCTGTAAAGTTTAAATATGTCTTATATATATAGGGAAATGCCTATGGAAGAATGAGTGGGTGTATAAGTGTGTGAATGGATGATTTAGTAGGTGCATGACTGACTCTACAAGTGAGTCATTAAACGTATCTTACTGCAGACTAGTGACTAAACTGTGTGAATGTCTGTATCTGTCTATCTGTTGGTAAATAAGTGGCTGCATGCTTTTGTGAATATCTATGTGAGTGTCTATATGGGTTATTGATTGGTTGTCTGAGTATCTGTATGGGTGCCTGAGTGTTTGTGTGGGTAGGGTATGTATGACTCTGTGCATAGATGTGTGAGTGGGTGATTCTATGGGTGCATGGTTTTAAGAGTGCATCTGTGATGGACTGCATGGGTGGGTGAGTGTGTGTATGGTTGTGTTAGTGATTGAATGTATATCTCAGTGGTACATGTGACAGTAACTACATATGTGAAAGGCAGTATATATGTGTGTAAGAGTATATAACTGGCTATATGTGAGAGTGTGTGATCGTGAGAGTGAGTGTATGTATGAGTGTGTACTTGCATCATTAATTGTATAAGAGCGTAAGAATGTGGTAGTATTTTTATGAGTAACTGAAGTTGTGTGTCTATAATTGTATAGGTGAGTAAATTGGATAGTGATTAAATATTTGCATGACTGACTAGGTGTGTCAGTACCTCAATGGATGATTGGCGGTGTGTGAGTGTCTATATAGGTGTATAAATGCATATGATAGCCCTGTACTGAGTGACTGTACAGGTCAGTGAGTGGAGGTGTATGTAGACCTAAGAGTCAATGAGTGGGTATGTAGTTATCGGTATTGGAGTATCTATGGTTTTCAAAATGGCCATCTGAAATTTTGAGTCGGTATCAAAGGTTATATTAGGGTGTGAGAAGATGCACTCATTTATCACATGGATGACGTCATCAGTGATGTCATCAGTGATGTCACTGACCATGTCATGAGTGATGTGACGTCATCAGCAGTGCATTGCGGGGGTGCGAGTTATAGTTAGCTGAACTAACTATAACGGTGGAATTTCTAGGGTTTTGTACGAGGGAAATGTCCAGCTAACTATAACGCCCCTGAAATCTATGGTTTGTTTAGTGAATTTCTAAGGTTTTTTAAATGCAAATTCCTAACTATATCATGCATGAAACCTATGGTTTTTTCAGTGAATTTCAAGGTTTTTTAAATGCCAATTCCTAAGTATAACATGCATGAAACCTATGGTTTTTTCAGTGAATTTCAAAGGTTTTTTAAATGCGAATTCCTATCTATAAATTATCTCTAAAGCTATGATGTTTAATGATTTTCATTGAATTTCTGAATTTTTGTATTTCAGTGCATCAATTCCTTTAATTATGTTTTTTTAAATACTTTTTTATCACCATTAATTATTTTAAAAATTAAAAAATATTATTTGCTGTTATTGTTTTTTTTTAAAAATGTAAAAATTTTGAAAATATTTTTTTAGAGATTTTAAAATATTTTGCAAACTATATTTTCAAAACTTTTTTTCTTTCCATTTTTTTCCTTGGATCCGCGCACCCAACGCGTTAGGAACCGCGCACCCAACGCGAGAGAAACCGTGCACCCAAACCGTTAGGATACGCGACTCCTAATTTTACCTTAAAAAAAAACCCCTATCACTAATTTTTATTATCCCCGGGGACCCCATCCCCCGGGGCTTATAACAAAACGTTGGAGACCGTGTGTCAAGACCGTGCGCTCCTAATCTGAAATCACCTAGTACACTTCCTGGTTTAATGCGCTAAATCGTTCAGAGACTACATGTCCCATGAGCATTAGCGGTCACGGCATGCGCGTGCAGACGCGGAAGGCTTCAAAGAGCACTTCCGCGCTGGTGGGACGGTGTTGCCGATTATTCCTTGGAGCAGAGAGGTCACGGCGCGTCCAAGTGCCGGTCATCATTCATCCAGCGAGAACTGTTTGGAGCTTTCAGGGGCCTTGAAGCTGCGCTAAGCGGCAGCATCTTGTGTGGGTGAGAACTTGGTCTGATTTCACGCTACGCGGTAGTGCTTCTGGTAGGTGAAATCGCAGAAGGAGTTTGCTATACTCCCTCAACCTTTAGACATACGCTCAGCAGACGCGGTAAGGGTGCGGTGCACCGCTCTTTTCCGATTGGGTCCCCCGTTGACTCTTGGCTAATACAAACAATTGTAGGCTACCAGGTTACGCAAGGAGATATGCTTAGAGTGCTACCTAAGAAACTTCAAAGCTAGGCATTGCATGGATAATCCACACCTGGTGTTCCTCCTCGTTGGAGAGCGACACGTCTGTAGGCTCATGCGAGTGGCAGGAATACCGGTGTAGGGGAGACATCCATATTTGGGGCATTTATGTATATGCTACTATGTCAGTGATACCGTGTGGAGTATAACATGGAACATTGGTCACGAACGTTCCACAAATAAGTGTGTGTGATATTGGAAATTGCTTCTTTCTCTCTGGATTGTGCAAAACGGATATAGAAAGATCCGCGTGTAAATTGTCATGACTATGTTTCCCTAGCAGGGGATTGTGGTTGAGTCAAGAAGAACTCATACAACCTCTGCGATGCCCTGACCTATCGCATTTGGGTACGTGTTGATTTGGAAGAGGAATGCGTGCATAGCGAGATTACCCTGAGTGTAGCAAAGGCGTATGACTAATGATGTTTTCCTCATTATAGTGGTACATATATCTTATGTGATAGGAAGCATTGTCCTCAGGACCCTCAAGCTGGGGGTGAAACACAAAGCCTAAAATCTGATGAATTTCGCAACTCGTTCTTTTCTTTTACAGGTAGTTATTTGTTATTGGAGAGGCACGCCCATACAGACCTAAGGGGGGTATAGAGGTGGGAGGAGGATTAGTGTTTTATAACGTATTGTTCTTATCTCATTACAGGTCCCCTTTCCTGATGTCCCCTCCCTTTCCTTCCCTTGCTCGATCACTTCACTGATCTGCGCTATAATAGCCATCAGACTTGAAGCTATCGAGAGGTGGACCATATTGAGCATCGTTCCGATCCTGAGGAGCTGAGGATTCCGACAGAATAATCGGCCCACGGCATTAGCTCCTCCCGATCGAATCCTCTACTCAAGTATGGCTACCCTTGGGGATGTGGTAGCAGCCTTACAAGTAGTTCAGCAGGAATTGGTGGCTTCCAGAGCAGAGACCGCCAACTTACAAGCCAAGGTAGAACGTTTGCAGAAGAACCCGTTCGATGTAGGGGGACCCTCAGTTTTTCATCCACACCCCATTACGGTAGAAGTCCCCACACCTATTCCCTTAGCACCCCCGGAAAGGTATTACGGCGACGCTAATAAGATACAGGTATTTTTGACACAAGTCATGCTACACTTCAATTGTAAGATGAAAGCTTTCGCCACCAATCAAGCCAGGGTAGCATTCCTTATTTCCTATTTAGCTGGGGACGCGGCGCTATGGGCCGTTCCACTAGTACAGAGAGACGACCCCCTCCTTTACGTTTGGGATAGTTTCAGAGAGGAATTTGAGAATATCTTTGACCTCAGGTCTCATACCCTCTCGGCCGACCGAGAATTACTAGAACTGAGACAAGGCAGTAAGGAACTGGTGGTCTACCTGACTACGTTTCGGCGTTTGGTAGCGGAAACCAAATAGCCAGAGGAGAAACAGTTTGCAATCTACTATCAAGGCTTAAGGGACGAACTAAAAGACATCATCGTGCAGATTGATCCCCAACCGTCATCCTGCACAGAGCTCATCAACCTGACCTTGGGACTAGAACTCCGGTTGGGTGACAGAAAAAGCGACGCCCGGAGAAGGGAACGAGTCCCCCTTCGTAACGAAAGAATCCGCGCCAGGGATCCCCCACAGAGCTCCATTGAACCCATGGAGATAGGAGCCGTACGAGCTCCGCTAACGGTCGAAGAGAAGAATACGAGAAGGAAGAACGGCTTATGCCTCTATTGCAGAAAAAGGGGACATTTTGTCAGAGATTGTCCACAAAGACCCCAGAACACTCGGGGAACCGCCGGAAAGGAGGTAAACACATACACCAAAAAGGAGTCCGAAAACTAGAACGCTCGAGAAAACCAAGAGGAAAGCCCTCGAGCGCTACCTACTTGCACTCTTTAAATGCGGAAGACATGCACCGCTTCTTTTATATCACACTCAAGATCAAGATCGGAGAGGAGTGGAAAGATACTCAAGCACTGGTGGATTCCGGAGCAACCGAAACGTTTATGGATGAGGCAGTTGCCCTACACCTAGGGGTAAGCCTACTCAAGAAAGCGATACCAGAAGCCGTGGTAGAAGTAGACGGGCGTGTTCTAGACTCTGGTCCCATTTGTTTTGTGACGGATAAATTAGAAGTCCGGTGTAACCAACGACATGAGGAGACCCTCTAATTCAATATAAGATGGTCCCCCCCAACATGGTATCATTTTGGGACTCCCTTGGCTACAAAAGCACGACCCACATATCAGTTGGATAAAGAAAGCGATTCAATTCGATTCCGAATACTGTAACAACCATTGCTACAATCGGACGATATCCCCTGCTACCCCTGCACAGGCCCTATCGTCACAACAATGGATCGCGACGGCGGCTGAAAAAGACATCACCCTACCAACACGTTATGCAGGATTCTAGGATGCCTTCAACGAAACCCAGGCAGAAACCCTACCACCTCACCGACAATACAACTGTCAGATCGATCTTGTAGCAGGAGCAATGACTGGGGGAGAATGTATGCATTGTCAGCATTCCGTCCATCATTTGTTTGTTGTAACGCTTTTCGCCCTAAGTGGGATGGGTATTCCCAGACGTGGGACCCGTGCTCACTACGCCACTGGAGTCAAGCTATCCTGGCTGATGACGGCTGATAGCCAGAAACCGGTCCTAGGATGCTTGATTCCGGTCCAGGGAAGACATGGCTTGGCAGTTCGGGCTGGACTGTTCCCATGAGGCACAGGGTCAAGACTGATTTGCATATGGCCATGTCTAAACTGGGGTGGTGTAGTGGGCAAAAGAACGATGGATTTAACCCAGATCTCTTGACTGGGGGAGAATGTATGCATTGTCAGCATTCCGTCCATCATTTGTTTGTTGTAACGTTTGATGACTTAAAAGCAGCCTTTATAACAGCCCCTGTTTTGGCTCATCCCAACCCGGAAAAACCGTATATTGTGGAAGCCGATGCCTCCGAAGTGGCCATCGGGGCTGTCCTATCACAGCGTAACGTTACCTCGGGACAACTCCATCACATAGCGTATATGTCCCAGAAACTGAATGAGGCCGAAAAGAATTACACCATTGCCGAAAAAGAACTGCTGGCAATAAAGACCTCATTTACCGAATGGCGACACGTCTTGCTGGGTGCCAGAGAAAAAGTAACTGTATATAGGGACCATAGGAACCTACAGTTCATGCACTCTGCTAGGCATTTAACACCCAGACAACTACGTTGGATGCTCTTTTTTGAAGAATTCGACTTTGTGGTAACCTTCAGACCTGGGAAAGACAATAAAAAAGCGGATGCCCTTACCAGACAAGAATCAGTTCGAGAGGAAGAAGAACAAACTGAACATGCTATCATCCCTCCCCACAAAGTAATTTGTGCCCTACATACCAACGATTTCCTACAGAAAGTAGCTACAGGGAGCCGAACATGCCGATGGAGATTGTGGTTCAGGAGCCACCCTGAGTGGAAAGAGAAACAAGGCTTATTCATGAAAAATCAAGTGCTACTCATACCCACAAAGAGCCTACAGAAACAAGTGTTCCAGTGGTGCCATGACATACCTAGTGCAGGGCACAACGGAATATTCAAGACCGTGGAGCGCATTGGGAGACAGTTCTGGTGGCCCAGCATTCGCAAAGACGTTGCTCTATGGGTTAAAGAATGTGTAACATGTGCTTGCATGAAAACCGATCACTCAAAACAACAGGGGTTTTCTTCAACCGTTACCTACGCCCTCAGTTCCTTGGAAATACATATCCATTGACTTCATCACAGGCCTTCCCAAAGACCAGGGCTGCGATACGATCATGGAGGTAGTTGATTACCTCACTAAACTGGGGCATTTCATTGCTTGTCGTCAAATACCCACAGCAGGACAACTAGCGAAACTGTTACTAACACATGTCGTAACTACACGGCCTGCCCCACCGCATTGTGTCAGACCGGGGAACCCAATTCACCGCCAGATTTTGGAAAGTATGGTGTTCGGCCCTAAAAATTCAAGTAGCATTGTCCACGAGTTTCCATCCTCAAACAGATGGACAGACAGAAAGGGTCAATCAAACTCTCAAACAATATCTGAGGTGTTATGTAGACTCCACAACAGAGGCATGGGTAGATCAGTTATGGGTGGCGGAAGTAGCTTATAACAACGCTTTGCACAGCTCCACAAAAACCACCCCATTTTACAACACTTATGGCTTTCACCCTAGGTTCCTGCCCTTTCTACATCCCGAGACAGGGAACAACCTTCCAGAAGTACAGGACAGGGTCAAGCACATACGAAGCACCCTAAAAAGAACCCAGACTCAGTTACGAATCGCAAAAATTCGATATAAGCAAGAAGCCGACAAGCATCATCGCGTAGGCCCCATGTACAGCAAAGGTGATATGGTTTGGTTGTCCACAAAGAATCTCCACTTCAGAAAGCGTTCCATTTTTAATCCCAAATATATCGGGCACTATAAAATAATACGAATTCTGAATCCAGTGGCAGTGAAACTCGCCTTGCCCTCGTCTCTACGCATCCATCCCGTGTTCCATGTATCCCTTCTCAAACCTTCCATCGCCCCTGTGAAGAAAAAAACCAGACTCCATATGGGTAAACAGTGAGCAAGAATACGAAATAGCTAAAATTCTGGACACCAAGACACGAGGAAGGAATAGATGGTATTTAATAGCATGGAAGGGGTATGGGCCGGAAGACAATTCCTGGGAACCTGCAGGTGCTATACATGCCCCCTGTTTACTTGCAGCTTTCCACAAAAGACAACCTCTACCAAACCCTCGATGGGAAGCCGTCTAAGAGGGGTGTACTGTCCAGACCGCGCGCTCCTAATCTGAAATCACCTAGTACACTTCCTGGTTTAACCCGCTAAATCGCTCAGAGACTACACGTCCCATGAGCATTAGCGGTCACGGCATGCGCGCGCAGACGCGGAAGGCTTCAAAGAGCACTTCCGCGCTGGCGGCGTTGCCGATTATTCCTTGGAGCAGAGAGGTCACGGCGCGTCCAAGTGCCGGTCATCATTCGTCCAGCGAGAACTGTTTGGAGCTTTCAGGGGCCTTGAAGCTGCGCTAAGCGGCAGCATCTTGTGTGGGTGAGAACTTGGTCTGATTTCACGCTACGCGGTAGTGCTTCCGGTAGGTGAAATCGCGGAAGGAGTTTGCTGTACTCCCTCAACCTTTGGACATACGCCCAGCAGACGCGGTAAGGGTGCGGTGCACTGCTCTTTTCCGATTGGGTCCTCCGTTGACTCTTGGCTAATAGATACAAACAATTGTAGGCTACCAGGTTACGCAAGGAGATATGCTTAGAGTGCTACCTGAGAAACTTCAAAGCTAGGCATTGCATGGATAATCCACACCTGGTGTTCCTCCTCGTTGGAGCGCCACACGTCTGTAGGCTCATGCGAGTGGCAGGAATACCGGTGTAGGGGAGACATCCATATTTGGGGCATTTATGTATATGCTACTATGTCAGTGATACCGTGTGGAGTATAACACGGAACATTGGTCACGAACGTTCCACAAACAAGTGTGTGTGATATTGGAAATTGCTTCTTTCTCTCTGGATTGTGCAAAATGGATATAGAAAGATCCGCGTGTAAATTGTCATGATTATGTTTCCCTAACAGGGGATTGTGGTTGAGTCAAGAAGAACTCATACAACCTCTGAGATGCCCTGACCTATCGCATTTGGGTACGTGTTGATTTGGAAGAGGAATGCATGCATAGCGAGACTACCCTGAGTGTAGCAAAGGCGTATGACTAATGATGGTTTCCTCATTATAGTGGTACATACATCTTATGTGATACGAAGCATTGTCCTCAGGACCCTCAAGCTGGGGGTGAAACACAAAGCCTAACATCTGATGAATTTCGCAACTCGTTCTTTTCTTTTACAGGTAGTTATTTGTTATTAGAGAGACACGCCCATACAGACCTGGGGGGGTATAGAGGTGGGAGGAGGATTAGTGTTTTATAACGTATTTTTCTTATCTCATTACAGGTCTCCTTCCCTGCTGTCCCCTCCCTTTCCTTCCCTCGCTCGATCACTTCACTGATCTGCGCTATAATAGCCATCAGACTTGAAGCTATCAAGAGGTGGACCATATTGAGCATCGTTCCGATCCTGAGGAGCTGAGGAATCCGACACCGTGGGGGGGGGCCCAATGCCCCCACGGTCCCAGCCAGCTCCCCGCGTCCTTCGGGAGCCGGCATTGCTTCTCCACATGGGGAGCTGCTGACATGCAGCTCCCCGTGTAGAAAAGCAATATCATTTGGATTTTGAAAGAGAGAGCAGGTTTCCCTGCTCTCTCTCATAATCCTAATGAAGTTTGCTATGGGAGGGCGGGAGACTCCCGCCCTCTCATAGCAAACAACAGTGTCCTGGGGGTGGGCACCCCAGGACACTGTAGGAGCCGGCCCTGGGGGGTGGCGGTCCCTAGGGCCCTCGAGGGCTCCAGGAGGGGAGCCACGCAGCCCCCCTCCCCCTATTAAGTTATAAACATTTTGCCCCCGGGATTTGGCCCACCTGGGGGTTAATTATTAACGAAGCGCGGAAGCCCGCGCTTAGGGTTTTTTTTTTCTGCCCGGATCCGCTCAGCCTGCGCGCATTTCGCCGTTTAAAAAAAAAAAAAAAAAAAAAGGGAGCCCCAGGGGGTCCTTCTGGGACCCCCTAGCAACACTAGAGTGTCAGAGTATTTCTACCCTGCCCCCTTTACATCTTTCACACACTTATTTCCCTCACCTAATCAGCCTCGCTTCTACCAAGGCACAAAATGGCTGCCAACAGTTCCTGGTTTCGAATGTAGACAGACACTAGACAGTCAATTAGCATTTAGCGCGTGATCAGGAGGGTGCGCGCTCGGTTCGCAGAGGGTGCGCTTACGGTGCGCATAGGGTGCACGGATCTTCCGAGGCCATAGATATATCTATCTTTTTTACTCTAATTTTCTCAGGAACTACTGAACGGATCTACACCATTTATTCAAAAGGCAGGAGTCTGAACTGAGGACCACCTCTTTGCCAAATTTGGTGTAATTCCGTTCAGCAGTTCGGGCTTTAGCTGCGTCAACAAGTCCTATGGGAAATTGCATGGGGAAAACGCGTTGTGTACCCCCCTTTTTTCTCAGCCCCCGCTTGACGAATCACCATGAAACTCTCAGGATAGGAGCGGACCGGAGCTGGCCAAAAGTTTGGAAAATTTTGTGAAGATTCGTCAACCGGCGCCAGACTTATTGGGAATAGAATGTTGCGGATTTCCTATGGAAAATAGGTCCTAACAATAACTACCTACTGGTGACCGCCAGTAGTTAATTACTATTCCCACTCCAAACTGTATCAACTGAGGATGGGTGCTGGACACTAAACATATATAATTTACTATTACCACACCAAACTACATAAAGTCAGGGAAGGTGCTGGACACGAAACATATATAATTTACTATTCCTACTCCAAACTGTATCAACTCAGGGTAGGTGCTGGACACTAAACATATATAATTTACTATTCCTACTCTAAACTACATTAACTAAGGGAAGATGCTGGACACTAAACATATATAATTTGCTAACCCCACTTCCAAACTGTATTAAATCAGGGAAGGTTCTGGACACTAAACATATATAATGTACTATTCACACTTCAAACTGTATTAACTCAAGGAAGGCGCTGGACACTAAACATATATAATTTATATTCTCACTCCAAACTTGAAAAAGTCAGGGAAGGTGTTGGATAGTGAACATATATAATTTACTATTCTCACTCCAAACTAGAAAAAGTCAGGGAAGGTGCCGGACACTAAACATATATAATTTACTATTCCCACTCTAAACTAGAAAAAGTCAGGGAAGGTGCTGGACTCTAAACATACATAAATAACTATTCCCACTCCAAACTGTATCAACTCAGGGAAGGTGCTGGACACTAAACATATAGGGGCAGATTTATGAGCCCCTTGCGCCACTTTTGCGTCACTTTTCCCATGTTAAAAGTGACGCAAAAGTGGCGCAAGGGGCTCATAAATCTGCCCCATATAATTTACTATTCCCACTCCAAACTACATGAACTCAGGGAAGGTGCTGGACACTAAACATATATAATGTACTTTTCCCACTCCAAACTTGAAAAAGGCAGGGAAGGTGCTGCACACTAAACATATTTAATTGACTATTCCCACTCCAAACTGTATTAACTCAGGGTAGGTGCTGGACATTAAACATATCATTTACTATTCCCACTCCAAACTACATTAACTCAGGGAAGGTGCTGGACACTAAACATATATAAGGTACTATTCCCACTCCAAATTTGAAAAAGTCAGGGAAGGTGCTGGACAATAAACATATTTAATTTACTATTCCCACTCCAAATTGTATTAACTCAGGGAAGGTGCTGGACACTATGGGGTCGATTCCGATCCAGGTCAGACAGCTCTCCGAGAGCTGTTTGTAGCCTTACCTTGCGACTGACCCGTACCCGGAGCCGGTCCGTCCGGGCGATGATGTACGATGTGCATAACTGACACAAATCCGACCCACACGTAGGCTGCGAATCAAGCTTAATTTTCCATACGAGCCGTACCTCCGATCGCCGACCGAGTCGCCCGGAAGCAGTATCCACAGCAGTTTCGGACGGACAAGTACGATGCACAAATCATAGGTGCCGGACGGGTCGCCACGTACAGCATATCACAGCATCCAGAAAAGAAGCATATCCGGTACGATTTGCGCCAGAACACAATCCACGGCTATAAGATGGACCAGCTAGCAACGGGTACGAGACGGAGCAACAAGCAGCGTGTACGAGATGAAAACATCATGAATCCCATCGCGCAGGTCATACCAGTACTGTACATCTATGACCTGATCAGGAACAGACGCGGACGGCGCAGACGGTAAGTCAGACACCCACCACACAAACAAATGTACACGCCAAATGCCACACACACCCAGGGGATCCATATCCTGGCCACTAGCAACAGGCCATCATAGGGGTTGCATGGCTATCACTACTGCCACCCCCACTCATAGGGACTATGTTGCCCATCACTACTGCCACCCCCACCCATAGGGGTTATTTTGCCCATCACTACTGCTACCCTCACCCATAGGGGTTATGTTGCACAGAACTCCTGCCACCCCCACTCATAGGGGACCTGTTGCCCATCACTACTGCCACCCCCACCCAAAGGGACTATGTTGCCCATCACTCCTGCCACCACCACTCATAGGGCTTTTGTTGCCCAGCACTCCTTCCACCCCCACTCATAGGGGACCTGTTGCCCATCACTACTGCCACCCCCACTCATAGGGACTGTGTTGCCCATCACTACCGCCACCCCCACCCATATGGGTTATTTTGCCCATCACTATTGCCACCCCCACCCATAAGGACTATGTTGCCCATCACTACTGCCACCCCCACCCATAGGGACTATGTTGCCCATCACTACTGCCACCCCCACTCATAGGGCCTATGTTGCCCATCACTACTGCCACGCCCACCCACAGGGGTTATGTTGCCCATCACTACTGCCAACCCCACCCATAGGGACTATGTTGCTCAGCACTCCTGCCACCCCCACCCATAGGGACTATGTTTTCCATCACTACTGCCACCCCACCCATAGGGACTATGTTGCCCAGCCCTCCTGCCACCCCCACTCATAGAGACCTGTTGCCCATCACTACTGCCACCCCCACTCATAGGGACTATGTTGCCCATCACTCCTGCCACCCCCACCCGTAGGGGACCTGTTGCCCATCACTCCTGCCACCCATAGGGACCTTGTTGCCCATCATTACTGCCACCCCCACCCATAGGAACTATGTTGCCCAGCACTCCTGCCACCCACACTCATAGGGGACCTGTTGCCCATCACTACTGCCACCCTCACCCATAGGGACTATGTTGGCCATCACTACTGCCACCCCCACCCATAGGGACTATGTTGCCCAGCACTCCTTCCACCCCCACTCATAGGGGGCCTGTTGCCCATCACTACTGCCACCCCCACCCATAGGGCTTATGTTGCCCATCACGTCTTGCCACCCCCACCCATATGGGACCTGTTGCCCGTCACTACTGCCACCCCGACCGATAGGAAATATGTTGCCCATCACACCTGCCACCCCCACTCATAGGGCTTATGTTGCCCATCACTACTGCCACCCCCACTCATAGGGCTCATGTTGCCCATCACTACTGCCACCACCACCCATAGGGACTATGCTGCCCATCACTACTGCCACCCCCACCAATAGGGGTTATGTTGCCCATCACTACTGCCACCCCCACCCATGGGGACTATGTTGCCCATCACTACTGCCACCCCCACCCATAGGGGTTATGTTGCCCATCACTACTGCCATCCCCACCCATAGGGACTATGTTGCCCAGCACTCCTGCCACCCCCACCCATAGGGGACCTGTTGCTCATCACTACTGCCACCCCCACCCATAGGATGGGTGATGCACCACACATCCATCATACACCAAAATTAGGTATGTCAGCAAAAAACATCCCCCTAACATCATGACAACAGTGTGTAGTCTGTGACAAATGCCCACAACAGTGAATATGACTTCGAACATACAATGTAACTACCATCACATGTGTGACCAAAAACTGAGTGTGGCCTACACAAAGCAAGCATCACAATAGCACTGTGTCAATGTGCACTAACACCCTCTCACTGTGTAGAACAAAAGTTAAGTGTGGGGTTCCAAACTGCAGCAAATGTTGAGCATTGTGGTGATGGTGTCTAAAACCCCCCTCATCACAGTGACCAAAAGGTAAGTGTCATCATAGTCAAAGCTGCAAATGCCAAACAGCATGTACGATTTCTGGTCCCAACACATAAAACACTTTTGTGGCAAAGTAGTGGTTGTGTCCCATACCCACAGAGATGTGGTGAGGCTAACAGTGCTGTGAAAACCTAACATACTCGGGGGCCATGTTCAGACAAGCACCACCCATGGGGGCTGACATTGCATACAGTGTGCAATGACACAAAAGCAGAAGTGACCATCACTAAGCACATCTCGAAAATAGACACACAAATCAAAACATCCTGTGTAGACTGTAGGTGTCAGGTCACAAACTCCCATTCCATGGCAGCAATGGGACCTAACAACCAGGATGAATGTGCAGAATGATGTGATATGACGCACAGGGACAGCAGGGAAAATCACAAAAATAACATCCAGACAACAGCAATACCAATGCACTGGTGCAGATGCACAAACACAAACAGGCAACCTCACACTGCACATCTGATACAACATGTGTGTGTGTGTGTGTGTGTGTCAGTGTCCACAGGCAACTACACAACACATGAGGGGGGCTGAACCACAGTGAGACAGATATGGACACAGTGCCATATAAAAGTAACCCATCATTGGGCCCCCCTTAGTGGGCAATCAGGCATTGTGAGATGAGAGAGAGCACAACGGACACATGTGACTCAAGCTGGAATGAACAGCAACTAACACAGCAAGAGACTGACACTCAACAGCACTACCCCCAGGGACCATACATTTGGGTGACACAACCCTGCAAGAAACATGCACTGTGATGACAAAGGTAGATGTCGTACAAACTGTGAAACCCAGACATGTGTCCTGTGCCACAAACATATATCACACCCACACAAACACAAATCACTCAGCATGGCCCGTCATCCATGGACAAACGGGAGGTAGGGGCCGATCCATGCAATCATTCACATCTGTCCAACCTCAACACCACACACCCTGAACTGCACCAATGTGCATCTGTGAAGCCCACATGGACAGGTGACATTGCACATGCACCCTGGCATTGTCAGCATTCCGTCCATCATTTGTTTGCTGTAACGTTTGATGACTTAAAAGCAGCCTTTATAACAGCCCCTGTTTTGGCTCATCCCAACCCGGAAAAACCGTATATTGTGGAAGCCGATGCCTCCGAAGTGGCCATCGGGGCTGTCCTATCACAGCGTAACGTTACCTCGGGACAACTCCATCACATAGCGTATATGTCCCAGAAACTGAATGAGGCCGAAAAGAATTACACCATTGCCGAAAAAGAACTGCTGGCAATAAAGACCTCATTTACCGAATGGCGACACGTCTTGCTGGGTGCCAGAGAAAAAGTAACTGTATATAGGGACCATAGGAACCTACAGTTCATGCACTCTGCTAGGCATTTAACACCCAGACAACTACGTTGGATGCTCTTTTTTGAAGAATTTGACTTTGTGGTAACCTTCAGACCTGGGAAAGACAATAAAAAAGCGGATGCCCTTACCAGACAAGAATCAGTTCGAGAGGAAGAAGAACAAACTGAACATGCTATCATCCCTCCTCACAAAGTAATTTGTGCCCTACATACCAACGATTTCCTACAGAAAGTAGCTACAGGGAGCCGAACATGCCGATGGAGATTGTGGTTCAGGAGCCACCCTGAGTGGAAAGAGAAACAAGGCTTATTCATGAAAAATCAAGTGCTACTCATACCCACAAAGAGCCTACAGAAACAAGTGTTCCAGTGGTGCCATGACATACCTAGTGCAGGGCACAACGGAATATTCAAGACCGTGGAGCGCATTGGGAGACAGTTCTGGTGGCCCAGCATTCGCAAAGACGTTGCTCTATGGGTTAAAGAATGTGTAACATGTGCTTGCATGAAAACCGATCACTCAAAACAACAGGGGTTTTCTTCAACCGTTACCTACGCCCTCAGTTCCTTGGAAATACATATCCATTGACTTCATCACAGGCCTTCCCAAAGACCAGGGCTGCGATACGATCATGGAGGTAGTTGATTACCTCACTAAACTGGGGCATTTCATTGCTTGTCGTCAAATACCCACAGCAGGACAACTAGCGAAACTGTTACTAACACATGTCGTAACTACACGGCCTGCCCCACCGCATTGTGTCAGACCGGGGAACCCAATTCACCGCCAGATTTTGGAAAGTATGGTGTTCGGCCCTAAAAATTCAAGTAGCATTGTCCACGAGTTTCCATCCTCAAACAGATGGACAGACAGAAAGGGTCAATCAAACTCTCAAACAATATCTGAGGTGTTATGTAGACTCCACAACAGAGGCATGGGTAGATCAGTTATGGGTGGCGGAAGTAGCTTATAACAACGCTTTGCACAGCTCCACAAAAACCACCCCATTTTACAACACTTATGGCTTTCACCCTAGGTTCCTGCCCTTTCTACATCCCGAGACAGGGAACAACCTTCCAGAAGTACAGGACAGGGTCAAGCACATACGAAGCACCCTAAAAAGAACCCAGACTCAGTTACGAATCGCAACAATTCGATATAAGCAAGAAGCCGACAAGCATCATCGCGTAGGCCCCATGTATAGCAAAGGTGATATGGTTTGGTTGTCCACGAAGAATCTCCACTTCAGAAAGCGTTCCATTTTTAATCCCAAATATATCGGGCACTATAAAATAATACGAATTCTGAATCCAGTGGCAGTGAAACTCGCCTTGCCCTCGTCTCTACGCATCCATCCCGTGTTCCATGTATCCCTTCTCAAACCTTCCATCGCCCCTGTGAAGAAAAAAACCAGACTCCATATGGGTAAACAGTGAGCAAGAATACGAAATAGCTAAAATTCTAGACACCAAGACACGAGGAAGGAATAGATGGTATTTAATAGCATGGAAGGGGGATGGGCCGGAAGACAATTCCTGGGAACCTGCAGGTGCTATACATGCCCCCTGTTTACTTGCAGCTTTCCACAAAAGACAACCTCTACCAAACCCTCGATGGGAAGCCGTCTAAGAGGGGTGTACTGTCCAGACCGCGTGCTCCTAATCTGAAATCACCTAGTACACTTCCTGGTTTAACCCGCTAAATCGCTCAGAGACTACACGTCCCATGAGCATTAGCGGTCACGGCATGCGCGCGCAGACGCGGAAGGCTTCAAAGAGCACTTCCGCGCTGGCGGCGTTGCCGATTATTCCTTGGAGCAGAGAGGTCACGGCGCGTCCAAGTGCCGGTCATCATTCGTCCAGCGAGAACTTTTTGGAGCTTTCTGGGGCCTTGAAGCTGCGCTAAGCGGCAGCATCTTGTGTGGGTGAGAACTTGGTCTGATTTCACGCTACGCGGTAGTGCTTCCGGTAGGTGAAATCGCGGAAGGAGTTTGCTGTACTCCCTCAACCTTTGGACATACGCCCAGCAGACGCGGTAAGGGTGCGGTGCACTGCTCTTTTCCGATTGGGTCCTCTGTTGACTCTTGGCTAATAGATACAAACAATTGTAGGCTACCAGGTTACGCAAGGAGATATGCTTAGAGTGCTACCTGAGAAACTTCAAAGCTAGGCATTGCATGGATAATCCACACCTGGTGTTCCTCCTCGTTGGAGCGCCACACGTCTGTAGGCTCATGCGAGTGGCAGGAATACCGGTGTAGGGGAGACATCCATATTTGGGGCATTTATGTATATGCTACTATGTCAGTGATACCGTGTGGAGTATAACACGGAACATTGGTCACGAACGTTCCACAAACAAGTGTGTGTGATATTGGAAATTGCTTCTTTCTCTCTGGATTGTGCAAAATGGATATAGAAAGATCCGCGTGTAAATTGTCATGATTATGTTTCCCTAACAGGGGATTGTGGTTGAGTCAAGAAGAACTCATACAACCTCTGAGATGCCCTGACCTATCGCATTTGGGTACGTGTTGATTTGGAAGAGGAATGCATGCATAGCGAGACTACCCTGAGTGTAGCAAAGGCGTATGACTAATGATGGTTTCCTCATTATAGTGGTACATACATCTTATGTGATACGAAGCATTGTCCTCAGGACCCTCAAGCTGGGGGTGAAACACAAAGCCTAACATCTGATGAATTTCGCAACTCGTTCTTTTCTTTTACAGGTAGTTATTTGTTATTAGAGAGGCACGCCCATACAGACCTGGGGGGTATAGAGGTGGGAGGAGGATTAGTGTTTTATAACGTATTTTTCTTATCTCATTACAGGTCTCCTTCCCTGCTGTCCCCTCCCTTTCCTTCCCTCGCTCGATCACTTCACTGATCTGCGCTATAATAGCCATCAGACTTGAAGCTATCAAGAGGTGGACCATATTGAGCATCGTTCCGATCCTGAGGAGCTGAGGAATCCGACACCGTGGGGGGGGGGCCAATGCCCCCACGGTCCCAGCCAGCTCCCCGCGTCCTTCGGGAGCCGGCATTGCTTTTCCACATGGGGAGCTGCTGACATGCAGCTCCCCGTGTAGAAAAGCAATATCGTTTGGATTTTGAAAGAGAGAGCAGGTTTCCCTGCTCTCTCTCATAATCCTAATGAAGTTTGCTATGGGAGGGCGGGAGACTCCCGCCCTCTCATAGCAAACAACAGTGTCCTGGGGGTGGGCACCCCAGGACACTGTAGGAGCCGGCCCTGGGGGGTGGCGGTCCCTAGGGCCCTCGAGGGCTCCAGGAGGGGAGCCACGCAGCCCCCCTCCCCCTATTAAGTTATAAACATTTTGCCCCCGGGATTTGGCCCACCTGGGGGTTAATTATTAACGAAGCGCGGAAGCCCGCGCTTAGGGTTTTTTTTTTCTGCCCGGATCCGCTCAGCCTGCGCGCATTTCGCCGTTTAAAAAAAAAAAAAAAAAAAAGGGAGCCCCAGGGGGTCCTTCTGGGACCCCCTAGCAACACTAGAGTGTCAGAGTATTTCTACCCTGCCCCCTTTACATCTTTCACACACTTATTTCCCTCACCTAATCAGCCTCGCTTCTACCAAGGCACAAAATGGCTGCCAACAGTTCCTGGTTTCGAATGTAGACAGACACTTGACAGTCAATTAGCATTTAGCGCATGATCAGGAGGGTGCGCGCTCGGTTCGCAGAGGGTGCGCTTACGGTGCGCATAGGGTGCACGGATCTTCCGAGGCCATAGATATATCTATCTTTTTTACTCTAATTTTCTCAGGAACTACTGAACGGATCTACACCATTTATTCAAAAGGCAGGAGTCTGAACTGAGGACCACCTCTTTGCCAAATTTGGTGTAATTCCGTTCAGCAGTTCGGGCTTTAGCTGCGTCAACAAGTCCTATGGGAAATTGCATGGGGAAAACGCGTTGTGTACCCCCCTTTTTTCTCAGCCCCCGCTTGACGAATCACCATGAAACTCTCAGGATAGGAGCGGACCGGAGCTGGCCAAAAGTTTGGAAAATTTTGTGAAGATTCGTCAACCGGCGCCAGACTTATTGGGAATAGAATGTTGCGGATTTCCTAAGGAAAATAGGTCCTAACAATAACTACCTACTGGTGACCGCCAGTAGTTAATTACTATTCCCACTCCAAACTGTATCAACTGAGGATGGGTGCTGGACACTAAACATATATAATTTACTATTACCACACCAAACTACATAAAGTCAGGGAAGGTGCTGGACACGAAACATATATAATTTACTATTCCTACTCCAAACTGTATCAACTCAGGGTAGGTGCTGGACACTAAACATATATAATTTACTATTCCTACTCTAAACTACATTAACTAAGGGAAGATGCTGGACACTAAACATATATAATTTGCTAACCCCACTTCCAAACTGTATTAACTCAGGGAAGGTTCTGGACACTAAACATATATAATGTACTATTCACACTTCAAACTGTATTAACTCAAGGAAGGCGCTGGACACTAAACATATATAATTTACTATTCTCACTCCAAACTTGAAAAAGTCAGGGAAGGTGTTGGATAGTGAACATATATAATTTACTATTCTCACTCCAAACTAGAAAAAGTCAGGGAAGGTGCCGGACACTAAACATATATAATTTACTATTCCCACTCTAAACTAGAAAAAGTCAGGGAAGGTGCTGGACTCTAAACATACATAAATAACTATTCCCACTCCAAACTGTATCAACTCAGGGAAGGTGCTGGACACTAAACATATAGGGGCAGATTTATGAGCCCCTTGTGCCACTTTTGCGTCACTTTTCCCATGTTAAAAGTGACGCAAAAGTGGCGCAAGGGGCTCATAAATCTGCCCCATATAATTTACTATTCCCACTCCAAACTACATGAACTCAGGGAAGGTGCTGGACACTAAACATATATAATGTACTTTTCCCACTCCAAACTTGAAAAAGGCAGGGAAGGTGCTGCACACTAAACATATTTAATTGACTATTCCCACTCCAAACTGTATTAACTCAGGGTAGGTGCTGGACATTAAACATATCATTTACTATTCCCACTCCAAACTACATTAACTCAGGGAAGGTGCTGGACACTAAACATATATAAGGTACTATTCCCACTCCAAATTTGAAAAAGTCAGGGAAGGTGCTGGACAATAAACATATTTAATTTACTATTCCCACTCCAAATTGTATTAACTCAGGGAAGGTGCTGGACACTATGGGGTCGATTCCGATCCAGGTCAGACAGCTCTCCGAGAGCTGTTTGTAGCCTTACCTTGCGACTGACCCGTACCCGGAGCCGGTCCGTCCGGGCGATGACGTACGATGTGCATAACTGACACAAATCCGACCCACACGTAGGCTGCGAATCAAGCTTAATTTTCCATACGAGCCGTACCTCCGATCGCCGACCGAGTCGCCCGGAAGCAGTATCCACAGCAGTTTCGGCCGGACAAGTACGATGCACAAATCATAGGTGCCGGACGGGTCGCCACGTACAGCATATCACAGCATCCAGAAAAGAAGCATATCCGGTACGATTTGCGCCAGAACACAATCCACGGCTATAAGATGGACCAGCTAGCAACGGGTACGAGACGGAGCAACAAGCAGCGTGTACGAGATGAAAACATCATGAATCCCATCGCGCAGGTCATACCAGTACTGTACATCTATGACCGGATCAGGAACAGACGCGGACGGCGCAGACGGTAAGTCAGACACCCACCACACAAACAAATGTACACGCCAAATGCCACACACACCCAGGGGATCCATATCCTGGCCACTAGCAACAGGCCATCATAGGGGTTGCATGGCTATCACTACTGCCACCCCCACTCATAGGGACTATGTTGCCCATCACTACTGCCACCCCCACCCATAGGGGTTATTTTGCCCATCACTACTGCTACCCTCACCCATAGGGGTTATGTTGCACAGAACTCCTGCCACCCCCACTCATAGGGGACCTGTTGCCCATCACTACTGCCACCCCCACCCAAAGGGACTATGTTGCCCATCACTCCTGCCACCACCACTCATAGGGCTTTTGTTGCCCAGCACTCCTTCCACCCCCACTCATAGGGGACCTGTTGCCCATCACTACTGCCACCCCCACTCATAGGGACTGTGTTGCCCATCACTACCGCCACCCCCACCCATATGGGTTATTTTGCCCATCACTATTGCCACCCCCACCCATAGGGACTATGTTGCCCATCACTACTGCCACCCCCACCCATAGGGACTATGTTGCCCATCACTACTGCCACCCCCACTCATAGGGCTTATGTTGCCCATCACTACTGCCACGCCCACCCACAGGGGTTATGTTGCCCATCACTACTGCCAACCCCACCCATAGGGACTATGTTGCTCAGCACTCCTGCCACCCCCACCCATAGGGACTATGTTTTCCATCACTACTGCCACCCCACCCATAGGGACTATGTTGCCCAGCCCTCCTGCCACCCCCACTCATAGAGACCTGTTGCCCATCACTACTGCCACCCCCACTCATAGGGACTATGTTGCCCATCACTACTGCCACCCCCACCCGTAGGGGACCTGTTGCCCATCACTCCTGCCACCCATAGGGACCTTGTTGCCCATCATTACTGCCACCCCCACCCATAGGAACTATGTTGCCCAGCACTCCTGCCACCCACACTCATAGGGGACCTGTTGCCCATCACTACTGCCACCCTCACCCATAGGGACTATGTTGGCCATCACTACTGCCACCCCCACCCATAGGGACTATGTTGCCCAGCACTCCTTCCACCCCCACTCATAGGGGGCCTGTTGCCCATCACTACTGCCACCCCCACCCATAGGGCTTATGTTGCCCATCACGTCTTGCCACCCCCACCCATATGGGACCTGTTGCCCATCACTACTGCCACCCCGACCGATAGGAAATATGTTGCCCATCACACCTGCCACCCCCACTCATAGGGCTTATGTTGCCCATCACTACTGCCACCCCCACTCATAGGGCTCATGTTGCCCATCACTACTGCCACCACCACCCATAGGGACTATGCTGCCCATCACTACTGCCACCCCCACCAATAGGGGTTATGTTGCCCATCACTACTGCCACCCCCACCCATGGGGACTATGTTGCCCATCACTACTGCCACCCCCACCCATAGGGGTTATGTTGCCCATCACTACTGCCATCCCGACCCATAGGGACTATGTTGCCCAGCACTCCTGCCACCCCCACCCATAGGGGACCTGTTGCTCATCACTACTGCCACCCCCACCCATAGGATGGGTGATGCACCACACATCCATCATACACCAAAATTAGGTATGTCAGCAAAAAACATCCCCCTAACATCATGACAACAGTGTGTAGTCTGTGACAAATGCCCACAACAGTGAATATGACTTCGAACATACAATGTAACTACCATCACATGTGTGACCAAAAACTGAGTGTGGCCTACACAAAGCAAGCATCACAATAGCACTGTGTCAATGTGCACTAACACCCTCTCACTGTGTAGAACAAAAGTTAAGTGTGGGGTTCCAAACTGCAGCAAATGTTGAGCATTGTGGTGATGGTGTCTAAAACCCCCCTCATCACAGTGACCAAAAGGTAAGTGTCATCATAGTCAAAGCTGCAAATGCCAAACAGCATGTACGATTCCTGGTCCCAACACATAAAACACTTTTGTGGCAAAGTAGTGGTTGTGTCCCATACCCACAGAGATGTGGTGAGGCTAACAGTGCTGTGAAAACCTAACATACTCGGGGGCCATGTTCAGACAAGCACCACCCATGGGGGCTGACATTGCATACAGTGTACAATGACACAAAAGCAGAAGTGACCATCACTAAGCACATCTCGAAAATAGACACACAAATCAAAACATCCTGTGTAGACTGTAGGTGTCAGGTCACAAACTCCCATTTCATGGCAGCAATGGGACCTAACAACCAGGATGAATGTGCAGAATGATGTGATATGACGCACAGGGACAGCAGGGAAAATCACAAAAATAACATCCAGACAACAGCAATACCAATGCACTGGTGCAGATGCACAAACACAAACAGGCAACCTCACACTGCACATCTGATACAACATGTGTGTGTGTGTGTGTGTGTGTGTGTGTCAGTGTCCACAGGCAACTACACAACACATGAGGGGGGCTGAACCACAGTGAGACAGATATGGACACAGTGCCATATAAAAGTAACCCATCATTGGGCCCCCCTTAGTGGGCAATCAGGCATTGTGAGATGAGAGAGAGCACAACGGACACATGTGACTCAAGCTGGAATGAACAGCAACTAACACAGCAAGAGACTGACACTCAACAGCACTACCCCCAGGGACCATACAATTGGGTGACACAACCCTGCAAGAAACATGCACTGTGATGACAAAGGTAGATGTCGTACAAACTGTGAAACCCAGACATGTGTCCTGTGCCACAAACATATATCACACCCACACAAACACAAATCACTCAGCATGGCCCGTCATCCATGGACAAACGGGAGGTAGGGGCCGATCCATGCAATCATTCACATCTGTCCAACCTCAACACCACACACCCTGAACTGCACCAATGTGCATCTGTGAAGCCCACATGGACAGGTGACATTGCACATGCACCCATGACAAACACAGTAATGTTGGGGGACAGTCTACAACCCTGGTGAATGACAGGCATACTGCACAGTATGCGGTACATGGCCATGACGTCAATGCTCCCGTAACCTTCGGAATCCCTGCCACTGTCCCAGGACAATGCAGAAGCCAAGGAGAACCACAAGGCACACATGCTGACACTTGTCAACATTGCAGCCCTGAACCTGACGAGTGGAAGCAGTCACACACACAGGCACATGTCTCAATCACCGAAAGGTACCACCTAGGGACAACTACATGATATTGCGAACAAACAAGTGCCTTGGGGACCTCTGACTGTGTCCCATCTGCGTCTGACCACATCATCACCACTCCGAACTGACAAATCCCAATGATGAAACACCAATTAACAGTAGTTTGTAATGCACCCACACATCTGGTAGCCCAGGACAAAGATGTGGGATGAACACAGTACAACTCAGCAAGCATCAACAACAGGAACATATCAAGGGAACACTGCCTGTGTATAAAAAGGGATGTGGACACACACACACACATGCTCACACAACACACACCATGGGCCCAGGCAATGTCACGGAACAACACACTTTCTTGAGGGGACTCAACTCCTGTGGAAGCTCAGCTGTGCCAAACATAGTCCCAGCAGGTCTCAGTCATGTCAGCAGAACACTTGGTCAGTCAGCCATCAGTTACCACCCAATGAAGGCTCTGGTCACAACAGCCTGGGTACAGGAGTGTCCCTTAAGTCATCTGCACATACTCAATACATATGTCCAGCAAGTTGCACAGAGGACCCAGTTGCTCCTACACCAATGATGCCCACACCTGCATGTCCAGTGGAGATGCGCCCACAGTCAGGGAAATAGACAAATTGTACAATGGGAAGCACATCATATGTGCATGTGTGCCAGCCACATATGTGACCATGAAAATGAAACGTTTACAGAGATGTTCACAATTTGTTAATCATGACACACCCAGTTAGCTGCAAAAGATGACATGGATACCAACCAGAATAGGATGCATATCTCATGGACCACATGGAGTACATCACATCAACACCTCAGTATTCAACATTGGAAATCCAGCATTATAACTGCAAGGTTATGGTAAAAATCATCAACATAATGTACAGCTAAATCAAATTCACAAGGATAAATACAAATGCTTTATTCAGCAAAATTGAAATGCAAAGTCCTTTCAAAACAAAGGCCAATGGCTAGTCCATATCCAAATGTCAACAATGTGATATGATTGACAACTGTCACATGTTGCTTGCCTGCACTGGTAAGGACAGGGGACATCCACTCGGAGGGGCATGCATGGGGGCAGGCCAGGCACCGCAGGGACAGGATCAGGGCTCAACAGAAGGAGGCAGTGAAGGGGTGGTGGATGCAGGAGAGTCACTGGCAACTGCAGGGGAGGTGTCTGACATAGTGGGTGCAGTCACAACTGTGGGGCACAAGTCAGATGGGGTGGGTGCCAGCACAACTGCATTGGGCAGGTTAGATGGAGTGGACTGGATCCCCACTGCAATGCCCAAGTCAGACGGGGTGGTCGTGGACTCCACTGCAGTGCCCAAGTCCATGGGAGCGGAATGGGGTTCAAGTGAGGTCGGCAGGACAGAGGGGGGGCCACGGTCCCCACACCAGTGGCACAAACAGTCTGACCTGGGGGGTGGGTGTGGAAGAGCAAGTGGTAGGGGGAGGGCTGGAGCATTTTGGGATTGGTGTATCTGTGGGTGGGGGAACCTGGGGCAGGGTGTGGCGGGGATCCTCTGGATTGGTGGCCTGGGGGATGGAGGACGGAGACTGTGTCGTGGAGCTGAGGGGCAGGGGTGGGGTCTTACTCTTCTGGCTCCGTGGGGACTTGCGGGTGGGGGCCTCAGTCTGACTGTGCCTGGGGGAGGGTGTGATGGGCACTCCCCTATGTGTGTGGGGACTTCCTCTTCCCCTTGAAAGCTGGATCTACTGGATCGGTGGGGAAGAGGCCAAGGTCACAGAGGAAGAGCTTCTTGGGAGATGGGGTTGCAGGTGGGGCAAGGGAAGGGGTCCGGGAGGGAGAGGTATCAGAGGACTGCGTAGTGGTTGTGGATGCCTGTGTGTGTGTTTGCAAACCATCCCCTGTGAGTGTGGTATCAGTCCCCTGAGGTTGCTTGTGTGTAAGTCTAAACCTTGGTTTGGGTGTTTGTGTGCTGCTCCTTACAAAGCAGAAAGTACGATTCATACAGAAATACCATTTCCGTATGATTCGTACAAAACTACGTGCGGCGAAAAAATACCCACAATTCCGATCCGGGACATCGCGTACGTGATGTCCGGATGGAGTCAGGCAGCGTTTTATGGACTAGCAAGTACGATTCGTGACTACGTCACTCCGCACGGAGCATTTTTTACGCCAGCCAAAAACGGCCGGGAAATTGAGGACGACGCGAACAAGGAGCACCGGTACGCGATGGACAGCCATGGACCCCATCCTACGCGTCATCCCGGCCCTCCTAGCCTATGACCTGGTGCACAGAAACCCACGCCGATGCCGCAGAAGGTCAGAACAACACCCAGGGGCAAAGGGGGAGGGGGGGCAGGGGCAGCAAACATAACCCCCACCCAAGTAAAAATGTAAATATGTCATGTACATACATGACCTCCAGGGTCTGGTCACTTCGGGGGGCGTGTCCACCAACCCCTACGTACCGTCACAATGGAAGTGGACGCGTACCCGTCACCACGACAATGGTGGTATGGACCGTACCCACGCCCCCACAGTGTGGGTACGGCCCGTACCACCATTGGAGTGGTGATGTAGGGGTACGCGCCATACCCACGCCCCCAGAGCGTGGGTATGGCCCGTACCACCATTGGAGTGGTGATGGAGGGGTACGTGCCGTACCCACGCCCCCAGAGCGTGGGTACGGCCCGTACCACCATTGGAGTGGTGATGGAGGGGTACGCGCCGTACCCACGCCCCCAGAGCGTGGGTACAGCCCGTACCACCATTGGAGTGGTGATGTAGGTGTACGTGCCGTACCCACACCCCCAGAGTGTGGGTACGGCCCGTACCACCATTGGAGTGGTGATGTAGAGGTACGCGCCGTACCCACGCCCTCAGAGCGTGGGTACGGCCCGTACCACCATTGGAGTGGGGATGTAGGGGTACACGTGGTACGGACCGTACATACACCCCCAGAGCGTGGGTATGGCTCGTACACCCCATGAATGTGGGGGTACGGTCCGTCCCACCCGTACCCCTACGGCACCAGTACAGAATGGATACAAGGCATACACACGCCACGAATGTTGGCTTAGGGCCTGGTGCAGCATATAAGCAGTATATTGGTGTGTGTGTATGCACAGGACAGCAGTGTACTGCACCAAGGGGGCGGGTGGGTGGGTGGCTGCAGAGGACTCCCAGCAGTGGACAGAGACATGTGAGGGGTGGGTGCCTATCACTCCCAGCAGTGGACAGAGATATGGGGGTGGGTGCCCAGGACTCCCAGCAGTGGACAGAGACATGTGAGGGGTGGGTGCAGAGGTGCACCAGTAGTGGACAGAGACATGGGGGTAGGTGCAGAGGAACACCAGTAGTGGACAGAGACATGGGGGTGGATGCAGAGGACTCCCAGCAGTGGACAGAGACATGTGAGGGGTGGGTGCAGAGGAATACCAGCAGTGGACAGAGACATGGGGGTGGGTGCAGAGGAACACCAGTAGTGGACAGAGACATGGGGGTGGGTGCAGAGGGCTCCCAGCAGCGAACAGAGACATGTGAGGGGTGGGTGCAGAGGAATACCAGCAGTGGGCAGAGACATGGGGGGATGGTGCAGAGGAACACCAGTAGTGGACAGAGACATGGGGGTGGGTGCATAGGAACACCAGTAGTGGACCGAGACATGGGGGTGGGTGCAGAGGAACACCAGTAGTGGACAAAGACATGGGGTGGATGCAGAGGAACACCAGTAGTGGACACAGACATGTGAGGGGTGGGTGCAGAGGAATACCAGTAGTGGACAGAGACATGGGGGTGGGTGCAGAGGAACACCCGTAGTGGACAGAGACATGGGGGTGGGTGCAGAGGACTCCCAGCAGTGGACAGAGACATGTGAGGGGTGGGTGCAGAGGAATACCAGCAGTGGACAGAGACATGGGGGTGGGTGCAGAGGGACACCAGTAGTGGACAGAGACATGGGGGTGGGTGCAGAGGACTCCCAGCACTGGACAGAGACATGTGAGGGGTGGGTTCCTATCACTCCCAACAGTGGACAGAGACATGGGGGTGGGTGCCCAGGACTCCCAGCAGTGGACAGAGACATGTGAGAGGTGGGTGCAGAGGAATACCAGTAGTGGACAGAGACATGGGGGTGGGTGCTGAGGAACACCAGTAGTGGACAGAGACATGGGGGTGGGTGCAGAGGACTCCCAGCAGTGGACAGAGACATGTGAGGGGTGGGTGCAGAGGAATACCAGCAGTGGACAGAGACATGGGGGTGGGTGCAGAGGAACACCAGTAGTGGACAGAGACATGGGGGTGGGTGCAGAGGAACACCAGTAGTGGACAGAGACATGGGGGTGGGTGCAGAGGAACACCAGTAGTGGACAGAGACATGTGAGGGGTGGGTGCAGAGGAATACCAGCAGTGGACAGAGACATGGGGGTGGGTGCAGAGGATTCCCAGCATTGTCCTGACATATGAGTGGTGGGAGCATCATCCTCAGATGAGCACAACTCCATGTGTTCATGAACGCATCCCCAATGTGCGAAAATGTTGCGAGTGCCATATCAACACATCACTGACAGCAGTGTCCCACTCCCATGAGGATGGATGTCTTTCCCCCACTGCATGACACACCACATGTGGGTGTGAGGACAAATAACACACGCACACCCACCCCTGGCAGATGCAGCACAATACACACACTGAGATCGTGCCACAAGACTGTATAGTCATGTCACTGCCTAATAAACGAAGAGAGCCAAAGAGAACACACACTGTCACGCACATTCCAGGACTGATAGGAAGGTACAGTTGCTGGCACAGCCACCAAGTAGTTGTCTCCCATGGAAGGAATAGGGTGGACTTCCCACAGATACAATGACCTCAATTGTCAGTCAGGTGACCAAATACCCTGCAGAACAAGTACCAATTGTGTGCTAGGCGGGGAGTACACACATGCATAGTGCGGAAAAGGGACAATTTCCACATGGAGGCATGGCAACATACTCTATACACAAGTACAGTGACTACCAAGGATGGCACAGACGATGCAGCCGGAGACATTGCTGAGCAGGCATGGGCCTAGTTGAAGTGATCCGTCAGCCACCAAAGAAATGTAGACACAGGTCAGGACACAACAATTGTGCAACTCCCTGCAGGGAAGATGTCAGGTGCCACAGAGGAAGGAACACTCCTTGGGACAATGTCTCCAAACACAAAGAGCATACACGAGCAAAGAATCTTTGCAGAGACCTTGTGATGGCACGCAGATACCAGGGTCCACTCCATGAGCACCACACTACAACATTTCCCAGACACGTAACACATGATCACCACCCCAACTCATGGAGCATCAGCACCAACATCAATACCTGAAAAGCAATCGTGTTCAAAGGGAAAACAAAATGCTTTATTCAGCAGTAAAATAAAATGTATAAAAGGACACTATCTACCAAGGCCATAGGCCAATCCAGATGCGATGTCCTGGGGGGGGACACATATCCACGCATCTCCCCTAGCTTGCCTGCACATTCGAAACCTCTGGTTCATCGACTGGGGTGGGGGCATCATGTGGGGAAGGACCAGGCACCGCAGGGACAGGAAGGGGAAGGGTAGGTGTTGTGGGTGCAGGAACGGACGACTCCACCACAGGGGGTGGGGCAGCAGCAAAGGTGGAGGTTAGTATGGCACTGCACACGTCCGCAAGCTCTTCCAGCATCTCCCCTGCACCCGAAAAAACCACAGGCCCCAAGGAGGGGGGGGGGGTGGGGCAGAGGGATGGGTTGCAGCGCTACTAGGGGAGGTGGTGGACAGGGGGGGGGGACTCAACTCCCCTACCCGTGGAGTGCCTTGCCCGTTTGCGTGATGGTGAAGCAGTGGGGCTGAGGCCCAGCACAGCCAAGTAGGTCTCCTTCTCAGACTGTGGGGCAGGGGAGCCTAGGGGAGTGACATTGGAGGGACTGGTGAGTGAGGCATGCGGACTCCGACTGTGGCTGCGTGTCTGCCTGTGTGCCCTAGACCCAGTGGGTGTGCCTTCTACCCCCTGAGTGTGCGTGACTGGAGGTGTGCGCTTGCCCTTCCCTGTTGGTGTGCTGACTGTGTCTGGTGTGGTGCCTGCCTGGGAATGTGTGTGTGTGCTTGGGACAGGCATGGGAGTGGGAAGTGTGGATGGTGCAGGGGTAGGTGGGGGGACCAAGCGCTACAGGAGACCCACTGCTGCCGTCAGTGACGAGTCCATGGACCTCAGCAACATCCGTTGGTCAGACATCGCTGATGACATGCCCTCCATATACGACACCATCTGTGTCAGCAGTTTGGTGTGGCTATGGAGGACAGTCAGGATCGATGTCTGCCCAACCTGCAACTGCCGCTGAATGTCCACAGACTCGGCAGTGAGGGCAGTAGGGGAGACAGGGGCAGGGGGTGCGGTGCCTGGCACGAAGGAGACACATTGTTGCCCTACACGGACAGAAGGGACCGGAGCAACTGGGAGGGCGGTGATGGGAATGGAGGGGGCGGTGACAGTTGTAGTGCTGCTGCCAGCTGTTGGAGCAGCCTCCGCCCCCTCAGGGAGTTCAGCCTCTGACCCGTCAGCGTCGTAGTCTGTGTTGGTACTACCCAGGTCCTATGCCGCACTCCCCTCGCCCTCCGTGCCACTTGATGCTGCCGACTCGCCAGGAGTGGTGGCACTGGTGCTAGATCCCTCCTCCACGTCCATGCAGGTGTCTCCCTCGGTGTCCCCCGATGATGCTGTGGGCAAGGTGAAGAGACAAGAAATAATCAGTCACCTGTGTACATCTGACACATGAGTCCAAACATAATAGGTCACAGTGCATATCATGAAATGCATCATGAGTAACATCTAGATGACTCCGCACATATGTAAGCCCTGCACTCCCCAGTTGGTTCACCCACCATGCCACCCTAAATAATGAAAATCAGGACACAACAGCAAATAACTGGATATCCAATTATACAGAGAAGCTAGTGTCTGTGAACAGTGGAGCACAGCTAGACTCTGAAGGCATGCCACCCCTTGCTCACTGTGAACGAAACAGTATTGGTGCACCCAATGCCAAATAACAGACGCCAATGCTGAAGGTGTCCCCACACTCATAGACCTGTGAGTACTTTAGAAAATCCAAAGAAATACTTTCTGATCCATTGGGAATCACAAAACGTTACACAATTGACAAGTTTGGAATGTGTGAATGTTCCACTTGTGGAACAGAATACACATGTGCATGAATATCAGAAGTCACACAAGGAGGTGCACACAAAACTAAATTTACACAGTCATTGTATGAGCTGCCAGCCTAATGCCAAGAAGCCATTGTTAAGAAGAAATGTGGTATTAGGAAGTACATATACATGGCACCACGGTGGTCCGGATGACTGGACACCGGTACGTTGGCATCAGCAACAACCAAGGACTAACCCAAATGCAAACACACTGTGGGAACATGGATATGTATAATTCCAGAACAAATTTTGGACAGAACTGTGCCTTTGTTTGAAATGTGCCAGCGTTTTCCCCCAAAGTGTAAAGGTGGTTTCTTGTGCACTTCCTTGAGAGACATCTGTCATGCAGGCACATTATTGCCCTTCACAATAATCAAAGTGAAGCATCAAAACTATTGGGACATGTTGACAAGTGTAGTGAGTGCCAAGGTACAAGACTTCTTGAATGACAACTTAAAACATGCCACCTGTCACCTGGCCATCTGTACCATGATGACACAGTTGGCAACACATCTGACACACTACCTGTCATGTGGATTGGCACACATGTCCAGACACAGGACAATGCATTAGCTAATGGCCCTGAAATAGTGTTTGAATAAGTAGCACCTGCACTGAGGAGACACCCTGATAGGAACGAAGAATGTCCACACAGATGTCAGCACACACAGACCAAACCACATAGCATCGGGAGCAAACACCGGTGCCAATAATGGATGAGCTGGAAACATGTATTGTAACTTTTGACACATGCTGCAAAGCACAAACATGACACCCTGCACAACATGTCTGGGTCACTGCACGTTGAGTGTCAGTCCAGACAATTAGCACACACAGGTCAGACCTGGCAAGGAGACATAAGGTTTTGAAATGTATGCCTTTCCTGCACAAACCCCCCCATACATGAGACAATGTGATTGAGACAGAGCAAGTAGTTACACCTCTCAATCTGTGTTCACTAAAAGGGGAATCAAGAACTCCTAAATGTACTCAACATCACCTCGTGAGGCTGACGACACATATATCTGTGACAAACAACCATCAACTGATAGTTGTACATAGACACACAGGCACTGCCCAGTGTGAGTATGCACAAGCCTAATGGGGTCACCCTGTACAGTGGACACATGTAGCACACTTTCCGTTAATACAAATTAGGGCAGGGAATAACGCCACAGAGGCCAAACTATGCTGAACACACAGAGACTGGCCACAGTGTGTGATGCCACACATGATTCCTAGGATAAGGTGTCTCATGGGACAGTAGTGGGCACACTGCTCCATGGTCCTGTTATGATCTGACTGTAACTGGAGCAACCTATGCATATCTCCCACTCATGCACATCATGTCTGAGGCCACTACATTGGTCATGCATGCTGCAAGGGTGTGTATTTAAAACCTCACACTCCTATGTGGAGCCTCAGGACAGTGCCAACAATTATGGACCCCCAAATGAGTGGACAGGATAGGGCACAGGCACGGTACCAACACATGTCACAGACCACCCCCACATATGATGCAGAAAGCATTGTGCACCGTGATGACCTTGCAGCCTAGATGACCATGTGCATTAGTGATTACACACAGACCAGGGAACACATGTCAAGGAGGGGAAGGGAGGAAGAACAGCAGCGGTTGACTAGGGGGAACAGGATATGCACTGCAAATATAAACCCTGGCAGTGTATCCATGCGACTGAGCACTTCCAAAAGCTTGTGACACACAACAGACACACATGTACCTACGCCCTTGCTGCTGCTGCTTCTCCTGTAACTGCCTATCCATGTCAGGGAAGACCACCGCCAGGACACGCTTCATTTGGTGGGTCAGGCGCCGGCGCCCGCCGTGTTTTCATGCTGGTGAGTCCCCCAGCAGGACCCGGGCGATCCTCCTGATCCAGCAACGGATGTCCGGCCAGCATTTCCTCACCGGGGCCAGGCACCAACTGCGACCCTCCACGGAGATCACGGCCCTGACGGCCCGCTTCCATATCTTCCCCTTCTCGTAGGCGGTTACCTGTGAGGATGACAAAATGAGAATAGATCACTACACCTGCTCCATGTCACAGAGACACACATTAGAACATCTTTGATTTGTTGAAGAGGGAATAGCATGCTGCAAACTAATAGCACCTTCGTCATAGGGAATTTCGCCTCTGTGTAAGCCCCAATGCACTACATGGCATTGAAAGTACACAGGTGGCATGAGGGGTGCAACACACTCCCTGATCATGGCACACACTGTACATCACAAGCAACACAAGGCTGATGGACAGCACCTCCAAGCAGTCACATGCCCCAGGCCACTGACCCAACCTCAGCAGAGTACACAGACACACACAGGCACAGATAAATCACCTGCCAGTGGCAACAGCGGATACAAACATCACTCTGCACATGTGCCACTTGCCTGGGGGGTGTCACAGGCGTGGGGCTAGCCCAGCTAGTCAGACACACAGCACGGCTTACTTCTTACATCAGATGGGTTGAGCAGTTGCCTCCTCCATGCAGCTGTGGTGCAACACTCCACATAGACACTCACCCACATGACAAGGAACATTCACACACATCAATATCCAGGGGGGGTACACATCATTTGGTCACTCTCACCACAGCTCCACTAAACTCACACACATCTGTGGGTACAGTCACCTGTCACACCGGGGGGAACACTGAATCACCTCAGGACTATAGAACAAGAATGGCCAAGAGGATTAGCCATGCTGAATGTGCCATGCACCATGCAGTGAATGTCACAGTAAGCACAATGCAAGTGAGGAGTGCACACATGAACCACATCATGCTCTGCATGACAGACCTAAGCCATTCCCCCCCCCCGGGACCCACTCTAAACAACATTGCATGTCTGTCACACCTGGACACAATGCCAGAAGTGCCAGTCACAAAAAGAAGAGGCACAGTCAAAGGTAGCGGAGTCAGCACTCACCTGCTCCCCTGGTCTACCATACAGGCTGGGGAACTGTGGGAGGATGACGTCCAGTAACGCCTCATTCTCCTCCTGGGTGAAAGGCTGGGCCCTCTCCACAGTCCTTGAGATGGTGCCAGAGGAAGCCAAACAGCAGCAGTGGTGTCGATGAAAGGTTGTGCAGGCAAGTGCCCTCTCATGGGTTCTGGCTGACTTATATCTGCCTTGCTGGGCTATTTCCTTTACAGGAGTACCGAGTGATTGGTCAGACTCATTTGCATCCTACGTTTCCTCCAATCCCTTTGAACATACACCAGTGACAGCATTAGCATTTTTTCAAATTTGCTGCATCATGTCAAGTCAACAACCACTTTGCAACAATGTATAAGCTGGCCAACTGCTTTTTCCAGGCCACATGATGGAAAAATTTGATCTTGAAACTGGGTATCCATGACAATCAGCATGCATTTAGGCCCTAATACTTGTCCCTTATGTGTCCCCATTGTAATTTTCAAATACCCACACTGGTACGGTGCGTTTCACACATAGCCCTAGGGCACCACTACTCTGTGATACGGCCCGTACATGCGTGTGAAGGGGTCCTATCCCTATGGGAGTGTTGCCGTAGGCGTACGCCATAGTGATATGGCCCGTACACGCGTGTGTAGGGGTCGTATCCCTATGGTTGTGTTGCCGTAGGCGTACGCCATAGTGATATGGCCCATACACGCGTGTGTAGGGGTCGTATCCCTATGGTAGTGTTGCCGTAGGCGTACGCCATAGTGATACGGCCCCTACACATCTGGACATCCGGACATCCGGAGTCAGCTCATACGCAACTTCTTCTCATAATGGTGAGTCCCTGGGTCTGAGTGTGCACGCTTGGAGCCTTGTGTGGCATATGTTGCAATGTGTGTGTCCAGCTGACTGTATGCTAAGTGACTTTGAGGTGTGTTCTGATGTGTCACTCGAGTGCTGATGTCATTCCACACATTTTAGCTGACACACTCAATTGACAACTAGCATGGTGTCAACCTTATTCATGTAGAGTACATGACCATGCATGCGTATGACTATCTTTTTCCTGACTTCTTGTGTGTCTGTCATCCCCAGGTAGTTGCGCATGGTGAGTGCTCGTGGCATCGTTGTCCTCCTGCTATTCCTTATGAGTATTGCAACGTGTGCTGAATCAGCGTTACATGCACGTACATGGTGAAAAGTCTCCTTTGGGTAAGGATTGCAGCAAGGCAGTAAGGGTGTGGTAGTTGTTTGGAATGTGTGGGCACTGCTCCTGTGCAGGTTTTGTTACTATGCATACATGTCGACTCACCATGGGGGACATGACATGTAGCATGACTCACATGAATTGATAGTCACACTTCGTGACAGTCATCTGTTATGGGATTGTGGATTGTGATGAAGGCATCAATGTGTGTACAACTTCCCTCGGAAACATACGGGGGCTACGGGTGGACATAGTGTGAGACATCCCCATAAGAGGCTCAATGGGGAATTGCAGCCTCTCCGTGTGCAGCAGGGGATGTTTGGCTCACCCCCTTCACTTGTGAGCCAGTCCAATGGATTTACAGCATCTGTGGTGCGAAGGGGGTGTCCAGTGTAGGTCCCACATGTTCATCCAAAAGACCTGTGAGTCTGTTCATATTGATGCATTTCCATAGGTGTGAGCCTGAGTAATAAAGGTGTTCCTCAGCCTCCAAGGTGCCCCATCTTTGTCAATGCAGGTCTATTGCCACTGTGCATGCGGCATCTCTGGCATGGTTGTCAAGGATAGTGCATTTGAGTCTATGTGTAGATTAACAACCTGCATGCTGTTCTTCATGTATTTGATTCTCTATTGTGCATGAAGTCCATGGCTGTGTATGTGTTTTGGCATGTTGGCCCCCACAACGGGCCGTCAACACCTTCTGGGGTGTGTTTCCTGTGCGCAGCTCGGCCTTCAGTTTCATGATCCGGTGTCAGTCATCTTTGGTGATTGTGCATCCTTTGTCTCTGGGTGTGCCATTGAAAACCGGTCACTCCTTCCTTTACATACACCTGTTGCAGTAGTCCTTTCTGACATCCTAGTCTTTGTGTGGAAATTGTGGCATAGTTCCCAGGACATGCCGCCTGCTGTTGCAGCCACTGCAGCAAGAGCACACGAAGTTTCCCGATTTGGCAACACACACATCAAAGATGCTCCTTCCTTCCTCCCTCAACCCATTCATTTGGCTGTCATCAGCTTTTCAAACTGGGTGGAAAATGGACCTCCACCTGGCAACCATTTTCCACCCAGTTTGTACGGGTGAGTGGATTTTGCTTTAAGTTTAAACTCTCACACTTGTCACGACTGAGCAAACATGTTCCACATTCTTACACTGTCTCCCCCCCCCCTTTTTTTGTCTAGGTGTTGTCTGTATCTTTGAGGAGACGTGCACCCTACAAGCAACTTGAGGGTGCCCTCTATATCCTTTGTCACGTTCTTTATTTCTTGCAGTAGCTTCCAGGTCCTGATGAAAGCCGAGCCTAGTTAGGCGCCACGGCTGAAACATGTCGACCACTATCTCATATGTTGCTTCACTGATCAAACCGGATTAGTGTTGCCTCCACTCCTTTTAATCTAGCAACGGTACGGCATTGTTCAACAGAGGTCTCCTGGCCGTCCCGTCACTAGTTTTAATACACTCTTTTTACACTACTATTACACCAGCACTGCAACCCCCACTCACTTCACGTACATTTGTGGATTCATTCCCTTTCTCGGTGCATAATACCAACAGCATAAAGCTCTCACTTCTCGCTGAGGGCCCTGCTGCCCCTTGAGATTTTGAGATTCTCTTTGGGATGAAAATCCCATGTGATGGGGTTAGTTACCCAGGGTGATTGTATGACCATGGTTTCGGAGTTTTTTCCCTTCCACCACGTACATTAGGCCTCTCCTCCCCACCCTACATACCACCTTTTCTCTTTACCATTAGACCTCATGATTTTTCTGTGTTATAAGTACTTTGGTGGGGGAATCAATCCTGCGCGGTCTCTAAACTTGCTCCCTCTGACCCTCCGGTGTCCAACCGTCTTGTATTAGTTGACCTTCAGACTCCCCACCCACACTCAGGAGGCAGGCCACAACCCCCACCCAAAACCAACCTTGTACCACTGTCATCCGAGACCCCGTAGTGCCATCTCCGTGCATCCAACCTTGACCTGGCCACCATTCTTCAGATCCACCGTACTCCAGCATGCAGGACATAGTTCTCCCACCTGGGAACACATACCTGGGACTCCCTCCCCGGGAACCTCCGAATGAGGCATGACCTCTACGCCTTAATGATACTCTTCCAAATAGGTCTGTCCGCACAGTATTGCAAGCACCCCCTCAGCAGCTTGAGGCCATCACAGGTGAGTATTGGGCTCCATGTCTGCATTGAATGATACATTGTGACCCATGTGTGTCCTGTACCAGACTCAGATCCCAGGGTATGGATGGGTGGAGTTAGTTCAACACTCGGGCATAGTTTGACATTTACACACACATATGTTGTGGACTAATGCCAAATGACAGCAACATCTCATGACAAAATAAACTTTTTATTTTTGGTGGGGTAAGTCTTTTGTTAGATGAACTAAGGTGCTCTACCGGGTGCATAGAATCCAAAGTTCACAGGGGGAGATGGCATCCTTGTCAGTTGGAGTCATCAGAGTCCAGACCACAGTGTTGGTCATCATTGGTCAGACTGTGACCAGCAAGTCCATGTGGCAGAGAATGTCATTGGGTGAGGTGCTGCTGTTGCGCCAGAGGGCCAGGTGCCAGGCCAGGTGACCTGGGAGATGTGGATGGTCCGCTGACTCTCACGGTCTTTTCTGTGGATGACCCACCTTCCTGGGGGGACCCTCAGATGCAGGCCTTGACGATGTCTGTGATGCTCCGTCGGACGAATCCTCCTCCTCCTCCCTCCCTGTGGCTGGTGGTGGTCTTCGCCTGGTGGCACAGGGAGGGTTGCCCATGTTGTCGGCGATCCGACGGAGTGAACGGCTCATGTCCGTTTGCACCGCCAGGAGCTCAGCCAGTCTTGCCTCCATCCGTCTTTGGTGTTGTTGTTGACTGGCATGTTGCTCGGCCTGCAGGTTCTTCATCTCGTCGAGGGTCTCCTTCATCTCTGTGAGGCTCGACACTACCTGGCTGATGCCCCTGGTGTCACGCTGGTATGTGTCCAGGATGTGGCGTATGTGTGACATACCGGTTCCCTCAGCTGCCTGGTCAGGTTCTCGCCTCCTCCTGCCTCCACTCCCACCACCCCTGCCCACACGAGCCTGGCCTGCCGTTGTGGGCACATCGGGTCTACGGGACCCCTGAGGGATGGCATTAGCGGGGTTGTCTGCCTCCTCCTGGGTGCCCGGAGAACCTTGTCCCTCCTGGTCAGACTGGCTGTGTTGTTCAGTGCGAGCAGGGCTCCTCGGTGTCTCCTGGGATGTGACAGGAATGGGGGTGGGGTTGGCACAGATGTACCTGATGCAGGTGCTGCAGGGGCTTGGGCACCAGAGGGACCAGGTTGGTCGGGTTCATCCACGGAGTGGTGAGAGTCGTCGCTGCCGGTGGGATCATCTTCACGCTGAGCCTGGGACTGTGATTGTTCCCCCCCATTGTTGGGGGGAGGTCGATGACGTTGCCCTGTGCGTGAGAGAGAGACAATGTTAATGCTGTTTCATGCCACATCAATGTTTCATACATATTCAAGTTGTCACAGTTCCTCTAGGTAGTTGGATGTGCCTAGCATTCCTCTCAATGTCCACTTGGGGATGGGTATGTTGCGTAAGACAGAATGATTTGTTCTCCTGAGTGTTTGACCAGTTGAATTTTGGCTAGGATGCTTATTTGGCTATGGATTGGTCTTGTTGTGTCACATGTCCATTGTGAGAGTGGGTAAATCCGTTGTCTGCCCCGGGGGTGTGTGCTTGTGTGAGGGGGGGTTTGACCGGGCCTGCTGTTGGGTGTAGTGTGATTTGTCATTGGGTCTCCCAGGTGATGTGTCTGTCCCCTCATGGTGCATGCTGGCATGACAGTGAGTGTGAGTTCCTGTGCTAGATATCTGAGCTTGTGGAGTTGGTGTTTGAGTGTACAGTGGTCACAGGAGGGCCTTGTGCTGCATACAGCAGGGCCAAGTGTCAGCTACCTTGTCAGTACTTTGCCAGTCTGTGTGCATTGGGCATGGTGCATGGGTATGTACCTAGGCCATATGGGCTGAGGGCATTGGTGTCTGCTTCTGAGTTGCACAATGTGTTGTGTGAGCCCCATCCTCCCAGCATCCCGGACATCCAGTCTTGGGTTTGTGGTTGGTGTGGCCTGGGACATGGCATTGCCTTTATTTGTGAATGGGGCATGGAGACGTTAGTGGCATGAGTGTGGTTTTTGAGTGTGGTTGTGTGTGGTGAGGGCTTGGGGGAAGTTGCGTGCATTTGGTGTATTTGCGGTGTGGATGCCATTCCCCCCATGTTACGTGAGTTGTTTGTGTACTCACCAGGCTCCGCGACTCCTTCGACTCCGTGTACTCCCACCGGTGGAAGCATGGCCATCACCTTCTCCTCCCAGGGATGGTAATGTACGGGTCTGCGGGGCAGCCCACCTCCAGTGATGTTACTCTGGGCGTATTCCTCGTTCATTTTCCTCTTGACTGCCCTGCGCAGCTCGTACCACCTGGCTTGGCATTCATGCCTGGTCCTTCGGATGGGAGCAACAGCATTCACCTTATCAACGATCCTCTGCCACAGGCTTGTTTTTTGGGCTATGCTGGTCTGTCTGACCAATGTTCCAAACAGCTGTGGCTCGACTCTGATGACTTCGTTGACAAGGAGGTCCAGCTCCGCCCTTGTGAACTTTGGATTCTTGTCTGTGGGCATGGTGTGGGGTGTGGATGGTTGTGGGTGTGAATGTGACGGTGTGTGTGTGAATGTGAAGAGGGGGTGTTTGTGAAGGAGGTTGTGTGAAGGTGTGTAAGTTAAGGTGTAGTTAAGGTGTAAGTAAGGTGCAGTTGTTTGTCTGTGGGGTCTGGCAGCAGTGGGTCTGTTGCAAAGGCTCATGGGTTGTGTGTGTGGGCCCCTTTTATTGGTCCATTTGTAGGTGTGGCTGGGTTTGAATTTGTGGTGGTTGTGTTATAAGAGGTGGTTGTGAATTAGGGCCTCTGTTTGCCTGTTTGGATGTGCCAGGTCAGTCATTGAGATGTATTTTGTCATGTAGACGTGTTTTGTGGTGTTGTGCAAGTCGAGTGGTAAGGTCCATACATACGCGATGCTGGTTGAGGGTGCTGTGATACGGTGTTGGGGTACGGTGCGCACAGGTATGGGGCTGGGGTACGAGCCTGGGGTGCGGCGTGTACAGGTGGGGGGCTGTGCTACGGTGTTGGGGTACGGTGCGTACAGGTACGGGGCTGGGGTACGGGCCTGGGGTGCGGCACGTACATGTGGGGGGCTGGAGTTTGGTGTTGGGGTATGGTGCATACAGGTACGGGGCTGGGCACGGGCCTGGGGTGCGGTGCGTACAGGTGCGGGGCTGGGGTACCGTCCTGGGGTACGGTGCGTACAGGTACGGGGCTGGGGTACGCGCCTGGGGTGCGGCGCGTACAGGTGGGGGCTGGGGTACGGGCCTGGGGTATGGTGCGTACAGGTGCGGGGCTGGGAGACAGGCCTGGGGTGCAGCGCGTACAGGTGCTGGGCTGGGGTACGGTCCTGGGGTACGGAGCGGAGGGGGGTACGGTGCTGACGTACCCTTTTCCCGACGCAATTCGTATGTATTTTTCACGTACGAATTGTACTTCGCAGTTTGTACGGTACTTGTATGATTCGTACGTGAAAATATACGGATACAAGTCGTACGCAATTTTTTTTTGCCAGATCGGAATCGGCACCAAAATAGTTAGAATCCAATTAAAAAAAAATATAAGGGAGTCACGTCCACACAATGTAACAGCATTTCCAGGCAACTACCGCCTTTGAAAATAGGACATAAGAGTGCTTATGGAAAGTACAGTAGACGACTAAATCTCATGTGTACATTTACTCAGCCAGCATATTTATCTCCAAATTGTCAGAGTAATTAAAATAACAAATAGAATAAGAGCCATATACATTAAAGATTCAGTTCTATGTACATTCTAATTCATAAAAATAGAATACATTAAAATCAACATTTTATCACAAATACATCATTTGTTAAAAAAGATAATTATGTACACTTATGAATCCTATTTACTGCTTCTTTAAGATGGCACTACGTGTATTCCACATGGAGTATAAGTAGCGTGAGATTGAAAAAAACTATGGGGATATGTGTGACAAATTTTAAAATCCTATACATTTCACGACAGTGAGTGGACCCCAAGTTTCTGCAAAGCTGGATCAGCCATCGTGATCTTGCCTTCTTATACCCCTGACAAAAAAAATCACATGGAGATCTGTCTCTTCTACGTTGGGGCACACTGGGCAGTCTGCGTTTGTATGTCCCTCCCACTTTTTTGTAAATGAGTGTAGCGGTAGAACTCCATGCCTGAACTGTAAATAGAGCTTTTCTGCCAGAGGCGGCTGTATGTCATCTAGCACTGATTCTAAAACATATAAAGTTTTAACATCTAAAAACTCGGCCGTCAGTCTCCCTAGCGAGGGTCTCCTCCCCAGCTGGGAGAGTTTATGTTCTCTGTAGCTCTTGACCAAAGCTTTTCTAGAGGTTATTTGGGAGGTTTCTTCAGCGTTGTGCCACAGACTGCCCCTACCCAAATCCACGCATGTTTTCTTGATGTACAATAACCAGGGCAACTTCCCAGCACCTCGTAACCTCATGACATCAGTTAGTTCTTCTCTATAGGAGACCAGTTCAGGGGTGGACCACAAGCGCCGCCAGTACAGCTTCTTCCTCAATGGGTCTAATCCCTAGGTACTTGCGTAAAGGTGTTGAAGGTGTGCTGGGTGATAGGCCCATGAGTTGTCTAGCAAATGAATTCTCAGTAAGGGCTATCTGGCCAGTTGGACAGTGCCCCCAAAGTTCTGCTCCATAGAGTGCAGCCATCCTGGCCTTATAGATTTCTACGGCCGGACTCACTAGTTTATCAGAACAGGACCTGTATAATTTTAGAATACCACCCGTAGTCTGGGATAGTTTGAGACCTATTTTGTTGATTTGCGCTCCCCAGGTTAGAAATAATCATGTCAGAGTGAAGGAAAGAAGGAAATGATAAAGAAAAAAAGGAAAAGGCTAAAAATGAAGGTTTAAAACAGTTGCCTTGTATGGGGCTTTCTATGCCATTAGGAACACATTTGAATAAAGCAACTAAGGATAAAATCTGGAAAGGTGAATTTGTGGATGTATATAAATTGCTTCATAGAGAGAGTCAATCAAAAGAGGGGTCGAGGGAAGACTCATGAGAGCTGGCAAAAAGACCATGGGTGCCTACAGCCATTGATACATGGATGTCAGCTTTTTTTAATATTCGTAGGTGTCTATTGCGAAAAAATTTCCGAAACAGGCAGTAGCATTATTTAAATAAATTGAACTATTCGGAAAGTGAACATGACATTTGGGGTTTTTGCTTGGCTGCATTATGACGAGGAATTTTGGGCTTGTTTAGTTCTCCTTTCGGAGGAACCTTGGCGGGAGGTGGATAACCAATTATGGGTTCACATCTGTCTTTTATTACTAAGCCCACCTTGGGGGTGGGATTTTGGAATAGACCTCAGATCCCAAATTCGGGTGCATGCTGGAATTTCAACAGAGGATATTGTCAAAAGAACCCTTGCAGGTACAAACATGAATGTTCAAAATGTGGAAGGAAACATTCCATGTATTGCAATGTTTTGTAGACCTAGCAAACTGGGGAGGTTTTGGCCATGGCAGGAGGAGAAGTGGAACCTTTCAGCATGGTTACAAGGGCTTTTACTCCAATTGATGTAGATAAATTATGATTTTGGCCAACGTTTTACCCTAAGGGAAGAAGAGTCAAAAACCTTTTGTCAGCAAATGAACATCCACAATTGGTTAAACAAAAATTGAACAGACGTTTCGGAAGGAAAAAGTGCGGGTCCTTTTTCTTGGTGGCCTTTGCCTGATCTCATAATATTCCCACTAGGTGTAATACCTAATTAAGCGGTGGGTGAGTTTCGAATGATTCAACACCTTTCATGGCCTCAGGGTTGTTCAGTAAATGATTTCATAGCAAGGGATGATACTGTTGTACAATTTGCATCAATAGATGTAGTTTTTGCTTTGATCAGAAAAGTGGGCACAAAAGCAGAATTGGCTAAGTGTGACATTAAATCAGCTTTCAGATTGTTACCAGTTCATACTTTAGACTTTTCTTTTCTGGGTATTCATTTTGAATATCAGTTATTGTAGATAAAGTACTGCCAATGGGATGTGCCATTTCTTGCAATCTGTTTGAGGATTTTAGTACTTTTTTGCAATGGTGTTTTTCTTACAAGTCAGGTGATGTAAACGTCACAGATTATTTAGATGACTTTCTGTTTATAGGCGCAGCTGGTACACTGGAATGTGAGAGGGCTCCTATTCAATTTGAGTCTTTGGCAAAAGAGCTAGTAGTGCCCTGGGTGCCTAAAAAAAAAGACGGAAGGTCTTAATATATGTATAGTTTTACTGGGCATTGAGCTATATACTCTCAAAATAAAAGCAAGATTGCCAGAAAAGAAAGTACAAGAGATCATTAAACTTCTAGAACAGGCCAAATTGTCACCCAAACTATCTTTGAATCAAATTCAATGTTTGTTAGGGCATTTGAATTTTGCCCGACGTGTGGTAAAAGCTGGAAGATCTTTTTGTAGAAGGCTAGGTTTTGCTGTGTCTGGAGCCACTCTACCACATCATTGGATTAGGATTTCGTCAGCAATGAGGGCAGATGTTGACATTTAGTTAATGTTTTTGAGAGCATTCAACGGTTTTACAATGTGGTCTCTTGATGTGGATTTTGTATGGATGATACAACATTTTTCAGATGCTGCTGTAGTTAATGGTTTGGTGCTCTTTTGGGACAGTAGATGGTGCGCTGAGCAATGGCCAAAGAGATGGATTTCTGAACGGAGAAGTATAGCCTTTTTAAAATTATTTCCACTGTTAGTAGTTCTAGCTGTGCGGGTTACTAAACGGCGAACAAGACAATCATTTCAATGTCAACAACAAGACTGTAGGAGATTTGGTCAATGGTCAGAAAGCTAAAGAGAAACATTTGCTAAAACTTTTACTGAGATTTATGTTAGGTTGTCTGATGTATAATATATTCTTTAAAGCTAAACATGCACCAGGTGCAGATAACAATATCACAGATGCATTATCTCGGTCCCTGTGGCAGAAATTCCGTGGTTTGGCACCCGGAGCAGATCTACGAAAAACACATGTGCCACAAGAGGTATGGAAGCTAGCAGAATGAGAATGCTGCAGCTAGTCGAAAAGCCGCTAGCAGCAAGTACCAAGGCAGCCTATAGAAGAGCATGGGTAGAATTTTTAGAGTCAGGTGCAGCTTATAGGACCCACAGTTTTGAAGGTTTGGAGAGGCGTAGACATGATGCTCTACATTTCATTATGTTTAACATCGAAAGGAACATTTCAGCTACCACAATTGCTGGTAAACTGCAGGTTTTAATTTTTATGGAAAATTTTTCTGGGGTTACGAACCCTCGGGAGGTGAGATGGGGCGGTGTCTGTTGCACGCCTGGGCAAAAGAGAAGAAAAAAGGTCATCGTGTTAGAGACCCTGTGTCATTGAGGATTTTATTTGCCATAATAAAGAGCCTTCCTGTTACTTGCTTTCCCATTTTGAACATTTATTATTTAAATTATGCATGTGTTTTTTATGTTTTTGGAGCTTTTAGAATTTCAGAACTGTTAGGTAAAGGTCAAGATGACGGTCTCAAAGTTAAAAATGTATCTATTTCTAAGGAAGCAATACAAATCTTTCTCGAGCAATAAAAAACTTGTCTGGTAGGAAAAAGAGCGAATGTGCTACTTGAAAAAAATCTGTGGCACGTTATATTCAATGAAGGCTTGGCTGGATTTCAAGGCTACAGGTGGTGTGCGTTTTGAATTTGTTTTCAGACATCAGGATGGCACTCGGCCTAAGGCTTCTCAAGTACTGGGGGTAATGAGAAAAGCCTTGTGTCATATGGGGGAAGATCCTTTTCGCTTTGGTACGCTCTCTTTTAGAATCGGTTTGGGTTTTTCTATCAAAGAAGTTAAGAGTTTAGGTTGATTGTCGTCCACTTGTTGTTTAAGATACATTAGAAATATAGAGGAATTTTAGAGTTCATATATATGTTAATTTCTTGTTTCTCTTTCAGGACATGTTTCGGGTCCTGCTACGGCTTTTGTTACCATTTGGATAATTGGACTTCTTTTATAAAATGGGCTGCGAAACAAGCGGAGAAAATCAATTTTGGAAAAAATCTGGGGTTTTGCTGTGATAAAATAACAATTGAGTGGGGGTGCATGAAATGTGGCCAGCTGCTGCCATGGTTAAGCGATTTATTAGTTGTCAGAAAATGTCCAGATGTTTTTCTATTACATTTAGGTGAAAATGATTTAGTTCATTTATCAGGCTTAGGTTTAATAAAAGAGATGAAAACAGAATTAGAAATAATTGCCAGATCTTGGAACAAGACAAAGTTGATATTGACGGCTCTAGTTCCCAGGACAATATGGCAGGTACAGAAAAGTTCACGGCAGTTGAGAGGGCGAGGAGAAAAGTTAGTAGAGACATACATCGTTTTTTCAGCACTAATGATATAAGCTGGTTAGCACATAATGATATAACTGAGGAAGATTTTAAGTTTTTAGGCAAGACTGTGTTCACCTTTCCTTCTTATGGAATGAACTATATTTATTGAACATAAAAGAAAAGTTAGCAGTCACATTAGCTATAAAAATGTGGTGTTAAAATTGGGACGTTGAGGCAACAGTCCTGTGTTTTGTTGCTCTCTAGCTGGAGCTAATTTTGGAGCTAGCTGTTTTGGCAACAGTTCTTTAATAAGATTGTTTTTTTATTCTTGTAATTTTTCTGCTTTAGTTTATCCCTTCCATCTCCTCACACTGTGCAATTTATGGGGGGTTTTATCGTGACATTTGGCGTAGTGGGTGGGGGGGGGGGACACAGGAAAAAGGCCTGGACAGGGTTTTTCCTGGCGGCAGAAATTGAGATGATCGAGACAGGCAGAAAGGGTTGGGGGCATTGCAGAGTAAGTTCGGGCAGAGGGAACACAGGGGAGTGATGAATGAGGCAGGAGGAAGGCAGTGGATGAAATAAAGGGGATGGTTAGGATGGTTTGTTAGAAGAATGTTTTGGGAATTTGTTACTATGGGGAATGGCTTAAGGGTGGGGCGGCGTTAGGATATATACTTTGTATTATTGAGGCTTTGTTCATATTTTGTAAATTTGAATCTGCATACCTGTCCAAAAAGCAGCCTTTTACCCTTAACAGGCCTGGTTATTTTACATCTCACCAAAAGGCGATTCGACTCATCACACCTGTGGCGTCGGAAACACTCAGCGTGGCATGTAAGTCCTCTCCTGTTTTTTCATCTAAAGTAAGCATTTCTGGACACTCAGGGCTTGCTGCGGTATAGGAAATGCTTGTGGCGTCATGGAATTATATCCTGCACTGTACTTTATCTAAAGGAAGCGCTGCTAGACCCTTGGGGGATTGCCACAGATAAACAAAATACAGACCCTGGAGCAGGTCCTTTGACCAAAACCAAAAGTTCAGCCACATTCATTGTTTTTGATTTACTGAACTGAGTATTAAGAGTTGTTGTCTTAAAGTCACATTTGATTTGCACCACATATTGGCGGAGACGGAAGCTGCCTGCGTTTTTGGGTGTCTGTTAGTTTAAATCTTTTATTAATCCTCTGCAATTGCTTTTCAGAAATATTGGTTTTCCCTCCATGTTGGATGAAGGATTGACTCAACAGTGTAATTTTCACAACTCGTGTGGAGAGTGTTGTTAGAGGTGGACTAAAGTGAGTAAAGTGGGAACAGGTTAATAGCGAAGCTTTTAAATCAGTAATGTGAGATAAAGTGAGGGTAATGAGTCTTTGTTTGTTTTTTTAGGCCAAATTTATTAATAGTGCCAAGGAAGGTGTTATGCACAGTGTTTGCATCTACCATTAAGTGGACATGAGTTAATTGAATGGGGGGCGCATACCAAGATTAATTTTCCACCCAGTGGTGATATTGTGTTATAATGTACAAATGCTGTTTTGCTTTGTTGTTTCAGTGGTCTACAGTTCTGAGTCATGAGGTGAACCCAGAATAAGAAAAGGGTTCGAAATGTGTTGAGAATTTACCAACCAATGTGTGTAAAATAGTAAGTGCTGGTACCTAGGTGTTGATGCAATCTAATACTTACATAGTCACTACCCAGGTTTTTAACCAGCCTGGAACTGTTAGGTTGATTTGCCCATTAGTGAGGAGTTTAGAATGATTGATTCAGTGTATGTAAAATTGCATTTCCTCTTGGGCAGCCAAAATCAGACCTGCTTCAGTGGTTGTGGTACTTGATGTTTTGTTATGTATTGTTATTGAATGTATTTTAGTTGGACGAGTTGAAAAAATAAATGGTGATACTGCTAATGAGTACAGTTGTGATGAAAGAAAATAAAGGTTTCTAGTGGCATTAGAGTGGTGGTTTCAATTTTCAGTTGCCTAGCCTTACTGACCATTATGGGCCCAACCCATAGTGTAGGTGGTAAGCTTTTAGAAAGTTGGCATTTTCTTGCCTTAGTCATTTGGTGCCTACAGCCTGCCTCTGGTCACACGAATTGAGTGTAGTGGTAGTTGGGCATTTGTGTATTCCTCCTAGACAGCCACACACAATGGGAGCATAGGTTTGCCTGGATGGGCCATCACTGACAGAATTAGAGTGAGGAGCTGGGCCCAGCCTCACTTACACCTGAAAAGGTTGTGTCCTGTCTCCATACAAAGGCCTAAAAGACCCTCCATTGTAACAGCCAACTTGCAGCCAGGGCATGAGGGGTTGGGAATTCCATTCACTTCGAAGACACTGTCCAGAAGCTTCTCCAACCTTCCAAAACCAGGGCACCAGTGTATAAAAGAAGGACCTCACACACCACCACTTTATTGCACTTCTGGATGTGTGAATACTCTTGCAGGAAGAAGGACTGCTGTGCTACTAAAAGGACTGCCACTCTGCTGGACTGTTACTCTGAGGGAGCTGCTGCCTTGCTATGCTGACATGCTGCCTGCTGCCCTTTTGCCTCAGAAGGAAGAACATAGGCCTGCAACCCATCTTGAACCTAGGACCCCAGAGTGACTGAAAGGGCTAGTCTGCTGTCCTCCTGATCTGAGCCAGAGGGACATAAAAGTCTCCCCAACCGCTGCTGAACCCGTCTTTAGCGAGTTCCTGACCCCAAAATGTTGCCTCTCAGGTTCTGGGCCCTTCGTGTGGCTTTTGAGCTCTTAAATTCAAGCTTTTGGGCTTTTTGTGACTGCAAACTGGCCCTCTTTACCTGGAACTGCGCTGTTCGTACCTAAATCCAGTGCAAGCAATCAGCAGCCCGTTTCTTCACACAGCAAGTATTGTTCGCCCACGTGTACCGCCAACACAAAGTTCCACTCCGCTCATCCACGAAGCCCTGCTTGCTCTTCGCTCCCTGCAGAACACCGCCAGGGACACTGTCCTTGCTCACTGTGACTTTCTTCAATGTGAACGGGAATCTTGACACAAAGCATTAGAAGGTAAACCTTTAGTGGGACTAATCTGGGACTGTATCTGAACCACCCTCCATCATGGTCGGCTTAAGCTTTTGACTGTGACCCAGTCTAGCATGACCAGACAGCCGCGGTTAGCGTTTTATGCTTTTAGCCGCTATATTGCATTTTATTCTCTGGTTCTACTGATTGGATATTTGCCACTTTGGTCTTGTGTTATTTATTAAAATCTGCTTTATGTTTCGAATCTGGTTTGGGGGTACGTTTTGTGTGGTGTTTTAATAGTTTTACTGTTGGAAATGTTGTCAAGCTACCAAGAGGTGAGCATAGGTTAATTTGGGGTTTGCTTTTACTATCACCCTGATTAGGATTGTGGTTGCCGCTTGACCAGGGCTCACACCCCAGCCGACCAGTAACCCAATTTCTAACAGCCATTATATCTTTGACCATTAAAGAAGCTTGATTTGGTATTGAGATTTGAGTGTCCTCACAACCAGATGCTCGTAACTGAAGCTCCTCGATTTGGGCAGAGAATCTGTCTAGTTTTTTGCTGATTTCACTAATCTGCACTTCTAAGAACACTGCATCTTGATTAGATGTTATTGTCACGAGGTTAATAGGCCCTGTGCACAAAAACTTACATTTAATGTTTTAAAGTTGTCATCTTTTTAAATGATAATGTTTATCACACATTTGCTTGCGCACCCGTGTGAGATAGTATACTCAGAAAAGGTTTGCTTACAATGACATTTTCTCATAGGCACATTATCATACCTTAGAACATTCTGTTCAAGGGTTCGGTACACTGAGCACACCAGACGTGTTTGTTGTTGTCTGTTCAGCAACAGCTCTGAGTGGGTAAAATCAACATTACAAGTGGACCAGAACTCAGGCACAATGCAAATGGGTTCGGTTTTATTACATAAACTGCACCAAGCATTTGTTTAGGCAGATGAACATTTTGATGGATTCTTGCAGTTGCCCTGTCCCTCTACCTGAATTCTATCCCACCTGAATTCCATCATCATCCCAAGACAGATGGCGGCCTGCTTTACAGCAAAACTGGCTACCAGATGACCCAAATATGCAGGTAAATGTGGAGTTAAAACACTTAAAGGTATATGGCAGTATAGCATCCACCCAGTGTGAGCGTAGGGTGAGAGGAGTGACTGCAGGGTGAGTAAGATGGCCGTACGAATTTGGGTGCAGATGCAAGTTCAGAATGGGACGAATGACTGTATGATTACTGATGGGCTTGTTTGAGTGAGTTGCATATTGACAGGTGAATGAAGTGTCACATGAGTGCAGGATGAGTAGTGTACTTGTGTGACTGCTGGGTGAGGTATAGGGTGAATAGCGCAAGTGCATTGTGAGTGCAGAGTGATCACTGTGAGTGCAGGGTGAGCGGGTGAATGGTGTGAGTGCATGGTGATCAGTGTGAGTGCATTGTGAATGCAGGGTGAGCGTGAAAGTGAAGGGCAAGAATGCGGAGTGAGTTGTATGAATGCAGGGTGCATTCCCAAACACTTGAGGTAACTCAGCATGTTATTGACAGCGACGTAGGGTTTAAGATCTAAGTTAAAATATTGCTATTATGGCATTAAACGGGGATCGAGGGTGGAGGAAATACAAAATGTGCAGATCCTGCAACAAACTTCCAGTCCTATGGTTAGGGTTGCCAGCAGATTATTTTGATGGCCCAGTCGGTACAAAAATAAGCAGTCACCTAAAGCTGTATTTCAAGCACTTATCTGTGCATTCTTTGAACAGCAAATATAAATAGAAATCACTTTTAATTGTATTCTAGGTCTGCCTGAAAGATCCATTACTGATAATTAAAAGAAACAAAGACAGAAAAGTCACATAATGAATGAATACATGCTTCTTTATTTATAAGTCTATTTAGTGTCAAGAAGAGGTCTTTGCAGGCTCTTCCAACAACACATGGCTGGCATTTTTCTTTTGGCAACCCTACTTTATATTCCTTTTCATGACATGCATTCTCACACTACAGCAGTAAATGTAAAATACAATTGTAAGGAATAGGCAGAGTGGGGGCCCAGGGGGTACTGGAACCAGAAAAAAACACTAAGCCTCTGTAACCAGTTTACAAAGGTATGTAAATATGCAAATGGTCTTTAAAGACCTGTGAAAAACTCGGGCTTGTTGGAGATAAGACTCCAGACACTGCCCAGCTGAGCCCCCAGCAGCTCGAGTTGCACTGCAGCACCCGGGATGAGACACAGGATGGGGGAAGAGGGCAGCTGAAGCCCTTGGGCCTGGGTAGAAGTGTGATGGGGAATGCATGATCCCCTTTGCATCGCTCCACGGCCCCCCTCGGGGTCGCACCCCACAGTTTGAAGATCCCTGTCTTAAATCCTTCTTAGATGATCACGATCTGACCCAATACTGCGACAGACCAACACATAATAAAGGAGAAATCCTGGATCTCATCATCTCCAAAGTAAACACCATATCTCTGGATAACATCTCCCCTTGCAACTAATCTGACCATCACATCATCCTCTTTTACATTAACCAGGAGGTGTCCGCGAGAAAGCCTCAATCGAAGAAGCTAAAGGTATGGAAAAGGGACCATAGACATATCAATACAGCTGAACCAGCAACCCAATGTAAACTTGCTCTTTCCACCCAAGTTGTCAAGCCAGAGGTTCACTTACTCACGGACTTCTACAACTCTACTATCTCAAGTATCACGGACTGAGGTGCACCGATCCAACAAAAAAATGCACCAACAAAAATCTTGAAACCATGGTTTAACGACAACTTAAACTCCGAACGACGCAACCCAGAGCAACTGAACGATCTTGGAAATCCAACCCTTCCTCGGATCAGCTAAAAGACCTCAGAACAGTAAGGAGCTCCTATAACAAACAAATCAAGAGCGCCAAGGCCGACTACCTCAGATCTCAACTTAACAAAGCCTCTAATCGTCCCGAGAAACTTTTTTACATTGTTTAACAACAATTGTGTGACGCACCCACTCGGTCTGATCCAGGACACAGCCCACCCTCTTGTGACGCTTTGACTACGTTTTTCTCTGAGAAATCGAGACTCATCAATATGGAACAGAATCTAAAATGGCCTCTTTACCATCCTATTGCCTTGCGCACCCCCATCCCCCGCTGAACTGCCCAGTCCAGTTAGTCTGAGCACCAAAAACAATGCCTCTAGGGACACTTTCACTCCTTTTAGCGTAAGAGACATCAACAAATTCTTCAGAATATCAACCCATCCAATCACTTTAATGACTCATTACCATCCTCCGTCTTCAAGGAAGTCCTCAGCCCCCTCTGGACAAAGATTGTCAATGCCTCTCTGTCTCATGGTATGATACCTGACTTCCTAAAAGCAGCTGAGGTTTCCCCTATCTTAAAAAAACCTAATGTTGATAGTGCAGACCTTAACAACTTCCGCCCTATCTCCAACATCACCACTCTGGCCAAACTCCTTGAAAAATGTGTCCAATCTCAACTTTGTGCTCACATTAAAAATTTCCAACTCCTAGACCTTCACCAATCTGGCTTTCGGAGCGGTCACAGCACTAAATCGGCTCTCATTCATGTTTTCGATGACATTCTAAAAATGCTCAAACACAACGAATCCTGCCTCCTGATCCTCCTTGACCTTTCCTCTGTATTTGACACTGTAAATCACAACAACCTACTATCAGTTCTGGAACACAGGATGTGCCTCTCTGGTCTGGTGCTGCAATGGTTCTTGTCCTTCCTCCACCACAGATCCCAAAGAATAAAGGTGAACCACTCCCTATCCCAGCCCATGCTTGTATCCATGGGTGTACTAAAAGGGTCCACCTTATCCCCCATACTATTCAACTTTTTCTTGGAACCACTTGCAAATGCACTAAACTCAATGAACATTCTCTTCCACATGTACGCAGATGACACGCAACTTTACCTGAAAATCTCCTCCCCTGACAATCTCACATCACTCAACACTACCCTCATGAACACTCAAAACTGGCTAATGGAAAACCACCTCCTACTCTTCACTTTCAAAACCGAATTCTTGCTCATTTCTCCTCCGAATCATACCCCCAAGGTAGACCTCTGGATGAACCATCTCACTGCTTTCAACTGCCCCTCTGTCATCATTTATTCAGCCAAATCGCTCGGAATCACCCTGGACACACTTAAATTTGAAAAACCACATTAGTAAGGTTTGCAAGGGAGCGAATCACCAGATGAGACTACCCAGGAATCTCAAACCTTTCCTCCCACAAGCTGACTTCAATCAGGTTGTTCAAGCGCTGGTGTTACCGATGCTAGACTATGGCAGTGCTACACTATGTGGCCTCCCGAAATATACCTTGGCCCCACTTAAAGCTGTATTGAATGCAACGGCCAGACTGACCACGGGCACTAAAAGATCAGCACATATTTCCCCAGTCCTAAAATCTCTAAATTGGCTGCTTTTTGAAGCAAGAACACAGCTAAAGATTGCCCGCCTGAATCACAAAGCTCTCCATCTCAAAAACCCCAAGTACCTATGCCACAAACTGGAACTATCTGGAGGTGGTAGGCCCTCAAGAAGAGCTAACACCTTCCTTCTGAAACCACAGATATTTCGAAAAAAGAGAACTTGTCAAAGAGCTTTCTCCAGCTCCGCTCCACGGATCTGGTACTATCTCTCTCCTGAAATTCGCAGACTCACCTCCACGGTTGCCTTCAAAATGGAAGTAAAACGATTCCTTATGTGCAAGTTCTTACCCTCATTGGGTTCTGATCAATTGCTTGAAGATACTGAGCCTTCACCCTCATCCATTGTACTGATGTATTATATCCCCTTACCTAATCTTTTCTTCCCCTCCTAGTCCCGATATATTTATATTTCTTTCCAACTACTGTGATGATGTGTTGCACCCTTTGTAACTGTTTCCTTTGATATGTATTTGATGCCTGCCTAACCTTGACCTTCCGTAATTGTAAAGCGCTCTGATATCCCTCAGGATCATGTTTGCGCTATATAAATCTTTATAAATGAATAAATAAACATTGTTTTTAAAACCCCTGTGAAAGTGCTTTTTGAGAAGCGACCTATCATTACAAAGGTTTGTTTGAAAAATGACAGGCAGGTCACATAAAGACATTGCGCAATTTACACTCTCTGTTTGTGACATCAGTGTTCGTAAATGTGGTCACAAGTTCAAGAAATATAGCAAGCAGATTCTAAAGACATGCACTAGCCACGACTGACAATGCAAATATTATAACCAACATCATAACAATAAAATGCACTGTGACAAAAACTCATCTGACATGAAAACACTCACATTACCACAACACTTACATACTATGGGGCATATTATCAAGCACGGCGTTAAACTTATCGCCGCTTTAGCGGCAGAAAACTGCAGCTAAAGCGGCGCTAATGGGCATGATAATATGCCGCAGAGAATTCCCGTAGAAGCCCATGTTGACACCAGAACCTGGGTTTCTATGGGAATTCTCTGCGGCATATTATCAAGCCCATTATCGCTGCTTTAGCGGCAGTTTTCTGCCGCTATATCTGCGATAATTTTAACGCCGTTTCTTGATAATATGCCCCTATGGCCTTTATTACGGGTGGCCCTGTGAATGGTCTGGATTTTCCCCAACGACACAGTTACCAATACTCGGGGTACCGGTACTTGGGTACTTCGGGTACTATTAACTCTGGGGGCGGAGAAAATGCGATCCATTATAAATCGGACTCTGACGGTCTACTGAGAAATGAAAGCTACTGAGGTAATAATAAACAATTACAATACAAAGCATACGACTAAAGCCATTATGTGTGAAGGTTTCCTAAGCACAGAAAGAAGTGCTCAGAAATAATTATGTGAATTAAAGCGGCTTTGGAGCTTGAACAAACACATACAAACAGAACAGCTCGAGCAAAATCGTGCATCACAATGAAGTGTGGAAAATAAATAACTTGTTCGCAGCGATAGGCAGAAACAAGAAGTGTGAACACAGATGGAAACAGAGAGAGAGAGAGATAGAGAGAGAAGAGAGAGAGAGAGAGGGGGTTGAGAGGAGAAGAGACGAGAGAGAAAGAGAGAGCACTCAGTTAAAGGGACAGGTCTTCATCCTGTGCCCGGTTCATCATTAGGGCAGCAGCAGAGCCAGAGCAGACTTGTGATGCATCTGAGGCTGACATGTCAAAGACCAGAGACTGTCTGTCTCTGCGGGATCAAGGATATTCAGGGTCAAGATAAATAGCAGACATATTAGTAATCACTTTACACATGTGGCGTCTTTATTGGTTCATGAAAGGATATATGAGAGGGGAAGCACAACTCTCCGAGGATCACATGAATCATCTGCTGATAGCATTCATCGTCTGTGTCTCTTTTTGTGGATGGTATGAAGATATAATATCTAATATCCTGCACACCTGCCCTCGCCCCTGCTTTAAAATATGAGACTAATGCCCAGAATACTAGAATATGTTCTACAGAATTGGATAAAATTATTCGTAGGAAATTAACTCCTTTATATGAATGCCTCTCTAGTTTTCATTTTCTACATTTATTTATTTAGCATTGTGATTTGAAGGATAACATTTTAAACAATCAGAAACACATATAACGTATACAAACGCACAACCATGTTAAAAAGGAAATAACAATGGCAAAAGATTTGTTTTTTGAGTAGTGAAATGTTTGCTCAAGCTCACCTGAGAGTGCAAGGTTCCATCCCCCTGTTAGGAAACAGGGAGACACGATGAGCAGAGAGGAGTGGCAGACAGAGTGAAGGGACCACCTTGGAGAAGGGGTAGACAGGGAGAAAGCTGGGATCAAGAGGTAACCGGAGATGCTGTGGGCAGGGAGAGAGAAATGGATGTACTGGAGAATGGGAGGAAAGGGAAATGCTGCTCCCATTAAAGAGAGAACAGCATAACGTGCACAGAGAGGAGGGCATACAGAGAAAGAGTTTAGTGGAGACACTTATTGTAATATATTACCCTCTTTCAAGCTCTTGATGACCCTCATTTCCACATAGATGTAAACAGAAGCTGAGACATGAAAGTGCTTTTTAGGTTGAAGCCTACCAGAGAGCTGAGCTGTCTGATTTGCTAACAACATCTGGCGGACATTTGGAAAGCTTCCCTATGAATGCATTTCGCCCATTGCTTACCATTAGCTTTGTAGTTTGTAACTCACGTTTGCAGGAGCGGTCGGCACAGGAAAACACGGTGGGGAGGGGTCAGGTGGGGTAAATCAACAGACGATGGAATAGGTATAATTAATTAAATAAATAACCCCTATTGCGTGCTCTGTTGACTTCCCCCCCTACCTCGCCACACTGCGCTTACCTGTGCTGGCTACCGCTGCACATTTGCTTGCTTTCTATTTGCTGGCTTTATTTGTTTTAGGCTGTCCAGCTTGAGTTTGTTCCTTACTTGGCCCAAACCCCATTTGCTGTCCAAAGCCTATTTACTGTATTCTTCCACCAGTACTGAATTTTTGTAAACAGGCCTTTAAATCTTGTTCTTATCTTGTCCCATTTTCTGTTTCTTCAAAGACAGAGGTTACATTTCAGTATCTGTCTTGCAGGGAGCTGGTGTTTACTTTTCTTTCTTTGACATCAAAGTGAGAGGATTTTTGTGACAATCCTGAGTCAGAAGGCTGTGGGATGTTATATTTTTCTAGTTGGCTACTCGGGGTGTGCTGTACGATGTTATTTTGTTTTCTAGCACAAAACGAAATGTTAAGGTCTGTAAATAAACTGTGTATATATTTCAGAATATGGAAAGCACAAATAAAACACATTTTTGGTGTTTCTGAAGTGTGGTAGAAACAAATATTTTAATATGACCATAAGAAAGTCATATGCTAGGTGATGACATTTCCACACATTTTCATTTATGCGCTGTATACTTTTATCAGTAAAACTGTATGTCTGTGTAAATGTAATGGTCATTTCAAATGAAGATGTGTTTTCTGTAATGGCAATGTGCTACCTCTCTAGGCATACTTCACTTTACTCCACTTTACTCCACTCCACTCTACTCTGCACCACTCCACGAAACTGCACTCTACTCTGCACCACTCCACACTATGCCACTCCGCTCCACTCTGCTTCACTGCATTCTACTCTGCACCACTCTCCTTTACGCCACTTCACTCAACACCTCCCTCCTATATACCACCCTACTCTATCCCAATGCACTCTACCTTACACTACTCTAATACAGACCGCTGCATTCTTCGCCACTGCACTCTACGCCAATCCACTCTAAGCCACTTTAATCTACTCTGCATCACTGCACTCTATGACACTGCACTCTACAACACTCTAGTCTATGCTGTTGCACTCTATGCCACTTCACTCTATTCTGAAACAATCTAATCTATGCCACTCTATTCCACTATGCACCATTCCACTCTACGCCACTCCACTCAATGCCACTGCAATCTACCCTGTGCCACTCTACTCCACTCTGCCTCACTGCACTCTATGAACCTTTACTGCACACCGTAGCAATCTACGTTGCTGCACTCAAACTAATAAACTTTATTCCACTGCATTCTACATCAATCTACTCTGCAACACTGCCCTAAATGCCACTATATTCTACTCTTCAAGACTTTACTCTATGCCACTGCACTCTACTCTACTCTACAACATTGAACTCTACATCCCTTTAATTTGCACTACCCTACAGCACTGCACTCTACACCAATGCACTTTACGCTACTGCACTCTACAAAACTCTACTCTGCAACACTGCACTCTGCTACTGACCTCTACGCCACTCTACTCTTTGCCACTCTACTCTGAACCACTGCACTCTACTCTGCACCACTCTACTCTACACTACTCTACTGCACTCTATGCAATATACTCTACGCCACTACACTCTATGCCAATCCACTCTTCACAACTAGATGTCTCGGCGCTAAGTGGCCTAGAAGGCAGGGTCATGGTCTAGATAAACCAGCTTACTCATTGAAGAGCTACGTTTTTATTTGTTTCCTAAATGACAATAGAGTAGGCCTGGCTCTGACAACTTCTGGGATGGAAACATCAAGCTAGATTTAACATTAGACTGAACCTCAATGCTAAAGTGCAAGTGTGTATTGCAGAAGAATTATTATCCGTACACAATGACTATAATGAAAAAAAAGAATTGGAAGATTTCTCAAATGAGTATAAAGAGGTATTTAATAAAGAACTTGGGGAAGTGAAAGGGTTTTCCCACAATAATCAACTTGAGAAAATCGCGTATTCGTTCCAACTTTTTGAATCAGCAGGTGACAACGGCAAGTAGCAATACTTAGTAAGATGTGTTTGCCATTGTCCCTGCAGTTCAAAATTTATCAGGGGACTTTCTATAGCCTATCACACAGATGTAATCATGAATAGGTTAGCCGTACTAACGGCTACCCTAGGGACATAGTGTTATTCAGGAATATAGGTACATGATAGTTACGTATTCAGCCTCATATTTACTGTTATCTCCCCGGTCCCAAAGGCCAATGTAATATTATCTTCTATTTTTAGAGGTCTTTTTTATTCAACCTTGTAATCTGTCTATTTGTGTGTATTTGATGTTGACAATGTCCATAACGGTTTTATAAGTAGTTGTTAATTGGAATTTTTAATACTTTATGATCTTCCACTGCAACTACTCTTCCCGTCATTGTCAAATGCCAAAAGCTAAGTGATGTAGCTGTATCACTGTTCTTCTTTTAAATCATATTTTATTTTTTACCTTTTTATGATGACACTGTAAATTTTACAATCGTCTTTTACGATCCGCATGATCAAAATAAAGATGAAATTGAAATTGAAATTGAAAAATACAATACCAACTAAACACAAATTAAGACATGTGCCATTCTTTCAGACATGAGTTGTCTGATGCGACCAGTATTGTCACTGTAAATGCCAGTTCCACTGGTCTGGGAGCAGTGTTGAGTCAGCTAAAGGGAAATGTTGAGAGTACTGTTGCCTTTGCGTCAAGGCCACTCACCATCACTGAAACGAAATACTCTACCATAGAGAGAGAGGCTTTGTGTTGTGCGTGGACAGTTGAGCATTTCAAGATGTATTTATGGGGCAAACCTTTTAAACTGAGAATGCATCATAAACAATTAATATCATTACTATCTAAAAATGGAGCGAGAAAAGCGTCATCTAGATTGGTGAGGTTACTGGCGAAATTGTATGAGTTTAATTTTACAGTGGTGTACATACCTGGAGTGCAAAATGTTCGAGAAAATTGCTTATCTAGACTACTGGAAATGTAACACATGCTGACAAATTGATTGCTCATGAGGAATGTGTAGTTGCTTCTCTGGAAGGTGTGATACTTTCTATGGACCAAGTTATATCAAAAGAAGAATGGATGGTGCTTCTTTGGATGATGAGACAATAAAAGTATTGAAAGATTATATCATTAATGGTTGGTTGTTAGAGAAGCATTTATCCAAGGAATTGTATGTGTATTGGAAAGTCAGAGATGAGCTTTCTTTGGCAAAAGATATTGTGTTGAGAGGTGAAGGAATTGCTCCTCCTGTTGGGATAAGAAAAAAGTTGATATCTATTGCCCATTTGGGACATCTAGGGCAAACCAGTACCATCAAGAAAGTAAGGGATCAATTTTGGTGACCATACATGGACACTGATATCATTGGTTTTGTAAAGAATTGTTTAGGATGTGCGGATTCTGACAAAGTACTAATAACTCAGAAAGTTGCCCATTTACATTCAACTGTCTCTGAAAAGCCATGGAAGAAGTTAGCCATTTATGTATTAGGTCCCTTTGAAGGTATCTTGAATGGCAAAGCCTATATTATTGTGGTGATAGATTATTTTCCAGATGGACGGAAGTGAAATGGGTGTCACGTGCTGATTCCGACACTGTTGTGGAACTTTTGCAGGAATTGTTCAGGATGGAAGGTCTACCAGAGTTTTTAGTATCAGACATTGGTACTTAATTTAGATCTAGTTCTTTCACATCTTTTCTCAAGAAGGCCAACATTCAACATTTAAAAACAGCCTTATATGCACCAAATATGAATTGTTTAGTTGAAAGATTCAATAAAACATTAGTTGAAGGCACTCAGTTAGCTCTTAAAGCACACATGGATGTTAGAAAACATGAAGCTGATCTCATTTGGTCTTATCACTGTACAGCTCATTGTACGACCACATTTTCACAGTTTTTATTACTCAAAGGAAGGAAACCTAAACAGGAGTTAAACCCTTCTTGGTTAAACCCAAAAGAGAATGTGATTGATATCAAAAAGATGTACAAAGTGATGAATGAAATGATATCAAAAAGATGTACAAAGTGATGAATGAAAATTGTATGAAAAAAATAAGAGCATGGTGGAAGGGAAAGTTTGTAAACAAAAATTGAGTATGGGCAATAAAGTTAAAATCAAGCTACCTTTACATGTTAAGAAAGGCTTTTCCAAATTTTCTGGTGTATTTGTCATTTGTAAACTTGGGAAAACATCGGCTTATTCAAGCAATGGTATTGGTAGAGTTTATCCAGGTTAGCCAAAGTCAATCTTCCTACACTTAATCAATGTGATAATGCTAATGTTCCAGATTTCGGCAGTAACACTGTGGAAGTCAAAAATGTGGGATCTTCGAACTTTGTGTCGGATGGGATTTCTCGCAATTCCAATTTGCTAATTAAAAAGAGATGTTTACCTAAAAGATTTGAAGATTTCATATTGTACTGATTTTACAAAGTTATTGTGTTGGTTTTTAAAAAGGCTATCGTCGTTTATCTTTAACTTGCATTTTATCATTTTTGTAAATATATATATTTTTTTTACTTTTATAAGGGAGGAAGGTATGTAGTATTGCAGTAGAATGTTATTTGTAGAAGAATTCTTTATTCTTTAAAGTTCAGGTTCACTTCAATGTTTAGCCTACCTTAGTCGCTAGCTTTGTTATGTCATGTGTTTAGATGTAACTGCGATTCTGAATTCCAATGCGTGTAGCAGAAGTTGTTTGTGGAGTCTAGAAAAGAGTGGATGCTCCAATAAAGCTTCTTTACTTGAATACATTGTGGGTCGTTTTCACTACCACAAAGACTGGTTGTAAATGATCTTTATACTTGTATAGAGTTAGACTTAACTTCTCGTTGCATTTTGGATCCAAGCTCGATTTTATTTGTCTTTTCTACAGAGAAATTGGAAAATGTTTTGTGGGGGATAATCATATTAAGAATCATATTGGAAGGGGTAGTGTGTTGCCCACAACACTGAACAGCTTTCATGGTCATTGTGTTTGGTTTTATTTAATTCCAATCTGGAAAAAGCTGGTGTAGCCTCATAGGTAAGTTTTTTTTTTCTCCATTTTCTCCAGTGATGATCGATGATGGGTTTTAATGCCAGACTCAGCATTTCTTTCTTCCCTGAGTTTTTTAGTGAACTTCTGTGCTCATCTTTCAGCATTCAGTCGCTCTGATTTTAAAGGTGCTAATCTCTCAATAATCCCACGGGTGGTTCAAGTGTTTTGGAAAGTTAACATGGTTACCCTCACTTGCACTAGATGTTACACCAGAACTTTATTGTAGATTGATTGCATAATTTGATTGCTAGGGGAGGACCTTAAGGTCAAATCTGTGACATCCTCTGTTAGATGCTTTTATTATTGTTTGAATTAGTTTTTATATTTTATATTAGCTTTTAACCAACTAATCCTATTTTTATATGTGTGAAAGATTTTATGATGTATAACTTTCAATTGGCTGTTGCCGAACAGATATGGTATCCATTTGCCAGCTGATACATGGGCTTGTCTTCAATTTTAATTGTTGCGGGTCGTTGAATTGAGCACCCTATGTAATTTTTTGTCCATACTGGTCTAGCATGTTTTACACATGTAGGTAACTTGTCGCCAAACAACAATCTTGTGATACAAGTTTTGGCATATCTATTGCTGGATGCCCTGTGCGACTTCTATCTTCTTGAAATTTTTAACTGTGTTTTATTACGTATGTCTTTTGTAGCTTTTATGACTTGAATAGTCGAAATAAAGCTTAAATGATGATGATTTCCTAACCAAAGGGTGTTGCTTGTAAAGAGGGTCGACTGTTTGCTGTAGTGTGTCATAGTTTATGTTTTTTAGTCTCTCACTGAATATTTAGGTTTTCTAGGTTATCCTCTATTATTATTATTTTTTGAATGACAGAAAATGTAGAGGTGTGAGCAGTCAACCGGTAGAGTTTACTTTGTCTTAAACCTTATGACTGGAGCAATAACAAGATTTAGAAAGGGAAAAGCATGAGCCGTGGGATGCCACATACAGCATTACTCATGTCTATATTCATGATTTATGCAATGTGTAACTTCACAAATCAGTAAAAAAAATTATTTCATGTGTGTGGGAGTTAGGTATTGTAGAAACAGATCCTTGTTTATTTAAAAATTACGCTATTTCAGAAGCTTTATAGATTGCACTTCACATATCTCCAGTGTAAGTTGGATTCATCCAGAAATATGTTGTGATCGGTGAAAATATTTATACTTTATTATTAACTCAATGAGTTCCATGAATCAATCAATGTTTCCTGAAGGGTGCAAGATGATATGTATTTTTATGGAATTAGTGTCCTCTGTTTTCACTGATGGCATGGAGGACAGGCAAAAGCATAGTGAAAGGTCCAATATTACCGTGGACCTCCTTAAAGTAATATAAGGATGCAATAATGTATTCAGTTATTTTATTAGGTTGTCTAATATTGTAGCAGATACAAAGATGAGTGCATATAATTGAAAAGATGAGGTGACTGTAGAGATGCTGCTAATTCTGATGGAGAAACAATATAACACTGTACGACCTGGCACCTTGGCGTGGGTCTCCCTTCCATTTTTTTGCTGTTGCCTCATGTGTTTTTGCTGGTGTTAGATGCTTTGGGCACTGTGCCGCTGCTTTCCAGTGCCACAGTGCAAGTGCTCCCTATTGTAAATTGATGTATGAATTAGTGATTCTATGATTGGCTGGTTTGGTTTACCTGTCAGACCCTAGTACAGTGTAACAGGAGTGCCCAGGGCTGGTAATCTAAATGCTGCTGGTGGGCTTGCAGCACTGGTTGTGCCACCCACAGAAGCAGCCTGTTAAAGTGTGTCTAAGGTTTGCCATTGCAGAGCCTGTTTTCAGTCTGGCACTGCCATGCTGACTGGGCAAGTGCACCCACTTGCCAGTCCCTAAACCTTCCCTTTTCTTCATATCAGACACCCCTATGGTAGGCCCAAGGGCAGAATGCATTGTAAGTATAAGGTAGGACAAGTTCTGGTGTGTGTGTGTGGCATGTCCTAATAGTGAATTACAGCCATTTTTGTTTTTCACTATTGCAAGGCTAACTGTTCCCCATGGGCCTGAATGGGCAGTTTGATTATTACATCTTATTATGCTAACTGACAGGGAACATGGTAGAAATTCGAGTTTAGAATGCCTGAACTCAGAATGATAAAATACATCATTTAGTGAAGTTGGTTTTAACATTCTGTGTTTGAAAATACCACTTTTAGAAAGTAGGTATTTTCTTGTCTAACCATCCAAACCTGCCTCTGCTAGGTTGTGTATTCCTTGTCTGGAGCTTGAGTGACAGGGGCTGGGGGTTTCCAGGAGACAGGGTGAGCCAGCACAAGGCTGAATAGAGAGATCTGCATCTAGATGGGTGGGAGGAGTTGCACCTGGAACCTGAATAGGGCTGTGCCTTCCCTCCACAATGCTGGCTCCAACTCCTGTGGTGCGTCTGATGTCTCTGCCCTGCACTCTGAAAGGAAAGAAGGAGTCTTGTCAACAAAGTCCTTCAGGACTGACCAGACCTGCTTTGGACTAGGCAAAGGCCTCTCTGCCTTCAGAGAACAAAGAGAAACTGGGTATAAATATTGGGACCCAAGAACTTTAGATCACTTTGGGAAACAAGAAGAAACCTTTGCTGAGGAGTGGAACCACAGAGACTGAGGAGCGACTATCCGTAAGCTGAAGTGCTGCTTGGGGGATTGGCCTGCAGTGGTTGCCTGACTGCCAAAGAAAGGAGAAAGGAACTTTGTATGTACTTTATTCAACTTGTGAAGGATCTCCAAGGGCTTGAGAGAAGAGCTTGCCTCCTGCTGAAGTCTCAGGGACAACAGACTTCAACCACCAGTTCTTTGGAAGTGCCTGCAGCTGTATTGGAGCCTTCTGAGGGACTGCGTGTCGCAAGGAGCTGGAAGCGCGACTCACGAAGAAGAAGCGTGTCGCTGCCGTCGCATCACTGAACAAGGGTGTCGCCGCTGCAGCTGTCGCATCGCATTGCATTATAAAGAAACGTCTCGCAACATCGAAGAAGCGTGTCGCCGCCGCAGCGGCTGTCGTCGCATCACTGAACAAGGGTGTCGCCACTGCAGCTGTCGCATCGAGCCGAAGCGTCTCGCATCATCGAAGAAGAGTGTCGCCGCCATAGCCGCTGTCATCACATCACCGAACAAGGGTGTCGCCGCTGCAGCTGTCACATCCAGTCGTGACATCTCACATCATTGGAGAAGCATGTCGCAGGGCCGGTCGCGGCTCAGAGGGTGTGCACGCATCTTTTCGCAACAAGAAGACGCCATCTTTGTTTCATTGCACCAGATCTTCATCTCATCACCGCGTTGCGGGCCGCATCGCTGCGGAAGCGCAGTAAGTAACCGATGCATCACCGTTTCTGTGTGTCAGGAACCGACGCATCACTTTCCCTGCAACAGGGAAAGTGATGCATTGTATAGCGGTACGCATTCAAAGGTACATTGAATCAAAGTGTCGCATTTTAACATCTAAAGAGAACTAAGCTAATTCTACCATTTTAAGTACAGTATTGTGGATTTTTGTCGTTTGTGGTCTTGTGTTAAATCTATATAAAGAATACTAATTTTTATATAAAATTTGTGTGGTGTCCATCTGTAGTGTTGTCAGTTGGTTACTGTATGTGTTGACAAATGCTTTACACACTGCCTCTGAGATAAGCCTGTCTGCTCGTGCCAAGCTACCAAGGGGGTGAGCAGGGGTTATTTTAGGAGTGTACCCCCTTACCCTGACTAGAAGCAAGGGTCCCTATTTTTTCAAAGGTACCTACCTCTGCCAACTAGAGACCCCCAAATCTAACAAACACTTATCTTGTTTGTGTAGTTAATGATGAAAACGTTAACAGATGCAAAGATATTCATTGCATGGAGTGGGGTTGTAGTAGCACTTGTTATTTTGCAGACTCAAGGCACTCCCATGACTCCCCTGACTTCTTGGATGAGCCTTTAATATAGCAGGTTCTCAGGAACTCAGTTCTGCAATAGTGCTGTACCAACCTCAATAACCTTCTACCCCTGGGCTAAAAAGCCATTCTGAAACATTAACAAAGTAAGCTATTGGAGGGGTGGTGCTGGCTTACATTTCAGATTTTAACGACTTGTCTTTTTTTGTAAAACATTTTATTAGATTTCTAGCCAAAACAATAGCCAGGCTTAGTGCATAGTATGCAGGATAAATAAAGCAATCATCATCTTCACTGCACAATTCCACTCTAAGCACTTTGATTGCACCTTGAAAACACAAAGGCATTTCCCCCCATCAGGCCTCAATGTGGTCCTGCCTCATCAGATTGCAACTCATTGTCCATGGTCAAGGGCCTGGATGGGCAAGGTATGATATAGATCCCAAGATGTTCTGCTCAGTCCTTCCAAATCTTGAAGTATTTACGGGGGCACCACTGAGCCTAATATATCAGGTGCTCCAGGCCCATGCAGAAATCCATGCCCTTTGCCTATACATCCCAGAATGGAGCCCCTACATTTTTCCACTCCTTTTCAATGTCTCGCTTGGCCACAAGGAATCCCAACCAAAGCAGCGCCTTCTGATATCAATTACCATCAACATATGGAGTAAGACCAGTTTCGGTTTCCTAAGGACCCTCCAGCTCAGCACCATCCCCGGAGTCCCCAGCACCATTTCGCAGAAATCTGATAGGACAGGACAGCCCCAGAATGTATGTAATAAGGCTCACGTAGCAACACTGCAGCGCAGGCAGCCCCTCCATTCCTAATCCTTGAGTTGGCCCAAGTCCTGTGTCCACACCTCCCTCACCTCCAGCATCGTAATCTGGTTGTTGGTGTAACAATGTTTGGTATAATATGGACAGCTTGTGTGCTTTAATGTCAGTGAGAAGATGTTTGGCCTCAAGGGGTGAATAGACAGGGATTTCAGCATCTACTGGCAAATAGGGAGTGAGAGCATGCCGTAGTTGCAGGTAACAAAAGGATTGGGCGCGATGCATTTCATATTTTGTCTGTTGCTCTGAGAAAACCTTAAGGGATCCATTCGAGAGAACATCTCCCAGCATAGTGATGCAGATGGCGTTCCACTGGGAAAACTGCGTAGTGCCAATACCTGGGGGAGTCTATTCCCCTTTCACAACAGGGTCTCCAATGTCAATCAGGTGGTCCATCCTGCAACATTCGTGACCTCTTTCCATATTATCAGTACAACCTGAGTGGAGGTGAGCACAGTGTGTGGAAAAACACCGCCATATAGCACGTGTGGAAGACTGTCACGACCCAGGATCCACACCTCCACTGTGTATGCCAGATCCTCAAATCTCTCGAACTACCAGTCATTAGGTACCAGAAGGCTCTCATCTCGCTAGTATTGTTTCAAATCTGGGCTGGCAATGTCCCCTTGAAAAGGGAGCCTACAGCATTTTGCGAGGGAGATGCAGGGCAGTCCTCTGTTTCACAGAAGCCCCTACAACAGGGCATTGGCCCTAGCAATGAAAACTTTCTTGACCAGAAAGAGAAAATTCTGCAGTTGATACAACAGTGTAGGCCGTGAGACAATCTTGAAGATGACTGAACAACCAAGCGGAGATATGGGGCGGGGGTTCCAAAATTTAACATCTCCAGTCAGCCTTTCTAGCTGAGAGTGGAGTTTATGCTCATATGCCTAGGCCTTGTCTGTAGTAATGTATACCCCAAGGTATCTGAACCTCAGTAGTAGTACACGCAATTTCGGGGCCCAGGACATATTTGTCGGACAAGGAGCTATGGGATAGATACAGAACTTTGCTTTGATAATCTGCAGACCTGAATTTAGACCCACATATGGATGACATTTGTAGTGCTCATGGTCCTGAGGAGGTAGCATCATCCAGAAAGAGCTGGACATCATCTGTGTATAGGGAGATTCTGTCACTTACCATAGGAGACTGCTGAAGTCACATAGCATAGCATTGATACTGATGCTGCCAGGTTCTGTATCACTAGAGTGAAGAGCAAGGAAAAGAGCGGGCATCCCTGAATAGTGACCCTCCTCACTGGGAACTACAGGGAGATGGCGCCACTAATTTGCACTCTGGCCTAGAGGTGGGTGTAGAGAAACTTAACATATTCAATGAATTTGAGCCAAAACCGTAGATGCACCAATAGAGTGCAGTTATATTTCCTGTCCACCCAGTGGAACCTTTTCTGGAAATCAACCATGAGTAGGACTTGATGGCCTGCCAGGCCAGCACTCAACTCTGTAGCCTTATGGGCTCTTCTAATGTTGTGTCTAGTGGCCCTCTGGGGCATAAAACCCGAATTATCAGGATATACAAGTGTTCCATTCACCCCTGATAGTAAATTGGCCAGCAACTTAGCCCAGATCTTAACTTTTATGTTTAATAGTGAGATTGGGCGATACTCCTCACAGCTTGTGACTATGTAGCCCAGTTTCGGGATCACTACTATGTCAGCTATTTGGAGGTCCTGAGGTAAATGGCCCCTCTCCAGGGTCTTCTTGAATGTTTGAAGCAGTGGTGGGCCCACCTGATGCCATAAGAGTTTCCAAAACTCCTCCGGATACATGTTGGGGCCCGGTGTCTTACCCGATTAATGCTGTGACAGGTCTCCCCTAACTCCTCCCGTGTGACATCCACCTCCAGGGCCTCCCTGTCTGCAAGCCCCAGTTTGGGCACCTGAAGGTCTGCAATGAAATGCTGCAAGTCCGTCCACCACCCTTTCTTGCTGAGGTCATAGAATTGCTGGTAGTAAGTGGCAAAACCAAGTGCTATATCCTCACTTCCAGTGACATATGCTCCATGTTCGTTTTAAAAGTAGAATATGGGGTAACCAGTGGCATGGGGTGTGCACAGCAAGTGAAGAGTCTTACCTTCCTTGTCCCCACACTGGTAGATCTGGCTGCATGTAGCTAGCCACACCACCGTAGCCTCCTGCCGACATTCTGGTTTCAGGAGCATCTTGGTGTGTAGAGAGTCTCTAAGAATTGAATCTTCTGCCCCAGTAAGGTATTGAAAGTTCCAGCTCACCATTATGAGATTCCCAGTCGAAGAGCTTTTGTTAGGAGCTTCTCCTCTGATTTATAATATAGCTAATGATCTCTCCTCTCAGGTGACTTTCAAGGCCTACCAGATGACGCTCTGGAGTTAACCGACCCATAGTTTTTCTTAGGTATCTTTCTCCCATATGTTGACAGGCCTTGTGAAAGGCTGCATCTTGCAGACACCATTGACTCAGGTGCCACTCTACCATGGAGTGTGGTGGTTCAAGGCAAGGTCTATTTGTACAGTTGAGTGACCTGATAGGCACCATGCCAGGATGCCTACGTCGAGTACCCTATGACTCTCAGTTATCGGGAGCAGAACATAATTGAGGCAGGAGAAAGACTTGTGCGTGTTAGAGAATAATGTATAATGTTGCTCCATTAAATAGTGCACTTGCCACACATCCAGAAGAGACATATTGTGCAGAAGTGTGTCTAAAGAGGTTGGTTGTGTCACCACTGTGGACACCGTGGAAGAACGATCCAGACCAGGGTCATGGACCCTTTTGAGGTCTCCACCCAGAACCCATTGGGCCGTTGAAAGCTCCAATAGGATCCGGCTGAATGTTGCAGCAAGCTCTGATGTCAAGTGGGGAGGGGCATAAACACAAACCTGGGACAGCATGCCAGTCACCTCCACATGGCGTCCTAGCCTATCATACCATTCTCTTGATACCAGTAGGGGGGTGTGCCTCCACAGCAGTATGACCACCCCTCTCGAGTGGCGAAAAAACCCTAAGTGAAACGCCGAGGTAAAACTTTTGGGGTTCATTTATGAAAGCCCTGATAACTTTAGTACCACTTAAAGTGGTACATGCATGACACAGATCTCTCATTTTGATTTATGAAGCCATGAAAGTCACCCTTCAAGGCTTTGAGTGGCCTCATGAATCACGATGCAGCACATATCAGTGTGTCACCTTACTCTGCACCTGGGAGGTGTCTCATGGGTGTTGTGGTGGGTTTTCCCATGCAACACCCATGGAATTTGATGCTGCCCCAGATTTACAAAGTGATGTAAACCTGGGAAAGCGCTAAATCTGCAAGCCTCACAATGTGAGGTGTACCAAGGAGAAATATGTTTACTTTTCCCCTTTTTTCCCTCTTTCCATGTGCGCTGCATTCTTCTAGTGCACATAGAAAGAGGTAAACACCTCTTAGGATTGGTTTTATATAGGAAGGTGCCCCTTCTTGCACAAAAACAATCCTGCATGCAAGGGAGGCACCATTGCACCTTGGTTCAAGTGAGCCTACGTTGGCGCTAGGCTGCCTAGACGACACCAGCACAGGGAAAAAAGACAGGAAAGCAGCATATTGCTTAAATAGAGTGCATTCATGCCCTTTCACTTTGGCATAGGACAGCGCACCAAGGCACCTATGCCAAAATCCCATAAATAAGCTCCTTTGTTTGCCAGAAAGGGGACCTTAGTGCCCATGAGGTGTGTTTCTTGCTAGAGTGGTATGTCTGGGTTACATCTGAGTGCCACCCTCATAACCACCCCCTCTAACCACCCCACTCTTTATCTTGTCCCGGAGATAATTGACGTTCCGTGAGAGAACAGCGAGCTTTCTCAGGAAAGCAGGTGTGTGGTGTTTAGTCATTTGGCCAGGGGGGTGGTTGTATCCTCTTCAACTTGAGCGTATCTGTATCGTGTGATGATTTGTGAACTTAGATATGTGTGCCAGAACCAAATCTGAACAGAAAAGAGAGAAAGAAAATAACCTTCCCATAATCCAACTTAATGTTCCCCCTCTACTTTGCCGAAAAGAAGTACCTGTCGTGGTGTAACTAGGGACAGTAGCCAAGAGGGCTATGTCCTCCTCTTCTGTGCCACACCGACCCAAACAAATCCCAAGCCAAACCTTTCCACCCCACCCCAACTCACATAAACTAAAACAACAATTAAAGAAAAAAGTATACGGACCATGCACTACCACTCAGGTTCAAGTTAAATGATTGGATACCCATCAGTGTCCGCTTGAAAGAGTCAAGCTGGGAGTCTCTGAAAGGGCAGCAAGGGATCAGGCATGGCAGCATTCTGTGTAAGATCCATCTCGAACCTGAAGGCTGACCACCTCCCTTGAGAACCATCCAGGCCCAGCAAACGAGCTCTGTGCTCTTGCTGTTGGTTCTGTGGCTGTGGGGCAGTATTCCAGTCCCTGGTAGGTTGTCCACCCCTGCCGTCCCTGGCACCCCTTTCCATTCTCACTCACCAGAAGATTAAGCCAGCTCCGCAGATTTGGTCGTTCTATTGTCCTATATCATGCTGCCTCTGGGGTGTCAAAACACAAAGTTTTGTCATGTTAAATGACCTTCCGTCAGGCAGGAAAGAGGAGCATATAACGAACATTCAGGGATGTCAGCTTCTGTTTCGCCACCTGGAAAGTCCTCTGTTGTTGCTGGACCTTTATGTTGTAGTCTGTAGAGATCATTATTTCGGAGGACTGCTGGGTAAGAGTCCTAAGGATGTGTGCCACTCAGAGAGCGGCTTATCGGTCAGCATAATTGTGGATGCGAATAAGGGCCATGGCAGGGAACCCACAGGGGGCTGGGAAGGCAGTGTGAGGCGTGCAGCAGTGTGAGGCGTGCAGCAGTGTGCGGCGTGCAGCAGTGTGTGGCGTGCAGCAGTGTTTCGTGTAGCAGTGTGAGGCATGCAGCACTGTGTGGCGTGCAGCGGAGTACAGCAGTGTGCGGCGTGCAGCAGTGTGCGGAGTGCAGCAGTGTGCAGCAGTGTGCGGAGTGCCGCAGTGTCGTGCAGCATGCAGCAGTGAGTAATGCAGCAGTGTGCAGCAGTGTGTGGCATGAAGCAGTGTGCAGCGTGCAGCAGTGTGTGCCGTGCAGCAGTGTGTGGCGTGCAGCAGTGTTTCATGTAGAATTGTGCGGCGTGCAGCAGTGTGTGGCGTGCAGCAGTGTGTGGCGTGCAGCAGTGTGTGGCGTGCAGCAGTGTTTCGTGTAGCAGTGTGCGGCATGTAGCAGTGTGCGGCATGCAGCAGTGTGCTGCGTGCAGCAGTGTTCTGCGTGCAGCAGTGTGCGTCGTGCAGCAGTGTGAGGTGTGCAGCAGTGTGTGGCGTGCAGCAGTGTGTGGCATGCAGCAGTGTGTGGCATGCAGCAGTGTGAGGCGTGCAGCAGTGTTTCGTGTAGCAGTGTGAGGCGTGCAGCAGTGTGCGGCGTGCAGCAGTGTGCGGCGTGCAACAGTGTGTAATGCAGCAGTGTGCGCAGCAGTGTGTGGCATGCAGTAGTGTGCGGCGTGCAGCAGTGTGCGGCGTGCAGCAGTGTGTGGCGTGCAGCAGTGTGTGGCGTGCAGCAGTGTGTGGCGTGGTTTGTAAACAACAAGAAAAGCGGACATCAAAGGAAGGGTGGGAGGGAACGAGCATATGGGGTGTGAGTTATAACGAAAGTTCTGGCGAAAGCAGTCTGCTGCTTTCAAGTCCGATGCCAGATGCCAGCTTCGCGCTTGAATGCCTCACATGCACTGGCCATAAACGCATTCCTAAGGTCTTGTGCCCCTTACTAAATCTCTCTGAATGCATGAGGCGGCGCACGTGCAGGAAGTAGCTGGTGGCAAATGGAATACGCGTGGTTGTGCGCGTAACCGCCACCCGATCCGCCTGGGAAGCCTTTGGGAGCATTTTCGGAAGCCCCTACATAAGTCTCGCTGTGCGATCGCTTATGCGATAGCCAGGCGAGACCTTAAAAAGAGTGGAGGTCAATCTCGAACTATAAAAGTGTACTTCATCCTGTGCTGAAAGCGGTCAACCAAAAACTTGAAACATGCATGGTTTCTTTTGTTTCAATGGCTCCTTTTTACTCTCGCAGGAATAGCTCCTGACCTGTACTCGCCCCCTCCAATATAAGTAAGAACATGACATATACCACAAAATGACATAATGATGCCGATGCCAAAAGAGGCTTGCTGAAGCTGATTCCATCACCCGCCCCTTTTTCCGACACCTCCTCGAAGGTGTAGTGCCTCACACCACGTCTGTGGGAGCGTTACTCATGAAGATCCTGAACCTCAGAGTCTGCCACACTGGATCCCACCTCACTGTGGCTGAAACACTGCGTTACAGGCGCTCTTCGCCAAATGGTGGAAATTCGCTTGCGCATACTGCAATTATAAGTCCTGCTTTTTGCCTTCGGCCTTAAGCAGGAACCTCCCTCACCTGATCATACTTAACTGTCACCACAACAGAGATTGCACCAAGCACTATGCCAACCAACAATGAGCATGAATGAAAGATGATTCCAATCATACCAACAGTACTCCTGCCTTTAAAGGGAAAAATAAATATGCAAACATCTTGTGACTAGGCATACACGTGCAAGTCTGTAGGCCTTCACCGACCTTTTCAGGTGACCCAATTCTGGTATGTCCATAACCATATCCTATTATCTCACTCAAATTTACACTGCACTTATTTTCACATTTTATGAATAACAACATTGAATTTACACTCTCAACTATTTCTATTTGAAAACTTGAATCACATTTATACGTTTAAAAAGCAAATAAATATGCACTGTGGCTTTTGTATAGAATTTTTTTTTTGTCGACAGGTACCTATACTTTCTAAGATCAGTGTGAAGTTTGATATTTTTGACTCTTCTTTTAAGCATTTCCTGAAGCTGTGTCCGGGATATAGATTCAATTGTGTAGAGCATGTTCTCTTTCCCTTATATGCTTTAACAAGCATAAATAAATATACAGCATTGCTGGAAGATGCCACAACAGAAAGCATTGCGCAGAGACCTGGTGATATGGTGAATGCCTGGTGCCAAAGCCGCATTGTTTCCAAAAGATTCGGGTGCTACACCAGTCGGCAGTCGGGTGAAGAGGGTCTGGGGGTGGGATCAAGTCAACAGAAAGAGTGGCCCTCCAGGGTTAAAACTTTGCTGAATTTGGGGTGTGGCACAGCCTAGTAGAGTTAGCGTTGTTGATACCTATTGAGAACAAGGGCAAGGTTTTTTTTATACAGAGCAAACTCACCATGACCACCAATCCCAGAGACATATTCATGTTTTTAAGGCTTGCCTAGGCAATGCTTGTACTGTTTCTGCAAGACATACTGTATTCAGGATATGGGTTTTAAAAGCTTGGCCCATTTTCAGGGACTGCCCCTGTTACATGTGTTGTTACTCTGAGCTTGTGAGCACTATTTCTTTCTTTAAGCTGGAGCAGTCAAGAACAATGCTGGTGGTTTACAGAGCTCTGTTGTAAACAGAGCGGTAAATCTTGCACCTATCTTGCCCCATTTGCTGGGCATTCAAAGATCAAGATCTGTTTTGGCTGCAGCTGCCTCCTCCGCACTCATGCTTTTAAAATATATACGGCCTGGCGTCACGGTCCCTGCCTTCCTATGGCTACTGCTGTCTCCGTATCACAGCTCAATAAGCATTTGCAATGCAATAGGTCTTGCATTTGCAGAAGTTTGAGCTATTGGCATTATAAATAACATTGCCTTTTATTTATGTGTTTGTAAAAACCTGCAATTGGTGTGTAAACACGCACTTTGTACTTCTAGTGCTAGTGAAACACCATGCTGAGGTTTTTGACCTATTAGTTGAAGAGTCCCCAGATGCACTATTTTGACATGGCTCACACAAGACTCTGTTGCGGAGTCCCGGCTGGCTCTTCCCCAGGGTTTTGCGATGAAGAGTGTTAATAGAGTGGGAAATAGAGGGGGCGGTATTGCAGTAATTATCAAGGACGTATACTCCTGCAGCTTTATTAAGGAGAATATAGCTGACTGTGAAAGTGCCCTCTATAAAATCATGTTGAATCATAACCTCACCGTTACCGGCCTCCTTATTTATCGCCCACCAGGACCATCTAATGCATTTAGGGAAGATCTATTGAATAAAGTTACGTTATATGCAAGTAGAGTGGCAAACTTTACTATCTGAGGCGACCTAAATCTTCATCTTGAGAACAATGGGAAGGTGGAGATTGCCAGTTTTCTGGCAGATCTAGAGGCTTATCAGCTGGCTCAGTGTGTCCCTGAGTGTACTCATGCTGCAGGGCACTTACTGGACCCTATATTCTCTAACCTAATCTCTCTAAAGGTTATGTCTCCTGTCCCGCAGGTCTGGACAGATCATTTTTTGGTCTCTTTTTCCTTGCGGTGTAAGGGAAAGCCGGTTCTGAACCGTTCCGCTCTAGTTTTAAAGCGTCCTTGGCATAAGCTAGACATCAGTCATTTTTCAGATATTTTGTCTAGCCATAGACCTCAGCTGCCATCGGATATGGAGGTTGCAAATATGCGTTTCCATGACTGGCTGACGCTAGGCTTGTATAGCTGTATTCCGGCTAAACTGAGTGGTAATTATCAACGGCAGTCTAATCCCTGGTTCAATGACTCATTGACCAAAGCCAAAAAACACTGTAAACAACTTGAGCGCACCTGGAGACACTCGTACGATCTGGGAGCAAAAAGCAAATATCTAGCATCTATTAAACACTTTCATAAATTAATCCGGAGAGCACAGGCAGAGTTTATTGCCGAAAAAATTTCGGTAAGCACTAACCCCTCTTAGACAATATTCTCCCTGCTCAAGGGTATGAAGAGCTCTGGCTCAACAGTAGACACACCGATTTCATCGAATCGTCAGTGTACTGATTTAGCCAGTTATTTCTTGAACAAGGTGGAGAATATATATAAAAGCCTCCCTCTGGCCACAGCCTCCTCTGACTTTGTGGATGGGCCAGGGGATATTGGACCCTTGGTGAGCAACAAACTGTCATCTTTTCCTTTACTGTCCTCCACTGATTTTGAGTCCCTCTGTTTGAAAATTAAGTCGGGCTCGCCGGCCGACCCCTTGACACCTGCCCACTTCCGTCAGTTTCATGCCTCGATTTCAGCAGTGAGCAAGGTTCTGGTCAAACTCTCCCTGACTACAGCGTCTGTACCACTGGCAAGGAAGCACGCTAAAGTTATTCCTATTTTAAAGAAACCGTCTCTGGACCCTTCTGAGCAGGGCAACTATCGCCCTATATCCCAGCTGGCTTTTTTGGCTAAGTTGGTCGAATCTCATGTGAATACAACTCTCACTGAGTTTATTGAGCATAATGCCATCTTGGATCCTTCGCAGAACGGTTTCCGAGCTCGCCACAGTCCGGAATAAGCTCTGTTGGCAGTGACGGAAGAAATCCGTGGCAGTCTTGATGTCGGTGATTCTGCGGCCTTAGTTCTTTTGGACCTAAGTGCCGCTTTCGACACTGTCTCCCACGTGATACTTTTAAAACGTTTACAGGAGATAGGAATTAGGTGTCTGGCCTTGGCCTGGTTTCGTTCCTTCGTGGAGGGACGATCTTTCCAGGTCTCGGTGCCACCTTTCTATTCGCGGGAGCTTGCCCTGCAACAGAGGGTGCCACAGGGCTCAATATTGACCCCCCTGCTTTTTAACATTTATGTTCAATCCCTTGCGCTGATGGCTGTCATTGGTGTTGAATGCCGACGACACCCAATTGGTGATTGCCTTCTCTAAGAAATGTAGTCATAACCTTGAAAAGTTTAAGGAGGAGTTGCTAGAGGTTGCAGATTAGATGGCTTTAAACTGCTTGTAGTTGAATGCCAGTAAATCAGAGGTTTTGCTATTTGGGAAGGACCGGGATATGTGGTCCGAGCAGTGCTGGCCGGATCGTCTCAAACCGGCTCTGTCACCTAAAGAGGCAGTAAAGAACCTTGGTGTGTGGATTGACAGTGGTCTTACCTTTGACACTCAATCGAAAGTTGTGGCGAGAATCTGCTTCGGACTCCTGCAAGGTTTAAAACCTCTCCTGGGTTTCTTCCCTCACAAAGTGCGTTAAACCATTGTCCAGGTGACGATTTTATCGAGACTGGACTATGGTAATTCTCTCTATCTTGGTGCTAATAAGTCTAGTATTAGGCGCCTGCAGAGAATACAGAATGCAGCGGCACGCATTCTCGTAGCACTCCACTTTCTACCTAAACTACATTGGCTGCCTGTTGAAAAACGAATCCAGTTTAAAACACTCTGCGTATCTCACAGGATTCTGACTCACCAAGCACCTTTGGGGCTGGCTAATTTGCTAGCTTTCTATGCGCCACGGCGCACTTTAAGGTCTGCCGATCAAGGCCTGTTCTGTATTCCTTGAGTCTTAAGAGCTAGAGCGGGAGGTCGCTCTTTTCGCAGTCTTGCGGCGAAACTATGTAATTCGCTCCCAGTCTCTATTAGAGGGATCCAGAATCATCTTGCACTTCGTAAAAAGCCATAAAGACCTGGCTCTTCCCGGCGTAACTTCTTCCCTCCATGCTCGCTCTCACTGTCTTCTGTGGCGCTGAGACGCACCATCACTGGGGCAGCCATGCGCATTACAAATCCAACTATTATTATTAGTCATAACTGCGCCTCTTTTACTGCCAGCTTTGCGTCTCGAAAGCAAGGACAAAAAGTAACAAATGCGTGTTTACACACCATTTGCAGGTTTTCAAAACACATAAATAAAAGGCATTGGCATTTACAATGCCAATAGCTCAAACTCTCTCGAATGCGAGACCTATTGCATTGCAAATGCTTGCTACAATGTACGGTCGAGAGTTACTTCTTCTAGCATCACTTTCTTCTTCACTTTTTGAAGAGACCCCTGAAAAATCATTTTTTTTACCCACCGATACAAAATTCAAAGATACACATTTAAATATTGCATATTGACTTTATTGTTACATTTTAATCATGTAGAAATAAGAATAAACATACGCTCGGTTTTCTATAGTCGTGTACAGACTTTTGTGTCTATTACATAAACATGCCTGACAACATTCCCATAAAACATGGCTGCTTTTTCAATGAAATGGGAGACGTTAAAGTTTGTCCTTCTTCATTTTCTATCTTAGACACAGCCCCAACAGGAAACAAGACTGGGAACTGCTGGGTTGCCCCTTCCACGTAGGTCCTCTGGGCGCATTTTGAAGGTGTCAAGTGCTGTGTTTCCACACTGTTATGATGGTTTAAATTACTCTGATGCTTAGCTGCTTGCCAAACATTCAATTATAATGTTTTTGATTCATGGCTGTGCAAATTTTAACAACCGTAAATGGATTACATTACAAAATAAATTAAATCTATATGTTGGCTCTTTGGGCCCAGTTTAGCATATTATCATTCAATCAATCAATCAATCAATCAATCAGGGATTTATAGAGTGTACTCAGGCGCCTTGAGATTTCAAGGCGCCGTGGGAGGGAGGGGGTAGGTTTAGGCAGCTCGGAGGTCCTCTGAAGGGCCAGGTCTTGAGGTCTCTTTTGAAGGCTTGCAGTGTAGGGCCTTGCTTGATGCTGAGGGGGAGTTCATTTCAGGTCTTGGCTGTGATGTAGGAGAAGGATCTGCCCCCGTTCTGGCTCTGTGGATGCGGATGCGGGGAATCTCAGCAAGCGCTAGGTCGGTGGAGCGGAGGTTTCTCTTGGGGACGTGGAAGGTGATTCTCTTGATGAGATAATGGGGTCCGGTGTTGTGGAGGGCTTTGTAGGCATATGTGAGCAGCTTGAAGGTCAACCTCTTTTCGACAGGGAGCCAGTGGCAGCCACGGAGATGCTGGGTGATGTGGTTTTGTCATGGGATGATGAGGATGAGTGGCTGCGGCGTTCTGGATGGGCTACAGTTTGCGAAGGAGGGATTTCTTGATTCCGTCGTAGAAAACGTTTCCGTAGTCCAGCCTGCTGGTGATGAGTGCATGGGTGATGGTCTTCCTGGAGTCAAGGGGGTCCATTTGAAGGTCTTGCAGAGTATACGGAGGGTGTTAAAGCATGTGGAGGACATGGCATTGATCTGTCGGTTCATGGTGAGTGAGGAGTTGAGTATTATGCTGAGGTTGTAGGCGTGGTCTGTAGGGATGGGAGGGTTTCTGAGGGCGGGGGCCACCAGGTGTCGTCCCACGCAGTGGGGGTAGATCCAAGGATGAGGACTTCCATTTTCTCAGAGTTGAGCTGATCATTTGGTTCTTTATAGTCATTCAAGTCTTGTGTGGGACCCGTTTGTGTGTTCATTTGTGGAATCTTAAGTAAGGTCACTCCACTCTATCCCTGTTGGTCCTTCATAGGGTGGGGTATTGTTCTGGATGATTCCCTTGGCATAGCCTGCTGCATAGACCTCACAGGGGGTTTGCCTCAGCCTCTCGCTGTGCGAGTGTCACCGTTCTCGTGCCATTGTGGTGGGGAGTTCCACATCTCCTCGAAAGAGCAGTTGACTCATACAGACCCTCAGGAGCACATTAAGTTTACTGTTAGGTCCATCCAATGTAACTAAAATTGCATGATTTAAAACTCATGTTTAGAGGCTGTGTCATCTCTTCCAGAATAAAATTAAATAATGTCACCTTTCCTAACAGTGAAGTTAATAAGGAGCATGCAGAGTTTGTCATCCTTGTTTTCGTATTTTACCATTCACCATGTAAAGTGAAAAAAAATTCTCTGGTTAATGGTGCATTAGTACATTTCTATGTTTTTAGGAAGGTTTGCGTGCTTTTTATGAATGAAGTAAATTATTATGAGCAAATACTTTATAAAATATTAATAAATAATACTTTATGAAATAGTGATGTTATGAATTTATATACCATGCACTATGGATCCCGAGAGGTTTAAAATTGTCTTTCTGTAATGTTGTGATTACTTCTGAAGATTGGATGCTCCGTTTCTAGGTCTAGTGTTGTGAGACATTTTGTTACCTACATGCTGACCTCTTTGCCTTCCTCTAGTTTACTAACAGCCCATACAAATCTGTAAACTACAACTCCAAGAATTCAAGTGCATGCTGTGGGCTGATAAACATTTGGTAGTGGGTAAAGCAATCACAAAGGAAAGGGTTAATTGGCTCCATTCGTGGGGACACCTCTAACGCCCTGCCTGCAACCTTGCATGTTAGCGTGCAATCAAGTAAAATAAAATAAATAGGTGGCCCGAAATCAGGTTATGATCACTTGGGAGGTGGCCCCATTGGAACTGCCTGCTGTGACACAGTGTTAACTTTCACTTCCTGGGACAAGCCATGGATACACGCTGCAACACTGCTATTCGAAATGAGACAGCCAGTGAGAGTGGGTTAGAGAACTTCCATAGACACTGCATGATTTTAAGCGATTTCTAGAGAAATATATTACACAAAAAAACTATTTGTAAAAAAAAGAATCCATTTATATGGACGTAAGAGCTCTCTTCATACTTGTGATAAAATTTCACTCAGTGTCACAAAAAAAGGCATTGAAATTTCACCCATGAAGCCACTGGAATTTTTCGCGCATAAGCAAATCAAAGCTTGGCAGCTCTGACAGGGTTGCAATCCTAGTACAAATGCAAGTGTCTGCGGTTATTCAAACATGACAGCTCCTGTGATACACCTGCTTTAAAGGCATGCAGCAGCAGTCTGCGCACCAGAAAATGAAAAGGTTTCTTTTTATCTTAGAGCATGCTAGCCCTTCACTACAGGGAATTAATGGTGTAAAATAATAAGCATTTACAATCCAATAGATCTCGCATTTGTGAGAGTTTGAAGCCCGGGCCGGGGAAGGCGTAGCCGGACCCATTGGGGGCATAGGGCAAACGCTGCCCGAAGGTTGGAAGGCTTCCCCCACTCCTCGTCGCGAAACCCGCGAAAGGAGGGGCGACCAAGATTGGCCACCCCAAAATAGCCACCCCCCCAATCAGGGGGCGAGTTGGCAAGCAGCTGGGGGGATTTAAATAAGGGCGCAAGGCCATGAGTTAGCACACAACCCACCCTGCGCAGTGTCCTTGGGATGCCTCACGGCAGGGGCACTGAGGGAGCTAATGACGGCACACAGCCACAGGCAGAGCAGATGTGACGCTCTCACAGGGCCCTTGGGATGCCTAACGGCAGGAGTACTGAGGGAGCTAAATAACAGGACACAGCCACAGGCTGAGTAGGTGAGATGCTCACACAGGGTCCTTGGGATGCCAAACAGCAGAGGCCCTTGAGGAGCAGGAGAGGAGCTAACAAAGGGTCCATGGCAAGCGCAACCGCACTTGCAGCCCCGGCAGGTCCTGACGGACACCCACCAAATTCGGTAGCAAATTGAAGCCTGGAACCGCAGACACAGAGGCCCGGCCAAAGGGGCACCTTGCAAAAGCTATGATGTTTGGGAGCAAATAACAACAATGAATGTACAAAGACAATAGAAGTATACAAATACATGGATGTTATGAATGACCAATAAAATTGCGAAATGTACAACCATGTGATGTCTAAATAAACTGCGACCTTTAAAGGCACCAAATCACGTTGTCAGTGGTGTAATGTAAAGGTAAAAGAGACAGGTAAGTGGGCAAGGGGGGGAGGAGGGCTCGCCCCTGGGAGGGGTTCAGCTATTGGCATTGTAAATGACAATGCCTTTTATTTATGTGTTTTTAAAACCTTCAAGCCGTGCGAAAACATGCACATTGTACTTATAGTCCTTGCTTAGGAGAAGCAAGGCTGGCAGTAACTGGGCCTCTTTTACTGCCAGCCTTGCTTCTCGTAAGCAAGGAAGATAAGTATAAAGTACGTGTTTACCCGCTGCTTGCAGGTTTTCAAAGCACATAAATAAAAGGCATTGTCATTTACATTGCCAACAGCTTCAAATCTTTCATTGCAAATGCTTGTTTAAAATTAATCTGAAAAATGTTACACAACAATGATTTAGGCACACACAAACATAAATACACATATGGGAGAGCCTTGCTTCCCCAGGCATGCTCTTTTTTAGGGGCCCTCACCCCAAGTGGTTTGGTACTGTGTTTATTGCATGTTATATATCCCACTCCATGGACTTTTTAGGGTTTGAAAAATAGCACCTATCATATGTTTTTGGGGCAAAACGTGCAGATTTTATTGTTTACTCAAACTAAATTTGTATATTCTTGTAATTAAGAGTCATTTTTTCCCTGTAAATTGTAGCTGTTTGACCTGGAGAAATTGACTTTTGGAAAATTGCAAGAATGCGGTGTTAGGCCCAGCAAGCCATCATCCCTGGGAGGGCCAGCCATTCCCAATGGGGTCGCAAATTGCGAGTGGCTCATTAATATTCATGAGCCTTGCTTTTTGTGACCCCATTGGGAATCGCTAACAGTGTTGTACATTTGCCTTTGTGACTCGCAAATTGTGACTCGCAATTTTTCGCAATTTGCGAGTCGCAAAAGCAAATGGTCGTACATCTGGCACAAAAATTGCAAGTGAAGAGATCAATACAAAATAGACTCTTTTTTGTTACCTCAGGCTTGACTAATCCCACTAACATATATACTAAAAGGGGTGGGGCTGGGTGGAGGACTCAACTGCCCATACAGCCTCATACCATGGTATGTTCACAGGCTACTAAAATTCATATATTGCCTAAATAAATGGACAGTGACTATAAGATGATTAAGTGTCCCCTATTTAACAAAATGGAGGGCCTTTAGGAGCTGTGAAGAGTGCATGGAATGTCTATGTATAGGAACAATAGACACAAATTATGATTTTTGTATATAGACTATGTTTCACCCTTGAAAAAAAGTCTAGTACATATTCATCTTTTTCACATTGTCACAGCAGTATGTTTATGTTTCACAAAAAAGAAACAGATCTTCACAGACCCGGGAGTAATTATGGTCTATAAATAACGAGTTTGGAATGCTCAGAGAGTCTGTTTTCAATTTTGAACCATGTACATATGTCCAAAATGTCATCAATGTTATTAAGACATAAGACAATAATAAATATTCAAGTTTATAATTATTTCTGCATATTTTAGAGAGCCAAGCACAAATCTATACTAGCTGGGACACTTTTACATGAAATGGAATGCTGAAGTGGCACCCACAGTTTATGGTGATGTTATGCTCGAGTATAGCACATATTCTGACACTATTATGACCCTTTCCGCTCTAATTCAATTGAGGTACCTTCCACAAGGACGTCATTGCAGGCTAGAATCTCATTACAGTGTTTGATTAGCATTGCCAGAGGCCTTAATAATTCAACTGGGTCCCGGCTGTTTTTTTTTCTTGCATGCCCTACACGTAGTATTGGATTGAGGGAATTGCATGCTGAAGAACCATGATACATCGGATTCTGCGTGCTGGAATTCATATAGCCTACAATGCGGATAGATACTAGGATGACCCCTGAGCTAATTGGCCATCCTGCGGCCAATCAGCTCTTGTTTTCAGACAAAAATTTGATTGGATAAGCATGACCAACTTCATTCAGAAATGATTTGGAATAACAGTAAGGGCACATGATAGGCCAAACTTTGATTTGATGCCCTCCAAAGGGAGCAGGGTGGAAATGCTTTTATTCAATGATGGTGATTCACTCTGCTCATCCACAAACTATGACAGAATTGCACCGTTATAATATTAATTTGATGTTTTTTTAATACTGAGCTCCAACATGGCCCTCTTTGTAGCAATACCTGGCTCTTTTACCCCTGGTGTATGTATATAGTGGTACTTGCATCACACAATGGAGTGCTCAGTGATGGACAACAGCATAAGTGTACAATTCTGGTTGTTTACAATGGAGTTGGTAGTGATAAAGCATTATAGTGTTGAGTATAGTGTTCTTTGAAGAAAAGGGGTTCAGAGTATACATTCTCCTACAATGTCTTCCTGTTTGTGCTGGGGTCATTCATCCTCAACTCATCTCCGGCCACCTATTCAGGCTAATGGACCCTCACAGCCGCACTGCAGGCCGCCACCCTTGTCCGCTCCGCTTTATTTGATAAAATAACACCATAGCTGCAGCTGGTTCTGGTGTGGTGTGTAGATAGAGGACTACTTTCAGGTTTTGTTTTTACCTTCTTACACCACTTTATCTCCAGTTTCATAAAGTACAGGCTTTTGCTGTTATGATGTCTGCCTAATGCATGTTAGTTCATGGCCGGGTATGTTGGGGTATTGTTTCTCATGGCTTGGTGGGCAATGCATTTGGCCTTGAAGGTGATACAAGCAAGGAGTGCAGCCAATTTATTTTCCTGAGCAGTGGGGTCATGTGATCAGACTTCTTCAAGCCCTTCATGTGCCGCATTGTATAAGATATTTTTCATGGGTGCCTACGCGGTGTCTAGGATCCTGTTGAGCAGAGCTCTATATGTATCCAGGATGGACAAAGCAAGTGTGCGCCTTGTTGCTCTGAAATCATATACTAGAGGAATGAGTTTCACTTCCTTCATGAGGAGGAGTTGGTGCCATGCTGTCTTGGTTATATTGGTGAAGTGTTCTTTGAATCTGAGTTGAGAATATAGTGTGAATCCAGTGATTTGTTGTTGTTTGTAAATTGGATGGAGAAGTCATCCAGGTTGTCAGACCGACCCTCTTCAGTCTGTGGATGTGTGGAGAAGCACACAAGGGAAATGTAATCTTTGTAAGGTTGAACTTTAGGTAGGTACTTCACTCCCAAGTCTAAATTAACTTGAGGCAGATTTATAATTGAGTTTCTGGATGTCATTTCTAGATGTCATACTGATGGATCATGATGTTTTTGTCAGTGAATATGGATGTGAAATGTTCATTCAGAGGTGGCAGCTGACCGGGGGAAGCATGGAGCCCTAGTGTGCCTCACATGACACAGTACTTTCTGAGATGCTGCTGTTGCTATCTGTACGATCTGATGTCAGATGGCGAGGTAGTATTATTTCATGTTTGCTCTTCTGTGAAGTGTTATCTACCAGTACAATATTAATTGTGAAGCTATGTCCAAACTACACCCTTAATTATGCACCAGTGCAACTATGGAAGAGGTGTGGTGCAGCGGCCAGGGCAGCGGATTCCGGAATACGGGGGCTAACGGTTCGATCCCCGGCAGCAGGTTAGTCCAGCACCTTGTGACTCAGGGCAATAGCTCGCTTAATCTTCCCGACAGCCCCCAGCGTGGGGACATCTCTTCTGAGGTAGCTGCACTCTTAACAAATGCTGGTATATAACTAATGGAACATGTTAAGTATGCCTAATTTCTATCTGAGCTTAAATTAAACATACAAACAGAAGTATCAAGGCACACAAGGAAGTCCACTGCTCACTGTAAAATGGAAATAATGAAGTACTTCAAGCTCCAAGTATGTATTGTTCGGATTTATTCCCCCCAGTATTTCTCATAGTTCTTGTAGAGCACAGCGTGACATCCCAGACAGAGCAGCAGCTGACACATGTTTGGCCACGCAAACATTTTCAAGTCTGCAAATGATACATGTACACAGTCTTGCAATATTAAGAACAATGATGACTGGGGACTAAGCTATGTTTGTTGAAGTAGTCTTACCAAAAGAATCAAGAAGTTTAGAATTCATGTGCGAAATTCCAGAGAGAAGATATATAGTTAAGAATACCCACCCACAGTGGTGAAAATGAGTGACTTATATCGATTTGGCCAAAAGCCATAGGCCTAAGTCCGTTCATCGAATCCGGTGAACGTTGTGCTACAAGAGAAGGGGGCAGGGGGGGGGGGGCATCCTCATCAACAAATAAAATTATGACTTTGTCATGGAATATTGCCGGCCTGCGAACTAAAAGGCTTTCCTTTCTACCCACCATATAATTGCCCTTCAAGAGACGTGGGTGGCTAAAGATCCCTATTATTTGGATGGGTATCAGTCCTTTAATAAAAACGCTGTGCCCTCCTCTATGGGGAGATCTCGGGGGGGTCTTTCGTTATTATTTAGCCTCAAGTTACTGTATAGTATAGAACTATTAGCGACTAGTTCTCCAAATAGACTGGCGGTTAAACTTGAAGGTGCCAATCTCCCGTCATTATTAGTGGTGAATTTGTATAACTCATTTACTAGGTCTGATGAACTGGAGCACCTAAAAGCACTTTTTACATTCTTGGACGAGTTTGATGCAAGTAATGTTACACCTTATTCTTTTTTACTTTTCGGCGATTTTAATATTTATGTATGTCATCTCAATTGTTTTGAAAATGTTAATTATGATCATTGCCCTCAAGAGGTAACTCACTTTGAACACTCTAAGGGTGGGATGTACCTAGAGTGTATTGTATCTGCCCTTCATTTATTTGCTCCTGTACAAGATTCCTTGTCTCCTGTCCCTACATTCACTGGACAGGGCCATTTTAGTACTATTGATTATATTTTTGTTTCTTGTCTTTTGAAGGACCTTATAGGTTCTTTTTGTGTCACTCAAAATGCCTTAAGTGATCACAATCCTCTCACTATGGAAATGAATATTAAGGCTGTGACTAGGACAAACCCTCTGCCTACGATTGCTAACTTAAACTTAGTCTCTATAAATCAGGGAAGACGTTTGAGATGGGACGTCATCACCCCGGCCGATTTCCTCGAGAATTTGTACAATAGTAATATCGTGGATTTAAGTATATGTTTGTCAACAGAGTCACAACCAGTGGAAATCCTTGGTGCTTTCGAGAGAATAACAAAACAGGTAGTGGGCAACTTAACCCACCACGGGAGACCAAGGCCTAAGAAATGTAAAAACTGGTTTGATCATGCATGCTCTAGTGCGCATTTTGCACTCTTGTCGGCATCAAAAGAAAGTGGGAAAGATGCAAGTAAGATTGTGGAGGCAAGAAGGTCTTACAAAAAAGTAATAAAGGCAAGGAAAATTCAGTTAAAGAATATGGCATGGGAGGAATTGTCAGAAGCAAGTGTTCTAAAAAAATAGCACCCAATTTTGGAAAGTGATTAATAGCCCACTTTTTAACGAGCTGGAGAACACAAACAAAGACTGTCTTATTTCACCAGATAAATGGGTGGCTCATTTTAGTGGTCTCTATTCTGAAATTCTTCAACTTAACCCAGTAAATTATGGGGATATTAACCAGGCTTCGAAAATTCATTTTAAGGAAGACGAAGTCCAGGAGGCCATTGAGTCAATGGCAAAAGGTAAAGCACCAGGTCCGGATGGTGTCCCCGCGGACCTTTATAGGGCAGATTCAAGGTATTGGGCGAAGCTTTTAACTTCTGTTTTTAATGCAGTATCTAAGGCGGGTGCTCCTAGTTCATGGGGCAAAGCAGTCATAGTACCATTATTCAAAAAAGGCTCAAGAGAGGATCCGGCATGTTATCGGCCTATCTCTCTCTTGGATTCTGCCATGAAGATAATGGGTAAAGTAGTTCTCGCTGGATTAACAAATTGGCTGGAGGATAAATCTATAATTTCTGATCTACAATATGGGTTTAGACAAGGAAAGGGCACTGTGGGTCAATGCCTCAATTTACATCTTATCATTGGGAAGTACACGGTCGCTAAGCAGGGGGACTTACATCTAGCTTTTATGGATTTGTCCACTGCTTTCGACCTTGTAAATCGCCAAAAACTATGGGCCTTCCTAGTGGTATTGGGGCTTGACCCGGTGTTGATATCCTTCCTGGCGCTTATTCACGAGGACACTACTACCGCAGTCGTCCGCTACAGTGATGACGGGAGTCTGTCAGAAGCTTGGCAGGTGAAGCGAGGAGTAAGACAGGGGTGCATTCTTGCTCCCCTGCTTTTCTCGCTTTACATTAATAATCTGGGTGATGCTTTAATTTCGACCAGCAAGGATATCCCCAGAGCCGGCATAAAATTGATCCCCGCATTATTGTATGCGGACGACACGGTTCTGCTGGCAAGAACCGTGAGAGGCCTACAAGCCCTTTTAAACGGATTTAATGATTTTATGGTCTCTTTAGACTTACTGATAAATTTTAAAAAATTACATTCCATGTCAATTGGTTGTGTGGGGGCGAAAAGGCTAAATTCTACTGCAATGGGCAGGAGCTCACAAAAGTGCAGATCTTCCCATATTTGGGGATTGTCTTTGATGACAGGAGAACATGGGTCATGCAATGCGCCCAGAAAAAGAATATTCTTGCTAGGGCAACAGGAGCCCTGTTGGGCTTTGCAAAACGTTTGGGCTGTAAACCCCTGCCCGCTCTTATGAAGATATATAGCGCCAAGTGTGTTCCTATGGTCCTATATGGTAGCGAGGTATGGGGTTATAAGGCTTCAACAGAGATCCAATCAGTAGAAAATGCCTTTTTCCGGAAATTGCTGTCACTCTCCACATCTGCTCCTATTTTTAATATTCATGAAGACTTGGGGGTAGGTTACCTTACTGATCAAATTTCTGTGGCTCCATTATTATGTTGGTTGAGAGTTTGGGCACAGCATCCTCCGAACCTAAATCAACTTATTATTCAAGACTGTTTGTCTCTTGATAAAGCCATGTGTATTCCTTGGTTGCGATATATCAAAACTAATTTGGAGTCACTCGGCTACCTCGAACTATTTGATAAACCCAGTCCGCTAAGTAAAACAGAGATAAAAGCCTTCAAGACTCAGTTCTTGAGTAGAGCAATGTTGCTGAGGGAAGGAGGGGAACTGGGTAAGCCGACAGTCAGGAGATTTGTCACGCTAAGTATAGGCAGAGAGATTCAGCCATACCTGACCGAAAATGAGCAAACCATTCCATCTGTTTTTGTTAATAAGGTTCAAGCATGGCATGCTTCCCTGGCTTTTAGCTTACCCTAAGGGTTTTTTCAAAGAGGGAACCCTGGGGCCCTGTCCTTGTGATAACACCTCAGATCAAAACACGCTGCATATGGTTTTCTTTTGCAAATTTTACACTTTGCAGCGCAAGAAATTTATCTTTCCTATTTTTAAGAACCGTAATTTTGAGCAAGTGAGGCCCGCATTGGTTTATCTGCAAATGCTAGGGTCACCACTGGTATGTTTCGGGGTAGCCAGCTACATCACAGGGGCCATAAGGTGTAGAAATAGGGTGCAGTCCTCTGGTTACCTCCCTCATTTTTAGTTTCGTTTGATAGTTGGAGAACGTGGATTAATGACTTAGTTTTGGTTTCATGGGATATGTAAAAATTGTAGAATCATTTGGATGACATACTTTTTATTGTGATTATGTGCCAATTATATTGTATTATTTACTATTCATGAAATAATGTTAATTGTGTTTATTTGGTATTGTATTAATGGACTTTTCAGATTACTGTAATCGTAACTATTTGCAACATGAAATATCGTCGTATGCTTTGATGGTTTTAAAATTTTTAACCGAATAAAGCTATTCTTGACTGACTGACTGACATAGGCCTAAGTCTGGCAAAAGGTGTACTCCTAGTGGGTGTACTGGTCAGACCATTATGTGGGATGATGTGTCAAAAAAGAAGAGATCGTACTGATTATTTACCAAAGAAAGAAAATATCCCAAAGAAAGAAGAGAAAGAGTGTGCAAAACCCACAATATAGAAAATGCCGTAAACCCAAAATGAAGTAATGAGAGAAGGATATGTTACCTGAATCAAGGTAATCAATATTTCAAACGCAAAGTAGTTCAAAAAAAGAACGTGTTGTATTGAAATCTATAAAGAAAACATCAAAGAAACTGTCAAGATGGGTACATGATCCACAATGCCATTGAGAGTAGAGACAGACTAGGGCTTAGCTGAACCATTAAAAATTCCCAATAAGGTCACATTGCATCCCTTAAGACAAAAAAACCCTAGTAACCAGTACTATAAGTCTGGGGGATCACTATAATCTCTCACCTGAAATGTAATCTTATGAGGTCAAGGCCAATTCATGCCACATATTCAAAATGTTTCGAGCTCAACCAAAAGCCAACTGTGGTACTTAAAAGAAAATGAAGGTACACTGCACATTGTAGAATTTACCAGTATCTAAAACCAATAATGAATATACATGTTAGAGAAGGGGATCCCCATAACTAAAGGGGCACTTGGTATAGTATCAAACACCTACTCAGTACATCCTCACCTGTAATATAATCCCATTGTTTTCGGGCCATATGGTACAAGTTTCCAGATAATCCAGTTCACCAAGTAATGCAATCGTCAATTAAACTTGGAAAAATTCTATCATAAGCAATCCAGTACAGGAACTTGTAGTATCTGCAAAACAACAGTGGTGTTTAATTATGTCAGGCAAAGACCCCATACATAAAGAGGTGTGTGGTTATACGTTGACTACCAGCGGCAACAGTCATGTATCCAATAATACATACAAGCGTACCTTAAGCGCAATGAAGTATCAACGCGGATAGTCTGCTTCCAGGGAGTAAAAATATCTGCCCTGATAAGCCTCTGTGGAGAGGTAAGACAAAACTTAAGCACTGTGGACATGTGAAGGTAACCCATTTCTTTGGTTTCCATCTGTACATTAAGAAGCACAGAAAACACTTGCCCGCAGCCGTCCAAAATCTCCACAGTAATTCGTCCTGAGTACGTGACATACGGCGTCTACATTTATAGACCCATGGTCTCAGCGGCATTTGCATTACAGATAAAAGAGGACTCACACGTAGTCCTATCTTTAACAGCGGTCACCATCTTTGAATGTGAAAAGGTCTCCCGGGAAAGTCTAAATCAGTAAAAAACACACAGAAAGGGGAACTGACGAAGATATACAAAATATTATCCTAAATGTTACCATAAGGTGTGCTAGATAGTAGTAAAAAGAGAATATTAGTAACGGATAGGTAATGCCAAATTCCTCCAAAATGTTGATGGTATGACTATGTGAGACCCAGAGTCTTAGCATGTTCAGAGCAGGCATTAAGGTAATGGCAAGACAGAAAGTAGGAGACGCATGCAACTACAACCATAAGTGGAGTGTGATAGTTTAAGTAGTTGTACAGTGATACTGGGGTGATACCGGTATTGTGTGGAATTTTAGTTACAGGTATAGGTTCAAACATTCTCTGTGCCGCCCTCATGACTTGAGCCTGATCTTCAGCAAGCTGCAACTTTCACTGGATTGCAGGGCAACCCTTTCCCACCAGCATTGTCTAACAACCACAAGATGCCTCTGCGTCGCCTAGATGCACTCCTCTTTCCCGCCTCCCAATAGGACCTGCCCACCGCCCTTCTATCCCAGTGACCATTTAATGAAGTGCACTGAGCGGCCTCAGCGAGCAGTCCCAATCTCTGGGCGGAGCAATAAAGTTCACCTCCTGCACTCTGCTGCCCTTAAGACTTGAGCCTCATCTTCCGTAAGCCGCCGCATTCACTGGATCACCAAGCAACCTTTTCCGACCAGCATTACCTAGCAACTACAGAATCCTCAGTGTCGTCCGGATGCACTCCCCCTTCTCACCTCCCACCAGGACCAGCCCACCGCCATGCCCATCCCAGTGACCATTTAAAAAAATGTGCTGCACAGCCACAGTGAGCCATCCAGATCTCTGGGCCTGGCAGCAACTTCATCTCCTGCACTCTGCTGCCCTTAAGACTTGAGTCTGTTCTTCACCAAGCCACTGCATTCACCGAATCGCGAGGCAGCCTTTTCCCACCAGCATTGCCTAGCGACCAAAGAAGCCTCAGGGTCCCCCGGTCGCACTCTTCATTCCATCCTCCCACTAGGACCCGCCCACCACCCACCCATCACAATGACCTTTTAATAAAGCACTCCGGACACACCCTCGACCCAATCTTCACCACCAGTGACAGAATCCATTTCAGCCACACCTCCGAAGTCACCTGGTTGGACCACTGCATCGTCCATTTCACCATCACAGAAACACACCAGCATGCCATACGTGCCAGACTGAATCACCACTAGCACAGACAGCATTGCCCCCATCAAACCACCCAATACCAAAAGTTCCAACAAACATGATGCCTGGTTCACCCCAGAACTCCTGTCCTCTAAAAGGGAATGAAAATGAATAGAGAGACATTGGCACTCCAGCAGAAACCCTACAGACCACTCCACGCTGAAATCCGCCCTCAGGAATTATCACCGCTCTCTCAAAGAAGCCAAAAAAGTTGACACGGACCCACTCCTCAAAACCAGCAGCAACCACTCTAAGGAACTTTTCAACATCATCAGGGAATTCTCTGCCTTAACGGCTGTCGAAAACCTAACCCCAACCACCCAGGACCTTTGCGACACCATTATTAAACTGATACCACAACAAGATCGCAGACATCTATGGCATTTTTGACCCTCAACCAATGGAGCTCACTCCTCCCCTAACACTTGTCGACATCATACACAACTACCTCACAGAACACCCCTCAACACTGAGACCATTGCGACGGTCATGACGCTCTGGCACTCCGAGGGACCCCTGCCCACACCACGCCTTCAACCTAGGACGGGAAGAGATCTGCCCTCCACTTGGTCATCAACTCCCCCACCTTCCCAGAAACCTGTAAACAAACAGAAGTGAAGCCCCCTCCTAAATAAACCCACTATAGACCCCTATAACCTCAGGAAATACCTCTCAATCTCACTTCTCCCATTCCCGTGAAGGTCTTTGAGAAAGCCATCAACCACCAGCTCACAGACCACCTGGAGAGAAACAACCTACTGGACACCTCCCAATCAGGCTTCTGCTTGAACCACAGCACAGAAGCAAACCTTATAGCTGCAAAGGAGGAGATCAGGACCATCCTTGACCATGGAGATTCAGCTGCCCTCATCCTCTCTGACTTCTCCACAACCTTCGACATTGTATCCCACCACACACTGGTCAGCAGACTGCATCACATTGGCGGCAATGCACTCAAACTCATCCCCTCATTTCTCACAGAACGCACACAAAGAACTCGTCTCCCACCCTTCACCTGCAAACCCAAAGACACCATCTGCAGTGTCCCCCAGGGCTCCTCCCTCAGCCCCACCCTCTTCAATATCATATCAATACAGATTCAACATTATCTCATACACCAACGAGACCCAACTCATCCTCTCTCTCACCGAAGATACCTCCACCACCACAGTGAACGTCCGGAATACTATGACCGATGTCACGGACTGAATGAAGGCCAACTGCCTAAAACTAAAACGGATAAGGAGGGAGTGCACATCTTTGGCCGTACTCTTTCCACTGGGACAAATCCTGGTGGCTGTCCGCCTTTGGACCTGCTTCAACTCCCACCACCCATGCCAGGAATCTGGACATAATACTGGAGAGCTAGCTCTCCATGAAGTGCCAGGTAAACACAGTAACCTCTTCAAGTTTCCATATCCTCCGAATGCTCCGCAAGATCTTCAGGTGGATCCCACCCAGCACCAGGAAAACAGTAACATGGCCCTCATCACCAGCTGACTGGACCACGGGAATGCACTCTATACTGGAATCACAACCCAACTAGTGAAACAAATACACACCATCCATCCAAAGCACAGCAGTCCGACTTATACTGGACCTCCCAAGATGGTCAAGCATAACCCCCTACCTCACAGACCTCCACTGGCTCCCCATCATGAAGAGATGTCACTACAAGCTACTCACCCATGTGTTCAAGGCCCTCCATAACATTGGAGCAGCCTACATCAACCACCGACTGACCTTCCACAAGCCAACCAGACAACTCAGCTCAGCCCACCTAGCCCTCGTACACTCCCACGCACCCATAGAGCCGAAGAGTGGGCCGATCCTTCTCCCACCTCGCTAGCAAAAACTCCTGGCACAACCTGCCCCTCCACCTCTGGACCTCCTCCACCCTAATTGACTTCAGGAGAGCACTCACGACCTGGCTGTTCGACTAATTGGCTCACCCTCAGCGCCTGGTTACTCCCTAGGGTGATAAGTTGAGCTCTACAAATCGGAATTGATTGAACTTACTACAGCGATTTGTTTTCATTCTCAAACATTCCCAAACATACACCTGGGAAGGTGTGTGAGGCCCCAGGTACTAGGTCTACTTGCAAAAATGGCAAGTGACTTTTTCTGAAGGCTCCTTTTCTCCATCTATTGCATGGAGGTATCTATTCCGTAAGACTCTGCACATGGGGAATTGAAATGTGCTTGACTAAATCTCCCACCATTTTCTGGGCAGATAGGGGTTGGAGAAGAATTTGTGGAATCCTCAATCCCCAAATCTTAAGGGTGTTCCCAAACTTCTAAGTCAAAGCACATCTTCCAACACTCACTTCCATCTATTGATGAGTATTTACCACAGCACATTTCTCTTGACTGGATGCAGAAAAATCTAAATGCATTTACATCTGCCAGGATTCCCTTTCTAAATCCCTGTAGACAGTCATTATTTAATACATTCTTTCATAATCTTGCATTAACTCCCACATTTACCCAATAATCAGACCCAAACTGTGGATTTACAAAATGTGTGTATTCCGATCAACAATCGTGCAGATAGGGAGATGAATTTCAGTAAACTTGGCCCAGCTTCAAATTGTATTGATAATATGCACAGATATGAAAGGTGTGCTGTAATTGCCATTAAAATCACCATGTTAAATATGTATATGCAGATTCAGCAAATGCATATGCAACAGAGTAATGAGATGTGTTTTTAATCAACAGACTGACGAAGATGGAGGTAAGTTAAGGATACGTTACAGATACCAACAACACTAATGAATGCTATCAGTGGAACTCAAGTTCAGCTGTTTATTCTTTATGAGAAGTGTTGTCAACATATCTAAAAACACAGAAACCAGAATACTGTAAGATCACTGAATTTTCAAGAACCTCCTATTTAGGCCTTTGAATTTCAGCGAGGTCGAACAGTTGAGATTTGCTACTGATGGCTGGTTGTGGGGTAGAACTATGAACAATAAATAACACATGTATTACTCAAAATAAATTAATGTCAGAGCAGTGTTATCATTTTTAAGAAAAAAAAGACTTTATTTCTATTAAATATAATTCACTGAATGCAGATTCATAGCCTAAATACAAACAAAGTCATTAGCGACAGCAGATACTCTTTTTTGTCATTTATGAAACCTATCTATGCATAATCTGTCTTATGCAGAATTACACTTAGAAAATTGTCAAAGGTGTGTTGTCTGGTATTAAGGAGAAACCACATGAGAATTGACATTTAAGTCTTCGGGCCTGATTTAGATTTGGTGGATGGACTGCTCTTCCTCTGTCAAGGTGGGAGCGATCTGTCTGTCACGTTGGTGGATATCTGCCCACCATATTAAGGGTTTGTTCTAATGGCCCACGTGCCATGCTGAAGGATGATCCATTAGCTGAACCTCAGGCTTCCATTATCAGTCAATTCCTCCTCCATCAACATTGTTACAGTGAACATCTGTCCGCCATATTTAGAGTTGTCTTCCATCAGAGTAGAGCAGTAGGAGGCTCACCATGGAGGATATCAATTGCTAATGAGGTTTCTGATGGCAGACGAGTTAATCAATGTTGACAAATGCATCCGCCTACCCACACTTGATACATAACTGCTCAGAAACTACACATGCCGTTTCTGCTACAAACAACGCTCCTCAAGAAGCACTAGCAGCAAACATATGTCTTCTTTTTTTGTTGGAAATGTCGGGAAGCTGACAACTCAAGTTCATTGAGTTAACTGTTATGATGGATGAGATAATTAGGGTTGAGCCACAGTTGTTTAGAGTACTGGTCCAGACAAACAGAGTGAACCAAAGAAGAGATTTGTGGCCAGAATCATGGAATATCGTGGAAAAGGTGAATGCTGTCTCCGGAAACTCACAAGAGGACATGCGTAAGCAGTAGAGAACCTCTGTGGGGAGGAGGTGGAAGGAATCTTGTGGTTTCATAAGAATTCCCCAATTCATAAAGGACTGTTGGTCATTGATTTGAGTTTTGTATACTCTATTTAATTGTGTGCGTTTGTAACCAGAAAACATGCACAAGGACAGCAGACACGTGTTTCACCTACAATGACATGCAGGCCTCTGGCTTTTTCAAGGCTGTTAATAAAAATATGTAAATGACAAATAGAAGGGAAAGAAGAACATTGAAACAGAGTATACAGTGAATTAAGGTAAAAATAAGTATAAGAGTATAATCAGGTGCAGGACAATGTCCAAATGCAAATTAATACAGAAATGGAAAAAGAAAAAAGAAAAAGAGGGTACCCAACCCAAAAGATGTGAGATAAGGCAGAAAAATATGTACATAATATGAAACCACACAATAGATCCAATAAAGACATGCAAAATATGCATAATGCAAAGCATTTGGTTGTAATGTTAATACAGCATATCGTATGGAAGCCAAAACAGAAAGTGCGTCTTTGGTTAGTAGCACACATGCGACTTTGCAAAGTATACATACAAGTTCCGAAAAATAAATGATTCCCATATGGATTTCCAAAAGGTTTATGAGAGGCACAATTATTGTTCATAATCAGGGATAGGCATTGAAATGATTCAGAGTAATTAATTAATAATGTGTTGGTAATTAATATTAATTAATTAATTGATAATTAATTATGCTAATTGTGTAATTAATTTTAGGTGTGGGGTGTACAGGAGTAAAGGGTGGGAAGTAATTTATTTGAATGAATTAATAATTAGTTGTTAAATAATATTAATTAATTAATTAAGTATGGAAATTGTGTAGATAATTTTAGTGTGGGGTTGTAGGGTTATTAGGGGTAAAGGCTAGGAAGTAATTCATTTTTAATGTGTTAATAATTAGTTGATAATTAATATTAATTAATTAATTGGTAATTACTTAGGGTAATTATTTAATTATTTTGTGTGTGTCTGTTTTGGGTTTATAGGGGAAAGGGTGGGGAGTAAATTAATATTACTTACATTATAATTAGTTTTTGAATACTATTAGTTATTTAATTTTCTTTTTTTTATTGTGTAATTCTTTTATGTACAGTTTAATTTTAGGTGTGAGTTAAGGAGATTATAGGCATAAAGGGTGGGAAGTGAATTAATTTGTATGTATTTTAATTGTTTTTAATTAAAAAGATTTGTTTCATTGATAATTAATTATGTTAATGATGCAAGTAATATTTTTTTAGATGTGGGTAGGGAGTTGTGTGGTGTTACCGGATAGGAAGTAAATAGACTACATTTATGTAATAATTAATGTTTTGTTAAAAAATAATTTCTTAATAAAAATATTTATTTGTTTGAAAATTATTTTTTTATTTAATATAATATTTGTAGGTATTTGTGATATGTATTTGACATTATAATACGTTTTTATTTATTTTGTTTTTTTCAATATTAAATATATTTTTATTTTTAACATATTTATATATTTTTTTATGTATTTCTTTTAAAAAATATTTTTATTTTGTTGATAATATTTTGTTTTTTTAAATTTTGAACTGCATGGAGTGGGACTAGAACATTTTACCCCTCCGTAATCCAACACTTTCCCTATTGATGCACTGACTAGAGTGCGAATAGTAAATTTTATCCCTCCACTATCCAACGCTTTCCCTACTATTGCACTCACTTGAGTGGGAATAATAAATGTTATCTCTCCGCTATCAATACTTTCCCTACTGTTGCACTCACTGGAGTGGGAATAGTAATTTCTACTCCTCCGCTATCCAACACTTTCCCTACTGTAGCACTCATTGGAGTGGGAATAGTCATTTTGACCCCTCCTCTATCCAACACGTTCCCTACTGTTGCACTAAATGGAGTGGGAAAACAATATTTTGTACAACTATATTTTTGACATCGATATTTTTTTACGATATTTTTGTACATACCATTAGAAATATAGGATGTAAATATTTTTGACATCGATATTTATAACTCGATCTTGTGGTATTGGGATATTGTAGGTGTCGATATTCTGTCAGGGATTTAGTGTGACCATAAAAAGCCCAATACCACATGTGCTCTATTTGGTAGTTATTTGTAGAACTAGCTGTGAATCTTTCCAAAACATCACTTTCTAAAAGGGAGATGGGCATTCTCAATAGGGGTTTCTCCTTCTGCCCTACGGCCACAAGGGATAGTACTCAAATTGACCTATATGTGTTTACCAGCAATCTGAAACTTAAGACTTTCTTCTCTCATAAGCCATCTACATTTTCATCACACTCAAAGACCCAATATACCACCCTATCAGTACAAGGCCTTGAGGACATCAACTTACTGACTAATCTATCTAAAACAGAGACTGACTCCAGCACTATCATGGATTTAGCGGCTGACTGGGTATTGAAACAAGAGCCACCAAACCTACTTTCGTACGCAATAAATCTACTTACTGACCGCAACTTCCACTAGGCAACAGCATAGATACCTTTTATCTGGCAGTCTCAGCAGACTTTTATAGTGAATTTTCCAAATACACTAGAAAAGTGGGATGCCTACCACAAAATCTCTCAGTCTCAGAACACAAGGCCATGAGAACACTGAAACAACAGTAGGAGATTATTATTAAGGTAGACAAAGGGGGCAATGTGGTCCTAATGCACACCGATGACTACATCCAGGAAGGGAATCGCCAACTAGCTGAGACTGAGCATGATCCTACCCATGATGTCCAAACAGGGATCAAAAGTGCTTACTAATGCTCTGCGCTTATGCTCCAATGGATTGAGGTAAGCTTCTGTGTAATTCACTCATCACTTGCCTCACTAGTATTATCCTATTTTAACCCTCTCCTCCTTGATATTTGTACTGATTCAGACTCCCTTGTATGAACTTGCTCTATTGCTATGTCTGTATGTGCTCCCGTATATGCGCTGATACCTTTTATTCTTTCAGCTTTTTTGAGTGGCTTACATTTGGCCCCTCATACAGAGTATATGCTATCAATTCTTAATTGGGACTTCTATTTGTAATTCGTTGATTTAGCTCTTACAGATGAACTCTTACTGTAATTTTAGCACACATATCCTTTGAACTATGCATGCCTTCCAACCTTCGTACCTTTGATTCCCTCTACTCAATCTCAAAGATCACCTCTTTTACTGTTCTATAGTCCCCTTGGGCACTCCATATCAATATACACCAATTTACCATCTCTCCAGATAATGCTGCAAATCACTACCAAGTAGAGCACAGGTGTTATTGGGATTTTGTGCTTTTTATGGTAACACTAAATCCCACCTTAAACTAAGGTATAAAGGAGGTGAGTTTTCTAACACGGACTAATAACACCCTCCCAATATCAGACCTGGAGTATCAATATTTACTCTGGACCTCTCTTCTCCCCTCCCCCATGATTTTCTATTCGGCCATTAGTATGACTCATTTCCACACGTATCCCTGCTGAGGGACGATACTTGTGCCTCTCATGAACCTTTTGGAAATCCATATGGGGACCCTTTATTTTTCGGAATTTGAATGTATACTTTACAAAATAACATGTATGCTACCAATCAAATGCGCACTTTCTGTTTTGGCTTCCATATGATGTACTGTATTTACATTACCACCAAGGTGCCAATTCCGATCCTGTAAAAAAATTCCCCGTACGACTCGTATCCGGTCTTTTTACCGTACGAATCGTACAAGTGCCGTACAAACTGCCAATTACGATTCGCATGGGAAAAAGACCATACGAATCGCAATCGGAATAATTCCCCACACGTCCTCGGGTCGGAAATTGTGTCCGACACGTCCCCGGACGATTTACCGTACAAATGTGAAAAGTGAAGTCCGACCGCGGAATCACGATCCATCCCGTGCGTCCGATGTTACAACCGTATGCAAAAAACACCGTCCGCACCGAACTCCCATAGCAACCATGGAGACATGTGCCCACATACGCGCCGAACACCCCCCCAGCCCCCGTATGTATGCGCCGAACCCCCCGTGTATGTACTCCCGTTACGTACGAGTCGTACCCCCCGTGTATGTACACCCGTGTATGTGTTGTACCCCCACCCGTGTATGTACACCCGTGTACGTTCGAGTCGTACCCCCACCCGTGCATGTACACCCGTGTACGTTCGAGTCGTACCCCCACCCGTGTATGTACACCCGTGTACGTGTCGTACCCCCGTGTATGTACACCCGTGTACGTTCGAGTCGTACCCCCCATGTATGTACACCTGTGTACGTTCGAGTCGTACCCCCCCGTGTATGTACACCGTGTACGTTCGAGTCGTACCCCCACCCGTGTATGTACACCGGTGTACGTTCGAGTCGTACCCCCCGTGCATGGACACCCGTGTACGTGGCGTACCCCCCATGTGTGTACACCCGTGTACGTTCGAGTCGTACCCCCACCCATGTATGTACACCCGTGTACGTGTCGTACCCCCCGTGTATGTACACCCGTGTACGTTCGAGTCGTACCCCCCGTGTATGTACACCCGTGTACGTTCGAGTCGTACCCCCCATGCATGTACACCCGTGTACGTTCGAGTCGTACCCCCACCCGTGTATGTACACCCGTGTACGTTCGAGTCGTACCCCCCCGTGTATGTACACCCGTGTACGTTCGAGTCGTACCCCCACCCGGGTATGTACACCCGTGTATGTGTCGTACCCCCGTGTATGTACACCCATGTATGTTCGAGTCGTACCCCCGTGTATGTACACCCGTGTACGTTCGAGTCGTACCCCCCGTGTATGTACACCCGTGTACGTTCGAGTCGTACCCCCCGTGTATGTACACCCGTGTACGTTCGAGTCGTACCCCCACCCGTGTATGTACACCCGTGTACGTGTCGTACTCCCCGTGTATGTACACCCGTGTATGTTCGAGTCGTACCCCCCGTGTATGTACACCCGTGTATGTTCGAGTCATACCCCCCATGTATGTACACCCGTGTACGTTCGAGTCGTACCCCCACCCGTGTACGTTCGAGTCGTACCCCCACCCGTGTATGTACGACCCGTACCCTCACCCGCGTACGTATGGAGCGTACCCCAGGCCCCAACATCACCACCTACACACAACATCGCGCATGTACAAGTCGTACCAAGCCACACACAAGGACAGCACTGTACAACAAAAAGGCCCATGTACACACCGTACACACGCCAAAAATGCACGTACACAACCAGGACAAAGCAAAACAACACAAGAATACACCATTCGAATGGCACAAAGCCACAAAACATGTCCAACAACCACAAATACAACACATTCACTGACCTGCAACTGCCAAAATCCCAAACAGAGGCCCAAAACACAACCACTCCTTATAACACACCCACCCAAACTTCAAACACAGCCACACCCACCAATGGACCAATAAAAAGGGCCCACACACACAAACCATGAGCCTTTGCAACAGACTCACTGCTGCCAGACCCCACAGACAACCTACAGCACCATACTAGAACCTTTACTACACCTTACACTTGCACACCTTCACACACACACCTTCACAAACACCCCCTCATCACATTCACACACACACCCAAACAACCACACACACACACCCACAACCATCCACACACCCCCCCCTCCACACCCACACCCCTCACCATGCCCACTAACAAGAATACAAAGTTCACTAGCCGAGAGTTGGAGGTCCTTGTCGACGAAATCCTCAGAGTCGAGCCACACATCTTTGGAACATTGGTCAGACAGACCTGCATGTCCGAAAAAACATCCATGTGGCAGAGGATTGTTGATGCTGTGAATGCTGTTGCAGCCACCAGAAGGACCAGGCAGGAATGCCAAGCCAGGTGGTACGATCTGCGGAGGAGGGTCCGAGCCAAAATGACCGACAACCACAACCAGGCCAACGTCACTGGAGGAGGGCTGCCCAGCAGACCCGTACACTACCAGCCCTGGGAGGAGAGGGTGATGGCCATACTGCCGGTGGTGGCAGTCGACGGAGTAGAAGGACTCCGAGAGCCTGGTGAGTACACAAACAACTCACCTCACATGGGGGGAACGTCATCCACAACCAAACTCACAATCATGCACGCAACCACCCCAAAGCTATCGCATGACTCAACCACACCCCAGAAACACGCACATGCCACTAGCGCCACCATGCCACATGCACCCAGCTGGACAATCCCAAGTCACAGGCCACAGAAAACACCAACACAAGACACGAGAACCCGGATGGTGGGAGTGTGGGCCTCAAAAATCACATAGTGCAACTCAGAAACAGACAACAATGCCCTCTGCCCATATGGCCTAGTTCACAGCCAGACAAGCAGTGTGTCCCAACACAGGAATGACTTGCCAGCAAATGGCGGACGCCTTGCATCAACACATGGGGGTGACGGCACGTTCTTGCACATGACAGCAGCTAATGAACAGCCAACACTGTGAAAGAGTGGCAGCACAAACCACCACAGCAGCAGTGCAGACACAGACACTACACCCAATGGGTGCCTGGAGATCAGAAACAAACTCACATCAACAATCCAAGGGCCATTCAAAAATCTGCTAACAGTGTGTGCCCAGGAAGCTGTGCTGAGGTGACAGAGGGTGACACACAGAGGGAGGGAGAGGGGGAGAGAGAGGGAGGGAGACACAGGGAGACGGACAGAGGGAGGAGGCTGACACACAGAGGGAGGGAGAGGGGGACAGAGAGGGAGGGAGACACAGGGAGACGGACAGAGGGAGGAGGCTGACACACAGAGGGAGGGAGAGGGGGACAGAGAGGGAGGGAGACACAGGGAGACGGACAGAGGGAGGAGGCTGACACACAGAGGGAGGGAGAGGGGGACAGAGAGGGAGGGAGACACAGGGAGACGGACAGAGGGTGGAGGCTGACACACAGAGGGAGGGAGAGGGAGACAGAGAGGGAGCGAGAAAGGGACACACAGGGAGAGCAAATCAGCCTTGTGGTGTGTGGGAATGTCTGCTCGTCAGCAGGTGGACTGCGTGCATGTAGACAAGGGTGGCCAGTGCCAGAACCCCCCCTCTTCTCCATGGCAAAACACAGGGCCATGTCACAACCTGTGCACGAGCACAACGACAGCTACCTGCATCATGTAAGTGTGTGGAACAACGCCATGTGCCCACGTACAGTGCTACACGGTAAGGCGCCAATGCATGGCTCGCCACACCTGCCCACTTCACTGCTGACTGCAGTCACAATTGACGCAGCAAGTAAGACTGTGCCACACATAGGTAAAGTCACAAAAGCTGTGCCCGAGGGACATACCCATGCACAAGTGCACTGTGAGTGGGATGCAAGACATATCCTGATTCCCAGAGGAAATGTGCCAACTTTGAAACCAATGAAACATGGATGTTGCATGGAACAAAATTAACATTGTCTCTCTCACACACAGGTCAACGTCGTGGCTCACCCCCCAACACTGGGGGGGAAGACTCACAGGACCCGGCTCAGCGGGATGATGGAGCCACCGGCAGCGACGACTCTCACCACTCTGTGGACGAACCCGACCCCGACCAACCTGGCCCCTCTGGTGTCCAACGACCTGCAGCACCTGCGTCAGGTACAACTGGGCCAACCACCACCCCCACTCCTGCCACATCCCAGGAGACACCCAGGACCCCTGCCCCACCACCACAATGCAGCCAGGCTGGCCAGGAGGGACACGGCGTCCCGGGCACCCAGGAGGAGGCAGGCGACAACGCCAATGCCACCCCTCAGGGGTCCCGGAGACCCAATGTGCCCACAAGGGCAGGCCAGGTGCAAGTGGGCAGGGGTGGTGGAAGTGGAGGACGGCGGAGGCGCGAGCCTGACCGGTTGGCTGGGGAACCGGTATATTCCCATGTCCGAAACATCCTGGACACATACCGGCAGGACACCACGGGCATGGCCCAGGTTGTGTCCATCCTCGAGGAGATCAAGACCCAGCAGGCCCAGCAACATGCCTGTCTACTGCAACACCAACGGCAGATGGAGGACAGACAGGCTGAGCTCGTGACGGTGTTCACGGGAATTCACAGTACACTCCGTCGGATGGCCGACAACATGGGCAACCCTCCCTGTGCCATCAGGCGTAGAACATCACCACCCACAGGGAGGGATCAGGAGGAGGAGGACGAGACATCCGACGGAGCATCCCAAACATCGTCACGGCCTGCTTCTGAGGGTCCCCGCAGGAGGGCGGGTCGTCCACGGAAAAGACCGTGAGGGTCGGCGCAACAGCACCATCTCCCAGGACACCTGCACAGCAGCAAAAGACATTCTCTGCCACATGGACTTGCTGGTCACTGTCTGACCAATGTTGACAAAGACTGTGGCATGGACTCTGAGGATTTCAAATGGCAAGGACACCAACTCCCCTAGTGAACTTTGGATTCCACACACCCGGAAAGCCCCTCATGTCAAACCCCCCCCCTCCCCACCCCAACCAAAATAAAAAGTCACACCATAAAGAGAAGATGCCTACTGATTGCATTATTACCTTACATGTGTCTTGTAAAGTCTAACTATGCCTGAGTTCTCATTTGACTTCAACCATCCACACTCTGGGGCCTGAGTCTGGCACAGGACACACATGGGTCACATTGTATTAGGCAAGACAGACATGGAGCACCATACACACCCGTGATGGGCCCAACCAGCTGAGGGGGTGGCCGCACAACCGTGCCGACAGACATATTGAGTACAGCGACAGCCATGCGCAGAGGATAGGGATCATGTGGAGTGTCCTGTGGGGCACCCAGGTATGTGTGGACAGGTGGCAGAACCATGTCCTGCAAGCTTGAGTCAGGTGGATGCAGAGAATGGTGGCCTGGCCAACGTTGGATGCATGGGGATGGCACATGTCACAATACCCACACAGTCATGGACATCATGCACAATACACAGTCTAATCCCACACAAACAGCTTGCATCCTGCTACTCTACACATAGACACATAGCCACTATCACAGAAAACCATGCCAGACATGCCGGATGCAGCGTGGCAACACACCAGCATTAACTGAGAAGAGGCACCTTGGAGGCATAGGGACACCTTTATTAGTCATGTATTTGGGATTGCAGAGGCAAGTCGGAGTACACATGAACGTGTCATGTGGAGTAACATGTGGGTACAACACTGGCACCCCCCTTCTGCAGCACAAATGCGTGATAGCCAAACACCCCCTGCAGCTCACGGAGAGACTGCCATACACCGCTGATGTGGAAGTCCCACACCATGTCAAGCCAATGCAAACCGCATGTGTCCGAGGGCAGTGTAACACACAATGATGCCATCATCACATTCCACAATCCCATCACTGATGACTGTCAACAAGTCTGACCATCTATTCAGGTGTACCCAGCTGCATGTAATGTGTACCATGGTGATGCAACATGTCTGCAGAGGAACCAAACATCGACAGGGGCAGTGTGCATGCATCGTAAACAACTGCCACACCCAATACACCCCTGATGCATCCCTTACCCTAAGGAGACTTCCAAACTTGTCCGTGCGTGTAACGCTGAGTCAGCACACGATGACGTGTCCATGAGGAATAGCAGTGCCACAACAATGCAACCAGCAGACGGCATGCGCAAGTACCTGGGGATGAGAGACACACAAGAAGTCAGCCACAAAAAGCACAGCCACTTGCATATGCATGTACTCGACACATGTAAGGATGACAACATGCCAGGTCACAATTATGACTGGGGAAATACACATCACTGGCACCATCACTCGAGTGACACATCCACACACACCTCTGACTCACGTGGCATACATGCAGATGGACACACACATCGCAACACATGCCACACGGGGACCAATGCGTGCACACACAGACACTGGTACTCACCACTAAGCAAAGAAGTCGCGTATGAGCCGAGTCCGGATGTCCACCTGCGGAACCACATCCTCCACATCACTTGCCCCATTGCCAAGACCTTCGTCCTCCATGGGTGGATGGTCCTGATCATCTTGATCCAGGATGAGTGGCACAGCTTTCTCAACTGCCATGTTGTGCAGCATGCAAAACACCATGAAGATTTTTGCAGACCTTCGCAGACCTATGAGTACGCATACGCGAGTACACCCATAGTGATAGTGAGCGTACAGATGTGTGTACGGTCCGTACCACTATGAGTACGCATACGCGAGTACACCCATAGTGGTACGGACCGTACACACGCCTGTACGCTCACTATCACTATGAGTACGCATACGCGAGGACACCCATAGTGGGACGGACCGTACACACGCGTGAATGCTCACTATCACTATGGGTGTTCCCGCGTATGCGTACTCATAGTGGTACGGACCGTACACACGCCTGTACGCTCACTATCACTATGAGTACGCATACGCCAGAACACCCATAGTGAGACGGACTGTACACACGGCTGTACGGGCCGTTGCTATGCATTTGGGGTGCCCTAGGGCCCCGGGACGCACCGTACCTGTGTGTGAAGCTCCAAATTACATAGGGGACACATGAGGGACATGTATAAAGGCCTACATGCATGCTGGTTGTCATGGAGACCAATTTTAAAGTTTGAATTTTTCCGGAAGGTGCACAGCAGAAGTCAGTTTGAATTAATCTACTTTGTTGCAATGTGGTTCTGGAGTTGACATCATGCTGAAGAAAAAAACACCATAAAAAACCAAGGACTGTGCTAGGTTTGAAGGGATTGGAGGAAACATAGGATGCAAATGTGAGTGACCAATCACTCTGTACTCCTGTGCATGAAACAGGCCAGCAAGGCAGATATAAGGCAGCCAGGTCCCATGAGAGAGCACTTGCCTGCACATCTTTGTATTCGACGACCCAGCTGCTGCTACTGATTCCCTGGAACCATGTCAAGGTCTGTGGAGAGGTCACAGACATTCACCCTGGAGGAGAACCTGGCTTTGCTGGATGTGATCCTCCCACAGTACCCCATGCTGTATGGGCGACCAGGGTATCAGGTGAGTGCAGATTCTACTAGCACAGACTGTGTCCCTTGTTTGTGACTGTGACTTCTGCCATTGTGTCCAGGTGTGACACACATGCTATGTACTGTAGGGGTGGTCCCAGGGGGGGAATGCCTGATGTCTCCCAGCCAGAGCATGCTGTGGTGCATGTCTGCCGTCCTCACTTGCATTGTGTTTACTGTGACAATCACTGCATGGTGCATGCCACATTCTGCCAGTCTTGTCCTCCTGGGAATGTAGCCTCTACAGTCCTCATGTGATTATGTGGTTAGCCCAGTGTGACAGGTGACTGTACCCACAGATGTGTGTTAGTTCTGTGTACCTGTGCTGAGAGTGTCCACATGATGTGTTTGTATCCTGGACATCGGTGTGTGTGTAAGTCCCCTGTCATGTGGGTGGGTGCATATGTGGAGTGTGGCACCCGGGCTGCATGAGGGATGGATATACCCTGCCCATGTGATGTGAGCAGGGAGCAATGCTGTGTGTCTGATGTGCAGGGCCAGCCCCACACCTGTGAGCCCCCCCCCCGTCTAGTGGCACATGTGCTGAGTGAGGTTTGTCGCTGCATTTGGCAATGGCAGGTGAATGTCCTATGCCTGTGTGTGTCTGTGTACTCTGCTGCGGTAGCGTCAGTGGCCTGTGGCATGTGACTGCTTAGAGGTGCTGCACATTCTCCTGGTGTAGCTTGTGATGCACAGTGTGAGCCTGGATCATTGATTGTGTCGTTGCCCTCATTCCACCATTGTACTTTCATTGGCACGTACTGCTTTTGCCCTTCCCCAGAGGATCATGTCCCTATGACAAAGCTGCAATGCGTTGGATGCATACTATGCCTTGTTGTAAACAGCAAAATTGTTCTAATATGTCTCTCTGTGACATGTGCCTGGTGTATTGATGTAGTGTCACTTGTTCATCCTCACAGGTAGGCGCCACTGCCAAGAAGCAGATATGGCTGACCGCCGTCAGTGCCGTGAGGAGTGTGGATGGACGCAAGCGGCGCCTGTCCCAGGTGATGAAACGCTGGCAGGATGTCCGGTGCTGGACGCGGAGGATCGCACGGGTCCTGCTGGGGGACTCACCTGAGACCCATAAGAACCGGGGGCGCCGCCGTCTGACCCACATCCACAAGCGTGTGCTGGCGGTGGTATTTCCAGACTTGGATAGGCGCTTACAGGAGAAGCAGCAGCAGGAAGGGGGTAGGTACATGTGTGTTTGTTGTGTGTCACCAGCATTTGTAAGTGCACAGTTGCATGGATACACTGCCAGGGTTTAAAGGTGCTGTGCAGAACCAGTTACCCACAGTATAGCTGTGCTCTCCTGCCTCCCTTCCCCTCCTTGCAATGTGTTCCCTGGTCTGTGTGTAGTCACTCCTTCACAAGGTAATGTGGGCTGGCGCTTTCTCAACGTGAACTATGCCTGTAGCATCATGTGTGGGGGTGGTGTGTAACAGGTTGGGGGACCTTGCCTGTGCCCTGTCCAGTTCAATACATGTGGGTTCCATGTCAGTTGGCACTGATGCTGAGTCCAGACATGGGAGTTAGTCTCTCAAGTGTCATGCCTTAGAGCGCGCATGTCCTATGTTGTGGCCTGTGACATGATGTGCATGAGTGTGCGATACACATAGCGCAGGGATGGTGGCGTGTGTTGCAGTCATTCCCATTCAGGACCATGGAGTTGTGTGGCCACTACTGTCCCCTGGGGCATATTTTCATAGGTGTCATGTGTGTCAGCACAAAACGTGGACACTCTCATTGTCTACAGCATAGGTTGTGTTCTGTGCCATTGTCCCCTGGCACCATGTATATTGACGTGAAATGTAGTACAAGTGTCCACTGTACAGCCTGACCTGATTTTCCTGGTTCATAGTCACAGTGGCCAGTGCCTGTGTGTCTTGTTACAATCATCTGATGATGGCCATTTGTACATGATTATTTGGACAGGCGCACCTTGGGTATTTGGAGTCCAATCTTGCATTAATGCAGCCCCTGTGTATTTCACCCAGACTAAGAGATGTAAGTGCCACCTGTGTCTCAACAAATTGTCTCATGTAGGGGGTGGTTGATGCGGGCCAAGCCTACATGTCAAAACCAGATTACTCCTTGCTAGGTCTGGCCAGTGTGTGATGTTTGTGTGGACATACACTCAAGGTGCAGTGAGCTAGTCATGGTGGGCATGTTTTCAGTATTACCTATGCAGCATGTGCCTCAAGTTCATGGATATGGTCCCTCCTCATCCCTATTTTCAGCAACGCTGTGTGGTGCAGATGCAGTGCTGGAATGTCCCCAGGGCCTGGCTCCTATGTCAAACTCCATTTCATGTAATTTGCTATTGTGTCATGCTCTCCATGGATTTTCATTGGCATGGTGGGTCAACCAACTGTGTGTTGCATGCCCTACATCTGTACCTTGTTTTGTAGATGTTCCTGATCTTTCTTTTCAGGCTATGCACTGTGACCTATGTAGATTGGACTCATGTGACAAATGTATACAGGTGTGTGATTAATTGCTGTCTCTTCACCTTGCCCACAGCATCGTCGGGGGACACGGAGGGAGACATGAGCACAGACGGAGCGGAGGGACCGAGCACCAGTGCCAGCGGTGACATCGTGGCTGGCACATTGAGTGGTACTGAGGCGGAGGAGAGTGAGGCCGAGGACCTGTCCACTGGCACGACAGAATATGAAGCTGACGGGTCCGAGGATGATCTCTCCGAGTGGGCGGAGGCTGCACCAGCAGCTGACAGCGGCACAACATCGCACCCCGCCCCCTCCATTGCCATCAGCCGCCTCCCACTTGCTCGTGTCCCTTCCCAGCGTGCCCGGTCACCACATGTCTCCTTGCTGCCAGGCACCGCACCCCCTGCCCCTGTCTCCACTGCTGCCGCCAATGCCGAGTCTGTGGACATCCAGCGGCAGTTGCAGGGTGGTCAGGCTGTGATCCTTAATGTCCTCCATGGCCACAGCCAAGTGCTGCACAACATGGAGGCATACTTGGAGGGCATTTTTTCATCGCAGGCTGACCAACGCCAGTTGCTGAGGTCCATAGACTCGACACTGACTGCAGCAGTGGGTCTCCTGCAGCGCTACGTCCCACCCCCTACCCCTGCCCCATCCACACTTCCCACTCCCTTGCCTGTCCCACGTACACCCAGACGTCACCATGCACCCACCACAACAGACACAGGCACCACACCAGCAGGGAAGGTCCACCGCACACCTCCTGGCACGCACACACAGGGTGAAGTAGGCACACCCACTGGGTCAGGGGGCAAACGTATGACACGCAGCCAGAGTGGGAGTCTGCATTCCACCAAATCCACTCCCTCCAAATCCCCTCCCCTCAGCTCTCCTGGCCACATCTCCCCCAAAGACTCCTTCATGGCCGCTCTGTCCCTGAGCCCCACAGTGACACCACCCCGCAAGCGGTCAAGGAAGTCCCCGGTCAGGGTGGTTGAGTCCCCCCCCTGTCCACACCCTCCCCCAGTGGCGCTGCGACCCATCCCTCTGACCCCCCCCCCTCCTTGGGGCCTGTGGTTCCTTCGGGTGCAGGGGATTCCCTGGAGGACCTTGCTAAGGTGTGCAGCGAGATCCTTGCCTCCGCCTTTGGCCCTGCCCCACCCCCTGTGGTGGAGTCCTCCATCCCTGCACTCACGACGCCTACCCTTCGCCCTGATGTCCCTGCGGTGCCTGGTCCTTCCCCCCCACATGATGCCCTCACCCCTGTGGAAGACGACGGGGTCTGACTGTGCAGGCAAGCTAGGGGACACGCATCCCACTGTGTCCCCCATCCGGCTGTGACTTCTGGACTGCCCTATGGGCTTTGTAAATATTGAACTTCCTGCAATCAACAATTTTTGGATCATGCTGAATAAAGCAATTTATCTTTTTTCCTTATAACACTACTGCTTTGCTGGTATTGCTGTTGGTGGGGCTGCTACATGGTGTTGGGTGGTGTTCATGTGTTGGGTGTGTGGGAAATGTAGTAGTGTGCTGCTCATAGGGGGGAGCCTGGGATCTGTGTGCCATCACAAGGTGTTAGCTAACTTTCTTTGTTCATGTAAGCAGTTTCTGCATGGTGACATTGTCCCAAGGTGTGTTCCTTCCTCTGTGTACCCTGACATCTTCCCTGCAGGGTGTTTCCAATGTGTTGTGCTGAGCTGTGTCTACATGAGCTGGGTGTGTGACGGAGCCCTTCAACTTTGGCCATGCATGCAGAGCGATGTCTCCACCTGCATAATTCGTGGAATCCTTGGTGATCACTCTACTTGTGTATGGAGTCTGTTGACATGAGTTCATGTGGACATGTTCCCTTTTAGGCAGTATGCATGTGTGTACTCCCAGCCTCGCACACATGTGTTACACGTACTGCAGGGACTTTGTGCACCTGACTGACAATTGTGGCAATTGGATCTGTGGGTACTCCACCCTTATTTTTTTCCATGGCCAATGCTGGGGGCCTCTGCACCCACCCCTCCTGTCTCTGGGCACTGCTGGGAGGACTCTGCACCCACCCCTCCTGTCTCTGGGCACTGCTGGGAGGACTCTGCACCCACCCCTCCTGTCTCTGGGCACTGCTGGGAGGACTCTGCACCCACCCCTCATATGTCTTGGCACTGCTGTGAGGACTCTGCACACACCCCTCCTATGTCTGGGCACTGCTGGGAGTGATAGGCACCCACCCCTCCTGCGTCTGGGCACTGCTGGGAGGACTCTGCACCCACCCCTCCTGTGTCTGGGCACTGCTGGGAGGACTCTGCACCCACCCCTCATATGTCTTGGCACTACTGGGAGGACTCTGCACACACCCCTCCTATGTCTGGGCACTGCTGTGAGTGTTAGGCACCCACCCCTCCTGTGTGTGGGCACTGCTGGGAGGACTCTGCACCCACCCCTCCTGTCTCTGGGCACTGCTGGGAGGACTCTGCACCCACCCCTCCTGTCTCTGGGCACTGCTGGGAGGACTCTGCACCCACCCCTCATATGTCTTGGCACTGCTGTGAGGACTCTGCACACACCCCTCCTATGTCTGGGCACTGCTGGGAGTGATAGGCACCCACCCCTCCTGGGTCTGGGCACTGCTGGGAGGACTCTGCACACACCCCTCCTATGTCTGGGCACTGCTGGGAGTGATAGGCACCCACCCCTCCTGCGTCTGGGCACTGCTGGGAGGACTCTGCACCCACCCCTCCTGTGTCTGGGCACTGCTGGGAGGACTCTGCACCCACCCCTCATATGTCTTGGCACTGCTGGGAGGACTCTGCACACACCCCTCCTATGTCTGGGCACTGCTGGGAGTGTTAGGCACCCACCCGTCCTGTGTGTGGGCACTGCTGGGAGGACTCTGCACCCACCCCTCCTGTCTCTGGGCACTGCTGGGAGGACTCTGCACCCACCCCTCATATGTCTTGGCACTGCTGGGAGGACTCTGCACACACCCCTCCTATGTCTGGGCACTGCTGGGAGTGTTAGGCACCCACCCCTCCTGTGTGTGGGCACTGCTGGGAGGACTCTGCACCCACCCCTCCTGTCTCTGGGCACTGCTGGGAGGACTCTGCACCCACCCCTCCTGTGTCTGGGCACTGCTGGGAGGACTCTGCACCCACCCCTCATATGTCTTGGCACTACTGGGAGGACTCTGCACACACCCCTCCTATGTCTGGGCACTGCTGTGAGTGTTAGGCACCCACCCCTCCTGTGTGTGGGCACTGCTGGGAGGACTCTGCACCCACCCCTCCTGTCTCTGGGCACTGCTGGGAGGACTCTGCACCCACCCCTCCTGTCTCTGGGCACTGCTGGGAGGACTCTGCACCCACCCCTCATATGTCTTGGCACTGCTGTGAGGACTCTGCACACACCCCTCCTATGTCTGGGCACTGCTGGGAGTGATAGGCACCCACCCCTCCTGGGTCTGGGCACTGCTGGGAGGACTCTGCACACACCCCTCCTATGTCTGGGCACTGCTGGGAGTGATAGGCACCCACCCCTCCTGCGTCTGGGCACTGCTGGGAGGACTCTGCACCCACCCCTCCTGGGTCTGGGCACTGCTGGGAGGACTCTGCACCCACCCCTCATATGTCTTGGCACTGCTGGGAGGACTCTGCACACACCCCTCCTATGTCTGGGCACTGCTGGGAGTGTTAGGCACCCACCCGTCCTGTGTGTGGGCACTGCTGGGAGGACTCTGCACCCACCCCTCCTGTCTCTGGGCACTGCTGGGAGGACTCTGCACCCACCCCTCATATGTCTTGGCACTGCTGGGAGGACTCTGCACACACCCCTCCTATGTCTGGGCACTGCTGGGAGTGTTAGGCACCCACCCCTCCTGTGTGTGGGCACTGCTGGGAGGACTCTGCACCCACCCCTCCTGTCTCTGGGCACTGCTGGGAGGACTCTGCACCCACCCCTCCTGTGTCTGGGCACTGCTGGGAGGACTCTGCACCCACCCCTCCTGTGTCTGGGCACTGCTGGGAGGACTCTGCACCCACCCCTCCTATTTCAGGATATGTACGCTTAGAACATACATGGGTGTGGGTTCGCTCCATGCATACGAGGTGTGGGTACGTGTCGTACTTACACTGTTGGGGTGGGGGTACGCTCCATACGTACCCGGGTGAGGGTACGGGTCGTACTTACACTGTTGGGGTGGGGGTACGCTCCATACGTACGCGGGTGAGGGTACGGGTCGTACTTACACTGTTGGGGTGGGGGTACGCTCTATACGTCTGCGGGTGAGGGTACGGGTCGTACTTACACTGTTGAGGTGGGGGTACGCTCCGTACGTACGCGGGTGAGGGTACGGGTCGTACTTACGCTGTTGGGGTGGGGGTATGCTCCATACGTACGCGGGTGAGGGTACGGGTCGTACTTACGCTGTTGGGGTGGAGGTACGCTCCATACGTACGCGGGTGAGGGTACGGGTTGTACTTACACTGTTGGGGTGGGGGTATGCTCCGTACGTACGCGGGTTAGGGTACGGGTCGTACTTACACTGTTGGGGTGGGGGTACGCTCCGTACGTACGCGGGTGAGGGTACGGGTCGTACTTACGCTGTTGGGGTGGGGGTACGCTCCGTACGTACGCGGGTGAGGGTACGGGTCGTACTTACACTGTTGGGGTGGGGGTACGCTCCATGCGTACGCGGGTGAGGGTACGGGTCGTACTTACGCTGTTGGGGTGGGGGTACGCTCCATACGTACGTGGGTGTGGGTACGGGTCGTACATACACTGTTGGGGTGGGGGTACGCTCCATGCATAGGGGGTGGGGGTACGGTCCGTACATATCCATCCCCATGCTATGTGATGCTTGTGCGGGCCATACCCAGGCCTTTGCCATGTGGGTACAGCCGTCCCGCCATTCTTGGGATGACGTAGGTGTGGGCGTGGTACGACTCGTACCCACGCTCTTAAGGCGTGGGTACGGGACGTACCTGTATTGTTGTGTTGCCGGTTCGCGTCGTCAGGCACTTCCGTTGTGGCAGACGCTGGCTTTGCTGGACACGCCCCCACCCCCTCGTCGTGACCAGGGCCTGTGGGTCAGGTATGTCCAGGGCATGTGTGCTGTGTGACTTTGGTGGGGGTTTTGTGGCCTGCCCCTTGTCCTGCCCCCCCTCCTTCCCCCCTCCCTTTGTTGTTCTGACCTTCTGCGGCGTCTGCGTTGTAACCTGTAGAGGAGGTCGACTGCTATGAGGGCCGGGATGACACGTAGGTTCGGGTCCATGTCTGTCCGTCGCGTACAGGTACTCCTTGTTCGCGTCGTCCTGATTTCCCGGCAGTTTTTGGCAGCCGGAAAATATTCACCGTGCGGGATGACGTCGGTGCGAATCGTGATTCCTGGTTCGTGAATGGCAGGCTGCGTGCGTCCCGACATCACGTCGGCGCTTTCCCGGATCGCATTTGTATGTATATTTTCGTCGGTCGGGGTTTTGTACGATTCGTACGGAAATGGTGTTTCCGTGCAAATCGTAATTCCATGTTTGTATATTTGGACGACCGGGTACGCGTCGGATGGAGAATATGCTCCGTCCGACGGTTCGTACCGGGTTTTTACCGGATCGTGATCGGCACCCAAATGTTTTGTATTATGCATATTTTATATTTATTTATTGGATTAAATTGTATGGCTTTATAATTGTTTCTTTAAAAATTACATTTATACACTACCACATACTGGATTTATATTTTGAGCAATGACACACCTGCTTTGGAACATTACTTGTTTTTGAAAATCCTTTTGTTGCATTTTGCTTCAGCTTGTACATTCTTTTCTGTCTTAAGTCACATCTTTTGGGTTGGGTTCCCTCTTTTCTTTTTCTTTTTCCATTTCAATTTCTGGATTAATTTGCATTTGGACATTGTGCTGCACCTGATTATACTCTTATTCTTATTTTTACTTTAATTCACTTTGTACTCTGTTACAATGTTCTTCTTTACCTTCTATTTGGAATGGTCATATTGGTATTACTAGCCTATAAAAAGCCTGAGGCCTGCGTGCCATTTCTGGATGAAACACATTTTGGCTATCTTTGTGAGCATTCTCTGCTTACAAAAGCACACAATTAAATAGAATCTGCAAAATTCAAATCAATGAGCAATTGTCCTTTTTCCATTGGGGAATTCTTATGCAACTACAAGATTCCTACCAGCTCTGTCTACCTCTCTAAAATCAAGTCTCTTTGTCTCAGTGGGTTAGGGGTCTTCCCATTTAGGACATCTGGAACCTCAAAATTACTCCCATTAATCAGGGCAGAAACTCCTGGGGACCATAACCCCTTCTCTTTTCAAGCTCTAAGACCATCTGTTGGAGGGTTCGTTCCCTCACTTTCAGTGCACACCAAAACACCCTGGCAACTGATGTTGGTTCTCCAAGATCCCTCACTGTCCTGACCGAGGAGGAGTAAGTGTTGTCCAAACCGAGGGCATTGTGGGAATTGCAGGCTGAATGGAGGCTTGTAAGTGCAAACACTGGCCCTATTATAATATCTTATTCACCAACTCCATACTTTCACACCCCTAATCCAAAACATAAGCCGCTATACTAATGACAACCTATTCATGCAAGCATGCTAACTGATGTTTATTATGACTTACTACAATCTTTATATATCATAATCTCACATATACTTACTCTGGCACAACATTCCCATTAACACAACTCATATGGGAAATGCTGTTAAAGTCATCTTACATTTGGGCATCAAATCACACAACGTACACAAATTGACAAGATCTATCAAGTTACTCATAAAAATGTAAACACTACCAACTATTATCAGATTCACATAACAAACACACACAATCATTATTGAGCTTACCCACAAAAAATAATTTTAATGTGTTAGTAGAGGTCTCAACACATGTACCCTTGTCACTAGGACTACAATATTCCAGTTCTGCTTTTGGAAATCACATATCTCTGCATTACTGAATTAAGAGATGTTCTCTTTATTTATTTTTTAATGCATGTAAAACAAAGATTTTAATTATACCTAAAAGCTAAGGAATAGCAAAGTTGAATCCTAAAACATTTGTCATTTTGTCTAATAACTAATAGTCTACTTTTAGATAGAATGTCATCAGTTTTTCCTTTAATGGTGTAATTACTACCCATTTGTATTAAGAAGAGACTAGCCCCGGGTGGAGACCTCTGTTCTGCCTGTATGTGTGCGGAGATTTGCCTCCTCCGTGTTCCACGGAGAACGCGGAGAAGGTAAATCTCTGCACACTCTGCAGCGTAGCGGAGTCGGCCAGGCCCCGCCTCCACCTCCCTTTATTATTAACAATAAATTACACAACTAATAAGTAAATTGAAACCACTTACCTGAACTGTGGCATCCCCGGGCTTCCCTCCTCTTCTTCATTGCCGTTTCTGCTAATTCTTGCGAAAACTGCGCAAGCGCGGCATGAGCATTTTTCACAATTTGTATAATTGCTTCCATTGGTTGAAAGCATTATGGGTTCCCAACATCCAAATCTCATAATTGTGCAGTGCAGTGGTAAGGACCTGGGCACACTGATTTGGGGTTGGACTGGAAATCCTAATGAAAGATACCTTTGGACAAACAAACGTTTCCCTCAAACTGCCTTGATGTTCTCTAACATATGCCAGAGGAAGAAATGGAAATGGTCATCTCAATTTTGTCCTAAATTGACAAAACCAGGAAACAGAATAATATAATTTTTTCAGCATTTCACAGAGACCATATGATGGGGCTTATCTACAATAATAACCTGTGCTTCATAATGCATGGAATATATAGAAGAGATGGTGTTCACTTCACAGACAAAGGCAACAGAGAGTTTCTGAGCAACTTGAAACTCTGCATTCACTCGTATATGGAGGAATTATATACACACAATGAACACAACAGCTCTTCTAAGAACCACCCTATGTCCCAAGCAGTTGAAGTTTTTAACTGTAAATCCTTTTTCTAAAAATATTTTGAATACGCGGATCGATCACGGAGCCACAAACCAAAAGCACACATTCAATGCAAAACAGTACATTTTTATATTTCTAGTAGCGAGTTCTGAATTAGTCTCACAGTGGATATAAGAGGCTCTAAATGGGAATTATTTTAGGTGAATAAGTGTCTCTATGCTTATCTTTGTGGCTGTAACAATGCCTCTATGGATATATCAGAGGGTGTGCAGACTCTCTGTATCAGTATATGAGTGGCTATGAAAATGTCTGTATGGGTGTAACTGTTGGTGTGAGAGTCTCTGGATAGGTTTAAGAATGGCTGTAACAATGTCTGTAGAGTATATGAATGGGTGTAACACTGCCTGTATCGGTATATCAGTGGGTATGTATGTATATCTATACGTATACGTGTGGGTGTAAGAGTATTTGTATAGGTTCGTGAATAGGTGTGAATGTGTCTGCATGTGTTTGTGAATGAGTGTGAGAGTGTCTGTAAAGGTATAAGATTGGGGGCAGCAGTCTCTTTATGGGTTTGTGAATAGGTGTAACAGTATCTGTAGAGTGTATGACTAGGCGTAACAGTGTCTGTATGGCTATATGAGTGGGTGTGAGAGTATCTCTATATGTCTAAGTGTGTGTGAGAGAGTCTCTGTATAGGTTTGTGAATAGGACACCCGTCCTGTGTGTGGGCACTGCTGGGAGGACTCTGCACCCACCCCTCCTGTCTCTGGGCACTGCTGGGAGGACTCTGCACCCACCCCTCATATGTCTTGGCACTGCTGGGAGGACTCTGCACACACCCCTCCTATGTCTGGGCACTGCTGGGAGTGTTAGGCACCCACCCCTCCTGTGTGTGGGCACTGCTGGGAGGACTCTGCACCCACCCCTCCTGTCTCTGGGCACTGCTGGGAGGACTCTGCACCCACCCCTCCTGTGTCTGGGCACTGCTGGGAGGACTCTGCACCCACCCCTCCTGTGTCTGGGCACTGCTGGGAGGACTCTGCACCCACCCCTCCTATTTCAGGATATGTACGCTTAGAACATACATGGGTGTGGGTTCGCTCCATGCATACGAGGTGTGGGTACGTGTCGTACTTACACTGTTGGGGTGGGGGTACGCTCCATACGTACCCGGGTGAGGGTACAGGTCGTACTTACACTGTTGGGGTGGGGGTACGCTCCATACGTACGCGGGTGAGGGTACGGGTCGTACTTACACTGTTGGGGTGGGGGTACGCTCTATACGTCTGCGGGTGAGGGTACGGGTCGTACTTACACTGTTGAGGTGGGGGTACGCTCCGTACGTACGCGGGTGAGGGTACGGGTCGTACTTACGCTGTTGGGGTGGGGGTATGCTCCATACGTACGCGGGTGAGGGTACGGGTCGTACTTACGCTGTTGGGGTGGAGGTACGCTCCATACGTACGCGGGTGAGGGTACGGGTTGTACTTACACTGTTGGGGTGGGGGTATGCTCCGTACGTACGCGGGTTAGGGTACGGGTCGTACTTACACTGTTGGGGTGGGGGTACGCTCCGTACGTACGCGGGTGAGGGTACGGGTCGTACTTACGCTGTTGGGGTGGGGGTACGCTCCGTACGTACGCGGGTGAGGGTACGGGTCGTACTTACACTGTTGGGGTGGGGGTACGCTCCATGCGTACGCGGGTGAGGGTACGGGTCGTACTTACGCTGTTGGGGTGGGGGTACGCTCCATACGTACGTGGGTGTGGGTACGGGTCGTACATACACTGTTGGGGTGGGGGTACGCTCCATGCATAGGGGGTGGGGGTACGGTCCGTACATATCCATCCCCATGCTATGTGATGCTTGTGCGGGCCATACCCAGGCCTTTGCCATGTGGGTACAGCCGTCCCGCCATTCTTGGGATGACGTAGGTGTGGGCGTGGTACGACTCGTACCCACGCTCTTAAGGCGTGGGTACGGGACGTACCTGTATTGTTGTGTTGCCGGTTCGCGTCGTCAGGCACTTCCGTTGTGGCAGACGCTGGCTTTGCTGGACACGCCCCCACCCCCTCGTCGTGACCAGGGCCTGTGGGTCAGGTATGTCCAGGGCATGTGTGCTGTGTGACTTTGGTGGGGGTTTTGTGGCCTGCCCCTTGTCCTGCCCCCCCTCCTTCCCCCCTCCCTTTGTTGTTCTGACCTTCTGCGGCGTCTGCGTTGTAACCTGTAGAGGAGGTCGACTGCTATGAGGGCCGGGATGACACGTAGGTTCGGGTCCATGTCTGTCCGTCGCGTACAGGTACTCCTTGTTCGCGTCGTCCTGATTTCCCGGCAGTTTTTGGCAGCCGGAAAATATTCACCGTGCGGGATGACGTCGGTGCGAATCGTGATTCCTGGTTCGTGAATGGCAGGCTGCGTGCGTCCCGACATCACGTCGGCGCTTTCCCGGATCGCATTTGTATGTATATTTTCGTCGGTCGGGGTTTTGTACGATTCGTACGGAAATGGTGTTTCCGTGCAAATCGTAATTCCATGTTTGTATATTTGGACGACCGGGTACGCGTCGGATGGAGAATATGCTCCGTCCGACGGTTCGTACCGGGTTTTTACCGGATCGTGATCGGCACCCAAATGTTTTGTATTATGCATATTTTATATTTATTTATTGGATTAAATTGTATGGCTTTATAATTGTTTCTTTAAAAATTACATTTATACACTACCACATACTGGATTTATATTTTGAGCAATGACACACCTGCTTTGGAACATTACTTGTTTTTGAAAATCCTTTTGTTGCATTTTGCTTCAGCTTGTACATTCTTTTCTGTCTTAAGTCACATCTTTTGGGTTGGGTTCCCTCTTTTCTTTTTCTTTTTCCATTTCAATTTCTGGATTAATTTGCATTTGGACATTGTGCTGCACCTGATTATACTCTTATTCTTATTTTTACTTTAATTCACTTTGTACTCTGTTACAATGTTCTTCTTTACCTTCTATTTGGAATGGTCATATTGGTATTACTAGCCTATAAAAAGCCTGAGGCCTGCGTGCCATTTCTGGATGAAACACATTTTGGCTATCTTTGTGAGCATTCTCTGCTTACAAAAGCACACAATTAAATAGAATCTGCAAAATTCAAATCAATGAGCAATTGTCCTTTTTCCATTGGGGAATTCTTATGCAACTACAAGATTCCTACCAGCTCTGTCTACCTCTCTAAAATCAAGTCTCTTTGTCTCAGTGGGTTAGGGGTCTTCCCATTTAGGACATCTGGAACCTCAAAATTACTCCCATTAATCAGGGCAGAAACTCCTGGGGACCATAACCCCTTCTCTTTTCAAGCTCTAAGACCATCTGTTGGAGGGTTCGTTCCCTCACTTTCAGTGCACACCAAAACACCCTGGCAACTGATGTTGGTTCTCCAAGATCCCTCACTGTCCTGACCGAGGAGGAGTAAGTGTTGTCCAAACCGAGGGCATTGTGGGAATTGCAGGCTGAATGGAGGCTTGTAAGTGCAAACACTGGCCCTATTATAATATCTTATTCACCAACTCCATACTTTCACACCCCTAATCCAAAACATAAGCCGCTATACTAATGACAACCTATTCATGCAAGCATGCTAACTGATGTTTATTATGACTTACTACAATCTTTATATATCATAATCTCACATATACTTACTCTGGCACAACATTCCCATTAACACAACTCATATGGGAAATGCTGTTAAAGTCATCTTACATTTGGGCATCAAATCACACAACGTACACAAATTGACAAGATCTATCAAGTTACTCATAAAAATGTAAACACTACCAACTATTATCAGATTCACATAACAAACACACACAATCATTATTGAGCTTACCCACAAAAAATAATTTTAATGTGTTAGTAGAGGTCTCAACACATGTACCCTTGTCACTAGGACTACAATATTCCAGTTCTGCTTTTGGAAATCACATATCTCTGCATTACTGAATTAAGAGATGTTCTCTTTATTTATTTTTTAATGCATGTAAAACAAAGATTTTAATTATACCTAAAAGCTAAGGAATAGCAAAGTTGAATCCTAAAACATTTGTCATTTTGTCTAATAACTAATAGTCTACTTTTAGATAGAATGTCATCAGTTTTTCCTTTAATGGTGTAATTACTACCCATTTGTATTAAGAAGAGACTAGCCCCGGGTGGAGACCTCTGTTCTGCCTGTATGTGTGCGGAGATTTGCCTCCTCCGTGTTCCACGGAGAACGCGGAGAAGGTAAATCTCTGCACACTCTGCAGCGTAGCGGAGTCGGCCAGGCCCCGCCTCCACCTCCCTTTATTATTAACAATAAATTACACAACTAATAAGTAAATTGAAACCACTTACCTGAACTGTGGCATCCCCGGGCTTCCCTCCTCTTCTTCATTGCCGTTTCTGCTAATTCTTGCGAAAACTGCGCAAGCGCGGCATGAGCATTTTTCACAATTTGTATAATTGCTTCCATTGGTTGAAAGCATTATGGGTTCCCAACATCCAAATCTCATAATTGTGCAGTGCAGTGGTAAGGACCTGGGCACACTGATTTGGGGTTGGACTGGAAATCCTAATGAAAGATACCTTTGGACAAACAAACGTTTCCCTCAAACTGCCTTGATGTTCTCTAACATATGCCAGAGGAAGAAATGGAAATGGTCATCTCAATTTTGTCCTAAATTGACAAAACCAGGAAACAGAATAATATAATTTTTTCAGCATTTCACAGAGACCATATGATGGGGCTTATCTACAATAATAACCTGTGCTTCATAATGCATGGAATATATAGAAGAGATGGTGTTCACTTCACAGACAAAGGCAACAGAGAGTTTCTGAGCAACTTGAAACTCTGCATTCACTCGTATATGGAGGAATTATATACACACAATGAACACAACAGCTCTTCTAAGAACCACCCTATGTCCCAAGCAGTTGATGTTTTTAACTGTAAATCCTTTTTCTAAAAATATTTTGAATACGCGGATCGATCACGGAGCCACAAACCAAAAGCACACATTCAATGCAAAACAGTACATTTTTATATTTCTAGTAGCGAGTTCTGAATTAGTCTCACAGTGGATATAAGAGGCTCTAAATGGGAATTATTTTAGGTGAATAAGTGTCTCTATGCTTATCTTTGTGGCTGTAACAATGCCTCTATGGATATATCAGAGGGTGTGCAGACTCTCTGTATCAGTATATGAGTGGCTATGAAAATGTCTGTATGGGTGTAACTGTTGGTGTGAGAGTCTCTGGATAGGTTTAAGAATGGCTGTAACAATGTCTGTAGAGTATATGAATGGGTGTAACACTGCCTGTATCGGTATATCAGTGGGTATGTATGTATATCTATACGTATACGTGTGGGTGTAAGAGTATTTGTATAGGTTCGTGAATAGGTGTGAATGTGTCTGCATGTGTTTGTGAATGAGTGTGAGAGTGTCTGTAAAGGTATAAGATTGGGGGCAGCAGTCTCTTTATGGGTTTGTGAATAGGTGTAACAGTATCTGTAGAGTGTATGACTAGGCGTAACAGTGTCTGTATGGCTATATGAGTGGGTGTGAGAGTATCTCTATATGTCTAAGTGTGTGTGAGAGAGTCTCTGTATAGGTTTGTGAATAGGTGATACAGTGTCTATGAGTTTGTGAATGAGTGTGAGAGTGTCTATATGGGTGTAAGTGTGGGTGTGAGAGTCTCTTTATGAGTTTGTGAATAGGTACAACAGTATATGTAGAGTGTATGAATAGGTGTAACAGTGTCTTTATGGCTATATGAGTGGGTGTGAGAGTATCTCTATATGTCTTTGTGTGTGAGAGAGAGTCTCTGTTTAGGTTTCTGCATGGTATGGGAGTGTCTGTATGAGTTGCTGAATGGGTGTGAGAGTATCTTGATGGGTATGTGAGTGGGTGTGAGAGTGTGTGTGTATAGGTGTATAGGTATACGAATGGGTGTAAGGCTCTCTGTATATGTTTGTCAATGGATATGACCATGTATCTATGGGTTTGTAAATGGGTGTGACAGTGTATATATGGGTGTAACCCTAGGTGTGAGATAGTTTGTATGGGTATGTGAATGGATGTGAGAATGACTGTATGGGTGTAAGTGTGGGTGTGAGATTCTCTTTCTGGGTTTGCGAATGTGTGTAACAGTGTCTGTAGAGTAAATGAAAGCTGTAACAGTGCCTGTTTAGGTATATGAGTGGGTGTGAGAGTATGTGTGTGCATGTAAGTGTGGGTGTGAGAGTATCTGTAAAAGTTTGTGAATGGGTGTGACTGTGTGTTTGGGTTTGTGAATGGGTGTGAGAGTGTCTGTATGGGTGTAAATGTGAACATGAGAGTCTGTGAATGGACTAGGGAATGGGTGTAACAGTGCCTGTAGAGTATGCGAATGGGTGTCACAGTGCCTGTTTGGGTATATGAGTGTATGTCAGAGTATATCTATATGTGTAATTGTGACTGTAAGAGACTTTGTATAGGTTTCTGAATGGGTGTAACAGTGTCCATAGGGTGGGGGTCTACAAACTGGGGGGTGGGTCCCCCTAGGGGGGCCTCAAGTGAACCCAGGGGGCACCAGGCTCTGGCCAAAAGAAGCAGAATGCTGATAAAGCAGAAAAAAATGAGCGGCAGTAAGCCGCTCTGTAATGGGCCATCAGTAACAACTTTTCTTATTTATATTCTGAATGGGAAAAGGTGTCAAAAGGAAAGGGAAATATTTTTCAAAAAACCCACCCCCATTTCTAATAATCACACTGTGGATACTTTTACATGTTAGAAAGGCCTGCCTGACCAGAATAGTATGTTTGGCAATCATGTATTTGATTACATTTGTAAAACGGTAATAGAACTTAACTGCAATATTTAAATAAGTCTATACATATTTAAACATTGCCAATTTAATAGAATAATTGTGAAAATTGAGGGGGGACCCGGTGATTTTTTTTCCCCACTGGGGGGGCATGGCATTAAGAAGTTTGAAGTCTACTGCTCTAGGGTATGTGAATGGGTGGGATAGTGTCTGTATGGGTGTAAGTATAAGTGTGGCTGTCTGCATGGGTTTGTGCAGCATTGTGACAGTGTCTGTATGGGTATGTGAGTGAGTATGACAGTGTCTGCATGGTATTGTGAAGGGGTGACAGTGTCTGGATGGGTATGTGTGTGAGAGTATCTGTCTGCATGTGACACTGGGTGTGATAGGGTGTCACTACCTGTCACAGTGTGTGTGAGGGTGCCTGGATGGCTGTCTGAGAATGAGTGTGATAATGTTTCTCTGGGTGTGAGAGTCACTGTGAGAGTATTTCGCTGCCTGTTTGAGTGGGTGTGTCATTATATATTCTTTTTTTTTTTACACTTGCCTAGATCCACGGATCTGCCTGCGAATTCACACGGGGGCCACATGAGCCCCGCAGGTAGATCTTTGGATATTGAAAATTGTCCCCAAAAATATTTACTATTGCTGTCATCCAACCCACACTCTACTGAAAAATGTATGCTTACATTCCACTTATATTCCCCCTCATTTGGGCAGGGTACCCTGCCTCATCATGCACATTACATCCGAAATGTCAGCCCCAGTGAAAGTTTTTCGATCAAAGAAAATGACTGCCACAACTTCATTGTCAGGTTGCAGCCAGCCAATCAGAGACTTTCTTTGGCGCTTGAATCCGCAGAACAGCCTGCGATGGATCCCCAGAGTGTACATGTCCCTATATATCTATATTCGTTTGCTTCTAATATCTCTAAAACTACTGAATGTATTTACACCACAAAACATGATCTGCATAACAAAATCTGCACTACTCCCAAATTTGGTGTAATTCCGTCCAGCGGTTCGGACTGTAGGTGTGTTCAAAGGTCCAAATGGAATTAACATGGGGAAAACGCGTTTTGTGACCCCCACTTTTTCTTGCCCCCCCGCTAGACACATCACCCCAAATCTTTCAACACAGTTGCTGAACCGACTAAAATATAAGGGCCCGATTCACAGTACTAACTTAAGACAAAATCCTAAATTTTCTACCATTTTCGTATTCACAGAAGACACTTAGGGCCTTATGTAGGTGGGCTGGCATTTACCACTTCATATATACCGAATCATACCGATTCGGTATTTATGAAGTGGTAAATGCAATGTAGGTAATGAGTCGGTAAATATTATCGATTCGGAAAAATTCGGTAATTACCGAATCGGTATTTACCGATTCGATAATGAGGCATACCTTCCCATTGATGGGAAGGTATGCCTCATTACCGAATCGGTAAATACCGAATCGGTAATGGGGGAGCACATGCAAGGGTGGCAGGGTGTCACATTGACACCCTGTTGCACCCCTGATTCGGCCATGTGTACACATGTGGCGCACATACATGCCCTAAGGGCATGTATGTCTGCCACATTGCACACTTAAACGTGCACAAAAATGCTTTTTTACACATATTCGTCATTTACCACCAACCTTTAGTTGGTGGTAAATAACGAATCCCCACACCCACCACACACTCCCCCTACATCTCATTTCATGATTCGGTATTTACCGAATCGGTAATTTTACCGATTCGGTAATTTTACAGATTCGGTAAATACCGATTCATGAAATTCTCCCCCTACATCTCAAAAACCAAAATACCGGTCGGTAACGGTATAATTACCGAAAATCGGCCGTTAGCGACCGGTATTTGGCTTCCTACATGAAGCCCTTACTCATTTTGATATTCACAGAAGACACTTACTCACTTCGGTATTCACAGAAGTTAGGAGTCCTAACTTTAGAACTCCTAAATGCCTTCTGTGAATACCGAAAGTCTTAAAATTAGGATTTTTCTCAGTTTAGGAGTCCTAAAGTTAGGACTCCTAACTTTACTACTACTAAACTGAGAAAAATCCTAATTTTAAGGCTTTCGGTATTCACAGAAGGCATTTAGGAGTCTTAAAGTTAGGAGTCCTAACTTTACTACTACTAAATTGAGAAACATCCTAATTTTTAGACTTTCTGTATTCACAGAAGGCATTTAGGAGTCCTAAAGTTAGGAGTCCTAACTATACTACTACTAAACTGAGAAAAATCCTAATTTTAAGACTTTTGGTATTCACAGAAGGCATTTAGGAGTCCTAAAGTTAGGACTCCTAACTTCTGTGAATACCGAAATGAGTAAGTGCCTTCTGTGAATACCAAAATGAGTAAGGGCCTTCTGTGAATACCAAAATGGTAGTAAGTTTAGGATTTTGTCTTAAGTTAGTTCTGTGAATCGGGCCCAAAGTTTTGAAGATTTTGTGGGAATTTGTCAAGTGCATCAGTGTTATTGGGAAAACAAAAAATGCTCTTCCTATGGAAACTAAGTCCTAACTATAACTCACCAGGGAGTAATAAATATATACAGCATAGGTTTTTGAATTACATTTTTGTAATACATAAAGTAGTACTCCTGGGGATCTATTTTATATAATGAAGCAAATAGTCAGGCCGCCGTCTCCAGTGGAGAGGATAATAATGAAAAATATTTGGAAGTTCATATTTAACATTTGGGTTCACATACCATATAAATAAAACGTATATTAGTGTAAACCATTGTGCTTTAAGGTGCATGCAATATGGTAAAATACATACATTCCCAAAAAGTAAAACAGAAAATGATTACATATTTATTTCCACCATTTTAGGCCTTTCTACCATCCCTTTTCTATTTGCCATTCATCAGTTGCGACTTTGAATTGTGTCTCCATTTGACACATTTCATGATATATGTCTCCTAACAATTGCTTTATAATTCAACTGTTCCCAAATGTTGCATCGATATCTGTTCTAGTTAGGGACTTAAAAAATCCAATTTTGGGGTATTTAAATCTCATGTCTCAAGCTTGCCGGGCAGACCAGCGTGAAAGGCAATGTTTTCTTTGCATAGATCTTTCGAAAGCATTTAAAGTCACCCTCTGTATAGCAATATCACACATTCTCAAGTTATAAATGTCATAAAGTGCACATGTGGTTTCAATTCAAGCAGACTCAGAAGCCCTAGTGAAACCACTCTCTTAAAAAAATATGTACTAATGAAATGAGTTATGTGTGGTGCATGTTCGAAGGAAAGCAGGTGGAAAATACATTTAGAACTTAACATAATGTTTATGTTTTTATTTTTCCGAGCTAGCCTTTGCATAACAGACTTTGGCGTGCAGAGACAGTGCTCTCTTTCAGACAGCCGACCACTTTATTTTGCTGCAGTACCTGAGGTTTTAAATTAAGGGGGCTTTGGGAATCCATGCTTCCTGGAACAAGTTTACCCTCAATGCCAAGGGGACCTGGAGACTTGGATATGATTACCATAGCAGGACTTGCTAAAGCGTCTTTGTGCTGCATGGGTGGAAAATGTCTGCTGCGTGATGCTTGCATGTCAATGCATCTATGAAATATTGATGTTTACATTAAATTATTGTTTCCGTCCTATTGCAAACCATATTGACCCTTTAATGGAATCTTTATGTAATTCGACTTGTAAATATGCAGGATGTTTTCCAAGAGTCATTAATCGTTGCTCCAGCTCAGCCATCATTCCTCTTAGGGCCCAGTAATGGACAAAACAGTAGTACACGTGTCCCGGTATTTGCAAGAACGTGCTAATCCCCACTCCAGATGGAGAGCTTGCAATCAGCTGGCACAGATATGGTAATAGCGCCGGGCATGAGTGATACCGGTTTTCGTATCGCTGCACCTTATGACGGGGCCACCTATGATTGGCCCCATAGGAGCCTTCCCTTATGTCCTACAGAGACCAGCATCGGATGCTTTAATGCACTGGTGGGTAATCCCTCAGTATAAGCACCATGGGGCATATCAACAAGGGCTTTATCTCTGCTTTTTTGGCTTTAAAAGCCAAAAAAGCAGAGATAAAACTAGCACCCTATCAACAACAGGGTGCTAACACGCAAATTTGCATGTTAGCACCCTTTTACTCTACGCTTCCCCTTGCATCTCTAATGAGATGCAAAGGGGGCGTTCCAGAGTAAAATAATAGGAGAAATGTCGCTAAGCGACATTTCTCCTATTATCAAGAATGTCGCTAACCCTGTTAGAGACAAAAAAAGCAGCGCTAACCGCGGTTAACGCTGCTTTTTTACGTCTGCTAATTTTCAGACTGAGCCATGATATCCTATGGAAGGAGGATATCATGGCTAAGTTTGCCTGTCCCTATCAACAAGGTAACGTGTGATTATCGCTGGGTTTCCAGCGATAATCTCACGTTAGCCTGTTAGCGTGTAGATTTTTATCGCTATTGAGATAAGCGTTGCTAATAGCACGCTATCTCAGCGATAAAAATTCACGCTAGCCGGCGATAATTATCCTCACGCTAATAGCGCTGAGCGATAATTATCGCCGGTTGTTGTTGATATGCCCCCATGTGCTTTGTTGTAAGATTCAAAGAAATCACACTTCCACAAAGAGGGAACGTTTAGACGTGTTATTAATGCAATCCTTAACATCTAATGAGTGTTGTATCCAATTGTAACAATGTTGAAAATGCCTCGGGGGACTCGAGGCTTGACACCTGCTGCCTTTTACCCTCGAAGATACCACCGCGTTTTCGATATTCTTGACATGGAAAGCTCTTTCCAGTGCAAATATCTCATTCACGCAGGTAGGCACACAGGTTACAACGCCCTGCCTGGGAATCCCTGAGCTTGGACCGCTGAGGTCCTGGCCAGGGGCAAGGGGAGATAAAAGAAGTCATTTCTAAATGCCGCCTGCTGTGCACAGCCCATGGCGCTACCCAAGAAATACACCTATTTCGCCACTTGCTTTAGGGGGTGATGTATGCCACTTTCAAGCCTTTATAAATCGGTTTGTGAAAACAAAGCGACAAAATGGAAAAGGAACATCAACTTTTTGCAGACGGAGCCAGTCACAGAGCGCGCTCGTGATAGTGGCGTATGACTGGCCTCCTAGTTGGGCAGATCCAGCCTTGTGATTGCAGCGTGCACTTTACAACCTTCCAGAGTATGCAAGAAATGATGGGTTAAATGCTTCAATTCTCAGCCACTTGTTATTACTCTTCGCTGAATGCCAGTGCATTGTTATTTTGCACACCATACCACTTCAATGTGGTCCCAGCCATATGCAAATCATTCTTGACCCTGCTCCAATGGGTACAGGCTCGAGGCTCTTGAGTCCTGTGTAACTTGGTTCCCGTGCTCACTCTGCACTGCACCCAAGCTGCACCTTACTGAAGAGCCCCAAATAGGGTGAAGCCGGTTGCTTGTGTTCCAGTTCAGAGGTGACACGGCTTGGCAGTTCGGGCTGAACTTTTCCTATTGGATCATGACCAAGATTTGCATATTGCTGGATCCAATATGAGGGGGCACAGTGGGCAAAAAGTCAATAGACATAGATGGGGCCCAATCAATTACCGGTGACTGAGCCTATTTTGAGCATTCCACCAATATTTTTTGGTTTACTTTTATTAACCTTTGAAAGGCATCACACCCGTGTGGTCTACTTGTCTGACTTTTGCATGTAAGAAGATACCAGCTGATGGGCAACCCTAAGTATGTGACTTTTCAGATAGAGTCAGGTATTTTGGACTTGTAATGTTCCTTCTACCTTTAAGGAGAGTCTGATAGGCTTTAAACTTTCACACGTCTCTCAAAGTCTACTTCAGTCATAAGAGAAGTGGGAGGACACAAATGAGTGTTGAGACATGGATCCCAACTTGCAGGTCAACCACTCTTTTAGCTGGAAGTGAAGCACCAGGGTTCTGGTGACGGAACCTTAGATGGTTCTGTCATCAGAATATTCTGTTCGAGAAACCATCAGGCACAAAGCCATAGGTCAATGTACATCAAAAGCCACACCCTAAATATGGTGATCCTTCCAACATATTTTTGTTCTGTTCGAGACTGCCAGAAAAATTCTGGTGGCCTTGAACAGGAAAAAACACAAATTACCCCCATGCACTGGTAGTAAATTGCGAGCACGTACTGGCCATTTGTTGATCAGAAGAAAACCCTTGCTGTGGGGGTTTGTTTAAAAAAAAAAAAAACTGTTTGCACAGTGGGGCAAAAAGAAAATGGCCACTGCGCGGCGAACTTCTTTCGCCTCTCTGCTTGAGCCTTATAGACAGATGAGAAGAAAGCAGTGCTATATTTTCCAGGAAGGTGGGATTCTCATGATACAGTGGGGTCTTCTCTGACAGGGGAGCAGAGATAGTAGTAGTAGTAAAATACTTTATTTAGACAATAATGTCTATTAAAGTTACAAGTACAGGAAACAGGAAGTTGTGCAAACAGAAATAAGTTAAAATGACAATTGTGCATATGAGCAGCATCTCATTATGTGCTATCTTTAAAATTCGACTGCTGAGATACAAGATAATGGTATTTCATTACAATTAAAACATCTACATGCTAAATAAATTGGTCAAATCTCTAGGGCTGTAGCTAAAGTGCAATATTGTAAAGTGCTAGTATCCAGGAATATAAAAGTAGTGAGTGTCTGTTAAATATGCAGTCTAAACTATGTCACAAATTGTCTCTGAGTAATGGCTCGTGCTCACCCATACAAAACATTGCTCATATACACAGCAGCCTGCTCTTTTTAGGTCTCGGCTGCGAAGGCTGCGCTTGCGCAGTCTCGCTCCGAGATTTAATGACTTGGGAGAAGAGGGGCTTGAACCCGCCCCTCTTCTCCCCTGTTCTCCATTGGCTGGCCTCGTAAATGCTGGCCAGCCATTGGAGAAGAGGTCCCGTCACTCCAATCATGCCCCGTCCTTTTCGGATCGGGGGGCGTGTTTTTTGCAGAAAGTCTCATTCTCTCCTCCAGCCAATGGCTGGAGGAGAGAAGAGCAAAACACACCCCCGAATCCGAAATGGACGCTGCGTTTCTCCGAGGCATTTCTGCTCTGCCTCGGAGAAAGGCGGTGGTGTGCCTGACTGCTCCTCCGATCTTCCCTCCGGGTTACTGCTTGCTGGACCCCGACCACACTCCACAGGTACACCTGCTCGGACTTCGCAATATTCCGGCTCAGTGCATTTGGGGGAGTGTGCGGTAACAAATCCACTGCCCTCTTTAAGCTCAGTTCGTTAGCCAACCCGGATGCTTGGTACGATCTCCTCATTAAAATGCAGCATGCGGGTCCTTTACCCCTATTTATTTATTTAGCATTTTTTCATGCGGTCTGTCACTCAGGCTCGCGCTCCCCCTCCCTCTCCTCGCGGCAGGTCCCTCCAGAGGCCCGTCCTCCCTACCCCGCCCACGCTCTGCCTGCTCCGTGTCTTCTCTCCGGCCGGCCCTGCAGTGCTGGTCCCGGTAGAATGATGCCCGAGATGCGTGTGCTGTGGCTCCTCTGGGCCCTGTGGGCCCCCGGCTGGGCCGGCATGTACTCGCGGGAAGACCCGCTGGTCATCTTGGACTCCGACTCGGCCCGCTCTCACCTGCTCAACTCCAGGAGCGCCTAGTACGCCGAGTTCTACGCGTCCTGGTGCGGACACTGTCAGAAATTCGCCCCCATCTGGAAGAAGCTCGCCTTGGACGTGCAGGGTAAGAGCGCGAGGCACACAGCCACCCCCTGAATGCTACCCTGTGTGACCACGCACCTCTCCTAACAGAACTCCCCAAACCTTTCAACCCAGAAGAGACAGGCCACTTCTCACTAAACCTCCCCAAGCGAGAGACCCCCGCAAGACTCATCACACTGACAGCGAGACCAGAGCCAGCGCACAGCAAGCCACCCATCCCCAGACAAACAGGATCGCCTCTAAACAACTCACCAGTCATGTTTCAGCCCATTGCAGACCACTTTCCGCTAAACTATCAAAGGCGAGAGAGACCCTCAGAGAGAGACCGCGCGAGTCAGACCCCGCGGAAAAGCCCACCCGACACTCTGTCTAAACCGACACCCCAATCATGTTTCAAACCAGCACTGAACGTCACTTTCTATAATGCCATTCACAGAGCGAGGCAATCAGAGACACCACTATCTGAGGGTAAGGCACAGAAAGCCCACACAAACCTGAACATTTTTTAAACAGATTCCCCAACTTGCTTCAACTCAGACACCCCTACTCGGTGACCATCCATAGCGAGACACCCCTCCTCCCCATCTCTACCAAAGGAGAACCAGCCCCTTCGCCTCCCGAAAGAACACTACAAAGTTAGATTTTAAAGAATGACATCAAAACAAATGCCTATCTTCTTGGAAAAGTGTTTAATGTAATATTGGTTCGAGTACCATTTTATTGCAATAATCTTCCTTAAATCCTGCTTCCGGACTCTGACTGTCCAGCCACTCGTTCCTCTGCTCCGATAGACCTTTCAAGCTTCCCATGTCTGTGCGTGAATAGCTCAACTAGTCCAGGTTTCTGCTTTTCATTCTGGGACTTGTAGATCCTATTTTATAATGGGAAACAGAACTACAAGTTCCACAATGCAATTGGGGGGAGGGGGATGCCTGGGAGGGTGAGTTACCCGTGCATGGCCTGGGAAACTTTGGAGCTCTTACTTTGGCCGGAGGAATTGGGCACTGCTCCCTCGGACCCCACCTCCCCCAGTCTCTGGGAATGACGCCTGCAAGTGGGGAGGGCACTCGAATAGGGGCTCAACATTTCCCCCAGATAAAGTCGTTATTCAGATCAGCGTTCCACCCATCTTTGCCTGCTGAAAGTTGTGCTGCCGCTACTCCGCTACCATCAGAAAGTCGCAATTATTCTATCTGTGGCTATGTGAAGTGTGGCTTTATACCCAGGTCTCCACTGTATATCTCTGTCACGGCTAGAGAGACTGTAAAACCATGCAGCTCGCATTTTGATTGGTCTGAAATGCAATGTTAGCTGAGATTTCGAAACACTCAACACGTTCTGTAACACTCCGCTCATGGTGAACTATAAATGCATAAATCGCGGCTCTCACTTCACACCGATATGTACACAGAGAATTTGAAAAGAATAACACTTGAAACCCTCTCCTGCCCGTGTTTCAACCAGTAAATAGTGGCAGGATAATTAACTGCGTGACTTATTACACGTTCACCAGTAGGTGTTACTGTGACTCCCTTCAAAGAGTAGTACTTAAAAAATAATCACATCGATTACCACAACGAAAGATGCTATGCAGATGTTGAGCAAATCACAAAATGCAAAAAACAGATTACAAAAAAAATCACAGTGAAAGTGTATGTAATGACAACATTATGGTAATTGAAAGTCACTCTTTTGCAAATATATTTACATAAAATTATTGCAATCAGTCACCATGAACTTTGCTTTCTAGCCAGCAAAATGCAAACTAAAGTACGACGAATGCTCTTCAGCGCCACATCATGTAATTAAAGAAATCATGACGTTAAAACTGAAACAAGCATTTACAATGCAATGGTCTCGGCATTGGTAAAGTTAGAGCTATTGGCATTGCTCATGACATTATTTTTGTTTATGTTTTTGTTTTTAAAACATGTAAATAAATGGCATTGTTATTTACAATGTCAATAGCTTAATCAGTGTGTGTGTAGGTGGCTCTGTGTGTGGGTGCAAATGCAATAGGTCTCGCTTTTGAGGGTGATTAAGCTATTGACATTGTAAATAACAATGCCGTTTCTTTAACCCCTTGCACGCTCATGACGGAGCCGCTACGTCATGAGCCACGGTTGCCGTGTGCTCATGACGGAACGGTTCCGTCATGTCACGGCCGTTGGCGGCCGCTCCGCCTATGCGGCGCTGTTTCCCCGCCTGTGCGGGGGGACAACGCAAATGGGCGGAGTCATGACGGAACCGTTCCGTCATGAGCACAGCTCAACCGTGGCTCATGACAGAGCGGCTCCGTCATGAGCACAGCGCCACCGCGCTGCCCCCCGCACCCCCCAGCGCTGCGGCAGAATTCCCGCCGCAGCGAAAGGGTTAAATGTTTTAAAAACAAAAACATAAACAAAAATAATGTCATGAGCAATGCCAATAGCTCTAACTTTACCAATGCCGAGACCATTGCATTGTAAATGCTTGTTTGCGCAATTTTTAGGAATTTGCGGTGGCTGTCCATGATGTTGGGCTAGCCTCAAGTAGGAGCCGGACGGCTTGTAAGAAGAACTTGCCAAACTGAGCTAATTGCTTTGGTATCACTGTGGTGTAGATTAGCTTTAGTGCCTCTTTGCATGTTCCTGACCCACACTATAAGAAGATTGGCCTTAGATACTTTCGCCTCTGTTTTAACAGGCAAGCGCAGCAGCATGCGATGTGGGAGCGGTGTCAGAGGGGAATTGACACAGCCTACATTGCCCGTGCCTCTGTGTCAAGTTCTTTCAGGGTACTCTGTGTTCCCATATGGGAGCCTAAATGCTAGTATGTTCTTGAACAATCAGCCATTATTTTCCAATGGCTGATCTCAATTATGATTGAGAATGTGTGGCTTCATGTGATGCCAAGAGCCCCTCTGCTCCTCTAATATTTCTGACTTGTGTTATATCATGTTCTCTTGAGGCCATTCTGCCCTGTTCCTTTAGCTTTTTCTTTTATTGTGCCATAGTAATATGGGATAGGTCGAAAGTTTTGCATCAACATTTAGTGTCTTTGCCCATTTGCTTTTTTTGTCCAGAAATATTGTATTTAGTGCTAGCACAGGGATTCTGGGTCTGCCCTGGTCACCATGTGAATTTGAATATATCTTTTTTGCATTCAATGTCCATGCTCCCCAGATTAAACTCAAGACGAACTAGAGTGCGTCAAGTCTTTTTTGGAATGCCAAATATTTGTCCGTATGTGTTTATATATGGCAGCACTTTAATGGCTAGGCAAGCCAACCAGGGAAAGCTAGGCAGCCATCATTTATTGTTGGCAATAGTTTTGCCCCTATGACTCTTCGTATTGCCTGTGCCGAGTGACTGTTTAATTTATGGTATAGTTTAGATAGGGCATACATAGTTTTGGCTGATTTTCCTGCTGACGCAGTTGCCTTCAATGTGGGTTTTCCAGTATCTGTCAGCCAGGCTCTGAGGTATTTGTATTAACTAGTTGTGCCTATTTTCAATGGACCAAGTTGCCATTCAAGATGGTATTTTTTGGTTCTGTAGCCAAAAAACAGGATTTTAGTTTTCTCGGCATTCGCTTGCAGAGCATTCTGTGCGTTGTATGAGTACAGTATGTCCAGGGCCCTCCTCATCCCAATGCTGGTTTGATCTAATAATACCAGATCGTCTGCATATTGTATTATTGGAAGTTTCATCTGGCCCAATTTCGGTGGGAATGTTTTTCCTTTCAGTAATTCCCCACATAGATCTGCTGTATATAGACTAACCAATGTGGGGGCGATGACACAACCCTGTTTAAGCCTTTTGTTGGTGAAGATCCTTGCCCTGGAGTGGGTCTATGTTATCATCTTCCTCACCCAGTTATTGGTGTATAACATTGTTATTGTCACAGGCAATTGTCTCGGTATGCCCCATCCTGCCAGTTTTCTCCAGAGGATGTTACAATCAATGCCATTGAATGCTGGTCTGTAGTCTATGAAACTAGCTTATATTGGTGGTGTGGTCGTTTAACAGGCCTTGGTGCCCAAGTGTAAGAGAATAATGACGTTGTCTATTTATGGAGGAGTTAGGCCTCAACCCTGTCTAATACGTTGTAATGATATTATTCTTGTTGATCCAGTGTTCTAGCTCATTTAATGAAACCTTTGCATAGGTTTTACCATCGACAACCAATAGGGCTATTAGCCTGTTATCTACATATATATATATTTATTCACTCGATCAAAAATATGATCATTCACATCTTAAATACAGTACATAATATATAAAAACAATAAAATATATACCAATATAAAAGCCATTAAAAAGTTATACAATACAGTAAAACAGGCTTCTAAATCTTTCATAGTCTATATACATGCGTCTGAAGAATACCACTAAGCCTGATTAAAGTTACATTCACAATATTACGACACAAGAACAGGTTTGCCCATTTTTAACCTTTTCCATCATGCAAAGATTAAAAACCTCGAGACAGCAAATACTAACCAGCTTGCAGTATCTGATTTAAATATACGTATGGCTTCCAATGGACAATTACAAGATAAAGTGCGACATACAGGGGCCAGCCAGATTTTCCTAAGTTCAGTGTACAAGGAACAGCAGAAAAAAAAGTGCTCAATAGTTTCAGGGAAGATATGGCATAGAGGAAACAATGGATTGACAGACGAGTTTAGCCATGAGCTCTTCATTGCTTTCAAAGGAGGGGTTCCATATCTGAACTGAACATACAAAGCTCGTGCCTGGGGCGGTTCAATATCATTCAGAAACCCTTCAAAAGCATATACTCCTTTAACATTTAGAAAGCCCGCGGGCAAAGTGACATGTACTACATTTAGCTGTGTGATCTTGTGCATTTTCCGCCTACGCTGTGTGATCTGCTGCACAACCACGCTACATATTCTTAACTTTGAATCTTTCTACTATTGATTCCTGTGATTCAACTAACTGCCCACCATCTGCTTATCAACATTGTTGGGAAGTACTTCCTTTCCCTACAAGCTTCAACACAGCGCTGAGGTAACATGTGTTTGGTGTTTTCTCGTCTTTACACCACCTCTGGGTTTCATCTAGCCTTCGCTTTGCCAGAAATTATTTTCTACGAGTGACTTTAGTTTGAATGTCACAATCGGCACTACAGTATTCTACGCTGATGAATGAATGGGGCTAAATGTGGGTTTACTAGCTCATTTACCCATATCTCACACAATCCTTTTTTGCTTATTTTGCTACTCCCACTGGGAACCCAGATACTGATCTTAACCTGCACAGCTCTGCGTGAATCTGTGGTGTGATATTACATCTATTCCCACCTAGCATGGCTGACTCCGCTGAGGAAGAGAGAAGCAGCAGACTTGATCTGTGCTTTAAGTGAGCACTCATATAATATGTTCAGATGGACACACAGGGGTAAATCAATATTTACACCCATTATATCTTCTAAATCACATTTGGTAGCTTCAAAGAGCATAAAGGCAACTCCTTAAAAATGTGTATAATAAGATGTGAGAGGAAATAGCACTTTACACAGCTAAATAGTTAAAGGGTAACTAATTTTGAGGTCCAAAAGATGCTATGATTAAAAAAAGTTTTAAAAAAAAGTATTACTCAGATAGCATAAGACTCCAAAAAATTCTATTGGTAAAAACATAATAAGTAGTTTATGCCTTCTTATGGAAACAAGAATTAGGGCCTGACAAACTTAGAAATGTCTGTCAGCCCAGCAGACATCTCTTGCATTGGCAGTAAGCACTCTCACAGTGGATCCTGTCAATGCATTGAAAGTTTGATGAACGGCTCCGTCAACATCATGGATCCCTATGGCAAACTTTCAATGTTTTAAAATTTTTTTTATTTCAAAAACAAAATCCCAAAGCGGGTTTTCTGCCATGGTATGGGAAACATTTTTAAGCTTTCACTCTTGCTTGCTGCCAGTGAAAACTTGCTATTTGTTCATCCGCTCGAACAAATGACCCAACCTCCGATGGCGCTTACTCTGTTGGGCCTTCAGAGGTGTATGTTGGAGGTCGAGGTGGAGTAGTCTAGACTATCTACATAATAAAGGTTTGTGCAAGTATTAATGAGACCTTTGCGATAGAGTACCCTCTTCGCCAACTCTAAATCACGTCCTTATTCTTTTATAGAGAAGTTACTAATCAGAAAAATGACTTGGTCTCATTATGTAGCATGAAATCCACCCAAACTTTGCTGTAACACCAACCACCCAGTTCTGCCTGATCCCTTCTTAGAGTGCAGAGTAAGGTAGTGTTCTTGATAGAAGAGCGGCCTTCAACACCACTATTTAAAACACCATGAAGGTGGACCTGGCACAGGGGGAAATTGTGTCAAAGGGGTTTTTAATTTAAGGACCACTCCTCTGACGTCATTTCCATTGGCATCCTTTCTGTTCAAGGCTTCCATGTACACACGTGACGATTCTAGATAGCTGAACTGAAGGAAGGGTACCTGAAGTACAGGGAGAAATATGCCAGTGCATGCACTCCACTATGGAGCTCCATCACCAGGAATATACAGAAAATTGCAGCTGGTGTAGTAAATAGGGGGATTAGTGAAGTTGTTTCCAGTGCTAAATTAGAGGTGCATGTACGAGACCTTTTCTGCCACACGCCAGAACTTCAAGAAGACAGCGAGATGCCCCTGAGCAGAATATAGAGAGTCTTCACATCATTCAAAACCAGGAAGAAAGTTAGTCTTGGACGTCCTGACTAGGGCCAAGTACTTCAAAGTTAAGAAAACCGTTCTTACGGCTGCCAGGAAATTAGAAAACCTCTCATAAATGGGTGACCAGATTTTTCCACTTCAGGATTTCTCAATGGTTACCCTGACTAGACCACGAGAACAGACAAAAGCTATATAATTCCAGAAGGAAGGATGGGGAATCTCTTTCTGACTGATGTTCATCAATAATGACAACCCCCTTACGGAAAAGACTCTTGAGGGCAGTTCAGAGGAGTGGAAAATGAGTGTAAAAAGGTGTTACAAGTTATTTATGTATTTACCTCTTCTTCCACAGATCTAATCACTCCCATAGAAGTTGTTTAAATGAGGCGACCTTTGCTACCCGAATAGATTGATTTTCTTGATTGCGTCATATTAATGCACATACTTGATAATTTTGGCTAATAACCTATATGAATTTGTGCTAAGCAGCATTTGGAGCTAAGTTGGATTCTTTAAGGCATTCAGTATCAGTGGCGGCTCGCACAGGTAACGCTGTGGGACGGTGAGGCGGGGCGAGGGGTTAGTGGAGTGTGACATACGACAGGAAAGTGAGAAGTAAAGAAATAAATAAATAAAAGCACTTACTTTGCGCTCGTAGCATCGCCGAATCAGCAATGCTGCGAGCGCAAAGTAAGTGCTTTCGTTTATTTATCTTTACTCCTCATTTTTTCGTTGTATGTCACACTCCACTAACACCCCACCCAGCCCCGCCTCACCGCCCCACTGCGTTACCTTTGCGAGCCGCCACTGTTCAGTATGGTTAGTGTAAGAAACTGGCTTACTGGTTTAAGGGGGTGAAACCCTACTCAAGCAGCAACTAAGGGCCAGATGTATCAAAGGATTTTGCCCATTCTGTGTCTATGGGGAAATGTGTTGATACATATGGCCCCATAATCCTTATCACAGTGATGTCACAAGCAAACCTTAAATTAACCTCTGCTTATTGGCAGGTTCCGGTTTCCTGGTGGAGTATCCTGTGACTTGCTGTTTCCTGTTTACTACCTGGTTGGATTACCTGGGCTTGCTCGAGCGGGGGTTGAGCGCTGCTCTCCTTCAGCGCATTAGTTTCTGTTGCAGTTGTCACTGCCTCTTCCCCTGTTTCCTCAGGCGCATTTGAACTCGGCGCTAGTCGTTCCTGCCTTCTTTGGACCTTCACGACCTGCCTCATTGCTTCGATTCCTGGATCCTGCTCATGTTAGCGCTCTGACGGCGCTGCCATGCCAGCGTTCTTCCCGGCGGCTTTTCTCGCCGCGAAACCTGCCTGGAGGCGTTTTGTCTTCGGTGGCGGCTTTTCTTGACGCAATACTTGCTTGGAGGTGTTCTGTCTTCCCGGCGGTTGTCCTTGCCACTATACCTGCCTGGAGGCATTTTTTTTGTTTTTGTTTTTTTAAGTGGCGGCTTCCGCCTCCTGCTATGCTATGCTGACAATAGCCGCCCGCATTCCACGTACCACTACTGTGAAGTAACAGGAGCTCCTTCTCTTCTGTGGCAGATAAGTATTGGGAGCGTGTTGTGTGCTGAGCTTCTTAGCTGTTACGTGACATTCTGTTATCCCAGTAACATTTCCTATGAGCACTTTTTGGTTCTCTCTTTACTTTTGGATCTGATTGTTTTCGGGACATGTTAGCCTTTGAGTTCTGTGCTTCCTGAACTCCTCTCGTAGGCTTGGTTCTCTCCTGCTGTTCTTCCGACTCCTGTGAGGCAAGCGGTGGAGCTGCTGGGTGTTAAACAGACTAATCCTTTGCAACGTAATTTGGGATCACCGCCAGGATTGCGAGGACCAGGGCGCCTAGCGCCAAGATCATCGGCAGCACCTGGGGACCTCTTCCTGACTCCTCCTCCCAAAGACTCTTCACGCCTCGCGGCCCCCGCTTCGCGGGAGCCGCTTGTAGGCTTGGTTCTCTCCTGCTGTTCTTCCGACTCCTGCGAGGCAAGCGGTGGAGCTGCTGGGTGTTAAACACACTAATCCTTTGCAATGTAATTTGGGATCACCGCCAGGACTGCGAGGACCAGGGCGCCTAGCGCCAAGATCATCGGCAGCACCTGGGGACCTCTTCCTGACTCCTCCTCCTCCCCTGACTACATACGGTACTCCTTTTCCAGCGCGAGCGGGACGCGAGCGGGGCGTAGACCGGGGCGAAGCCCGGGCCAAGGGTGGGCCCGTTTGAGCCTGTAGAGACTGGACTGGACTACCCCCTGTGTATTCCCGTAGCACAGCTGGATAAAAGTAACCTTCTCGTCATTGGTGGGAGGCATGCCTAGGGTTAAAAGTGCCTTAGTTGGTACTACTATGGCAGGTACTTTGGACAATTTTATTGTAAGAGCTGCTAATCTCCTAGAACGAGAAATTGATCTTACAGAGCATCGTCTTTCTTTGGACCCTACTTCCAACAAACGTTCATCTTTAGGTAAAATTGCTTTGTCTGTTACACCTAAGGCAAATACCACAAATCCTATTCGAACTGACCTCATGGTTAGTGAGGATGAAAGTAATGACGCTTGTATGGACTTAATGATGGAAAGAAAGGTCAGTAAAGCAGCTAGAAGTACAACTAGGCCTGCAATTACTACGGCTGATCTTATGAATAGGCAATCAGAAGGCGTATCTACCCGAGCACAAATACACGCCGTTTCTGAGGTTATTCCTTCCTCTTCTGCCTTAACTCTAGGAGCCAAACCAAAACAGAAACCTGCCCCGCGAGGAAAAAAGGGGAATGAATTAAGATCGCGGTTAACGCTGCTTTTTTACGTCTGCTAATTTTCAGACTGAGCCATGATATCCTATGGAAGGAGGATATCATGGCTAAGTTTGCCTGTCCCTATCAACAAGGTAACGTGTGATTATCGCTGGGTTTCCAGCGATAATCTCACGTTAGCCTGTTAGCGTGTAGATTTTTATCGCTATTGAGATAAGCGTTGCTAATAGCACGCTATCTCAGCGATAAAAATTCACGCTAGCCGGCGATAATTATCCTCACGCTAATAGCGCTGAGCGATAATTATCGCCGGTTGTTGTTGATATGCCCCCATGTGCTTTATTGTAAGATTCAAAGAAATCACACTTCCACAATGAGGGAACGTTTAGACGTGTTATTAATGCAATCCTTAACATCTAATGAGTGTTGTATCCAATTGTAACAATGTTGAAAATGCCTCGGGGGACTCGAGGCTTGACACCTGCTGCCTTTTACCCTCGAAGATACCACCGCGTTTTCGATATTCTTGACATGGAAAGCTCTTTCCAGTGCAAATATCTCATTCACGCAGGTAGGCACACAGGTTACAACGCCCTGCCTGGGAATCCCTGAGCTTGGACTGCTGAGGTCCTGGCCAGGGGCAAGGGGAGATAAAAGAAGTCATTTCTAAATGCCGCCTGCTGTGCACAGCCCATGGCGCTACCCAAGAAATACACCTATTTCGCCACTTGCTTTAGGGGGTGATGTATGCCACTTTCAAGCCTTTATAAATCGGTTTGTGAAAACAAAGCGACAAAATGGAAAAGGAACATCAACTTTTTGCAGACGGAGCCAGTCACAGAGCGCGCTCGTGATAGTGGCGTATGACTGGCCTCCTAGTTGGGCAGATCCAGCCTTGTGATTGCAGCGTGCACTTTACAACCTTCCAGAGTATGCAAGAAATGATGGGTTAAATGCTTCAATTCTCAGCCACTTGTTATTACTCTTCGCTGAATGCCAGTGCATTGTTATTTTGCACACCATACCACTTCAATGTGGTCCCAGCCATATGCAAATCATTCTTGACCCTGCTCCAATGGGTACAGGCTCGAGGCTCTTGAGTCCTGTGTAACTTGGTTCCCGTGCTCACTCTGCACTGCACCCAAGCTGCACCTTACTGAAGAGCCCCAAATAGGGTGAAGCCGGTTGCTTGTGTTCCAGTTCAGAGGTGACACGGCTTGGCAGTTCGGGCTGAACTTTTCCTATTGGATCATGACCAAGATTTGCATATGGCTGGATCCAATATGAGGGGGCACAGTGGGCAAAAAGTCAATAGACATAGATGGGGCCCAATCAATTACCGGTGACTGAGCCTATTTTGAGCATTCCACCAATATTTTTTGGTTTACTTTTATTAACCTTTGAAAGGCATCACACCCGTGTGGTCTACTTGTCTGACTTTTGCATGTAAGAAGATACCAGCTGATGGGCAACCCTAAGTATGTGACTTTTCAGATAGAGTCAGGTATTTTGGACTTGTAATGTTCCTTCTACCTTTAAGGAGAGTCTGATAGGCTTTAAACTTTCACACGTCTCTCAAAGTCTACTTCAGTCATAAGAGAAGTGGGAGGACACAAATGAGTGTTGAGACATGGATCCCAACTTGCAGGTCAACCACTCTTTTAGCTGGAAGTGAAGCACCAGGGTTCTGGTGACGGAACCTTAGATGGTTCTGTCATCAGAATATTCTGTTCGAGAAACCATCAGGCACAAAGCCATAGGTCAATGTACATCAAAAGCCACACCCTAAATATGGTGATCCTTCCAACATATTTTTGTTCTGTTCGAGACTGCCAGAAAAATTCTGGTGGCCTTGAACAGGAAAAAACACAAATTACCCCCATGCACTGGTAGTAAATTGCGAGCGCGTACTGGCCATTTGTTGATCAGAAGAAAACCCTTGCTGTGGGGGTTTGTTTAAAAAAAAAAAAAACAGTTTGCACAGTGGGGCAAAAAGAAAATGGCCACTGCGCGGCGAACTTCTTTCGCCTCTCTGCTTGAGCCTTATAGACAGATGAGAAGAAAGCAGTGCTATATTTTCCAGGAAGGTGGGATTCTCATGATACAGTGGGGTCTTCTCTGACAGGGGAGCAGAGATAGTAGTAGTAGTAAAATACTTTATTTAGACAATAATGTCTATTAAAGTTACAAGTACAGGAAACAGGAAGTTGTGCAAACAGAAATAAGTTAAAATGACAATTGTGCATATGAGCAGCATCTCATTATGTGCTATCTTTAAAATTCGACTGCTGAGATACAAGATAATGGTATTTCATTACAATTAAAACATCTACATGCTAAATAAATTGGTCAAATCTCTAGGGCTGTAGCTAAAGTGCAATATTGTAAAGTGCTAGTATCCAGGAATATAAAAGTAGTGAGTGTCTGTTAAATATGCAGTCTAAACTATGTCACAAATTGTCTCTGAGTAATGGCTCGTGCTCACCCATACAAAACATTGCTCATATACACAGCAGCCTGCTCTTTTTAGGTCTCGGCTGCGAAGGCTGCGCTTGCGCAGTCTCGCTCCGAGATTTAATGACTTGGGAGAAGAGGGGCTTGAACCCGCCCCTCTTCTCCCCTGTTCTCCATTGGCTGGCCTCGTAAATGCTGGCCAGCCATTGGAGAAGAGGTCCCGTCACTCCAATCATGCCCCGTCCTTTTCGGATCGGGGGGCGTGTTTTTTGCAGAAAGTCTCATTCTCTCCTCCAGCCAATGGCTGGAGGAGAGAAGAGCAAAACACGCCCCCGAATCCGAAATGGACGCTGCGTTTCTCCGAGGCATTTCTGCTCTGCCTCGGAGAAAGGCGGTGGTGTGCCTGACTGCTCCTCCGATCTTCCCTCCGGGTTACTGCTTGCTGGACCCCGACCACACTCCACAGGTACACCTGCTCGGACTTCGCAATATTCCGGCTCAGTGCATTTGGGGGAGTGTGCGGTAACAAATCCACTGCCCTCTTTAAGCTCAGTTCGTTAGCCAACCCGGATGCTTGGTACGATCTCCTCATTAAAATGCAGCAAGCGGGTCCTTTACCCCTATTTATTTATTTAGCATTTTTTCATGCGGTCTGTCACTCAGGCTCGCGCTCCCCCTCCCTCTCCTCGCGGCAGGTCCCTCCAGAGGCCCGTCCTCCCTACCCCGCCCACGCTCTGCCTGCTCCGTGTCTTCTCTCCGGCCGGCCCTGCAGTGCTGGTCCCGGTAGAATGATGCCCGAGATGCGTGTGCTGTGGCTCCTCTGGGCCCTGTGGGCCCCCGGCTGGGCCGGCATGTACTCGCGGGAAGACCCGCTGGTCATCTTGGACTCCGACTCGGCCCGCTCTCACCTGCTCAACTCCAGGAGCGCCTAGTACGCCGAGTTCTACGCGTCCTGGTGCGGACACTGTCAGAAATTCGCCCCCATCTGGAAGAAGCTCGCCTTGGACGTGCAGGGTAAGAGCGCGAGGCACACAGCCACCCCCTGAATGCTACCCTGTGTGACCACGCACCTCTCCTAACAGAACTCCCCAAACCTTTCAACCCAGAAGAGACAGGCCACTTCTCACTAAACCTCCCCAAGCGAGAGACCCCCGCAAGACTCATCACACTGACAGCGAGACCAGAGCCAGCGCACAGCAAGCCACCCATCCCCAGACAAACAGGATCGCCTCTAAACAACTCACCAGTCATGTTTCAGCCCATTGCAGACCACTTTCCGCTAAACTATCAAAGGCGAGAGAGACCCTCAGAGAGAGACCGCGCGAGTCAGACCCCGCGGAAAAGCCCACCCGACACTCTGTCTAAACCGACACCCCAATCATGTTTCAAACCAGCACTGAACGTCACTTTCTATAATGCCATTCACAGAGCGAGGCAATCAGAGACACCACTATCTGAGGGTAAGGCACAGAAAGCCCACACAAACCTGAACATTTTTTAAACAGATTCCCCAACTTGCTTCAACTCAGACACCCCTACTCGGTGACCATCCATAGCGAGACACCCCTCCTCCCCATCTCTACCAAAGGAGAACCAGCCCCTTCGCCTCCCGAAAGAACACTACAAAGTTAGATTTTAAAGAATGACATCAAAACAAATGCCTATCTTCTTGGAAAAGTGTTTAATGTAATATTGGTTCGAGTACCATTTTATTGCAATAATCTTCCTTAAATCCTGCTTCCGGACTCTGACTGTCCAGCCACTCGTTCCTCTGCTCCGATAGACCTTTCAAGCTTCCCATGTCTGTGCGTGAATAGCTCAACTAGTCCAGGTTTCTGCTTTTCATTCTGGGACTTGTAGATCCTATTTTATAATGGGAAACAGAACTACAAGTTCCACAATGCAATTGGGGGGAGGGGGATGCCTGGGTGGGTGAGTTACCCGTGCATGGCCTGGGAAACTTTGGAGCTCTTACTTTGGCCGGAGGAATTGGGCACTGCTCCCTCGGACCCCACCTCCCCCAGTCTCTGGGAATGACGCCTGCAAGTGGGGAGGGCACTCGAATAGGGGCTCAACATTTCCCCCAGATAAAGTCGTTATTCAGATCAGCGTTCCACCCATTTTTGCCTGCTGAAAGTTGTGCTGCCGCTACTCCGCTACCATCAGAAAGTCGCAATTATTCTATCTGTGGCTATGTGAAGTGTGGCTTTATACCCAGGTCTCCACTGTATATCTCTGTCACGGCTAGAGAGACTGTAAAACCATGCAGCTCGCATTTTGATTGGTCTGAAATGCAATGTTAGCTGAGATTTCGAAACACTCAACACGTTCTGTAACACTCCGCTCATGGTGAACTATAACTGCATAAATCGCGGCTCTCACTTCACACCGATATGTACACAGAGAATTTGAAAAGAATAACACTTGAAACCCTCTCCTGCCCGTGTTTCAACCAGTAAATAGTGGCAGGATAATTAACTGCGTGACTTATTACACGTTCACCAGTAGGTGTTACTGTGACTCCCTTCAAAGAGTAGTACTTAAAAAATAATCACATCGATTACCACAACGAAAGATGCTATGCAGATGTTGAGCAAATCACAAAATGCAAAAAACAGATTACAAAAAAAATCACAGTGAAAGTGTATGTAATGACAACATTATGGTAATTGAAAGTCACTCTTTTGCAAATATATTTACATAAAATCATTGCAATCAGTCACCATGAACTTTGCTTTCTAGCCAGCAAAATGCAAACTAAAGTACGACGAATGCTCTTCAGCGCCACATCATGTAATTAAAGAAATCATGACGTTAAACTGAAACAAGCATTTACAATGCAATGGTCTCGGCATTGGTAAAGTTAGAGCTATTGGCATTGCTCATGACATTATTTTTGTTTATGTTTTTGTTTTTAAAACATGTAAATAAATGGAATTGTTATTTACAATGTCAATAGCTTAATCAGTGTGTGTGTAGGTGGCTCTGTGTGTGGGTGCAAATGCAATAGGTCTCGCTTTTGAGGGTGATTAAGCTATTGACATTGTAAATAACAATGCCGTTTCTTTAACCCCTTGCACGCTCATGACGGAGCCGCTACGTCATGAGCCACGGTTGCCGTGTGCTCATGACGGAACGGTTCCGTCATGTCACGGCCGTTGGCGGCCGCTCCGCCTATGCGGCGCTGTTTCCCCGCCTGTGCGGGGGGACAACGCAAATGGGCGGAGTCATGACGGAACCGTTCCGTCATGAGCACAGCTCAACCGTGGCTCATGACAGAGCGGCTCCGTCATGAGCACAGCGCCACCGCGCTGCCCCCCGCACCCCCCAGCGCTGCGGCAGAATTCCCGCCGCAGCGAAAGGGTTAAATGTTTTAAAAACAAAAACATAAACAAAAATAATGTCATGAGCAATGCCAATAGCTCTAACTTTACCAATGCCGAGACCATTGCATTGTAAATGCTTGTTTGCGCAATTTTTAGGAATTTGCGGTGGCTGTCCATGATGTTGGGCTAGCCTCAAGTAGGAGCCGGACGGCTTGTAAGAAGAACTTGCCAAACTGAGCTAATTGCTTTGGTATCACTGTGGTGTAGATTAGCTTTAGTGCCTCTTTGCATGTTCCTGACCCACACTATAAGAAGATTGGCCTTAGATACTTTCGCCTCTGTTTTAACAGGCAAGCGCAGCAGCATGCGATGTGGGAGCGGTGTCAGAGGGGAATTGACACAGCCTACATTGCCCGTGCCTCTGTGTCAAGTTCTTTCAGGGTACTCTGTGTTCCCATATGGGAGCCTAAATGCTAGTATGTTCTTGAACAATCAGCCATTATTTTCCAATGGCTGATCTCAATTATGATTGAGAATGTGTGGCTTCATGTGATGCCAAGAGCCCCTCTGCTCCTCTAATATTTCTGACTTGTGTTATATCATGTTCTCTTGAGGCCATTCTGCCCTGTTCCTTTAGCTTTTTCTTTTATTGTGCCATAGTAATATGGGATAGGTCGAAAGTTTTGCATCAACATTTAGTGTCTTTGCCCATTTGCTTTTTTTGTCCAGAAATATTGTATTTAGTGCTAGCACAGGGATTCTGGGTCTGCCCTGGTCACCATGTGAATTTGAATATATCTTTTTTGCATTCAATGTCCATGCTCCCCAGATTAAACTCAAGACGAACTAGAGTGCGTCAAGTCTTTTTTGGAATGCCAAATATTTGTCCGTATGTGTTTATATATGGCAGCACTTTAATGGCTAGGCAAGCCAACCAGGGAAAGCTAGGCAGCCATCATTTATTGTTGGCAATAGTTTTGCCCCTATGACTCTTCGTATTGCCTGTGCCGAGTGACTGTTTAATTTATGGTATAGTTTAGATAGGGCATACATAGTTTTGGCTGATTTTCCTGCTGACGCAGTTGCCTTCAATGTGGGTTTTCCAGTATCTGTCAGCCAGGCTCTGAGGTATTTGTATTAACTAGTTGTGCCTATTTTCAATGGACCAAGTTGCCATTCAAGATGGTATTTTTTGGTTCTGTAGCCAAAAAACAGGATTTTAGTTTTCTCGGCATTCGCTTGCAGAGCATTCTGTGCGTTGTATGAGTACAGTATGTCCAGGGCCCTCCTCATCCCAATGCTGGTTTGATCTAATAATACCAGATCGTCTGCATATTGTATTATTGGAAGTTTCATCTGGCCCAATTTCGGTGGGAATGTTTTTCCTTTCAGTAATTCCCCACATAGATCTGCTGTATATAGACTAACCAATGTGGGGGCGATGACACAACCCTGTTTAAGCCTTTTGTTGGTGAAGATCCTTGCCCTGGAGTGGGTCTATGTTATCATCTTCCTCACCCAGTTATTGGTGTATAACATTGTTATTGTCACAGGCAATTGTCTCGGTATGCCCCATCCTGCCAGTTTTCTCCAGAGGATGTTACAATCAATGCCATTGAATGCTGGTCTGTAGTCTATGAAACTAGCTTATATTGGTGGTGTGGTCGTTTAACAGGCCTTGGTGCCCAAGTGTAAGAGAATAATGACGTTGTCTATTTATGGAGGAGTTAGGCCTCAACCCTGTCTAATACGTTGTAATGATATTATTCTTGTTGATCCAGTGTTCTAGCTCATTTAATGAAACCTTTGCATAGGTTTTACCATCGACAACCAATAGGGCTATTAGCCTGTTATCTACATATATATATATTTATTCACTCGATCAAAAATATGATCATTCACATCTTAAATACAGTACATAATATATAAAAACAATAAAATATATACCAATATAAAAGCCATTAAAAAGTTATACACTACAGTAAAACAGGCTTCTAAATCTTTCATAGTCTATATACATGCGTCTGAAGAATACCACTAAGCCTGATTAAAGTTACATTCACAATATTACGACACAAGAACAGGTTTGCCCATTTTTAACCTTTTCCATCATGCAAAGATTAAAAACCTCGAGACAGCAAATACTAACCAGCTTGCAGTATCTGATTTAAATATACGTATGGCTTCCAATGGACAATTACAAGATAAAGTGCGACATACAGGGGCCAGCCAGATTTTCCTAAGTTCAGTGTACAAGGAACAGCAGAAAAAAAAGTGCTCAATAGTTTCAGGGAAGATATGGCATAGAGGAAACAATGGATTGACAGACGAGTTTAGCCATGAGCTCTTCATTGCTTTCAAAGGAGGGGTTCCATATCTGAACTGAACATACAAAGCTCGTGCCTGGGGCGGTTCAATATCATTCAGAAACCCTTCAAAAGCATATACTCCTTTAACATTTAGAAAGCCCGCGGGCAAAGTGACATGTACTACATTTAGCTGTGTGATCTTGTGCATTTTCCGCCTACGCTGTGTGATCTGCTGCACAACCACGCTACATATTCTTAACTTTGAATCTTTCTACTACTGATTCCTGTGATTCAACTAACTGCCCACCATCTGCTTATCAACATTGTTGGGAAGTACTTCCTTTCCCTACAAGCTTCAACACAGCGCTGAGGTAACATGTGTTTGGTGTTTTCTCGTCTTTACACCACCTCTGGGTTTCATCTAGCCTTCGCTTTGCCAGAAATTATTTTCTACGAGTGACTTTAGTTTGAATGTCACAATCGGCACTACAGTATTCTACCCTGATGAATGAATGGGGCTAAATGTGGGTTTACTAGCTCATTTACCCATATCTCACACAATCCTTTTTTGCTTATTTTGCTACTCCCACTGGGAACCCAGATACTGATCTTAACCTGCACAGCTCTGCGTGAATCTGTGGTGTGATATTACATCTATTCCCACCTAGCATGGCTGACTCCGCTGAGGAAGAGAGAAGCAGCAGACTTGATCTGTGCTTTAAGTGAGCACTCATATAATATGTTCAGATGGACACACAGGGGTAAATCAATATTTACACCCATTATATCTTCTAAATCACATTTGGTAGCTTCAAAGAGCATAAAGGCAACTCCTTAAAAATGTGTATAATAAGATGTGAGAGGAAATAGCACTTTACACAGCTAAATAGTTAAAGGGTAACTAATTTTGAGGTCCAAAAGATGCTATGATTAAAAAAAGTTTTAAAAAAAAGTATTACTCAGATAGCATAAGACTCCAAAAAATTCTATTGGTAAAAACATAATAAGTAGTTTATGCCTTCTTATGGAAACAAGAATTAGGGCCTGACAAACTTAGAAATGTCTGTCAGCCCAGCAGACATCTCTTGCATTGGCAGTAAGCACTCTCACAGTGGATCCTGTCAATGCATTGAAAGTTTGATGAACGGCTCCGTCAACATCATGGATCCCTATGGCAAACTTTCAATGTTTTAAAAAAATTTTTATTTCAAAAACAAAATCCCAAAGCGGGTTTTCTGCCATGGTATGGGAAACATTTTTAAGCTTTCACTCTTGCTTGCTGCCATTGAAAACTTGCTATTTGTTCATCCGCTCGAACAAATGACCCAACCTCCGATGGCGCTTACTCTGTTGGGCCTTCAGAGGTGTATGTTGGAGGTCGAGGTGGAGTAGTCTAGACTATCTACATAATAAAGGTTTGTGCAAGTATTAATGAGACCTTTGCGATAGAGTACCCTCTTCGCCAACTCTAAATCACGTCCTTATTCTTTTATAGAGAAGTTACTAATCAGAAAAATGACTTGGTCTCATTATGTAGCATGAAATCCACCCAAACTTTGCTGTAACACCAACCACCCAGTTCTGCCTGATCCCTTCTTAGAGTGCAGAGTAAGGTAGTGTTCTTGATAGAAGAGCGGCCTTCAACACTACTATTTGAAACACCATGAAAGTGGACCTGGCACAGGGGGAAATTGTGTCAAAGGGGTTTTTAATTTAAGGACCACTCCTCTGACGTCATTTCCATTGGCATCCTTTCTGTTCAAGGCTTCCATGTACACACGTGACGATTCTAGATAGCTGAACTGAGGAAGGGTACCTGAAGTACAGGGAGAAATATGCCAGTGCATGCACTCCACTATGGAGCTCCATCACCAGGAATATACAGAAAATTGCAGCTGGTGTAGTAAATAGGGGGATTAGTGAAGTTGTTTCCAGTGCTAAATTAGAGGTGCATGTACGAGACCTTTTCTGCCACACGCCAGAACTTCAAGAAGACAGCGAGATGCCCCTGAGCAGAATATAGAGAGTCTTCACATCATTCAAAACCAGGAAGAAAGTTAGTCTTGGACGTCCTGACTAGGGCCAAGTACTTCAAAGTTAAGAAAACCGTTCTTACGGCTGCCAGGAAATTAGAAAACCTCTCATAAATGGGTGACCAGATTTTTCCACTTCAGGATTTCTCAATGGTTACCCTGACTAGACCACGAGAACAGACAAAAGCTATATAATTCCAGAAGGAAGGATGGGGAATCTCTTTCTGACTGATGTTCATCAATAATGACAACCCCCTTACGGAAAAGACTCTTGAGGGCAGTTCAGAGGAGTGGAAAATGAGTGTAAAAAGGTGTTACAAGTTATTTATGTATTTACCTCTTCTTCCACAGATCTAATCACTCCCATAGAAGTTGTTTAAATGAGGCGACCTTTGCTACCCGAATAGATTGATTTTCTTGATTGCGTCATATTAATGCACATACTTGATAATTTTGGCTAATAACCTATATGAATTTGTGCTAAGCAGCATTTGGAGCTAAGTTGGATTCTTTAAGGCATTCAGTATCAGTGGCGGCTCGCACAGGTAACGCTGTGGGACGGTGAGGCGGGGCGAGGAGTTAGTGGAGTGTGACATACGACAGGAAAGTGAGAAGTAAAGAAATAAATAAATAAAAGCACTTACTTTGCGCTCGTAGCATCGCCGAATCAGCAATGCTGCGAGCGCAAAGTAAGTGCTTTCGTTTATTTATCTTTACTCCTCATTTTTTCGTTGTATGTCACACTCCACTAACACCCCACCCAGCCCCGCCTCACCGCCCCACTGCGTTACCTTTGCGAGCCGCCACTGTTCAGTATGGTTAGTGTAAGAAACTGGCTTACTGGTTTAAGGGGGTGAAACCCTACTCAAGCAGCAACTAAGGGCCAGATGTATCAAAGGATTTTGCCCATTCTGTGTCTATGGGGAAATGTGTTGATACATATGGCCCCATAATCCTTATCACAGTGATGTCACAAGCAAACCTTAAATTAACCTCTGCTTATTGGCAGGTTCCGGTTTCCTGGTGGAGTATCCTGTGACTTGCTGTTTCCTGTTTACTACCTGGTTGGATTACCTGGGCTTGCTCGAGCGGGGGTTGAGCGCTGCTCTCCTTCAGCGCATTAGTTTCTGTTGCGGTTGTCACTGCCTCTTCCCCTGTTTCCTCAGGCGCATTTGAACTCGGCGCTAGTCGTTCCTGCCTTCTTTGGACCTTCACGACCTGCCTCATTGCTTCGATTCCTGGATCCTGCTCATGTTAGCGCTCTGACGGCGCTGCCATGCCAGCGTTCTTCCCGGCGGCTTTTCTCGCCGCGAAACCTGCCTGGAGGCGTTTTGTCTTCGGTGGCGGCTTTTCTTGACGCAATACTTGCTTGGAGGTGTTCTGTCTTCCCGGCGGTTGTCCTTGCCACTATACCTGCCTGGAGGCATTTTTTTTGTTTTTGTTTTTTTAAGTGGCGGCTTCCGCCTCCTGCTATGCTATGCTGACAATAGCCGCCCGCATTCCACGTACCACTACTGTGAAGTAACAGGAGCTCCTTCTCTTCTGTGGCAGATAAGTATTGGGAGCGTGTTGTGTGCTGAGCTTCTTAGCTGTTACGTGACATTCTGTTATCCCAGTAACATTTCCTATGAGCACTTTTTGGTTCTCTCTTTACTTTTGGATCTGATTGTTTTCGGGACATGTTAGCCTTTGAGTTCTGTGCTTCCTGAACTCCTCTCGTAGGCTTGGTTCTCTCCTGCTGTTCTTCCGACTCCTGTGAGGCAAGCGGTGGAGCTGCTGGGTGTTAAACAGACTAATCCTTTGCAACGTAATTTGGGATCACCGCCAGGATTGCGAGGACCAGGGCGCCTAGCGCCAAGATCATCGGCAGCACCTGGGGACCTCTTCCTGACTCCTCCTCCCAAAGACTCTTCACGCCTCGCGGCCCCCGCTTCGCGGGAGCCGCTTGTAGGCTTGGTTCTCTCCTGCTGTTCTTCCGACTCCTGCGAGGCAAGCGGTGGAGCTGCTGGGTGTTAAACACACTAATCCTTTGCAATGTAATTTGGGATCACCGCCAGGACTGCGAGGACCAGGGCGCCTAGCGCCAAGATCATCGGCAGCACCTGGGGACCTCTTCCTGACTCCTCCTCCTCCCCTGACTACATACGGTACTCCTTTTCCAGCGCGAGCGGGACGCGAGCGGGGCGTAGACCGGGGCGAAGCCCGGGCCAAGGGTGGGCCCGTTTGAGCCTGTAGAGACTGGACTGGACTACCCCCTGTGTATTCCCGTAGCACAGCTGGATAAAAGTAACCTTCTCGTCATTGGTGGGAGGCATGCCTAGGGTTAAAAGTGCCTTAGTTGGTACTACTATGGCAGGTACTTTGGACAATTTTATTGTAAGAGCTGCTAATCTCCTAGAACGAGAAATTGATCTTACAGAGCATCGTCTTTCTTTGGACCCTACTTCCAACAAACGTTCATCTTTAGGTAAAATTGCTTTGTCTGTTACACCTAAGGCAAATACCACAAATCCTATTCGAACTGACCTCATGGTTAGTGAGGATGAAAGTAATGACGCTTGTATGGACTTAATGATGGAAAGAAAGGTCAGTAAAGCAGCTAGAAGTACAACTAGGCCTGCAATTACTACGGCTGATCTTATGAATAGGCAATCAGAAGGCGTATCTACCCGAGCACAAATACACGCCGTTTCTGAGGTTATTCCTTCCTCTTCTGCCTTAACTCTAGGAGCCAAACCAAAACAGAAACCTGCCCCGCGAGGAAAAAAGGGGAATGAATTAAGATCGACGAAATCTAAAAATACCAAACTTGCATCTAATTATTCTTCGGATGCCGTCGATCAACCCCCGACTGAAGTAACTGTAGATTTAACCAGACAACTTGATGATGGTTTTTATTTAAAAATAGGGGAAGTTTTAGCACTTTCAACTCGCCCGATCCTGGATAGACTCAATCTGATTGAAGAGCGCCTTAAGAAACTTGAACAGATTGCTTCATCTAACTTTGAATTCTATCAATCGTTGAAGACAAATTCATCGAGAGAACTCTGTGAACATCTCTCTCTTGGCAATTTAGTGAGTAACTCCAAGGAGAAAACTCTTGTCCCCTCGGTTACGTTCCCTTTAGACCAGCAAATGGGATTATCCCGGGATAAAGGAGAGGACACTGCCTGTAACAAAAATACCATAAACCTCTGTGGTCCCAAAAATCTATCCACAAGAGTAATGTCCCCGCAGAAATCCTCTGATGTCAACGCAAAAGTTAAAAGTGGTATGGTACAAAACATAAATGAAACGGTAAATAGACCTGATTCTAATTATGATGGTGCTCACAAGCTACCTAGTTTAGACTTGCCGCCAGAATCCTCGCCGTACGTTATCGTACTGACAGGGGTACCTGGTTTGAAAGAAAACACCATCGAAACATACTATGAGCTGAAGAATAAAATAATGCATTGGCTCAATACTAACCGACCACTCCCTCCTCACACACACACTAAAATCTTGTTTGCCCGGAGAGTCAGTTGGGTGGGCAGAAGGAACAAAGACATATCGGGGGATTGTATTGTCGTTAATTTTAAGGATACACAGGCTGCAAAATACATCCAGCAGGCACGACCATTTCTGCCTTACTCAAGTATCATTCCACTTCCCCTTGCCTATTTTTACTCTCACCAAGCAAATAATAGCATGTGGGAACAGGTAGGGAGAGGTAAAACAAACACTAATTTCCAAAGAGGCAGGCCGGCCCCAGTCGAACAGGGTTGGCTGGAGGCCTTTTCAACAACAAATAGATGTAGCTGCCTGGATATGGTCGACTGACTACCCCTAAATCCTACAGCTTCTGAACACACACGGGAGGTCGTAATTGAGGACGTGTTAATTTTGCCTCCTGACTCACGCCCTGTTCAATTGCTAATTTCCCAACAGGATAAACTTGAAAACATTCCTATTATCATTGAGGGTAAGGAGGAAGTTAAGTTAACTACCATGCACTGCCTGAAAGAGGAATTTCTGAATGTGGGGTTTCCTGCGAAACTATCAATGTGAGATCATTGCTAGAGGGAGATACAGGTCCTGATTTTACACTTTTGTCTTGGAACGTTGCAGGGCTGTCTGCTAGATTAGGGGATTCAAGTTGTATCTCGTTTTTAAAACAGTATTCGATTATCTGCCTACAGGAATGCTGGACGGTTGACCCTATTCATATGAATGGTTGCCGTACTTTTCACACGCCGGCAATCCTTACATTAAGAGGGAGAAATAAAGGGGGCTTATGCACCTATGTATCAAAATGTCTAAAAGAAACTAAAATTTATTTTCTCCCAGTTTCTGTCTTCTATCATATACTGTCTTTAATGTTTGGGGGCAAACAAAATATAATTTTGATAAACTTCTATAATAACATTCCGAAGGAAGCATGGGCCTCGACTTTGAAAGAACTACACAATACCCTTAAAAATTTAGATGAAAAACAAGGCCCTGACCCCTGTGTGATCTGGACTGGCGATTTCAATCATTTTATATGCCCATCTAGTAACCAAAATATCTGCGGATTGGGAGAGGTTGATGATGTCCCTTCGGCACACTTCTCCCACACACCTTTGGGTAATTCCTTAAATGATATACTTTTTTCTTTGGATTTGGGTTTCGTAAATGAACTTTGTTCTCCATCAGTCCCTTTTAACCCTACATTCATAGGAAGGGGCTGCAAATCAGTTATTGACTTTATGTTAATTTCCAAACGATTTTGTTGTTATATTCGCTGGTTTAAAACATGTGAGTTAGCAATGAGTGATCATTTGCCCCTTAGTATGCCCTTTACCATCGCGAGGGAAAAAAGCAAGTCAGATACAACAGTCCAGAATCTATATAACTTTAGACTGGAACTTGCTAGGAAGAATGGTTATACCTTAAATTGGGACAAAGTGGAACCAGTGGCCTTCCTTAGAAAATTAATTTGTTCTAAAGAAGTGGAAATTAATATCTGTCTCTCTGAGAACGAGGAACCCTCTAAAATTCATGATGCTTTCCTTAGTATTTCTGAGGAAATTAGAAAGTTACTCCTGAAATCTCGGAATCCTGGGGTGAGTGGGATGAAGAGATGGTTCGATAGAGAATGTAGCAAAACTCATGCTCATCTAATGACCCAGTTAGAATGAGACCCTAGGGTCATGGTCGAAGTTAGATCTGCCAGATCTGCTTATCAACAGGCAGTAGAAAACAGGAAAAAACAAATTAAACAGGAAGCCTGGCACACCCTACGGGAAGCTTGCCTTCTAAAAGATAGTACTGCTTTTTTCAACGATAATACAACAGATTGAAGTAGCTATCACTGAAGAGTCATGGGTGACCTATTTTCGGGAGCTCTACCAAGAAGACTCTGCGGCAGTAGTAGAAGCGGGGCTAAATCCTAGATTTCAGGCTACAGTATCTTACCCAATAAATGTCGACTTCTCCTTGGAGGAAGTCTTGACTGCTATCGACAAGAGTCCAGCGGGAAAAGCTCCGGGTCCGGATGGAATTCCCGCTGACATTTTTAAGGCTAATACTAAGCTATGGGCCCCACTTTTAACTAACAGCTTCACCAAAGTGGGCTTCCCACTGACTTGGCAGGAAGCCATCGTGGTGCCCATTTTCAAGAAAGGAGATCGTAATATACCGAAATGTTATAGACCGATCTCCTTACTTGATTCGCTCATGAAGATCGCTGGGAGAGTTATACTCAACAAATTACAAATATGGGTCGATGAAAGAGGTATTCTCTCTCAGTTCCAATATGGTTTTAGGGAAGGTATGGGAACAACTGAGCAAGGATTGAACCTAGCACTCCTAGTAGCTAAATACGTCGAGGCCAAAAATTAAAATGTATTCCTTACATTTGTGCACTTAAGTTCGGCCTTCGACTGTATTAACCACAATAAACTCTGGCAAACAATGCAGGACATGGGAGTGGACCCAAACCTTCTAATATTCATTAGAGAATTATACCGAGAGGCAGGTGCTAGGGTTCGCTATGGGGACAAGGGGGATTGTACTTCCAAATTCCTTATAGGAAAGGGTGTGAGACAAGGCTGCATTTTAGCTCCATTTTTGTTTAATTTATATATCAATTCGGTAGCATCTCATCTCCTGGAAGACATGCAAGATTATCCTAAAATTGGCAATTCCTACATCCCCATTCTTTTATACGCAGATGATGCTGTAATTATGGCCCGGACCCAAATGGGTCTTCAGAGATCGATTACTAATTTTTCAGAATATATGGGTAACAGGGGTCTAAAGATTAATATAAGTAAAACCTTTAACATGTGCTGCACTAAAAAGAAGAATCTTAATTGTAATTCTTTTTTATCTAACATAAAAATTGCGACTGTAAATACTTTTTCTTATCTAGGTATTAATTTTGACAAGAAGGGCACTTGGACAGCTGCAGGCGAGACACGAAAATTAGCATTTTCACGAGCAATAGGGGCTGTCAAACATTTTTCCTATAAGGTAGAAGGTCGCCCAGTACCTGTCTTAATAGATATTTATAAATCTAAATGTGTGTCTATAGCGCTATACGGTGCAGGAATCTGGGGGATAGTTAATACCCCAAGCATTCAGACTTGTCAGAATGCTTTCCTCTGTTACCTATTGGCTGTGCCTGGGTCTACTTCCTCTTATGTATGTCACCAAGAGCTGGGCGTACGATATATTTCGGATCTTATTAAACTGGAGCCTATCTTATTGTGGCATAAAGTTTGGTTTGGCAATGAGACAGGCCTAAATAGGGATATAATAAGGGACTGCTTAGGTCTTGATGGGGCGACAAAAATCTCATGGCTCAAATACTTAAAAAATTACTTTGTGGATATGGGCCATCAGGAATTCTTTGACACTCCAGATAGCATGGCGGGTCTGTCAAGAAAAAAGCTCAAGCAAACCTGCCTGCATTTCTTAGCGGAAAAACGCTGGCAGATAGAGAAATGCAAGAGTACTGTCATGGCCAACCACCTACTCATTCAAAATCAAGGAATTCAGCCATATTTGAATTTAGTCCCTAGTTGTTACTCCCGAATGCTATTGTCTCGTTTCAGGGCAGATATCTTTTTTAGATTGGTTACCTTCCCTGAGCCGAATTGTTGGCTAAAGGAATTAATTCCCTGCCCTTGCGATTTGGTTTCTGTCCAATCTTCCCTTCATTGTATTCTTTTTTGCAAATATTACTCAGAACCCAGGAAAAGTATTCTTCGACCTATTTTAAAAAAATTAGGCCTGAGACAATGCAGAGTGGCTTTGGTCAGATTGAAAATGTTAGATGATGAATTTCTTATTTCCTCGATGTCAACGTTTCTTAAAACTATTATAAGATTCAGGATCTCTATGAATTAGGTCTTTTTTATATGGAAAAAACCTGTTTTTACTTTTAAAAGTCTAATTGTTTTACCTATTATGAATGAAATGTCATATATGTGTGCTTTTATGGTTTTGTTTTTTAAAATCGAATAAAGCTGTTTCTGAGTCTGAGTCTGAGACCTCTGCTTAACTCTCTGGTAGCTTGACACAGAGCAGTAAGGCTTAAATTAGGGACAATGTATAGTTCAAACAGTTATGAAGTAAAAACACAACACAAGGAAAATAGCACACCAATTTAGGAAAATAGAATACATTTTAATAAATATATCAAGATCAAAAGCAACAAAATTCAATCAGTAGAATCGGAGATATGCAATTAAAAAAATTCAAGTGAAAATAGCATCAATAAGCACAAAGCACCAACTGTGGTTATATGGTCGTGCAAGACAGGAATGGAGTCACAAGTTCAGGTCGCCTGCGATGGAGTGCAGACTGGCTACAAGGACACACTTAGGCCTGCTGAACACAATACCCTAATCCTGGTTACAAAGAGATGTAAAGTCCCATGTTGAGGATGCGTTATACAACAGAGGCGTTGTGAGGTCTGGGCAAATAGTTGCTCCATGCAGCGACGGTTCCTGGAATCTGCAAAGTGTGAGGTGAGGTCCTGGCTTGGAGATGACTCAGGCAGTGGCTGCTCAGTTGGGCTGCGTTAGGCGAGGCAATGTTTTTGCGTAGGTATGCAAAGTCATTGTGTCAGGGAAGTCTGCGCACTAGAGGCGATGCGTCGGTTCCGTAGGCGATGCATCGAGCAGCAGAGGTGATGCTCTGGTTCTCCAGGAGAAGCTCCACTCTGCGGAGGAAATGAGTCAGTTTTGCTGAATCCACAGTTTGGCTGGCGGAGCACCTTCAAACCCACTTCCAAGTGTCCAGGGCTGGGGTGGCACCACTAGGGAGAGAAGGACTTACAGATGGCAGATCTCAGGTGTAGGGTTCAAGTTTGTTGGAAACCTGTTATGTCCCTGTGGCTTCTGATCAAGAGACCAGCCAACTAGCCCTTGGAGTAACTGTGGGGTCCTGGGTTTAAACATGCAGTTCCAGTCCTTCTTAACCAGGCAAGAGGGCAGCAGGTCACCACAGAAGGTCAGCAGTCCATCAGAGCAGCAGTCCAGCAGAGTGGCAGTCCTTTGAGCAGCACAGCAGTCCTTGTTCCTGGCAAAGTCCCAGTTCCTGGTAAAGTCACAGTTCCAGAAGTGTACTGAAGAGTTGGGCCTAAGAGTCCAATATTTGTACCTGGTGCCCATTTTGAGGTGGAGGAAGATTCTACAGGTTTCCACCCTCCTGAGGTGCGATGGCACTTCCTTTCTCCCTGTCCTGGTTACACCTTGTCTCTTTTTGAGAATGCTCAGGCAGGACCTTTGTGATGTGCAAGTGTGGTAGGTGACAGCTCCTCTCCCTCGTTAACTCAGAGTGGCTCATCCTGCCTACACATATCTTCCCATTGTCAGACAGTCTGGGACCAATACGCAAGGATCAACTGCTAGCTCCATCTAGTCATGTGACCCAGGATCCGACTGAAGGCACTAAATGGTTAGAACAAGAAAATTACAACTTTCTAAAAGTGACATTTTCAGACTTGTGATTAAAATCTGAGGTTAGACCTGTCAGCCTTAGGGTGGCCTTACCCCAAACATTTTGCCTCTCCTCCTCCATGTTGCTGCATTTGTGTTTATTGGCCTTAGGACTCTGTGTGCTTTACCACAGCTAATCAATGCAAAGTGCTTGGGTTTATTCCCCTAAAACGTGGTTAAGTTGGTTTATTTATTTTTTTGCAAAGGTTTATCTAGCGCGAACTTGACCCGAATCCAATCAGGTATCAGAGCGCTTTACATAGCATCAGTTACGTTACATGAGGACACACATTCATTCTTTGTTAGGCATGGGGAGATTAAGTGATTTGCCCAGAATCACAGGATGTTCAGCGTCATTACCGAGATTCGAACCCAGTTCCCCAGGTCCGAGGTCGAGCGCCCTAGCTGTTAGGCCAACTCCTCTCCCCTTATACCCAATTGGTGTATTGTTGGAAGCCGGAGTCCCAGTGATGCACCACTGTCACAATTGCGTGACCCGGGACTCCTCACTCAACGTTAAGCCAAGTAAGGACACCGTTTGAGATAGCCCTGCTCACCCCCTTAGTAGCTTGGTACAAGCAGCCAGGTCTATCTCCATGGCACGAGTATACAGTATGTGCAACCACGCCCACAGCAACCCACAGGTGACACCACAAATGGACTCCACACGAGTTTGATAAAAACTTTATATAAAAAGATAAACGATCAGACCACACAACATAGAAGCCAACATACACTAAAAGGTGATATTTGTTCCGGCTGTCTAGTAGGTTCAAGTCACAACCACCGCTTTCAAAATGCTTTGCCGGTCGCAATGCTAGAATCACACACGTTGCAATGGACAAACAATAGTGCGCTGCGTAACAATACAATCCTGTGCTTGGCAAAGGAGAAATAATACAATGCTTAACAATAAACCCCGGTACCTTGCAATAGGAGAAACAATGCAATGTGCACCGCTACAATCGTGTACTTTGCAAGGAACTAATAATGCAATGCTGGCCGGTACAAGCCTGTACTTTGCAAGGGAGAAATAATGCACTGCGTAGCGCTACAATCGTTCTGCAGAAATAATGTCAGGCGTCCTAAGACAGTCTGGCAGTTCGTTAGCAGCAATATTGGCAATGTGTATTACGGCAGTCAGCCTCTTTGATAACAGTTGCCCCCCACACGTATCAACTATGACGTAAAGAACAGCTTCTCACTCGGGTCCCAGTACTGCCACTACTTTGGTTAGTACGGGGCCCAATCTGAGCGGAAGCAAAGGATCACGTCACCAGAAGGACTCAGAAGCCGAGAGTGTGTCCCTCCGAGCCTGCACCCCGCCCAGGTAGTGATCCACTTTGCCTGGGGGCGCGACCCCACTCTCCTCTCCTCCTTCACCGAACTGGGCCTTCCGTGCAGAACTTTCTCAATGGGCCTCAGCGGTTCGGCCTGGCAACTCAGCTCCTCCGGGCTGCCTGTACGGGCCACGACTGTTAGGAAGGTCTCAGGCGGCCGCAGGGCACACGTACCCCACGCCTCTGAGATTACGGTCTCCGGGTGCACTTTCAAAGCAGCACCATCCGGGTCTCCTCTGGCACAAAGCCACACACACATCGCTGATGGGACTTCACATCGACTCCGAATGCACGTTCACCAGGCACTCCTTCCTGCGGTCTCAGTTGGCACCAAGACACACACACACACCGCTGCAGAGACTCACTTTCTTCTGGTGCACACGATGATCAGCCGATCACCTCCACAGTCCCTGGTTGCACCAAAGCACGCACACAGCTTCACTGAGACTTACTCCAACTCCGGTGCCGGATATCCAGGCACCAATGCCTCCGGATGCACCTCGACATGCTCACCGTGTCCGAGCCTCACATCTCCTCCGGTGCACTCGATGACCAGGCGCTCTTCATCAGTGCCTCCGGTGCACCCTGACATGCACCCTGCGCATTCGAGACTCACTCCACTTCCAATGCACGCGTTGACCAGGCGCTCCTCGCCAACGCCTCCAGTGCACCACGACATGTACCCAGCGCGTCCTAGTCTCACTTCTCCTTCGTGTGTCCAGGATCACAGGGCACACCTTCCAAGGGTCTCAAGCTGCCACAACACGCACCCACAGCATCGCTTGAAATGTCTCCAGAAACTTTTATGTTCCTGTGTTTCCAAACAGGAAGCCAGTTCACCTAGAGCCCTTGGGGTAACAAGACACAGCACAAAGCACAGTCTTCTTCAAGCAGGGGGTCCCAGCGCACGAAGCACAGTCCCAACAGCCTCTTCCTTGGTTAAATCAGCAATCTGCAGACCAGCCCCAGATCACGAAGCAAGGGTCAGACCTTCCCAGCAGTCTCTTCAGTTGTTCCTTCTTTAGCAGAAGTTCCTCTTGACCACGAAATGGGTCCAAGCCTTTTCAGTCTCAATCCATTTCTATTCCCATGTTCAGGAGTTTCAGATCTCATAATTATACCCCTAAATGTCTTTGAAGTTCGTTGTGCTCAGGGGTCCCTGACCCCTGCCTAAATCAGTTCTGGGTGTCTCCCTCCCAGTGTCACCTTTCTACCTTTGATACCGGGGGTCTGGATCCGTAATCACTCAGCAGGGGATGTGTCAATTGTTTTATAGCCGCAACCCAGGCCTCTTCGCCTCCCCGGGTTTCTCTTCGCATACTCTCCAGATGCAGGTCAGCCTGGTGCCATCTCCACCCCTCCCTTCTCAGATCCAGACAGTCAATCCACATTCAGCAGAGACACACAGAAATGCTTCAAGCACAAAACTCAGCCACTTTCTAAAAGAGTGGTTTCTGAACACACAGTGACAAAACCACCCTCATAGGAAGATGTGTTATGGCACTGTGAGTTCATACATAATAAACTTCCCCTCTCCATTTTAAACTTATGAGAAACTAGGCTAACAAACACAATACCCAGCCTCCCCCATTCTGTCCTATCGGCAGGATGGCCTTTCACCAGTAAAAAACTAAATGGATTGTTTTTTACTGTCAGGACATAACACACACCCCAGTATATATCCTGCCTTTTGCTTACACTGCACCCTGCCCAGGGGTTACCCGGGACCTACCACCGGGGTGCCGACTGTGTACGCAAAAGGGAAAGTAAGGCCTGACAAGTGGTTGCACTTGTCAGGACAACATGCTAATTTAGCAAACTGCGCGCAGGCCCTACACTGCAGGCCTGAGTTCCCTTCTCCGCGTACTTTTGCATTACCAGCCCTGGCACACATAGTGCACATCACTAGGGACATTACTAGTAAGGCAAACATACCAATCATGGCCAACCAATTACCATTACACTTTACACAGGGAGCCTCTGTACTTTGACACTGATTAGCAGTAGCAAAGTACCCAAAGCATCTATAGGCCAAGGAGGTAGAGGCAAGAAAGTAAGGGGTAATCACGCCAAGTTTTGCTAGGTCTAACATGTATTTATTGTACTCTTAAGTCCCTTCAAGGGTGCCATACCATATACCCAGGGACTGTAAATCAAATGCTACCCGCGGGCCTGCAGCACTTATTGTGCCACCCACTCGAGTAGCACCTTAAAACATGGGTTGCTTGTGTTCTAGTTCAGGGAGGATCTACAAGACAACAGGATGTGGGAGCACACCGCTGACCTCTCAGGCAAGGTTCGCCCCTGGCATTCAGGGTAATGCAGTCTCTTGTAGATCGCTCTGATATTTTGGAGTGTTTCGCCAAGGTTGGCGCAGATAGTGCTGATCTCTAGACACGTGTTTCTGGTTTATTAACCGTCATCTGTAGAGAATACAGTCTTATATTTTGGGGTTTGCTGAGTAGGCTACCAAACATCATATCAGGTCACGTACCTCATACTGGTGTGCAGGTGCTTCATCCACGAGCTTGTGAGCTCAATGACTCACTGGAGTAGTTTAAATAGACAACAAGATGTGGGAGCACACCGCTGACCTCTCAGGCAAGGTTCGTCCCTGGCATTCTGGGTAATGCAGCCTCTTGTAGATCGCTCTGATATTTTGGAGTGTTTCGCCAAGGTTGGCGCAGATAGTGCTGATCTCTAGACACGTGTTTCTGGTTTATTAACCGTCATCAGTAGAGAATACAGTCTTATATTTTGGGGTTTGCTGAGTACGCTACCAAACATTATTTCAGGTCCTGGACCTCTCACTGGCGAACAGGTGCTTCATCCACGAGCTCGTCAGCTCAATGACTCACGGGAGTACTTTAAATAGACAACAGGATGTGGGAGCACACCGCTGACCTCTCAGGCAAGGTTCGCCACTGGCATTCTGGGTAATGCAGTCTCTTGTAGATCGCTCCGATATTTTTGAGTGTTTTGCCAAGGTTGGGGCAGATAGTGCGGATCTCTAGAAACAGGTTTCTGGTGTATTAACCGTCATCAGTAGAGAATACAGTCATATATTTTGGGGTTTGCTGAGTAGGCTGCCAAACATTATATCAGGTCCGGTACCTCTCACTGGCGCGCAGGTGCTTCATCCACGAGCTCGTCAGCTAAGTGACTCACGGGAGTACTTTAAATAGACAACAGGATGTGGGAGCACACCGCTGACCTCTCAGGCAAGGTTCGCCCCTGGCATTCTGGGTAATGCAGTCTCTTGTAGATCGCTCCGATATTTGCGAGTGTTTCGCGAAGGTTGGCGCAGATAGTGCTGATCTTTAGACACATGTTTCTGGTTTATTAACCGCCATCAGTAGAGAATACAGTCTTATATTTTGGGGTTTGCTGAGTAGGCTGCCAAACATTATATCATATCCGGTACCTCTCAATGGTGCGCAGGTGCCTCATCCACGAGCTTGTCAGCTCAATGACTCACAGGAGTACTTTAAATAGACAACAGGATGTGGGAGCACACTGCTGACCTCTCAGGCAAGGTTCGCCCCAGGCATTCTCGGTAATGCAGTCTCTTGTAGATCGCTCCGATATTTTCGAGTGTTTCGCCAAAGTTGGCGCAGGTAGTGCTGATCTCTAGACACGAGTTTCTGGTTTATTAACCATCCTCAGTAGAGTATACAATCTTTTATTTTGGGGTTTGCTGAGTAGGCTGCCAAACATTATATCAGGTCCGGTACCTCTCACTGGCGCGCATGTGCTTCATCCACGAGCTCGTCAGCTCAATGACTCACTGGAGTACTTTAAATAGACAACAGGATGTGGGAGCACACCGCTGACCTCTCAGGCAAGGTCCGCCCCTGGCATTCTGGGTAATGCAGTCTCTTGTAGATCGCTCTGATATTTTCGAGTGTTTCGCCAAGGTTGGTGCAGATAGTGCTGACCTCTAGACACGTGTTTCTGGTTTATTAATGTTAACTTAGCAAACTGCGCACAGGCCCTACACTGTAGGCTTCAGTTCTCTTCTCCCGCACTTTTGCATTACTAGCCCTGGCACACACGGTGCACATCACTAGGGACTTTACTAGTAAGGCAAACATACCAATCATGGCCAACCAATTACCATTACACTTTACACAGGGAACCTTTGTACTTTGACACTGATTAGCAGTAGCAAAGTACCCAAAGCATCTAAAAGCAAAGGAGGTAGAGGCAAAAAAGTAAGAGGTAATCACGCCAAGTTTTGCCAGGTCTAACATGTATTTATTGTACTCTTAAGTCCCTTCTAGAGTGCCATACCATATACCCAGGGACTGTAAATCAAATGCTGCCCGTGGGCCTGCAGCACTTATTGTGCCACCCACTTGAGTAGCACCTTAAAACATGGGTTGCTTGTGTTCTAGTTCAGGGGGGATCAGGCCTGACATTTGAGACTGGACTGTTCCCATGAAGAGCAGCATCAAGACTGATTTGGATATGGCTGGGTCCAAACTGAGGAGTCATGGCGGGCAAAAAACGATGATTAGACTGCGACCCGAGCGTTGTCAGTGGCTGAGATTAATTCAAGCATTCCATCTATCACCTTGTTTTTTCTTTTCATGCCAAGTGTGCTTTTAGCTGCAAGGCTTTCAATTGCATACATTTGGAGACCACCACTAAAGGTATGGCGGATCAAACTATGGAATCATAGAGAAGCTAACATTGATTGTTCTTGATACTATCCATACTATCCATAAATTCGCAAAGTTTGATTTCCATTATCTGCTTAACTACTCTCGTGCAGACACTTCTTCATAATGCAGCTGTAGACTGCTTCCTAGAATTATTTTCACAGCTTAAATTATTTTACAGTGACCTGGAAAAAATTCAACCGTCAGCTTTTGTGGCAAAGTTTCAACACTGTAGGCCATTGAATGAATGTTGTACTATTCACCTGACTTGGATAGCATTCCTACAAAACACTTTCCTTCTTCTAAACTTACAGAGTGGATGTTTATTTTTTTTAATTCTCTTTTTCTAGTAAAAATATTTACAAGATGTTTCAAAACCCTTTCCTGGTCTTGGCTTCCTAGAATCCATGTGTATATTCGTGCCTTGCTTGGAAGTAATTGCAGTGGCATACTTTCAGAAACCTGGATGTGTCTTGCCTCTGACTTGTTTGGGACGATTTTAATGTAGAAATGTAGGTTTTCATGCACAATTGGCCACGATATTAACGTAAACATAATGTCGCTGTAAAATATGCATGTTCTATACATAAAAGGCAAAATATGATCCGTTATAGGTTTCATGCAAAACACGTTTCTGAAAAAGTTAAAACTGAAAGAGATAGCTTAGGCGGGATATGCAATATTTCGACCTGTTGTTTACCTTGGAGTGCTTGGAGGGCTGTATTGATTGATTCTTATGTGAATGGACATATCTATGCGTTCGTTTTTGCATGGATATGCACAGTAGAAGCAACAATTGAAAATCGTGGCAATTTATATAACACTTTTTAGTTCAAGAACTCCACTCTTTTAACCTCATTGCAAGTATCTTACTCCATTCTCAGTGGCACTGATAACTTCCTGTTTTGGGTAATATTTTATTTATTCTGGCTAATTATAGCTAGCATAGCTTATGGCAGCTAATGAAGACACTTGTGTAACATAGATTTCACCATTTTGTATATTTTAGTGCATTTTTCTCTTGTCCTGGGAGGAACACTGAAAGCAATGCCCTCCTCACCCCTCTTTTACAACATGCAAATATCCCTTTTTTCCACTTCAGCAGAAGAGAGAGGAGTCTCTTTTCACCCTGGAGAGAATCCACTCGTAAATTCCCTCATTTTTATGTGTTATAAATTCCATCAACCAGTGGTGAAGTCAGCTTTGATAGGGTTCAAACAGACTGGTTTGGTTGTTCAAATAGATACTATTCTGAGATAGATAAGATTCTGAGAAGACTCTAAGAAGACACCCTCTCTTGTTGAATACCAAAGTTTATTCAAGAACTCATCCAGGGTTTGCAATTCCAGTTACAGATCTCTAAAGCATAAGGTTCTGCTATCCGTGGACCACGTCTGAATGGAACTTCAAGAGCCATCATTCAATATCTTCCCAGAGGACCGATAGTTTGTTTGCACCTTGATCACCAAAGTTCTGCTATGCAGTGCGTAGTGTCCTCCACAGGTTAAATACCAGCATCCCCAAATGCCCCATCTATAACAACATTGGTGACATGATCAGATCCAAAAGGTACTCCATTGTAGAAGGCCCTAGAGGGCGATCCAAAGAACAATAATCATATAAACTAAGGGGCTGATTAAGAGTTCAGGAGACAGTTTACTCCATCACTAACATGATGAATATCCCATCCACTGTATTACACATGCCATAAGATATAATGCACTTGTAATACGACGGACAGGATTTCATTTTTTTGTTTAAATCTGTTTTTATTGATTTTTTTTAACATTCTTATGAAAGACAACAGCTGTTTGGGCAGCTGTCTATACAGTAAAAGGAAGAAAAGGGACAAGAGTTTGGGTTGTGATACAGGTACAACCATCAATCATCAGTATGACATACATTTCCCTTTGCGTTTGTGTTAGGCGTACAGCTGGTAACATACAATTCCTTCCATGAGGGATCAAGGATAGTCCCTAGTCTTCGAACAATGTTACATATTGTATAGAATTACAGCTAATTACATTGGAGTATCAGCGAGATCGTGGTGATGTTCCACAAAAGTCCTTCCAGTTGATTCACCTTGGGCTTCCAAACAGAGGATACAACAAAGAACGAAAACAACAACATCATTGAACGGTTTATGTGTACTTAACTCCCCCTCCCTCTGCCCCCCGCACACATCTCCCTAGCAATGTCTGATCAACCTAACAGTTGTCTCTTCCTGCCAGCGGTGTCCACTTCTATGTAGGCAGTCAATCAGCTCACATGTCCATGGAATATCACAGCCTTTCCCTGGTGGTATGCATGTCCCCTGTTATTGGCTCACACTCCTCCCGCTCGGGTTGCCCCTCAGGACCTCCCTCATCTGTCTGCTGTAGTGCATGGAGTAAGCCCTCCCATTGGGTTGCTATGGGTTCTTTACGCAGTCCCGATGTTTATTCCCGCTGGATGGCTATCCCCTCTGCTTTGGCCTATGCTAGCAGCAAACAACACCACGCGCGTGTGTGAGGTGGGTCCTTCGCTTTCCACCGTTTAGTTAAAAGTCGCTTAGCAACCACTATCCCCAGGTCCAGAAACCTGGATGTTACCTTTGTGGCGGGGGTCCTCCTAAAATGGTGCAATAGGTATACAGTCCATTCAAAGGGTATGTTGCTGCCAGTGCATGCATGTAGCAGTCTGTCTATTGCCTGTCATTATGCATGGATTCCAGGGCAGCTCCATAACATGTGTATCAGTTCAGCCCTTGTTCAGCACACCTCGGACACGTCGCATCCGTACGGTGAAAGTACCTGTTGATCATTGCAGGCGTGAGGTATGCCCTATGAACAATGAATAACTGTATTTGTCAAAATCTCATGTTTCTAGGTATGCGTAGTGGACTCTTGAGCATCCGTTCCCACTCTTTATCTGCTAATTGTCGCCCCAAGTCCAGCTCCCATTTACGGCAGAGTGGATCTAAGCTGATTGCCACATGGGTTTGGAGATACGCTGCGAACCAGCATATGAGGTGTCTTCCACGCCCCATGACATGTAAATACTGCATGGTGAGGTGCGGGCTCGGCTCTGTGGTTATGTCCCCCCATCTGGCCATTAATGTTGCTACCAGCGAGCGGTGTGTGAGGAATTGCCCCGGTGGGAGCTCTTCGTCTTCCACTAAAGACATATACACGACGGACAGGATTTCATCATGTTTGTGATGGAGTGACCTGTCCGCCAAACTCTAAACCAGGCCCTATGTCCTATCTGAAATGAAGCTACAGAACCATGGAAGCCCATTCTGGAAGACAAAGGAATAGGAGTTTCTCCTGGTCTACCTAATTATGGGCTAGGGCAACTGAGATTGCCGAAAGCATCTATTACCTGTCTGTGGAGAGTGTAATGCTTTATTTCAAGAGTCCTGCTTCAGCTGTGTATCATTGCCAAAAGCTTCACTGATTCAGAGAGGCAGCCATCACTGGTGATGTTTAATTGGAGTTGAGCAGTAATGGTATGGATTTCTTGTTGACCTTTCTTAACAATTATAATTTTGTGCTATGCCCACAGTTGTCTGATCACAACATGGTTAATGGCTGTGATACCATAATGCACAACAGATGCCCTGGCAGTTGCACGCCAGCAATTGTTGTCTGGCACAACCGTAATGCATCAGTCTTGTGAACAGAGCAGCTGATGCATTACGGTTACAGATGCAGGCACTAGCAACGGTTGTGCTTTTGTGAACAGGGAGGCGAAAGCAAAACAGGTTTTACGCCCCTGTGACTGGTTGGGAGCTGGTATGTGGGCCCATAGCTCCGACTAGGTAATATACTTGAGTTTAGAGTCATGGAATTTTCTGTGATGAATTGTGAATATACATAAGAGCTTTTAGCTGTGGACACCCCGCTGAACTAATCAAGCTTTATGTTGTCTCTTTGTGTTCGTCAGTCCTTTTTATTGTTGTGTGTCCAGGGAGGTGATTTTTTGACCTCTATCGCCCTGATGAATTTGCCACAAATTAATTGGCAATGAAACATGTTGGCCGTCATTACCAAGGTATTCAACATGCTGTGTTTTTAAAAAGTGGGATAGACTCCTAATAAAAATAAAAAGTACAATTGTGAGTCTAACCCCTTCTCTGTCTTTGTGGGTACATTCTTTGTTCCTGTTTTCACAGTACACATTCTTTTTTTGTATTTGTCTTTCTTTGCACTGGACACATCACTTTTTTCTTATGAGAAAGTTATTAATGATGAAATAAACGTGGGCAAGCTGGTGAGAACCAACCAGTAGCTCCTCTGGTGGTGCGCACGTGAGATACTTTCTCTTTCTTTACTAATTTTTTCACCTACTTTTTCCGTTGTTGAGGGTGTGTGTAGAGTGAGTAAAGTTGTTGAACTAATCTGTGGACTGACCTTACACTTTTCTGTCTCTACTTTTTCTGTTGCTTCGAAATTTTAAATATTGGTAGCACACTGGATGGGGTTATACCATATGATTTAATTGGTACTGGAGGTTTTTGATAAAATATTATTTCCTCCACTCAGTCCAGACTACATAAAAATGATGCTACATGGTGCCAGTTCTTGTTTGTTGAAATAGTATCTGATTGGAGGGTGTTCTGGCACGTCTTCCCTCTTTAGCTCCTCTTTTTGATTTAACAGAGCAGCTGTGACAAGTTATCATGTTAAAACTTCTAAGGGATATAGGAGGTATACTACGTTTGGCCTTCTAGAGTGACATGAGTAGTAGGTTTAAGAGTGTTATGTGAAGCTGTACAGCACACAACTCACCCAGTGGGTATCCTAGTGCTGAAGTAGGAGCTGTTTGGGCCAAGACAGGGTCGTGGCTAGGTGAAGAGCAAGGTCTTCAGTTTCTTGCGGAATTTATGAACTGGGGATTATCCTCTGATTTGCAGGGGGAGTTCTTTCCAGGCTTTAAGAGCGAGGAAGGGAAAGACTCGACCATAAGATCTGGTTCTGCATTTGGGGGAGTTGTGTGCGAGTAGGAATCTTGCTGAGCAGAGCTGTCTGGTAGGTTTGTTATTGTTTATGCAGTTGTTCAGGTGTTTGGGGCCAATGTTTTGTAAGGCTTTGTATGTGTGCATGCGTATTAGTACCCTAGTCCATCGAACAACAAAGAAAAATACATCTGTTATGGTTTAATAGAAATTCTACTGCCTGCCAGCTGAAAACAATCATCCACTCACCCAGCTCCCCAAGGTCCTGATGTGACGACAACTGAGATTATTTTACATGAATACATTTATGGTAATCTGTCTAAAAAGGACTCACTCTGAACATAACACTAATGAGTATTGCTTTTATTAGGACTGAGGTGCATAATGGGATACTATAAGGTATGACTATAAGATCAGCTGAGCTTTCTACTGTCCTGTGTAGATACAATACGAAAAGAAACTTTGTTCTTTGGCAGAAAAGTCCATGACACAAAACTGCAGCAACTTTTAACACATAGAGAAATGTATGTAGCAGTGCCCTATATATGTCATCATAGTTATCTTCAAGCGCACAAACTGCAATTTAATAGTAACTTTATCACTGCAGAGATTCCTCAGTCAGCGCAAAGAACTCTACACATAAAAAGATAGACCTGTCATATCTTTTTATGTGCGAAGTTCTCCACTCCGAGAGCGGACTCCCCACAGTCGTAAACTTACTATTCAATTTTAGTTTGAGAATACCCGAAAAAAACATAAATTTACACAAAAGCGTAAATTTACCTTTGTAAATCAGACCTTAGTGGTTGCACTGACTGAATATTGGGTGTCATGGAGAAATGTTGAAGTCTCAGCTGACTTTGATTTATGTATTTCAAAAAACACATACCTGCTAAATGGAGGATTCTGAAGGAGAAAAAAAACCAAGATTAATCCACTTTTATGTTGAGAATTTTTACAGTAAAAAACTGTAAGAAAATTCTCTCTATCAAATATTTCTAGTTAGAAACTTGTCTCAGGGACAAACTAGGCATTAAACACAAACTTCTCAACTTTGTCAGCTGCAAAAGTTGTGTAACCTTTCCAGCATACCTTTTGGATAGCTTATTGGGCCTACTCTCTTATCATTAATTTTCCTCTGATGGACCTTTCTTATCCATACTGAGGGGTGAGGAGAGTTAGCATTTAATTCATCAATAACAATTAACAGTGTAACCCATTTGGCTACACAGTAAGGACCAGGAATTGGTAACTGTAGTTTGTCACAAGTTAAAAATCAAGTTCAGATACATGATTCTAAGTACCATGCTATAGTGATACAGAATTACAACAGGTAAGCCCAACCTCCGTAAGAAATTGAGGCTGACCAATACCGTACCAGGTAAACAAGTAGTTCAGTAACAGCAATACATAAGAGTAATATAGGAATTTGATGCTCAGAGAAGAATCTTAGGTTTTCTCGCCTATGCATTAGTAAATTTAAATTTCCTAAATCAGAGGCCAAGCTAAGAGGATATTTCTTACAATTCTAAATAATCTGCAAAATCAGAGAAATTTTATAAAGGAAATTAGAACAGGCCTAGGAAATATTAAGTAGGAAAGTGTCAGTATTTCATAAGCTTGGTCAAGAGTCTTCCAGAGTCAGGGAATATGTGTTAGCCTAAGCCACATTCAGCAAAGAATCAAAAGTAAGTATAGAAGTCTAAACCTCTCAGATTTACAAGGATAAATGCACAAAATGGTCAGGACAAGTTCTGAAAGTGTGCTGGGACTGTTCAGAAAAGAGATCTGATTTCAGATGGTGTGAACATTGTTATAACACATAAGAGTATCCTGGGCAACACCCCCCTTTATGCATCATCAGGGGTTCATTGTCCTCTTCTATTCCCACATTGCAGATTGAAACATTGCAAAGGATTCAACACTGGACATGGGAACTACATTGTCTTCTCACACACACAGACCAGGGTGCAATATTGCTGAACAGGCCATTCTGTTAACACTCTAGCTCTCCATGTTCTTTTGTCAAGGGCTTCTTCTCATGCTCTCTCCTTCTATCACTAGTACAGTCATTTATCTATTCTCATTAGTGCAATTTACCTAAATGAATTAATTTTAACATAAATGATATTTCATAATGTGAGGAGGTTTTTTGTTTCTACTACAACATCTAAACAGATAGGGCTAGGATTAAGATGTCAGTTGGAGTTGCCTCTGACCGTCACTGTTTCGGTGGAGGAACTGCTTGACCATAGGCCAGCGGTTCGGCACACCGAATAACGATCCCCCCATTTCTCAATGGAGTTTGTGCAGTGGGCAGAAACTGCCAGCAGCAAAAGCTCCCATTGAGAAATGGGATTTTGTTCACATCCACTCGGTGCAGGGATGTTAAGGGGACACATCATAGGTGCCCCCTAAGCCCAGATGCGGATGGCTACGTGGAAAGGGGGCCCTGCTAAGGGCCCCGAATGTCGCTTTCTGACAGCCTTTCCATGTCAGACAGGCCAACATGGAAAGGCTGTCTGAAACCGACATCATAATCCCGACAGCAGAAATGCTGTCCATAAGGGATTATGAGGAGTTTCCGACCGTTGGAAACCACCGGTTGGTCCCTCAGACTGCTGACTCCAAACACACGCATCGTAATGTGTCGGTCGAACCGCAGCAGTAGATGAGGTTCAGACCACAACTGACAAGCTGTCGGTTGCATTCCGAACCATATCGTAATTTGGCCCTATAGGTCATTCAATGTATTAGGGCAGTACATGTCTACTAAGCAAGGATGGTTTATTATTTATTAATTCAGTACAGTTAAGGCACACATTATGAACACGTTCACTAATCCTAAAGTAACTGCACTTTAGACATAATGTCAAGTGCATCACTTAATATCGTTAGACCACATAAGAAACGTGTCCTAAGTGCATGTTCAAGTTATGTGTCTGTTTTGAAATTGTGACATATTTGTGACGTATAAAGGATGAGCAAATTTGTGCTGGACTGATCCCCCCTCTGATGGCGAATCAAGCCATCACATCAATATCTTCTTAGATGGGCAAATCACACTCTACTTGATTTGACCATCTTTCTTCTGGAATCATCGAGAAATGTAATGTCATCATCTTCCAATTCTACATCTGCTCATTTTCTCTTCACTCCTTGTTTCACCTGTGCATATTTGTATGCCTTATTGATTACAGACATGAATAATCCACAACGGGCAATTAACACTAAGGGTTTCAAAATGCTTCCAACAATCCCACTACCTAAGCTTCCGAACCATTTGTAATAGCAGAAAATCGATTCCCTATTTCTTCCTAAGCATCTGTTGCAACTTAAACAGGGACACACCAGTGTGGTGTAACCAGGCGCTCTACACATCTACATATTATTATTATAACTCTTTCAAATCTTTCTTTAGGTCAGTAATGTTCTTTATATATTTCTTCAAGTGCTTACTTTTGTCTGGAATGTATGTCTAACATTGTTGACCTTATAATATCTGGCAGACTCCGCCCTCTTTTGCGCGAAGGACGTCTATTGCAAGCCGATTCTGTAAAACCATTGGTCTGATTCCAACCATTTCAGTATCTATAACTAAAAATCCTTCAGCTGCACTAGAGGAAAACATATCAATTACATTAGAAAGTTTTCTAATCTAATATGCTAATGCTCCGCCACACGCACCGCCCACCGATGGTGCTCAACGTCAAAATCATCCGTCTGTATCCCCGCAACAACAAACTCCTACGCCTATTCCCACAGGTCCGTCCGTTTCTACTGTTTTTCCCGCATCTACAATTTCTATCTTACGTCCAACGAATCCTTTCTTGCCCAGCACCTCAGATGGTGCTACAGGAGGTACGACAGACATGTTTGCCACGCCACCGCGAAATAAACAGACCCTTAGAGATTTAGCACTCCAACGTACACCCCAACTAGCGACATCCGACATGTTTAAAGAACATCTGGTGGATTGTAGATACGATCCAGTGCCAGGTAAACAGGACAGATTGCTACTATCATCACTACGTATACGACGAGCTACATTGTATTTAATGACGATACCAGGAATGGTTGAACACCTAGACAATATATATCACTTTGTCCAAACAGGGCGAGGCCCAGAAAGTATTAACGAAGCTATGGAATACCAGAAAGTGGATGTACAAAGACAACTACTACGTTTTTTCATAAACTGCGTGATCAGGAACCAAGACAGGCCTGAGGCAGATCATGATACCATGCAAAAACTTGCCAAATGGGGTCAGAACATATCAGACGAGAAACATGATAGACAGGCGTGTATAATCGCCATGTATCGAAAGATCCGCAAGGAAGTAGAACGAATACATAAAGAAAGACGAGAAGCAGACAGAATTGAATCAGAGGGAGAGGAGGAGCAAGAATCAGAACAATTAGATACGATAGCTTACGTAGGTAGAGGAAGACCCCATAATAATACTAGAGGCTTTAATGATCCGATACGTCCGATACGTCCAGAATGTAACAGACATTTCCAAACCCCTATGATAAATACAAGGTCCCCTGAACACCTATTCCAAGCCGCTGATAAACTACTCCGAGACCGAAGGGGGTACCATATGCTCGATTCCATGGATGAACAAGAATTAGCCAGGTCAGCAGTACAATGGGCTGACAGTCCCAGCAAATACAGTGATGATGCACTAGCACACACGTTTCTGAATCTTGCCCCAGACGAACAGCGTTTAGCTAGTATATACATGATTCAACACCTCCTTATATTATATAAAAGCCAACACTCCGATCCTGGACCCTTACCTGACATATTGACAGAACTACTCACGAATAAATGGAGAGGGTCAGGTACTGATTTGATTACAGAAATTCTAGAATTTCGAAACCAGTATATAGTTCCCGCATACCCAGAACATGTTCCAGTTCCCACTATGGGAAGAAAAATGTATCACATAGATAGACAGAATCCCTTACGCGAAGTACACCCAATCAGAGGTGAAGATAATAACTTTACACGCGTGTTTGTGTACACGCCTATAACTAAAATTGAATTATTAGAAATGAAGAAAGTGGTACCCAGCCATGACAAGGATCCAGCAGGTTTCCACCGTGAGATAAAAGACATGTTGCTCATGGGAGAGTATACCTACCCCGACATTATGAAAATATTGAAAGTATTGATGCCTGCCGGTGTTTACGAGAAACTCAAAGAAAAAGAATGGGAGGTGGGAGACCAAAAGATAGATTGGACAGCATTAGAAAACGAAGAAAAGGCTCGAGCTGCAGGATCAGGGCTTGGGGAAAAGACTACAGCATTACCAGGATTACTAGTGCAGGTACTGCCACGTTTATTAACTACGAAAAAGGAGGACTGGGGTGCAATCTCAGCCTGTAAACAAAAGCAAGATGAAGACACTAGTGATTTCTATTCCCGATTTGAAAAATGTTTTGGTATCAATAGTGGCATAAAAGCAAGTAGCGAGTCATATCCACATCTGTTTGTGACAAAATTAGTTGAAAATTCCCTACCACAAGTTAAGAATAGAGTATTGAAATTTGAGAGTACCTGGCAAGGTAATACCCCGTCACAGATGTTACAGATGTTACAATATCACCACAATAGAATTAGAGAAGAACAAGAACATGAACAAAGACGTATGAAAGATACGAAAATGAAAATGCTTGTGGCTCAGTCAGTTCCAGCTGATGGTCATAAAAAGGGTGATTCCACAGGTCCGACGAAAGGGACATGCAACTATTGTAAACAACAAGGTCATTATATACACGATTGTCCAGTCCTGAAACATAATATTGCCACAGGTAGAACTCAGGAAAGACCACGTCCACCTAGACAGGATCAGAATCAACAACAAATCCCTCAGCATGCACAATCTAGGTCAGCTCCGCAACAACTAGCTCCGCAACAGCCAGCTCCACAACAGATCGTAGCACCACCACAAGCGCAGCCTATTGCTGCCACACAAGCAACAACGCAACAGATGTACCAGTATGCACAAAATGACTATCCCGATTATCAGCGATACACATGAAATAGCCTAGAGAGGGAAGTTGGCTTACCCCTTATCGAGGTTCCTGTAGATCAAGAGGGACCTTATGTACATAGTGAACTATTAGGGGAAGACAGAAAGTTTTTACTTGATACAGGGGCAAGCAGAACAACTATACGACGTAGTGAAGTTCCAGGGGCACCCCTCTCAGGCTCACAGAATATTTCCCTTGGATTCTCAGGAAAGCCTATCATTAATGAAGTGTCGCAACCTCTTCCACTTACGGTTGGTCCATTGACACGTACTACAGATTTATTACTTACTAAGTCATGTCCAGAAAACTTGTTAGGTATAAAAACACTGAAAGCTCTAGGAGCTATAATATGTTGTTCTCCGGAAGGAGTACGATTATTTTTACGAGATTTCAAAGGTCACTACATGTCCAGAGACATGGATCACCGGCTGCAGAATTTACCTACACATTTATGGGCACAAGGCCCCACTGATGTTGGTTGCATGAATATTACACCATATCGAGTCACACTAAAAACAGGAATAGTACTACCACGAATGCGACAATACAAGTTACCACCAGATGCTGTTGTGGCTTTGCTGCAAATCATTGACGAGCTCATTGCACAAGGAGTGGTTGTAGACACCGACTCCAATATATGTAATTCCCCGATAATTCCGATTCTTAAAAGAACGGATCCGAAAGCATCACCAGTATATCGATTAGTTATTGATCTGCGCGAATTAAATAAATGTATTGTACCACAATACCCTGTGGTTCCAGATATCTCTTCATTACTAACAGCTATTGACTCAGAAGCAACGTTCTTCACTGTAATTGATCTCAAGAATGCCTTCTTTAGCGTCCCAATAGATCCGGAAAGTCAATATTTGTTCGGATTCAGTTTGAATGGACGAAGTTTTAAATTCACACGCGCACCTCAAGGATTTACAGAAAGCCCCAGCATCTATAGCCAAGCACTGAAACGAGAACTTGACAGTATCCACATGCCAGTTAACACTGCCTTGCTTCAATATGTCGATGATCTGCTGATCACCGCCCGAAGCGAACCTGAATGTGAAACAGCGTCACTGACGGTTTTAAGATTTTCTAAGCTGCAATTCTGTGTCCAGCAAGTTGTTTACCTTGGGCACTCGCTGTCCAAGGAGGGAAGACAGCTTACACCTGATCGCATCCAGTTAATCGCTAACATGCCACCACCCAAGACACAAAAGGAGGTGCGGGCTTTTATAGGTCTCACTTCATACTGTAGGCAGTGGATCCCTCAATATGCATTTCTAGCAAAACCACTCATCCAGTTGACAACACAGGAGGCAGCCACATCGACTGTCCTCCCTTGGACTCAAGAACATACACATGCCTTTGAAAGCTTAAAGAAAGCTTTATGCCAAGCACCTGTTTTAGCAACACCATGTTACAGTAAACAGTTTACACTCTTTGTTACAGAACGCGAAGGTACTGCCTTGTCAGTACTCACTCAGGAACAAGCAGGATCACACAAACCATGTGCTTATTTCTCTAGTACATTAGATCCAGTAGCTCAGGCTCTTCCTGCGTGCCTGAAATCAGTGGCAGCAACAGCTTTAGCAATCAGACAAAGCGATGCCATAGTGTTAGGGCATCAATTAACAGTACAAGTACCACACGCAGTAGAGGTTCTCTTGAACCGCACACAAACACAACACTTGACTATAGCGAGACTCACCGGTTATGAATTAACATTGTTTCAACCACACATAGAAATCAGACGTTGTAATACATTAAATCCTGCCACACTTTTGCCAGTAAATGGAACAGATCCATTAGCACATGATTGTATTGAAGTCATTACTATCACGACGAAACCCAGACAAGACTTGACAGACATCCCTTTATCAGATCCAGACCTGACATTGTATGTAGATGGTTCATGTATGAGAACAAGTACAGGAGAGTTAGTGGCCGCGTACGCAGTCACAACAGACACTGAAGTCATTGAAACAAATTGTATTAACACCTTGTCAGCTCAAGCAGCAGAGCTCATCGCTCTGACACAAGCCTGTATTCAAGCTAAAAATAAGAAAGTCAACATATACACAGATTCACGTTATGCATTCGGAGTCGTCCATGACTTCGGCGTACTGTGGCGAGAGAGAGGTTATTTAACTTCTCACGGTGCCCACATCCAACACGGACCCCTCATTCAAGCTCTATTAGACGCGATTCATCTACCTACTGCAATATCGATTATTAAATGCAAAGCCCATACAAAAGTTACCGATATCATTTCTCAGGGTAATGACCTAGCTGACAGAACAGCTAAACAGACTGCTCAGAATCAAACTCATACAACTGACACGACAAAGACAATAGTTCAGACACCAACACATTGCATGACAGTTAAGGATCCCGCCCTTGATGTAATTGACATACAGACACATGCTACACCAGAAGAAATAAAGAAATGGACTGAATTAGGAGGGATCCAAACGGATCAAGGATGGATGACGAAAGAAAAATCTATATGGTTTCTTCCCGACTCCATGGTTCAAGTCATCATTAACACAATACATAGTCCGGCGCACCTAGGAGAAAAAGCTATGCTAGACAGTATTCAACACATTTGGTTCAACAAACACTTGCGAGCAGCAGCCAAACAGAAAGTACGTACCTGTATGATATGTTGTCAGTTTAATCCAGGTAAAAGCATTCCCGTAGAGCAGGGTGGATTTCAACCTCCCGATCATGCTTTTGAAGTCCTCCAGATGGATTATATCCAGATGGAACGATGTCGAGGATTCAAATATGTTCTCGTAGTTGTCTGTGCTCTTTCCCGTTGGACAGAAGCCTACCCGGTTTCAGATTACACTGCCCCGACTACTGCCAAACAGCTAGTTCGAGAATTCTTCCCACGATTCGGTTTACCACGTGTTGTCTACTCAGATAACGGCCAGCCATTCTCATCCGAACTAATGAAACACGTTTCACTTCTGTTAGGTTACCAATGGAAATTCCACTGTGTCCGACATCCCGAGGCAGCAGGTCTCGTGGAACGCCATAATCAAACTCTGAAAATCAGATTGTCCAAAATATGTAGAGAAAAAGGTGTCGATTGGATAGTAGCCTTACCAGTTGCGCTCTTTTACATGAGAATGGTAGCACATTCTCGAACAGGGCTATCCCCGTACGAGGTGATCTTCGGTAGACCACCAAATATGTGGGGGACGCCTATACCTCGCAAAATCACTGATGTTGACTGTAATATGCTGACAGATTACCTGGCTTCCTTGATGTCTGCACTACAATCTTGTCGTTCACAGGTAGCTGCAGCTTTTCCCGATAACACTGAGGTGAAGCCCCATGACGTGGTTCCAGGTGACCTGGTTCTGGTGCGGAATTTCGACCGAAAGACCCAGCTGGAGCCTAGGTGGCAGTCGCCTAAACTCGTTCTGCTAACAACAAGGACAGCCGTGAAGATCGAGGGACGTAAAGGGTGGTTGCACTCAAGTCATATCAAGAAATTTTATGGACTACCGTCCGATGTGAACACTCAGCCCTGCATTCCCTCACAGACAGACTCAAAGCTTCCCTTGGTTGAACAAACAAAAACTGAACTTTATAAACTGAAGCTAAGGTCTAGCAAGTCAGACAATTTGATTGTTTAAGTCCTCTCCAAGGTGAATCGGTTGAATTTGTCTCTGACATGTATCCTCTAGACCGGAATAGAGAAAGAAATCGACAGATGCAGCTTAAAAAGCATGCGTATTGTAAATCACTTCGTAGTCATTGCACAGTAACATTATTAATTTTGTTTTTTCTAAGTCTTCTGATCATCATTTCTAGTGTATTGCTACACATGTACTACCCTATTTCTAAGCATGCTTACAATGTTACTGCTGAACATTCTTTTAGCGAATTACCTCCGCATGAGTTGTCTTATAGATTTGCGCTGCGCAACAACACTTTTATTAGTATGTTACATCATTCCCATCAGACCAGCAATGCTACAAATTGTTGGATATGTGGCCGACTCCCTCCCTATCAGAACTATAAGGGAGTTTTGCCCCTCTTTCTGTATCCGTTCACACACAATGGCGCCTGTGGAGCATGGTTTAGTTTGATTAATTCCCTAGATTCAAATTCCGTAGTTTATCAAGACAACTGGGTATGGGGAAACCTGAACCTAGTTTTGCTTAAAGTCTGCTACCCTAACAAGGAGGGACTTCCCAAAAGAACAGGAACTGATCTAGAAAATGAAGTATATGGATTAGGTAATTTTACACTTAACCTCCTGATTCTGAATGTTGAATCCGAAGCTACGCCAATTTTGTCCGCTATGTCAGTATTCCCAGTTAAAGGGGAATTATGTGTAAGAAAGAATGGTTCCGTACACCTGGGCCATAGTAAATGCACCACTGTAATAAAATTCAGTGATCAAGGCAAGTCTACGTTTAGAGCTTCCCGTCATTCCTACTTCATATGTGGCCAGACCGCATATATACGTCTACCTCTAGATTGGGATGGTACCTGTTACATAGCATTCCTTCTGCCACCTGTTTTCCTAGCCCCTCCTGACTATCACAGAAATATCCATTTAGTACACAATAGAAAGCAGAGAGATCTCCCGATTGTCGATTACACTGAAACGGCATGGGAGCAATACACAGATTTCAATAAAGGTTTCTTTCCCTATATAGGTACAGTCACTAATAGTAAACTGATACGTAGATTAACTAGAACCCTTGAAGCAGTAGTGAACGAGACTACTTCCGCCTTAGGCAATTTAACAGAAGAGCAGTCTGCTATGCGGATTGTTGTGCTTCAAAATCGTCTTGTCCTTGACGTCATCCTGGCCGATAGGGGCGGAGCTTGTAGGATCATCGGATCAAGTTGCTGTGTTTTCATACCAGAAAACTCGCCGTCAGTATATAAAGCCATAACTCGCCTTCATAAGATTATAAGCCAGATACACCAGAGTCCAGGCACCTGGACTTGGTCTGGTTGGTTCTGGAGCGTGTTGTCAGCCTGGGGATGGAGGATCCTATCCTTCCTAGGTATTGGCTTCCTCATACTATTCAGTTGCTGCTTATGTCTACAATGTGGGCCAGCGATTTGTGGTCTGTGTGCCACATCGTGTATCCCGCATCCAAGTTTTCGTTCAAGATCCCGGAAGAAGAAAGAAGAACAAATGATGCTATATGAACAGATCGATGGATTGATGAAGATCGATATCTCCTGAGGGTCCGTAGGGGACAAGGAGGGAATGAGGAAATATGAATTTTGTGATCAGTTATGTCCCCTATCGTAGACCCCAACGGCTCCATGTGCATGCTATAAGTACATGTATGTTCCCTCCAGTTCCAGTTATGAAGACGCAAATACATGTGCGTCCACCGTCAACATGTCCTCTTTCAGATCCGCTATGAATGGGTCAGATATTCCATTCCTAAGTATGAAAGGCCACCGACTTTATGTGGTTCACTTTCCACATTTTACAGATTCAGGCGAGTAGGCCCTGAATTCTGCCATCAAGCCTTTCCTGCCTTCTGCCTCTGAAAGCTCCAGTCCGAGCCTGCATCTGTATCCATGAACTTTGTCCTACTCCCTGCGCGGCTAACGGTGCCTGATCCAGCCTGTTGCCTGCCAAAAACTGTATTTCACCTTCAAGATTATCTGCTCCGCTCCTCATCCGATGCATTCCTGTCTAGTAGTTTAGGTAAACATTCTTCCAGCTACCGAGCAAAGGGCCAGGCCTCACTGTCCTCATGCAAGTAATTCATAGCCCTGTTACCATGGAAGATTCCTGCCCCCTCGCATCTCACGTAGACACTTAGACGCTTGTACACGCACTAACAGTCAGTATAGAATAGATTTCATCATAGAGACCTTTCCTTTTGGATAATACAGTTCTTTAAACATAAGATATTAGATATGATTTGGGATTAGGTTGACATGACCCCTCAGACTTCTGTCTCCACATGTAGAGCTAAATGTCAAGTCCCCTTCACCCTCTAGTTGCACGTCAATCACACGTCATGCGGCTGCGCGCGCATCTCTGCCAAGTATTTCTGCTGACATTGCAGGATTCACTTATGGATCCACCCACTTGTGACATCATGTTTAATGACGTATTTAGTTACGCCTATGTTTACGCCTTTTTTCATTACGTATGTGTATTATTATCTGTACTATCAGTTGTTACGCCTCTTGCATCTGCCTTAATGTAATACTTTTCATATAAATATCATTACTTGTCAATAATGTATTGCCTTCCCTTCCTGAACCTTCGTGGTGATGGAATTTGAAGCCTACAGTTCGAACTGTAATTCCTTTGTAGAGGAATAAAGCCTTTTAGAACCTCTAATACCACGGATTCTGCCTCTTATATTTACTGAGTTATTCTTACTAGACTTTACCGCATAAAAAATAGTACCGGTAATGAAATATTTACCACAATCTATTGCAGGTAAACTATTGTCAGTAGGACATGGTGGTTGAGAGGCACTCCCTCCAGATCATTTGTGCGTAGACAGAAGCGTATTTTTGTCTAGTAACGTGTACCTTGCATCATATCAGCTAGTCAGTTAATTAACAGCTCTAAAACCAATCCCATCACCTGAGTCATACTAAACAGTGGGAATACCACATAGTAGATAATGTAAAGCCCTTCTGCTTGTGGTAATTTATTTGAGATGTGAAGTATAAGAGAACCCTGAGCTTGAATAAGTGACTAGTCTAGGATCATTACAAACACAGTACACTGTTTTCCCAAACATTATTCCAGTAAACATGAGGCCAGCTTAAGATTTCATTAATGAGACTTGATTTGATATATATCAGAACACCTATTTAGTGAGTAGAAATATTGCAAAAATATATTCAGGAGTGATCAATTGTACATGTAGTTTGTGAGTGCGTTACCTACATATTGTTCACAAACCTGTTCAATGCCTCTATCATGTTTGAAATAGCTTGTATCTGCAACATAGTGGTGCATAAAAAGGAACCTTGAGCAGCCCAGTTGTGGACACATTTTGTTCTAAGAATCGCCAACCTTTCACAAATGCTTGATTCAGTTCTAAGCATTCTCAGTTAATACTCCAGTCCACCTCCCCCTTTACTTGTCTCCTGCAAATTTAAAATGCTTGTATTCTAAATTATCGTCTTTGGGGCCTTCTTTTAGTATTCCACAGAAAATCCAGGAGTAATATCAGAGTAGAAAAATAAGAGAGAGAAGGTGCAGTAATACCCTTAGAGTTTGCCCTTCACACCAAATAGCCAATAATGCACCAAAAAGGCCTAATGTGTGGTAATGTGATTTTTTATTTATTTATTTATTTTTATTTATAAAGTTTTATATAGCTCAAACTTGACCCACTAGGGTATCAGAGCACTTTACAATACACAGTTGTTGAGCATTAGATGGTTGAGGTAGTATACATACATTTGGTATTCGCCTGAAGAACCGGGGTTTAATCCGGCGGCGTCAGGGGCACACCTAAGATCTTCAAGTTCACCTGTCTTGGTATACAGAGACACGGAATACTTCTGGATGGCATCAGAGACCAAGTTTATTAGCTGCAGGTAGTAACAGTGAGCCTAGAAATACATCACGGTGTAAATTCTCAGGAGAATGCTCATTTTACTAAGGCGAGACGTCTCCTTTTATACCCAATATTCACATTATAAATGTACACCCACTGCACAAAATTCTAGCCAATAAGGTACATTTTCAAACAAAGTGTCACATAACAAAAACTCAATTTACAGTATCCCAACCCAAAAGTTAATTATTAGGAATGTCCCAAATTCAATCTCCACAAGCCGGACAAACCTATAATTGAAAGCATAACCCATGTAATGAAGAAACATAAAAAAAGAAACGGTAACAGATGCTGAACAAGATAAGGCATGTGCAAGGAAACTAAAAGTTAACGATGTCCTGAACATTAATTGGCAATCTCAGACAAAGATCGATCAGGGAAATTGGCTTTGCGGGGTCAGTTTCAGGTGCAAAGGTCAGTTTCTTACAGTTCATTTCAGAGTCAAAAAGAAACCTAGTTAATGTTTACATGAACTAAGAAGGCCAGGCCACTTTATTCGCCAGGCTACCTTCACAGGCCTACGTGAGGGCAACACAAAATGGTGGCAAAGAACAAAATGGAGTCAGACTCGAGAATTACAGAACCTCAGACCCTCCTTTTGCCATTACGTAGGCAATAACCTAAGACTCATGTTAATCTGAATCTAGGTCTATGTCGATATTCATTAGGTCATCAAGGTGTTGCTGTAGCATCATCTTATTATTCTCTACTTCTCTCGGGACAGGTCTCCGAACACACATAGTAGCACAAAGACCACAAATGGCGGGACCACACTGGATGCAAAGACAACAAGAGAAAAGGATGGTTAAAACCATACCAAGGAATGTCAAAATCTTCCATCCCCATTTGGACAGCAGTCCCCAAAACCATCCCGTCAATGACCAATCTCCTTCGTCTACATGGAAAGACTCAGAGATTTTATACAACCTAGAGATGGCTTGGTACACTGTAGGGGCATTATCTGGTATGTAAACACAGCAACTGGATCCAATCAATTTACATACTCCTCCTCGATCTGCAAGTATGATGTCTAATACCATACGTTTCTGCAAAGTCATAAGGCGGTCCGCTTGAAGCTTAGCTGTAACATTACTAAGAGCACATGCTGTCTCATTAATAGTAGCTTCAACAACGCGGACAAGCTGTCGAATATGCCTACTATTGATCATAGGACCCCAAAAGGGCAAGAAGCCCTTGAAGAAATCTCCTACTTCGTGTGCTGCGGTATCTTCCTTATTGAAGACACCTCTACCATATCTCGTTCTATGATAGTCTGAAGCAGTAGTGTATGTAGGGGGAAGTAGAAACGCCACATAACACGTTCCTGAAAAATCAGGTGGCAACCATGTGTAGGCTCTGTCATGACAAACAAAATATGTGCCTTTAGCTGGCACAAACAGTGGAGAAGTCCGAGATGAATAGACATAGGTTTGAGCACACACACTCTTACCTAGCTGAGCTTTCGGATTCCGACCATTACCTTGAAAACAAAAGTGGCCTCGGTGGGGTACAATCCAAATAGGGGGAGACCTTTTTCGTCTCTCCTTCTCTGTCAAACTGGTACTATATCCAGTCACGTTCCAACCAACGTAAGCCTGCACCTCATCCTTAGGGATAGCATTATATGCATCAATATCTCGGATCATAGCTACTATTCCCCTTATTAAGGTACTATTGCTCGAGTTATCTTTAAGGGAACGTAAGGGGCGTACCTCATTTGCATAGATAAACATGGTCTGAAAAGCCCACACAGACCCATTAAAAGAAAAAGGCAAAACCAAATATGGCATACCTTTATCTGTTGTATGAGGCATAAGACCACAAACCCAACAATTAGTGGTATTTACTGCTAACTGATGCTGATGCAACAACTGTATAAACGAGTTTTTGACAAATTCTGATCTCCTTGTCTGTTCATGTTCAGGCAACGTATAAAACTGGTGCAAAGAAACAGTAGTGAAAGAAAGCATAGGTTGGGAGGTGGGTGCAGATGTCTGTTGTGTAGCATAGACAGTCCAACCCACACAAGCTAATGTGATACTTAAAAACATAAAAAAGCACAATATTATAAAACATTTGCTATGTATCAATGTACAAAATCTTGTCTTAAGATCTATTCTCTCAACATCTCTTTCAGTTACAACAGACTCCATCCTCTAACGTGCTGCTCGCGGCAATTTTCCTTCTTCCCTCAAGTGTGCGTCCAGGCGACCTAGACGTCCCTAGAACTGCAGACCTTTCGTCAATACGCGGGCCACCCCTTAAGTTCTTATACCGCGACCCTGCTGCTGAACCCGGATGGTGGTTCGAAAAAGAAAAAGAGTCTCTTGTCTGAAAGAGTGTAATTCACAAAAAAATTCACATTTTATTTGTCCTTTTTAGACCTTAAGTTGTAGCGTTCTTTACCAGGCACAGTTTGATCCTGAAAGAGTGTCTCTGGGTGCGTAGTATCAAGTCTCAAATACGGTGGCACAGCTTCTAGCAAGACTTATCATCCGCACGTTCTGACTGAGTCCATTCCAGATGTGCATCGCTAAAAGGTACAAATCTAGGAACCCTTTCACTCTCGGAATCGGCAACACCTTCCCGGACCCACTTATCGTACGGTAAGGGCAAAGGTATCTTCTTACAATGGGTACCATGTACCCAGTTTTTCTTGCCGAACACCTTAATAGCAGTCCGAGTTGATAACAGGACTTGGTATGGACCGGTCCATCTTGGTTCCAAGTTCTTTTACCTCTGGAAATTCTTGGTTAGAACCCAGTCGCCAGGTTGAATCGTGTGGCCTGCGTCTACAGAAACTGAAGGCAAAGTGTCATGGACCTGTTGGTGAAGAACATGCAATTTAGCAGTCAAATCATGTAAGTAGTCAACCAACATAGGGTACTCGATATCACTGTACTTCTTAGGCCTCGGCACACCCCAGACATTCGCCGGGCATCCAAAAACAATCTCGTATGGGCTAAGTCCTATGCGAGAATGTACTGTTGTTCTCGTGGACAAAAGTGCCAATGGTAAGGCATCGGGCCATGTAAGACCAGAGCTCGCTTGCACCTTGGCCAACTTCAGCTTCAGAGTGCCATTATAGCACTCGACCAGGCCTGCTGACTGGGGGTGATTCGCAGCGTGAAATATCTGTTTAATACCCAGACCCGCACATACTTTCTTCATAATCTGACCCACGAATTCACTTCCATTATCACTCCATACCATCCTCTGCAAGCCATATCTGGGAAAGAATTCTTTGAGCAAAACCTTGGCTGTAGACAAGGCAGTATTATCCTTTAGGGGGTAGGCCTCTATCCATCTGGAAAAGGCACAAACAACCACAAGGACATACTTCAAGTTATTGCATCTTTCCATATGAATATAGTCTATCTGCAGCACCTCGAACGGATACGTTGGAGGAGCAAAATGACCCGCTGGAGTTGGGGTTCCCTTTCCAGGATTATGCATCAAGCAAATCATGCAGTGTTTAACCAAATTCTCAGCACACTTAGGAATTCCACCATTCTGCCATACCGGAGCCAACAACTTACATATCCCTTTTGAACTAATGTGAGCCAACCCATGAGCCATAGTAACCACTGGAAGCACATATGCATCCGGCAACAACCATCGCTGGTGCTCTGACAACTCAACCCAACAGCCTGTTGAATCCAACATTCCCGTACTCTCTCTCCACATACTCAATTCTTTCTCAGTAGCTTCTGCCTGAATCATCTTCACACTTTCTGTTGTATCATCACACATTCCTCCTTCCACAAACCATCTGGCAGGACCTGCAACATACACCCGACTCGTCACATCTTTCGCCGTTTCTCTCTAATTCATCTGCAAACGCATTCCCTTGACCCACATCATCCGTAACCTTCTTATGCGCACTACACTTCACTATCACAATTTGGGTCGGCAAAGTAAGTGATTCAAGAAGTTCACTCACTAATTGTCCATGCTGAATTTTTGTACCATGGGAAGTAAGAAATCCTCTCTCTTTCCACAAGCGACCAAAACTGTGAGCCACGCCAAATGCGTATTGGCTATCAGTATAAACATTCACTCTCTTTCCTTTTGACAACACACACGCTCTAGTCAGTGCTATCAACTCCGCTGCTTGCGCTGAATTCTGTGCAATACGTGCTGTTTCAACAATCGTGTGCAAAGTTGTGACAGCATATGCTGCAGTCGTCTCTCCATTCGGAAGCTTAAAGCACGAACCATCTACCCATAGTGTACCATCTGGATTCGAAAGAGGAGTATCTTTCAGATCAACTCTACCCTTCGTTTCCTCCTCTGTCCGGAGAAAACAGTCATGCTGTTCCTGAGCATCTGTCTCTACAAAAATCGGCAACAATGTAGCTGGATTTAATGTGTTGCACCGCTTGATGTGCACATGGCTAGCCAAAAGCGTCAACTCATAACCTGACAAACGCGCACTGGTAAGATGTTGTGTCTTCGTTCTATTCAATAGGGTATCCACTGCATGTGGGACCATCACAATCAATGTATTATCCAATACCAAACCAGCAGACTGTCGGATAGAAACAGCCGCTGCCGCTGCAGCTCTTAGACAACTAGGCAACGCCCTAGCTACCGGATCTAAAGTAGCTGAAAAATACGTACATGGGCGCTGCTTGTCTCCAAATTGTTGCGTCAACACTGACAACGCACAACCTTCTCTCTCGTGTACATAAAGTGTAAAAGGTTTACTGTAGTCGGGGGTACCCAACACCGGAGCAGAACACAATGCATCACGCAATTCGGAAAAACTCTTCTGACATTCGTCAGACCAAATTAGAGGGTGTGGTGTGTCCTTAAGAGTAAGTGCCAACAAAGGTTTCGCTAGCAAAGAAAAATTCGGAATCCACTGTCTACATTACGAGGTGATACCTAAGAAGGCACGCACCACTCTCTGTGTGCATGGCACAGTCATTTGGGCAATCGCTTGAATACGCTCTGGGGTCAATCGCCTTCCCTCCTTCAACAAGAGATGACCTAAGTAGGTCACTTCTTGGCGGCAATACTGCAACTTCGAAGGTGACACTTTATGATGAAGGTCAGACAGGTGTCGCAACAAAGAAAGAGTAACTTCTTTACAAATCTCTTCATCATCAGCAGCAAACAACAGATCATCAACATACTGGATAAGAGTAACACCAGAAGACAATGCAAGAGTATCAAGCTGAGTTTTCAAAGCCTGACTGTAAATGGAGGGACTCTCACAATAACCTTGAGGAGCGCGCTTAAACCGGAAACTGCGGCCTCCTAAAGAGAAGCCAAAAATATCCCTACTTTCCTCAGCAATCGGAATACTGAAGAAAGCGTTCTTCAGATCAATAACAGAAAACCAAGCAGCTGAGGCAGGGATCATAGTCAATAAAGCAGTAATGTCCGGGAAGACAGGAAACTGTGGCACAACGATCTTATTGACCTCTCGAAGGTCGATCACAAACCGATACACAGGTGGCTGAGAAGAGTCAGTACGCTTAAGGACAGGCAGAACAGGACTGTTACACACATTACCTCTTGTTTCTTCAACCACACCTTTCTCAACCAAATCATAGATAATCGCTAAAAGAGCTCTTTCGCCATCACTGGAAATTTTGTACTGGGGAATGCGAGGTAATTTAGCATTCAACTTAAGGGTAACAATGTAGGGTGGAATCTGCAAGAGACCAACATCATTGGGACCTGTAGCCCAAAGTGTATCAGGGCGAGAACGCAGTTCTAGTGGAAGGCGATCCTTAGACAGATGCATCGGGGAAATCACTCTCTTACCCACCGTAAGATGTACTCCCGAAGGAGAACAATGTAATGTCGCATGCAATCTTTTCAACAAGTCCAAACCCAACAGATTCTCTCCACAGCCCATCGTTAGAATAAGGGGAGCCTCCAATTCACAGGGACCAATAGAAAGGGGCAAAGGACAAGAAACCAGATTACGAACTGGGGCGCCAGAAAATCCTTCTGAAACATTGGTCAAGCCAGACAAAGGTGCGCCGGGGAGTTTAGAGTGCATGATAGAACTCTTTGCTGCACCAGTATCCAAAAGAAAAGGTTCTGCCACACCTGATGTAATCACTTCAACATAAGGTCCACTCTGGTCTACTGGAACTGACACTACTCCCTCCCGTTGTCCATGGCTGTCCTAACTATCATTAAAACCAGCACTCTCACTTCCAACATAATAATCATCAGTGTAGTACTGAGCGGACTGGACGGGCGGAACATTCTGTTGGTCAAAATAATTCATAGAATTCTGAGGGGAAAAGGAACGTTCATTCTGGGGAAACGTACCACGTCCCCTACCCCTAGGTACTTGTTGGAAACCACCACGACCTCTCAGACCAGACATACCATTCGCACGCAAGATCGGGCAACTATTCTTGAAGTGACCTTCTTCTTTACAATAAACACACTGATTAGGGCCTAGCGGGAGTCGTGAAGCAAAAGACTCAGGCTTCTACAACAGTTACTGAAACTGTGGGGGTTGCTGAAACTGGCGCTGATTAGGGCGAGGCGGATAAGCCTGCTGCAGAAGAACTTTCGTTTTTAATTCTCTAGTCTTCTTCTCTACTTTATCCTTCTCATCTTTATCTCTATTCTCATAGTATTGTGCAGTAGCCAATATCTGAGCTGAAGAAGAAACAGCCCATGAACTCTCAGAGTCCTTTAACTTATTAGAAAGTTCAGGAAGAAAATTAAAAACAAACTTATCTACAAACAACCTCTGACCACCTTCTGTCCTCATATCCTGACCACTCTGATCAATGAATGTTTCCTCAAACATAGTGAAGAAATCAGACACACTCTCGTCTTTCTTTTGTTTGCATGCTGCTAACTTGTCCCAATTCACCCATAGAGGAGGCATCAAGTTTTCATTAAATTAATAATCCTACCAGGTAGTTCTGCAAATAAGGGTTCAGGTTTGGCACCTCCTAACTTCCGACCATCTGCAGCAGTAATATTAACCCACGTATCTCCTAACTCTGGCGCATGATCCTCGTGACGGATCTTCGCCCACAAGGGTTGAGGAACTACATTACCCATCAACATATCTATGTCAGGTAAATTCATAACACACACATCAACTGTCTGAGACAACTCCTTATAATAACCAGCAGGATTTTTACGGGGGTCAGGCAAAGTCTGCTTAAGAGCCAGGACCTCAGCTCTCTTCCAAGGGACATGCACCCACACTCGCTGAAAATGAGCCGGTGCAGCCGCAATACCATGGGCGGCATCAGCCACAACTGCCTCTCTCCATACAGGGGGAACCTCTCTCATAGGATACTGCTTCACTTTTCTCCTAATAGAAGGGTCAGGTTCGAACAATGACTGAGGTGGAAGTCTAGACCTAAAAGTGAGTAGTGTCTCTACCGCTTCCTCAACATCGCGACCCACTATCGTCCCTTTAGCAAATTCAGACTGAACATTAAGCAATTCCAGTGGAATTGAACCCAACTCATTATCTTCCCACTCCTGACGAAGGAAGGTACACATGACATCAAAAACATTCCTTTGTTTTGGTGCCTCCCACTGTAGGAAGATATCCATAACCACTTGTGGACTGTACTTGGAGGTATTCGAAACCCATCTACGAGCAAGGAGATCTAACACTGCCCGCTCTTCGGGACCAGGGAGCTGACTACGTCTCTGCTTACGTTCAGAAACAGGGGTCATATTCAGTGACCCAAAGAAAGGAGACAAAAGACTAGCGACAGTCTCAGTCATTCGTTGCCGAGCAGAAGGAGAAGAAGTTGACATGAGGACAGGAGACAAAGTGTTTTGAGGTGACAGAGACGTAGGGACAGAAATAAGAGAAGTCGAAAATAAAGGAGTGTAAGGCAAAGGAGTTTGAGGCAAGGCTGGTGGCAAGGCTGGCGGCCCTGGAGGGGGCTGTGCCGGGGGAGGAAGTACCACCTGTGAAGCAACGGGTGGCTGAACAACAACAGGGGTTTGAACGACAACAAGGGGTGCAACATCTGGAGGTAACGGAGGTGCAGTAGCACCCTGCACATAAGGGGGTGGTAATCTCAGTAAATGTGACATCAAAGGATCCTTTTCAGGGTCTACAGTCACATTTGAAAGGGGAGGTGGCAAAACCAGGTAACATTTGTCAATGGCCATGCAATGTTGTCTATCTGACACTTCAATTGCACGATCTTCTTCATCTTCCTTAAACTGCCTAGCAGCCTGCATTACCGATAGATTCCTTTCCTTCCTATCTCTCTTAGTTTGCTTAATTTCTCGCTGTTTGGCTTCCTTACGCCAAAGTCAGAAAGAGTCAAACATCGCCGGCCGGGCTTTCTTCTTAAATAGCGCAACTTCTAGGTTATCTAAAACATCTGATTCAAAGCTACCATGTTGGGGCCATCGTAAAACACCATCTTTCCTTGTATAACGGACCCATACTTCATTAAAGGTAATGGGACCTACACCATGCTTTGAATAGAGCTCATAAGTTGGAGTTCCAACCGGAGGTATCGGACACGAGTCCTCCAATCGGGAATCCCTATTACAACTACAACAAAACCATTTCCTAAATTTGCTAAAACCAGGCATCTTTTAGCTCACTAGTCTTGCTTCAAACTTCAAGGGGTTATCAAAAATGATACACCCGCAAATGTACGAACCCCCCGGCTTCGACTATTGCAATGGCCGAATCAAAACCAAGAAACAAAACAAAGTCATGGGAGCGACCCACTTATACTTAACCAAAATGTCTGTCACGCCACCAGAAGACCGTCCAACGTCTCGCCTTACAAATCATCACAAGAGGGTCCAAGACAGGGCGACAGTCAGGGCAGCAGTCCTTCGCAGCCGTCGGAAAGGGGAAGCCTTGCAGAAAAAAAGGGGTCGATGAAGTGGCGGTCGTCCTCCAGAATTTCATCACGGGGCTCCTCACAATCTTCGGGCTTGGACCAGTAGCGCTGAAGTCGCCCAACGTTGGGCGCCAGTTGAAGAACCGGGGTTTAACCCGGTGGCATCAGGGGCACGCCTAAGATCTTCGAGTTCACCTGTCTTGGTATACAGAGACACGGAATACTTCTGATGGCATCAGAGACCAAGTTTATTAGCTGCAGCTAGTAACAGTGATCCTAGAAATACATCCCGGTGTAAATTCTCGGAGACTGCTCATTTTACTAAGGCGAGACGTCTCCTTTTATACCCAATATTCACATTATAAATGTACACCCACTGCACAAAATTCTAGCCACTAAGGTACATTTTCAAACAAAGTGTCACATAACAAAAACTCAATTTACAGTATCCCAACCCAAAAGTTAATTATTAGGAATGTCCCAAATTCAATCTCCACAAGCCGGACAAACCTATAATTGAAAGCATAACCCATGTAATGAAGAAACATAAAAAAAGAAACGGTAACAGATGCTGAACAAGATAAGGCATGTGCAAGGAAACTAAAAGTTAACGATGTCCTGAACATTAATTGGCAATCTCAGACAAAGATCGATCAGGGAAATTGGCTTTGCGGGGTCAGTTTCAGGTGCAAAGGTCAGTTTCTTACAGTTCATTTCAGAGTCAAAAAGAAACCTAGTTAATGTATACATGAACTAAGAAGGCCAGGCCACTTTATTCGCCAGGCTACCTTCACAGGCCTACGTGAGGACAACACAAAATGGTGGCATAGAACAAAATGGAGTCAGACTCGAGAATTACAGAACCTCATGCCATTCAATACAAAAGAGATAGGTAGGAGTATACGGTTAGCATAGGGGTCTAGTAGTTATCAAGGAATGATCCACGGGGGAATCAGAGCGCTAAAAAATACAGTTATTACACATTAGATTGTTGAGGTAGTATACATACATTCGTTATTCGTCACAATACAAAAGAGGTAGACAGTAGTATAAGGGTAGCATAGCTGACTGGTAGTCATCATAGAGTTATAGTCTTAGAATGTGAATTTGTTCATTAGAAGCAGTTTTACTTCTTTTTTGAAGGAGATAAAGGAAGAGATTCCGAGTACCACTTGAGGTAGGGAGTTCCAAATCTTCAGAGCGATCCCTGAGAATGCTCTGCAACTAGTTCTCTTTTTGTGGAAGGATTGTGGTTTCAGTAGTAGTGAACTCACACTTCGCAATTGTCTGCATCCTCCTGATCATTCTACCTTTTGTTCTAAGTAACTGGGGGTATTGCTATGCAGGGCTTTGTGGGTCATGCAGGCGAGCTTTAGGTGTATTCTTGCATCGTAGGGTAGCCAGTTGAGAGCTTTCAAGGTCGGAGAATTGTGGTTATTTCTTTTAGTTCCTGAGACCAGTCTGGCCGCAGCATCAAGCAAAGCCCTCAGTGGGACCAGCTTGTATTTGGGGAGACTGCATAAAGTGGTGCTTCCATAGTCCAATCTTGGTAGCACTAGGGCTTGTACTTCCATTTTTAAGTCGGTCTATGGGAGGAAGGGTTTAAGTTTCCTTAGTATGCTCATCTGCTGATTAGCTCCCTTGGTGACAATATTGATTTGGGCCTGCATGTTCAAGTGTTTGTCTATGCTGACCCCCAAGGATTTCGCGTAGTCAATGATATGGGGAGCACAGTGAAAGGAAGTTAGATGCTTCAACCATAAGTCTATCTTGGGTGTGTGATTGGGAGGGGAAATGAGAAGGAATTCCATTTTTTTGGTGTTAACTTTGAGTATTCTGTAGAATAGTGTTGAGGGATATGAAGTCTTCTGTTTGGGAGATTTTCATATACAATTGAGTGTCGTCCGCATACAGGTGATATAGAATGTTCGCAGAGTTCAATGCGTTTGCCAGGGGTTTCATGAGTAGATTGAAAAGAATGGTTGAGAGTGTTGAGCCCTGTGGAACCCCTATGGTGACCATGGAGGGTTGAGAGAGTGAGTACTTCATCTTAATTCTTTGTGTTCTGTTATTTAGGAAGGAGGTGAGCCATTGTAGCACTGGGCCAGTTAGGCCCATTCTTCATTCCAGTAGGGACAGTAGGTTGTCATGCTTAACCGTATCAAAGGTGGAGGATAAGTCAAGAAGTATCAATAAGCATGATTCGTTGTGGTCTAGCATTTTTAGTATGTCATCCATTATGTGGTTGAGTGCAGATTCAGTGCTGTGACTTTTACGGAAGCCGGATTGGTGTTTATCTAGGAGGTTGTATTTCTCGATGTGGTTGCATGGTTGTATTTGTACAAATTTTTTCAGCAATTTTGCAAAAGTGGGTATGTTGGATATAGGGCGGTAGTTGTTGAGATCTGAGTGGAGGGAGTCAGATTTCTTTAGTACAGGTGTGACCTGCCCTATTTTAAGACAGTCCGGTATGGATCCTTGTCTCAGAGAGGCATTTACAATCTTTGACCATAGGAGTAGAATAGAGGTTTTTATCATTTTGAATAGAAAAGGAGGTAAAGGGTCCGAGAAGTGATTGGAGGGGTTAATCGCTAGAAGAGTGTTATAGATTTCTTGTTCAGGGATGGGTGAGAAGGTGTGCCAAGAGGCATTGTTTTTTGGGATTTCCGTTGGAGTACTAAAATGGACCTTGAGCTGAGAGTGAAATTTTGTATCCAGAGCAATAGTTTGTGGGAGGGCCTTCTTAGATTGGGTGTCGAGTACAAATGGATTTTGTTTTTTTCTAGGAAGAAATTGGCAAGCTCATCGCAGTTAGGAGTAGCCAAATTGCTTGGTTCCATGGAGTTATGCGTGTTGCGTGCTTGTTGTTTGACGATTTCTAATAGATTTTTGGGGTGGTTGATGGCTTGGTTCAGCTGGGTTTTGAAAAAGTCTGCCTTAGCCTTTAGGATCTTCCTGTTGTATGAATTCCTCAGCACTCTAAGTTGATAGAGGTGATCAAAGGAGGGTGCTGATTTCCATAGTCGCTCAGTTGATCTTATCTTGCGCCGATCCGAGTTCAGGTTCTCATTGAACCATGGTTTGTAGATTTTGGAGGGAACGTTTTTTTCTTGGAGGGGTGCTGCATAGTCAAGAATTTCAAGCATAGTGGAATTGTAAAAGACTGTGAGGTCATGGATGTCGGCCATGTCTGTCTTGGGGATCAGGGCGGAGTTGCATCGGTTTACCAGATCAATGGGGTTGATATTTTGTATATTCCTTTTCCATTGTTTTGTTTTTGTGGGTTGGCCCCTTTTTGGAGTTACCTCGATATTGATGGAGAAGAAAATGCTATAATGGTCCATCCAGTCACATGGGGTGATGGATTCTAATGATACCGTGTTCGTTTTAGCTATGATGAGGTCTAGTGTCTCTCCCTTATTGTGGGTTTGACTGTCATAGATTTGGGATGGATCCTGATTTGATACAAAAGATTTGACAGCTTACACCATGATCACTTGAGTTGTCCCAAAGGAGGTTGAAGTCGCCCAGGAAAATCTGTGGCACTTGTGAGTTGTCATTGGATGTAATGACTTCCATTAGCTCATCGATGAATGTCAGATTATCACTGAGAGGGTGGTAAATTATGTGAAGTTTGCTGGTGAGGCGCTTGTCATCAGAGATGTTGATACAGAGATATTCCCAGGTGGATAAAGAGATGTAATCTGCTTGTTTGACTGCGATTGTGTTTCGATAAATGCAGGCTAGCCCGTCACTGGGTTGCACGTTTCTGTCTAGGCGGATTAGGTCGTGGCTAGGAGGTACCAGTAGGTCTAGGATGGCAGAGGAGGAACTATTTAGCCACGTTTCGGTAAGGAAGATAATGTCAAGATCATTCACGAGGATGAGGTCGTAAATGTCAGGGGCATATTTGCTAGCAGATCTGCAATTGATGAGTGCACATTTCATCGTGCTAGGCGAATGGGGGAGAGTAGTCTGCACTATGTTGATATTTGTGAGGTTTTCTTTATCAATGGATCTGTAGTTGTGAGTGGGTTCTCTGAAGGGGTTGGTTTGAATGGATGGGATAGTGCTACAACGAGACTCACTGTTGCCTGTCAGCCTGGCATAGGATATGTGGAGGTAATCTATGTCATTGTCAGATAATTCAGCAGTTGCTCTCCTAGGACGAGATGGGTCATTGGGGGAAGGTATCTTACTCTGCCTAATGTCCTTGAGGTGTGAGTTCTTGGCGATATATCTGCTAGATTGGTGACTGATTCGGTACACAGTGGAACTAGTGGCTCTGTGTGTGTTTAGGAGTTCCTTGGTGATGGTTGATAGATTTCGCATCTCGGTCTTGAGATGGGACAGGCCGCTGTCTAACTCATTGAATCGTGCAATCCATTCAGAATTGGGATAATTCGTTGTGTGTGTGGGTGTGTGTTCTATTATAGGGGGAGGTAAGCAAGAAAGGTCTGGATGCATGGGGATCTCGTTATCTGGTTGCCTGGGGATAACGTTATTAGGGGTCGGTGAGGTTAGTTGATCATGGGGGTCTGTTGGAAGGTCCGAATCAGTGTGGGGGAAGGCCTGAAGATGTGACCGCATGATAGGGGCTGATGCATATGATCGGGGTAAGGTCATTGAGTGGTGAGTTTGGATGAGCGCCTCTGACCATTGCCGATGCAAAACCTATTGTCATCTAGGAGCACCTCGTCTTCACCTCGGTTTTAGTCATAATACAAATGCTTTTACCTAAAATGATGGCCGTTAATCAGACCTTACCTCTTTTCAACAAACGATACCGCAGCCTGGGAAGGCTGTAGGTTTGATTTTGGGGCAACCATTTCTTCTCTACAACAGGTTGGGGGACTTTTCTCTACTCTACCTGGTTTTTACTTATCTAGCCAACAGAGTGTGGGTGCCCCCTACAATCCATCATACAGTTCTCATTCAAATCACCCTCCCCTGAGAAAGAGACAGAGGACTCCATATTAAAATCAGCTCTCCAATGGTAGATGGCACCCTCCTCCCATACCTATGGCCAGAAAAAAAGGACCCACTAGGCAAGTGTAGGCCATCTTGGAAAGGCTTCAACCCTCAACAATGCCCTCTCCAGACAAGTGAGGATAGAAAAGAAACACTGTAGGACAATTCTAAACATAACAGAAAGTAAATGATGCTACAAGCGAACTTGTGAAGGAAGGAAGCAGAGAGGAAACCACCGAGAGATAAGGAAATAAAGAAGTGAAGGAGAGAGAAAGTAATAAAAAATAAAAAAATGGATAAGAACCTAGAACCCTCAGGCCTCCATGCCTTTACCATTACCTATCCTCCCAATCTCTCCAAAAATGCAGCAAAGAAATTCAAGCATAGGCTAATGAAATCTCACCCTGAGACTCTCAATTCAGATCCCTACATCAGCAAAGACGTACTGTTGAATGACCTCATCTTCCACACAAAAAAACGTGCTCAGTGAAGAAATACCTTCTACTCCATGCTCCGAATCTCCAATGTCTAAAAAACCCTCATGCCCTCAAATTGTCAGTAGCCACCTCGAACTTCTGCTCTGCGAATGCTACCATCTCCATATACAACAACAGTAATATCCTTATACAAGCCTCTATTTCCAATCTCGCTACCATAGACATATTTCTTCCCAACTCTCATGAAAGCGGTGAACAGCAAGAAAATCACACCCCCCGCTACTACTCTTCCCAATTATTTGGATGGCACCCCAACTCTACTACAAAATCCCATAACAAATTCAATTGAACCAAAATCTCCCCACACCCCGAAAGAACACTACCCCTCCGTCACATCGGTCTCAACCACACCTGGATCCCCTGGCCCAGGAGGGACAGGGTTACTCTTAGCTACCGGCCACCACATTGCAGACACACCACTGATATCCCTGATGCCCAAGGGAAAATCCACCAACCCGTACTCCACCCACGACATCCCTCTCTCCCCATCTATAACTCAACTGGGATGCAAAGCTCCCCATGACCTACCTCCTACCCCGATATCTGATCGGCTCTACTACTGGAAATATTTACTTTTCCAGAACATTTTAATAATTTCTGGGAATTACACAGAAATCCTGAAATGTCTATCTCCAACAGCTTTTTGTTATGGAAGATTTTCCACTTTTTTGTCACAAAAACCCAGCACAAAAGTAAAATATTATGAACTGGCAGTCGGTAATATTATCAACAGATCTGCTATTACTAAATTATTTTCTGAAATGTTTAACATGGGGGTTTAAAACCACAAATCATAAATAACTTGTGGTAATAAATTTATTTCAAGAGTTTACTCATTTGTAAGCATATTTTGGCTGCCAGATTTTTTCTGGTTGTAACTTGTCATGGTATTTCCATAATTGAATATGATGGGATTCTTTGATGCCACATTCATCTTTAGTAGCAGGATAGCTCGAAATGTGCTTTATACCACACTCTCACATACTGTCCAGAGTGTACTGTGCAATCCCACACACTTGGAATCTGGTCCCTCGCCCCCTCCACACACGAACCACCTTCAATGCTTATTCTGTCATATTTTTTTGCAGATGTTTGAGAAAAGTATGTAAATGCTTTCCCTCCACGCCGAAGGGTCCTTAATCCTCCCCATACATTCACACTCATGATGTAAGTTGCCTTGACGTACTGACCGCAGATCTATCCTTGTTTACATTAAAAAATATATATGAAAGGAAAGTGTGCAATTCTTGGTAAAGTGCGTTTAATGAAAGAGAATAAAGTGAAGGGAAGTTGGCCTCTGCTTCAAGAGACAGCACTAACAGTCTGAAAGCAGACTCCCATGAAAGCGAGAAGCATTTCTGATGATTCCGTGTTATCCGCAGATCTCCAGCTACTCGTTAATAAAGTGTCTGGCATATGAACTATATTTAAAAAGACATTTCTCCCATGGCCCCCAGACCGAAACTAATACCTACCTGACGTCTTTACTATCTGGAGAGATGGAAACTATGCATCCGCCATCACTAAAGCCTTGCTGGACCCCAAGGCACGCTTGGATGAGGCTTCACTGCTGTCAGGCGCCCAGATGCCGCTGCCTTAGGACACGGCACGGTTTGAAGAGGCAGAACTCTCTGTGTCACCAAGGCTGGTGTTAACACACGAAATAATATTGCTAAAGACGTATTTACCAAATTCATGTTTTAATTTGGAGCCTCATTCGAGACGCATTTTTTTGTCACAGTCGTTTTGTGCTGCTACTGTTTGCAGTTTGATGCTAAGAAATGTCTGTGCTTACCAGCAATAAACTTTAATGACCTGAGTTCTAAAGTTCCTGGTTAAATAAGCATTGGCAAAGCCAATAAGTCTCGCCTATGCAAGAGCTATTGGCTTTGTTGCACAGCACTACCAGCATGACCAACTGTGTCCCTCCCTTTTACCCTCTCTTTAGCTGACCTTAACTCTTTATTCTCTGTGGCCTGTGCAATGGAGATTCACGGTAAACATGGCTCCCGAGGAGTCAGAGGGTAGAGCATAAGCTAGTGTAGTGGTGCACCATTAATTCAGAGCCAGCCTCATATAGATCCCAGAGCCTGGACAACCAGACAGTACACTAGCTGCCTGTACCTGGCTTACCACAAAACAATTTTAAAAAAAATAGCTACAAAATAGCTACGTTTGGGCTTGAGCCAGTAGTCTGCCTTTTTTTAATAAACACAGCTCTCTTCAGTGTGCAGGAGTAGTCCTTTTGTACCCCATAGAAGTGAATAAGCATTGGTCTTTCTTTTGACTGTTGTCAATGGTGCTTTAAGATTTTATCCAAAAAGAGCTCACCCCGCTGAACTAGAAAATGAAAAGATGCTATCCCAGTGACACATGGAAGGCAAGCATTGACCCAGAATGACCACCCACGCATACATATTGTTTAGTTTTCCTGCGACGGCCCTCCCAGCCATCCAAGGAATCATCATCATTTGGTTTTCACCGGCGGAAGTTACCTGCTCAAGTATGGTGTTCAATATGTCTCTCTTTTCCCATGGAAGTGATACAGAACACATGCAAGTAGTGCATTCCTTTGAATCTTCAATGGCATCCCAGCATGGGAATCAAACAAAAGATAGGGATTCGCGGCATCTTGTTTTTATTTTGACGAAATGAAAGTTTCCGTTGTAGACTGACACCATTGCCCATTTCAGAGTCCACGGTTGAACCAGAGGTTGAATTAGTCTTCCTCACTGCTCAGGCTAAACAATTGCTGTGTCGTCGTGAACTTACCATTTGTGCCAATTAAATTGGTCAATTTAAATTTCTTTACAATATCGAGCATAAGTCACATGTGAGAAAGTGGATTATTAGATGGCGGGTGAATGTTAGTGCACCACAAATAACCAAGGCTTCATTAATTTAAACCTGAGCTCAATCCCGGTTAGCTATAGAAGAGGTGTGGCGCCGCGGCCAGGGCGACTGACTCTGGTATCTGGGGATTGCAGTTCGATCCTCAGCGCCGGCGGCAGATTAGCCCAGCACCATGTGACTCTGGGCAATACCTTGCTTAATCTTCCCGACGGCCCCCAGTGCCCAGAGACCCTTACGGGTGATTGTTAGCGCTTTACAAATGTGGATTATTATTATTATTATTATTATGCCATAGAGCAGACAAGCTTAACTTCAGACAACATGTAAAGCATTTACAAGGTCTGAAACAGTTATAAAGTATAAAACACTAAACACAAAAAATACCCTTGCCATCCATATACCCTCACCCTCCCTAAACCCTGAAAATACCCTTGCCACCCTACCGACCCTAAACCCTAAAAATTCCATTGCCACCCTAACACCATTACCACCCTAAAGGCTAAAAATACCCCTGCCACCCAAATACCCTTACCCATCCTAACCCCTAAAATTACCCTTGCCACCCAAATACCCGCATCTACCCTAAAAATACCCTAGCCTCCCAATACCTTTCCCCAACCCTAAACCATAATAATGCCCTTACCCTAATATATTTATATATTATACACTTGCCTGCATTTTTGTTGGAAAGGCATGCTTGGTAAAGGCATATGTGTGGTAAGAGCGGTGTGTAAAGGCTGTTTCCCACTGTGATGCTAACCTTTGATTTGAGGAAAGTGCAGTGACGCAACGTTCAGGGCATTGCCATGGCCACAAGCCAGCACCTGTTGCGCTATGAAGAAGCATCAGGATGGTGATTGCTAGGGAGAGATGTGGCTCACTATGGAATGGCACTGGTGGGGACAGAGTGACTGCGGGTATAGCAGTAGAAAGTGTGAGCACACTCTGAAGAAAAGAAAATGAAAGATATGCACTCCCATCAAGTGCTAAACTGCAATCGAGAAAGAAAAAACAAAAACGGGTTAAATGAAGTCTTTAGTAGAATGATGCATCCTGTTCTTAAACAAACTCTGGCGTATATTTCAAAGTGCTATGCCCTTCTCAATATTTACAAGTGGCGTTAAGACACTTTCTGTGCAAGAGCAGGCGTTAGAATGGCAAAATGAGAAATACATTTATTTTCTCCTCCTTGTTGTTTTTTCTATGTGTGCTGCATTGTGCATTCGCCATTGTGGATTGTTCATGTGCATGGTGGGACAACTTCCTGCACATAAACAATCGTTTCCTGTAAGGATGCCTGCGTTAGAGGTGGGCAGCTCATTTTAGTGCCAGCGCTAGGGAATGCACAGGGGTGAGCACATCCCCGCCTTTTGGAAATTTCAGAGCGCAGCGTTGCCAAATTTGGCAGAGATGCGCTCCAACATTTCATTTTAAACATGCCCCTCTGCTCCCTGGGCAGGACGACACAGAAGAGAGAGTAAAGCCATCCAATAAAGAGCAGGACTCTGAGATGTACAGGAAAGCCATCTAATCTCGAACAAGGGCTAACCGGAAGCCCACTCTTAGACAGAGAGCTAAAGCTGTGTGTAGCAAGACCCCAATAAATAACGCCTCAGCCACTGACTGTAAAGGTTACATGACTTAAACACATTTCAATTTATCTCTCGCTTCTCTTTTCAAGGATTACTGGCTTTGACTCAGAGACATCGACTCAAGAAGACGGACTGTCTGTGTTTCTCACACTACAGCAGAAACCCACAATGTTACCTTGTGTTCCCTCTTTGTTATCTTTTCATTCGGAACTGAAAAAATATATGTGCGCATGCCACATCCCTTAGAACAGTCATCATTCTTATCTGTGGCTCAGGAATGCCTCAAACAAACTAAATCCTACTAGTTCCAAGGGCTGCAATGATGTCATTGCATGGGAGGATTCCAGGGATTCGGGGAGTTCTCAGTTCTTTGCTAAGGATGTTTACAATCTGGCAGCCTTGCAATAAACAGGCTACATTGCATCCCTTCCGTTTGCCTTCACAGGAGACACAGCTTCTCCACTAAGGTTACATCATTGTGAAATACATGCTTTTTGTCTGTCTGAAACATCTGTGAAGTAAATGGTCGAAATGAATGATTTACTGTTCCCTTGGAATCGCTGACTCTTGCATGCAGGTCCTGCACCATGGTCGAGGACACAATGATCTCATTCCCTGGGCCCTGCGATCACACTCAGTGGAACATTCACAGAGTGGAAATAGGCAGCTTTCAGTCAAAGCCTCTAAAAGCTAAGGGCCTCTTTTATGGGGTTTGGCATAGGGCAGCACAGCAAGTCACCTTGCTGCGCGTCCCTACGTCAAAGTGAAAGGGCACTACTAACTAGTGCAAGAGCTCTTTCCACCATAAAACATTGTAACATTGGCTTAACCACAATTGTCCTACTTAATTCATTTATAAGTTCCTAGTAAAGTGCACGACGTGCCCAGGACCAGTAAACTAAATGCTACTAGCAGGCCTGCAGCACTGATTGTGCCATTCACTTAAGTAGCCCTTTAAACATGTCTCAGGCCTGTCACCTCAGATACAGTGTGTGGAGTCTGAAACTGCTCTATGGACCCGATAAGTTAACACTCGTGCCAGCCCCAAACCTTCCTTTTTAATATATTTAAGTCACCCCAAAAGTAGTCCCTGGACAACCCAAGGGTAGGGTACAGTGTGTCTAAAAAGTAGTACATGTACTTTTAAGTTTAATATATCCTGGTAGGGAAAATCTCTACACTTGTTTTTCACTACTGCAAGGCCTTTCTCCCATAGGTTAACATTGGTATTACCTTATTACATTTCATAAGTGACAATACATGCAGTCTGGGAGTGAGCCCCAAGGGGAAACGGTCCCCTTTATTTCACCCTACAGATTGCCAGGCCATCAAGAGAGTGCAACTTTCAGAGCCCCTAATACAGGGTCTATGTAGTTTCCTAAAGATAGACACACTCAACAGAGGCTCAGGATGGCCGGAACCCATATCAAATATTTTAGGTTAGCCAGTGACTAAGTAACAGACTTTCTTTAGGTATCATTGTAGGTAAATTTATCTCATGAGGTTATCCTGAAATGCTGGCATGGATGTGGGCTTCCTCGACGCTGACGCACAGCTGCTTCAGAGACATCGAATTGCTGGCAGGCGTGGCTCAGCGATGACGCATCATCTACTACAGAAGGTTTGATGACGGCACATCACTGATTGGGTAAATAGACATAATATCGAAAAAAAAATATCGAGTGGACAGAATATCGAGTTTTTAATATCGAATGGACAGAATATCGAATAGCAAAAATATAGTGGTGAAGAATATCGAAAAACAGGTAAGAAATATCGATTACAATAATATAGAAGTAAGTAATATCGACAGTCATAATATAGTTGTTAAAAATATCGAATTTTTTATAGTGTTTTAAATGTTAGTATATGTGTTAAAAGTATGTATTAATATTGGAATGTATGTTAGAATATTTTTAAAGTAATGAATTTTATGTTATTTTATTTTTGTGTAATTTAATTCCGTAGCGGGTTGTGGGTTTATAGGGGAGTAGGGTGGGAAGTAATTTAATTATAGTACATTAAATAATAATTTATAGGAATTATTAATTATTTTTAATTTAATTTAGCGTTTTACTTCTGTAGCGGGTTGTGGGTTTATAGGGGAATAGGGTGGGAAGTAATTTAATTATAGTACATTAAATAATAATTTATAGGAATTATTAATTATTTTTAATAACATTTTGCGTTTTACTTCTGTAGCGGGTTGTGGGTTTATAGGGGAATAGGGTGGGAAGTAATTTAATTGTTATTAGTTAATTATTCATTGGTATTGAAAATTAATTGGTTGTTGATTAATTATTAATTGGTAAATAATTTGTATTAATTGGTAATTAATTTGTATTAATTGATTAATTGATAATTATGTTAGTTGTATTCATTTAATATTTGTAGCGGGCAGTGTGTTTATAGGGGAATATGGTGGGAAGTAATATATTGTAAATAAATAATTATTTAATTAATTTTGTGTACATTGTTAATTAATATATCTTTAATTTAATTTTGCGTTTTACTTCTGTAGCGGGTTGTGGGTTTATAGGGGAATAGGGTGGGAAGTAATTTAATTGTTATTAGTTAATTATTAATTGGTATTGAAAATTAATTGGTTGTTGATTAATTATTAATTGGTAAATAATTAGTATTAATTGGTAATGACTTTGTATTAATTGTTTAATTGATAATTATGTTAATTGTATTTATTTAATATTTATAGCGGGTAGTGTGTTTATAGGGGAATATGGTGAGAAGTAATATAATTGTAAATAATTAATTTTTTAAATAATTTGTGTAGATTGTTAATTAATATATTATAAATTAATTATTAATTGGTATTATTTGCATTTATTAATGTTTGTTATTAAAAAACAATTGGTTTTTAATTAATTATTAATAGTTAATTAATTAAACCAAATTGTATTCGTATTTATAAATAATCAATTATTAAATCTTGTGTGATTGGTAATTAATTGTAATACATGTTTTGGTATTAATAATTAATTACTTTAAAAAAAAATGTATTATTTTCCCTACTATTGCACTTACTTGAGTGGGAATAGTAATTTTTACCCCTATGCTATCCAATGCTTTCCCTATTATTGCACTCTCTGGAGTGGGAATAGTAATTTTTACCCTCCCGCTATCCAACGCTTTCCCTACTGTTGCATTCTCTGGAGTGGGAATAGTAATTTTTACTCTACTGCTATCCAACGCTTTCCCTACTGTTGCACTCACTGGAGTGGGAATAGTAAATTTGACCCTCCCGCTATCCAACGCTTTCCCTACTGTTGCACTCTCTGGAGTGGGAATAGTAATTTTTATCCTTACGCTATCCAATGCTTTCCCTACTGTTGCACTCTCTGGAGTGGGAATAGTAATTTTTACCCCTACGCTATCCAACGCTTTCCCTACTCTCTGGAGTGGGAATAGTAATTTTTACCCCTACGCTATCCAACGCTTTCCCTACTGTTGCACTCACTGGAGTGGGAATAGTAAATTTTACTCTCCCGCTATCCAACGCTTTCCCTACTGTTGCACTCTCTGGAGTGGGAATAGTAATTTTTATCCCTACGCTATCCAACGCTTTCCCTACTGTTGCACTCTTTGGAGTGGGAATAGTAATTTTTACCCCTACGCCATTTGACGTTTTCTCTACTGTTGTAATCACTGGAGTCGTAAAAGTAAATTTTGAACTACCGCTATCCAACGCTTTCTCTACTGTTGCACTCTCTGGAGTGGGAATAGTAATTTTGTCCCTCCCGCTATCCAACGCTTTCCCTACTGTTGCATTCTCTGGAGTGGGAATAGTAATTTTTACCCTCCTGCTATGCAACGCTTTCCCTACTGTTGCTGTCACTGGAGTGGGAATAGTAATTTTTACCCTCCCGCTATCCAACGCTTTCCCTACTATTGCACTTACTGGAGTGGTAATAGTAAATTTTACCCGCCCGCTATCCTACGCAGAAAATATTGAATATTTTTAATTAATATTACGTTAATATATATGTATTTTTTTCTTTAACTTACTTTAATTATTTATTAATTTGACTGTTATTTAAGTATTTTTAAGTATGTGTCAGTTAATTCTATGTATTATTTCATTAATTTTACATTACTTTTTAAACATTTAAAAAATTCGATATTTTGACTAACTATATTATTTACAACGATATTTTGGATTCGATATTTTTGTATTTTCCTGTTTGGAGATAGGGGTTCGATATTTTGGTATTCTATATTTTGGCATCGATATTTTTGTAAGTCTATATTTTTGTAGTCGATATTATGTCAGTGATCCTACTGATTGCACTGCTCAATGAAGCTTCGCCTAGGAGTTCTGTACTTCAGTGCCGACGCATCGCTTCCTGCTCACGCATCTCGGGTCCGTCAACAGCACAACCCAGGTACTTTGCAGAGGGACAAGGTTGGTCCCTGTATCTGACCTGCGTTCCATCGCGTTCGACCTGAACTTTTATATTTGTCCCAGTCAAGCGCAACCAGATACCCCAGTTTGCGCTTCATACTTTTAAGCACTATCAGGCACATGCATCAAGATAGGATTTTGCGAGTCCTTAATTGCGATTATTAAGGAATTGCAATTAAGGACTCGCAAAAGCCTATGCATGTAGGAATCACTATAAAAATAGCGATTCCTGCACATTCCTTATTTGCTAGTCGCAAATTGCGATTCGCAAATAAGGAATGGCTTCCCATTCATCCCTATGGGCCAACAGGCCCATAGGGATGAATGGGAAATTGCATGCGCAATTTGCGAGTACCAGTTGGTATTCGCAAATTGCTCATGCAATTTCAAGGGTGCAAGGGTGTCAAAAGGACACCCTGTTGCACACCTGAAAGTGATCTGTGCACAAATGTTGTGCACACACATGTCCGAAGGACATGTGTGTGTGTGTGTAACCACAACTTTGAAACAAGCATTGGCATAGCCAATAGGTCTCGCCTTTGGGACCTTATAAGTGTTTAGCCATGCAACAGTTGATGTTGTTGTACCAAGGATATTGTGCTGCATAACGAAATACTTATACGGCCCCAAAGGCAAGACCTATTGGCTACGCCAATGCTTGTTTTCTTTGTACAAGTCGTTCAGGAACACCAACAGCTACCATACCAGGCCCAATTACAATGCTACCAGATTTTGGGTAATCTAGATTTCTTGGAAATCTGGTATTCTTATTAAATAGTTTATTGTGTTGTTACATGGTTTATTTTTAAAAAAATGTTATAGTACAAACTAGGCTAGTGCGTATTACATGAGCACTAGATTATGTTGCACAAGGTCAGATATATATTTTAAAGTCCTGGGAAGCTTAAATGGTTTAGCCAGAATAACATCGGGACACCTGAACTCCAACCTGGTTCCCCAGTTTGTCCTCCATTAGGCCACAACTCCTCCCAAGGCGTGTGACAATATGTGAAACACATAGCCCTTTACTTCAGTGAATAAAAGAACACTTCTTAGCTTCTACATTCGTTTTCACGCTTTAATAAATTGGCAGACAAACCCCTTTGCAAGTTCCAAGTATACTGCTTCCGCATACTTACCGAAAATTCGCAACCGCAGAGCAACAAGCTAAGAACTTAACCATGCACTAAATAAAAATGTGGGGATGCACATTGTCCAAGGACAAGCTGTACTCGGGTAAACACGGTTTTAAGAACTGCAAACTGCGGCGTTGATTGTGAGCACATGGTACTTAGGGTAAGTAAAAGAGCAGCAAAGCTAATGCCAGTGCCGGAGAACATCGCGATCAAACATCAAAGCGGCCGCAAAAGTGAAAGTGATCGTGATCAAGAGCGGCGCGCGCCCGGGCACATGTACTGTAGCTCTAGACCGGCCATGGTAGCATTTTTTTAAGTCCTCACAATAAGTCTCGCCAGACCTATGCGCTGGGTCAGGCGAGACCTAAAAAGCACTTTAGTGAATTTTTCAAAGTTCAACTTCATGGTAATTTGAGCCCCCTAGTAGCGAAATCGCTCTTTCAAAGTGAAATGCGATTCCTTAAATGCAATCGCACTTTGAGAACGCGCAATTAATTGTGAATTCTCAAATTGCGAGGGCCTTGACCCTTGATGCATCGCAAAAGCTAATTTTGCGATTGCAAACGGCCATTTTTGGGGAATCGCACCGTTTGCGATCGCAAAAAGCTTTGATGCATGTGTCTGTATATTCTACTTCTTGTATTTTTGTTGTTTTGGTATTGTTTTGTTCATAAACTAAGATCTATTTTTCCATCCAGGTATGGTATCTTTTTGTGTGGTGTTTTAATGGATTCACTGTTTACGTATTGCAAACATACTTTGCACATTGCCTCTTAAGTTCAGCCTGCTTGCTCTGTGCCAAGCTACCAGAGGGTGAGCATTGGTTAATTTAGAGGGTGTATCTGACTTACCCTGATTAGGATTAGGTTCCTGATTGTACAGCGTGCATACCTCTGCCACCCAGAAACCTCAATTTCTAACAACCAGTTTAAGGTCTTTATTTATATATGTATTGCATGGCAACTTGTTGCATAGATGCCACATTTATTTTCTCTGAGAAAACTCTTGCTTCTTGTGCCAGCTAGTGATTGTGTGTAAGGATTGAGCACAGAAATATAATGTTAGTACCTTGCAGGGGTCCATTAACACCTCACATTCTAGACTATTTTCTGTGCCCAGAGTCAAACACCTTGATTGCCCGCGGATTCAATGCAAGACTCCTAATGCTCGTAGGTCTGTCTGAAACAGTTGTAACAGTGAATGTCCACACTTCTATTTACTGATTTGTCAAAATGGCAAATACAAGTACACTATCTTGAGTTAGTATTCTTCTTGGCACAGCTCATAAACCAAACATGTAGTACCTTTCTACCACCAGGTCCCTAAAGCCCTCTAGATTGAGCTTCCTCACCGTTGTATCTCATGAGGGCCACTACTAACAGCTATGACAGACTTTTACAATCTAACCTGCCAAAATGATGGTGACAATAATTAAACAGTCATCAAAGCAAACAGGTACCACCTCGGTAACACCCATAAAATAGTTGAATGCCTGTAGCTAAACCACTGGTATAAAATATGTTAAGGAACCACCTTCTTCTGAACTCAGCAATATTCACATGAAGAAACCTATTTGAAGCATCATTCCCAGCTCCATGGCAACCAAACATAAGCACCTGCCTCTAACCAAGAGAAACAATGTAAACTAGGCCTTTCAATGCTCAAACTTACTCCCCCACTATTAAATGACCTGGAATGTTTAATGTTATCTACCAAATTCACATCTCGGAGAACAAAGTCACCCCGCCAGCCCTCTCCTCTATTCTGTCAACTTTGACACATGTTTTTGTTTTTTCTTCCTACTCTCTGTAGAAGAGTGCGCACTCATATATGCTTCTAATTTCTTTCACATTTATGACATTCATGTCATTGTTAAGATTAACAATGACTTCTACAATGCTAGTAAACCTCTATTTTGATGTCACTGTGAGGAAGGCCATAGATATACAGTTGTGGAAATGTTATATAGTTTTTATAACCAATGTTGAGAGTGGGAAGAGTGGGTCATATGCCCCACTCCTCCTTCAAAATTGGTAATACATAGCATTTCTCTCTCAGAGCAGCTGTGTGCATATTATGTACAGAGCCAATAAAGAAAGGTAGTTAACCCCTTCGCTGCCAGGCCTTTTCCCCTCCTGTGCCACGCCCTTTTTTGGCTATTTGGGGTAGTGCACGCTGAGGCCCCTGTAACTTTTTGACCACATAAGGTATCCACGCTGTTGGACTTGGCCCTTCTGGCAGGTTCACCCCTGAACTTTTTTGCTTTTATTGGTGACTTGGTGATAGTGGTTTTTGGTTTCTGCGCACTTTCCCTGTGTCCCAGGGTAAAGTGTGTGCGCACTCTGAGTGCATATGGTGAGATAGGCCTGCCCTCCCATAGGAATGCATGGGGAATGTATGTGTCCCTGGTAGTTCCTGATGCGTGGGGTGTGCAGGGTCGAGTCTGGTATGTGCGGACTCGTGTGGTTAAATGCTGCGCAATGATGCGTGCGGCGTGCGTGTAGCTAGTATGGAAGTGCCACTTCTAGAAGTGGGCACTTCTGTGTGCAGTGTGAAATGATTGCCTGTCGCGTGATTGGCTGGCTGAGGTCATGTGACGGGCTAGGGATTCCCCAGAGTCAGGAGGAGTCACCCGGTGGTGAACAGGGAGATCAGCAGCTAGATGGGTGGGAGGAGTACACCTGGGTCCTGAATAGGGCTGGGCTTTCCCCACAGAATGCTGGCTCCGCCCCCTGTGGTGCGACTGATGACCCTGGCCTGCATTCTGAATAGGGAGAGGGGCTGAGCAAAACAAAGTGCTCAGGAACCAGTTGTAACTGGTTCGCCCCTTCCCTGCACCTTGAGGCAAAGGGTTTTACTGTATAAAAATGGGGCTGTGTCCCCACAGAAACTGTTCTGCTTTTGGATCCTGACAGGAGGGGGCTGCTGCTGCTGGAGGCCAGGAGGAACCGCCACTTAGGATTGCCTTCCTGCCCTGGAGGGCCCAGTGAGCTGGCCCCCTGGCCCAGCCTTGCCCCCCTGTCTACCTTCATAAAACTTTGCTGGACTTTGGGTTTATTCTCCCCTAAAGCGCTGGGAGCACTTTATTTGTGTCCCGAAGCGCTTGGATTGGCCTTTAGCGCTCAGGAGAGCTTTATTTCTGAAAGCCGGTGCCCACCCGGCATTTGCCCCGTTCTAAACGGATCCTGAAGTCCCCTGGCAGGTGCCCACCCTGCCAGGGACATTGTCGTGGTCGTCGGCGGGTGCCTACGTCCTTTTCTTCCAACATCATGGGGATTCTGAAGGTACTCAGGGTTTGTGGATTCCCCTGGAGGGGTCACAGAAATGAGCCAAAATACAGCAAAATTTAGTTTTTTGGGGGGAAAATGGGAAAAACGGGCTGCACATGAAAGCTTCTGAGATTTTCCCTGCAAGTGTTATCAAAAAAGGGTTTGTGGGGCTGAAATCACCATTTTCACAGCTTTTAGGGGATACCAGACTTTTGTCAGAAACCCAAACATTTTTACACAGTTTTGGCATTTTTCTGGGACCTAGCCTATTTTTGCTATTTTTTGTGCTTTCGACCTCCTTCCAGTTAATGTTAGAAATTGGTACAAAATCAATAATGGATCCTGGAAAGCTATACATTTTAGAGAAGTAGACAAAATTCTGAATTCAGCAAGGGGTCATTTGTGTAGATCCATCAAGGTTTTTTATAGAAACTAACAGTTAAATATAGGATAAATTGAATATTTGTTGAATAAAAAAGACCTTTGTATCAACGTTTTCACCTGTAACTTCTTCTAATTATGACAGCTCTTTGAAAGCAATATACTGTTACATCCGCTGGACATTACTGGTTGTGGGGATATATAGGACTTGTAGGTTCACCAAGAACCCGACGAACCGAGATCCAAAAACTGAGCAGCAACTTGCAATGGTTTTTTATTATGTACCGGGTATATAGTAATTATTCTGTAAAAATGTGTATATGGAAAAATCGGTATGAAAGACACCTATGTATTTCTCAAATGGGAACAAAATATAGAGTTTAGAAACAGTAGATATTTGCACATTTCCGAAATTGGGAATACTCATACTAGCATGAGAATTATCAGTCATTTTTTTAGAATGACTTCTTTTTTACACAATTTCTTTCATTTGGAAGGCAGAAATGCATCGAAAGTCAATAGGTAATAACAGTTCCTTTACAAATCTGAATTACCCTAAGTCTCCCGGTACAAATGGTACCTCACTTGTAGGGGTAGGCATAGTGCCCGCCACAGGAAATGGCTCAAAACCCAATGTGAACACACCACATTTTCACAATGCAAAATTACCCTTTTTTAGCAAAGTGCCTAGCTGTAGTTTTTTAACCCTAGCTCTGCCGGCACCTAGGGAAACCTAACAAACCTATACATTTTTGCAAACTAGACACCCAGGGGAATCCAGGATGGGGTGACTTGACTGCCTCCCACCAGGTTTTGTTACCCAGAATCCCTTGCAAACCTAAACAATTGCCAAAAAAAACACATTTTCCCCACATTTCTCTGGTGGAAAGTTCTGGAATCTGCGTGGATCCACAAATTTCCACCCACCCCGCGTTCCCCAAAGTCTCCCGAGAAAAATGGTACCTCACTTGTGTGGGTCGGCCTAGTGCACGTGACAGGTAACGGCGCAAAACGCAACGTGGACACACCTCAATTTCGCAGTGAAATATTAACTTTTTTTTGCAAAGTGCCTAGCTGTAGTTTTTGAACCCTAGCTCGGCGGCCACCTAGGGAAACCTACTAAACCCACACATTTCTGAAAACTAGACACCCGGGGGATTCCAGGGAGGTATGGCTCGCGTGGATCCCTCAACGTTTCCTTACCCAGAATACCCTGCAAACCTCAAATTTAGCTGAAAAAAATCACCTTTTTCTCACATTTTTGTGTGGGAAAGTTGTGGCATCACCGGGCTGACATAAATTTCCTACCACCCAGCGTTCCCCCGGGTCTCCCGATAAAAACGGTGCCTCACTCGTGTGGGAGGCCCAAGTACCCGCGACAGGCAAGGGCCCACAACGTAGTGAGGCGACATGAAAATTGCCTGTCTCAAAACGACCTGGTTTTCCAAGGGGGGTCACTTGGGTTTTTGGCCTGGTGCTCGGCGACCACCTAGGGAAACCTACAAAACCCACACATTTATAAAAACTAGACACCCGGGGGATTCCAGGGAGGTATGGCTTGCATGGATCCCCCAACGTTTCCTTACCCAGAATGCCCTGCAAACCTCAAATTTAGCTGAAAAAATCACCTTTTTCTCATATTTTTGTGTGGGAAAGTTGTGGCATCACCGGGCTGACATAAATTTCCTACCACCCAGCGTTCCCCCGGGTCTCCCGATAAACACGGTGCCTCACTCGTGTGGGAGGCCCAAGTACCCGTGACAGGCAAGGGCCCAAAACGTATTGAGGCGACATGAAAATTGCCTACCTCAAAACAACCTGGTTTTGCAAGGGGGTCACTTGGGTTTTTGGCCCGGTGCTCAGCGGCCACCTAAGGAAACCTACCAAACCCACACATTTCTGAAAACTAGACATCCGGGGGATTCCAGGGAGGTATGGCTTGCATGGATCCCCCAACGTCTCCTTACCCAGAATGCACTGCAAACCTCAAATTTAGCTGAAAAAATCACCTTTTTGACACATTTTTGTGTGGGAAAGTTCTGGCATCACCGGGCTGACACAAATTTCCTACCACCCAGTGTTCCCCCGGGTCTCCCGATAAAAACGGTGCCTCACTCGTGTGGGAGGCCCAAGGCCCAAGGCTGTAATGGTGGCTGGTGGGTGGGGGCATTGGCGTGCCCTTTGCGGGCAGCCCCCACCCTAAAAAAAAACTAAAAGCTAATCCCTGGTATTTAGTGGGCTTTCTGCCCCCCCCGAAGGGGGGGGCAGAAAGACTGTAGTAATTTGGGGGTGGGGTGGGGGCATGGGCCTGCCCGTTTTGGGCAGCCCCCACCCCAATTTTTTTTTTTAAAAACATTCCCTGGTGTCTAGTGGGCTTTTTACCCCCCCCCCCCGGGGCGGCAGATTGGGGGCTAATGCCCCTAACTGCCCCCCAGGGGGGGGCAAAAAGACTAAATTGTGCCAAAATAACCAGGGGGGGAGCAAAGGCCCTTGCCCAAGGGGCCGCTTCCCCCTTCCTGGTGTCTAGTGGGTGGATCCCTGCTTGGGGATCGCCCAAGCATTTTCCCTTTTCCAACGATACCTCTCCCATCTTGCTACGTGCTCAGGGAGCTGAGATAGCCCCCTGAGCACGTAGAAAGTGAAACTGAAATGAGCCTCTTGGTTCATTTCAGTTTCACTTTCACTGTAATGACGTTGGCGCGATGTGCGCGCCGATCGTCATTACAGTGAAAGGGGGGGGGGGGCCTCGGGAGCTGGGGAAGCTCTAACCCAGCTCCCGAGGCTATTTTGGTTTAAAGGGAATCCCTCTGGATTCCCCAAGGAATGCCTCATGACGAGCTGGACTCTTCATCGGCACAGCGCGACTGTGCTCCATGACGAGTCCAGCTCGTCAAGGATCTTAAGACCTTCCTGTTTCCAAGCGCAATGTAAACATCTGTGATGGTTTGATAGGATCTCAGCGCCAGGATACCCTTTGGGTGACAGCTGCGCTTAACAAGAAATAAATACATACATACATACAAGGGGTTAACCAGAACCAGGATACCATGTGTTGAATTCACACATTAAGATACATATTAGACCCTGTGACTATTATCAGAGTTTGTTTTTGTTTCCAAAGTCCAGTCATTGATGCATTCTCTGGAGTAACAAGAAGTGTTTTGTCATTTTTTGCACTGCATTGTGGTAGCAAAATTGAATCTGACATTTTAATTGTAGTAAGACCCTAGTAACATGGTAATACATGTATCCATGGCCTGTAAATTAAATTCTACTAATGGTTCTGCCAGACTCATTGTGTAATTAAAGTAGCATGTTAAAACATATCTCAGGTGTGCCATTGAAGCCTATAGTATACTGATAAACTGCTAATAAAACCTGCTAAAATATATTTTGCAAGGCCTAAACATTGCTTTTCAATACATATAAGTCACCCCAAAGATAGGTCCTAAGCAGCCCTTATGGCAAGTCGTAATGCATTTAAAAAGTAGGACATGTGTTTTTAGGTTTTACATAAGATAACATTAGGTTACATTATTACATTATACAGTTGGATTTTATGTCATAATTCTGAAAATGGCGCTTTTAGAAAGTTGGCATTGTCCTGTCCTAGCCATTCGGTGACTGCTGTCATTGTCCTGGGTTACATAACCCCGCTGTTAGGCTTTGTGCATTCCTCCCAGATAGTGAGACAAAATGGCTTAGATGTGGGTAGGATGGGACATCCAGACAAGATGAGTGGGGGGGGGGGGGTAGCTGTTCCCTTCCTCACATTTACTCCAATAGGGGCTGCCTCCAGCTCACACAACGAAAACTAACTCTAGTCTTTAGTAACCCTGGACTTCATGGAGCCTTGGCTGGGGAAGCAATGAACTTTCAATACCCAGATGGGAGGGTAGCCTAGAAGTTTCCCCCACTTCAAAGGCTGGCACCAGGAATACATACTGGACCCTTAGGGTAACTTTTCAAGACACTCCTCGACCTGTGGACATTACAGGGGACTACCCTACTGTGTAAGGCGTACCTTGTTCTCCAGAGGACCGTCCTGCTGCTACCAGAGGACTGCCCTGCTGCTTGAGACCTTCCTTGCTCCCTAGAATGCCTGCACTGCTCCATGAGAAGGAATACTAGATGTGCTCCGTTCATCCCAGGTTACCTGTGTGCCTCCAAGGAGCACATGGTCAGGTTAGGCCTGGTAAGAAACACCGCTATTTACATGCTCACGTTTCTTAAGCTGTCTTCTCTTTTACACACAACAACTTTTGAGAAGGGGTGGGCGGTACTTGCAGAGTTCTACTCTGAGGAATTCTGCGAAGTTACCTAAGAACTTCGTGAAATTCACGGTACTAATAAAGACCCACTCTTGGTGTGAGGAGCAATGTGACAAATCAATACAGGATAAACTTGCTTAGCACATGACCTTGATGAACAAAAATGCATATATTTAACAGTGCTGCCTTCTTCCTCTGGCACATAAGTCATTTCCACCTTCCTGCGATGCAACAGAGCCATAACAGGGTTAATATTTGTACTGGAGTTCCGTCAGCCCTTTCTGAGTGAGCTGCACCAAGGGCCATTCCAGAAAACACAGCCAGTACCCATCATCGACTCTATGTATGTATGTTCTTATATAGCGCTCGACTTACCCTTGGGCATCTCGGCGCTTGCATTGGGAACCCGTCCTGGCTTTTTCCCTGTGAGATAACCCATACTGGGCATCCCCAAGGTGAAAGCCAGGCATCCCGCCGCGGGGAGGGGGGGCGTAGTGGAGATTAAGCAAGCTATTGCCCAGAGTTGCAGAGTGTGAACCCATGATTCAAGTAGGCACTGAAGTGAGAATTATCGAGTCCGTGGACACTTGGGCTCAGACCCTGCCGCGTCGGGAATTGAACCCTGGTCCCGGGTCTGACCTCTGCTTCAGGGTATGCCTTCTCTAACCAGTGAGCCACACTTCTCCACAATCGGTGTAGCACGTTTCACCCTTGGGGGTGCAAGATGGGTAGTATAACAATTAGCACAACACAGCAGCATCTCTTGCAGAGCCTTATCTCAGTGCTGCATTGTAGTGGTCAATACAGCAGTGCCAAACATTTTAGACAAGTGAGCATGCTCATATCTCATTTTGCTTTTAACTGGCCATCAACGTGTCTCCAGAGCAAGCCGCACCCCCTCTTGACATTACCGATGGACCAACGGTAAGCCATGGCATGGGTGAGTGACGGGGTCAGGTGTCCAATTATCACAATTCCAGCTGTGCTGGATTTCATACACTTAATGTTATTGGGGGGTTTGAGGCACAGCAATTAAGTCAGTAGTATATGCTAGTCAACTCCATTTACAATGGTTCTGGTTTCCTCCTCCCGCCGCAGAAGACACTCATCCACATTTCCTTGGTCCATGTTACTTTTATTTCCCCGTGGTCTCACAAACTCTATGTGCCGTGGAAGCAGCTGTCTCTGCTATGTATGTGTGCTTCATGTCTCACAACTGCCTGCTCATAAGAGATTTTGTTTGGGATTGCACCGCGTCAATCAGCATGAGGGGCGAGGTTAGGCTGTTTTTTGTTTTACCCAATGAGAGTTACCAAAGAGGAGAGGGAGGCAGATAAGGTGATTAAAAAGGAGCAACCATAATAATCAAACATGGAAGAGGGAATCTTCGTGGGGTGTCCTGTAAGTGACGCATGAAAGGCAGGACCCAGTATCCTCTGTTAGGGGGGGAAGAGGTGCCTTACATCATGAAGGTAAGATGCAGGCCTCTGAATGCGCACTGATAAGTTAACAATAGCTGAGACCAGGCCTCCGGTGCAAGTAATCATACCTCTCCATGCAGCCAGTGATGCTGTGCCCTGGGCTGCAGCCAGCCTGTTATTGATGCTTTTTGCTCAATATATTGCGGAGAGGACTTTGCAGCTCTCATTACATTTGACAGAAGTTCTCTCAGGGGGACACTGGGCATTAGCTGGACTCTTGACAGCCACAAATTATTCGTGCTTTATGGCTTATAACCAAATGCTAGCAAGGGTTCATCAGGGACACAGAACATAGTCATCTTTGTTATCACAGGCCCTTTGATATGGCCTCTGCGCGGAGTGCACGCTGTGGATGGTTAATGGCCTGTCACCTGGTTTATGGTGCTCTTTCTGAGGTCTTCACATGGCTGTTATCTTTGGTTTGAATTTATAAAGCAGGAGAGCTGTTATGAGCCACTCACCTGAATCCTAGGCGGTCCCGATGGTTGTCTCTGGATCAGCCGCTCACTTAAAGCTGTGAGTAATTGTAAACATACGGCTAGCCAAATTGTGCACATCTCTGGGTATGCTTGCTGTTTTATGTCTTTGTGCACTGTGTGGTGGTAGTTGTAGCACCTCAAAGTCTATTAAGGCATGCTGCTCCATGGACGTTGCTTGGCTGAAAGCATGTGGGTTTGTAGTGCATTGTTTTGTGTATTGACTAGTGTGATGGTGTTCTTGGCATGGTATTTAAGTTGGTTTGTGTTTCAGTGGTGCAGTGTGTGTGTTGGCAGTGTATGAGTGTGGTTCAGGCATTCACTCTAAGTTCTATTTCTCTTCAGTTGTTTTAAAATGCACCTTTGTTTACTAGCTTATAGCTAACTACTGAGGATCAAAACATAGGCAAGTGTGGTTCATGCGCGTTGCTGTAGTTAATCTTTGCTCTGTGGGAGTACTGATTGAGTAGCACTGTTCTGATGCACTGGAAGTGGCCTCTTCAAAGGTTGTGTTAGTGAGAGTGTTGAGTTGATGCTTGATTGTGGCCCCTCTTCAGCTTCATGCAGGGTGCTAATGTCTCTACTGTACTTTAAGGGCAGGTGTCAGGAGGTCGTTTTGCCACACTGCCTTGTTGTCATCAGGCATGGCAGTTGTTTATCTCCCTATGGAATAGGTCTGGAGATAAAGCTTCCTGTGTGTTTTAAGCTTGGGTTATTTTTGTGTAAGATTAGCCTTTGTTTGCTGACAGGCTGCCATGAGACCAGCTGCATGCTGCAGAGGAAGACCAGCGTGCACATGCCACTGCAAACCCCATGCCTCATCCCGGTAGGTTTAGCCAAGCGCCAGGACTGCCAGCTCCCCGACCTCACTTCCAGGTGCTACGTTCAATCCAGGGGTGGCTCCGGGAATATTGGGGCAGCACCTTAGAGATCAGTGGTCCATTCCCAAGGCCCAGCATTTCTTCTCACAGTGGTGAAGTGTTACCAGCTACGTCTGCAGCCTGCAGAAATAACCTTCATTTGCCCTCCGGACTGAGCAACTTTCATCCAGGATGAAGTAGCGATTGAGAGGGAAGTGCCTCTATGCAGATGCCATTCCACATTCAATTCACCATATCTGACTGCAATACTGCAGACTCTCTACGCCGGGGGTGAGCCAAGCTGCTGCAGAGATGCCAAGGGTCCTATTAGTACCATCTCCTTTAGAGGTGCTTCTTCTGGCAGAAGGCAACAGTGGCACTCCAGTCCCTTTGCAGCTACTGATACATTCAGCTGGCAGAGACTATCCTGCCTCCTCCTTTCAACCGCTGATTTGGCTAATCTTGTCTAATCCTCCAGTGACTTGAGCCACGCTGCCTGGGCTACCCAGTCCCATTAGCAATTGGTCAACCCCTCTCTCACAGCTTCCCACCTGTGAGCGCTGTAGACTCCATTCACACCTCTAGCGTGAGGAAGAGGGGAGTGCTTAGCTTCTGCCGAGACCGGAGGCAGCGCTGGTCCCTGCACTAGAGCTGCATCTTTCCTCCACCGGGAGAGGAGAGAGGCAACTATGGGGTCCTTGCCACCAGCCCAGAGGATCAAGAGGGGTGGAAGGATTGAGGGGGCTGTGCCACTGAGCTTAGTTTATTTACACCATTTACCTCAGGGCATAAGAGCATCCTTGGTACCACAAACTTTCACAGTTCTTTGACATCTATGCAGGGTGGGCAATTGTTATATAGGGTTGAGTGAGTGTCGGTAAACTCCAACACACGACATAGTTTGAGTTTTTGCCAAACTACATGTTCCAAGCAGAACGTGGAGTAGCAAAACTCTGTGAACTCCACCCACGGAGCGGAGTTTACCACCCACCCATACCTATACATTAGGGGGTGTGACAATGAAGGGTAGCATTCTCTGAATCAGCATTGCTTACACTCCTGCTTTGTAGTCACATTATCACGACACCTTGAACATTTAGTAGAATGGATGAAGTTTACTGTGCAAATGTCATCACTGCTAATGTTTGGTAGGCGATGACGCTATCCAACTAGAATAAAAAGATGTGGCCTGATAAGATAAAAGAGAAAGGACAGGGGAACCCTACTAACTAACGGAACCAGGGTAATGGTTATATAAAGGGGATCAACGGTTCCTGTGGACTCATAAAAAATTATTCAACAAGTCATAATTGTACAAATGTGTTGGTGGTTCCTTGCCCTCTGACATTATTCTACCCTCTTTTTATTGCGATTGTGCAAATTATATTGCTTGAATCCTTTTTTTGTGATAAGGTTTGTGACATTGCCACATGCATGCGGTTTATTATATGTTCAGATCCACTTCCCTGTTGGGGAAGAGGAGCACTCAGCTGACACTGTGAGGTCACTACATGCCGAATTTCCAGCTCAGCGAATTCCTGCTTACCAACATGAGAGATGTCCATCTCTACACCAAGACGGACTGCCTGATGACACTTACCAGCAGGTAATGGGGAGTTAGACCACCCGGGCAGGGATTTGGCAGATCAGCCACTCTAGGCAAGACTAAGCCAGAGAGCGCGTGGCAGGAGTACATTATACACAATACTTTTATGCCTGCATGTATTCACTGTCTTAGCACAATAGTGGAAATGTTAATCTTTTTCTCTATTCTTGTAATACTTTAAACAAGAATCACAGTGCTTCAATAAATATTGAATCGCCTGGTCTTTCTTGTGCATTATTTTAAGAATGCATGAGAGTCTAAACTAAACTGTTCTAAATCTGTTACCACAATTTCCTTGGAGCTGTCATATTCTGAAGTTGCGCACACATTTGTTAACCTGAAAGGTTAGGGGAGCAGTTGGTGCACTGAGGTATAGCAGGGATATTGGCCAACATATCCTAAGGGTGTGCATGGATGGTGCAATCCTGGTGTTTATGTTGTCCAACAAACTTACAGTTTTACCTGAGAGGTACAAGCCATACAACAAGGGATCAGTTGGCCAACCTTCTGTTCTGAGCTATAAAGGCCTCCCCGTAATAACCCAGCTGACTTGCTACAACTGGACCTGCAACGGGACCTGCCTAAGCACTGCTGACCTCTTCTAGAGTGAGTCCTTGATCCCCAAGAGGTAGCTTCCCAGATCGTGGACCATTGCTGACATCAGAGTGCACTCCTATTCAGGAAATTAAGAAATTCTGAAGTTTTGAGCTCTTTGCAACTGCAGACGGGCCCATTCATGCTGAGGCTCTGGCGCTAATGACAACCGCCAATGCAAAGCTCCGGTGAAACCATCTCTTCACTCTACAGTGACCGTCAACAATGACCGGCAACTTAGGATCTGCCCCTTTGCAGTGCAGCAATGATAGCCCTTGGGGTTCGCCATAGTGAAGTCCCAGGTGCAACCGTCTGCAATGTCTGTCCGGCTCATTGTTCTACAGCAACAAGAGGCCGTGCTGCTCAGCGTACACTTACTGATACAACGATGAACATCCACAACCTGGCCTCCTCCACTGCATACTCTACTCTATGCGCTGGACTATGAGAAGGTAACTTTTTTCATCTTGTCTAATATGCTCCTTGTATCCGGCCCCTTCTCCATGAGGGTTGGCCTAAACTTCTGACTTTCCCGTGGTCTAGAATGATCTAATGAACGCATGAGATGCTTTGTGCTTTTAGATTTTATTCTTATCTAAAACTTTAAAATTACATGTCTCTGGATCTGCTGTTTGGATTTTTTGTCTCATTTAATTTAGTACATTGTACTTTATTTTTCTACATTTGTATGGGATTTTGTGTGGTGTTTTCAATTTGTCATTGTTTGAGCACCGCATAAAAACTTAACACAATGCCTCTAAGTTAAACCTGATTGCTTTTCTGCTAAGGTACCAGAGTTTTATGCACAGGTTAATTTTGTGACTTTGTGGTTCATCCTGACAAGGATTGTGGTTGTTGCTTGAGAAGGACTTCCACCCCCCTCAATCAATAACCCAATTTCTTACAGCACATTATCAGGTTGTGCTATTCTGGGTGAAAGTCAGGCTGACCGTGATGGAGTGCGGGTCAGATACAGAAACCAGGTTTGTCCAGCCAATGAGTTACCTGCTCAAGTCCGGCGTGAAGAGTTCCATTTGTGTTGGACGAGGGTGTGAGTCCTGTACATTTGATGCTGTACTGCAAAGAATCAGGCGTTGCTGGGGCTTCATGTTGGTTAATCAGTGCGGACATTTGCCGTCAGCGGGAAATGCAGATCAAATGTTGCCAGTCTTCCCAGATAGTCACTGTCGGCTCAAAGAGCAGGTCCCAGTGGAACATTGCGTTATCTGTCAATGTGGGTAAGTGGGCGGACGTGTCCAGTTGTGTTCGCCAAAAGACCAGGCTTCAGGATCTTCTGCTTTTTCTTGTGGAGAAGTTCTCAATATTGTCACCCAAGGGTCCAGTCCCTTGGGAGCACCTCTTGGGGATCCCGACTCACTCCAGCAGAGGTCAGCATCAGGGCTTAGCCAGGTACAGGCAGAACCAGTTGGTGTTGGTCACCTGGGCAGTTACAGGGAGAAGCTTCATGCGTCCCTATAGCTCATGCAGGACATCAGCCAACCTACCCTTGGAGTCACTCCGGGTATCCTGGGACAAAGGCAAGCAAGTCCAATCTTCCTTCATCAGACAGCAAAGCAGTCCTTCAGGCAGCAGGGCAGTCCTTCGGACAGCAGGGCAGTCCTTATTTTAAGAATCTTCCACAGGTCCTTTTTGTGTTCTGTGGGCAAAGTGCTTTGAATGTAATAAAGGAAGGGTACAGCCTCTCCCCAGCCATCTTGCCAGGAAGAACCTCTATCAGCTACACCCAGGTCCCACATATTTACTGGTTGCGTCCAATACAGATTTTGGAGGGCGGTAATCATTAACAGGTCCAAGCAGCTGGCAACTCCTCAAAAGATGGGACATTTTCAAAATTATAATCTAAAATCGGACTAAAAACTATTCCCAATCTGAAGTTAGCATTTTTGATTTAAAATAAGTTTAATAATAAGAGTAGCCTACAGGAGAATATATATAAAAAAAGGAGAGGGACCCTTTGGTAACCGAAAGGACTAGGGTTCAAATATGAACAATTTTAGCACTATTGTCCTCTGGGAGAAATTATGTCTATGCGGATAGCTCTATGTTGATGATTTCACTCGCACACTATCGAACATATTTTCATCCAATCACATCCACACAATTCAATTCACTAGGTATTGGCACGAAAACTTTTTAGTAAATATAGTCACAATTGTGTTTATTAAAAACAAGACATTTTTCCATACATTATATCATAAAAATCATTAGGTTGATAAAGATTATCGACCTAAAAAAGTCAATATAAGGGTATTATGTGCTATGTAAACAACAGTCTATTCTAACATGATTAAAAACAGAAATCTATCACAATCATATAAACAAATATAAACAGTATATTCTTGCACGAGAGTATACAATAGACAATTGTAATTTGTCATTCGTGGCTACAATTCTCAAAAACCCAATTTTTCACATATACACCTTACTGCGTTACTCTCAATATGCATCTACGGCGATATGAAGGAAATGAATTTGTGGCTGTTAACAGAAGCGTTGACGCGTTTCGAAGGTATATTTCACATAGAACCTTCTTTATCAAGACAGTACTGTTCCTCCTCTCCTTCTTTTTTAAAAAAATTTGAGACAAATCATTCTACCTTTCCTTCTCGACACTACTGGTTCGGTCAACCGTATAATCTTCCTGGTCTGGCTATTTTCTTTTTCCTTCTGTTACTGAGTTTGTTCTTATTTTTTCATTAAGCGAGCTTCTGATTTTGCTCTGAATTAAGCACTACTGCACACGTTTTGTTCCAATGTTTAATTGCCTTTTAAAGTAGTCTTCCTTATTTATTTGCAGACACGCCGTGTGAGGATGTTCTATTTTGATTTTAACCTTCCTTCTATTTGTGTCTTGATGTTATGAATTTCTTGTATGCTTCCAATCTTTATTTAGGCGTGTTCTGTACGTCCGTCTAGATCTCATTTGTTCATGAACAAATGAGATCTAGACGGACGTACAGAACACGGTGAAGGTGAAGATAGTGAAGATAGTGAAGATAGTGATGCTGGCAGTGCTTAATTTGAGCCGGTGGTTTCTTGTGCTCCGCACCGGCACTTCATTTTCAGCTCTGGCGACAGTACACCACATGGTGTTGCTGTCTGACAAATTTTGAGATAAGCACAACAGCAGTGTTGAGTAAGTTAATGCACATTAAAAATAAATAAAACCTGTGGCTCACACCATTGTTATAGCTTTGGGTGGCCGGGAATATTGTGAATTGTCACTTGTTGGTTAGTACTTGTGTTGCTGTCATTGGCTGTACTGGCAGGAGCAATGGGCTTGAAAGGTTTTTGGTTGCAGCCATCTCTCTGCATTACTCCAAGGTGCTCGGGACAAGTTAAAAATGTCCTTTTTTTGTCTGGTAGTTGAGAATATCAAGCAAGTAGTTTTTTTTGTATGACCTATGCCAAACAACGATCTCGTTGGATCATCCCTCTTTGTAAACGTTTGGGTTTCAGGGAACGCCACTCTGCTCTCAAGGTGTGCACCAGTCACTGTGTCATGTACTCATCTCAAGATATCTGTTAGCAGATATCTGTTAGCAATAGGTCACACAAGGTTGAAAGAACTTTCAAAAAACCAATGATTATCTTTTGTACTTTTGCCATCCCATGAGCTTAATATGTCTGTAATTGCCCTGAATCCGCTTCCATTGATGTTTTATTTTAATGTTTTTTAAAGATTTTTTATGACTTTGTGAAAGCCTTTTTAGCTAAATGATGTTCCCTTTAAGTACTTTTATAAGAATATTTATGGACTTGGAAATATGATGATATTTGGATTGGTGGCTTGTAATTGCTAAAATAAACTTTTTTTTTTAAGAACAATGTTACATTTCGAAAAGTTAATCAGTATTTGTTATTTCATGTTTTAATTTGTACCTTTTATGGTTCAATGGAACAGAAACAAAGGAAATATGATGATGACGAGCTACATCCTATATACCTAAGATGAACTGAAAGATATTTAAGCGTTAAGTTCCGGACATGTGGGCACTTACAGCCGATAATTCCCCTCCCTGCAGATAATGGCACGACCAAGGACGCATTTTTTATTTTTTACAGAGTTTTATATAGCGCAAACTAGACCCGAGAAATCGGGTATCAGAGCGCTTCACATGATCACCAGTTTCGTTACAGATGGAGACATTCATTAGGTCTCGCCTGAGACAGGGCATGCTGTCTCTTCGAGACATTTAGTAAGTGGCTTTTAAAAGTGCCACCAGAGGCTTTTGGAGGCCTAAAGCTTGAGTGCACGTGAGCGTGCACGCCCGCAGCCGCCATCTGCCTTTCTGTCATGGCTCATTAAGCCTCCTCCACCCCCTTGTTTTCTGCTCTCACTACCCCCCTCCCTTCTCCCCCCTCCCTTGTTATTCTTAACTTCGGAAGCATCTGATGTGAATTCTTCAAGGAGCAATTCACTTCCGACTAAGCCAATGCCGCCTCAGACAGTAGACATTTTCTGGTACTTGTTGTGTGTTTCTTTTCGTCACATTTGGCATATAATCACTGTATATAACACTACACCATTAAACACTCTTAGATCTTTTTCACTATACGGTACTTTGTTGCACAGTGCCAGTTTTTGATTTAATTATGTAATTCTTAAATTTGTTACAATTAGCGTCCAGTTGTATTAACTTTCTCCACCCCTGCTTAGCTGTTTTTACACTTGTTGCCCCGTGTTGGGGTTTCCGTTTGGACTACATACAGTTGGGACGAGTTTGTGGGGTTACATTGCGCGTCAGCCTGTCCATGCAAGCCATTGTGCTTTACCTTAACCAGCACTGCGCTGTGATTAGACCATAAACCCTATCTTTCATTGAGATCGCACTCGCATCTCACCGTCTTTATGGCGTTTAGCTCCCATGCTCGTCAGACTTTAATGCGACCATAGGCTAGTTCACGCGTCTCCTTCACATTTTTATTCCCCCACTGCGCCGCCACTCTCATTTCTTTACTTCTTTCACTGTCCTCGGAACCTCTCCCGTTTCGGCATCGGATATCTATCCATGATTTGAGGCATTGTCGTGATTGTGCATGTCATGCTCTGCAGCAAAATTAAAGTTAATCAGTTTGCACTGTCATTATATTTCACGTTCACCGTAAAACACACGCATCTCGTGACTCCTAACGTAATCTAACTCAGTTACCTGCCTATAAAGCTGCTACTTGCACGTAGCCTGGTCTGTGCCCGTGTCTTCTTTGCTGCCTGCAACCACTACGGGACTTGCTGATGACATATATTTCCCCACATTTCATGATTTTCATAGTGACGTGACAAAGATTGCAAGCTTTTGTGAAGCTGCAACAAATTTCATAGACTTTTGCAAAGTATACCTTTCTGTGCAAATTGAATGGCCTCATTCAAAATATACAACCATCTTTATAGTCAGTGAAGAGGGTGGCCTCAGCAGAACAGGAATATATGTTTGCTATATGTGAATGCACACATGCATATTTAGATCAGACTCTTTATTTCCAAGAAATGCATTCTTACAGAAATATTGCACATTATTCAATTCATTGACATAAGCAATTACAAATATAAAATGGTATATAAATTAAAATATCTTAAAATTAATTGAGCGATCTGCAGCCCATTATCCCACACGTATCAAAATGTGTGAAAGCACAACAGTTTAACCAACACCTGCAAAGCTCATTCCATCATTTAAGGCTACAAGAGAGCATTATTCAGGCCTACATAACATAAACCGGCAGAGAGGCAATCCATGTAAAACAAGCATTGGCATTGCCAATAGGTCTAGCTTTTGGGACCTTATAAGTATTTAGTTATACAGCACAATATCCGTTGATGTTGTTGCACCAAGGATATTGTGCTGCAAAACTAAATACTTATAAGGTCCCAAAAGCGAGACCTATTGGCTATGCTAATGTTTGTTTTTGTGAGGCACGGGGAGATTAAGTGATTTGCCCAGAATCGTAGGATGCTGAGCGTCGTTCCCCCGCGTGGAGGTCGACCGCTCTAGCCGTAAGGCCACATCCTCTCCCCAAGTAAGTGCAGGTATAATAAGTGAGTAAGAATATTAGCAACCCTTCACCTTTGCTTTGCTGAAGGAAGGTGTAGGAACGATTGTCACAGAGAAGAAGAAAACATACACAAATAATGATACTTTTCTTTGGCTTATTGGGCTTCCCACTCAGAAAAAGCAAACGGTGGGGCTCAGAAATCACTGCTTTGGAAAAGAAGACTGTAGGAAAACCAGGGAGAATAAAGCCTTTTTTACACCACTCTTCAAGGTGAGAGCCAGCTCCTGCCCTTCTATGCTCGCTATTTACCCACAGCTTGCCTTAGGCTGAGGGTGGTAGGACTGGCCATGGGGATGTGGGCGTTTCCCACAGCACACCAGACAACAGGGAACTGGCAGCACAGAATACGTCCTTGGCAGGCCTATACAGGAGCTATCACCCACTCTGGGTCCCTGTATTTCATCTAGGGTGTTATTATTCAGAGAGGAATTATATCTAACTAAGGTAGAAAGCATCACAACAAATTACATTTTAAATGGAGGAGCAGGGGATCATGATTTTGTTTCCTAAATGGTTTGCTATTTGTAGAAGACAAAGCATGTTATATGTGTTTATTGCTAAATCCATGGATTAAAGGTCCAGTCTCTCTTCTGGTAAACTACTTTGCATTCTGTTCCGCACCGTCAACGTTTATCCCTCAGCAGTTATTCCCCTGTGCAGCCTCGAAATATAGTGTTCTACTGCAGGATCACTTTGTTCCACGATAGTAGCTCATATTAAAAGTTTAAGTTAACAGATGTGCAAAACGACTGATGGAAAATGCAACTTTATTGGTGTAATCCGTAAAAGGAGCAGCCATTACAACTTGTAAGATAAATCATGTAATAATCGTTTTTGTGCGTTGTAAACATTTTCTTACGTGTTTTTTGAGCTTAAGACTTAAACTCTTTTCCAGAAAGCTTTTTTACTGCACACTGAAATCTATCCTCACTTTCCTTTCTTCCTTTTCTGATTGTTGATTCTATTATTTTAGTTTCTTACCACTTCCTTCGTTAAATTAAGTTATTAATTCTCATTCTTTCTTGGTGTATTGATTGATTTGGTCCACAGAAGTGTACCGAAATCTAACAAGAGTTTTAGAAAATGGGCTTATACCAACCCTCTAATGTACTGAGTGAGTGCAGCCAATGAGTCGACCGTCCACAGCAGGAATGGACAGGCGGGCAGGGGAGACTACAAGATAATTGCTCCTGCAGGACTCTGTGCCACTCTGACTGACCATCCCTCTCGATTTAAGCTTATCTGGGGGGTTTCCACTTTACCTTTGTGGTTGTTCCATCCCTTGTTGTATAATTTCTTTATGTTTAGGTCTGGTTATAAACGGCTTCAGCAGTTTTACAGAAATTATGTGATCAAGCGACGATCCATTCCTATCTAGTGATCAATACAAGAAGCAATGAGGGCCTGCTGAGAGGTTCTTCAAACAGAGAGCGACATTTTCAGAACAGTAGCCAAGGGAAAACTTAGATAAAACCACTGCCTATTACCAAATTGTTAGACCTGTTATCCTGGATTCACCACACCATCCTGTTTAGCCACCAGCTAAAAATCCTTAGGATGACTTTCTCCCACTCTTTTTGCCTGCTTACCTCCTCTTTTTATTACTCCCTAAACATGGCAACATTGGTGCATACACCATTGACATTTCAGGGGCATATTCTCAGGAGCTATCGCCAAGTTATCAGCACTTTTGCGCAGCCAAAGTCGCGATAAATCTATCGCCCCATTCCCAAGCCGGTGCAAAGAGCCGACATCACCAGTTTTTCGGCGATAGCATCCTCAAAAAACATCGCCACGGATGACCCCGGCAACTATCGGTAATGAGATGCAGAGTAGGCGTTTCCGAGCAAAAAGCCGTGAAAATACCACACCGTAACATTCTCAACGACCAGCCAGATAGGCGATAAGATCACAAAACATGCGATAAGGTGCGTTAGCAGCATGAATTCAACACCTGCTCTGACCTGGTGCAAAGTTGGTCGACAACCTGCACCAGAACAGGGAGCCCAGCCCAGAGCCACACCTGAAGAACAACAGATGACATGGAGCTACTGGACAAGCAGCTCAGAGCCCCAACAAGGCCACAACACCCACCACCACCACCCCCTAGACCGCCACAGAGGCAGCACAGACAAAGACAGCAGACCTTCAGGAAACGCATCAACCTCACAAACTTAACACCAGAGCATGTCATTGCCCACTACAGACTCAAAAGGACTACCATCCTCTGCATCCTGAACATCATTGCCCACAGGCTGACGGCACCAACACAGCAGATAACCAACATCCCTCTGCAGACAAAGCTGCTGGCTGTGCTGCACCTGTTGGCCTATGGGACTTTCCAACCCACAACTGCCAGAGTCGGAGGAGTCTCACAGCCAGCCCTATCCAAGTTCCTCAAACCTGTCCTGGATGCCATCCTCAGCATGGTACCCCAGTACCCATACTTCCCCTACACTGCGCAGGAACAGCAGTAGACCAAGCACGGCTTCTATGCCATAGCTGCATGCCCGCACGTGTTGGGGGCAATTGACTGCACACATGGCCTACTTGTGCCCCCTGCTGACATGGCATACAATTACCGCAACAGAAAGCACACACATTCCATCAATGTGCAGGCAATAGTGGACCACTGGGGACTCTTCACCAATGTTGTCGCCAACTACCCAGGCAGTGTGCATGACCCCTACATCTTCCGACAGTCCATTATCAACCGGCGCTTCCAGGATGGCACCTACGGAAATGCAGTGCTCGTTGGTAAGTACCAAATGAACACACCACACACCTCCAATCCACAATCATGCAACTCACAACTCTGGCAATACACATGTTACAAACTCACATACAACATGCCAAACAACATGCCCACCCACCAGACAAAACAGCACAACTGACTGTGGCAACCTGGCCTAGGCATGTACATGAGCCATCAACGGCATGACACCTCAGCCACACAATAGCAGAATGTGGGGAGAGGTAGGAACCAGGCATGTGAAAAGGAAGCAAGTGACCCATGAATGAGAATGTTCACAATGCCAAGTGTGGTGGGGATGTGCTGGACAGACTGCAGTATGCAGACCACAGACATATCCATGTCGACATATAATGCTGGTGTTGGTAGTGTTGTGGACAGTGGATGCAATAATTTCACCCCAGCCAGTGGGGAAGATCACAGAAATGTTTTACGTCCCCCCTGTAAGCGTGTGCAGAGTGAGCTGGCCCAGCGTACACCAGGCTAGCGTAGGGGTGTGAATAAAAAACACATATTTCGGGGCGTGGTTCTCTTCCGGAACGCCCAATGTGTCTGCCAGGGCGGCGCCTCTCACCCAGCAACAAGGCCAATGCCGTGTGCGGCCATGCCTGTGATCCTGGGTGCCTGTCGCAGCCCGGGCCGATGCTCCCAGGACCAGTCTCGTCCGCCCCTGCGCATTCCAGGCCTCACTGCTCACCTGCCGACAACTCTGTGCATAGCATTCTGACAACACATGTCTGTGGGCCCCTGAGGACATCTGCCTTTGGCCTACACACCGGTCCAGCAGGCTTCAGACAAATCCAATCCAGTCAGACCCAGGCAGGACACAGCATCGTTGCAGGGTGCCCCCTCCTTCGTCAACCAAAAATCTTCTCTACATGCCATTCCAATGCCGTGTGTTACGGATCAAGAAGGAGCTGGCTGTACAGCAGTTGCCCCACGCTGACCGCTGCCTCCCGCACACACTGCAGTCGAGTAGGACACACAATTGGAACTGAGTCTTGATTTGTTCATTGCAGAGTTAATATCATTGTACAGGCCTCATCGCAGACTGCATCCCCTCACAGCTCTGGTGCCACTGATTCTGTGCCATGGGAGTCATGGACACTCTCCCGTTGAACTTTAGTTGGCGTCTTAGTCTATGGCCTGGGGTTTGTCTTCATCATGTAGCTGATACTGACATGGTGGGAAAAAAGGAGACTGTAGCATTCAACTCCTCCATATTGCCTGTTTCTGCGTGCTTCTGCCCTCTGCATCATGCCCTGGATGGAAACCTTCCATTGTCCCCCGTAACACTCCGCGACATTCTGCTTGGACATCAACGAGGACCCGCTCAGCACTAGTGGCCCTATCTCAGTGCACCACAAGTCACTGTCCCTTGCGGGTGTGCCTGTGCCGGCCGCAGGGCATCCGGGACCACTAACTCTGTGCAGCTCATGTCATGGACCCTTGGTGTTTGTACTTTGAACTTCTGATTGTCTGATCACTGTTGTAGTTGTTGCCAGCACCAAGCAACCCCTGAGGGGTTGCTTACACTACCCAACACCCATCCAGCACAGGCGTCACTGGATGTGTGATCCTGGCAATAAAAGAGGCCGGGCGCACATGCCCGTAGCCAGTATCACAAATTCTCTCAGTGTGTCCGTGTGGTCATTATGTATTCATGAGGGCCCCAGGCCATACCACATCACATTGTGCTATGTACAGCGTGCGCAACTTTGTCACCTCAGGCAGTGGGGGAGACCTGGGACATGTAGCTGTGCCGAACCCCCTGTGAGCGTAAGTGAATGGACCGGCATACAGCAGTACGGCGTAGGGGTGTGGTCATTCAACACGTGTCTCTGGGGGTGGTTGAGTTTAGGCCTTGACAAGGAGGTAACGGATGCGTGTGTCTCTGGTGTAGTGTCTGCGCCAGCCATCACGCAATATGCAATGTTGCCATGTAGCATGCCCACGGATTGCGGCCTCGGCTGAGGGGTACATGAGGGTGAGCAAGACTGCCTGGGGTCCAGGATCATACATGCCAACTGTAGTGTGTGTCACTATTTCCACAGCATAAGCCAGAGATCTACCCTCAACCACAGGGCAAGTTCAGCCAGGCATGAACTCTACATCTGTGTCCGCCCTGTCCTTACCATAGGTCTACACACACCTGGCTGCCCACCTTCAGGGCACAACATCACTGTGTCGTTGTAAGGCTTGTGGACATGACAATGGTGTGCGGTAGGGCTGCAATTGATGCAACCCCGCTACGCACACTAGTGAATGGGCTTGGGGGGAGGGAGGAGCAGCAGTGAGGCTACATAATACACATTGATGCTGCTCATTTGTAACAAGTAGTACATGTCATACAGGAATCACAAGGTCACACATATCACACACCAATGAACCAGTGAGCCTGGCAACACATCATGCAGAACCAACTATTGACTCATGTCTCTCTGCACTGTCACAGGTGACCAAGGATGTGCACTCTGCACTTGGATGATGATGCCCCTCCGAGCCCCGAACATACAGGCCCAGAGGCAGTACAATGTGGCCCACAAAAGCACCAGGGACATTGTGGAACACGCATTTGGCGTGTTGAAGTCACGTTTCAGGTGCCTGGACATCACAGGTGGATGGCTCCTGTACAGCCCTGATATCGTGTGCAAGATGATCGTTGCATGTTGTGTGTTGCACAACATATGTGTACGCAGCAAGGCACCATGGACGATGATGATGAAGATGATGCAGGTGGATCACACCCCACTGCAGCCGCAGCAGGAATAGCCCGCAGGAACACCATCATTGCAAATTTCTTCTGATGAACACATCACATTGTGACAGTCCTTGGCAATTATGGGACAGTACAGGATAACCACAGGCACCGTATTTGCAAATAAATCCATTCCAAAGTAACATTCCCTAAGTACATGTCACTCATCTGTTCGGGCACATCACTCAGACAGGTGTGAGTGCGACATGTGTTGATGACGACTTTATGATATTTTCATGGATGGTTGGTGTGTCACCTCTGTGCAGAGGGGCTGTTTGGGGTGTCACGTATTCGAAATGCCAGTTCTGTGTGTCACAGTTAGTAGGGTATCCCACTCTTCGGCGTTTCACGTGTGTCCAAGATCATTCCATTTTGGCTGCCATTTGTGACCTACAGGTGACAACAGGGCTCCTTTTGTGGTCAGTTATGTACCACCATGATGCAGGGATGCCATGCTGTCATTATTTATTGATTATGGCAATGACAAGTCTGTGTGCAGGGGGGTTGCTTGTCCCTCTGCAATGTGAAGGGGAGATGCGGTCTCACTATGTGTTCCATGCCTGTGTCTGCATTGGCGGTGTTTACATGCAGACTGCATGTCAATGTACATTGTGACTGTGAGGAGATGCCTATGTAATGTGGGAGAATGGTCATTTGTTCTATGCCACGGATGTGGGGTTGTGCTCGTATATTGTCATCTCACAATTTTTTTATGGTGCCTTTTCCCGCATGACGCGTGTAGGCCTATTGCTGGTTATCGCTGATTTTGTTTCGCGATTGGCCTCATCACAGCTTTTTTTGCGTTTGTGTTTTGCATTTTTGCGGCGTCGCATTGGTTTTAACGTGGTCATTTAACGCGTTGTGGTGAGGCGATCGCATGTTGCCGCCGTGTTGAGAATACCACGTTAACACTGTGTTATTTTCCCACGATAGACTGCGATGTGAAGAGTTGCATGAAGCTACTTTTGCGGTAGTTATCACTCGTTCTTGAGAATATCCCCCTTAGTTTACATGCAAGTTCCTTGTAAAGAGGTATAGCATTTCCCAAGGGCCTGTAACCTAAATACTACTAGTCGGCCTGCAGCACTCATTGTGCCACCCACACAAGTAGCGTCTCAGACCTGTATCAGGCCTGTCATTGCAGGGCCTGTATGTGCAGTTTAATGCCACTTTAACTTTCTATTTAAAACTGCTTGCTAAGCCTTAAACTTCTCTTTTATTACACATAAGTCACCCCGAAGGTCGGCCCCAGGTAGCCCACAGGGCAGGGTGCTCTGTACGTAAAAGGTAGGACATGTACTGGTAGGTTGTGCATGTCCTGGTAGTGAAAAACACCTGAATTTGTTTTCATTACGGTGAGACCTACTCCTCTCATAGGTTAGCATTGGGAATTCCTTAATACACTTTTAAGCTGTAATTGCTGATTAGAAATGAGTAGCTGCATCATGTTTTATATTTTTGGAATGGTAATGATAAATCCTCTTTATTGGTAAAGTTAGATTTAACATGATTGTTTTAGGAAAGCCACTTATATAAAGTGAACATTTCTCTTATCTTACTGCTATGTGTGCCTGCAGCCTGTCTTCAGTACACGTCTGAGGTAGGTAAACGACTATGATTTGTGCATTCCCTCTAGACAGCCACAAACACAGGAAGGGTAGGTGTGGCAGAGAAGTCATCTGCATTAGTTTGCATTCTTATAGCATTTCCTGGGCAGGAAGACAGGTGTGAGCCGACACTTACACCTGAATAGGCAGTTTCCTCTTCCCCACACAAAGAGCTGGTTACCCCGTACTGATAGTCTGGAGCCAGGGCTGGAAAGAAATGACCTGTGAGCACTTTAAAGTCCCTTTCTTTGAAGTCACCCCCACTTCATAGACCCAACTGGGAATAAGTACTATGGCTCTGACCCTAATACGATAGTACACTACTGGACCTGTGAAGGTCCTGCTGGGAAGAAGTATTGCTGTGCTGCTACAAGGACTGCCACACTGTGGATCTGCTACTCTGGAAGAACTGACTGCTTTTCCGCTCTGATGAGCTGCCTGTTGCCAGCTATTTGCTGCCCTCTGCCCTGCTGAGGAAAAGGAATGAACCCATCTCACTTCAGAGTGACTCCAATGGCTTGCTGGCTTACCCACTGTTCTGAAGTCTCAGGGCCATCAAAGACTTCCTACAACCATTAACCTGGATTCTGCCATCTGTGAGTCGTGCCTTGCCAAATGGTGCCAACCTAGTACTGGGCCCTTGAAAGGGCTTGTGTCTGTGCTGACCCAGCAGAATCCACGCATCAATGCCCGACGACATCGCTTTGATGAACTGTCGTGGCTCAACTACAATGACCTGCCGAGACTGACAATGACGCATTGCCTTCATCGCCAAGGGGTTCATCGATGAAGTCTTACTGAGTGCACAAATCAGAACCAACACATCGCCTCCATCCATGGGATCAACGATGACACAGTGCCTCTTTGACTCATATCAAGTATTTGATGTTGACGCTTCCTCCGTCCATGGTACTTTTTCATCGGGACCTGCGTGAGTCCTATAGCCGGCCTATCCTCCATCGCAGTCAGCCTGAACTTTGGATTTACCCCGGTCTAGCATGACCAGATGTCCCAGCTTTATGACTCTGAGCACTATATTTTCATTTAATCTTTAAAAATGTGTAACTCTGGCTCTACTCATTGGATTTTTGTAGCGTGTGGTCTTGTCCTACTCATAAAAATATAATCTATTTCTCTAACCAAGTGTGGAATATTTTTGTGGTATTTTCATTGTGTTTTTGTGTGCAGAAATACTTTACACTTGCCTCTTTAGATAAGCCTGACTGCTCTGTCCAAAGTTATCTACCATGTTTTTAGCTTACCCTAACAAGAGTGGTGGTTTCTGCTCGTACAGGGTGCATTTCTCTGTAAACCAGAAGCCCAATTTCTAACACATATATATTTATAATAACTACCCAAGTATCAATCAGCAACTGCAGAATGAAGAATCGCCCAGAATAATACTGACTTACGGAGCACTGAAGCATTTCAGACACTCACCCTTAGTCACAGATCTGGGTTAAATCCACCATCATTCTTTAGCTCACTTCACCTATTTGCCACTGGATTCAAGCTAGCCTGGCTAATGAGGGTTGTCCCAAGATGCTTGTTTCCTGTCCAGGGAAGACCTGGCTTGGCAGTTCAGGCTGGACTGTTCCCATGAAGAGCAGGGTAGAGACTGATTTGCATGTGGCTTTACCTGAACTGGGGTGACAAAGAGGGCTAAAGAACAATGATAGATGTAACCCGGATTTGTGACTGGGGTGAGTGTCTGAGATGTTTCATTGCTTGCCCTAAGCTGGCAGGGTATGTCCAGACGTGGGTCCCTTGCTCACTTTGCCATTTGAGTCAAGCTAGCCTGGCTGATAAGCGGTGTTACCCAGAACCGGCCCAAGAATGCCTGTTTCTGGTCCAGGGAAGACCTGGCTTGGCAGTTCGGGCTGGACGGTTCCCATGAGGAGCAGGGTCAAGACTGATTTTCATACGACTGGGTCTGAACTGGGGTGGCAAAGTGAGCTAAAGAACGATGATGGATTCAACCCAGATGTGTGACTGGGGGGTGAGTGTCTGAAAAGTTTCAGCGCTCCGTCCATCATCTCCATGTGTTTGCTAAGAATCAGGGATTTGTGAAGCACACTACTCACCCGTCAGGGTCTCAAGGGGCTGCAGGGGGTACATCGGGCTGCTCTGAGTCATCCGAAAAGCCAGGTTTTAAGGCTCTTCCTGAATGCTTGCAGTGTGGGGGTTCGTCTGATGCTGAGGGGAGTTTGTTCCAGGTCTTGGCCGCGATGTAGGAGAAGGCTCTTCCTCCCGTTTTGGCTCTCCAGATGCGGGGGATATTTGGGCAGGGCGAGGTCGGCGGAGCGGAGGTTTCTCTTGGGGAGTGGAAGGAGATTCTTTCATTGAGGTATTAGGATCTGGTGTTGTGGAGGGATTTGAAGGCATGCTTGAAAAATTCACTTTTGGAATCTGGCCGTACAGGTTTCTAAAAAGTCTAAACATGAATTAAGGATTACCGAGTAATGGTGCAAATCTAAACATGCATAAATGTGGTAATTCCTGACATATGGTAACATTCTTGACACAATGGCTTACGTCTCCTGAGGGATGCTGATACAATGGGACTAATTATTGATAGATTGTTATCTTTCCACCCTTAGTGTAATGCTCACCACCGACATATTGTTGGTAATGTTTTATATATATCATGGGAATGCAAGGCATACCTGTGCCCAGCACGGCTGTAATGTTTGCACTGTCAGTAATTGTATTTCCTGGCATATCATAAAATTATTGCTACAGTGCTTTAAGTTCCCACCTGCTAGCATCAATTTATGGACTAACTTATTAGCCCATTCATGCATTGAACAATTCATCCAGCCACTTACTGATTCAACCAACCATCTATGACCTCACGCACACTGTACGTATCCATGCTCTCAGTCACTTACTCATTCATCTGTTCCTCATAAAGTCTTCCCAGGTAATTATCACCTTCACCGATTCACCCTTTCGAACAACACACCTGCAAACAAAAATAGCACGAAACGCACAAACAGCGCTATAGATTCACATTCACGTTTAAAAGACTCAGAACCGGTTCACTTTGGAAATGTTTATTTTCTGGGATGCTTGCTTCATCATACTGATAAATGTTTTTTTGTATTTTTTGGCTACTTCACGTGCTGCTTTTTTATTTCAGGCTTGCTCACTTCTTGCCTTTTTATTGCATTCTATCATTTTTTTATTCTGGTTTTCCATAGTAACTATAAAGCTTCATGGAATACTTGTTCTCTTATTTTCTTGTTGGTATTACTTCTTAAAATCTTTTATACTTGCTTTGTATCATTTATTGCTTTTATTCTTACTTGTTTGGCTTATGGTGTGCTTTTTTTCTTTTTATAGTAGGTGCCACCCATGGGGTGGCATCCCCTCATGCCACTGCTTTGTATCCAATGAATGGAGTAAGGTGTGCTCAGCCTGTTTCACTCGTTTCTGCTGGATTTTCTGTCATCATTTCAACACGCATATTCACCATCCATGTTTTTAATGGGTCACTTTTGGAAAAGAATCCTCAAGTTGATATCATGGGATCATTGTGAATATAAAGTGCACATCCATAGTCATTTTGTAACCCATCCCCTTTCCTGCTTCATTTATTTAGGTGTTTAATATGCCCCTGATGAAGGGCCCCCACAAGCCCGAAATGCATTTGGACCAATAAAAAGAAACTTACTTTCTGCCATTTATTGATGACGCACGTTTTTGGGACTATATGAAAATATATTCGCCACAAAGAATTTATGAGAAATAATAAATTCAATTTCTGCAATCAACTTGCTTAAAAGGGGTGGCGCTTACTATATACATCATTGACGCTCATGGTTCAGTAAGCGATGCCCAATTTTCACGCACCACACTGTCAAATCTGCAGGTGTGCATGTACCGTCACCTCAGTTCTTTTCTTTTTTTCATGACTTTCTTCTGTGATGATTTTCTTTCTTTTTTATTTTTTGCTTCATTTTTTCTTGTCTTATTTGTTTCATTCTCCTAATTGCACTTGTTTTCATTCTTTATTTCTTTTATTGTTTATACTAGCTTTGTTTTCTGTTGCTTCCTATCCTTCCTTCCTTTCTTCCATCCTAGCTTCGTTCCTTCCTTCCATCCTTTATTTCTTTCTTTCTTTGTTTTTTTCCTTTCCTTTTCTTTTCCTTTCTTTCTTTCTTTTTCTTTTCCTTTTCTCTTTCTTTCTTTCTTTCTTTCTTTCTTTCTTCCTTTCTTTCTTTCTTTCTTTCTTTCTTCTTTCTTTCTTTCTTGCTTTCTTTCTTTCTTTCTTTCTTTCTTCCTTCCTTTCTCTTTCCTGCGTCTTAGATTTTTTACTTTCTACCTACCTTACTTGGTTTATTTTTGGCTTGCTTTCACTATTCTTTTTTTAATTTTATCTTGCTTTCCATCTTTCTTTCTTACACTGTTGTATTCGCTGCATTTCTTGCATGCTACAGTCTATTTGAAGAAATAATTCATTTCTGGAATGGGGTAAATATTGAAGTATGATACATTTTGTGTGTGTGTTTCCTCTTGTTTGCATGCATTAATACATGTTTGTTTTGTGCAAGCTGCAGTCTATTTCTAGTTGCTACACAATTTCATACAAGGTTAATATGAACATATGGGTTATCTTGTGAACAATAATTTACTCAGTGCTCTAGAGATTTCTACCCAAATCTGAACAAGAATTCCTAAACCATAAGACAGAGGTTTCTGATTAGCAAGTAACAGTAGACCAAGTCAATGTATAAAGTGTTCAGTGGAGTGGACCAACTAGGGGTGGCGTGGTCAGTGATAAAAGTATCAGACATAGTTCAATGTGACTGATTGCAACTCTCACAAGCTTGAAATGTCAGTATTCGAGTGGAAAAGAATACCTGATTCTCAATGACCTTATGTGAAGAATAATGTTCTTGTGTCCCTATTGCCATGGATGTGGGTAATATGAGTTCCTGCAAAGATACAGAAGTCAAGGGACAACAATAATTCAACAATTAGTGCAGTGTTCGTTTGATCCATACCTTTCTCAAAGAGCAGATTGCACATATATCAGCTTAGGTCCAGGCCAGCCGCCCACTGACCCATGTAGTTCCAAGTCAGGCTCAGCTGCCCTAGTGGTTCTTCATGCAAAGATCTTCTCTTCCATTGGCAGTCCAGCAGAAGCAGCTGTTTTTCCAATCAAGGCACATCAACACATATTCGCCAGTGTTCTAGACTCAAGTCCTAGCCTTTCAGTAACTGTATCTCACACAATCCAGATACTTACCAGATGAAAGAAGGTATTTAGCTGTTTTGTATCTCGTAAAAGAGATAGTGTTGAAAATGTCTGTCCGATCAAAATCTCACAATAAAAAAGAAATATAGGCCATATAGTACAATGCAGGGGAGGGAGCTCACATGGAGCCTTCAATTTGTTTTGCAGATGATATACCCAAGTTCATGGTCAAAATGGAACCCCAATAGGTCCAGTGGAGTTTTGCACAGCTGGTGGACTGCAGTGATTGTTATTTAAGTAGGCCGGATTTTCTGAACTGGGAAGCTCAAGCTGTGAAGGTAATGGATAGGAGATTGCTCTGCACAGCTGAAAAAGGGATTTACTAATTTTGATTTTTGGTGCATGTAATTCTAGTGCAGTTTTAAGTAAGACAAAGGATGAACCAAATTTTTTTGCAAAGCTGAGAGTTTTAAGCCAGGGGCTAAAAAATATTTTCTGGAATCACACAAATAACTGAGTAGATTGCCTATTGAAATGCCTTACTTGACCTACTCCAAGAAGAGAATGTTTCTAGATCCTATGAGAAGATGCATCGCAGTCTGATGCCTGCCAGAGTATTGTCGAGAGCTGTCTCCAGCTCTCCCTTCAGCGTCTACATTCTAGATGTTTGCTCCTAGTCACCTGTCTGGCCAATGAAGTCTACTTCCCACCTGAAGTAGGATTTTCTATAAGAACCCGAGGCAGAGGAAGTTGTTGTCTGAATGGAAGAACTCCAGTTTCAAGTTGGACCAGGACTTTCTTATGGGTCTGAAAGTGGAATTGCTGGTTCCCTCCTCAAACTTGGTAAAATTGACTGTATTCATCAAGATATCAGAAATTTGAAAAACAAATCACTCCTGAAGAGACAAGACAAGCTGCTAAGGGTCCAAGAAAAAGTAGTAATACCAAAATGTCAGTCTTGTGGAGCCTAAGCTTAGCCATCTATATTGTGAAGGCTTGTAATTGATGATGATTTGCAACCTCTAGACCAGTCTTTTTTTCAATAATAAATACTTTCAGTGGGATCAACCCAAATTAAAAGCCAACTACTTTCATGTGCTGACCACTCGCAGTGGGGTCATAGGTCTATATCAATACCAGGCAAAACAATTTGATAATTTTAGGTCTGACTTGGCAGTGCAGTTGTCTTCAAAACCTATCAATATCAATTATGTAAAGCCTACAGGATTTGGCACCAATAAGAGGACTAGTACTCTAACACATCACATGATTGGATATTTGGTGTATCATTCCACCTTCAAGAGCTTTCATTGGATTGTATAAATCTGAAAAATACTCTCAATCATAACACTGCTTGTCTAATTTATTTATTTACATCCTACATTATAGAAAGTAATTCGTTTTTTCTACTTTTTCCATGTTTTGACACATGAAAGCCAGATCTATTGGCATTATCAATGCTTTTTTAGGATTTATTTTCCCACCTTCAACATTATAATAGATAATCCCTATTTAGGCCATTGCAGCTGTTGCCAGACCTTATGTGATCAGCAAAAATAGAGCGTTCACAGTACTACTCAGAGAGGAGCTTAGGTTCCATCTATATGTTGGTTCTCCTTAGTTAAGGATTTGATTTTGAGAAAGTTGCATGGTACCACTGAAAATAATGGTTGCATTGCACTCTTTGGTTTGTGAAAAAGCTTATAGTCAAACATCAGAACCGAGTTGTTTGCGGTGGCAAGGGAATGTCCATGGCTATTGGCCTGTCTATTATGAAATGTTACAATAAAAGAGTAGGTATCACACATTTATTGTGAAATGCATATTTTAACAATCCATTTAAGGGTGGATTATTATTACTTTGTATGAAAGCTTGCAGAGAAGAAGGATTATGTTACAAGGAATCTCACAGATTACTGTAGTAGGCAGAAGTATAAGTGTTGAATACACCTTGTGACAAATTGTAGATCCATAAGATTTAGTCTGTAAGAATCCTTGTGAGAACCTCTTACAAGAGATAGTATTTTGCTGAGCCAACTGTAATTTTGTATGCCGTTGTAATTTTCTGAGTCTGATTTTTGCCTTGTGAGAAAACTTACCCAAAAAAATATAGGCCTGAGCTATTTATGGTGACAAGCTATAGGACTAGTTGTTAAAATTGGATAATTTATGTCCAATTCCTTAAATATGATTTGTTTATTATGAAAAGTTATGACAAAACCAGTTGTCCTGGATTATTTATTGGGAAAAACATTTGTTGAAGCCAATAGGCCTTTAACGGAGTATTGTTCTCACATTCTGTCACAGGCTACAAACAGGAATTTTGTTTAAATCATTTTATTAACACATCAACCTTTGCTAATTGACAGTATAGTAAGCGCACAAATACTGAAAGCTGCAAAAATAAATCGTTGAAAGAGGTGAGTGTTGCCTGAAGGATATTGAAGAGAATAAAAAGGCAGCGCAGGAAGATAAATAGTATAGTAAGTGGGTATGATGTTCAAAGGACAATTAGCCCATAAATAACAGACCCTGCAAGATACATCAATAGATGGTATAGTTTGAGGAGGGTTTCCTTAGTTGTAAGTTAAATAAATATGTACAATACCCGGAATCATTTAACGGTTATGGTCTCTACTTAGCCTGCGGTGTGGCATTGGTTATCACTCACTACAGCCTGTTTGAGAAAAGAACACGACATGTCCTTGAAGATCGGTGTTTGGTCATTCAGCCTATCTATAGGGTGCTCAAAGGCTGCTGTGATGGCCATAGTTTCAAGTCAATCATCTAGGCACAGTAGTTTAGCCTCTGCCAGAGTGAAGTGCATCTATCTTCTTTCATGGTTAGTCAGCCCTTATATCTCTTGTGTATCATGCAGAAAAGTCAGGGCTCCCGATGGAGTGGTTTTTACTGTGATGCCAGTTCATATTCTCTTGAAGAGGCCTGTTTTGTTTATGGTGTCAATAGTAAAGGCTATATGCCTTACTGGTTCATTAGGAAACGTTATGGTAGATTTCATAGGTTTGATCTGTTTATAATGAAAAGTAATGACAAAGGCAGTAGGCGTGTCATACTTATTGACAAAAACATTGGTGTAGGCAATAGGCTTTTACTAATGAATTGTTATCAAACTGCATTACATTCTTTAGCTAGGTATTCTGTGAAATGAAATCTCACAGATTACCGTAGATGGCAGAGTTTTGGTGTTGGTTACACACTCTGACAAATCATTGGTATAAACGATTTGCACTGTGAGCATCCTTGTTAGACCCTCTTCAGTGAGATAGTATTTTGCTTTGCTAGGTGTAATTTTATGAATGTATCTGACGGCTGCCTTGTGAGCAAGCAAACGCTCATTCCAGTAGGCCTGAGCTGGTTGTAGTGAGAGGCCAGTGATAACAGCTTTAGGCCTGATTGGTCCCTAGGAAAAGATATTTCAGATGCCACAGGTCTGATATGATTATGAAAAGTTATGACAAAGGCAGTAATCCTGATTTATTTACTTACTATTTAATACACATGGTAAAGCCAATAGCCTTTTAAGGGTGGATTGTTTTTGCACCATGATAATGCCTGCAGTCAGGTGTTTTGTTAAATGAAATCTCATACATTACCTTTGTTGGGAAATATTTGGTGCTGGTTACCTACTTTGCATTGTAATAAATCTTGCAGAATCTCTTCAGAAGACCTGGCAAGCTTAGCTGTCTGCCAGATTCTGCTATAGAAAATCATTAAATAATACATAGATACATATTTATACATATATATCCATATAGATACTCAGAGGGCCAGCACTTTTCTGTCATTGGTGTATCTGAATGCCATTTACACAATGGTTCAGTCTACATCAGTCATTGACATTCTTGTCCTGTGAATGGCGTCATTTTCTGAGCACACGTACACATCCACCTGAAATGCATGTGATTTGAGGTCATGGCTGGCTATCCATGCATTTAATTTAGTTTATCTACATTTTAGTTAACCATTCATGTGTTTGCTTGTCCTTTTTCTATTTTAAGTTTTCTTAAGAGCATACTACAGCTCTTTAGACAGTGTTAACAGGGTGCATGATTATGGCTCATTTCATATGCAGTACAGCTGTTATCAATGTCATTAAAAAGAAAACAACTGAGGCCTCTGTACTGAGCATAAGCTTTCCCACAAGGCAACCTTTAGACATTCAGTCATACCATTACATAGCATACAAAATTACAGTTCGCCAAGTAAAGTGATATCTCTCCTAAGAAGGCCTAACAAAGGTTCTTAAAGTACAATTTTATACCCAGGGTTTTCCAGAGGCGATAACCAGCAACACATTATTTGCCTACTATGGTAATCTGTGACATTCCATGTAATAAAATAACTATCTGAAGGCAGAATATTAACAATCTACCCCTAAATGCCTATTGGCTTTAACATATGTTTTTCAATCAATCAATCAATCAATCATGAAATTTGTATTGCGCACTACTCACCCGGAAGGGTCTCAAGGCGCATGAGGGAGTGGGTCTGCTACTGCTCGAACAGCCAGGTCTTGAGCTGTCTCCTGAAGGCGAGGTGGTCCGGGGTCAGTCGCAGGTGGACGGGCAGGGAGTTCCATGTCTTAGCCGCCAGGTAGGAGAAGGATCTTCCTCCGGCGGTGGTTCTCTGGATGCGAGGGACGACGGCGAGGGCGAGGTTTGCGGATCGTAGCTGGCGGGTGGGCGTGTAGAAGGTCAGGCGGTCGTTGAGGTATCTTGGGCCAAGGTTGTGGAGGGATTTGTGTGCGTGAGTGAGGAGTCTGAACGTGATCCTCTTGTTGACGGGGAGCCAGTGCAGGTCTCTCAGATGGCTTGAGATGTGGCTGTGTCGGGGGACGTCCAGGATGAGTCGGGCGGAGGCGTTCTGGATACGTTGAAGTCTTTTCTGAAGCTTGGCTGTTGTACTGGCGTAGAGGGTGTTTACGTAGTCTAGTCTGCTGGTGACGAGGGCCTGGGTGACCGTCTTCCTGGTCTCGGTCGGGATCCAGCGGAAGATCTTACGGAGCATGCGAAGGTTGTGGAAGCAGGCTGAGGATACGGCGTTGACTTGTCTGGTCATAGATAGGGAGGAGTCCAGGATGACGCCCAAGTTGCGTGCGTGGTCCGTAGGCTTGGGTGCGGTTCCTAGGGCCGGGGGCCACCAGGAGTCGTCCCATGCGGAGGGCGACGGTCCCAGGATGAGGACTTCTGTCTTGTCCGTGTTCAATTTCAGGCGGCTGATGTCCATCCATTTGGCGACGTCTTTCATCCCTTTGTGTAGGCTGGTTTTGGCGGTGTCGGGGTCTCTGGTGAGGGAGAGAATCAGCTGGGTGTCATCGGCGTAGGAAATGATGTTGAAGTTGTGTTGGCGTGCGATGGCAGCGAGGGGTTTCATGTAGATGTTGAAGAGAGTGGGGCTGAGCGATGATCCTTGCGGGACGCCGCAGATGACTCCGGTGGCCTCAGAGAGGAAAGGAGGGAGGCGTACTCTCTGTTTCTGCTGGAGAGGTATGAGATGATCCATTCCAGGGCCGTCCCTTGGATGCCGGTGTCGTTGAGGCGTTGGACTAGGGTGCGGTGGCAGACAGTGTCAAATGCTGCGGAGAAGTCTAGGAGGATGAGTGCCGCTGTTTCACCGTTGTCGAGCAGGGCTCGGATGTCGTCGGTGGCTGCGATGAGGGCGGTCTCGGTGCTGTGGTTGGCTCTGAATCCGGACTGTGATGGGTCGAGGGATCCATTCGTCTCGAGGAAGGCGGCCAGTTGCTTGTTGACGACCTTCTCGATGACTTTGGCAGGGAAGGGAAGGAGCGAGATGGGCGGAAGTTCTTGAGGTCGGTCGGGTCCGCTGTTGGTTTCTTCAGCAGTGCGCTGAGCTCGGCGTGCTTCCAGCTTTCCGGGAAGGTGGCTGTGTCGAAGGAGGTGTTGATGATGTCTCGGAGGTGGGGTGCGATGGTAGAGGCGGCCTTGTTGAAGACATGGTGGGGGCACGGGTCTGTCGGCGATCCGGAGTGGATGGTGTTCATCATGCGTGTTGTGTCTTCAGGGGTCACCTTGGTCCATGTCTGGAGGATGGCGGCGGGGTGCGTAGGTTCGACCGATGGGTGCGGGGGTGAAACGCCAAAGCTGTTGTGGATGTTGGCGATCTTGCAGTGGAAGTACGAGGCGAGGGAGTCGCAGAGGTCCTGTGAGGGAGTGATGTCGTTGTTGCCGGTGCTGGGGTTAGAGAACTCCTTGACGATGTTGAAGAGCTCCTTGCTGTCATGGGCGTTCTTGTCCAGTCGTTCCTTCAGAGATTTCTTCTTGGTGGTGCGGATGAGCTGTTGGTGTCTGCGGGTAGCGAGTTTGAGGGCGGTCATGTTGTCGGCGGTCTTGTCGAGGAGCCAGGCCTTCTCGAGGGTGCGGCAGGCCTTCTTGGAGTTCTTGAGTTCGTCGGTGAACCAGGGGGCCTTCTTGCTTCTGTGCCTGGTGAGTGGGTTCTTCAGTGGGGCGAGGTCGTCGGCACAGGAGGTCAGCCACTGAGTGAGGTTGAGGGCTGCTGTGTTAGGGTCCGTTGTCCTGACAGGTGGGTTCTGGCTGAGGGAGGTGGCGAGCTGGTCGACGGTGATCTTGCTCCAGTTCCTGTGGGGAACCTGCTTCGGGTGGTGGTGGACCGTGTTCTTTTTGAAGCTGAAGTGGACGCAGCTGTGGTCAGTCCAGTGAAGTCCGGTGGAGTGGCTGAAGGTGACGTGCTTGCTGGATGAGAAGACGGGGTCAAGCGTATGGCCGGCGTAGTGGGTGGGGGTGTTGAGCAGTTGCTTGAGCCCGAGGTTGGCCAGGTTGTCCAGCAGGGTGGTGGTGTTGCGGTCGTTGTTGTTCTCCAGGTGGAAGTTGAGGTCCCCGAGGAGGATGTAGTCGGCGGAGGGGAGGGCGTGGGGGCTGATGTAGTCCTTGATGTCTTCGCAGAACTGTGCGCGTGGTCCCGGGGGTCTGTAGGTGAGGGTGCCTCTGAGGGTAGTCTTGGGGTCGGTGTGGATCTGGAAGTGCAGGTATTCGGCGGCGTTGAACGCGTCGGTGGAGTCAGTCGAGATGCGAATGGTGCTTTTGTGGACGATGGCGATGCCCCCTCCGGTCTGGTTGATGCGATCCTTCCTGATGATCTTGTAGCCGTCCGGGATGGCTATGGCGATGTCGGGGGCTGAGGAGGCGTTCATCCAGGTTTCCGTGAGGAAGGCGACGTCTGGAGATGCGGTGTCGAGGAGGTTCCAGAGTTCCACGGCGTGTCTGTGGACGGAGCGGGTGTTGACCAGGATGCACTTGAGGTGGTTGCTGTTGTCCGTCTTGGTGGGCGTAGTGCCTGTTCGGAGGCAGGAGAAGTTGCAGGATCGGCAGACGAAGGGTCCATGGGTGCGTCGCGGGGACGCTTGGTAGCATCTAGGTGCTCGGGCGGTGTTGAGTGCGATGAGTGTGGCGGCATCGTAGGTCCTGCGGGGGGGGTGGCGGACGCGGGGGCCAGGGGGTCTAGCACTGGGCGCGGGCCAGGCACGGACGGGCGCAGACGGGCTTACCTTTGGCGCACCTTCGGCGCTCACTCGGCGCTCCCGCTGCGCGCGTCCGCTGTGTGGTCGCTGAGGGGGCGTCATAAGTAGTGAGCCGGGAGGGAGGGTCAGCTGGGAGGTGGGAGGCTGGGTGGCCAATGGGAAGGAAGGGGAGGCGGGACTGCGGGGTCAGCGGCGGGAAACCGGAACTGGGAAGCGGGAAAAGGAACGCGAGTGACCGGGGCAGCGGCGGCGGTGTGCTGGCGCGAAATGGGCAGCAGAGCAGGCAGCGAGCGGAGGGCAGTACCTGCAAGCGGCAGGGCAGAGGTCAGCGGCGGCGGATGAGGTAAGTGGTGTCAGGGGTGTCAGCGGTAACAGCAGGCAGGCAGGCAGGCGTCAGGTAGCAGCAGCGGAGGGGGAGCGACCGCCTGTGAGGTACAGGGGATCACAGTGACCAGCGCGGAGTGGACCCCTTAAGTAGTGAGCCGGGAGGGAGGGTCAGCTGGGAGGCGGGAGGCTGGGTGGCCAATGGGAAGGAAGGGGAGGCGGGACTGCGGGGTCAGCGGCGGGAAACCGGAACTGGGAAGCGGGAAAAGGAAGGCGAGTCACTGGGGCAGCAGCGGTGGTGAGCTGGTGCGAAAATTGGCAGCAGAGCAGGCAGCGAGCGGAGGGCAGTACCTGCAAGCGGCAGGGCAGAGGTCAGCGGCGGCGGATGAGGTAAGTGGCATCAGGGGTGTCAGCGGTAACAGCAGGCAGGCAGGCAGGCGTCAGGTAGCAGCAGTGGAGGGGGAGTGACCGCCTGTGAGGTACAGGGGGTCACAGTGACCAGCGCGGAGTGGACCCCTTAAGTAGTGAGCCGGGAGGGAGGGTCAGCTGGGAGGCGGGAGGCTGGGTGGCCAATGGGAAGGAAGGGGAGGCGGGACTGCGGGGTCAGCGGCGGGAAACCGGAACTGGGAAGTGGGAAAAGGAAGGCGAGTGACCGGGGCAGCGGCGGCGGTGAGCTGGCGCGAAAATGGGCAGCAGAGCAGGCAGCGAGCGGAGGGCAGTACCTGCAAGCGGCAGGGCAGAGGTCAGCGGCGGCGGATGAGGTAAGTGGCGTCAGGGGTGTCAGCGGTAACAGCAGGCAGGCAGGCATCAGGTAGCAGCAGATTTCACAATCAATATGCCAGGCCTACAGCATTTTTAGCTTCAAACAATCAGGCCTATAAACTCTATCATTGAATTGTCAACATAAGCAACTCAGTCCTTCTGCGTTAGTTCATAAGCCTTCCCACTAGGCAACCAATGGGTGTACTGTAATACATATACAGATTTGTACAAAATACAATTGTAAAAACAAAACAAAAAATCCCTACTGATAGAGCCTAGTAAGGATTACCATAGTGCAAATCATGTATACCCATGATTTGTTCAGGTGGTTCACCTGCACCAAATCCCTTGTCTACTACAGTAAAATGTGACATTCCGTGTAACAAGATGCCTGTCTACAGACGTTAGCACAGGGTAATAACAATCTATTGTGAAAAGTGGTTTGCCTTTAGCAGGCAGGTCTTGCTTTTCAATTAAGTAAGGCCTACTTCCTTTCTCATAATTTTTAATTATAAACAGATCACACCTAAGGAATCTGATTTTTTTTTTTATTTTTTTTTTTTATTGTTTTGCTCAGGGAAATCAAGAGAAACATTATTACACTGAGAGAAAAAAAAAATAGTCATACAAACAAGAGAGAAGGACCTAATAATCACTGCAAATTCCACATTACTAACAAACAACTATACATCCCAAAGTACAGGGTAAAAAACACAGAAGATTACAGCTTCTTCAATAAATCTCATCAGTTTCCCAAATCGGGCCCCATACCCGGAGACCTCTTCTTTTGGCTCTTTGCCCTTTACATTTATAAAGTGCCTTCTCTAAATTAAAAACATGATGAAGTCTTGCATACCATTCCTGAAAGGAGGGTGATTCAGGATCCTTCCAGTGAGTCGCAATAATTAAACGAAAAATGGCAGAAACCATGAAACAAAAATAAGCTTGGGAAGGATCCAAACATAAGCTGTCATCAATCCCTATTAAAATCAGAGTAGGAGTTAGTCGTGCTAAGCCACCAGTGACTTGATTAAGAAAATTCTCTATCTTTCCTTTGAAATTATCAAGCTGATTACACCCACTGAACATGTGAATTATATCTGCCGGGCCGTAGTTGCATCTAGGGCACCGATCAGTTTCCCTTTTCCCCCAGCTAAAGAGTTTAGCAGGGGTATAGTAAAGCCTAAACAGAGTTTTAAAGTGTTGAGCTTTAAGGTCAGCTGCGAGAAATATTTGTTTTGACAAATAAAGGGACCTGCAGATATCCACGTCAGGATCCCCGAGCGAATCTGCCCAAACACTTTCTGAACTGGCAATATCATCCTGGTTGTCATTCAACAAAATTAAGTATAAATCCTTTACTCGTGGCTGCCTATGCCCAAGCCAATCAAGTATCGGGATATTATCCAGTCCATTTATTTGGACCATTACTGTTTTAATAATCTCCCTGAATTGTAAATATTTGAAGAAGGTCTTAGTTTCCACCCCGAATTGAGTTTGAAGCACTTCAAAAGATTTTAACTCGGATTGCTCAAATAGATCTCCAATTACATTTATGCCAGCCTGTTCCCAAGTTTTCCCTAGATTATCGTAAAATAGGGGTGGGAACATAGACGAGCGCCAAATAGCATGATATCTGTGCAGCTTGGGGATCCTCAGAAGTTTACTAATTGTATTCCAGACATTCCAGGCGGTTCTAACAATTTTGAACCGCGTTCTTTTGTGCATGATCCCCTAAAGCCAACTCATAGATAGAGGGAGGAGAATCCCTGCTATCAATCACCGAAGTAATTCCTACTTCGGTTTTAGGCCGAAACAAACTAATCATTTGCTGCAACATTACAGCCCAAAAATAATATTGCATATGGGGGATAGCCAATCCGTCACGGTTTTGTGGCAGAGTCAACCACTTTATAGATCTTCTAATCTTTTTATACCCCCATATAAACTGAGAAAATATCCCGTCAATTTTTATAAAAAACTCTTTAGGGGGTTCAATTGGGATACATCTAAAAAGATAAAAAATTTTAGGGAACATAGTCATTTTAATGGTATTAGCACGTCCTATAATAGAAATGTATAATTTATCGATACGCTTTAAATCAGTGCTAATCTTAATTAGCACCTGTGCCAAATTAATATCCCAGATAGTTGCAACCACCGCATTTATATTTATCCCTAAGTAAATAGCCTCCGGGGACCTCCGAGCATCGTTAAATAGGGTATTACCAGAACAAACAATCTTGGTTTTAGCTGTATTCAGCCTGTAGCCAGATTGACTACCGAATTCTAATGCGAGAGCCTCAATACGGACCAATGCAGCCTGGGGGTCAGGGGTGACTATGGCAATATCATCCGCATAGGCTAAAACTTTAGTGCTAAATCCCCTAACCACTATAGGTTTGATAGCCTGATCATTGAGCATAGCTCCAATTAAAGGATCTATGTACAAAGCAAAAAGAATCGGGGAGCATGGACATCCCTGTCTGGTGCCACGTGAGATCTTAATTCTCCCGGATTCCATCCCCATCATTTGTATTTTTGCGTAAGGTTGTATATACATGGCCTTTAAAGCTGTCTGGATACGAGGGCCAAAGCCATTGGTGTTTAAGATCTGCCATAGGAAGGCCCACTCAACCTGATCAAAGGCTTTCTGAGCATCTAATAAGATCAAAGACATTTGACCCCCCGTCTGTTCGGTGATATCGAATAGAGAGATCACCCGACGCACATGATCAGTTGTTCCTCGAGCAGGAATGAAGCCATGCTGCCATGGGCTAACCAGGGAAGCTATTATTTTTGATAGTCTATTGGCTATGATTTTAGAATATAGTTTCTCGTCAGTATTTATCAAAGAAATTGGTCTATACGAGGCAGGATCTTCAGGTGGTTTCCCTTTTTTCAAAAAAACAATTAAGTTGGTGTCCTTCCAAGAATGAGGTGTAGTGCCATGATATTGTACTGCTAAAAACAAGTCCAGTAACATATGCGCTAGCTCAGGCTGCAAAACTTTATAGATTTCTATCGGAATTGCATCCGGACCAGCAGCCTTGCCCGATGCCATGGACTGTAATGCCACATTAACTTCAGCTTGTGTGAACTCTTTTTCCAATTCCTGTATAATTATAGGAGGAGGAGTAACTAAGCGCTGCCCTGCTACTATTTGAGGATCAATCTCAGATTTATAAATATCACCATAAAATTCAGCAAAAACTTGAAGAATATCCTGAGGATCAGTTACTCTATTCCCATCCCGCCGTTTAAGCTCCAAGATATTATTAGCAGCCGTCCTCTGTTTCAATTTTAATGCAAGATGTCTTCCAGTCTTTTCCCCATATTCATAATTATCCCTAGCTCGTGTTTGATATATTTTGGCATTCCTATTGTTATATATTCCATTTAATTTGACTTTGACCCTTATCACTTCTAGTTCAATTAGCCTCGCTGCATCCTTCTGTTTACTTTCAATAGTACGAAGATGTAATTCCTCATTCATAGAGAGATCAGCCATGAGTTTTTGCACAGCCACCCTATGCTCTTTCATAAGATGTCCAGCGAAACTAATGATTTCCCCCCTTATGCATGCTTTAAATGTATCCCAAACAATTTCCCTTGATGCACTATACCGATTTGCGTCAAAAAATTGCTTGGTCCATCTCCTAAGATGATCTAAAAATCCTTCAGTTACCAAGAGTTTCCTATCGAAGGACCATTTGCTAGGGCGGTTCAAATATTCCAGAAGCTCCAACTCAAGTATCAAAGGGTTGTGATCTGATAGCATCTTTGGGAGTTTCCGTATATTAGCACGGTCTATAAGGGAGGTAGATATAAAAAAATAGTCTAACCTGACATATTTCTGATGGGGGCAGGAAAAGTAAGTATAACCTACATCTCCTACTACCTTTCGAGTCCACACATCAGCTAATCCATGGCTCGCTGCTAAGGCTTTAAGGGCCTTAAATCCCCTTGGCTTCCTCCCATCATACCTTCCCAAAGAGATATCCGATATGCCTAGATGAATATTAAAATCCCCACAAATTATAAGGGGAGAGGGCCAGGCTGCTAATTCAAGCTCCAACTCTACCCATAAATCAGAATCATCAAAGTTGGAGCCATAAATTGTGCATAGGGTTACTCTACAAGGTAATAGGGCTATAGCCCATCTCCCCCACTTATCTGCTAAGGTTCGCTCCACATCAGGCATCCGAGTGGTGGTGTGGATAGCCACTCCTCTTGTGGTGGTAGTCTGCCGTGAGCAAATCGTCTGCTTATATCCGGGAATACTATTTAGCCCTCTCTTCTGGAAAGGTATATGGGTTTCCTGTTGACAAATAACATCCACCCCCCATGAACGAATAACTTCAGCGGATCTATACCGTTTACCAGCATCGTTCAACCCCCCTATGTTCACGGAACAGATTCTCAACTTACCCATCATAATAACTTTTATTCCTGTGCAGTGACTTTAAACATCTCAATAACTCAATAGCAAACAGACTATAATTTTTTTCTGATTTCCCTGATTTCCCTGACCTTTTTACTCCACCCCCTTCCCTTCCCACCCCACTCCCTAACCCTCGGCTCCCCACCCACCCCAGCCATCCCACCCATCCCACCCGCCCTGTAAATGAAGGCAACAGACCAACCAGGTCTGTGGTGGATGAAGATTGTGCTCTCCCGAAAACATAACTTAGCTATCCAATACCCCTATTTATCTAGAATAGCACCTCCCATGACCAGATAGTCCTATATATCTGTATAACACCCGTCCTGCAGAAGGAGGAAACAAAAAGAAGGGGGGCAAAACAGAATACAATATTAGATTGGTTACACCTAGGATTTAGCCTTCCCTCCTGTATCCAAAAACTCCTTTGCCTTTATCTCAGACGAAAAAAAGCTTGTAGTATCCCTCCAAATTACTTTTAAGCGGGCAGGGTTTAAGAGAAAGGCCTGAGCTCCCTTCTCTTGGAAGGGCTTGATCATCTGGCGTAAACGCCACCGGCGCTCCACAGTGACATGGCAAAAATCGGGTCTGACAAAAAAAGAAAACCCCTCAGCTTTTAATTGGGCTTCTGGTCTAGCTCTTTCAAAAACACTCTGTCTTAGCAAAAAATTCCCAAAATAAACCAGTAACGCCCTGGGTTTAGCATTAGGTTGAGCAGGTTGACGAATGGAAAAAGGAACCCGATGTGCCCTTTGTACCTCCTTATGCCAATCCCAGCCAACCATATCTGGCAAAGAGGTCTGCAATAGTTGAGCAATATAAGTACGAGGATCAGACCCTTCCCTTCCCTCCGGAATACCCAAAAATCTCAGGTTATTCCCACGCTGGTAATTTTCCCCCTCCTCGAGTTTCCACTGAATGTCCATAAGTCGTGCCTCATGAGCATCCACTTGACCTTTGGAGCCAGCAACCTCTAGTTCCAAAACTTCTGTCCGAATCTCAATATCAGTCATACGGTCGCTTATATCCTTACAAGTCTTTGCGACCTTCCTGATTGCCCCTTGAAGTTCACGATAGGCATTCTGTGACCTCTTGCTTTCCATCCGGGATTCCTCTCGATGTGCAACCACACACTGCATAATTGACTCTAATGTTGGAGGAGCCGGATTAAGCCCTGGTTCCGATCCAATATTTGAATTAGGTTTAATAGTACCCATCAATTGGTCCCCAAGTGCGTAATCCCAATTCAGAGTCGCCTGCTTCTGGCCTTCAAGACTCTTAGGGCATAAATTCAAAGATCGTACCGTTGCTGCGGAGCCCGAAGCAGAGGGTAGCTTAGCCTTGTGTTGTGATTGCTGCTCATCGCTAGACAGGGTATCCCCACCCGAATCAGAGGCAGCATCTGACCAAGTTGCGTCAGAAAGAGAAAAAAAGTCATTTGCCTCTGAATCTAGATCTTTATCCCAGTCCCGCCGTGAGGTCCGATGACCCCTAAAGCTCCCTTTATGTTTTAAACCATAATCTGTCATCTGAGGGGGAGTACTCTGATTGTTTCCCATCAAAGCTTTAATCTGACCCGACTGGAGCTCTGTTTTCTGATCAGAGGGTATGGAGTGTGAGCTTTCCCCCCCCCACCGGTGACTCCGCCAAGTGCCCCTGGATGGGTTCCTGAGCCTGATCTAGACAAGGGTTCTGTTTATCAATCAAAACATAGGTCCGGGGGTCTAGAGGTGACATTTCTTCACGCCGGGAGTTCGCCTCAACAAGGGGCAGAGATAGTTCCTTAATCGGGCCATCCGTGCCTGATTCCGTATGCAGCAGCAAATTAAACATAGGCTCCTTCTGCCCCTCTTTCCCCCCACTCGGCTCCTTACCCGGCTCCTTACTTGGCTTCTCAGAGACCCCATCTCCGCCATCCAGCCCATTACCTTTCCTGTTGGAAGGAGAGCCTACAGCCTGTCCTCTAAGCAAATCGATTACGGACACTGAGGACCGGTGTGGCTGGGGCTGAGTGCCTCCGCCCTTCCCCTTCCTGTCCGCAGAGGTCTCCGGGAAAGCGCTGGGCTTCTGCTTACGTCCGCGAGCCGGGATGTCAGTATCCAAGGGTAATGCTGGTGGGCCCTGGCGATCCGCTGCAGCTCTATTTTTTATGATAGACTTTGGCCCCATGGTAAAAACAGAAATTGAAGCGGTGACCGGCAGATGGGAGGCACAGAGCCTCTCAACGCGCTCCAACCGAAGAATCTGATTTAACTTTTTCCAGGTAAACTGATAAGGCCTCTACCCTCTACCAGAGGTTTAACACTATATGTAACCCAGGCCTATGGTAATGTGCAGAAGCTAGCAACCATCATGCATACTTTCACAAAATTACAAATAGACACAAAATTACAGTTGGCAAAACAACATGCAGGCCCTCTCAATAGGGCCTAACAATAATGGTAACTAACATCACAACCATTGACTACAACAGTAAACTGTGAGATTGCATATAACCAAATATTTTTCTACAGTCTGTAACATAATGTGGCAGCAATCAACTGTTGGAGGCCTTCTGCATTCAGCATCTGTTTTTCACAATACATAAGTCGGGCCACTCCCTTTTTAATGAGTTTTCATAATGAACAACCCATACCTTTAGCACAGGGTTTAATATTTCCCTGCAAATCAATCATGCCTATAGCTGTTACTATTTGCTTGTCGCAATAACCAACTCAAGCCTACTGTAGTGAGCATAAGCTTTCCCACGATGCAACCATTAAGCATAAAGTCATAAAATTGCCAGTGTATACAGCATTACGCTTGGCAAACAAAAATAGTATCTCTCCTAACATGGCTTAAGAGGGATTCTCACAGTGCGCAGATTTTCTATACTTGTGGTTTGTCAGAGGGGGTAACCAACACCATAACCCTTGCAGTTTTTATTTGGTGAGGAAAGGCAATGTATGCACAGGTATCTTGATGGTATAACCAATGTCACCCAGAGCCAGCATGTATATTTTGAAGGCCTAGAATGAAAGCTTCAAGATAGCAGTCTTTTGCGCACCTTTCAGCTTTCAGCTATTAGTCATGATCCCAGGGCTGGAGATGAGATGCGCCTGCAGCCAAGGCAAGACATTGGGATCTATCAAATTAAATTTAGACAGGATGCGAGCCTGGGATTCCATTTTATCTAAAAACTTGGTGCAGTCATCGTCTCCCTGGAAAAGCAATAAAGACATATGGAAGACATTGGTAAATTTAGGTGTTGAACGGATTTGCCTTATAAGTTCAAATGAAGGTGAAACTAGATATTAGGAAGATCCAAGTAGGGAAAACTCTGAACAAGACAGTGACAGCATTGAACACCAGTAGGCCCCAAGTGGTGCAAATAGCCACACTCAGAAAAGAGGGCTTCTAAAGAGGCAAAAGAGAAGTGTCAATATAGAACAGGTCCATGCCCAACCCCACACCAGGAAGAAAGGTAAACAAGCATTGGCATAGCCAATAGGTCTTGGCTTTGAGTCCTTAGAAGTGTTTCGCCATGCAGTACATTATCCTGGGTGCTGTGCCACCAGGGATTTAAAAACTATACAATTACTACACACTGAGTCATGCAGTCTGATTCAGGAATACATGCTTGCCTCAGGAAACATCTATGGACACATTTCAAGGCTTTGTAATGCACAGACAGAAAGATAAGTACCTCGATGCAAGTCAGCAGATCTATAACATTTTGTGTGTGGCTGAATCACTAGAGTATCGAACAGCCTGAAGAATTAGCCTCAGGGGCAAGATTTGCTTAACACCATAAAATGACAGATTTAACACACCTCCCCCTGAAAACTATGCACTGCATTTACAAAAGCCCAATTGTTTGAGCAGTGCATGAACCGTGTTATATGTGAGTTCATGGACTGCCACCCTTCACTGCGTTGTATTGCAGAGGGCTGTCAGCATTATTAGAAGAGTAAAGGGTGCTGTCAGTAGTATTAGAAGAGTGCAAACGTGTTGTTAGTAACTTTAGAATGAGTAGTGCTGTCATTATTACATTACATGTGAGAGTGCTGTCAGTAGTATCTGAAGAGTGGCAGGCTGTCAGTAGTATTAGAACAGTGTGAAAGTTCTGTCAGTAGTATCAGAAGAGTGGCATGTTGTCAGACAACTTTCTGCTTTTGTTTCAGTGTTTCATAATAAACAGATCAGACCTGTGGCATCTTGCATAACCTTTCTTAGTCTAATCAGGACTTTATTGGTGCAGGTCACTATCATTGTCTCCGCCCTCCTGTAACTGATCATTAGCTTTTCCAAAAAGTGTCCATCACACAAACAGGGATAACATTTTAAAGATGTCCACAATTTCGTTTGACATAACAGTATACAGACCGCCACCCCATGCGGGTCTAATATAGTGCAGAACTTACCCCAGGGTGTGTCTGAGACGTGAACCCCCACCCCGCCTCCTGGAGGAGGCCATGACTTCTCCACCCCACACCATGAGAGCGTCATGTGGTGAAAGAGCAGTTGGTGATTCAGTTTGTGTGCAATAGTTTTGCGCCTCACCCCAGGACACCCTCACAGTTATTGCCCAGTAGCCTCTGACAGAACTGGTACCCAGCCAATGGGAAGTCGTTAAGCATCCCTCCCCATCCGTGCACAGGCAGCACGACCAGGGGCGCACCCAGACCCCTCTCATACAATGCATGTACAGATGCACCCAACCCCGGAGCAAATCCACCCCCTCACCGAACAGCAGACACACAGACCGGCATCAAGTTTTCTCCCTCGGATGTGTGGTCAGGAACGCAGTCTCCTCGTTCAAAAAAGAGTACAGTTTTCATACCGCACAATAAATACACCAGAAATAATTTGCTCCCTGCAAAGAACCAAGTTCGCTTCTGCAATAAAAGAGATGTGCTTCAACTTTCAAAAAAAGTTTAGTCCTGGAACTAAAAACGTTCTTAAGATATGTCAAGCAATTAACAGTGAACATGAAAGTATAGGAATTGAGTTTCTGTTCATTCCCACTTGCATTGACCTATGCTCCCCAGCGAGGCCTGCACTCGCACACAGGGGCACATCCCATCCCTTCACACAGGTATAACAAGCATTTGCAATGCAATAGGACTCGCATTTGCGTGAGTTTGAGCTTTTGGCATTGTAAATGACAATGCCTTTTATTTATGTTTTCGTTTTTAAAAAATAAATAAAAGGCATAGTTATTTACAATGCTAATAGCTTAAACTCTCGCAAATGTGAGACCTATTGCATTACAAATGGTTGTTTCATTTGAGGCAAGGATTTACCAGTCAGCCAGGTCAAACTACATCATAAATCTTCCTCTATCTGAAATCCTTGTGGATGTTTGCACTGTTTACAGACTGTCAAACGTCTTCATATAAATTAACAGGGGGTTGCGCTGTATTATGCAAGGGTAAATTGCATCAGTTGCTTAAGAATTAGGTCCCTGAGGTGCAAAGTGTGAAAGGTAACTTGTCATGCGGTTAACCTGAATGACTCATAGGTTCTCAGATAAACATTCAGGCTAATTCTCTTTTTTGGAAGTCGAAAATCTCCAGCGGGACAAAGCTGATGGCTGTAGCCGACAAGAGCTCACACTCAACTGTATCACTGAGCACAATATGTCACTTGATCACGTTTCACTATAAAACTTCACCTTATTGGCAGCTTTTTATTGATGTATGGGTATATATAAATTATGCAAATTATATAAAACAACGTAATACCCATCAAGCTGCTCTTTGTGTGTTCCTTATGGATAAAATTGCTCTGACATTAACTTTTGAGGATTGTAGATTTAAAATAAGATAATTGAATTACTTGTATAAGAAATAGTTACGCACACCCGACAGAACCATTGTTTCACTTTCGCAGAGAAGAACGTAGCGGGAGCTCCTGCGAAGTCAGGCCCACATCTTGGGGAGATTGACAATAAGGTAGGTCAGTGTCCTGTCTCAGTTCTGTCTCAGTTCTCAGAGTACTATTTGGCAGAACATTTTTTAAGTGCCAGGTTTTTGATTTGGGCTATCTGAGCACCTTTAGCACCACTTCCAATTGTCCAGGAGTGGAGGGGCACCACTTGGAGGATCAAGGCTCACACAGTCTGAGTCCAGATGCAGGTTCAAGATGGTTGGAGCCTTTTCTTTCATTGAGGCTGTGATCAGAAGGCTCGTCATCAAGCCCTTAGAGTCACTCTAGAACTATTGGGTTCAAGCAGGAAAGATGGACTCAAGCAGCAAAGCAGCCCTCTGGGGCAGCAGGACAGTCCTCTAAAGTACACAGCAGGCCACTACTAGCAAGGCAGTCCTCTTACAGTCCTTCCACAAGTCCAGAAGGGAAATGAAGAGTTGGTCTGAAGGCCCCATTTTTATACCTGATGCCAGCTTTGAAGCTTCCGGAGTTTTCAACCCGAAGAAGTGTCTGGAAATTCCTGACTCCCTCCTTGGTCCCAGTCTGTCTGCAGGCACAATAGAGTAGTGTGAGGTAGTATGTGTGTGAACTGTAGCAGTGTCATTGAACTGTAAGTGGGACTTTGCACAGCCAACCCATCCTGCCTTGGATGGGTCATCCTGCCAGCAACCAGTCTCTCTACTGTGTGGCCGTCTGGGATGAAAACACAAAGGGCAACTACACCTAGTCTTCTAACCCAGGTATCAGGCTGCAGGCACCTAGGGCCAGTGAGATGTACACAGCTTGTCTGAGGTCACAAACGTCCCGATTTGCAGAATCTGGCTGTTTGCAACTGCAAAAAAGCAAATTTTAATATTTAAAGGCCCACTTTGCATTTCGGTAACCTACTACCAAATCACAAATTGGATTTATGATTGGGTGTTAGGAAGAGGTGAGTTTAAGGCTTCCCTTCATTTTTTTTAATTTTTTTTACTTTATTTGTAATAATTTTCCAATATAAACTGTGTAGGCAATAGTAATAACATAGAAATATGCTAAGCATAAAATGTTGCCTGCTGCAAGGCTTCCCTTCATTATACCGAATCACAGTGGTATGAGTGAATGTTTTGCAACCAAAATGCAATCGCAAAACATTTGCATTTTAGCAACTACTTCAACTTGTGGGTAACCGATTCATAAATGGGAAGGGGTCCCCAATGGACCCCTTTGGGAATGCTTAGAAAAACATATAAGAGCAAGCAGTGGCCCCACGAAACACTGCCTATATTTTAAAAAAAAATGTATTAATCTCCGTTTTCTTTTTAAAACGCCTCCCATTTTCCTGTAAGGAACACAGGCTACATTGAAAAAAAATTTGCTTTATTAAAAAGCAATCAAAGACTTAGTGTTCTGCTGGCCCCAGCAGGCCAACCATACCTGTGATATTTGTGATTCCTTATGGGTTGCAACCTGAGACCTACCTCATGAATTTTAATGATGGAGGTCTATTTGCGAGCCACTGAAAATCACAAAATGTGTAAAATACCAAATAGCAAACCACAAACATTTGCTATTTGGTAATCGCAAACACGTACCTTATTACATCTGGCCCTAGATTTTTAGGAGAAGAAAATGCCAACTTTCTGAAAGTGGCAATTTGAGAATGATGATTAAAAATCCAACTTTACCATTAAAGAGGATTTTAAATTACAATTCCTCAGACACCAAACTTGAGATTTCTACCTGCTCCCAAACAAATGTTATTACTTATTAAATGTAATGAGGTAACTCAATGTAATCCCCCGGGAGAGGAAGGCCTCACAGTATTGGAAAATAAATTTGTACATTTTTCCATACCAGGACATATAATTCATGTCCAACCTTTTAGGAACACTGCACCCTGCCATATGGGTGACTTAAATGTATTAAAAAGGAGGTTTTAGACTTGACAAAGGGGTTATTTTGCCATGTTGTATTGGCAGTGTAAAACTGCATTCAGGCTGCAATGCAGGCCTGGGACTTGTATAAAGAGGGTACTTAATTGAGTGGCACAACATGTGCTATAGGTCCACTAGTAACGTTTAATTTACCAGTCCTGGGTACATAATATATCACTTTACTAGGGACCTATAAGTAAATTAAAAATCCTAACAATGTGCAAGTCAATTTTACCATGTTTTAGAGAGTAAGAAAAGCACTGGTTAGCAGTGATGACGTGCATAGGGTCCTAAGGCCAACAAAAACAAATTCAGCAAAACAGTAGGGGAGAAGGCAAAACCATTCTAAGGCTGATAGGTCTACACAAGGGCAATCAACTTATTATAACACCAAGTATGATTCAAGTTATTGTATCAACCTTAATTGGTTTACAACTCATAAGATATATTGATTTTCAATACATGGTAGAGAGTGAGAAATATAAAGAGTGTTTTCACAGTCAAAATGTAAACCTTTGAGCTTTGCCTCTCAAACAGAAGTCAAAATACCTCAGCAGAAAGAAGTCCAAGTCTGAGGTCAGCAAGGGCCCTTCGATGATGAATATGTCATCATTGGTCTCTATCTGAAGCCTTTGGTTTAAGCCAAAAGTTCTGAGAGAGATAAAGCTGGACTTTGATTTTGACATGGTCCTTCTGTCTATGGGATAGATTTGCTGTCTTGCCCTGATAAAAAGTTTTATCTTTGTATTAAATCACTTTTTTGCTCTCAAAATCTGTCAGCAGGGCAAGGATGAAGCTATAGATGGGCAGGGCTGTATGAGACTGTATAATTGTGCCACAGGGTTACACTGCATCCACTTACAGTACAGCAATACGCTGTGTCAAATACCAACCTGGACTCCTTGCTTGTCTTTGCTACTACAACCCTGGACAAGCCTTAGCAGCTTGCCCCAGTCACCCAATGATTGAACAGAATGATGGTCAGGCAAAGAGCAGCCAGGTGCTCAGGGCAAGCTAGATCTCTCTCCAACCAGGGCTCCTGCAGAAGTATGTCATCTGTGGTCAGCTGGGCACTCTTAAAGTCAGGAGTCCTTTTGCTTTTTGTTCCCCTGGAGCCGAAAAGCAGGCCCTTGGACCGCCATTCCAGCCCCTGGGTGACAGCAGGATCCAGGAGTTCCTTAGTCCATGAGTTCTTCTTCCTCTTCAGATGTAGTCTACCCTGTGCAGAAATGTTCCGAGGAGGCAGAAATGGAGGTGAGGTAATAGTCTCATCTTGTGCATTAGCCAAGGATCAGAGATTTTACTCAGCCAACTATGTCTACTTTCTAACACAATGCCTTTTCCTTTATTAGTACTTCCTCATTACTTTACTGTAACATTCCCAGAACCCTAATCTTAAGCTAACTAAACACTTCTTCCTTCTTATTGAGGTTTATGCAAGCCCTTAGCCACACCCCTAGTATGATAAGCTCTCCTTCCATCTGTCATGGACAGAATTGGGTCTCCTTCCTACTGGGAATAGCCTTAAGGTATAGGAGGGCACTGGTAGTAAATGAGAGCAGATACTGGCATCCCCTCTGGGATGAGCAAATCAAAAGGAGAAAAGTTAAAGCTTTTGTTCTGCCAGTTGCACTGTACCCCTCTCAGATAGTTAGTCTCTGCTATGTGGTCAGGGGACAGCACTTCTGCCTTACTGGATCCAGAGGCCAGGCTTGTCCTCTAGCATGGAAAATAAACAATTCAAAATAGGCATGTGTCTTGACCTCTGAAGGTATCATGTGTGGCAGAACTGGTTTTAAGTCAGTCTTGGCTCAGCACCCAAAGCATATTTTTACAAAGCTACTTTTCAACTAAAGTTATCAAAATCAGATTTTGTAAATAAATTAGACTTTCAAAATTAAGTGGAAAATAACTTCGAACAATTGTTGGCATTTCCTAAGCACAGTTAGAAAATATATGTATCCTCTTATTCACACCTTTTTTCTCTCTCTCCACCTTAACTTTCTCACTTCCTCCACCTCACCATACGTCTGCTGCACTGCTCTCTCTCTCTCTCTCTGCTTCACTCTTCTCTCTCCTCCCCTTGCCTCCTTGCCCTACTTGACCTGAAGTCTAAGTTTAGACCTGAAGTCTAACTTTAGAACTAAAGTCTAACTTTAGAACCGAAGTGTAAGTTTAAACCCGATGTCAAGGACTTAGACTTCAGGTCTATACTTAGACTTCAGGTCTAAAGTTAGATTTTAAGTCTAAACTTGGACTTTAGGGGCCTGATTTAGATCTTGCCAGATGGGTTACTCCGTCACAGCGGCAAAGGATATCCCATCCACTGATATGGAAATCCCATAGGATATTATGGTATTTGTATTTTGGCAGATGGGCTATTCGTCACCGTTGTAACGGAGTAACCTGTCTGCCCTAGGTCTAAACACAGACTTTAGGTTTAAGGTGAGACTTCAGGTCTAAAAATAGACTTCATGTTTAAGTTTGCCTTTGTTAATTGGGCCCTTAATCTCTCTTTTTCTCTACCTTTCCCCTCTCTATCTGTCTCACCCTACTCTCTCTGCTTTTTGCCCTCCTCCCTGCTTTAATGTATTCTCCATATCACCTTTCGTTCTCTCCCACTTACCCATATCTCTCCCTCCATTTCACCCTCCTCTCCCTCTCTGCCTCTCCCTACTTCTGGTCACTCTACTTCATTCTCAGCTTCATCTCATCTCCCTCACTGCCTCAGTCTTCTGTAACCCTCTACTTCCTTACCTTCGTGCCTCCTCCTTTGCCTTCCTATGTCCTCATCTCACCACCCTTGTTTTCTGTCCGCCTATTCATTTACACCTCCTCTCTCCCTCTACCCCATGCTCCTCTATCCCTCCACTCTTCCTCCGCCTCACTGTATTCTCTCCCTCCACCTCACCCTCCACTCTTTTCCTAAACCTTCTCTCACCCTCTTTATCATATCTCTCTAAGCCTCGTCTTCCTTTTTTCCACCACACCCTCCCTACTCCTCCATATTTCCCTCCTCGCTGTCATGTCCTTCTATTCACTTTGCCCTTTTCTCTTTCTGCCCACTTTCCTCTATCCCGATTGTCTAGCCCTACTCCCTCCCTCTCTCCTTTACCCTATTCACTCCATTACACATCCCCACTTCCTCTTTCTCTATTTGTCTACCACACTTTCCTCTCTCTTTCTGCTTCAGCCTCCTTTCTCTACAACGCTGGTCTTTCCCCCCACCCCACTCTCCTCTCAAACTCTCCACCTCAATCTCCTCTCATTTTTCCTCCTCACATTACTTTAACTCTCTACACCTCACCCCCTGTCTCTGCCTCACACTTCAGTCATCCCCTTCCTTCTCACCATCACATTTGTCTCAGTTTCAAATTCCTCTCTGACTGTCCTGTGTCTCCACCACATGCTAGTATCATGCTCTTCTCATGCACCTTTCTCCCTTCATCTCATTCTCCTCTCTCCCTTCCACCTTGTCCTTTCTTCTCAATCCCTACAACTTACCCTCCTTTCAATGTCTACTCCACCCTCCTCTCACCATCCACCTCCCCTCTTTCTGCCAAATTCTCTCCTTCAACATCATGCCCCTCACTTCCTTTGCACCTTGCCACCCACTTTGCCTATCAGCCTCTCCCTCCTTTCTCCATAATCATTTCACCCTCTTCTGTATTTCAAACCAACCCATCTCTCTTCCCTGTCTTCTCTCTTCTTTCACTTGCTCTCTCCCCCTTAAACTCCTTCTAAGTACTCCTCTCACTCTTTCCACCTTACGTTCACTCTCTCTCCCACTCCATCTTCCCGTTCCATCCACCTGACCCGCCTCCTGCTTCCTTCACTTCCCCCTTCTTTCTCTGCCTCTCCATTCTGTAGCTCTCTCCATCACCTTTATCCCACTCTCAGCCTCTGTTTGACCTGATATTCACCACCTTTTTCAGAGGATATTCCCCAACTGAATGTTGCAGTTACCTCAGGGCTCAGTGTTGAGCCCGACTCTTTTTAATATCTATATGGCTCCTCTGGCATCACTCACTGAAAAATTTGGTGCTAAGATTATAACCTATGCAGACGATTCACTACTCCTGTTCACATACGGAAAGGATGAACCTTTTAATGAAAGCGAAATTAATCAATGTCTGTCCAACATCTTTGATGGTTTCACCGGAATCAACTTTCTTGTAATTCAGCTAAAACCAAAATTATCTTCTTTGGACATACACCGGGGGATGAATGGAAGAACTGGTGGCCCCAGGACCAACCGTCTCCCCCTAGCCCTGTCACCACTGTGAAAAATCTTGGAGTCCTATTAGACTCGGATCTTTCTATGAAGTCGCAGGTGAAATCTGTGACTGGCACGGGCTTTTGACTCCTAAAAATGTTGAGAAACTTTCTCTCACTTCTGCCTCTGCCTCACAGGCAGACGGTAGTTCAAGCCTTGATCATCTCTAGACTGGACTATGCTAATGTCCTGTACTTGGGTATTCCGAAATACTTAGTTAATCGCCTCCAGTTGGTGCAAAATGCGGCGGCTAGGGCTATCTTGATGGTCAGGCCTAGGACCCATTTGGCAAGTCACCTAAAAACGTTACATTGGTTACAAGTAAAAATAGAATTAACTTTGAGGCGTTGGTACTAGCTTTCAAGGCCTTGCACGATAGCGGGGCCTTGTATCTCAGAAAGAGAATCACTCCCTATTGTCCGGGCAGGACGCTAAGATCTTCGACCCAACACCTGTTAGTGGTGCCAAAATTTCGTCTAGTAAGGAAGGGAGGACGTTCCTTCCAGGTGATCGTAAGCAGATTATGGAACTCGCTCCCTCCCTCCCTCCCTCAGAAGTGAACCTGAACTTTTCAGTTTCAGACGCCAACTTAAGACCTGGGATGTTCCATCAATAATCTTTGACGTGTAGGAATGAAAGCTTGTCTGATCTCTCTCTTCTCGAGGTATTACCTTAGCGCCGGGACACTCTTTTTGAGTAGCCGTGCACTCTACAAATCCCCCATAACATAACATAACATATCTTTAGCAGGGTTTTCCCCAAGGATTTTGCCTTCACTGCACCCTGTTGCCTGAATTCATTTGTGTTGATTTTAGGGCTCTGTGCACCTTATCACTGCTAACTAGTGCAAAAGATCTTATGTTTGCTCCTTCAAACATGTAAAACTTAACTACACCAAATTGGTATATTTAATTTACTTGTAAATTTTTAATATCCGCTTTAATGCTAGAGACAAATTGTACCACAATTCTGAAAACAAATTAAGAAGTTGGCATTTTCTTGTCTCAATCATCTGTGCCTTCTGCCAGTATCCTAGGTCACTTGCCTTTGATTGGCTCTACTGTTGGGGTTTATGTATTTCTTCCAGACAGTACCACAAAGGGGGCTTAGTTGTGGATAGGATGTGACTGGGGAGGGGCTGTATTCAGCCCTACTTGCAATTCAAAAGGCTCTGCTTCCTGCACCCTCAAGGGAACCTGACACCTGGGCTCCCCCTGTATTTTGTCATGCACAGGCAATTTGGAGCCTTCATAGAGAAAGGGAAAGAGCTATCCAGAACCAGATGAAGTGGTAGGATGGGAGGCCCCCATATGAAGGATGGCACCAGGTATAAATATTGCACCTCCAGAGCCACTCATCAGAACACTCCTGGGCCTCTGTAACTTTCAGAATAAGGACTGCCTTGCCGCCAAAGGACTGCTCTGCTGCTTGAAGGACTGCCATGCTGCTTGAAGGACTGCCTTGCTGTCTGAGAAGGAAGATTGGACCTGCTTGCCTACATCCCAGGCTTACCAGAGTGACTCCAACGGTAAATTGACTAACATTCTGTGTGAGCTACAGGGACACAACAAGCTTCAGAAGCCTCCCTGCATCTGCCAAGCTGATGAACTGTAACTGGACCTGCCTTGACCTGCAACTGACCCTGCTTCCCTTTGTTGGAGTGAGTCCCTGATTCACATGAGGTCCAACCAAGGTCCTGGACCATTGCCTCACCTGTGACGACCCCTAGTGCGAAGCTTTGGTGAAACCTTCTCTACCCGCCGGCAATAACTGTACGTGGTGACTGACTATGAAAGACCTGCTTTTTGTCCTACAGCAACGACAGCCCACGCAACCACCAGTCTAAAGCTACAGCAATGACCATCCATCGCACTAAAGCGACAACCATCTATTACTACCAAAATGCTCTTCACGCTACGTCTACGACGGTCTGTGCCCTCTGTGTGGCCTCTTCCAATGCAAATGTAACTCTTCGAGCTTCAAACTTTACTTTTAAGCTGGACTAACATGGTCCCTGCATCTGGCCAGCACTCCATCTCGGTTGTCCTGACCATGTGACTTTCTCCTGGTCTAGAGCAACTAGACAATCACAAGTGGCAGTTTGTGCTTTTAGACACTATTTTTACTAGAAAATTCAGCTCTGACGTTTTGGTATTGATGGAGCAGGTAAAGCTAAATTTTGTATACCTCCTCTATTTTGCATGAAAATACTAATTATATAACCTACTTATATTATAATTTGACTAACGGTTTGCTGGGTTAAACTAAATCAACCATTTGCATACACCAATTACACGTGGGACTTATTGCTATTTGCATGGCAAAATAACTCTAATAACTAAATTATGTACGCATATTAATAGTAGTACATGTGGTAATAGGATATCGCATGATATATGTTGCTTTTGTGATGTTTGCGTTCCCGTTTTGGACCGTAAGGGTGAGTATTATTGCTTTAAATGTCGCAATAAGCTAGGAAAATACTAATACATAAAGGGATTAGTGAGGGTTTAACATTAGAATCTTCATTTCTTTGTATTACTTTTTCTTTTGTGTTTGTTTCGCTTAAGTTGGCATTTGGGCCTACCAAAATATGGCGTCCAAAATGGAGTTCGGAAGTGGCCACCGTCTTGTGAGCGTGATGCCTACTGCGCAGACTCGGATGGCTCCGTGAACCTCCAGGCGACCCCAAGTCACAGTGTTCCTGGTCAAGGATAGGAACATGGAGGACTGCCAAACTTCAGTTAGTAAAATTTGGTCTAAATGAACAATTGGGACATACAAGCAAACCTTTTACATTGTTGCATAAGGGCAACATGGACAGAGGAAGTGAACCAGCAAAATCCATGAGAACCTCAATAACTTGAACATCGGATGTTTCCAATGAACCAATCATCGGCCTTCTTAGCCTAAGAATGTTTCATGTAATCCCGAAATTCATTATAAAAAGGGTAGTAGAATAGAGAGGGGCACTTCCCCATTTTTCCCGACATCTATGCTGGCATTCTGCGGTTTTTGATGACTGCACACCGCTATCGACCCCACAGGCGATGACAGATGCTCGCACGATTTCTGATCCTTTGGAGATCTTTGGGACTGTAACGTGCTGAGCAAAGAACTTTCGGACTTTGAGCTATGGCCTGCTTTATTTGGACAATTTAACGGCTAAATTCGGTTATGCAGAGCCAAATGAATTAGGAAAAATCCAGATAGCAAGAATAGGTAAATATAAATGTCATGCGATTTGTGCTGATTAAACAACATTTCTAAACTTTGATCGACCAAAATGCTAATATCAATTGTAAACAATATTTAGATAAACAAATATATGATTAACAGAAATTAGGAGTTTGTGGTTTTTCAATGAAGAGAGTAGAGAATTCTGAGTCTTAAATGTGTTTTAGCTGGTTCTAAATCACCATCAACCTGTCCAACTATTTGGTCCGTCAACCAAGTGTCGGAGTGCCTTAATGTTTAAGGTTAGGATTCTATAGGTGGTGATGCTAATGTATATTCTGTAAAATACCTTTTCTTGCCTATAGGTAATATGGTACTTCCCCCACATGTCCAGCTCTTGATTTCATCATCCCTCCTGTGTGCAGACTCGTGAGAGAAAAACGTATGAGTGTTGGTGTTATGGGCCCCACCAATGAATGCATGTGTGAATGAGCTAGTGTGACGTCTGGTCTGCGACGCAGGGAGGATAGTTCTAAATTTGCCCTCTCTTTTCCCCGGTCTCGGGCTGAATCAGTTTTTCTGGTAGCAGAATGATGGTTTTATTGCATTGGTTTGGTGATTATTGCTTATGGATTTGATTATTGCTTATTGATTTCCGATTTTTGAGTATTGATTGATTTAAGTACTAACATTTTATGTTGAGTCGCGTTGCGTTCAATGTTGTATTGGAAGACTTCTTGGATGTAGGAAGTTGGATGGCCTGTGGCAAGTGAAGTCACATGGTAAATTGTTTGTTGCCCTGTAGGTACACGGGGAAAACGTGTCACTATTGAAGTTGCACGACGCATTGTCTGGGTTCGATTTGGTAACATCGCCGTGTGTTATTGCTAGGGATATTTCTGTATGAAAGAGGTGTATGGATAGCGAAGGCCACCTGTGAAATTTTGGTCTTAAGTAATAGGAGTCCACATGAACTCTGATTACGCTTATCACTGGAAAGGTAATAGGTGTTCCCTAAGCTTGATAGAAGGGTAAAGCAGATGCTACTTTATTAACAAATGTAATAATTCTGTAGTAGGGCAGAGGTAAGCGTTGCTCTCGGGAAAGACAGGATTCTGTGTGAATGTACTACATTTTCCGTATGAATGTGTGTAAATGAAATAGCTCTCGACTTATTTATGAAACTCTGATCTTATTTCTCACGAGCCGTGCGTCACCAACAGGTGTCTTATTTCCAGAGAAATGGTTAGTTAATGCTTGCTAGAAGGGTAAGGTAGAGGCAAGTGCTACTTTATCGGCGGATGTAATGATTCCGTAGTAGGGCAGAGGTAGGCGCTGCTCTCGGGAAAGACGGAATTCTTGTGAAATAGGTCAAAACTATCTCTTTTGTTAGCGATACAGATAATGATGGCGTTTTTATGTTGTTACCAATAAGAATATGAGTAAAAGAGAACGTAAGAAAAGTTTGCCGATAAAATTTACAAAGGAGGGTCAGCAGAAGCAGGAGTAGCGAGAAAAGCTGACGTTAGAAAAGACCGCGCTGGGATTGGCCAGTCAATAAAAAACATAGACGCTCCTGATTGGTGTGTTAGTGAACACCGCGCTAGGAGTGGAGAATTACAGGTTGACATAGACGCTCCGGATTGGTGCGTTGGTGTGAGTCGCGCTGGGATTGGAGAAATGCAAATGTGACATAGAAGCTTCAGATTGATGCGTTAGTGTGAGTCGCGCTACGATTGGATAAGACAACAGAATAGTCGTAGGAGAAATCTAGCGATACTAAGAAAAGAAAATGATGTATTACAATCCACAAGAAAAAGAGAAAAAGTCCTGGTTCGGAAAGATCAAGAACATATTTAAAAAGGACAAACCGATTGTGACTAGAGAGGGACAGTTGCTTCCTCCACCGAAATCACCCGCATCCTTTATGGTTGCGAAATATGGATATCATACATGTATTTGGTTAGACAATTGGGCAAAGTATACAAAAGATGATGGAGTTTTAGCATTTCCAGAACACGGTTCATTCAATTAGGGGTATTGAGAAATTTAAGAGAAAATATGATGAGATTAGAACCGAGACCTAGACCTACTCAGTTTGAAGCATTGACAGAATGGGAAGATGAGATGTATGATAGAGAACGACAGCGGAGTGGCGGAAGGTACAAATATATGTTTAGTAGACCGTGTGGACAACAAAATCATGATGATGGAAGGAGGAGATGGCGAAGTGCAAATATGGCTGATGGTATGTTTCCTATGAGAAGTGCTGAAGAGATTAGTAGTAGAAAATGTACAGAGAAGAGAAATAATATAGGATCAGTAGGTTATGAGTATGGTGTGCATGAGTCGGAGGATAATGTTCTTGAGGACATGTTTTATAAAAATCCACCCCCGTTCCAACCAAATTCCACATTGTTGACACCAACTGCCCCAGTAAAAGAATCACCACAAAATATAAAGTTTGAGTCAATACCACCTGAGGTAGGAAGAAATAATCCCTTTAGAGAAACAGAAAATATACAACCTGGTAAAATGACGAATGAAAATTCAGCTGAATTAGCCAGAACTACTTTAGAGTTAACTGAAAAGATTAGGGAATTGACTAAAAACATGGAAGCTGTAACTGTTCCTGTAACAATAGGACCCGTAATGCCTATTTTTGAAAAGCAAAGAGATAGTGAGCATTGTCTGACAATCCTTATAACAGTAATAAACAAACCGAAATGGAAAGAAGAGGTTCAAGAGAGAACCCATGGGGACAAGTGGTAAAAACTTCTGGACTAAGTACCCCAAAAAATTTGACAGTAGGTCAGAGTTTAGCGAATAGAGCAATAATGACGACAGAATCAGTACCAGGGTCACCGAAAGGTTTAGAACAAACACGAAATGAAACGATTCCTGTAGGTCCTACTTCTGATGAATTATGTGAATGGTTAAGGAGTTTACAGCAAAAAGATGCTGAACCTCGACCTTTAGATGTGTCTAAATTAAAAATAGTTTTAGAAGAATTAATAGTAGGAACTATTCCCACAGAAAAGTTAAAAGCCTATCAGGATGAAGAACTAATGTTTCTATGCAAAAGTATAACATGGAGAACAAGAAATCTACATGAAAGATTGGAAGAAGTAGCGAGTGAAATGGGTATCGACTTTGAAAAAGTAAAGTCATTACAGAAACCATACAGAGTAGACTTTTCTGAAAAAGACATTGAAAATGTGAATACTGCAGGAAGAATAACCCAGATTAAAGACTTAATTATTTTACTAAGAAAATGGGGCGATGTAGACAAATGGACGATGCAACAGACAAAACGTTTGCAGTTTTCCCAGTAAGAGAAAAAGAAAAGGTGGTAACTGAATGTCCCATGAGGGAGATTCCAGGCGTAGGCTATGTGCATCTCCCCTGGACCAGACAAGACATTTTATCATTCACAAATGACTTTCCTCGCTTGCGCGGGAAGCCGGTTGAATGGTATAGGCAGGTAGACAGGTTTGTAAAATTATCAAAAGTACTATGGATTGATTTAAATAGTTTATTTGACATAATTGTGCCAGCAGACCTATGGACAGAATGTAAAACTACAATAGGTTGGCCTACTCAAGAATACCCTAGAGATCCAAAAACAGGTGCTCCTGATCCAGAAGTAATGAGAAAATATGAACAGGTAGTTACCTTCCTGAAAAACAAAGTGCCTCCTAAAGAAACTGATTGGATATAAATTGATAGAACTCATCAAGAAGTAAAGGAATCTGTACACGCCTACTATGAGAGATTGTTGTTAGCTTTTAAACAATTCAGTGGTGATGAAAATTTGAGTGAGAGGGATTTGAGTCATTTTGTATATTGATTTGTGTATGGGTTGCGTCCTGAAGTAAGTGAAATGATTAAACAGCATACAGTGGATTGGCAAAATAAAAAGATAGATGAAGTACTGAGACATGCAAAATATTTTAATGATGAGATTGAAGCAAAGCAGCGTAAATTAAAAGAAAAGGCCATGTGGTCTCAAGTAAAAGTGGCAGAGGGAGAGGAAGCTCAATTGAATGAACAAGCAAATGGTACGGGTATGAGACAAAAACCCAACATTGGGAAAAGGGAAGGACAGATTAGTATAGAGGAAGCCAAAAAGAAGTGGCCATGTCATAATTGCGGAAGAATGGGGCATTGGAGAACCGAGTGTAAATTTCCCCCATGTGCTAATGGCGATAATGCATCATTGAATCCACAGGTGCAGAATGAGGTGAGTTGTCAACCGCAGCGACAGAGTCAGGTGCCAAAACCGCCTTTTCCACAGAGCGTAAATCCTCAGAAATACAGTAATGAGACAGGATTCGACAACGAAGAACAGGCAACTAAGCTGCCGCGCGCTAGTGCTGTTTCGCAGTATTGGCTACAATGCGATGAGAGTGAGTCAGAAGAAAATTATTGATGGTGCCGAGGGGAGGAAGAAGAGTGCGTACTTGGCGCAACTCTAGAAGTAGGCCAGACAGGCCCTATTGTGGACGGAAAGGCAAATGATGAAAACATTACTTTCCTAGTAGATACTGGTGCTACTCGTTCAACTGTTAGGTCAGCTGATGTCAAAAATCCTCCTCTCTCGGAGGAAACAATCCAAGTAGTTGCAGTATCCAACAGACGTCTCGGAGGTGGGGTGCGATGGTAGAGGCGGCCTTGTTGAAGACATGGTGGGGGCACGGGTCTGTCGGCGATCCGGAGTGGATGGTGTTCATCATGCGTGTTGTGTCTTCGGGGGCCACCTTGGTCCATGTCTGGAGGATGGCGGCGGGGTGCGTAGGTTTGACCGATGGGTGCGGGGGTGAAATGCCGAAGCTGTTGTGGATGTTGGCGATCTTGCAGTGGAAGTACGAGGCGAGGGAGTCGCAGAGGTCCTGTGAGGGAGTGATGTCGTTGTTGCCGGTGCTGGGGTTAGAGAACTCCTTGACGATGTTAAAGAGCTCCTTGCTGTCATGGGCGTTCTTGTCCAGTCGTTCCTTCAGAGATTTCTTCTTGGTGGTGCGGATGAGCTGGTGGTGTCTGCGGGTAGCAAGTTTGAGGGCGGTCATGTTGTCGGCGGTCTTGTCGAGGAGCCAGGCCTTCTCGAGGGTGCGGCAGGCCTTCTTGGAGTTCTTGAGTTCGTCGGTGAACCAGGGGGCCTTCTTGCTTCTGTGCCTGGTGAGTGGGTTCTTCAGTGGGGCGAGGTCGTCGGCACAGGAGGTCAGCCACTGAGTGAGGTTGAGGGCTGCTGTGTTAGGGTCCGTTGTCCTGACAGGTGGGTTCTGGCTGAGGGAGGTGGCGAGCTGGTCGACGGTGATCTTGCTCCAGTTCCTGTGGGGAACCTGCTTCGGGTGGTGGTGGACCGTGTTCTTTTTGAAGCTGAAGTGGACGCAGCTGTGGTCAGTCCAGTGAAGTCCGGTGGAGTGGCTAAAGGTGACGTGCTTGCTGGATGAGAAGACGGGGTCGAGCGTGTGGACGGCGTAATAGGTGGGGGTGTTGACCAGTTGCTTGAGCCCGAGGTTGGCCAGGTTGTCCAGCAGGGTGGTGGTGTTGCGGTCGTTGTTGTTCTCCAGGTGGAAGTTGAGGTCCCCGAGGAGGATGTAGTCGGCGGAGGGGAGGGCGTGGGGGCTGATGAAGTCCGTGATGTCTTCGCAGAACTGTGCGCGTGGTCCCGGGGGTCTGTAGGTGAGGGTGCCTCTGAGGGTAGTCTTGGGGTCGGTGTGGATCTGGAAGTGCAGGTATTCGGCGGCGTTGAACGCGTCGGTGGAGTCAGTCGAGATGCGAATGGTGCTTTTGTGGACGATGGCGATGCCCCCCCCGGTCTGGTTGATGCGATCCTTCCTGATGATCTTGTAGCCGTCCAGGATGGCTATGGCGATGTCGGGGGCTGAGGAGGCGTTCATCCAGGTTTCCGTGAGGAAGGCGACGTCTGGAGATGCGGTGTCGAGGAGGTTCCAGAGTTCCACGGTGTGTCTGTGGACGGAGCAGGTGTTGACCAGGATGCACTTGAGGTGGTTGCTGTTGTCCGTCTTGGTGGGCGTAGTGCCTGTTCGGAGGCAGGAGAAGTTGCAGGATCGGCAGACGAAGGGTCCATGGGTGCGTCGCGGGGACGCTTGGTAGCATCCAGGTGCTCGGGCGGTGTTGAGTGCGATGAGTGTGGCGGCATCGTAGGTCCTGCGGGGGGGGTGGCGGACGCGGGGGCCAGGGGGTCTAGCGCTGGGTGCGGGCCAGGCGCGGACGGGCGCAGACGGGCTTACCTTTGGCGCACCTTCGGCGCTCACTCGGCGCTCCCGCTGCGCGCGTCCGCTGTGCGGTCGCTGAGGGGGCGTCATAAGTAGTGAGCCGGGAGGGAGGGTCAGCTGGGAGGCGGGAGGCTGGGTGGCCAATGGGAAGGAATGGGAGGCGGGACTGCGGGGCGGGAAACCGGAACTGGGAAGCGGGAAAAGGAAGGCGAGTGACCGGGGCAGCGGCGGCGGTGAGCTGGCGCGAAAATGGGCAGCAGAGCAGGCAGCGAGCGGAGGGCAGTACCTGCAAGCGGCAGGGCAGAGGTCACCGGCGGCGGATGAGGTAAGTGGCGTCAGGGGTGTCAGCGGTAACAGCAGGCAGGCAGGCAGGCGTCAGGTAGCAGCAGATTTCACAATCAATATGCCAGGCCTACAGCATTTTTAGCTTCAAACAATCAGGCCTATAAACTCTATTATTGAATTGTCAACATAAGCAACTCAGTCCTTCTGCGTTAGTTCATAAGCCTTCCCACTAGGCAACCAATGGGTGTACTGTAATACATATACAGATTTGTACAAAATACAATTGTAAAAACAAAACAAAAAATCCCTACTGATAGAGCCTAGTAAGGATTACCATAGTGCAAATCATGTATACCCATGATTTGTTCAGGTGGTTCACCTGCACCAAATCCCTTGTCTACTACAGTAAAATGTGACATTCCGTGTAACAAGATGCCTGTCTACAGACGTTAGCACAGGGTAATAACAATCTATTGTGAAAAGTGGTTTGCCTTTAGCAGGCAGGTCTTGCTTTTCAATTAAGTAAGGCCTACTTCCTTTCTCATAATTTTTAATTATAAACAGATCACACCTAAGGAATCTGATTTTTTTTTTTTTTTTTTTTTTTTATTGTTTTGCTCAGGGAAATCAAGAGAAACATTATTACACTGAGAGAAAAAAAAATAGTCATACAAACAAGAGAGAAGGACCGAATAATCACTGCAAATTCCACATTACTAACAAACAACTATACATCCCAAAGTACAGGGTAAAAAACACAGAAGATTACAGCTTCTTCATTAAATCTCATCAGTTTCCCAAATCGGGCCCCAGACCTCTTCTTTTGGCTCTTTGCCCTTTACATTTATAAAGTGCCTTCTCTAAATTAAAAACATGATGAAGTCTTGCATACCATTCCTGAAAGGAGGGTGATTCAGGATCCTTCCAGTGAGTCGCAATAATTAAACGAAAAATGGCAGAAACCATGAAACAAAAATAAGCTTGGGAAGGATCCAAACATAAGCTGTCATCAATCCCTATTAAAATCAGAGTAGGAGTTAGTCGTGCTAAGCCACCAGTGACTTGATTAAGAAAATTCTCTATCTTTCCTTTGAAATTATCAAGCTGATTACACCCACTGAACATGTGAATTATATCTGCCGGGCCGTAGTTGCATCTAGGGCACCGATCAGTTTCCCTTTTCCCCCAGCTAAAGAGTTTAGCAGGGGTATAGTAAAGCCTAAACTAAGTTTTAAAGTGTTGAGCTTTAAGGTTAGCTGCGAGAAATATTTGTTTTGACAAATAAAGGGACCTGCAGATATCCACGTCAGGATCCCCGAGCGAATCTGCCCAAACACTTTCTGAACTGGCAATATCATCCTGGTTGGCATTCAACAAAATTAAGTATAAATCCTTTACTCGTGGCTGCCTATGCCCAAGCCAATCAAGTATCGGGATATTATCCAGTCCATTTATTTGGACCATTACTGTTTTAATAATCTCCCTGAATTGTAAATATTTGAAGAAGGTCTTAGTTTCCACCCCGAATTGAGTTTGAAGCACTTCAAAAGATTTTAACTCGGATTGCTCAAATAGATCTCCAATTACATTTTGTGCCAGCCTGTTCCCAAGTTTTCCCTAGATTATCGTAAAATAGGGGTGGGAACATAGACGAGCGCCAAATAGCATGATATCTGTGCAGCTTGGGGATCCTCAGAAGTTTACTTATTTTATTCCAGACATTCCAGGCGGTTCTAACAATTTTGAACCGCGTTCTTTTGTAGTAACTCCCATCTAATTGCCTTAATAAAACACCTGGTGCATGATCCCCTAAAGCCAACTCATAGATAGAGGGAGGAGAATCCCTGCTATCAATCACCGAAGTAATTCCTACTTCGGTTTTAGGTCGAAACAAACTAATCATTTGCTGCAACATTACAGCCCAAAAATGATATTGCATATGGGGGATAGCCAATCCGTCACGGTTTTGTGGCAGAGTCAACCACTTTATAGATCTTCTAATCTTTTTATACCCCCATATAAACTGAGAAAATATCCCGTCAATTTTTATAAAAAACTCTTTAGGGGGTTCAATTGGGATACATCTGAAAAGATAAAAAATTTTAGGGAACATAGTCATTTTAATGGTATTAGCACGTCCTATAATAGAAATGTATAATTTATCGATACGCTTTAAATCAGTGCTAATCTTAATTAGCAGCTGTGCCAAATTAATATCCCAGATAGTTGCAACCACCGCATTTATATTTATCCCTAAGTAAATAGCCTCCGGGGACCTCCGAGCATCGTTAAAGAGGGTATTACCAGAACAAACAATCTTGGTTTTAGCTGTAGTCAGCCTGTAGCCAGATTGACTACCGAATTCTAATGCGAGAGCCTCAATACGGACCAATGCAGCCTGGGGGTCAGGGGTGACTATGGCAATATCATCCGCATAGGCTAAAACTTTAGTGCTAAATCCCCTAACCACTATAGGTTTGATAGCCTGATCATTGAGCATAGCTCTAATTAAAGGATCTATGTACAAAGCAAAAAGAATCGGGGAGCATGGACATCCCTGTCTGGTGCCACGTGAGATCTTAATTCTCCCGGATTCCATCCCCATCATTTGTATTTTTGCGTAAGGTTGTATATACATGGCCTTTAAAGCTGTCTGGATACGGGGGCCAAAGCCATTGGTGTTTAAGATCTGCCATAGGAAGGCCCACTCAACCTGATCAAAGGCTTTCTGAGCATCTAATAAGATCAAAGACATTTGACCCCCCGTCTGTTCGGTGATATCGAATAGAGAGATCACCCGACGCACATGATCAGTTGTTCCTCGAGCAGGAATGAAGCCATGCTGCCATGGGCTAACCAGGAAAGCTATTTTTTTTTATAGTCTATTGGCTATGATTTTAGAATATAGTTTCTCGTCAGTATTTATCAAAGAAATTGGTCTATACGAGGCAGGATCTTCAGGTGGTTTCCCTTTTTTCAAAAAAACAATTAAGTTGGTGTCCTTCCAAGAATGAGGTGTAGTGCCATGATATTGTACTGCTAAAAACAAGTCCAGTAACATATTCGCTAGCTCAGGCTGCAAAACTTTATAGATTTCTATCGGAATTGCATCCGGACCAGCAGCCTTGCCCGATGCCATGGACTGTAATGCCACATTAACTTCAGCTTGTGTGAACTCTTTTTCCAATTCCTGTATAATTATAGGAGGAGGAGTAATTAAGCGCTGCCCTGCTACTATTTGAGGATAAATCTCAGATTTATAAATATCACCATAAAATTCAGCAAAAACTTGAAGAATATCCTGAGGATCAGTTACTCTATTCCCATCCCGCCGTTTAAGCTCCAAGATATTATTAGCAGCCGTCCTCTGTTTCAATTTTAATGCAAGATGTCTTCCAGTCTTTTCCCCATATTCATAATTATCCCTAGCTCGTGTTTGATATATTTTGGCATTCCCATTGTTATATATTCCATTTAATTTGACTTTGACCCTTATCACTTCTAGTTCAATTAGCCTCGCTGCATCCTTCTGTTTACTTTCAATAGTACGAAGATGTAATTCCTCATTCATAGAGAGATCAGCCATGAGTTTTTGCACAGCCACCCTATGCTCTTTCATAAGATGTCCAGCGAAACTAATGATTTCCCCACTTATGCATGCTTTAAATGTATCCCAAACAATTTCCCTTGATGCACTATACCGATTTGCGTCAAAAAATTGCTTGGTCCATCTCCTAAGATGATCTAAAAATCCTTCAGTTACCAAGAGTTTCCTATCGAAGGACCATTTGCTAGGGCAGTTCAAATATTCCAGAAGCTCCAACTCAAGTATCAAAGGGTTGTGATCTGATAGCATCTTTGGGAGTTTCCGTATATTAGCACGGTCTATAAGGGAGGTAGATATAAAAAAATAGTCTAACCTGACATATTTCTGATGGGGGCAGGAAAAGTAAGTATAACCTACATCTCCTACTACCTTTCGAGTCCACACATCAGCTAATCCATGGCTCGCTGCTAAGGCTTTAAGGGCCTTAAATACCCGTGGCTTCCTCCCATCATACCTTCCCAAAGAGATATCCGATATGCCTAGATGAATATTAAAATCCCCACAAATTATAAGTGGAGAGGGCCAGGCTGCTAATTCAAGCTCCAACTCTGCCCATAAATCAGAATCATCAAAGTTGGAGCCATAAATTGTGCATAGGGTTACTCTACAAGGTAATAGGGCTATAGCCCATCTCCCCCACTTATCTGCTAAGGTTCGCTCCACCTCAGGCATCCGAGTGGTGGTGTGGATAGCCACTCCTCTTGTGGTGGTAGTCTGCCGTGAGCAAATCGTCTGCTTATATCCGGGAATACTATTTAGCCCTCTCTTCTGGAAAGGTATATGGGTTTCCTGTTGACAAATAACATCCACCCCCCATGAACGAATAACTTCAGCGGATCTATACCATTTACCAGCATCGTTCAACCCCCCTATGTTCACGGAACAGATTCTCAGCTTACCCATCATAATAACTTTTATTCCTGTGCAGTGACTTTAAACATCTCAATAACTCAATAGCAAACAGACTATAATTTTTTTCTGATTTCCCTGATTTCCCTGACCTTTTTACTCCACCCCCTTCCCTTCCCACCCCACTCCCTAAGCCTCGGCTCCCCACCCACCCCAGCCATCCCACCCATCCCACCCGCCCTGTAAATGAAGGCAACAGACCAACCAGGTCTGTGGTGGATGAAGATTGTGCTCTCCCGAAAACATAACTTAGCTATCCAATACCCCTATTTATCTAGAATAGCACCTCCCATGACCAGATAGTCCTATATATCTGCATAACACCCGTCCTGCAGAAGGAGGAAACAAAAAGAAGGGGGGCAAAACAGAATACAATATTAGATTGGTTACACCTAGGATTTAGCCTTCCCTCCTGTATCCAAATACTCCTTTGCTCTTATCTCAGACGAAAAAAAGCTTGTAGTATCCCTCCAAATTACTTTTAAGCCGGCAGGGTTTAAGAGAAAGGCCTGAGCTCCCTTCTCTTGGAAGGGCTTGATCATCTGGCATAAACGCCACCGGCGCTCCACAGTGACATGGCAAAAATCGGGTCTGACAAAAAAAGAAAACCCCTCAGCTTTTAATTGGGCTTCTGGTCTAGCTCTTTCAAAAACACTCTGTTGTAGCAAAAAATTCCCAAAATAAACCAGTAACGCCCTGGGTTTAGCATTAGGTTGAGCAGGTTGTCGAATGGAAAAAGGAACCCGATGTGCCCTTTGTACCTCCTTATGCCAATCCCAGCCAACCAAATCTGGCAAAGAGGTCTGCAATAGTTGAGCAATATAAGTACGAGGATCAGACCCTTCCCTTCCCTCCGGAATACCCAAAAATCTCAGGTTATTCCTACGCTGGTAATTTTCCCCCTCCTCGAGTTTCCACTGAATGTCCATAAGTCGTGCCTCATGAGCATCCACTTGACCTTTGGAGCCAGCAACCTCTAGTTCCAAAACTTCTGTCCGAATCTCAATATCAGTCATACGGTCGCTTATATCCTTACAAGTCTTTGCGACCTTCCTGATTGCCCCTTGAAGTTTACGATAGGCATTCTGTGACCTCTTGCTTTCCATCCGGGATTCCTCTCGATGTGCAACCACACACTGCATAATTGACTCTAATGTTGGAGGAGCCGGATTAAGCCCTGGTTCCGATCCAATATTTGAATTAGGTTTAATAGTACCCATCAATTGGTCCCCAAGTGCGTAATCCCAATTCAGAGTCGCCTGCTTCTGGCCTTCAAGACTCTTAGGGCATAAATTCAAAGATCGTACCGTTGCTGCGGAGCCCGAAGCAGAGGGTAGCTTAGCCTTGTGTTGTGATTGCTGCTCATCGCTAGACAGGGTATCCCCACCCGAATCAGAGGCAGCATCTGACCAAGTTGCGTCAGAAAGAGAAAAAAAGTCATTTGCCTCTGAATCTAGATCTTTATCCCAGTCCCGCCGTGAGGTCTGATGACCCCTAAAGCTCCCTTTATGTTTTAAACCATAATCTGTCATCTGAGGGGGAGTACTCTGATTGTTTCCCATCAAAGCTTTAATCTGACCCGACTGGAGCTCTGTTTTCTGATCAGAGGGTATGGAGTGTGAGCTTTGCCCCCCCACCGGTGACTCCGCCAAGTGCCCCTGGATGGGTTCCTGAGCCTGATCTAGACAAGGGTTCTGTTTATCAATCAAAACATAGGTCCAGGGGTCTAGAGGTGACATTTCTTCATGCCGGGAGTTCGCCTCAACAAGGGGCATAGATAGTTCCTTAATCGGGCCATCCGTGCCTGATTCCGTATACAGCAGCAAATTAAACATAGGCTCCTTCTGCCCCTCTTTCCCCCCACTCGGCTCCTTACCCGGCTCCTTACTTGGCTTCTCAGAGACCCCATCTCCGCCATCCAGCCCATTACCTTTCCTGTTGGAAGGAGCGCCTACAGCCTGTCCTCTAAGCAAATCGATTACGGACACTGAGGACCGGTGTGGCTGGGGCTGAGTGCCTCCGCCCTTCCCCTTCCTGTCCGCAGAGGTCTTCTGCTTCTGCTTACGTCCGCGAGCCGGGATGTCAGTATCCAAGGGTAATGCTGGTGGGCCCTGGCGATCCGCTGCAGCTCTATTTTTTATGATAGACTTTGGCCCCATGGTAAAAACAGAAATTGAAGCGGTGACCGGCAGATGGGAGGCACAGAGCCTCTCAACGCGCTCCAACCGCAGAATCTGATTTAACTTTTTCCAGGTAAACTGATAAGGCCTCTACCAGAGGTTTAACACTATATGTAACCCAGGCCTATGGTAATGTGCAGAAGCTAGCAACCATCATGCATACTTTCACAAAATTACAAATAGACACAAAATTACAGTTGGCAAAACAACATGCAGGCCCTCTCAATAGGGCCTAACAATAATGGTAACTAACATCACAACCATTGACTACAACAGTAAACTGTGAGATTGCATATAACCAAATATTTTTCTACAGTCTGTAACATAATGTGGCAGCAATCAACTGTTGGAGGCCTTCTGCATTCAGCATCTGTTTTTCACAATACATAAGTCGGGCCACTCCCTTTTTAATGAGTTTTCATAATGAACAACCCATACCTTTAGCACAGGGTTTAACATTTCCCTGCAAATCAATCATGCCTATAGCTGTTACTATTTGCTTGTCGCAATAACCAACTCAAGCCTACTGTAGTGAGCATAAGCTTTCCCACAATGCAACCATTAAGCATAAAGTCATAAAATTGCCAGTGTATACAGCATTACGCTTGGCAAACAAAAATAGTATCTCTCCTAACATGGCTTAAGAGGGATTCTCACAGTGCGCAGATTTTCTATACTTGTGGTTTGTCAGAGGGGGTAACCAACACCATAACCCTTGCAGTTTTTATTTGGTGAGGAAAGGCAATGTATGCACAGGTATCTTGATGGTATAACCAATGTCACCCAGAGCCAGCATGTATATTTTGAAGGCCTAGAATGAAAGCTTCAAGATAGCAGTCTTTTGCGCACCTTTCAGCTTTCAGCTATTAGTCATGATCCCAGGGCTGGAGATGAGATGCGCCTGCAGCCAAGGCAAGACATTGGGATCTATCAAATTAAATTTAGACAGGATGCGAGCCTGGGATTCCATTTTATCTAAAAACTTGGTGCAGTCATCGTCTCCCTGGAAAAGCAATAAAGACATATGGAAGACATTGGTAAATTTAGGTGTTGAACGGATTTGCCTTATAAGTTCAAATGAAGGTGAAACTAGATATTAGGAAGATCCAAGTAGGGAAAACTCTGAACAAGACAGTGACAGCATTGAACACCAGTAGGCCCCCAAGTGGTGCAAATAGCCACACTCAGAAAAGAGGGCTTCTAAAGAGGCAAAAGAGAAGTGTCAATATAGAACAGGTCCATGCCCAACCCCACACCAGGAAGAAAGGTAAACAAGCATTGGCATAGCCAATAGGTCTTGGCTTTGAGTCCTTAGAAGTGTTTCGCCATGCAGTACATTATCCTGGGTGCTGTGCCACCAGGGATTTAAAAACTATACAATTACTACACACTGAGTCATGCAGTCTGATTCAGGAATACATGCTTGCCTCAGGAAACATCTATGGACACATTTCAAGGCTTTGTAATGCACAGACAGAAAGATAAGTACCTCGATGCAAGTCAGCAGATCTATAACATTTTGTGTGTGGCTGAATCACTAGAGTATCGAACAGCCTGAAGAATTAGCCTCAGGGGCAAGATTTGCTTAACACCATAAAATGACAGATTTAACACACCTCCCCCTGAAAACTATGCACTGCATTTACAAAAGCTCAATTGTTTGAGCAGTGCATGAACCGTGTTATATGTGAGTTCATGGACTGCCACCCTTCACTGCGTTGTATTGCAGAGGGCTGCCAGCATTATTAGAAGAGTAAAGGGTGCTGTCAGTAGTATTAGAAGAGTGCAAAAGTGTTGTTAGTAACTTTAGAATGAGTAGTGCTGTCATTATTACATTACATGTGAGAGTGCTGTCAGTAGTATCTGAAGAGTGGCAGGCTGTCAGTAGTATTAGAACAGTGTGAAAGTTCTGTCAGTAGTATCAGAAGAGTGGCATGTTGTCAGACAACTTTCTGCTTTTGTTTCAGTGTTTCATAATAAACAGATCAGACCTGTGGCATCTTGCATAACTTTTCTTAGTCTAATCAGGACTTTATTGGTGCAGGTCACTATCATTGTCTCAGCCCTCCTGTAACTGATCATTAGCTTTTCCAAAAAGTGTCCATCACACAAACAGGGATAACATTTTAAAGATGTCCACAATGTCGTTTGACATAACAGTATACAGACCTCCACCCCACGTGGGCCTAATATAGTGCAGAACTTACCCCAGGGTGTGTCTGAGACGTGAACCCCCACCCCGCCTCCTGGAGGAGGCCATGACCTCTCCACCCCACACCATGAGAGCGTCATGTGGTGAAAGAGCAGTTGGTGATTCAGTTTGTGTGCAATAGTTTTGCGCCTCACCCCAGGACACCCTCACAGTTATTGCCCAGTAGCCTCTGACAGAACTGGTACCCAGCCAATGGGAAGTCGTTAAGCATCCCTCCCCATCCATGCACAGGCAGCACGACCAGGGGCGCACCCAGACCCCTCTCATACAATGCATGTACAGATGCACCCAACCCCGGAGCAAATCCACCCCCTCACCGAACACCAGACACACAGACCGGCATGGATGTGTGGCAGAACTGGTTTTAAGTCAGTCTTGGCTCAGCACCCAAAGCATATTTTTACAAAGCTACTTTTCAACTAAAGTTATCAAAATCAGATTTTGTAAATAAATTAGACTTTCAAAATTAAGTGGAAAATAACTTCAAACAATTGTTGGCATTTCCTAAGCACAGTTAGAAAATATATGTATCCTCTTATTCACACCTTTTTTCTCTCTCTCCACCTTAACTTTCTCACTGAAAGTGGCAATTTGAGAATGATGATTAAAAATCCAACTTTACCATTAAAGAGGATTTTAAATTACAATTCCTCAGACACCAAACTTGAGATTTCTACCTGCTTCCAAACAAATGTTATTACTTATTAAATGTAATGAGGTAACTCAATGTAATCCCCCGGGAGAGGAAGGCCTCACAGTATTGGAAAATAAATTTGTACATTTTTCCATACCAGGACATATAATTCATGTCCAACCTTTTAGGAACACTGCACCCTGCCATATAGGTGACTTAAATGTATTAAAAAGGAGGTTTTAGACTTGACAAAGGGGTTATTTTGCCATGTTCTATTGGCAGTGTAAAACTGCATTCAGGCTGTAATGAAGGCCTGGGACTTGTATAAAGAGGGTACTTAATTGAGTGGCACAACATGTGCTATAGGTCCACTAGTAACGTTTAATTTACCAGTCCTGGGTACATAATATATCACTTTACTAGGGACCTATAAGTAAATTAAAAATCCTAACAATGTGCAAGTCAATTTTACCATGTTTTAGAGAGTAAGCAAAAGCACTGGTTAGCAGTGATGACGTGCATAGGGTCCTAAGGCCAACAAAAACAAATTCAGCAAAACAGTAGGGGAGAAGGCAAAACCATTCTAAGGCTGATAGGTCTAACAATGGCTGTATTCCTGCACCACATATTATGATTTTATAGAAATGTTTAATACGACAATCAGGGTTAAGCCAATTTTTCCATGTCTTAGGGGTCAGAGCACATGCACTTGGCACTGAACAGCAGTGTCTCAGTGTGTAGAATCTAAAAAACAGTAAAATGATAAGTGAAAAGTATAGGGTAGCCATGCAAAAAAGTCCAATTTCCTACACAAGGGCAATCAACTTATTATAACACCAAGTATGATTCAAGTTATTGTATCAACCTTAATTGGTTTACAACTCATAAGATATATTGATTTTCAATACATGGTAGAGAGTGAGAAATATAAAGAGTGTTTTCACAGTCAAAATGTAAACCTTTGAGCTTTGCCTCTCAAACAGAAGTCAAAATACCTCAGCAGAAAGAAGTCCAAGTCTGAGGTCAGCAAGGGCCCTTCGATGATGAATATGTCATCATTGGTCTCTATCTGAAGCCTTTGGTTTAAGCCAAAAGTTCTGAGAGAGATAAAGCTGGACTTTGATTTTGAAATGGTCCTTCTGTCTATGGGATAGATTTGCTGTCTTGCCCTGATAAAAAGTTTTATCTTTGTATTAAATCACTTTTTTGCTCTCAAAATCACTCAGCAGGGCAAGGATGAAGCTATAGATGGGCAGGGCTGTATGAGACTGTATAATTGTGCCACAGGGCTACACTGCATCCACTTACAGTACAGCAATACGCTGTGTCAAATACCAACCTGGACTCCTTGCTTGTCTTTGCTACTACAACCCTGGACAAGCCTTAGCAGCTTGCCCCAGTCACCCAATGATTGAACAGAATGATGTACAGGCAAAGAGCAGCCAGGTGCTCAGGGCAAGCTAGATCTCTCTCCAACCAGGGCTCCTGCAGAAGTATGTCATCTGTGGTCAGCTGGGCACTCTTAAAGTCAGGAGTCCTTTTGCTTTTTGTTCCCCTGGAGCAGAAACGCAGGCCGTTGGACCGCCATTCCAGCCCCTGGGTGACAGCAGGATCCAGGAGTTCCTTAGTCCATGAGTTCTTCTTCCTCTTCAGATGTAGTCTACCCTGTGCAGAAATGTTCCGAGGAGGCAGAAATGGAGGTGAGGTAATAGTCTCATCTTGTGCATTAGCCAAGGATCAGAGATTTTACTCAGCCAACTATGTCTACTTTCTAACACAATGCCTTTTCCTTTATTAGTACTTCCTCATTACTTTACTGTAACATTCCCAGAACCCTAATCTTAAGCTAACTAAACACTTCTTCCTTCTTATTGAGGTTTATGCAAGCCCTTAGCCACACCCCTAGTATGATAAGCTCTCCTTCCATCTGTCATGGACAGAATTGGGTCTCCTTCCTACTGGGAATAGCCTTAAGGTATAGGAGGGCACTGGTAGTAAATGAGAGCAGATACTGGCATCCCCTCTGGGATGAGCAAATCAAAAGGAGAAACGTTAAAGCTTTTGTTCTGCCAGTTGCACTGTACCCCTCTCAGATAGTTAGTCTCTGCTATGTGGTCAGGGGACAGCACTTCTGCCTTACTGGATCCAGAGGCCAGGCTTGTCCTCTAGCATGGAAAATAAACAATTCAAAATAGGCATGTGTCTTGACCTCTGAAGGTATCATGTGTGGCAGAACTGGTTTTAAGTCAGTCTTGGCTCAGCACCCAAAGCATATTTTTACAAAGCTACTTTTCAACTAAAGTTATCAAAATCAGATTTTGTAAATAAATTAGACTTTCAAAATTAAGTGGAAAATAACTTCGAACAATTGTTGGCATTTCCTAAGCACAGTTAGAAAATATATGTATCCTCTTATTCACACCTTTTTTCTCTCTCTCCACCTCAACTTTCTCACTTCCTCCACCTCACCATCCTCTATACGTCTGCTGCACTGTTCTCTCTCTCTCTCTCTGCTTCACTCTTCTCTCTCCTCCCCTTGCCTCCTTGCCCTACTTGACCTGAAGTCTAAGTTTAGACCTGAAGTCTAACTTTAGAACTAAAGTCTAACTTTAGAACCAAAGTGTCAGTTTAAACCCGATGTCAAGGACTTAGACTTCAGGTCTAAACTTAGACTTCAGGTCTAAAGTTAGATTTTAAGTCTAAACTTGGACTTTAGGGGCCTGATTTAGATCTTGCCAGATGGGTTACTCCGTCACAACGGCAAAGGATATCCCATCCACTGATATGGAAATCCCATAGGATATTATGGTATTTGTATTTTGGCAGATGGGCTATTCGTCACCGTTGTAACGGAGTAACCTGTCTGCCCTAGGTCTAAACACAGACTTTAGGTCTAAGGTGAGACTTCAGGTCTAAAAATAGACTTCATGTTTAAGTTTGCCTTTGTTAATTGGGCCCTTAATCTCTCTTTTTCTCTACCTTTCCCCTCTCTATCTGTCTCACCCTACTCTCTCTGCTTTTTGCCCTCCTCCCTGCTTTAACGTATTCTCCATATCACCTTTCGTTCTCTCCCACTTACCCATATCTCTCCCTCCATTTCACCCTCCTCTCCCTCTCTGCCTCTCCCTACTTCTGCTCACTCTACTTCATTCTCAGCTTCATCTCATCTCCCTCACTGCCTCAGGCTTCTGTAACCCTCTACTTCCTAATGCCTTACCTTCGTGCCTCCTCCTTTGCCTTCCTATGTCCTCATCTCACCACCCTTGTTTTCTGTCCGCCTATTCATTTACACCTCCTCTCTCCCTCTACCCCATGCTCCTCTATCCCTCCACTCTTCCTCCGCCTCACTGTATTCTCTCCCTCCACCTCACCCTCCACTCTTTTCCTAAACCTTCTCTCACCCTCTTTATCATATCTCTCTAAGCCTCGTCTTCCTTTTTTCCACCACACCCTCCCTACTCCTCCATATTTCCCTCCTCGCTGTCATGTCCTTCTATTCACTTTGCCCTTTTCTCTTTCTGCCCACTTTCCTCTATCCCGATTGTCTAGCCCTACTCCCTCCCTCTCTCCTTTACCCTATTCACTCCATTACACATCCCCACTTCCTCTTTCTCTATTTGTCTACCACACTTTCCTCTCTCTTTCTGCTTCAGCCTCCTTTCTCTACAACGCTGGTCTTTCCCCCCACCCCACTCTCCTCTCAAACTCTCCACCTCAATCTCCTCTCATTTTTCCTCCTCACATTACTTTAACTCTCTACACCTCACCCCCTGTCTCTGCCTCACACTTCAGTCATCCCCTTCCTTCTCACCATCACATTTGTCTCAGTTTCAAATTCCTCTCTGACTGTCCTGTGTCTCCACCACATGCTAGTATCATGCTCTTCTCATGCACCTTTCTCCCTTCATCTCATTCTCCTCTCTCCCTTCCACCTTGTCCTTTCTTCTCAACCCCTACAACTTACCCTCCTTTCAATGTCTACTCCACCCTCCTCTCACCATCCACCTCCCCTCTTTCTGCCAAATTCTCTCCTTCAACATCATGCCCCTCACTTCCTTTGCACCTTGCCACCCACTTTGCCTATCCGCCTCTCCCTCCTTTCTCCATAATCATTTCACCCTCTTCTGTATTTCAAACCAACCCATCTCTCTTCCCTGTCTTCTCTCTTCTTTCACTTGCTCTCTCCCCCTTAAACTCCTTCTAAGTACTCCTCTCACTCTTTCCACCTTACGTTCACTCTCTCTCCCACTCCATCTTCCCGTTCCATCCACCTGACCCGCCTCTTGCTTCCTTCACTTCCCCCTTCTTTCTCTGCCTCTCCATTCTGTAGCTCTCTCCATCACCTTTATCCCACTCTCAGCCTCTGTTTGACCTGATATTCACCACCTTTTTCAGAGGATATTCCCCAACTGAATGTTGCAGTACCTCAGGGCTCAGTGTTGAGCCCGACTCTTTTTAATATCTATATGGCTCCTCTGGCATCACTCACTGAAAAATTTGGTGCTAAGATTATAACCTATGCAGACGATTCACTACTCCTGTTCACATACGGAAAGGATGAACCTTTTAATGAAAGCGAAATTAATCAATGTCTGTCCAACATCTTTGATTGGTTTCACCGGAATCAACTTTCTTGTAATTCAGCTAAAACCGAAATTATCTTCTTTGGACATACACCGGGGGATGAATGGAAGAACTGGTGGCCCCAGGACCAACCGTCTTCCCCTAGCCCTGTCACCACTGTGAAAAATCTTGGAGTCCTATTAGACTCGGATCTTTCTATGAAGTTGCAGGTGAAATCTGTGACTGGCACGGGCTTTTGACTCCTAAAAATGTTGAGAAACTTTCTCTCACTTCTGCCTCTGCCTCACAGGCAGACGGTAGTTCAAGCCTTGATCATCTCTAGACTGGACTATGCTAATGTCCTGTACTTGGGTATTCCGAAATACTTAGTTAATCGCCTCCAGTTGGTGCAAAATGCGGCGGCTAGGGCTATCTTGATGGTCAGGCCTAGGACCCATTTGGCAAGTCACCTAAAAACGTTACATTGGTTACAAGTATAAATAGAATTAACTTTGAGGCGTTGGTACTAGCTTTCAAGGCCTTGCACGATAGCGGGGCCTTGTATCTCAGAAAGAGAATCACTCCCTATTGTCCGGGCAGGACGCTAAGATCTTCGACCCAACACCTGTTAGTGGTGCCAAAATTTCGTCTAGTAAGGAAGGGAGGACGTTCCTTCCAGGTGATCGTAAGCAGATTATGGAACTCGCTCCCTCCCTCCCTCCCTCAGAAGTGAACCTGAACTTTTCAGTTTCAGACGCCAACTTAAGACCTGGGATGTTCCATCAATAATCTTTGACGTGTAGGAATGAAAGCTTGTCTGATCTCTCTCTTCTCGAGGTATTACCTTAGCGCCGGGACACTCTTTTTGAGTAGCCGTGCACTCTACAAATCCCCCATAACATAACATAACATATCTTTAGCAGGGTTTTCCCCAAGGATTTTGCCTTCACTGCACCCTGTTGCCTGAATTCATTTGTGTTGATTTTAGGGCTCTGTGCACCTTATCACTGCTAACTAGTGCAAAAGATCTTATGTTTGCTCCTTCAAACATGGTAAAACTTAACTACACCAAATTGGTATATTTAATTTACTTGTAAATTTTTAATATCCGCTTTAATGCTAGAGACAGATTGTACCACAATTCTGAAAACAAATTAAGAAGTTGGCATTTTCTTGTCTCAATCATCTGTGCCTTCTGCCAGTATCCTAGGTCACTTGCCTTTGATTGGCTCTACTGTTGGGGTTTATGTATTTCTTCCAGACAGTACCACAAAGGGGGCTTAGTTGTGGACAGGATGTGTCATCCTGGCAGGATGACTGGGGAGGGGCTGTATTCAGCCCTACTTGCAATTCAAAAGGCTCTGCTTCCTGCACCCTCAAGGGAACCTGACACCTGGGCTCCCCCTGTCTTTTGTCATTCCCAGGCAATTTGGAGCCTTCATAGAGAAAGGGAAAGAGCTATCCAGAACCAGATGAAGTGGTAGGATGGGAGTCCCCCATATGAAGGATGGCACCAGGTATAAATATTGCACCTCCAGAGCCACTCATCAGAACACTCCTGGGCCTCTGTAACTTTCAGAATAAGGACTGCCTTGCCGCCAAAGGACTGCTCTGCTGCTTGAAGGACTGCCATGCTGCTTGAAGGACTGCCTTGCTGTCTGAGAAGGAAGATTGGACCTGCTTGCCTACATCCCAGGCTTACCAGAGTGACTCCAACGGTAAATTGACTAACATTCTGTGTGAGCTACAGGGACACAACAAGCTTCAGAAGCCTCCCTGCATCTGCCAAGCTGATGAACTGTAACTGGACCTGCCTTGACCTGCAACTGGCCCTGCTTCCCTTTGTTGGAGTGAGTCCCTGATTCACATGAGGTCCAACCAAGGTCCTGGACCATTGCCTCACCTGTGACGACCCCTAGTGCGAAGCTTTGGTGAAACCTTCTCTACCCGCCGGCAATAACTGTACGTGGTGACTGACTATGAAAGACCTGCTTTTTGTCCTACAGCAACGACAGCCCACGCAACCACCAGTCTAAAGCTACAGCAATGACCATCCATGATGCCCCACCACCCTTCGCACTAAAGCGACAACCATCTATTACTACCAAAATGCTCTTCACGCTACGTCTACGACGGTCTGCGCCCTCTGTGTGGCCTCTTCCAATGCAAATGTAACTCTTCGAGCTTCAAACTTTACTTTTAAACTGGACTAACATGGTCCCTGCATCTGGCCAGCACTCCATCTCGGTTGTCCTGACCATGTGACTTTCTCCTGGTCTAGAGCAACTAGACAATCACAAGTGGCAGTTTGTGCTTTTAGACACTATTTTTACTAGAAAATTCAGCTCTGACGTTTTGGTATTGATGGAGCAGGTAAAGCTAAATTTTGTATACCTCCTCTATTTTGCATGAAAATACTAATTATATAACCTACTTATATTATAATTTGACTAACGGTTTGCTGGGTTAAACTAAATCAACCATTTGCATACACCAATTACACGTGGGACTTATTGCTATTTGCATGGCAAAATAACTCTAATAACTAAATTATGTACGCATATTAATAGTAGTACATGTGGTAATAGGATATCGCATGATATATGTTGCTTTTGTGATGTTTGCGTTCCCGTTTTGGACCGTAAGGGTGAGTATTATTGCTTTAAATGTCGCAATAAGCTAGGAAAATACTAATACATAAAGGGATTAGTGAGGGTTTAACATTAGAATCTTCATTTCTTTGTATTACTTATTCTTTTGTGTTTGTTTCGCTTAAGTTGGCATTTGGGCCTACCAAAATATGGCGTCCAAAATGGAGTTCGGAAGTGGCCACCGTCTTGTGAGCGTGATGCCTACTGCGCAGACTCGGATGGCTCCGTGAACCTCCAGGCGACCCCAAGTCACAGTGTTCCTGGTCAAGGATAGGAACATGGAGGACTGCCAAACTTCAGTTAGTAAAATTTGGTCTAAATGAACAATTGGGACATACAAGCAAACCTTTTACATTGTTGCATAAGGGCAACATGGACAGAGGAAGTGAACCAGCAAAATCCATGAGAACCTCAATAACTTGAACATCGGATGTTTCCAATGAACCAATCATCGGCCTTCTTAGCCTAAGAATGTTTCATGTAATCCCGAAATTCATTATAAAAAGGGTAGTAGAATAGAGAGGGGCACTTCCCCATTTATCCCGACATCTATGCTGGCATTCTGCGGTTTTTGATGACTGCACACCGCTATCGACCCCACAGGCGATGACAGATGCTCGCACGATTTCTGATCCTTTGGAGATCTTTGGGACTGTAACGTGCTGAGCAAAGAACTTTCGGACTTTGAGCTATGGCCTGCTTTATTTGGACAATTTAACGGCTAAATTCGGTTATGCAGAGCCAAATGAATTAGGAAAAATCCAGATAGCAAGAATAGGTAAATATAAATGTCATGCGATTTGTGCTGATTAAACAACATTTCTAAACTTTGATCGACCAAAATGCTAATATCAATTGCAAACTATATTTAGATAAACAAATATATGATTAACAGAAATTACGAGTTTGTGGTTTTTCAATGAAGAGAGTAGAGAATTCTGAGTCTTAAATGTGTTTTAGCTGGTTCTAAATCACCATCAACCTGTCCAACTAATTGGTCCGTCAACCAAGTGGTGGAGTGCCTTAATGTTTAAGGTTAGGATTCTATAGGTGGTGATGCTAATGTATATTCTGTAAAATAACTTTTCTCCCCTATAGATAATAAGGTACTTTCCCCACATGTCCAGCGCTTGATTTCATCATCCCTCCTGTGTGCAGACTCGTGAGAGAAAAACGTATGAGTGTTGGTGTTATGGGCCCCACCAATGAATGCGTGTGTGAATGAGCTAGTGTGACGTCGGGTCTGCAATGCAGGGAAAATAGTTTTAAATTGTCCCTCTCTTTTCCCCGGTCTCGCGCCGGATCAGTATCATTTTATTAATTAAAGTGTACTCTATTTTTCTAAATTGGGTTGTGATTTTACTTTAGTAAAGCGTGTGTGCCACATACTCAGTGCTTCTAAATTTAACCAGGCTACTTTTGTACAAAGCTGCCAAAGGGTTAAGCACAGGTTAATTTAGTGGTTTTTGTGCTTCACTCTACAAGGATTGTGGTTGTTGGCTGAATGGCACTTTCACCCCTCTCAACCAATAACCCAGCTTTGCAATCCTCTCTCCCTCTCTGGTCCAGACACCACTCTCACTCTTCTCTCTCCATAGATCTCACACATATTTCCTTTCTTTTTCTTTATGCCTCACTCTCCTCTCTCCCTCCTCGGTTCCCTCACCTAACTCTTCTCTGCTCCCTCCATGTTGCCCTCCTCATTCCCTTGCCCTTTCCTCATCTTTGCCTTTCATTCTCTTCCTCCCAGAGGTCGTAGTGGGCAGGAGAACAATGTTTCCAAGCTTTATTAATATGATCGTACATTTCCCATACCTCTTATATGTTTTTTTTCTAAACTGCGGTTCCTGAAACGATTGAGTTACCATGGGTGGAAAGTGGAGAAAAGTGTCTCCTCTATTGTGAAGGGGGAGAAGATAGAGCCAGCTGAAGAAGCTTCTCTCCAAGGTATCTGGGGGCATATTATCAAGCCAGGCGATAAAATTATCGCCGCTTTAGCGGCAGAAAACTGCCGCTAAAACGGCGATAATGGGCTTGATAATATGCTCTAAGGAATTCCAATTGAAGCCCATGTTAAATGTGAAGGACATCTAACCTGGGCTTCAATTGGAATTCCATAGAGCATATTATCAAGCCCATTAACGCCGTTTTAGGGGCAGTTTTCTGCCGCTAAAGCGGCGATAATTTTATCGCCTGGCTTGATAATATGCACCCTGGTGCCTCAAAGAAGTGTAAATGTGTGCAATTGGTTACTCTGCCAATCTAAAGGCTAATAGGAGTCAGCACATGCTTTAATTGATAGAATTTGGAGTTTGTCCTTTTAATGGGAAGCTATAAAAAGGGTTTGTACTCAGTGTGCTTACTAAAAAACTAAACATTTGAACAATCTTGTTGTACATTTTGCAACAGCCTATCTATACTATGTGCAACTTTATACTGTGTGTCATTTATGTTATAAACTAGTGACACATATTCACAGTGCTTTCTATCACATGCAGCTATTTCCCCAGTACACGGACCAGGATTCAAACCAGTGGCCATCAGCTCACACCGACATACATCTGAGGTGATCGAATTAACAGCTGAGATTCCCTACCAGAAAAATGAATTTCCCACAGTTAACTTTAAGTTGTATTTATTTTACATGTAATACTTGTGCATTATATTTTATATGCATTAACAAATTGGTGAAAGAATAACAAAATAGAGAACATTTTGTTCTTTTCAGCCACAGCTCTGATCCAGTCCACGACACTTGCTGACCCGGCTCAGAATATACTCAGTATCACAGTTCCCATACTTTTCTTCACACACTTCAAGGGATGTGCTCTCCCCTTATGCTACGCTCCCCCTCTGCTTGACCCTCCACTCTTGGTGCTGGCTACACACTGCTTGCCCCTGAAGTGTGTCTGATGCTGTCTCCCGCAGCCTGCCTGTGGGGGACAGTGGTCTGGTGCTTGGGGGGGTAGTAGTATCAACAGAATGGCAACTGGGTGTCTAGGTGCCATCGGCCTCCGGCTTCTGCGGAACCGGGGGCGTAGCTTCTATTGGTGCAACAAGTGTGTTTCACAGCTCAAACAGCCGCAAAGGGCCATTTCCTTCCTTGCAATAGCACCCCTTATGCACTCGCTATACCACTGTGCAACATGCTTGTCTCCTAAAGCCACAGGAGACAGTGCATTGAGAAGAGACATTTTGGGCAAACTTGCGGTTAACTGTGCTTTAGGTGGAGTTCAGGAAAACTCAACGCAGGCACCACATCAGAGCTCGTTGAAGTGAAGTCCCAGCAAAAGAAGCGTGCTGCTTGATGTATGAAATAGCCATGAAGGTCTCATCGTGTGATACACTTACCAACTGCTTTAGGGCCGGTACTTTTCATGTTTAAACCATTTAGTTCAACCCTGGGTAGCTGTGGCTGTGAACAGCAAGATTCAAAAGACATGTAATAAATCTGACACCGATTTATATTTAAAAAACTGCATTTTTAAACATCACAATGCAAAGGATCCACCAGAGGGTTCCAGAGATACAGTAAATACAAAGTATAATAAAATACGCACTTTTCACTTTTTCAAGAAAAACGTAGATAAGTATCCCTCAGAGGAAGAAGCAGTCTTTAGGCAGTTTCAGGCACACGTATCCCTTTGCAGTAGGTTCCTATGGAAGTGGTCCTTATGCAAGGGATGCAGGATGCCGGAGATGCTCAAGGATGCTATGAATATGATCTGGTTGACGTGGGCCTTCCTGTGGCTACTCCTCAGTCCACAAAATTTGATGAGGTGCAACTTTCAGCGTCGGGTCGTGGTCTCTAGTGCCGCACCACAACGAGAAATGGCAGGTTGAAGATTTGGGCTACTAACTAGCCCCAGCAGGCTTCTTCAGGTGTTGTAGCACTGTGCTGGGAACAGGAGGTCAGCCAACTGAACCTTGGAGTCTCTTGCTTTGGCTGGACTCCAGAGATGATTTCTCCATGAGTTGGATACAGCAGGTACAGTTCCTTCTACTTTCTTAGCCACCAGGTTCACCAGGTGCAGTCCACACTGGTGCAGCCTCTCTTTGCCAGGTAGTTGATGCAGCAGGGCAGTCCTTCATCAGTCAACTTCTGCAGGCCAATGAGATCTGATTTCTGGGTGCCAGGGGTTCCCTGTTTATGCTCAGAAAAGGCCCTCAGGGTAGTATGTGGTTGGTAGCCAGTGGGCTACTAGTATCCCACACTTCTGATGACCACTTCCTGCAAAGTGTGGCATCTGGCTATTCCAGTATGTACCATTCTGCCCACTTCCAACATGGCAGAACCCCTCTCCCAGCTCCCTACGTCAACTCAGAGGTGTGGCTACCATTGGGGGCTATACATTCCTGGAAAAAATGTTTGGCAACTGGTCTCTCCTCTCCTTCCCGAGTGCCAGCATACCTACGTAAACAATAGTGCAAACCTGCTTCTAAGTGTTCCTCATTTGGTCTTCAAAAGGCAGTTTCACTTTTGAAGCTCTCATTTTGGGCAAACATCCGTTTGACTTCCTGCAGGGAGAGGTAACACCTCTTTCCCATGGAGGCTGCCACTGTATGTTTTTCTGAGGGTCGTTTGCATGCCTCCCCTGGAGTGCAAAGAACTGTCTCAATGAGAAACCCTGTGTGTAGCTGTCGACGAGCACAGGGGATTTTAGGGCTTGAAAGGGGCAACCATGTACATTTTGACTTGGTCTTCAAGCCTGGCTTAATATGATGAGTTATTCCATTCCTGACAGTATCACCTGTAGTAGTCCCAGTCAGAAGTTAGCTGTGCTACGGGACAGACCGCTGATCTGCACTTCCCAATGGGGCTACCGGTCTTAACCACAATAAATACAACAATTGTTGGTTTTTACTGTTGAGACATTTGAACTAAGTGTTCCACTTTATAATGTACAGCATTCTGCATTAGCGCTCGGAAGGCTTCCTTAGCCGTGACTTATGTACTGAAAAATGTGAGGACTTGTCTTGGCCGTGGCGTTAAATGCCAAAGTCGAGTGAGCAGTTCAAAATTGCCCTTCCAGTCTGCAGTGGCTGACTGGGAACCATGGGGCATATTATCAAGCCAGGCGATAAAATTATCGCCGCTTTAGCGGCAGAAAACTGCAGCTAAAACGGCGATAAGGGGCTTGATAATATGCTCTATGGAATTCCAATTGAAACCCATGTTAGAGGTGAAGGACATCTAACATGGGCTTCAATTGGAATTGCATAGAGCATATTATCAAGCCCATTATCGCCGTTTTAGCGGCAGTTTTCTGCCGCTAAAGCGGCGATAATTTTATCGCCTGGCTTGATAATATGCCCCCAAGTGCTTACTGTCACACCTAGGGTGGCACAGTCAGTGATGCAGTTACTGGGGTGACCCTGCAACGTACAAGCCCTGTGTACCTGAGTGCCATATACTAGGGACTTTCAAGTAAGTTAGCTCATGCCAATGGGGTGTAAGCTAACTAAACATGCACAGTTTAAGGTAAGGGCACAGGCATGGAGATCTGGTTAGCAAGTCTCACTGCACCCCTAACGCCATCTAGAGTGGAAATAGGAGTGTTATTCTGGCCTTATCTATTCCCAAATATATGAGCCCAGTAGACACTGCGATACAGTGGCGCTGTCTAGATACCTTAGTAAGAAGCTCACCTTTCCATCTTTGGTCATATTTACCTACAGTGAAAAGCGCAAGAGCTGTCTTAAAAATGCTTTTTTATTTAAAGTGAAATATTCTTCATCAGAAAAAAGATGAACAAACTTACACTATTTTGTGGAAAAAAATCAAATGTAAAAAACGGTTCCAAATCGTTTATTTATGCTTTTCAATTAAACAATCCTCTTGCATGTTTGACTTGAAAAGCGCTCTGCTAGAATGTGACATAGTAATGCAACGGTCTTCTTTCACCTTGTCAGTGAATGTTGACATTAGAGCCATAAATCTCCAGATCCATGTAAACCTCAATACATTAATTCATGAAAAACATATTCTACATGTATATTTATCTTTAAATAACAGTATCGTGTGTATGTAGGCTCACGCATCAGTAGAAGCTATTAGACGTGAAGTTTAAGGTACTTTAATATAGTTAGACATGTTTTGCAAAAGTTTGCTTTGAAAAAGCTTGGATGAAAGGCAAAGCTGTTTTTCTACACATTTCCTGGTAATGCTAAACGATGCTAACCTACACCGAAGAAAAGTATACAAATGCCAAGTTCAATTTGGCAAGCTGCCCAAACAACCTTTTTCGTGTCTGACTTAAGTATGGTCCTAAATGAATGTTTTAATCTGAAAAATGTAAATAAGAAGCAGAGGGAGTTTTATTGAAACAGACACTGGGGCATATTCTCAAGGAGCTATCACTGAGTTAATGGCACTTTATCGCAGCCAAAGTTGCGATAAATGTTTCACCCCATTCACAAGCTGGTGCTAACAGCCCATATCACCAGTTTACCCGCAATAGCAGCCGCAAAAAACATCGCCAAAGATGACCCCAGCAACTATCACTAATGAGATGCAGAGTAGGCGTTCCCGAGCAAAAAGCAGCGACAACACCACTCCGCAACATTCTCAACGACCAGACAGATCGTCGATAGGATCACAAAACAGGCAATAAGGTGCGTTAGCTGCAGGAAATTAACACCTGCTCCGACCTGGTGCAAAGTCAGATGACAACCAGCAACAGAAAAGCGAGCCCAGAGCCTAGCCACACCTGAAGACCAACCAACGCCATGGAGCCACTGATAATGCAGCTCGGAGCCCCAATAAGTACACAACACCCCCACCACCACACCAAGGACAGCCAACCCCCCTGGACCACCACAGAGGCAGCGCGGACAAAGACAGCGGACCCCCAGGAAACGCACCAGCCTCACACACCCAACACCTGACAATGACATTGCCCACCACAGGCTCAAAAGGACAACCATCCAACGCATCCTGACCACCATTGCCCACAGGCTGACCGTACCAACACAGCGGACAACCTACATCCCTCTGCAGACAAAGCTGCTGGCTGTGCCGCACCTGTTGGCCCCTGGGACCTGCTAACCAACAACTGCCAGAGTTCGAGCAGTCTCACAGCCAGCCACATCCAAGCCCCCCCCAACTGTCTTGGATGCCATCATCAGCTTGGTACCACACTACCAATCCTTCCCCCACACTGCGCAGGAACAGCTGGAGACCAAGCAAGACGTCAAAGCCATAGCTGGCTTTCCTCACGTGTCAGGGGGCAATTGAATGCACACATGTCCTACTTGTGCACCCCGGTGACACTGCACACAATATCCGCTACCGAAAGCACATGCATACCATCACTGTGCAGGCAACAGTGAACCACCTGGGAATCTCCACCAACGTCAATGCCAACCACCCATTCCGAGTGCATGAGTCCTACATCTTCCGACAGCCCATCATCACCCGGCGCTTCCTGGCTGGCACCTACGGAAATGAGCTGTTGCTTGGCAAGTACCAAATGAACACACCACACACCTCAACTCCACAATCATTCAACTCAGAACACTGGGAATGCACACGTCACAAACTCACATACAACATGCCAAACAACATGCCCAACCACCAGACACGACAGCACAACTCACTCTGGCAACCTGGGCCAGCCATGCACATAAGCTGGGGACCGGGCATGTGCGAAGGAGGCAACTGACCGATGAATGACAATGTACACAATGCCAAGTGTGGCGTTGAAGCGATGGCCAGACTGCAGTATGCAGACCACACACATATCCATGTCGACATACACCGCTGGTGTATAGAGTGCAGTGGACAGTGGATGCAACCATGTCACCTCAGCCAGTGGGGAAGATCCCAAAAATGTAGCTTGTTACATCCCACCCTGTAAGCGTGAGCGGAGTGGGCTGGGCCGGCGTACTCCGGGAACGCGTAGGGGTGTGAATAAAAAGCATGTAGCTCTGGGCGTGGTCCTCTTCCGGAATACCCAACGACTCTGCCATGGCGGTGCCACTCACCCCGCCACAAGGCCGACACTGTCGCCAGGTGTGGTGTTGCCTGCGCTCCTGTGCGCCTGCTGCACCCTGGGCCTCAGGGCCCTGTTCCAGTCATGCCAGGCCCGGCGCACCCAGGCCTCAATGCATACTTGCCGACACTGGTGTGTGTTGATGAGGGCCCACCACATGCCGGTGCAAGCTCCAAGCCAGAGTGCCGTGAACCTGGCAGCCTCCTCAGACCATCACGGCCTCCGCAACACCGGCCCGCTGTACTCCCTTCTCATTGATGTACTCCACCTGCATGCACAGTGGAAAAGTAGGTCACACATTTGGAACTGAGTCTTGATTACACTATGGCAAAGAACATCAATTATGGCAGATTTTATCTCACTATACTCCCTTCGATGTGGTGCCACCAAGTCTGTGCATAGCATTCCATCCACAGGTGTCCGTGGGCCCACGCGGACTACAACCACGCTGAGTTCGAGTCGTTAGCACATGTGGGACTGAGTCTTGATTTGTCAATGGCAGAGTACATATCATTGCACGCAAGGAGAGGTGTAAGAGGATGACGCGTTTCAGTCCGGAGGGTAAAAGGATCATCATTACGGAGGTGATTGAACACTACCGACAATTGCCCTGGTGTCAGTAACTCTGTGCATCACAAGACAACGATTCATGACTGTGGGCCCTTGCTGACCGCTGCCTCCGGCCTATGCTATGGGAGAGTAGGTCACACATTTGGGATTGAGTCTTGATCATTCATTGTCCAAGTACGCACATTAATGCAGAGTTTACATCACTGTACTCCCTTTGATGTGGTGACAGCAAGTATGTGCCTGGCATCTCAACCACACATGTCTGTTGGCCCTTGATGACTATGCCGTCGGCCTACACTGCGGTCCAGCAGGCCTCACGCCAATCCAGTCCGTACCAGGCAGGACACGTCATCGTCGCTGACTGAACACCCGCTTGGGTCCTGGTGCTTTTGCCTTCGTCAACCACAAGTCACCCCCAAATGTCATGTCACCGTCATGTGTTAGAGTTCCAGGAGGAGCTCGCTGAACCTCGTCTGGCCCGCACTGACCGCTGCCTTAGGCCTACACTGTGGTCGAGTAGGTCACACTATTCAAATTCAGTCTTGATTTATTAATGGCTGACTTGATGTCATTGTACAGGCCTCAACGCAGACTGCATCTCCTTTCAGCCCCGGTGCCACTATGTCTGTTCCCTGAGTCCCATGGACACTTTCTGGTTGAACTTTGGTGGCGACTGAGTCCATGGACTTGGGGTTGTCTTCACCATCATGTCGGTGATACTGACTTTGTGGCTAAAACGATGCCGTGGCATTCCACTCCTCCATTTGCTGCTTCCGGACAACTTCCACCCTTTGCATCATGCCCTGGAGGACACCTTCCACTGTCCCCCGCAACCCTCCGCCACATACACCTCAGACATTGATGAGGACCCGCTCAGCTTGTGTGGCCCATCTGACTGCACCGCAAGTCACCGTCCCGTGGCAGGGTGCCTGTGCCGGCCGCATTGCATCCGGGGCCACTAATTCTATGCTGCTCAGGTCCGGGAGCCCTTCTTCTGAGATATTGGATGGCCTCTGAGGCGATGGCCTTGGGGTCATCAATGCCATGTGTCTGTGGCCCTGCACTGTCCATTGACTCCGGCCTCCACTGCGGCCCACCAGGGTTGACACATCAAATCGAGTCCTAACCGGCCCTGACGTCGCATCACCGCAGGAGGCACACACCACCACCGCCAGGACCAACTCCAACTGCCAACTGCAAGGGTTGAAACAGTCGAACTGGCAGACTGACTGAGTTACTCACACCTGTCGTGGATGCCATCTTCTGCCTGATCCCCTGCTCAGCACACCAGGTGCCACTGACTCAGTGCACCGCAACCCATGGACCGTTACTGATTGAGTATTGTGCTGTGGAGAGGTTATGCAGCAATGTCACCTCAGGCAGTGTGGGAGACCTGGGACATTGATGAGTAAGTTGGTGCAGGTCTAACACACCCCACTGCATCTGCATCAGGAATACCCCGAAGGGACACAATCCTAGACATTTTCTTCACATGAGCGCGCTCATCTCTAGTGCCCCATCCCAAGTGCACTGCAACTCACTGATACTTCTGTTTGTTTGTTGGGTGACCCTGTACTTGCTCCGGCTCCACCCATGTTGCTCAGCAGTTGACTCTGTTATGCAGGTGCTTTCTGTTTTCATTGCACTGGTGTCGACTGTTCAAGTTGTTGCCAGCACCAAGCACTCCGTGTGGAATGGCTTATACTCACCCCACACACATCCAGCACAGGCGTCATTGTACATGTGGCCCTGCCAAAAAAGGGGCCGGGCGCACGTGCCCGTAGCCAATTCAGCATGATATCAGCCTGTGTCCCTGTCGTCTTGTATGCATGAGGGCCCTGGGCCCTAGAACATTTCATTGTGCTGTGTACAGCGGACGCAGACATGTCACCGCAGGCAGCTGGTTAGGGCTTGGACATGTGGCTTTGTCGTCACCCACTCAATTCGTAAGGGCAGTGGACTGGGCCATCGTACGCAGAGCCAACGTGGGTGTGTGACTGATATGTGCGTGCCCCTGGGCGTTGTTCTGTACTGGGAATGTGCATCTGCATGTGTCTCTATGGCAGTGTGTGTCTCCTTTGTGGGGTGTAGGTGGTCCTTGAAGGGTAATAGACACCCACGTATGTGATCTAGTTCACCTTCCATGGGTTCGGACCACACCCGCACCTGTTCGGCCACCTCCTTTTGGCGTTCTGACACCTGGCATTGGGGTGCCATGTGTGGGTCGGTGAAGTGTTGTGAGCCTGCCGTGCTTGCGGGTGCTTCATGCTGTGTGGTCTGTTGCAGGGGCTGGGTTCCCCTCTAAGTAGCTTGGCTGCCCTGGTTCTGGTGGGGGGTTGCGTGGGATGTCCATGGGCTGTTGTAGGGCGTCGGTGTCGAAGGTGTGGTGGTCCTCTTCGGCATCACTGATGTGCGGTCTTCTGTGCTCTGCTGGAGGTGTTGTGTGTCCCTCTGCAATGTGGAGGGGAGATGCATGTTGACATTGTGTTAACATGTGTATTGACACATTGTTCTTGTTGACACGCAGACTGTATGACAATGTACATTGTGACTGTTTTGGAGGTGCAGGATTTAGATGCGGGACAGTGTACATTTGGACTTCATGACGGATGTGAGGTTTTACGCGTACATTTCCATTTCACAGTTTCCAGCTCTGTCAGATGTGTGGGCCTGTTTCTGCGCGTGTGCGGAGCCAGTTGTGTTCTGTGTTCTGCAGTGTCGGGGTTGCACATTGTACCACATTGTCGTCAATGTGGATGTGCTGTTATTGCTATGTGTGTGTGCTGCAGTGTGCCACGGGGATGAGGGACATGATCCAGGGTCATTGTGGGTGTGCAGTGTGCTACATGTAGTTGTGCATGTGTGCCATTGTGCCCATCTCCCCCGTCCCCCCAGTCCCTGGTCTTTACTCACCCTATTGATGTTGTGTCAGGTCCTCCCGAGCTGTGTCCACACTCCTAACTCCTTGCAATGTCTCCACACTGTTGACTGTGGCCTCGGTTTCCTCCAGCTCCTCCTGTGGCGCAGGACTCCCACCTTCTGTCGCCGTTGCTGCCTTCCTGTTGGCAGCGGCTTTGTGCCTAGTTTAGATTTTCACATCATGCCAGCGCCTCTTGGTCTCCTCCATTGGCCTCTTCGACACTGCAACTGCATTCCAGGTGGTCTAATTGGGGGTCAGTTGATGGTTGTGTTCTGTCACCTCCATGATGCTGGTCTGGTTTTGCTGCGGACTGCACCCCGTCTTCCTCTCCCTCTTCTCCGTGGCCTTCCCCGAGCACGTTGTTGCTTGCTGGTGGTCTGTGGGGCTTGTGGGGTTCGCGTTGGCCTCTGAGCTCGGTCAGGGTGCATCCATGTTGCTACGCACTTTTGGATTGTTTCTGGTGTGTTGTTTTTGTTTCTTTTATAGTGCATTTTCCCGCCAGATGCGTGGGATTTGCAGGCCTGCCACTGGTTTTCGCAGCTTTTTGTATCGCGATTGACCTCATCGCAGCTTTTTTAGCATTCGTGTTTCTCATTTTTGCAGCGTGGCGTTGATTTTATCGTAGCCATTTGACGCGTTGTCTGGTGACTATCGCATGGTGCCGCCGTGTTGTGGATACTTAGTTAACTAGTAACAGAGTCATTTTCCCACGATAGGATGCGATGTTGAGAGTTTCGTTAAGCTACTCTTGCGGTAGTTATCACACGTTCTTGAGAATATGCCTCTGAATGTACAAAAGAATCCTGTAGGAGGCTATATCAAGAGGGTGTTGCATTTTGCTTTTTATCTGTGAAGAAACACTTCACAAACGATGAAGAGTAGATTAGTAGATGCTTTGTTCAATTGTGCATCTACACGTCCAAAGCAAGCCTGAAGAATCCAACAGTTAGTTGTGCAAACTAGATTGCAGAATCACGCAAAAAAATCCCACTATTACAAGACCTAAATAGAGGAAAAAAGCCTTTTTACAATGTTGAAAAACTCTCCATAATCTTGGATTAAAGTGTTCCATTACATGTGGCACTTGTGGGCTGAATTTATATAACTTTACCAAGGATTTCCTGAAATGGAATTACTATCTCACCTCTGAAAAATCATCCTTAACAATACTCAGTTCCTTCACGAATCTGGTATAATTCCCAACACCTTCCTTCACGGAATTTCTCTCTGGCCATCCCTGCACAGTAAGGCCCAGATTCAGACGGCTTTAGTCTCTTAAACCACTGTCCTCATTAGGCCTTCTGCCCAATTCTTTACTCACTGCCGTCTCACTTCTCCACAATACAGACCTCCAACTTGCCTTGATCAATAACTTCTATGTCAAACAATATGGTGCTTTATTGTTTGAGATCGGGCAAGTATTCTACCTGCAAATAATAATACCTCATGGTCACTCTTATTTAACACTTTCTTGAAAATACATGCACCAACCTGTTTTTCAGTTTCGATCAAAAAGGGCGATCCCCTCAAAAGAAAAAACTTGAAGTGCTGAATTTCCCAATAAGCCTCTCCCTTTCAATAGCATCTAGTATTATAGATGGGTACCAGAGAATAACAGGGATGTTTATCTTCAGTGGTTCGCTGTGACATCAAATAGAACGCAAGAGAGAAGCTTGATTTGTCTATGATGGCGCTCAGAACCCCTAGGTGAAAAACATCCCCATTATTTACTTTTACCCATCTATAATTTAATGTTATGTTACTTCAACATGAGGTCTTCCGTCTCCGTGACCAACACTTAGACCTTTAGGTGCACAGAGGGTGTAGAGAACAGTTCAGGGTGCAATAACCTCTGCATTAAGGAGGTCCCCTGGGTGCCGAAGGTTCTAACATCACATTGTTTGTTACTGAATGTTTTTGCTCAATATTCGAGGCTTCACCAGAGACTGTGATCAAACTGGACCAGACACATAGAGTGGGGCCCAGGAGACCTGCCTCAACTCCTCCAATGGACATTTTGATAGGAGTTCGATTTTAACGATATGGGACAGAAGGAAGAACCAAAATTCACAGCGACTTTTCGAGACTTTTATAGAGACCTTTACATGGAGCAGAAATTGCCCGCAGATGGATCGGATTCATACCTCCGGGACAGATGCACCCCAAAACTAACATCAGACCAGGCGCAGACTTAGACTGCCCGATTCGTGTGGAGGAAGTTGTGTTGATTATAGCTCGACAGAAGCCCCTTAAATAAGCGGGACCAGGCGGCTTTTTAGTGATCTTTTATAAGACATTCTGCTCAACCTTGGCCCCCCTTCTCACTAGGTTGTTCAATGCGATCACAGACCCCTACTCAATCCCTCATTCCATGTTAGTGGATTATGGATCTCTGACATATTATCGAAAGACACATTATCGAACTACACAAATATCGCTTCAAAAATATCGACATCAAAATTATCGACATTGTATACTTTATTAAAAAACTACACTAATATCAACACTACAATATCGTCATACAATTATATCGATCACACAAAAATCGCACACATCAATATCGCAATACTAAATATCGACATAAATAAATAAATATAACACATGTAACAAATATCGATAACCAAAATATAGACATCAATAATATCGTTTTTTTTAAATATATCGACAATTCTAATACTAATAAAACCAATACTTTAAACAACATAAATACAATATTTTCCGAAAACATACATTTTCCAATTATATTCTACTTAAACATAAACATAACATTTATAACAATATAAATATTTAACAACATAATAAAAAAACACTGAAATAATTATCACATAGGCATTTCGAACACATTTAAAAAAATTAAAACACATTATAAACAATCTTTTTCTATATAATTATTTAAAACTCTCCTCCTTTAACCCCTTCAGTGCCCATGACGAGCTGGACTCGTCATGGGCCGCGGTTGCGCTGTGCCCATGACGAGTCCAGCTCGTCATAGACCCCGCCCGCTAATGCAACGGCCGGCACAGGGCGGGGAAAGGGGCGGGCACTGAAGGGGTTAAAACTAAATATACTCTTACTTAGCATTTTCCATAAAAGGAAACCAATTAACAAAAAAAAATTCAAAACATCCAATAGAAAGGCCACATACAGAAAACAACCAATAACATTCAAGAAACAATTTAAAACCAATATATAAACCAATTAAAACAAGTCTTCTACTGTGCCTTAAACCAAAGCATTGAACGAAGAAGAAACTCTGCTAAACAGAAGAAACCTACATCCTACTACTATTCTAAAAACGTAAGTAAATTATCTTTTCTAACTAAACTGCCAAATTAAACTAAAACACTAATTTATCTTTACTCAAATAAATAACTAACTTATATATTCCATCTCTTTATGTTTCCACTACAGATATTACTCAAAACAGCTAAAAAAATATTGAACATTGCCAGAAAGGACTCACTAAAAAAGTAAGTATACTATCAAAATACTTTATAAAATATTAATTAAATCCTACTCAAACCCCAAAACATCCTAAACCCCTAAACAAATCCACGTTCTCTTTTTTAAGTTTTTAAAAACCTGTATAAATTAACACCTATAGTCTATACCACTCAGCATGAGGGAAGGATCCGTTTGCTTAGGGAGAGGTTGGGCTCCTGTATCTTAATTATTAGGGAGGAGGGGCACATCGGAAGAGGGGTAGGGGACGGGGGTACACTGACATGGGGTGGGGGAGGGAGGGGGGGTAGAGGACTGGGTGGGAAGGTTGTTCCTTCTCCTGAATAATTGGTCTTGATGATAAATGTGTGGTACTTCCTGGACGGGTGAAGGCGGGGGGATGTTTGTTGAGTTATTGATTTGGAAAACAAAAAAAAACGTTTCAACAAAAAAAATATAGTCTATACCAAACAGCAATACCACCCCACTTAAAAAAACTAAACCAACCAAAACAATATATGTTCTTTAACTTTCAGAGACTACATCAACTAAACAGCATTTTGTCTACAAAAAACATCTTCATTCAAATACAACCAAAAACACTTGGTAAGTATATATAAAAAAGTTTTTTGTTTCCTATTTTCATAGAAATATATAAAGTACTATTGCATATATTTTCATATACATTTTTTCCAGATTTCTAACACATCACGATGACAGAAGAAGCCCAATTTATAACATCACAGAAAGGAAAATTCCTATTGTGTTACATGGGTTACACATACACCCAAGAAAAGCAGACGGACCGAAAAGTGAACTGGAAGTGTTCGAAATATTATTCTAACAAATGCTACGGACGAGCAACAACAAGAGAAACAACTGTACTATATACAAGAGAGCATAACCATCCACCCAATCTCTCTGAAATAGAAGTCAGATCAACCCTTGAAAATATCAAAGAATTAAGCACTGGTTCACAAACTGCTACAAGTGTAATCCTAAAAGAACTATTACCTAGAGTGCCCAAAGAAGCAAGAGGCCAATTACCATCAATTGCTTCTATAAAAAGAACAATTGCTAGGACCAAAAAATCAACCACGACAACTATACCATCCCCTAAAACTTTTCAAGATATCATCATTCCACCAGAATTAACTATCACCCACAATAATGAACCTTTTATTTTTTTTGATAACAAAAGTACAGAAAAAAGAATCATAATGTTTGCTACTGCAAACAATATAACTAAACTCCAACAATGCCAAACATGGATGATGGATGGCACCTTTACAATATGCCCAAAACCATTCTACCAGCTTTACACAATACAAGGTCAATATCACAACACTTCCATACCTTTAATTTATGCACTATTACCTAACAAACAAAACACAACATATAATGAAATGCTAGGAAAACTAAAACAAGAATCAAATGATTTTTACCCTCAAAGAATTATCATAGACTTTGAGCAAGCCATGATAAATTGCATTCTAAAACTGTACCCCCATACAGCTATCCAAGGATGTTACTTCCATCTAAACCAATGTATATGGAGACATTTACAAAAATCTTCACTAAGGTGCCGATTACGATCCGGTAAAAACCGTGTACGAACCGTCGGTCGGAGCGAATTCCCCGTCCGACTCGTACCCGGTCGTAAAACTTTACAAACATGGAATTACGATTCGCACGGAAACACCATTTCCGTACGAATCGTAAAAAACACCGACCGACGAAAATATACATACGAATGTGATCCGGGAATGCTGCGACGTGACGTCGGGACGCTCTCAGGCAGCTTTTCACGACCCAGGAATTACGATTCAAACCGACAGCAGTCCGGACGGCAATATTTTCACGGCACCCAAAAAGTGCCGCAAAAGCGAAGTACGGCGCGAAATGACCAGAGTAGGTGGCCCGGTACGTGCCGTACCCCCCCCAGCCCCCGTAGGTACGCGCCGACCCCCCCCAGCCCCCGTAGGTACGCGCCGACCCCCCCCCAGCCCCCATAGGTACGCGCCGACCCCCCCCCCAGCCCCCGTAGGTACGCGCCGACCCCCCCCCGCCCCCATAGGTACGCGCCGACCCCCACTGTGTGTACACCCGTGTACGTGTCAAACCCCCCCGTGTACGGTCGAGTCGAACCCCCCCGTGTACGTTCGAGTCGTACCCCCCCGTGTACGTTCGAGTCGAACCCCCCGTGTACGTTCGAGTCGTACCCCCACCCGTGTATGTACGGTGCGTACCCCCAGTGCGTAGCGCGTACCTACGGGGGCTGGGGGGGGTACGGCACGTACATGCGGGGGCTGGGGGGGGTACGGCACGTACCGGGCACCTGTTTGGACGTCTCCATGGTTGTTATGGGAGTTCGGTGCGGACGGTCTTTTAACCATACGGTTGTACATTCGGACGCCCGGGATGGATCATGATTCCTCGGTCGGACTTCACCTTTCACGTTTGTACGGTGAATCGTACGAGGACGTGTCGGACACATTTTCCGACCCGAGGACGTGTGGGGAATGATTCCCAATGCGGTTCGTATGGACTTTTTACCATGCGAATCGTGATTGCCAGTTCGTACGGCACTTGTACGATTCGTACGGTAAAAAGACCGGATACGAGTCGCACGGGGATATTTTTTACAGGATCGTGATTGGCACCTAAGTGTAGAATATGCCACAAACATAACTTTTGCACATCAAATAAAACTTCTAACAGCCCTAGCTTATGTACCAACCACAGATGTTGCAGAAAATTACAATCTTTTATTAGAAAGTCCATTCTACAAACAAAATGAAGTAAATGTATCTCCCCTCTTAGATTATTTTGAGGATACCTGAGTGGGGAGACTACACAGATCAGGCCATAGACGTCAGCCCAAGTTCCAAATACCTTGGTGGAATGTATATGTAAGTACACTCAACCAACAAGCCAAAACTAACAACGCCGTCGAGGGCTGGCATAATGCATTCCTAACTTCTACTGGGAGAACAACTCCAACACTACAAAAACTACTAATTGCCATACAAAAGGAACAAAGCTTCCAAGAATTAAGAATGCAACAATCTGTCCTACAATTAAAACCAAAACAATCTAGACAAACTACTCACATGTATAATTACCTACAACAACAGGTACAGCTATACCCATCCACAAGAGGACTTGAGTACTTAAATATAATAGCTCAAACTCTCTTCTAAACCCTTTCCAAAATATTAACCCACAATTCTACTAAAACAACTATCACAACATAAAGAAACCACTTTATTATATCACATATTTAATTATGTGGTCTAAAATATATAAATAATTTATATCTACATATATTTAGACAACATAATTAAACAAACCAAGTACACAACAACAATATTAAATATATAAGATTTGCCCACCCACAATTAAAATATTTAAATGAACTTACCTGTGTAGTTGCTCCAATGGGATAATAACATTCCTTCCAAATAAATCCATAGGTATCAAAAATGAATCCAAATAAAATGGAAAAATACAACTGTTTTTTGAAAAAAACGTCTACGCCAAAAAACGACAATCCATTAACCATAAAAATCCCGAAAAATATAAAAAAGGTAAATAACCGCTCCTGGAAACCCGAACAATAAAGGAAGTGTAAAATAAATATTAGTAAACACAACTAATACACACTTCCTTAAAAAAAAAAAAGGTGTTTGAAAGAGACGAAAATATCTTCTCCGTAAAACCTACAAAAGAGAAACAAACATTCCCACCCACACACAAACACACAAACACACATAATGCACCTAAAAACATCACTACAAACATTATTCAAACACTATAAAACTTTAACACACCTAAATAACAAAACACTAACAAAGCCACAAACACGGAACACAACGTAAATTATAAAACCGTATACAAACTATTACTAACACCCTAACTTCTAAAACATCAATCCATATACACTTATTACAACATTACTACTTCCACAAAACACCTAAAACTATTTAATAATAAAGAAAATAACTCTTACCTTCTCAAACGCGAAACAGCTCCCGACCGCGACCTGGATTCTACCAAAATAACCCAAAACAACAGCGAGTGGTTACAAAATAAAAGACCCAAACAAACATAACAACTAAAAAAATACCAATAAATGCCCTAACTATTTATTTAACATTACACATTACTTTAAAAATTAGTTAAACATTAGAATAAAATACTCAAAAAGAATACCTATATTTTTTTATCTATGTGAAAATTATTTAACTTATAAAAAAAATATAATAAAAAATATATATTTACTAATATAATAATAAAACTGTATATATTACCAAATAAAATGTATGAACATGATATAATTAATATATTGTATCTACAACATACCAAAACTAAAAATAAAAAGAAATATTCTAAAATGTAAACATTTTCAATATTAATTATCTAATATAAATATTAATAATTAAAATATATTTATCATATATTTCAAAACATACAATTTCTTATAAATTCAAATAACGTCTAAAAATATTGAGAGTACACAATATAAATTTAAAAATATTAAACAGCTATAAAAATCAGAATTTCTTTTTTTTATTATTTTGTCTGTTCATATATTAATGTCCAAAATATACATTAAACAAATATGGTGCCGATCACGATCCGGTAAAAACCGGGTACGAACCGTCGGTCGGAGCGTTTTCCCCGTCCGACTCGTACCCGGTCGTAAAACTTTACAAACATGGAATTACGATTCGCACGGAAACACCATTTCCGTACGAATCGTAAAAAACACCGACCGACGAAAATATACATACGAATGTGATCCGGGAATGCTGCGACGTGACGTCGGGACGCTTTCAGGCAGCGTTTCACGACCCAGGAATTACGATTCGAACCGACAGCAGTCCGGACGGCAATATTTTCACGGCACCCAAAAAGTGCCGCAAAAGCGAAGTACGGCGCGAATCGACCAGAGTAGGTGGCCCGGTACGCACCGTCCCCCCCCCCGCCCCCGTAGGTACACGCCGACCCCCCCCAGCCCCCGTAGGTATGCGCCGAACCCCCCCCAGCCCCCATAGGTACGCGCCCCCCCCCCAGCCTCCGTAGGTACGCGCCGTCCCCCCCCCCAGCCCCCGTAGGTACGCGCCGAACCCCCCCCCAGCACCCGTAGGTACGCGCCGAACCCCCCCCAGCCCCCGTAGGTACGCGCCGAACCCCCCCAGCCCCCGTAGGTACGCGCTGAACCCCCCTGTATGTACACCCGTGTACGTGTCGAACCCCCCGTGTACGTTCGAGTCGAACCCCCCCGTGTACGTTCGAGTCGTACCCCCACCCGTGTATGTACGGTGCGTACCCCCCGTGTATGTACGGTGCGTACCCCCCCGTGTATGTTCGAGTCGAACCCCCCTGTACGTTCGAGTCGTACCCCCACCCGTGTATGTACGATGCGTACCCCCCATGTACGTTCGAGTCGAACCCCCCGTGTACGTTCGCGTCGTACCCCCACCCGTGTACGTTCGAGTCGAACCCCCACCCGTGTACGTTCGAGTCGAACCCCCACCCGTGTACGTTCGAGTCGAACCCCCCGTGTACGTTCGAGTCATACCCCCACCCGTGTATGTACGGTGCGTACCCCCACCCGTGTATGTACGGTGCGTACCCCCACCCGTGTATGTACGGTGTGTACCCCCGTGTACGTTCGAGTTGGACCCCCCGTGTACGTTCGAGTCGAACCCCCCCGTGTACGTTCGAGTCGAACCCCCCGTGTACGTTCGAGTCGTACCCCCACCCGTGTATGTACGGTGCGTACCCCCAGCGCGTGGGGGTACGACTCGAACGTACACGGGGGGGGTTCGACTCGAACGTACACGGGGGGTCTGACTCGAACGTACACGGGGGTACGCACCGTACATACACGGGTGGGGGTACGCACCGTACATACACGGGTGGGGGTACGCACCGTACATACACGGGTGGGGGTACGCACCGTACATACACGGGTGGGGGTATGACTCGAACGTACATGGGGGGTTCGACTCGAACGTACACGGGGGGTTCGACTCGAACGTACACGGGGGGTTCGACTCGAACGTACATGGGGGGGTTCGACACGTACACGGGTGTACATACAGGGGGGTTCAGCACGTACCTACGGGGGCTGGGGGGGGTCGGCGCGTACCTACGGGGGCTGGGGGGGGGGTCGGCGCGTACCTACGGGGGCAGGGGGGGGTTCGGCGCGTACCTACGGGGGCTGGGGGGGGGTCGGCGCGTACCTACGGGGGCTGGGGGGGGGTCGGCGCGTACCTACGGGGGCTGGGGGGGGGGTCGGCGCGTACCTACGGGGGCAGGGGGGGTCGGCGCGTACCTACGGGGGCTGGGGGGGGTTCGGCGCGTACCTACGGGGGCTGGGGGGGGGTCGGCGCGTACCTACGTGTGGGGAATGATTCCCAATGCGGTTCGTATGGACTTTTTACCATGCGAATCGTGATTGCCAGTTCGTACGGCACTTGTACGATTCGTACGGTAAAAAGACCGGATACGAGTCGCACGGGGATATTTTTTACCGGATCGTGATCGGCACCTATATATCCATAATAAAAAAATTATTACAATAATACAAATGGTAAATATTAATTATTTTATTACATATTTATTTCAATGATTTAATTATTATAATATGCGTAATAATAAACAATATTTTCTCTGTAATTAATATACATACCAACAACTATAAAACAAATCTTATTTTCCTTTCTACTATTTTATACAAAAATTTGGAATTTGCATTCTGATATAACTTCTATCTTTGATCCAACCAAAACTAAAATCTACAGATTTATTGTAAATTAAAACAAATTAATTTAACTGTTCCTATTCAACTCTATATTTAATTATAATAATTGCTATTTACCAAACTTAATTAACATACTACTCCCACTACAGACTGAACTTAATTAATTTACTATTCTCACTCCAACCTATATTAAATTAGGGTAGGTGCTGGACACTGAACTTAATTAATTTACTATTCCCACTCCAGTCTATATTTAATTAAGATAAGTGCTGGACACTGAACATAATTAATTTACTATTCTCACTCCAACCTATATTAAATTAGAGTAGGTGCTGGACACTTAACTTAATAAATTTACTATTCCCACTCCAGTCTATATTTAATTAAGAGAAGTGCTGGACACTGAACTTAATTAATTTACTATTCTCACTCCAAACTATATTAAATTAGGGTAGGTGCTGGACACTGAACTAAATTTATTTACTATTCCCACTCCAGTCTATATTTAATTAAGATAAGTGCTGGACACTGAACTTAATTAATTTACTATTCTCACTCCAACCTATATTTAATTAGAGTATGTGCTGGACACTGAACTGAATTAATTTACTATTCCCACTCCAGTCTATATTTAATTAAGATAAGTGCAGTACACTGAACTTAATTAATTTACTATTCTCACTCAAATCTATATTTAATTATGGTAGGTGCAAAACACTAAACTTCATTAATTTAGTATTCCCACTCATAAATATATTTAATTACACTAGATCATGTATACTGATCTTAATTAATTTTATATTCCCACTACAATATGTATTTAATTACAGTAATTGCAATACAAATATATAAATATAAATATATTAAAAAAAATATGTTTTAATCATTATAATTTTTTTTACATAAAACAATACCCACACTTATCCTCTACAAATCCAACTCCCCAATCTAAAATGTATTCCAAAATATTGTATTATAATATATTTTTTTTAATATAAATTACTCAATATTACTAATTTAAAATACATTTTTAAAACACCCCCCACCCTTATCCCCTATAAGCCAACATCCCAATCCCCCAAAAAAATTTAAATTGTACAATCAAAATCAAAATTGAGACATCATTTTCGTACAATATTACCAACATTTTACACATTTTTATCAAACTCCACACCCTTATCCCCATAACACAACATCCCACTCCTAAAATTAAATATAACATTCGAAATGTTATTCTAATTTTCTAAATTTTGTATACAAATTATTCATACATAAATCAAAATTTTTAAAACACTCCCCACCCTCATCCCCTATAACCCAACATCCCACTCCTAAAAGATAATATAAAAAATATATTTTTATTACAAATTTCAAAAGAAATTTATTAAATATTCCCATTTAAAAAATTGTTTTTTAAAACACTTCCCACCCTTATCCCCTGTAACTCAACATCCCACTCCGAAAATTTTAAATAAACTTCTAAATTACATTTAAAATTATAAATTTTTTTTTAAAAACATTCAAAAATATATAAACATTTTTAAAACACTTCCCACCCTTATCCCCTATAACCCAACATCCCGCTCCTAAAATTAATTTTAAATTTCTAAATTAAATTTCAAATTTCTACATTAATTTTTTTAAACATTCTAAAATATATAAACATTTTTAAAACACTTCCCACCCTTATCCCCTATAACCCAACATCCCGCTCCTACAATTATTTGTAAAATTCTAAATTATATTTAAATTTTCTAAATAATTTTTTTTTTAAATTCAAAAATATATAAACATTTTTAAAACACTTCCCACCCTTATCCCCTATAACCAAACATCCCGCTCCTAAAATTATTTGTAAAATTCTAAATTTAATTTAAAATTTCTAAATATTTTTTTTTTTAAATTCAAAAATATATAAACTTTTTTAAAACACTTCCCACCCTTATCCCCTATAACCCAACATCCCGCTCCTAAAATTAATTTTAAAATTCTAAATTTAATTTAAAATTTCAAAATAAATTTTTGTAAAATTTCAAAAATATATAAACATTTTTAAAACACTTCCCACCCTTATCCCCTGTAACCCAACATCCCGCTCCTAAAATTAAATATACATTTCAAATTTGAAATAAAATTTACTAATTAAATTTTACAATATATTAAAAAAAAAATTAACTTTTTTAAAACACTCCCCACCCTTATCCCCTATAACCCAACATCCCGCCCCTAAAACAATATAAATATTTCTCATATTATATACATTTTAACTATTTATACAAACAACTTCAAAATATTTACTAAACATACAATAACGATATTTTAACATGTCGATATTATTACTAACGATATTACTTACATCGACATATAATTTAAAAAAAAAACGATATTTTTCACATCGATATTATCTATTTCGATATTTTGTGCTTTCGATATTTTTGACTCGATATTTATGTCCCTCGATATTAAAAAGTCGATATATAGACTGCTCACCGTGGATTATATAGTCATGATTCTAAAACCCGGCAAAGATAAGAGCTACTGCATGTCATACCAGCTAATATTCCATCTAAATGTCAACCTTACATTTTTCACTGTTATTCTAGATCTCCACCGGGCCTCATGACTCCTGACTAAGCAGGCTTTGTACCATACCGCCAGTGTAGCAGCAACACATAGAGGATACTGCATCTCATAGATAAGTCCCAGTGCTCGAAGGCATTCAATCTGGTTCATTGGCCATACTTTATTGTCATGCTTAAGCATTTTGGACTTGGCAAACACTTTTGCTCGTAGGTCCTTAGTGTGAGAGTAAATGGATGTCCATCGACTCTGTTTCCAATCTGAAGAGGCACGTGCCAGGGGTGTCCACTCTTGCCCCTATTATACGTGTTATATATTGAACCCCTTGCTCAGAGAATCCGGGATAATCCAGCTATTGAGGGTATTCCATTTGACTGAGAGGAACACACCATCATTCTCTATGCTGACGACATCTTAGTGGCAATAGACAATCCAGCCACCTCACTTCCTGCCTTCCTTAAGGAATTGGAAACTTTTGGACAGGCTGCCGGCTTTTGAGTAAATGGCCACATATCCCAAGCCCTTAATCTATCGCTTACAACAGCTACACAGCAAGATCAAATACATCAATACCCCATACAAGGGGCAGCAACATCTATTCCTTGCTTAGGGATCCAATTAACTGCTACAGCCTGGACTACTGCTGCTCTTATCTATAAGATTCAGACCTAACAGAGCAAATCAGACCTGAAAAAGTTGAAGCCCTACAGCCTCTCCTGGCTTGGCCGAATTTCAGCTATAAAGTTGTTGATTCTAACCAAGATTTTGTTTCTTTTTCAGGTGCTTCTTGTGGAGCTCCCTCTTTTAACAATAGGAACTCTCCAGCGCAAGATAAACCACTTTGTGTGGGCTGAGGGGCACCACTGCATGTGGAGGGAAATAAGCTACATAACCCCAGATGAAGGGGGCCTCAGCATCTTGAACATTTCCTGCTATTATCAAACAACCTAACTCAGGTTCCTCTTAGAATGGTCCAGCGAAGAACCTGAAAAGCACTGGCTATTCATGAATAGAGCGGTGACAGGACAACACCTCTGGAAAATCTCTTTTCTCCATAGAAATGAATGCTCCAAGAGTCTCTACCTCTCTCTTATCACTAGAACCTCTTTAGATGTTTGGGATAGAGTGGCCGAGCGAGAAGACATCACCTTTTTCCTTTCCCTCCTGATTCCAATAGTCGTAACCCAGATTTCACCCGAGGACTAAACCTCATGGCCTTCCAGCACTGGAGCCAGATTGGATGCAGCCCATTATCCTTGTAACGTCTATGTTCTGATCATGCCATACCTGAAACAGAGCGGTTAAACTACCTTCAAATAAGACAATGGTTGATGCACCCCTCATACCTGAACTTTATGGCCTCATCCACCCCGCTGCTACACAGCATAAACCCACTACTAAGAAATGCTGGGAAGGCAGAGCTTGACCGCTTGTTGACGCAGAGGGAATTTGGGTGATATATTACTGTGCCACGTAATATGGCTAGCATTGAAACAGCTAACAAGATCATCAAGTATTGGTATCTTACACCTACCTATCTACATAGAGGCACGCCTGCTACCAAACCATATTGCTGGCACAATTGTGGCTTCCCAGGTACATCGCTGCATTTATTAAGGGAATGACAGAGGCTCGCTTCCATCTGGAGGCAAATGGTTGATGATATTGATACTCACCTCCACACACAACTCCCCCACTTTCCTGATTATATTCTTTTGGGACTGCCTAGCCCACTCATTGTTCCCCCTCAAATCGTGTCGAGGAAGCCCAATTGGTTTGGCCTTGGGGGCAGTCCTGTGGAATATTCTGTCACACTGCGGAACGCGACAGCTCCGTACCTACCAGGGGTGGTTGCATCAACTTTGGTATATTTTGGGAATGGAGAGCTTGCCCCCCTCTCTCTCTGCTCAGGGCATCTCCTTCCATGACATTTGGCACCCTTTCTTACCTTTATTATCATCAGAATTTCAGGAATGTATTTGCCCTTGATACCTACGCCTTCTCCGACAATCAGAAGCCCCCTATAAATTCACACAAGGGAGTTCTGATGGAATTGATACCCCTACATCTAAGAGACAGCAATCTCATCCATCTCCACATGCAGTATGGTTCCCAAGGGGGGAGGCAGGAGTTTGGGGACTGTTAACTACGTTTATATATGATTCAAAGCTTGGGGGCGTATTGCCCATGTACTGCAATTTTTGTGTTTTGAAAACAATAAAAAGATTTGAACCATAAAACATCATAACTTGACTTCTACTATTGGCTTTTAGTCTTGTTTTACTCATAACATTATTGGTTATTTTTCTAAAATGGTGTGGAGTTCTTTGTAGATGTTTTCATTATGTTGCTGTGTGCTGTTTGCACAAATACTTTACACGTTGCCTCTTAGTTAAGCCTGACTGCTCTGTGCCAACATAACATAACATAGTGATGAGCACAGGCTAATAAAGAGCATGCTACTGACTTACACTGACTAGGATTGTGGTTCATGCTTGGACAGGGTGCATATCTCTGCCACCTGGAAACCCAATTTCTAATAGCTTACATTGCCTTTTCCTAAGCCCAGAGGTAAGACATTGTTCTCTGAGCAGGGTTTTTAACTCTTCCAGCCAAGGATGTATATTCCAGTTCTGGAGATATGATTAGCAGCAGAACAGGTTTTAAGCTCAGGTTTTTAGCTGTGGCAGCCTTAACTACTTTTTTACAAGTTACTTTTCTGCATAAATTATCGCAAATCTGATTTCACACTTAAGTGAGATTTTACAATTAGGCTGAAAATAACGTTGAAGCTGTTTTCTAGACCTTTCTCAAGAAGAGGTGGAAAATTAAAGATTTTAATCCCACCTAGGCCTATTGGGAAAAAGTATAACTAGGCCTGTAGCATATAGATTTTGGGTTGTATTCAACTCTGAGGGAACCCTAACCCCAATATGTAGTATGCCTTATTTTTTATATAATAGCATCCTGTACTCTGGGCTTGAAAGGCCTACTTCAAGGGTAATATATGAATATATAAAAATTGACATCTTCTACATGGCCAAGTCATTTTTCCCTGCCATGTGTTACTGCAGCGCATTTGAATTGCAGCCTAGCCTGATCAATATAGTGCTCCTGGCATGCATATCTTTTTGTATTCATCTATGTGGTTTGTAAAAAAATACACACTGCAGCCCACATATGACATTTTGCTTTCCATGTCATAGGTGCACTAAAGTGTCAGGCTTCACACATAGGTAGAGTATCATGCTTTAGGCTGTAAATGGTGGTAGACAGGTCAATGAAAACTCATGAGATCAGGAACACTAGACCACCAACAGCATGAATTCAAATCCTGACTTTATGGTGTTTCGGTCACATCTGGGTCACCAGTGGTAGTCTGCTATTTGAGATCCTTCTGGGCTCAGAGTCTTCAGCTGTGACATCTTGCTATTTGCATTAGCTCCATCTGTTCACATGTCGGTTCACACTTGTATCTGCCCCTCACGTTTGTGAAATGTTCCCTTTTTGGTGTCCTTGTTACATCGTCTTTTTAGCTTCCTAGATCCTTTGCACCACTACCTATTGTTGGAGTGTTTGACACTTGTTGTTCTTGTTAGATCTGTTATCCTAGGGTGGGGTAATACCCAAAATGTATTGTCTTCACTCACTTCACTTACCTGTTTTGCTGATTTCTTCATTGTTAGCTGGAGGGGTATATGCACTTTACCACTGCTAACCAGTGCTAGAGTACTTGTGCCTTCTCCTTAAAATGTAATAAATTTGGCCTATACCTAATTGGCACATTTAATTTACTTGTAAATATCTAGAAAATGGTCCTATATGTACCCAGGGCTGTAAATTAAGTTCTCCTACTGGGTCTCCAGAACTCATTGTGCTACACACAAGAGTATCACTTTTAAAATATGTATCAGTGTGCCACTGCAGCCTGTAGTGCAATTTTGAACCAGCATTGTGACTTGACAATACGACCTCTTGCCAGGCCTAAACCATCCTTTTTAATGCTTTAGTGCTTAAGTCACCCTTAACATAGGCCCTGAAGGTCATAGGGCAAGGGACATTGTATTTCAAAGGTAGGGCACGTGTACTTATTTTTACATGTGCTCGCAGTGAATAACACCTAAAGTAATTTCTCACTACTGTAAGTCCTATCTTTCTAATTAGCTAACGCTTGGTTAGGTAATTACATTTAATATGTGCTAAATTTGGGTCTGGAGCAGAAATAGATTTGTTTTTTACATTCAAACTAATTGTATGTAATGGTAAAGGTGGATTTTAAGTCACAATTCTAAAAATTCCACTGTTCTTTTTGCATTTGTTGCCCTAAGTGGGGAGAACATGCCCAGACATGGGTCCCGTGCTTGCTACGCCACCAGATTTAAGCTATCCTGGCTGATGAGGGGGGAAACCCCGAAACCGGTTCTAGGATGCTTGTTTCTGGTCCGGCGAAGACCTGGCCTGGCAGTTCGGGCTGGACTGTTCCTATGGGGAACAGGGTCAAGACTGATTTGCAAATAGCTGGGTCTAAACTGGAATGGCGCGTTGTGCAAAGAAAACGATGGATTTAACCCAGATGTGTGACTGGGGGTGAATATTCGATTGATTCAGAAGTCTGTCCATCATCTGTTCTTTTTACATTTGTCACCCTAAGGCGCCGATCACGATCCTGTAAAAACCGGGTACGAACCGTCGGACGGAGCATATTCTCCGTCCGACGCGTACCCGGTCGTCAAAATCTACCAACATGGAATTACGATTCGCACGGAAACACCATTTCCGTACGAATCGTACAAAACCCCGACCGACGAAAATAAACCTACAAATGCGATCCGGGAAAGCGCCGACCTGACGTCGGGACGCTCGCAGCCTGCCATTCACGAACCAGGAATTACGATTCGCACCGACGTCATCCCGCACGGTGAATATTTTCCGGCTGCCAAAAACTGCCGGGAAATCAGGACGACGCGAACAAGGAGTACCAGTACGCGACGGACAGACAGGACGACGTGAACAAGGAGTACCAGTACGCGACGGACAGACAGGACGACGCGAACAAGGAGTACCAGTACGCGACGGACAGACAGGACGATGCGAACAAGGAGTACCCATACGTGACAGACAGACATGGACCCGAACCTACGTGTCATCCCGGCCCTCATAGCAGTCGACCTCCTCTACAGGTTACGACGCAGACGCCGCAGAAGGTCAGAACAACTAAGGGAGGAGGGAAAGGGGGGGAAAGAAGGGGGGGGGCAGGACCAGGGGCAGGCCACAAAACCCCCACCATAGTCACACAGCACACATGCCCTGGACATACCTGACTCCCAGGCCCTGGTCACTACGAGGGGGTGGGGCCGTGTCCAGCCAAGCCAGCGACCGCCACAATGGAAGTCCTTGACGACGCGAACCTGCAACACAACCAGACAGGTACGTCCCGTACCCACGCCTTAAGAGCGTGGGTACAAGTCGTACCACGCCCACACCTACGTCACCCCAACAATGGCGGGACGGCTCGTACCCACGTGGCAAAGGCCTGGGGACGGCCCGCACAAGCATCACATAGCGTGGGGACGGATATGTACGGACCGTACCCCCACCCCGTATGCATGGAGCGGACCCCCAACCCCAACAGTGCAAGTACGACACGTACCCCCACCCGCGGACGTATGGAGCGTACCCCCCACCCCAACAGTGTAAGTACGCCCTGTACCCCCACCCGCGGACGTATGGAGCGTACCCCCACCCCAACAGTGTAAGTACGACCCGTGGCCTCACCCGCGGACGTATGGAGCGTACCCCCACCCCAACAGTGTAAGTACGACCCGTGGCCTCACCCGCGGACGAATGGAGCGTACCCCCACCCCAACAGTGTAAGTACGACCCGTACCCCCACCCGCGGACGTATGGAGCGTACCCCCACCCCAACAGTGTAAGTATGACCCGTGGCCTCACCCGTGGACGAATGGAGCGTACCCCCACCCCAACAGTGTAAGTACGACACGTACCCTCACCTCGAAGGCATGGAGCGTACCCCCCACCCCAACAGTGTAAGTACGACACGTACCCTCACCTCGAAGGCATGGAGCGTACCCCCCACCCCAACAGTGTAAGTACGACCCGTACCCCCACCCGCGGACGTATGGAGCGTACCCCCACCCCAACAGTGTAAGTACGACCCGTGGCCTCACCCGCGGACGAATGAAGCGTACCCCCACCCCAACAGTGTAAGTACGACACGTACCCTCACCTCGAAGGCATGGAGCGTACCCCCCACCCCAACAGTGTAAGAACGACACGTACCCCCACGTCGAATGCATGGAGCGTGCCCACATCCGTGTATGTAATGAGCGTACATATTGTGAAATAGGAGAGGTGTGTGCAGAGTCCTCCCAGCAGTGCCCAGACACAGGAGGGGTGGGTGCCTATCACTCCCAGCAGTGCCCAGAGACAGGAGGGGTGTGTGCAGAGTCCTCCCAGCAGTGCCCAGAGACAGGAGGGGTGTGTGCAGAGTCCTCCCAGCAGTGCCCAGACACAGGAGGGGTGGGTGCCTATCACTCCCAGCAGTGCCCAGAGACAGGAGGGGTGTGTGCAGAGTCCTCCCAGCAGTGCCCAGACACAGGAGGGGTGGGTGCCTATCACTCCCAGCAGTGCCCAGAGACAGGAGGGGTGGGTGCCTATCACTCCCAGCAGTGCCAAGAGACAGGAGGGGTGTGTGCAGAGTCCTCCCAGCAGTGCCCAGAGACAGGAGGGGTGTGTGCAGAGTCCTCCCAGCAGTGCCCAGACACAGGAGGGGTGGGTGCAGAGTCCTCCCAGCAGTGCCCAGAGACAGGAGGGGTGGGTGCCTATCACTCCCAGCAGTGCCCTGAGACAGGAGGGGTGTGTGCAGAGTCCTCCCAGCAGTGCCCAGACACAGGAGGGGTGGGTGCCTATCACTCCCAGCAGTGCCCAGAGACAGGAGGGGTGTGTGCAGAGTCCTCCCAGCAGTGCCCAGAGACAGGAGGGGTGTGTGCAGAGTCCTCCCAGCAGTGCCCAGACACAGGAGGAGTGGGTGCCTATCACTCCCAGCAGTGCCCAGAGACAGGAGGGGTGTGTGCAGAGTCCTCCCAGCAGTGCCCAGAGACAGGAGGGGTGGGTGCCTATCACTCCCAGCAGTGCCCAGAGACAGGAGGGGTGTGTGCAGAGTCCTCCCAGCAGTGCCCAGAGACAGGAGGGGTGTGTGCAGAGTCCTCCCAGCAGTGCCCAGACACAGGAGGGGTGGGTGCCTATCACTCCCAGCAGTGCCCAGAGACAGGAGGGGTGTGTGCAGAGTCCTCCCAGCAGTGCCCAGACAAAGGAGGGGTGGGTGCCTATCACTCCCAGCAGTGCCCAGAGACAGGAGGGGTGTGCGCAGAGTCCTCCCAGCAGTGCCCAAACACAGGAGGGGTGGGTGCAGAGTCCTCCCAGCAGTGCCCAGAGACAGGAGGGGTGGGTGCCTATCACTCCCAGCAGTGCCCTGAGACAGGAGGGGTGTGAGCAGAGTCCTCCCAGCAGTGCCCAGAGACAGAAGGGGTGTGTGCAGAGTCCTCCCAGCAGTGCCCAGACAAAGGAGGGGTGGGTGCCTATCACTCCCAGCAGTGCCCAGAGACAGGAGGGGTGTGTGCAGAGTCCTCCCAGCAGTGACCAGAGACAGGAGGGGTGGGTGCCTATCTCTCCCAGCAGTGCCCAGAGACAGGAGGGGTGTGTGCAGAGTCCTCCCAGCAGTGCCCAGAGACAGGAGGGGTGGGTGCCTATCACTCCCAGCAGTGCCCTGAGACATGAGGGGTGTGTGCAGAGTCCTCCCAGCAGTGCCCAGAGACAGGAGGGGTGTGTGCAGAGTCCTCCCAGCAGTGCCCAGACACAGGAGGGGTGGGTGCCTATCACTCCCAGCAGTGCCCAGAGACAGGAGGGGTGTGTGCAGAGTCCTCCCAGCAGTGCCCAGACACAGGAGGGGTGGGTGCCTATCACTCCCAGCAGTGCCCAGAGACAGGAGGGGTGTGTGCAGAGTCCTCCCAGCAGTGCCCAGACAAAGGAGGGGTGGGTGCCTATCACTCCCAGCAGTGCCCAGAGACAGGAGGGGTGTGCGCAGAGTCCTCCCAGCAGTGCCCAAACACAGGAGGGGTGGGTGCAGAGTCCTCCCAGCAGTGCCCAGAGACAGGAGGGGTGGGTGCCTATCACTCCCAGCAGTGCCCTGAGACAGGAGGGGTGTGAGCAGAGTCCTCCCAGCAGTGCCCAGAGACAGAAGGGGTGTGTGCAGAGTCCTCCCAGCAGTGCCCAGACAAAGGAGGGGTGGGTGCCTATCACTCCCAGCAGTGCCCAGAGACAGGAGGGGTGTGTGCAGAGTCCTCCCAGCAGTGACCAGAGACAGGAGGGGTATGTGCAGAGTCCTCCCAGCAGTTCCCAGACACAGGAGGGGTGGGTGCCTATCACTCCCAGCAGTGCCCAGAGACAGGAGGGGTGTGTGCAGAGTCCTCCCAGCAGTGCCCAGACACAGGAGGGGTGGGTGCCTATCACTCCCAGCAGTGCCCAGAGACAGGAGGGGTGTGTGCAGAGTCCTCCCAGCAGTGCCCAGAGACAGGAGGGGTGGGTGCCTATCACTCCCAGCAGTGCCCAGAGACAGGAGGGGTGGGTGCCTATCACTCCCAGCAGTGCCCTGAGACAGGAGGGGTGTGTGCAGAGTCCTCCCAGCAGTGCCCAGAGACAGGAGGGGTGTGTGCAGAGTCCTCCCAGCAGTGCCCAGACACAGGAGGGGTGGGTGCCTATCACTCCCAGCAGTGCCCAGAGACAGGAGGGGTGTGTGCAGAGTCCTCCCAGCAGTGCCCAGAGACAGGAGGGGTGGGTGCCTATCACTCCCAGCAGTGCCCAGAGACAGGAGGGGTGTGTGCAGAGTCCTCCCAGCAGTGCCCAGAGAAAGGAGGGGTGGGTGCCTATCACTCCCAGCAGTGCCCTGAGACAGGAGGGGTGTGTGCAGAGTCCTCCCAGCAGTGCCCAGACACAGGAGGGGTGGGTGCAGAGTCCTCCCAGCAGTGCCCAGAGACAGGAGGGGTGGGTGCCCATCACTCCCAGCAGTGCCCATGGAACGCAAAGGGTGGAGTAGCCACAGATACCATGCCCACAAATGTCAGTCAGGTGCACAAAGACCCTGCAGTACATGTACCACATGTGTGCGAGGCTGGGAGTATACGCATGCATAGGGCCAAAAAGAAAACATGTCCACATGAAGTCATGTCAATAGTCCACATACACAAGTACAATGACTACCAAGGATGCCACGAATGATGCAGGTGGAGAATGGCTCAGCATGCATGTGCAAAGGTGAAGGACTATGTCACACACCCAGCTAATGTACACACAGCTCTGCGCTAAAGTCAGGGGACACCCTGCAGGGAAGAAGTCAGGGTACACAGAGGAAGGAATACACCTTGGGACAATTGCAACATGCAGCAACTGCTTACATGAATGGAGAAAGCTAGCTAACACCGTGTGATGGCACACAGATCCCAGGGTCCCCCCTATGAGCAGCACACTACTACATTTCGCACACACCCAACACATGACCAACACCCACAACCATGTAGCAGCCCCACCAACAGCAATGCCAGCAAAGCAGGAGTGTTCCAAGGGCAAAAAATAAATAGCTTTATTCAGCATGAGCAAAAAACTAGTATGAAGTAAGTCCAATATTAACAAAGCCCATAGGGCAGTCCAGGAGTCCCAGCTGGATGGGGGACACAGTGGGATGCGTGTCCCCTAGCTTGCCTGCACAGTTACAAGCCGTTGTCTTCCACAGGGGTCAGGGCATCATGTTGGGGGGAAGGAACAGGCACCGCAGGGACAGGAGGGCGAAGGGTAGGCGACGTGGGTGCAGGGATGGAGGACTCCACCACAGGGGGTGGGGCAGGGCCAAAGGTGGATTCTAGGAGCGTGCTGCACACCTCGGCAAGGTCCTCCAGGGACTCCCCTGCACCCGAAGGAACCACAGGCCCCAAGGAGGGGGGGGGTCAGAGGGATGGGTCGCAGCGCCACTGGGGGAGGGTGTGGACAGGGGGGGGGACTCAAGCACCCTGACCGTGGACTTCCTTGACCGCTTGCGGGGTGGTGTCACTGTGGGGCTCAGGGACAGAGCGGCCATGAAGGAGTCTTTGGGGGAGATGTGGCCAGGAGAGCTGAGGGGAGGGGATTTGGAGGGAGTGGATTGGGTGGAATGCGGACTCCCACTCTGGCTGCGTGTCACACGTTTGCCCCCCGACCCAGTGGGTGTGCCTACTTCACCCTGTGTGTGCGTGTCAGGAGGTGTGCGGCGGACCTTCCCTGCTGGTGTGGTGCCTGTGTCTGTTGTGGTGGGTGCATGCTTACGTCTGGGTGTATGTGGGACAGGCATGGGAGTGGGAAGTGTGGAAGGGGCAGGGGTAGGGGGTGGGACGTAGCGCTGCAGGAGACCCACTGCTGCAGTCAGTGTGGAGTCTATGGACCTCAGCAAGTTGCGTTGGTCAGCCTGCGATGAATGAATGCCCTCCAAGTATGCCTCCATGTTGTTGAGGACCTGGCTGTGGGCATGGAGGACATTAAGGATCGCAGTCTGACCAATCTGCAACTGCCGCTGGATGTCCACAGACTCAGCATTGGCGGCAGCAGTGGAGACAGGGGCAGGGGGTGCGGTGCCTGGCAGGAAGGAGACATGTGGTGACCGGGCACATTGGGAAGGGACACAAGCACGTGGGAGGCGGCTGATGCCAATGGAGGGGGCGGTGCCAGATGTAGGGCTGCTGTCAGATGGTGGTGCAGCCACCGCCCACTCGGAGAGATCATCCTCGGACCCGTCAGCTTCATACTCTGTTGTGCCAGTCGACAGGTCCCGGGTTCACTCTCCTCCGCCTCAGTCCCACCCGAAGTGCCAGCCCCGATGTCACCGCTGGCACTGGTGCTCGGTCCCTCCGCGCCGTCTGTGTCCATGTCTCCCTCCGTGTCCCCCGACGATGCTGTGGGCAGGGTGAAGAGACAGAAATTAATCATACACCTGTATACATATGTCACATGAGTCAAATCTACTTAGGTTACAGTGCATAGCCTGAAACAAAGGAAGAGTTACAACTACAAAACAAGGTACATATGTAGGCCCTGCAAGACACAGTTGTGTGACCCACCATGCCATGGAAAAACTATGGAGAGCATGACACAATAGCAAATGAGATGACATGAAATTTTGACTGAGGAGCAAGGCCCTGGGGACAATACAGCACTGCATCTGCACCACACAGCGTGGCAGGAAATTGGGATGAGCAGGGACCATATCCAGGAACTAGAGGCACATGCAGCATAGGTAATACTGATAACATGCCCACCCTGACTGGCACACTGCACCTTGAGTGTATGTCTAGACAAACATCACACACTGGCCAGTCCGAGCAAGGAGATTACAGGTCTTGACATGTAGGCCATGGCCGCACCACCCACCCCCTACATGAGACAAATCTGTGGAGACACAGGAAGCACTTACATCTCTTAGTCTGGGTGAAATACACATGGGATGCAATAATTCAAGATTGCACACCAAATACCCAAGGTGCGCCTGTCCAAATAATCATATACAAATGGGCATCATCAGATGATTGCTACAAGACACACAGGCAATGGCCACCGTGAGTATGTACTTGGAAAATCAGGTCAGGCTGGACAGTGGACACTTGTAATACATCTCACGTCAATAAACATGGTGCCAGGGGACAATGGCACAGAGCACAACCTATGCTGTAGACACAGAGATTGTCGACATTCTCGGATTACACACATGATACCTAGGAAAATATGCCCCTGGGGACAGTAGTGGCCACACAACTCCATGCTCCTGAATGGGAATGACTGCAACACACGCTAACATCCCTGCACTATGCGTAACGCACACTCATGCACATCATGTCACAGGCCACCACATGGGACATGCCTGCTGGAAGGCCTGCCACTCGAGAGATTAACTCCCATGTCTGGACTCAGCATTAGTGCCAACTGACATGGAACCCACAAGTCCAGAACTGGACAGGGCACAGGCAAGGTCACAAAACCTGTTACACACCACCCCCACACATGATGCTGCAGGCATTGTACACTTGTAGAAGGTGTCAGGCTACATAACCTTGTGATGGAGTGACTACACACAGACCAGGGAACACATTGCAAGGAGGGGAAGGGAGGCAGGAGAGCACTGCAATACTGTGGAGAACAGGATCTGCACAGCACCATAAACCCTGGAAGTGTATCCATGGAACAGTGCACTTACAAATGCTGGTGAAACACAACAAACACACACATGTACCTACCCCCTTCCGGCTGCTGCATCTCCTGTAGACGCCTGTCCAAGTCTGGAAAGACCACCGCCAGCACACGTTTCTGGATGTGGGAGAGACGGCGGCGCCCGCGGTTCTAATGGCTCTCAGGTGAGTCCCCCAGCAGGACCCGTGCGATCCTCCGCGTCCAGCACCGGATATCCTGCCAGCGTTTCCTCACCTGGGACAGGTGCCGCCTCCGACCATCCGCACTCCTCACGGTGCTGACGGCGTCCAGCCATATCTGCTCCTTGGCAGAGGCGTCTACCTGTGAGGATGAACAAGTGACACTACATCAATACACCTGGCACATGTCACAGGGACACAGATTAGAACACATTTGCTGTTTACAACAAGGCATAGTGTGCATCCAACGCATTGCACCTTTGTCATAGGGACATGATCCTCTGGGGGAAGGCCAAAAGCAGTACGTGCCATTGAAAGGACACAGGTGGAATGAGGGCAACTACACAATCAATGAGCCAGGCTCACACTGTGCATCACACCCACCCCTCCTGTCTCTGGGCACTGCTGGGAGGACTCTGCACCCACCCCTCCTGTCTCTGGGCACTGCTGGGAGGACTCTGCACCCACCCCTCCTGTCTCAGGGCACTGCTGGGAGGACTCTGCACCCACCCCTCCTGTCTCTGGGCACTGCTGGGAGGACTCTGCACCCACCCCTCCTGTCTCAGGGCACTGCTGGGAGGACTCTGCACCCACCCCTCCTGTCTCTGGGCACTGCTGGGAGGACTCTGCACCCACCCCTCCTGTCTCAGGGCACTGCTGGGAGTGATAGGAACCCACCCCTCCTGTCTCAGGGCACTGCTGGGAGTGATAGGAACCCACCCCTCCTGTCTCAGGGCACTGCTGGGAGACATCAGGCATTCCCCCCCCTGGAACCCCCCCTACAGTACATAGCATGTGTGTCACACCTGGACACAATGGCAGAAGTCACAGTCACAAAAAAGGGACACAGTCTGTGCCAGTGGACACTGAACTCACCTGATAACCTGGTCGCCCATACAGCATGGGGTACCGTGGGAGGATCACATCCACCAAAGCCATGTTCTCCTCCAGGGTGAATGGCTGTGACCTCTCCACAGCCCTTGACATGGTTCCAGGTAATCAGTAGCAGCAGCTGGGTCGTGGAATACAGAGATGTGCAGGCAAGTGCTCCCTCATGGGACCTGGCTGCCTTATATCTGCCTTGCTGGCCCATCTCATGCACAGGAGTACAGAGTGATTGGTCACTCACATTTGCATCCTATGTTTCCTCCAATCCCTTCAAACCTAGCAGTCTGTGGGTTCTCAATCTGTTTTTTTCTCCTGCAAGATGTCAGCCCCACAAACACATTGCAACAAAGTAGATTCATTCCAACTGACTTCTGCTGTGCACCTTCCTGAACAAATTCAAAATTTGAACTTGGTCTCCATGACAACCAGCATGCATGTAGGCCTTAATACTTGTCCCTCATGTGTCCCCTATGTAATTTGGAGCTTCACACAAAGGTACGGTGCGTTCCGGGGCCCTAGGGCACCCCAAATGCATAGCAACGGCCCGTACACGCGTTCCTACGTTCACTATCACTATGGGTGTCCTCGCGTATGCGTACTCGTAGTGGTAGGGCCGTACACACGCCTGTACGCTCCCTGTCACTATGGGTGTCCTCGCGTATGCGTACTCGTAGTGGTACGGGCCGTACACACGCCTGTACGCTCCCTATCACTATGGGTGTCCTCGCGTATGCGTACTCGTAGTGGTACGGGCCGTACACACGCCTGTACGCTCACTATCACTACGTGTACGCATACGCAAGGACACCCATAGTGATAGGGAGCGTACAGGCGTGTGTACGGCCCGTACCACTACGAGTACGCATACGCGAGAACACCCATAGTGATAGGGAGCGTACAGGCGTGTGTACGGCCCTACCACTATGAGTACGCATACGCGAGGACACCCATAGTGATAGGGAGCGTACAGGCGTGTGTACGGCCCTACCACTACGAGTACGCATACGCGAGGACACCCATAGTGATAGGGAGCGTACAGGCGTGTGTACGGCCCTACCACTATGAGTACACATACGCGAGGACACCCATAGTGATAGGGAGCGTACAGGCGTGTGTACGGCCCTACCACTACGAGTACGCGAGGACACCCATAGTGATAGGGAGCGTACAGGCGTGTGTACGGCCCTACCACTACGAGTACACATACGCGAGGACACCCATAGTGATACGGAGCGTACAGGCGTGTGTACTATGGGTGTTCTTGCGTATGCGTACTCGTAGTGGTACGGACCGTACACATGCCTGTCCGCTCGCCATCACGATGGGTACACATACGGCAGCACTCCCATAGTGATATGGGAACGTACACAGGCCCTCTTAGCAGCAGTACGGCGGTTTTCACACATCACAGTGGTGACAGGCAGCACACAGGAAGAAATAGGGCGGACATACTTGTCCATGGATGGACATACTTGTCCATGAATGGACATCAAGGCATTGTCTGTGCATTACTACATGTGTGGGGCACAGGTGTGACAGGCTGTGATGTGGCACATTAGTCGAGAAGGCACCAGATGTATGATGAGATGTGTACAGATGTAATGTGTGACGGTGCAATGTGTGCCAGGCATGCCCTTGACTCCTTGGACATGTGTGCATGTCGTACTGCACACTTGGGATGACCGACACTGGCATGGCACGGACACCAACACACGGAAGTGTCCCCTGATGCCCGGTACAGGGGTTACCACACCTGACTTGTCACTACCCACGGTGCACGATGTGACTATGTCATGTATGTGTGGGGGCTTCCCATTTGGTTGATGTTGGAGCACCCTCAAAAGCTGCAGCTGTTGCAGCAACTAACATGTGTCTGTGTGTAGATTGACATTGCACACTGTTCCGCACACCATGCCACATGTGGTTTCGGATGTGAGGTGCGCATGTATGCATGGGACACGGAGTAGCGTGACAAGGACATGTCTGCATCCTCTCAATGAATGTGTGGTGAGTCATGACATGTGCACCTTCATGGCAAAGTGTGTGGGCTGTCCTAGTGTAATGTCATGTGACCTGTGGCTCTAGTGTTCCGCTACCAGTCTCTGCAATCGGCCTCCTACTTCTGCTGATGTGTGGGTGTATGTCACTCCTGTCTTGCGTCTGGCTGTTCACTTGCACTGGGACACAGCTAATCCCATGGCATGGCATGGGGAGGTTCTCAATCTCCGTGTGTAGCTGGGTCTTGGTAGGAGTGTCACCTGGCAGCCATACGTGTCCAGGGCACGTGGCACATACCTCACTCCGTATGTAGCATATGTGTATAGACAGATTAACATGTGCTCAGTACAAATGATTTGTTGTTGTGGTGCACTCACTCTTCCTTGTCACTTCCAAATTACTGCAGAGCGCCGCCTCTTCCCCGAGCAATGCCGGACTTGGCTGCCATGCGGGAGAATGATCGGATCCAGTGCTACCGCTTCCCACGATGGTTGATTCTGGAGTTGACGGCGAGATTGGCACCACACCTGCAACCGCTGCACAGGTATCCTACGGCACTGACACCCAAGCTGAAGGTAATGGCAGCCCTACATTTTCTAGCCACGGGTACCTTTCAAAATACCATAGCTCATGTTGGTGGCATGTCCCAGAGCATGTTCTGCCATGTGCTGCATGATTTCTTAGAGGCCATGTTGATTCACCTGGATGACTTCATCAAGTTCCCAACCCCTGAACAGTTGACTGGGGTCAAGCGTGGATTCTATGCCCTGGGAGGGATGCCCCATGTCATTGGGTCCATAGATGGGACACATGCAGCTTTGGTACCACCACACGCACGGGAGGTAGCGTACCGCAATCGGAAGCACTACCACTCCATCAATGCCCTTGTGGTGTGTCTGTCCAACATGGTGATTTCACATGTCTGTGCTCGTTTTCCAGGATCAGCACACGATGCCTACATCATGAGGCGTAGCAGGATGTCTGAAATGATGATGCAGCTGCGCAACGTACGAGCATGTGTTGTTGGTGGGTACAGTCTGTCTGTCCTGTATTTTGCATAGCCTACCAGCACGACCGCTTCACCAGTTCTAACGATGTCCATGTGCTTCCCATGTAGGGGACGCTGGCTATCCCAACATGCCATGGCTGCTCACACCTCTCCGCAACCCCATCACGCCGGCCCAGCTCCGCTACAACACCGCCCATGGCCGGACAAGGCGAGTGATAGAGAGGACGTTTGGCCTGCTGAAGAGCCGATTTCGGTGCCTCCACAAGACCGGCGGCGCGCTCCCATATGCCCCTGCGAAGGTCTGCAAAATCTTCATGGTCTGCTGCATGCTGCACAACATGGCAGTTGAGAAAGCTGTGCCACTCATCCTGGATCAACATGACGAGGACCATCCACCCGTGGAGGACGAAGGGCTTGGCAATGGGGCTAGTGATGTGGAGGATGTGGAGGATGTGGAGCCGCAAGAGGACATCCGGACTCGGCTCATACGCGACTTCTTTGCTTAGTGGTGAGTACCAGTGTCTGAGTGTGCACACATTGCTCCACGTGTGGCATGTGTTGTGATGTGTGTCTCCACCTGCATGTATGGCACGTGAGTCAGATGTGTGTGTGGGTGTGTCACTGGAATGATGGTGGCAGAGATGGTTGTATTTCCCCAGTCATAATTGTGACCTAGCATGTTGTCATCCATACATGTGTCGAGTACATGCACATGCAAGTGGCTGTGCTTTTTGTGGCTGACTTCTTGTGTGTCTCTCATCCCCAGGTACTTGCGCATGCCGTCCGCTGGTTGCATTGTTGTGGCACTGCTATTCCTCATGGACACGTCATCGTGTGCTGACTCAGCGTTACACGCACGGACAAGTTTGGAAGTCTCCTTAGGGTAAGGGATGCATCAGGGGTGTATTGGGTGTGGCAGTTGTTCACGATGTATGCACACTGCCCCTGTCGATGTTTGGTTCCTCTGCAGCCATGTAGCATCACCATGGGACACGACATGCAGCTGTGTACACCTGAATAGATGGTCTGACTGGTTGACAGTCATCAGTGATGGGATAGTGGATTGTGATGATGGCATCAATGTGTGTAACACTGCCCTTGGACACATACGGTTTGCATTGGCTTGACATGGTGTGGGACTTCTACATCAGCGGATCAATGGTGTATGGCAGTCTCTCCGTGAGCAGCTGTGGGTGTTTACTGTTGGCCGACAATTGTGTGCCAGTTCCATGGCTATCACGCATTTGTGCTGCAGAAGGGGGGTGCCAGTGTTGGACCCACATGTTACTCCACATGAGGTGTTCATGTGTACTTCAAGTTGCCTCTGCAATCCCGAATACATGACTAATAAAGGTGTCCCTATGCCTCCAAGGTGCCTCTTCTCAGTCAATGCTGGTGTGTTGCCAAGGTGCATCCAGCATGTCTGGCAGGGTTTCCCCTGATAGTGGCTATGTGTCTATGTGTCGAGTAGCAAGATGCAAGCTGTGTGTGTGGGCTGAGACTGTGTATTATGCATGATGTCCATGACTGTGTGGGTATTGTGACATGTGTCATCCCCATGCATCCAACGTTGGCCAGGCCCCCATTCTCTGCATCCACCGGACTCAAGCTTGCAGGACATGGTTCTGCCACCTGTCTACACATACCTGGGTGCCCCCCAGGACACTGGACTGGATCCCTGACCTCTGCGCATGACTGTTGCTGTACTCAATGTGTCTGTCAGCACGGTTGTGCGGCCACCCCCTCAGCTGGTTGGGCCCATCACGGGTGTGTATGGTGCTCCATGTCTGTCTTGCCTAATACACTGTGGCCCGTGTCTCCTGTGCCAGACTCAGGCCCCAGGGTGTGGATGGTTGAAGTCAAAAGAGAACTCAGGCATGTTTAGACTTTACAAGACACATGTAAGGTAATAATGCAACCAGCAGGCATCTTCTCTTAATGGTGTGAATTTTTATTTTTGTGGGGGGGTGGGAGGGGGGGTATGACGTGAGGGGCTTTCCGGGAGTTTGGAATCCAAAGTTCAGTAGGGGAGTTGGTGTCCTTGCCATTGGAAATCCTCAGAGTCCATGCCACAGTCTTTGTCCACATTGGTCAGACAGTGACCAGCAAGGCCATGTGGCAGAGAATGTCTCGTGATGCTGTGATGCTGTTGCTCCAGTGGGCCAGGTGCCAGGCCAGGTGTCCTGGGAGATGGTGATGTAGCGCCGACCCTCACGGTCCTTTCCGTGGACGACCCGGCCTCCTGCGGGGACCCTCAGAAGCAGGCCGTGACGATGTTTGGGATGCTCCATCGGATGTTTCCTCCTCCTCCTGATCCCTCCCTGTGGGTGGTGATGTTCTACGCCTTCTGGCACAGGGAGGGTTGCCCATGTTGTCGGCCATCCGACGGAGTGTATCGTGAATCCCCTGGAACACCGTCACTTGCTCAGCCTGTCTGTCCTCCATCCTCCGTTGGTGTTGCAGTAGACAGGCATGTTGCTGGGCCTGCTGGGTCTTGATCCCCTCGAGGATGGACACAACCTGGGCCATGCCCGTGGTGTCCTGCCGGTATGAGTCCAGGATGTTACGGACATGGGAATATACCGGTTTCCCAGCCAACTGGTCAGGCTGGCGCCTCCGCCGTCCTCCACTCCCACCACCCCTGCCCACTTGCACCTGGCCTGCCCTTGTGGGCACATCGGGTCTCCGGGACCCCTGAGGGGTGGCATTGGCGTTGTCGCCTGCCTCCTCCTGGGTGCCCGGGACACCATGTCCCTCCTGGCCAGCCTGGCTGCTTTGTGGTGGTGGGGCAGGGATCCTGGGTGTCTCCTGGAATGTGGCAGGAGTGGGGGTGGTGGTTGGCCCCGTTGTACCTGACGCAGGTGCTGCAGGTGGTTGGACACCAGAGGTGCCAGGTTGGTCGGGGTCGTCCACAGAGTGGTGCGAGTCGTCGCTGCCAGTGGGATCGGGCTCCCGCAGATCCGGGTCCTGTGAGTCTTCCCCCCCAGTGTTGGGGGGTGAACCACGACGTTGACCTGTGTGTGAGAGAGACAATGTTAATTTTGGTCCATGCAACATCCATGTTTCATCAGTTTCAACGTTGGCACATTTCCTCTTGCAATTAGGATCTGTCTTGCATTCCACTCACAGTGCACTTGTGCATGGGTGTGTCCCTTGGGCACCACTTTGGCCCCTTTAACTATGTGTGGCACAGTCTTACTTGCTGCGTCAAGTGTGACTGCAGTCAGCAGTGGAGTGGGCAGGTGTGGCGAGCCATGCATTGGTGCCTTCCGTGTAGCACTGTACATGTGCACATGGAGTGGATCCACACACTTATATAATGCAGGTAGATGTCGTTGTGCTCGTGAACAGGTTGTGACATGGCCCTGTGTTTTGCCATGGGGAAGAGGGGGGTTTCTGGCACTGGCCACCCTTGGCTACATGCACGCAGTCTACCTGCTGACGAGCAGACATTCCCACACACTACACGGCTGATTTGCTCTCCCTGTGTCTCCCTCCCTCTCTGTCCCCCTCTCCCTCCCTCCGTGTGTCAGCCTCCTCCCTCTGTCCGTGTCCCTGTGTCTCCCTCCCTCTCTGTCCCCCTCTCCCTCCCTCCGTGTGTCAGCCTCCTCCCTCTGTCCGTGTCCCTGTGTCTCCCTCCCTCTCTGTCCCCCTCTCCCTCCCTCTGTGTGTCAGCCTCCTCCCTCTGTCCGTGTCCCTGTGTCTTGAGGTTCTGGACTTTTAAGAGTCCAGAGGTGTCAGGGAAACAACACCCAAAGACCCCTGAGTTCCTCCTGTCTCGGTGCACAAATAAACAGAGACACGGGCTTCTCGATGGTGGCGTCAAAGACCAAGGTTTATTCACTGCAGGGACACAGAAATCATAGGAACCACACAGAGGCAGAATCTACGAGACTGTTCAAATTGCATTAAGTGGGTTGTTCTTTAAATACACGCAAAATGTCTTTAGGCAACATTACACGAATATTTCTCATGCCCAACCCGGTATCCAAACAAACAGTAAATAGACATCAAACAATAATTAGTCGTAGGTTTTCGGTATTCGATCAGGTCCCCTCGACAGTTTTCCATTCTTTACCCGATCCTCCCCATCATAAAAATCGTAACCTCCCCATTGTAAAAGCCCAGAAGGAGAGGAGCAGAGCCAGGTGCAAAGGATTTGAAAAGTAGGATAAGAGGTGTTTATGGATCATAAACGGGCATGGCTATCGTCTTCGGCCTTTCAGTCAGGACAACGGACACGAGAACCAGTATAGCAGGACTGGGCTCAGGCAAGGGAGGCAGCTTGATTCTGCCTAGTCATGCCGCGTCAGCCTTTCTCGGGGGCTCGAGCTTACGTGTCCTTAACAAGGTGACTCTGCCGGGGTCATCGCCCGTTCATTGACTATGTGAGGGCAAGAATCAAAATGGATGCCGTAACTAAAATGGATGCCATGACTTTACAATGGAATGCCCTATTTTTCAGTGAATTCATGCTAGTTGCGTAGCGAAAACACTGTCATGCATGTGATGGATCATTTGCGGTTCATTGGTACCGAAATCGTGTCAGTACTACGATACCGAATTCACGGGTTCGGATCGCTACAGAACCTCAGACCGTCCTTTTGCCCTTACATAGGCAATAACTTACTCTATGTCAGAGTCCATTTCTATGTTCATCAGGTCACTGATATGTTGTTGAAGCATTACTCTATCCTGTGGCGTATCTCTAAAAACAGGTGGTCTTCTTACGCATGTAGAAACACAAAGGCTACATAAGGCAGGACCACACTGAACAATGAGACAGCACGAAAATAAAAATACCAATGCAACACCAGTGACTATCAGAACCTTCCATCCCCACGCAGACAACAGGCTCCAGAACCATCCCATTAATGACCAATCACCTTCCTCTACATGAATAGAGTCAGATTTTATGTAACTTAGAGATGGCCTTGTATACCGTTGGCGCATTATCTGGGATAAAAACACAGCAACTCGATTGGATCATCTTACATACTCCACCTCGATCTGCAAGTAACACATCAAGAACCATACGGTTCTGTAACATCATGAGGCGATCCGCTTGAAGCTCAGCTGTCAGGTTACTAAGGGCACCCGCAGTTTCGGTGATAGTGGATTCAACTACCCGTGTTAGTTGACGTAAGTTTCTACTGTTGGCCATAGGCCCCCAGAACGGAAGGAAACCTTAGAAGAAGTCTCCTGCTTCTTGGCCAGCAGTATCTTCTTTACTGAAAACACCTCTCACAACTCTAGTTTTGTGATAGTCCGGTGCAGCAGTGTATGTCGGAGGTAACAGTTGAGCGATGTAACATGAGCCTGAGAAGTCAGCAGGCAGCCATGTGTATGCTCTGTCTTGGCAAACAAAATAGGTACCCTTAGCAGCTAAGAATGCAGGGGAAGACTGTGACGGGAAAACATATGTTTCGATACAGTCACTCTTCCCTAGTCGAGCTTTCGGATTCCTCCCATTTCCTTGCAAACAGACGTGACCTTGGTGGGGTACGACCCAGATCGGAGTTGAGCTTTTACGTTTGTTCTCACCCAGAGTAATGCCATATTCCGTAACATTCCAAGCCATGTAAACTCGCAATTCATCCTTGGGAATGAACGGAGTGTTATTGACATCTCTAACCATGTCAGTGATTCCTTTTACCAAGGCTCTATTAGCAGAGTTATACCGAGTGGAACGCGGAGGTCGTGGAGGATAGGTCTCTAGGGCATAAGCGAACATGGTCTGAAATGCCCAGAATGATCCATTATAACTAAAGGGCAGAACCAGATAAGGGATGCCCTTGTCCATGGTATGTGGTATTAAGCCACACACCCAGCAGTTTGTTGTGTTAACTACTAGTTGATGTTGGTGCAAGAGCTGCATGAAAGTGTTATTTATAAACTCAGAGCGTCAAGCTTGCTCGTGGGCAGGAAAAGGATGGAAAGAATGAAGAGAAACAACAGTCGGAGAAACAGGAACATGGGGAGATACTGTAGATGTAACAGGTGTAAAGATCAACTGAATACTAAAAATAATTCCGCCTACCAAAGTTATTAAAACAATTAGAAGTGTCAGAGTACATTGCATTAGAAAACATTTGCTATATAATATGTCATATAGCTTTGTCTTGTGCACATTTATGACATTAACCCGTCGCAGTCCAGGAAGCTCCATCTTCTACAACCGTTCGCAACGGATGGTTTGTACCTGTTAAAAACTTGCCTCTGTTTACCCTGGGAGTTCCCAAGATAGACAGAAGAAACCGACCTTGTGTCTGGTTCCCTGCAAATTAAAACAAGGCACACGTTACGACCCTACGGTAACCCAGACGGCAAGGTGAGAGAAACAAACAAAAACAAAAAGATAAAACTTAGAGCAAACTTCCTGACTGAATGGAATGCAGTAAGGTCAAAACAGTTTTCAAACAGAAAGGTAATTCTGCAATGTCATTAGTTCATAACATGAGAACGTAGATTATATCTGTACTTTCCGGATCTTGTCTGGTCTTGAAATAGCTGGTCTACAGGTGCAGAAATGTTCGACTCCACAGGTGGCAAATGTTCACTTTGTACAACACTCTGTTCAGGGTTTGAAAGAGCAGTTCCTGCTGAGGTGTCAGAGTTTTGCGTTTCAGTTCGTTTGTCCGTTATGTACTCTGCATCACTGAAAGGGATGAGCCTAGGAACAGGTTCTGTCTCGGATACACCAAATCCCTGTCTAACCCAGTTGTCGTAGGGGAGTGGGAGAGGGACACGTTTCGTATGGCTAGCGTGTACCCAGTTCTTTTTCCCAGCTAGTCGTACAGCAGTTCTCGTTGCCAGGAGCACCTGGTACGGGCCCACAAATCTTGGCTGGAGGTTCCGAGTTCGTTCGAAATTCCGTACAACCACCTGGTCGCCTGGTTTCAACGTGTGGCCTGGACTCTCTGGCAGTTTAGGCAAGGATTCGAATACCTGTTGATGAATAAGGCTTAATTTAGTAGTCAGATCAAAAAGGTAGTCAATTAACATGGGATATTCGATCTGTTTGAATTCCTTTGGCCTAGGGACTCCCCAAACATTAGCAGGGCGGCCGAACACAATCTCATATGGGCTAAGCCCTACTCGAGAGTGTACAGTCGCTCTGGTGGACAATAGAGCTAAAGGCAGTGCGTTTGGCCAAGAGAGACCAGTGGAAGCTTGAATTTTAGCAAGTTTCAGCTTCAGGGTGCCATTGTACCCTTCAACCAAACCCGCTGACTGTGGGTGATTCGCACTGTGAAATTTTAGGGTAATACCCAAACCCGTACACACACTCTTCATAACTTTCCCTACAAACTCACTTCAATTGTCCGACCAAACAATCCGTGGCATACCATACCTGGGGAAGTATTCTTTGAGGAGGATTTTGGCAGTGGACATAGCAGTGTTATCCTTTAACGGATATGCCTCAATCCATCTTGAAAAGGCACAGACTACCACTAGGACGTATTTAAGATTGTTACACCTGTCCATGTGGATAAAATCCAACTGAATCACTTCAAAGGGGCAAGAAGGGGGAGCAAAATGGCCAGTTGGGGTTGGGGTTCCCTTGCCAGGATTATGCATCAGGCATATCATGCAATTTTTCACCACTCTTTCCGCACACTTAGTAATTCCATCATTCTTCCATACTGGAGCTAATATTTTACAGATCCCTTTCGAACTGATGTGCGCCGCTCCATGCGCCATCGTGACTACTGCGAGCACATACGCATCAGGTAACATCCAACGTTGCTGCTTAGACAAATCAACCCAACATCCACTTGAATCCATTTTACCCGTTTTCTCCTTCCATTCATTCTTCTCGTTTTCAGTTGCTTCATTCTGGATTGCCTTCACACTTTCAATCGTATTCTCACACATTCCTGATTCAGCAATCCATCTTGCAGACGTTGCAACGTACATTCGGCTCGTCATGTTCTTGGCTGTTTCTCTAGCGACCTCATCAGCAAACGCATTCCCATGGCCAACATCATCCGTAATCTTTCGATGTGCACTGCACTTCACAATCGCAACTTCATTCGGTAGGGTCAGAGATTCCAATAGATCGCTGACTAACTGTCCATGTTGAATTTTAGTTCCATGGGACGTGAGAAAACCTCTTTCTTTCCAGAGACGTCCGAAACTATGTGCTACGCCGAAGGCGTATTGGCTATCAGTAAACACATTCACTCTCTTTCCCTCAGCTAAAACACACGCTCTTGTTAATGCAATTAATTCTGCAGCTTGGGCAGAATTCTGACTTACTCTTGCAGTCTCAACAATCGTACTCAAAGTCGTAACTGCATACGCGGCCGTCACATCACCATTCTGTAGTTTAAAACACGACCCATCGACATATAAAGTGCCGTCTGGATCTAGTAACGGGGTATCTTTCAAATCAATCCTACCTTTTGTCTCTTCCTCAGTTCTGAAACAACAATCATGGGGCTCTGAATCACTCGACTCCTGAGTAGTCGGCAACAGCGTTGCTGGATTCAATATGTTGCATCGTTTAATCTGAATGTGACTTGCCAAAAGCGTCAGCTCATAGCCTGATAGTCTAGCACTGGTGAGGTGCTGAGTTTTCGTTCGATTCATGAGTGTATCCACAGCATGTGGAACCATGACTACTAACATGTTGTTCATGACTAGTCCAGCAGACTGTCGGATCGACACTGCAGCTGCTGCTGTAGCTCTCAAACAACTTGGCAATGCTCTGGCTACCGGATCTAATGTAGATGAGAAATATGCACAAGGCCGCTGTTTGTCACCAAATTGTTGCGTTAAAACACTCAAAGCACAACCTTCTCTTTCATGGACATATAGTGTAAACGGCTTACTGTAGTCAGGAGTACCCAACACAGGAGCTGAACACAGCGCATCACGTAAGTCAGAGAAGCTCTGTTGACATTCATCAGACCATGGTAAAGGGCTCAGAACACCTTTTCCAGTCAGGGCTACCAATGGTTTTGCCATGAGAGAAACATTTGGGATCCATTGCCTACAGTATGACGTAATACCCAAAAACGCGCGTACTTCTCTCTGTGTGCTTGGTACAGTCATCTGTGAAATTGCTTTGATTCTCTCTGGGGTCAACCTTCTTCCCTCCTTTGACAAAAGATGACCTAAGTAGGTCACTTCTTGGCAACAATATTGCAGTTTAGAAGGTGACACCTTGTGATGTAAGTCTGACAAATGACGTAATAAAGAAATTGTAGCTGCTTTGCAAGTTTCCTTGTCATCAGCAGCCAGTAAAAGATCGTCTACGTATTGGATCAGAGCAACACTAGGAGGAAGTACAAGAGCATCTAATTGACTCTTCAATGCTTGACTGTAAATTGAAGGGCTCTCACAATAACCTTGTGGAGCGCGCTTGAATCTGAAACTGCGACCTCCTAAGGAGAAACCAAAAATGTCTCTACTTTCCTCGGCTATGGGAATGCTGAAAAATGCATTTTTCAAATCGATCACTGTAAACCATGAGGCTGAGGCAGGAATCAACGTTAATAATGCAGTGATATCTGGTACCACAGGAAACTGTGGAATCACTATTTTGTTAACTTCTCTGAGGTCAATCACAAATCTGTAGATTGGAGGTTTGGACGGGTCAGTGCGTTTCAAAATCGGTAGAACAGGACTATTGCAGACATTTCCTCTAGTTTCCTCAATCACATCTTTCTGTATCAAGTCTTTCACAATCAGCAAGAGTGCACGTTCACCTTCATTCGAAATCCGATACTGTGGGATTCGTGGGAATTTAACATTCGCTTTCAGACTTACCACATAAGGGGGAATTTCCAAGAGGCCTACATCGTTAGGACCAGTTGCCCAAAGAGTATCAGGGAGAGAACGCAGCTCCGGTGGGAGCTTATCCATCGACATATACATTGGAGAGATTACTCTTTTGCCTAATGTGAGCTGTACTCCCGAAGGAGAACAGTACAGTGTCGCATGTAGGCGTTTCAACAGATCTAAACCAAGCAGATTCTCATTACAACCGGTTGTTAGAATAAGGGGTGCTTCTAGTTTGCATGGCCCAACAGATATTGGCAAAGGACTAGAAACAGGATTATGAACAGGGGCGCCTGAGAAACCTACTGAAGTGTTCATTAAGCCAGACAAAGGTGCGCCAGGGAGTTTCGCATGCATAATTGAACTTTTTTGCCGCACCAGTATCCAACAGAAACGGTTCGACCACGCCTGATGTAACTACTGCGACATAAGGTCCACTCTGATCAACTGGAACTGATACTACTCCCTCTCTTTGCCTGTGGCTGTCCTAGTACTCGCTTCTCTGAATCTCTTCATTATGATCATAATAATCTTCAACATGATACTGTGGAGATCTGCCCGATTGCGCAGATTGTGCATTTCGCTGATCGAAATAATTCGATTGGCGATCAGCCTGTGGTGTCATTGTACCACGTCCTCTACCTCTAGGAGTTTGCATAAACCCAACAGTACCTCTCTGAGCTGGGACACCACTAGTCTGTGCGTGCAGTACCGGACACTCATTCTTATAATGGCCCTCCTTTTTACAATAGGCACACTGATTCCATGCTAACTGTTGTCGGGAAAAACCATAATTAAATCTTTGAGACGTCCCTTGCTGGAATTGTGGCTGTTGCTGAAATTGGGGTCGCTGCTGTGAATCTGACTGATTCGAACGAGGCGGATACGCCTGTTGCAAAAGAACTTTAGTCTTTAAATCTTTCGTTTTCTTTTCTGACTTTTCCTTCTCTTCTTTCTCTCTATTCTCGTAATACTGAGCAGTTGCAAGTATCTGTGCTGTTGTCGACACTGCCCATGCACTTTCAGAATCCTTTAACTTGTTACTAAGTTCGGGTAGTAAATTAAACACGAACTTGTCGACAAACAATCTCTGGCCTCCCTCAGTACTCATATCTTGCCCACTGTGGTCTACGAAGGTCTCTTCAAATCTAGTGAAAAAGTCAGAGACGCTTTCGTCCTTTTTTTGCTTGCATGCCGATAGTTTATCCCAATTGACTCGTAACGCTGGCATCAGCGTATTCATCAGATTAATTATTCTGCCAGGTAGGGCAGCAATCAGAGGTTCAGGTTTAGCACCGCCAACTTGTTGCGCATCTGCTGCTACAATAGCTGGCCAATCACCTCCTAAGGCAACTGGGTGGTTCTCTTGCCGAATCTTGGCCCATATAGGCTGTGGCACTACATTACCAAATAACATTTCAATGTCTGCCAAATTCATGACGCACGCCTGAACTGTCTGCGTTAACTCTTTGTAATAACCAGCAGGATTTTTACGTGGGTCTGGCAACGCTTGTTTTACGGCTAATACTTCGGCCCGCTTCCAAGGGATGTGTATCCACACTCTCTGGAATTGTGCCGGGGCAGCTGCAATACCATTAGCCCCATCAGCTTGAACTGCATAACGCCATATCGGTGGAACTTCCCTCATCGGATATTGACCTCGTTTTTTCCTAGTAGTAATCGGTGAACCATCAGGGTCCCTTGTCGCTCGAAGAGGGGAATCATCCCTATAAGCTAAAATCAGTTCTATCGCTCCCCTTACTCCTGAACCTATCACCATTCCTGCGGCGAACTTCTGTTGAATATTTATCAGATCAGAGGGGACAGAATCTAAGTCATCATCTTCCCATTCTTCACGCACAAGAGAACACATCACGTCAAAAACATAACGTTGAGTTGGTTCATTCCATTGCATAAAAGTATCTAACACTCTTTGTGCATCATACTTCACAGCTTTCGACATCCACCTAAGAGCTGTCGAATCTAACATGTCTCGTTCCTGAGGACCAGGAAGCTGGCTACGTCTCTGTATAGAGTCAGAAACGGGGGTCCCAATTAAAGACCTGTAGAGAGGAGTTAAGATATTAGGTACAGAGTCGGTTATTTTCCGACGAACGGAAAGCGGAGTCAGAATGTTAACAGGGTTCGGGGATAGGGCAGCTGAAGCAGATGAAATAGTAAGGGTGGGAGTAGCAGGTAAAGCAGTTTGCGAAATGACAGGCAAAGGCGGAACAGGCGACCCAGGAAGAGGGGGTGCCGAAGGAACATTAACTACGGGAAGGACAGGTGCTGGAATCAAAGGAAGTGGAGCAACTACTCCAGGCTGACCAGCAGCTGGCTGTACAACAGGTAGTAACTGTGGTACTGTAATACCCTGTGCATACGGTGGAGGTGAATTCAACAGGTAAGACAACAGAGGATCCTTTTCATGATCCTCCATCAGCTTAGTAGGACAAGATGGCAATACAGGGTAACATTTATCAATTGCCAAATTATATTTTCTATTCGCCATCTCCATTGCTTTCTCAGTCTCGTTGACATGCAGCTGCCTAGCAGACTCCATTAAAGTCAACCCTTTCTCTTTCTGTTCTTTCTTCGTCTTCCTAATTTCTCTCTGTTTGGCTTCTTTGCGCCATACGCGAAAAGAATCAAACATTGCCGGCCGGGCTTTTCTCTTAAACAACTTCATTTCTAGATTGTCTAGAATTTCGGTTTCGAAGCTACCATGCGGTGGCCAACTAAGGACACCATCTTTTCTGGTATAACGGACCCATACTTCATTATACGTAATAGGACCCACACCATGTTTACAATAGAGCTCATATGTAGGAGTTCCAATCGGAGGAACCGAACACGAATCCTCCAACCGGGAATCCCCGTTGCAACGTAACCAGGACAGGAAACAATTACTACTGGTAGTCATGACAAACAAAGACAAATTCCAACCAAAATGCGCAAAGAACTTAGGCCTACCAAAATGAACTATTACCAAAACAAAGATTATCTAAACAAGAGCAACCAATGATAATCTACGAATTAAACCAGAGCAACAAAGAACAACCAAACTGAGCGTAACCCACTTAATACTTAACTGAAATGTGGAAGACGTCACCAAGGAGAACCCGTCTACGTCTCGCCGTACTAAGGTCTGCACCTCGGGTCCAAGACAGGGCGACAGTCAGGGCAGCGGTCCTCTGTAGCCGTCTGGGAACGGGAACCCTCGTGGAAGAGATCGTCGGGCCACTTTTACGACATGCAGGGATCGATGAAGCGGGGTACCTCCCTCCGGAATCTTCACACGAAACTTCTCGAACTTTTCAGGCTTTGGACCGGTACCGGATGACGTCGCCCCACGTTGGGCGCCAATTTGAGGTTCTGGACTTTTAAGAGTCCAGAGGTGTCAGGGAAACAACACCCAAAGACCCCTGAGTTCCTCCTGTCTCGGTGCACAAATAAACAGAGATACGGGCTTCTCGATGGTGGCGTCAAAGACCAAGGTTTATTCACTGCAGGGACACAGAAATCATAGGAACCACACAGAGGCAGAATATACGAGACTGTTCAAATTGCATTAAGTGGGTTGTTCTTTAAATACACGCAAAATGTCTTTAGGCAACATTACACGAATATTTCTCATGCCCAACCCGGTATCCAAACAAACAGTAAATAGACATCAAACAATAATTAGTCGTAGGTTTTCGGTATTCGATCAGGTCCCCTCAACAGTTTTCCATTCTTTACCCGATCCTCCCCATCATAAAAATCGTAACCTCCCCTTTGTAAAAGCCCAGAAGGAGAGGAGCAGAGCCAGGTGCAAAGGATTTGAAAAGTAGGATAAGAGGTGTTTATGGATCATAAACGGGCATGGCTATCGTCTTCGGCCTTTCAGTCAGGACAACGGACACGAGAACCAGTATAGCAGGACTGGCCTCAGGCAAGGGAGGCAGCTTGATTCTGCCTAGTCATGCAGCGTCAGCCTTTCTCGGGGGCTCGAGCTTACGTGTCCTTAACAAGGTGACTCTGCCGGGGTCATCGCCCGTTCATTGACTATGTGAGGGCAAGAAACAAAATGGATGCCGTAACTAAAATGGATGCCATGACTTTACAACGGAATGCCCTATTTTTCAGTGAATTCATGCTAGTTGCGTAGCGAAAACACTGTCATGCATGTGATGGATCATTTGCGGTTCATTGGTACCGAAATCGTGTCAGTACTACGATACCGAATTCACGGGTTCGGATCGCTACAGAACCTCAGTCTCCCTCCCTCTCTGTCCCCCTCTCCCTCCCTCCGTGTGTCAGCCTCCTCCCTCTGTCCGTCTCCCTGTGTCTCCCTCCCTCTCTGTCCCCCTCTCCCTCCCTCCATGTGTCAGCCTCCTCCCTCTGTCCGTGTCCCTGTGTCTCCCTCCCTCTCTGTCCCCCTCTCCCTCCCTCCGTGTGTCAGCCTCCTCCCTCTGTCCGTCTCCCTGTGTCTCCCTCCCTCTCTGTCCCCCTCTCCCTCCCTCTCTGTCCCCCTCTCCCTCCCTCCGTGTGTCAGCCTCCTCCCTCTGTCCGTGTCCCTGTGTCTCCCTCCCTCTCTGTCCCCCTCTCCCTCCCTCCGTGTGTCAGCCTCCTCCCTCTGTCTGTGTCCCTGTGTCTCCCTCCCTCTCTGTCCCCCTCTCCCTCCCTCCGTGTGTCAGCCTCCTCCCTCTGTCCGTGTCCCTTTGTCTCCCTCCCTCTCTGTCCCCCTCTCCCTCCCTCTCTGTCCCCCTCTCCCTCCCTCCGTGTGTCAGCCTCCTCCCTCTGTCCGCGTCCCTGTGTCTCCCTCCCTCTCTGTCCCCCTCTCCCTCCCTCCGTGTGTCAGCCTCCTCCCTCTGTCCGTCTCCCTGTGTCTCCCTCCCTCTCTGTCCCCCTCTCCCTCCCTCTGTGTCCCCCTCTCCCTCCCTCTGTGTGTCACCCTCTGTCACCTCAGCCCAGCTTCCTGGGCACACACTGTTAGCAGATCTTTGAATGGCCCTTGGCTTGTTGATGTGAGTTTGTTTCTGATCTCCAGGCACCCATTGGGTGTAGTGTCTGTCTCTGCGCTGCTGCTGTGGTGGTGTGTGCTGCCACTCTTTCACAATGTTGGCTGTTCATTAGCTGCTGTCATGTGCAAAACAGTGCCTTCACCCCCATGTGTTGATGCAAGGCGTCCGCCATTTGCTGGCGAGTCTTTCCTGTGTGGGGACACAGTGTTTGTATGGCTGTGACCTAGGCCATATGGGCACAGGGCATTGTTGTCTGCTTCTGAGTTGCACTATGTGAATTTTGGGGCCCACCCTCCCGCCATCCGGGTTACCGTGTCAGGTGTTGGTGTCTTCTGTGGCCTGTGACTTGACATTGTCCAGCTGGGTGCATGGGGCATGGTGGCGCCAGTGGCATGTGCGTGTTCATAGAGTGTGGTTGAGTCATGCGATAGCTTGGGGTGGTTGCGTGCCTGTTAGTGATTTTGGTTGTGGATGACGTTCCCCCCATGTGAGGTGCGTTGTTTGTGTACTCACCCGGGTCTCGGAGTACTCCTAATCCTTCGACTGCCTCCACCGGCTGTATGGCCATCACCCTCTCCTCCCAGGGCTGGTAGTGTACGGGTCTGCGGGAGGGCCCTCCTCCAGTGGTGTTGGCCTGGTTGTGTTCCTCCAGCATCTTGGCTCGGACCCTCCTCCGCAGATCGTACCACCTGGCTTGGCATTCATGCCTGGTCCTTCTGGTGTCCGCAACAGCATTCACAGCATCGACGATGGTCTGCCAAATGGCTGTTTTTGCTGCAATGCTGGTCTGTCTGACCAATGTTCCAAAGAGCTGTGGCTCGACTCTGAGGATTTCATCGACAAGGACCTCCAACTCTCGGTTACTGAACTTTGGATTCTTGTTAGTGGGCATGGTGAGGGATGTGGGTGTGGATGGTGGGGGGTGTGTGTGGATGGTTGTGGGTGTGTGGGTGTGGTTGTGCAGGTGTGTGTGTGTGTGAATGTGATGAGGGGGTGTTTGTGAAGGTGGTTGTGTGAAGGTGTGCAAGTGTAAGGTGTGGTGAAGCTTGTAGTATGGTGCTGTAGGTTGTATGTGGTGTCTGGCAGCAGTGAGTCTGTTGCAAAGGCTCATGGTTTGTGTGTGTGGGCCCTTTTTATTGGTCCATTGGTGGATGTGGCTGTGTTTGAAGTTTGGGTGGGTGTGTTATAAGGAGTGGTGGTGTTTTGGGCCTCTGTTTGTTTTTGGCAGTTGCAGGTCAGTGAATGTGTTTTTTTAGTGTTTGTTGGACATGTTTTGTGGCTTTGTGCCATTCGAATGGTGTATTCTTGTGTTGTTTTGTTTTGTCCTGGTTGTGTACGTGCGTTTTTAGCGTGTGTACGGTGTGTACATGGGCCATTTGGTTGTACGGTGCTGTCCTTGTGTGTGGCTTGGTACGACTCGTACATGCGGTTGTGATGTTGGGGCCTGGGGTGCGCTCCGTACTTAGGAGGTTGTGGTGGGGGTGCGACTCTGACGTACACGGGTGTACATACAGGGGGGTACGACACGTACAGGGGTGTACATACACGGGGGTAGGACACGTACAGGGGTGGGGGTACGACTCGAACGTACAGGGGTGTACATGCACGGTAGTACGACACGTACAGGGGTGGGGGTACGACTCGAACGTACAGGGGTGTACATACACGGGGGTACGACACGTACAGGGGTGTACATACACGGGGGTAGGACACGTACAGGGGTGGGGGTACGACTCGAACGTACAGGGGTGTACATACACGGGGGTAGGACACGTACAGGGGTGTACATACACGGGGGTAGGACACGTACAGGGGTGGGGGAACGACTCGAACGTACAGGGGTGTACATACACGGGGGTAGGACACGTACAGGGGTGTACAAACACGGGGGCAGGACACGTACAGGGGTGGGGGTATGACTCGAACGTACAGGGGTGTACATACACGGGGGTAGGACACGTACAGGGGTGGGGGTACGACTCGAACGTACAGGGGTGTACATACATGGGGGTACGACACGTACAGGGGTGGGGGTACGACTTGAACGTACTGGGGTGTACATACACGGTGGTACAACACGTACAGGGGTGGGGGTACGACTCGAATGTACAGGGGTGTACATACACGGGGGTAGGACACGTACAGGGGTGGGCGTACGACTCGAACGTACAGGGGTGTACATACACGGGGGTAGGACACTACAGGTGTGTACATACACGGGGGTAGGACACGTACAGGGGTGGGGGTACGACTCGAACGTACAGGGGTGTACATACACGGGGGTAGGACACGTACAGGGGTGTACATACACGGGGGTAGGACACGTACAGGGGTGGGGGTACGACTCGAACGTACAGGGGTGTACATACACGGGGGTAGGACACGTACAGGGGTGTACATACATGGGGGTAGGACACGTACACGGGTGGGGTACGACTCGAACGTACAGGGGTGTACATACACGGGGGTACGACACATACAGGGGTGTACATACACGGGGGTAGGACACGTACAGGGGTGGGGGTACGACTCGAACGTACAGGGGTGTACATACAAGGGGGTAGGACACGTACAGGGGTGGGGGTATGACTCGAACGTACAGGGGTGTACATACACGGGGGTAGGACACGTACAGGGGAGTACATACACGGGGGTAGGACACGTACAGGGGTGGGGGTACGACTCGAACGTACAGGGGTGTACATACACGGGGGTACGACATGTACAGGAGTGGGGGTACGACTCGAACGTACAGGAGTGTACATACACGGGGGTAGGACACGTACAGGGGTGGGGGTACGACTCAAATGTACAGGGGTGTACATACACGGGGGTAGGACACGTACAGGGGTGTACATACACGGGGTAGGACACGTACAGGGGTGGGGGTACGACTCGAACGTACAGGGGTGTACATACATGGGGGTAGGACACGTACAGGGGTGGGGGTACGACTCGAACGTACAGGGGTGTACATACACGGGGGTAGGACACGTACAGGGGTGGGGGTACGACTCGAACGTACAGGGGTGTACATACACGGGGGTAGGACACGTACAGGGGTGTACATACACGGGGGTAGGACACGTACAGGGGTGGGGGTACGACTCGGACGTACAGGGGTGTACATACACGGGGGTAGGACATGTACAGGGGTGGGGGTACGACTCGAACGTACAGGGGTATACATACACAGGGGTAGGACACGTACAGGGGTGGGGGTACGACTCGAACGTACAGGGGTGTACATACACAAGGGTAGGACACGTACAGGGGTGTACATACACGGGGGTAGGACACGTACAGGGGTGGGGGTACGACTCGAACGTACAGGGGTGTACATACACGGGGGTAGGACATGTACAGGGGTGGGGGTACGACTCAAACATACAGGGGTGTACATACATGGGGGTAGGACACGTACAGGGGTGGGGGTACGACTCGAACGTACAGGGGTGTACATACACGGGGGTAGGACACATACAGGGGTGTACATACACGGGGGTAGGACACGTACAGGGGTGGGGGTATGACTCGAACGTACAGGGGTGTACATACACGGGGGTAGGACACGTACAGGGGTGGGGGTATGACTCGAACGTACAGGGGTGTACATACACGGGGGTAGGACACGTACAGGGGTGGGGGTACGACTCGAACGTACAGGGGTGTACATACACGGGGGTAGGACACGTATAGGGGTGTACATACACGGGGGTAGGACACGTACAGGGGTGGGGGTACGACTCGAACGTACAGGGGTGTACATACACGGGGGTAGGACACGTACAGGGGTGTACATACATGGGGGTAGGACACGTACACGGGTGGGGTACAACTCGAACGTACAGGGGTGTACATACACGGGGGTACGACACGTACAGGGGTGTACATACACGGGGGTAGGACACGTACAGGGGTGGGGGTACGACTCGAACGTACAGGGGTGTACATACACGGGGGTAGGACACGTACAGGGGTGGGGGTATGACTCGAACGTACAGGGGTGTACATACACGGGGGTAGGACACGTACAGGGGAGTACATACACGGGGGTAGGACACGTACAGGGGTGGGGGTACGACTCGAACGTACAGGGGTGTACATACACGGGGGTACGACATGTACAGGGGTGGGGGTACGACTCGAACGTACAGGAGTGTACATACACGGGGTAGGACACGTACAGGGGTGGGGGTACGACTCAAATGTACAGGGGTGTACATACACGGGGGTAGGACACGTACAGGGGTGTACATACATGGGGTAGGACACGTACAGGGGTGGGGGAACGACTCGAACGTACAGGGGTGTACATACATGGGGGTAGGACACGTACAGGGGTGGGGGTACGACTCGAACGTACAGGGGTGTACATACACGGGGGTAGGACACGTACAGGGGTGTACATACACGGGGGTAGGACACGTACAGGGGTGGGGGTACGACTCGGACGTACAGGGGTGTACATACACGGGGGTAGGACACGTACAGGGGTGGGGGTACGACTCGAACGTACAGGGGTATACATACACAGGGGTAGGACACGTACAGGGGTGGGGGTACGACTCGAACGTACAGGGGTGTACATACACAAGGGTAGGACACGTACAGGGGTGTACATACACGGGGGTAGGACACGTACAGGGGTGGGGGTACGACTCGAACGTACAGGGGTGTACATACACGGGGGTAGGACATGTACAGGGGTGGGGGTACGACTCAAACATACAGGGGTGTACATACATGGGGGTAGGACACGTACAGGGGTGGGGGTACGACTCGAACGTACAGGGGTGTACATACACGGGGGTAGGACACATACAGGGGTGTACATACACGGGGGTAGGACACGTACAGGGGTGGGGGTATGACTCGAACGTACAGGGGTGTACATACACGGGGGTAGGACACGTACAGGGGTGGGGGTGTGACTCGAACGTACAGGGGTGTACATACACGGGGGTAGGACACGTACAGGGGTGGGGGTATGACTCGAACGTACAGGGGTGTACATACACGGGGGTAGGACACGTATAGGGGTGTACATACACGGGGGTAGGACACGTACAGGGGTGGGGGTACGACTCGAACGTACAGGGGTGTACATACACGGGGGTAGGACACGTACAGGGGTGGGGGTACGACTCGAACGTACAGGGGTGTACATACACGGGGGTAGGACACGTACAGGGGTGGGGGTACGACTTGAACATACAGGGGTGTACATACACGGGGGTAGGACACGTACAGGGGTGTACATACATGGGGGTAGGACACGTACAGGGGTGGGGTTACGACTCGAACATACAGGGGTGTACATACACGGGGTAGGACACGTACAGGGGTGGGGGTACGACTCAAATGTACAGGGGTGTACATACACGGGGGTAGGACACGTACAGGGGTGGGGGTACGACTCGAACGTACAGGGGTGTACATACACTGGGGTAGGACACGTACAGGGGTGTACATACACGGGGGTAGGACACGTACAGGGGTGGGGATACGACTCGAATGTACAGGGGTATACATACACGGGGGTAGGACACGTACAGGGGTGGGGGTACGACTCGAACGTACAGGGGTGTACATACACGGGGGTAGGACACGTACAGGGGTGGGGGTACGACTCGAACATACAGGGGTGTACATACACGGGTGGGGGTTCGACACGTACACGGGTGTACATACAGGGGGGGTGTACATTAACAGGGAGTGCGACTCGAACGTATGGGTGCTGGGGGGAGTGTTGGGCACGTATGCGGGGACATGTCTCCATGGTTGCAATGGGAGTTCGGTGCGGACGGTGTTTTTACCATACGGTTGTGAGATCGGACGCACGGGTTGGATCGGGATTCCTCGGTCGGACTTCACTTTTCACATTTGTACGGTAAATCGTACGAGGACGTGTCGGACACATTTTCCGACCCGAGGACGTGTGGGGAAATATTCCGAATGCGGTTCGTATGGACTTTTTACCATGCGAATCGTGATTGCCAGTTTGTACGGCACTTGTACGATTCGTACGGTAAAAAGACCGGATACAAGTCGTACGGGGAATTTTTTTGCCGGATCGTAATTGGCACCTAAGTGGGAAGGGTATCCCCGGACGTGGGTCATGTGCTTACAACGCCACCAGATTCAAGCTATCCTGGCTGATGAGGGGTGAAACCTCGAAACCAGTTCTAGGATGTTTGTTCCTGGCCAGGGAAGACCTGGCCTGGCATTTCAGGCTAGACTGTTCCCATGGGGAACAGGCTCAAGACTGATTTGAATATGGCTGGGTATAAACTGGAATGGCGTGGCATGCAAAAATAATGGGGCAGATTTATGTTCCCTGGCGCATCCCTGCAAATCAGCAGGGATGCGCCAGGGAAGATGCGTCGTGCAAGTTTGCCCTTGCGCCACCGCAGATGCGCCGCATTTACAATGCGGTGCATCGTGGCGCAAGGACAAGCAGATGCGTGACGCATCTGCCGGCGTAAGGTTAGAGCAGTGCTGAAGTTGCGTCGAAGGCGCGACGCAACTCCAGCACTGTTCCAACCTACCCTATCCCTAACATGGTGCGTCAAGCCTTACGCCTGCTTCAAGCAGGCGCAGGGTTTTGACGCATCAGCGTTGGGAAAGTGACTCAGTGAAATCTTATAGATTTCACTGAGTCACTTTACAGGGGCGTTCCTGCGACGGAACGCCCCTCCCTGTGTCGAAACGCCCACATGAAATCTGACGCAGGTTTCACGTGGCGCAGGGCTTTACACCGTGACGAATCTCCATAGATGCGTCACGATGTAAATTGGGCGCAACATGGCGCAGGGTTTACGCCGCTGCTGCGTCACAAAAGTGACGCAACGGCGGCGTAAAAGGGGAGCAAGTCCCACATAAATCTGCCCCTATGGATTAAACCCAGATCTGTGACTGTGGTGAATGTTTGATTGATCCAGCATTCCTGCCATCATCTTTCTTTTTACACATTTAGAATGTTGGCATTTTGTTGTCTCAAACATTTGTGCCTTGTGCCAGTTCCCTGGGTCACCTGACTGAATGGCTCTGCTGTTGGGGGTCTATACATTCCTCCCAGACAGTGACACAAAGGGAACCAAGGTGTGGCCAGGATGGATCACACTAGCCAAAAGACTAAGGAAGTGCTGTACCCTGCCCCACCTGCACTTTCAAAGGGCTTTGCCTCCTGCTCACACAGAGGACTTTAGCACTAGGCCTGCCTTGCCTTTTGTCAACCCCAGACAGTTGAGAGCGTTGACAGGGGAAGGGGAAGAACTTTCCAGAACCAGATACAGCATTAGGACAGAGAGTCGTCCCACACAAAGGCTGGCTCCATGTATAAATATTTGGCCAAATCACAAAAAGGGGGGAAGGGGAGATTTTCAGTCTCTCTCCCGGACCATAGACTAACATGTACACTGAAATACCTGGGTCTAGAAAAGGCTTTTTGATAATCAACAAAATGATCTGTCATGTACTGTTAAGTGTGGAAGAAATATTTCCTTTTTAGGGTGAAATTCCCCGGGCACCAACAGGTGGCATGCTTCACCAGAGGGTTCCTCCTCACACCACAATGAGGTTGTGGTGTGGAATAGCACTCTTAAAATTAGTTGGCGGTCTTTGCATGTTTTTAAATTGTCCCTATGTGAGTTGGATGTATAAGTGAGTAGAGCAGAGTGTAAGAAGGTGTACAGAGTGAAGTTAAAACTAACACCTAAACTGATGGTAGACTTTATTGTTGTCTGTTCGAGACAGGAAGAAAACACACAAAATTGAGTGATCAGGAAAAAACCTATAAATCCCTAATTATATTATGGTCAACACGTTCCTGCCTTCAAATTACCCTTAGATGACATGTAGGGGCATTCGTCAGGACCTATAGAAAGTCACTGTGTTATGCACTGTCAATGTGCCCATCAGTGCAAAATAAATTAAAGAAAAAAGTGTGACACAAGAATTTAAGGACCTGTAGAGAGATAAAGAATAACCGGAACATGAGGGAGTATGTCAGTGAATCTGACACTACATCCCAACAGGGACATCTTGAGGATTGGGGGGGAACTGGGCCGAAATTATATTGGGGGTCCCTGTATGGAACAGCTTTAAATGGATGACCCAATTTCCGGTCGTTCACACCCTCTTTGGCCAGGTCATTGACAGTGCACAGACACACTCATCCAAATTCTAAATGGTTTTACATCAAATGATCAGGGATAGTGATGTGTGTTTTCAATATTGTAGCACAGCAGCAGCTCCCTAATATTTCTGAAAATAATCTCTGTGACACCTTCCCATTTCTCATATGTTAGGTCCTGTTTTGAACTAAAATACTTTTTTTATGAATATTGCATAAAAGATAAACACAACATTTCTCTACAAAATGTCTATCCTAGACTCTTACACATCATCCACATTAAAATACATTATAAACAAATAGTATTTTGAGCAACCTGTTTAAGAATTATTCAAGGTCATCAGGGCAAGACAGCAGAATAGAGTTGGCTATATCAAGGGTGTCCTTCAGGGCTGGGACCCTGGGACAAAGCCTGCTTTGCCCTTGCCTTAAAACAGCTCTGCATAAGGATCACTCAAATAGTGCCCCCCACACATGCGTGAGTAGACAACTTTGCTCATCATGTGTGGTAACCGATCACTGTTAAAAGGAAAGGTTATAAAAATGACAAGCCTTACCTGCAATGTTGGATCTCAATTCCTCCTCTCGAGCTGCCCCTGGCAAGAGGTTCAGGGAATAAGCTAGCATTTAAAACAAGCAGTAAAATTAGAAACTAATGTCAGTACAAATACATCAACACTCTCAGGAGCCAGTAGAACAAAACACGTCCGGATCGCCTTGAGACAAAACCCGGTTGTATGAATAATTGTAAAAACAAACCCCATGTAGTGTGACATCATCAATGTGAAGTTTTTGTATTCAGAGGTCTCTCCCAATGCATCTCAGTTTCCTATTACAACTACAGAGTCAATGTATATCAGAGAAGGGCAGACACCCTCCTACCCCAAAGAAAAGGAGAAAAAGAGAAAAACAGGCAATCCCAACTCAGTCGTTTTCCCCCAAGCAAGGCCGTGCCTCACCAGGTTTTGGTCCTAAAAGAAAATATTTCTTCCACACTTAATAGTACATGCCAGTTCATTTTGTTGATTATCAAAAAGCCTTTTCTAGACGCAGTATTTCAGTGTGCATGTTCATAAATATTGGACCTCCTTGCAGTCTGTGAAGAAAGACTAGACCTGCTTGCCTTTATCCCAGGCAAACCAAAAGTGACTCCAAGGGTCAGTTGACTGCCTCTTACGTGAGCTACAGGGAGTATACAAACATCAGAGGCCTCCCTGCAGCTGCCCAGTTGATCTGCTGTCACTGGACCTGCCTGAGCCCTGCTGACCTCTGCTGACCTCTGCTGGAGTGAGTCCCTGATCACCAAGAGGTGCCTCCCCAGGTCATGGACCACTTGCTGGTCTCAGAGTGTAGTCCTTCCAAAGAAAAGGTGAACATCCTGAAGTTTGGGCTCCTTGCAGCAGTGAATGTGTCCGTTTGTGCCAAGACCACCTTCAGCAACCGCCAACATAAAGTATCGGTAAGACCTACTCTTCGATCTGACGACAGTCTGCCATGATCTGTAATGCAAGACCTGCACTTCGTGCTACAGCAACGGTAGCCTGTGTTGTCTGAGTATGGCTTACACCCCTTCAATTAATAACCCAAATTCTTACAGTTCTATGTTTCCATTGCATTTGTGGATGCCTGCTTGGGCCATCGACTGAGAGATCCTGGTTGGACTGGAAAGCAACATGGCTACCTCAGCATGCAAAATTAGTAAGCTTGCACTTTTATTTAACATCTTCTATCCATCTTGTCTGCTATACTCACCTGCCCTGACCTGGTTTCAATCTGGTGACAGTAAACTATTGAGGTTGCAGAGTGCTGTCCCTGGACTTAGATAATTACATTTTGGAGCAAGTTCCAGAATGATATTTCTCTCTGTCCCTTTCCATGTCTCTTCCCAGATTCCGATCCCCAGCAGCAGCATATCCATCTCTGCTCGCTGGCGCAGGGGTTTTCAGGAGGTCTACAGCATTGGAATCTGGCAATTAAGCAGCATTCACAATGGACTTACAGAGAAGCTAAATAGACCAAATAGGGAGTTCAAACATACAGCAAAGGTTTTAGATGGGAAGCAGAGGCACTTTGCTACTGTTTATCAATGGGAGAGCGCACAGAGTCCTAAAGGAACAATGGGTCAAGAAAAGGGTGAAAAGCATTGGATGATCATGTTGGATTTGCTACCTTTGTGATAAAGAAAGCACAGTAGTATGATATAAGAAGTGAGATGCAGTGTTCTATTGTGTAGTGTTACCTGATGGCAGAAAGCTGACTGATACATTGCACAAAATATTTTAGGATCATGCAACAGGGCTAATTGCTCCAAGATATTGTGGAGCTATTTTTCAAACAATTTAAGACCACATACATAAGTATAGTGTTACTATCCGCTTTGGGTGCTGAAACCACCGGGCCCCAAGCACTGTAATGCATTTGATTATTAAATTACTCCAAAGTTCACCAATATATCTAGATCAAACTTCATTTTAGTGTCTTCAATTAAGGAATCTGTCTCAGTTTGTGCACAACAGCAATAAGCCCCTTCTTCATAATTAGTTTACGATTAAACATTTTTAAATGTCCTAGCCTACTCTGGAGAACCTCCTGGAATTAACCTAACAAATACTAATCTTGAATCATTTGTAAAAATAAAAATCACTTACTCTGAGCCATTAGGAACTAACTGCCTTATTTACAAGAAAATAATGGAGCGTGGTGCCGCAAGCCATTTGGCTGCACCATGCTCCGTCACTTTCAAAGCACAGGGATGCGTCATATTTACAATATGACATATCCCTGAGCTCTACCCTGCGCAGGCACACAATTGGCTGCCATGTGTCAATGCAGGCACCCCTGCACCGTTGTGCAAGGGTGGATGCCTGTATTTGTGGAGGAAGAGAGACCTTCCGGCACAAAAACTATCATAAGAGGTGTTTTCCTCTTTCTATGCTTGTCGCTGAATGCAGCATGCTTAGAAAGAGGAAAACACATCCTCCGGTGTAGGATTGTGACACATTCCCAAATCTGCAAAATTTTGTAAATCTAGGAAATCTGCAGAATCCAAGACTGTTGCGTGGGAACACCCACAGCAACACACATGGCACGCCCCTTTCACACAAAGTGCTGTGCGAAAAGGGGCTGTATTTACAAGGTGCCCAAAAGTCACGCAGGGTGGCTTTATGTGGCCTTGTAAATCTGAAGCACTACACTGCGCCGCCGGAGTATCAAAAAAAGAGACACACCGGCCGCTCAAGGGACATGTAAATATGCCCATAATTTACATTCCTTTTTTAATACCCACTAGAGTGAAGTGTATGTTAGAAGCTTAAAGATAAAATGTTATTTCTACAAGATGTGTATATTGGGAGCCAGAATATCCCTGCATCGTCACACCAACCCCATCCAAACATAACTGACATTCAGGCATCACAAAATCACAACTCTACTCAACAATAGTCTTGCAACCTCACATATTTTATCACCTATTTAAATATTAATATCTTCAAACAAACTAGCATAATGTCACTTCGTGCAATCAGAACAAACTGCATTTCTTGTATAACATCCTGCACTGTTCAACATGTGAATAGTACTCCCAAACTTAAAATATCTGGCTTTTTCCCAAAACCGATTCTTATCTTCACCATTCTCCCTGATCTGTACACCCACATTCCTTTTCTCTCATTTTTCTTCTCCTTAATTGCACATACTTCCCATATTCTCACAATACACCACTTTTTTACACACACGTGTTGAATCGATTCTAAAACTGCTATAGCTTCTTTTAGGTCACAGTTATTTTCAATTAGTAAATCTTGAGTGTTGGAGCTCTTAGTTCATCTCAATTATTGATCTCTAATATATCACTCAGTTAATGTCCCAAATTCAATAGCTCTGGAGCAGATTTGCAAATCGCCACATAATTGTATGTCCTCTCATTTGCTCACTGAAGGCTTGCAGAGAATTTGTGTCTCTCCAAAAATATGTTAATTGGGGCACTATCAGCATGCTAACAGAGCCTTTGTAGACATCATGAATATTTGTCTCGCCCTCCCCCACTTCGAGTTCAGATATTATTATTGCGTCTTATAAGCCACTCAGCTACCCCAAAGGGTTTCCCGGCGCTAGACTCAGGTAGAGTGAGTGCAGCCCCTAGTCTATAACAGTCAAGTCTTCAATCTCATGTAAAATACCGTAAGAGAAGAATAGTTTCACAGAGATGATGGTAGGCCGTTCCACAGCTTTGGACCAAGATATAAAAATGACCGGCTCTTCAAGCCTGCTCGATGAATTTCTGGCACTTTGCATAGGTACCGGTTAGATTACCGGGGCATGCGTGCCGGCTGATAGGGTCCCATAAGATCCTGAATGTATTGGGGGCAGTGCTGAATCTAGCCATGTACATATAGCACAAGGGTTTGAACTGTATGCATTTGTCTATGGTCAGCCAATGAAGTTCACAGAGAAGATGAGACGCCGATGCATACTTCAGAAGATGAAAGAGCAGCCTATCGGCAGCATTTTGCACTGCTTGTAAGCGCTGGATGACTGCCTTCTCAGCCCCAAGTAAAATGTTCTCATTGTCAATTACTGGCGGGATCACTGCTGCTGCATGCGCTTTTGTTATAGGAGGACGATTTTGCAGCACTGCTGCCAAACCAGCCCCCAGTAACACAAGCATTGGCATAGCCAATAGGTCTTGCATTTGGGACCTTATAAGTATTCAGTTATGCAGCACAATATCCTTAGCGCAACTTCAACTGTTGCATGGCTAAACACTTATAATGTCCCAAAGGCGAGACTTATTTGCTATGCCAATGCTTGTTATCTTATGTAACATTTTCTACACACTGATTTACACACATATAATTCATTGTCTCTTTATGCGTGCGAGATGTAGTGTATGAGAGGCACTATAAAACACATGAAATACATGTGAGAGGGGTCATGGAGAGGTGAGGGGCACTGTTGGACAGTGATAGTGAGGGAATCATTGGAGGGCCCCAACAAGATTGTCATATCCTGGTGCACTGTAAGGTCGTCATTTGCTATGCTCTAAAAGCTAATACGATTGATTAGAACATTGGAATGTGGAGCACTCCATTGTAGACAATTGAGTGCTCCATGCTTCTACGGGCCGGTAAAGGCCCGCAGAGGAACATTCCAATGTTTCACAAAAGCCTCTCGAAGTTCGAGGGGATTTAAATCCCCTCGAGCTTCGAGAAGCCTTTGTTTAATTTGTTAGAACATTCTGCCCTCTAGTGGCAGAATGTTCTAATAGCCTTATAGCCCTTCGTAGCAGGGCTATACCGCTATTAAAGTCCCGCTGCTTTTGTTAAAGTCCCTCGCCTTCGGCTCGGGCCTTTAACGCTGCAGCGGGCCTTTAATAGCCGGTATAGCCCGCTACGGCGGGCTATAAGGCTATAATAAATAATGAAAATGTGTTGTAGAATGCACCATTGTTGTATTTTTTCTGAAACTTTTCTTGGTGAGAGAACCCTCCCCCCCTTTGTTTTAGAGTGTTGGGCGTTGAGAGTTCTTCGAGAGTCTATTATCTCCTGTCTCTCAGAGCATCGACGCCAGGTTGTGTTCTAAATAAAGAAGATGTGGAGTTTGACGTTGGTGTCATTACTACGCTGTTACTACACTATCCATGGCTTTTATAGACAACGTAAATGCCAAGCACAGAGCCTCGGGGAAGGGTATAGGCCCTCTTGTAAGTCGTGACAAATCCAGGCTGGAGTTGACTTTTAGATATGACCTAGCTCAACATAATAGGTATGGGGTTTAAACTGAAAGCAAAGTGATGGTCTAAAAGGCATAGTAGGCATGAGTGGGTAGTGATTTTTGTCCTTACATTTGAGCACATCCCACAGCAGTCATCCTTGATACTGCCAAGTCTTAACCTTTTTTTCAGAGTTGCTTCGTCGCCTAGCAACCAGAAGGATCAGGGGGCAGGGGATTCCTCCATTGAACAACTGTGCCTATGAATCTAGGTTGAAAGTTTTAGTTTGAAATGCATTTTGTTTGAAGCTAGTATTGATAAACATTTAGTTTGAAATTGTAAAGCATCTATAAAAAGGCTCGATAGAAATTAGTTGAAACTGTCATGTGCGTGTAAACAAGGAAAAATGATCGCTTACAAAAAAAGAACAAGTTACTTCCATTTTTGTTAACTTTTTTAAATGTTCAAAAACATGGCTATTGCGCTGTCTTGCCGTCATTAGAATTTACAATTCTAATTCGAGTCCTCGCTAGCGTGGGTTACAGTCAATTGTGTGTACTAAGAAGTGACCATCATCATATTTCAAATTTAACACGTTTTTTTCGAGCTCTTTACAATGTTTTTCAAACTAACAAGTTCTAGCTACATTGTACCATGTAACAGGGCTCTCACCTGGCACAGGTCAAGGCGAGAGCTCCGTCGATGCAGCATACACTTTATATTAAACGTCACAAGATATTCTCTTTCTTGCATGTAATTGTGGAGAACATGGTTTTGCCTCCAGTGTATTTGCTTAGCAATTGCAATCCCATCAAAGCAAACATCAAAAATAGAAGTTTGAAGTAAAGAACAATGGGAATGTATGCGAATTATTAGAGACAACAAATCTGAAAGGAAATCCCCTTCAAACGAATCCTGTTGCACTGCCAAAAATGCTTAAACAAGCGCCCGCAAAAGTGAAGCGACCGCCATTGAAAAGGAAAAAAAAAGCCAGGGCCAGGACAGCTCCATCTGTAAAAGCAAAAGTGATGGCAGGGACGCGCTCTGTGGTGGAGGAGGGGCAGAGCAAGGTGCTTGGGAGAGCAAGCCTTAATGAGCCATTAAAGCCACATGGCGGCTGCGCGTGTGCACGCACTCGTGAACGCAAGCTTGAGGCCAGGAAAAGATTGTGGTAGCACTTTGAAAAGCCACTACCTAAATGTCTTGCAGAGCAGCGCTTGCGCTGGCTCAGCAAGCCCTAAAAAACGGCCCCCACCAGTCCAAAACCAGCCCCCACTCTTCCGGTCCACCGGGAAAGGCCTAGTGCCAGATACGGCCAGTCTGGCCCTCGATTTTTTGACCTTGTAACCAGAGGCAGTCTCTCTTTCATCTCACTACCAGCTGACACACGGAGTCCCCCTTGTGCAACTTGCTCATGTACTTATCTGGGAAGGGCCCATTGTGTCTCCATGCTCTTTCAGACAGAGCTCGTTCCATCTAGTGTACACCAGTGATGAAGCACGCACAACATGCCAGTGGCCAGATTAAGATGCCCATTCTTTGGTTGGTTGGGTAAAGAAAAATGCACTAAGTGCAGCTGAATGGGAACTACACAATAAAGAAGAGGAAGTTCTTAGAGTATGTCATCAAAGGATGGGCAGATTATCAAGACTTGCTGATTTTATTCCAGGATTTTTGGAATGTGCTTAATGGGTTGAGTCATGTTGGAGGAATATTTCAGATGTTCTAGAACTATACTGCCACTGGGACTAAGAGAGTAGGTGATCAATTTGGCTCATGAAAGACATCTAAGTAGTAGTTTAAGAAAATCCAGGATTAGATAATGGTATTGGTGGCCTAGAGTAGATCATCATGTTGAGGAAATAGTAAAGGATTGCTGGTCCTTTGCAATGAATGAAAAAAGTAAGGTAACTTATCTGCCACCTCTGGCACCAGTAAAAACTCCCCACGAACCACGGATTAAGCTTGTTTTAGATTTTGTAGGTTCTTCTGGTTTGTGTCCCCAGAGGGAGCGTTATGTTTTAGCTCTTGGTAGATTATACATCCAATAGGTAATTACAAAGTGTGTCAGTGCAGTGAACACAAAGGTTGTTGTTGAATTCGTAAAAGATTAATTGGCCAGGGAAGGAATTCCAGGATTCTTAATAACGGATAATGAAGTTCAATTAGTGTCCCAAGAGATGTCTAAATTCTTAAATGGTTTGTCCTTAGTTCATTTAAAGACTACTCTTTACTCACCACAAGCTAATGGATTAGCTTAGCAGATGAATAGAGTAGTTAACAACTGTGCACAAAGGGCTGTTGAGAATAGAGAATCTCTGGTTGCTGTCTTACAATAAACATGGTAGCCTCTCAGAGTCACTCCTAGTTGCATTGTTCTGGAATGGCCATGTGTAGGAAAGTGCCTTTTTTAACATGGTCACCCACAACTTTTTGCCTAATATGATGTGATTTCTAATGGAAGTGCACTGGGTTCTTGCTAACTAGGTGCTCAGTGCCAGATCTATATACCTGAAGTGCCCTCCGTGAGTCCCTAGTAAATGATACCTAGGGCCTGAGGTACTAAAGAGGGTCCCCAGGGGCTGCAGCATGAATTAAACCACCCTAAGGGATCCCTCACCAAGCTCATGCAAACAGCTACTGCAGGCAGTGTATCTTGGTGCAGACAAAAGTGGAAAACAACATGGCACACATGCCAACACTGCATGCAGTATAAGTAAGTCAACCCTACCGCAGGGCTTCCTGTCCTAAGACAGGGTGCACTATAGTACATGTGAGGTCCTAACTGCATGAGTAGATATTTTCCCAGTTCTGGTCAGTCCCATTGCTGCCTGTACAATTGATCAGACAAACCATCGTAAAAGCCTGCGCTCGACACTTGTGGAAGCAAGTTCCCCAGCTACATGATGACCTCTTTGAAAATATGGATGTTTGGTATCAAACATCTCATATTTATAAACCCACACGGATTTGGTAAAACATGCACCCAAAGGGCACCTTTGAGGTTCCCCCTGAAACCCTACCAGCCCCTGGTGTGCAGACTGACTGGTTTTTGCTAGCCTGCCACCTGAGACGAGTTGCTGACCCCCAAGGGTGAGGGCCTTTGCTCTCTAATGAGCCATAAACAAAGCCAGCTCGAGCTTTGTACTCCCGCCCAAAGGATGACTAGCGGATTAGCATTCCAGGGCCACGGAGCTTCAAAGAGACGCACTGCCTTTGGTATGCAAATCTGGCTTCTCTCACAGGAGAGGAAACCAACCACCCTTGTCCAGAGTGCTTTGGCATCTGACAGGTGGGAAAATTAGCCAGGCAAGACAGGCATGTCCACCCTCAGGTAAGCACCACCCCATAACTGGGCTAACAGAAGTAGATGTGACTATTCAGAAGTGACCATCTTGATTATGCCAACTCTAGGATCACTGGTACAGGATTATGTTCACTTCCGCCAGGAAGTGGTCATATAGGAGGCATAGTGACCCCAGGGTTAAGTAACCCATTGGCTACTACCCTATACTCCCATAAACACCCCTACATTCAGTATTTATAGGGGTCCTGACATCAGGAAGACAGATCCCGCTGACCAAAAGAAGAAGAAGGGCCAAAGGGCTGTGAAAGCAAGAACTGAAGAAGAAGCAACTGACTTGGCACCAGCCCAGCCTCCCTGTTTGCCTATTTGCGAAAACTGTGCCAAAGTCATCTTATCCTGCTAGCTTCTAATCCTCCAAAGCCTAGGAGGACTGCCAGCACTTCTTCAAAGACTCAGGAACAACCTTGGAATAGCATAGCTGTTCCCCTGCATCTTGCAGGAACCAAATATTGAGCTGTGAGGCTCAAAAACTGCAAAGACTTAACACCGGACAGTGCCACTGCACCAAGCCACCCAGCCTGAGCTGAAGTGGGCCAATGGTGCCAACATTAGACTGAGATCCTGGTGGCCTACGAAGAACAAGGACCCAGAAGAACTGCGAAAGCAGAAGACTTAAGAAGAGCAACTGACTTGGCACCAGTCAGGCCAGCCTGTCTTCTGTTATCCGTTGAAACTAAGCTAAAGATGTCTTGTCCTGCAGCTGTTGTGCCTCCAAAGACTGGGAGGACAGCCTGCCTCCAAAAAAGAGTAAAGTAGAACTACTTCCTTGTATACTGCAAAATACACACGATTGATGGCATTAATGCAGAACAAATCAAAACATTCACCCCCAGTCAAAGGATCTGGGTTAAATCCATCATTCTTTTGCTCACCATGTCACTCAAGTTTAGACCTGGCCATATGCAAATCAGTCTTGACCCTGTGCCTCATGGGAACAGTCCAGTCCGAACTGCCAAGCCAGGTCCTCCCTGGACCGGAAACAAGCATCCTAGGACCGGCTTCGCAGTTTCACCCCTCTTCAGCCAGGATAGCTTAATTCCAGTGGCACAGTGAGCCCAGGACCCACGTCTGGGCATACTTGGCACACTTAGGGCAAGAAAGCAAAAGACACACAATTGATGGATGGAATGCAGAACAAATCGAAACATTCGCCCCCCAGTCAAGAGATATGGGTTAAATCCATCATTCTTTTGCTCACCATGCCACCCCAGTTTAGACCTGGCCATATGCAAATCAGTCTTGACCCTGTACCTTATGGGAACAGTCCAGTCCGAAATGCCAAGCCAGGTCCTCCCTGGACCAGAGCAAGCATCCTAGGACCTCTTCAACCAGGATAGCTTTATTCCAGTGGCACAGTGAGCCCAGGACCCACGTCTGGGCATACCTGGCACACTTACGGCGAGAAAGCAAAAGACACACAATTGATGCAGCTGTTGTGCCTCCAATGACTGGGAGGACAGCCTGTCTTCAATAAAGACTAAAGTAGAACTGCTTCCTTGTATCCTGCAGGCACCACAAAGAAGACTGTGAGTACTCCAAACCACAAAAACACGACACCGCCAAACACCACTGTAGCCTTGCTTCATAGCCTGGGCTGAAGTGGACCAATGGCGCCAATGTGGTCCCTAGGCCCTCAAGAGAAAAAGCCCACTGCTGACTTTCCTGCGCCGCCTGCAGCCTCTGTGAGCAGGCCCCCTCTACCGCAAGTGCTCCCGGTGACGTAAGCCCAACACCTAAAGACACCTCTGCAACTGTTGTGAATGGAGAAGAGGACCAAAGACATTCTGCATCCCTGAGCAATGCAAGAGTTGAGCCCTCTTGTTGATTCAGCCCAACTGGTCCCCGAGTCCGAGCCTGTGGCCTCTTTTCTGATGAACTGATCTCCAGAGACTCAAATTGTAATGATTTTTGTTAATCAAAAATTACTTACTATAGACTTGAGAGGGGCACCCGACACTGTAAAGGACCTTTGCACCTGGCCGCTCCAGTGCTGCCCGAAGTAAACTGCTGGTCCTGTCTTGGACCTTGCCCCATGTTCACCCTAAGTCCAGAAGATTGGTCCTGTAAATCGCTATTGAGTGCCCTAAAGCAATACATGTTTTGCATCCAGAGGTTAACATTACCACAAAGTGCTTCAATTACGATTTAAAGTATCAAAATCATCTGATGCTGAAAAACAAACCTCTGCACCTGGACATCCCGAGGTGACCTGTTGGTTCAGCCTTGGACCTAACCCCATACTCACCTTAAGACCCGGAGAAGGGTCCCCTAAGTCGTTGTTAAGTATGCAGTGGATGATTTCCTCCTAAGTTGAAGTTGCCATGAAGTGCTTCAATTATGATTCAAAAACCTGTTTTCTTCAAACCTGCTATTTTAAAAAGTACTTACCTTATTCTGATGATATTAGTGCCTAAAGTTATATAAGTGTTATTTTTATAAATTGGTGTGGATCTCCCTATTGAGTCGTGTGTGTCATTCATTGGCTGTGTGCGTGCAGCGGATGTCTAATAATGCTCTCTGATAAGCCTAAGGCTGCTTGACCACACTACCCCTAGAAGAGCAGCTTGGGATTGCAGAGCAAGTTCCTGTCCACTAGTAAGGGAATACCTGGACTCTTTGCGCAGTATCCCTCTTTTTGGTATACCACATAAAGAGCCAGCTTTCTATACCATTTTTCTCTCTTAAAGGCAGAAACCCTAGTTAAAAACTTATTCCAGCATGGTTAAAACTTCATAAAACTATGGGTGGTAGGAGATCTCTTCCTGATGAGATTCTTGCCAAGAGGTGTAGAAAACATCAAGGTGAGTTTGAAGTCAGATTTGATGTCAAGTTCCGTACCAAGTTGTGTGATTGGAGAGCCAGTGACGGGGTTTTGGTGAAGAATCCTGGACATGTGAAAAAAGGCAAAATGAGATTCATGGGTCGATTTTATTATACAAAAGGTGAAAAGATCTAGTGGTCTGTAGATATAGATGACCAGAGCATGTCCATATTGGTGAAAGTTTAAGATTGATCTATTGTAATGTATCGTGGTTTGAGTAAGGTTTTTGTTTTGCCCTTACCCGAATACCTCTTGCCTCTTTTCTTTACCCTACTGTTGAACTGCATCAATTCCTCACAGTATTCTCCAGTTTTTTTGCGTTGTCCTTATTCCTGTTGAAATGTTTTATTTTCTGTCAGGGGAAAAAAGGTGTGTTATATCTGTTGCACTGTGCAGTTGCATTCATAGATGCTGGAATACTTGTACATCATTGTACATGTGACTGTGTTGTTTTTCTGACAGGTCATAGAATGAGCTCTGAAAGTTCTGAGTGTCAGTTGCTGCTGTAAGAAGCTGTGAGGTGCCGGGTCGTTTCCTGTAAAGAGCTGTATTTAGCCGGTGATTTCCGTTCTGTTCCTCTCCTTAAACATACACCTTTAACCTGAATCTTGGAGTCCATGATATTACTTTCAGAGGACAATTTACTTCCTAAAGGACGATAATTTCTCTTCTACAATGGCAATTAAATATCCATCACATGTTTCTTCATTTACACCAGATCTGAACAGGTTCTTTCACTGCAGATTGAAGGATGGTTGCTGACTCGTACTAGCTGCTGCCAGGGTGACACCGCAATGTTTGCTGAGCACCAACCTAAGAAAATAAGAACATAAACTAGCATGACAATGCCAGCAACTGAAAGAGAATTCAAGTGTTGGCTCAGACGCCCCATGTTCATCTGAAACTAAAAAATGCACCGGTGATGTACTATAGGAAGCAGGGTCAAGCAAAACAAAATATTCCACTGACTGAAGAACCCTCTTTACAATATGGATCCTACTGCATATATTATGACATACAGTTATGTATGAGGTTTCATGCGACTGCACTCTCTAAAGAGGTTGCAGTTAACTCAGGATTTTGTCGACTTCTTGCATGAGCTGATGGACAGCACAGCCAGGAAACAGTGAATAGTGATGGTCCTTTGTGTCTTACCTTTGCTGTCTGTAGCTTATGTACTCACTTGTGCATCTCTGGTTCAGAGATGTGGGGCCATATCCTGAAGAGCTCTGAGTGCCTCTTTTTGAATTTGAGGTGACTATAATACGTACACATAACTCAAAATGTCTCCAAGTTAATGCATGAACTTCAGACAGAAAGTTTAAAACAGAGAGGCAATCCCTCCTCACTGTTTCAGACTCATTTGGTCTGCAGTTAGTGCATTAACTTGGAGAAATTCCAAGTTATACTTATGAACTTCAAGCAAATCGTAAGAAAAGCAAAGCTCTATTCACTACTTCGAACTACTTTGCCCCAAGGTGCAGTACCGTAGGCGGTACATGGACGTTCCCATGCAATCACTGATGTATTTTGATGCAAATCCCTTTCTACTAACATTTATGCAACGTTACATGTTTGCTGAACTGTACTGCACATGTACAAAGTGAAAATATTCTTAAAGTAAACATTTTGTATTGGAAGGTTCCCCAGTACTGGACAGAAGACCTGCTGCTTTGCACTATGTGGCAAGTGTGTGTGCATTGGTACATGGCAGACTAGAGTGAGCAACCTTGGGTGCTGAGCTGCGTTGAACATAGCTTAGGAAATACGCCCCGGCATATGCAAAAAAACAGCTGCTCACAGCTCTATGCTGAGACTGCACAACTCTCGAAGACAGGGAATATGCTGTCCATATGCAGTTTAGGAAGGGCAATCTCAGAAATCTCGCGCACAGCTGCACACCACATGAGCAGGTGCAGCCAGTGGGGACATTCAGAGCACCCACTTTTCCCTGCGCCTCTTCAGGGCTGACAGCCCAAGGCAGACAGCTCAAGGCTGACAGCTCAAGGCAGACAGCTCAAGGCTGACAGCTCTACAGACATCTGCTTGGTATTAACTATTCTTTTCTCCAATTCCATTCCTTGTAACCTACATTTATGCCTGCGTTGGGTTTCTGTACCCACCACGAAAACGTATCACTAAGAAAAAAGAGGTCTGTCATTTTTTCATCACTATTTATTAAATATGTCTTTATACAAAATAATTATATGTATGTCGAAACAAGCTGTGCTTTTGTAACTTCATACAGGCAAATCTTTTTCAATCGGTGTACTAAGATATTTGCTGGATTCTCAGACAGTAAGACAAATAAATGATCCCCAACACCATAAATATTTGTAAATTTTTTGCATTTTGAATAAACCTATTTTAATTTTGCCCAGCTTCACTGTAATTTCGATGCTTTTTCCCCGGCCAATGGAAGTACAAGCCAGACCTTACTATCTGTAGATCCCGTGCCAGGGGAATTAACCCATGTCCACACCTTATCCCCACCATCCACTGAGGCTGTTAGTTTAATGGAACGGGGATATAAGATGGCGAGCTGGAATATTGCTGGATGGAATAACAAGTTAGAATGTCTAGGATGGTCAGAATTTATAACCCAATTTGATATCCTGTGTCTCCAGGAGACTTGGGCGGCCGAAGATGTCTATCTTGATGGGTATGTTGCCTATAATTGCCATGCCCAACCATCCAACATGGGGAGAGCCAGCGGTGGAATGGTGATACTGCTTTCTGTGAGGCTACCGGTTCGAGTAAAAATCCACCGGACAGTCGGTCTACACTCTCAGTTGTTGTGGTTACAAAATAGGAATGGGCGAAATGTTTTAGTTATAAATCACTACAACAATGCCTTTAACCACTCAAATACAGATATGGTTGATGAACTTGAAGCGGAGGTGGAAAGACTACATGGGTGCAGTGATGTGCATTTTGATATTTTGTGGGGCGGAGATTTTAACATTTACATGTGCCCATTTGGTGGCAATAGGGTGTGTGGGCATGGGGACGACGTGGGGGAAGATCAGACCCACTTTATGCATTCGGTTTATGGGGATTCCCTTAACACTTTTATGCTTAAAATGGATTTATGTATTATGTTACCTAGGGTAGACAGTGAGGGTAATTCGGTACCAACCTTTATTGGTAGGAACTGTGCCACGGTTATCGATTACCTCATTGTCTCTACCAGTATTACAGCTCTGTGTTCCTTACCTGTAATAGTAGATCCGGCCCTAAGTGATCATAACTGTTTAACAATGTATCTTTCTTTGTGGGGGGACAAAGAAAAGGCGTTACATGGTGTAGTGACAGATATAGTCCCACATAGACCTAATGGCCCTAGAATCAAATGGGGTAGGCAAAACGAGGAACAATTACTTTGTACTATCGTGTCTGCCTGTATAGACGAGGTGGAATGCTGTCTTGAACCCGGAAAGAATAATGTTGATATTCTAGTTAGTTTCGACATTATTAATAAAAATGTTGCTGAAATTTTAACTGGAAGAAAAAAAAAGGGCCCTAGGACTAATGGGGGATGGTTTAACAGAGAATGTACCAAATCCTTACAAAGACTCAAAGCTGCTCTCAAGGGAAAACCCAGAGATAAGGAAGCAGTTAATACCCTCAGAAGGGAATACACAATTCATCTGAGGGACAGGAAACAGGAATTAAGGGAAGAGGCTTGGAATAATATGACCAAGGCAGTGGACATTAAGGATACCAAGCTTTTCTGGTCCACGGTAAATAGTCCCTTCCTCCAAAATGAAGAAGTCCCGGTAATGTCAGCCCAGGTATCTGAGGAACAATGGGTGTCTCATTTTACTAGTATTTTTAACCCCGAAGGACTAGCTGTAGGGGGGGATAATGAAACCATGGCTTTAATCCCCATACCTCTCAATATCACAGTCCTAGAGGTAGATGCAGCCATTCGGGCTAGTAAGGGGGGAAAGGCGCCGGGCCCGGATGGGGTACCCGTTGACCTTTATAAAGCCGAGATTTCTATTTGGAGCCCATTGTTAACAAAGGTTTTTAATGCAGCTGCGACGATTGCGGCTCCACAGACCTGGGGGGAATCAATTATTATTCCGGTATATAAAAAAGGGGAGAGGGGTGAGGCAAAAAACTATCGCCCGATCTCCCTCCTTACTGCTTCCTTAAAAATTATGAGTAGAGTATTATTGAGTCGTCTGGAGGAATGGGCAGAAGATAAAGGGATCCTTGCAGATTCACAGTATGGATTTCGCAAGGGGTTGGGCACTATAGAACAGTGCATTAACCTAGACCTTATTATATGTAAATATACACGAGCCAAACAAGGCTTGTTGTTTCTTTGTTTTGCCGATCTGTCCAGTGCCTTCGACCTGGTTGACCATGGACTTCTGTGGTCAACCTTGTTGGACATGGGTGCCCCTCAAGATATTATTTATTTCCTGGCCCAACTTTATAGGAATCTGACAGCTAAGATACGATACGGACAATCGGGGGAGTGCACCCCCAGTGTTAAAATAGGATCCGGTATTAGGCAGGGATGCGTCCTTGCACCTCTCCTTTTCTCCCTTTTTATTAATGCAATTGAGTCGGAACTACGGTCCACAAGTGCAGATGCACCGACTGCTGGTGGCTTGTCCATCCCAATTTTGCTTTATGCGGATGACGCGGTTCTGCTCTCACAAACCCCCTTAGGGTTGCAAAAACTAATGAATAAATTTGCAGATTTTATTAAGGGGAGAAAATTAAAAATTAATAATTCAAAAACTTTTATAATGCCCTGTGGGAAGAAAATTAAGAACCTAAGGCCCTTTACAGTTATGGACCAAACCATAACAGTGGTGGACAAATTTTGTTACTTGGGTATCACTTTTAATAGTGGGGGGATGTGGACCTCCGAAATGATAAATGTAAGAGCCAAAATGGCCAAGTGCTCTTTTGGCTTATTTAGGTTTGCATCCAAGCTAGGCTCAAGACGGATATTAGACATGTTGTATCTATATCGACATAAATGTGTTGCTCTGGCCCTATATGGTTCAGGAGTGTGGGGCCATTGTAATAACAACATGCTCCAGGTAGAGGAAAACAAATTTATCAAAAAACTCCTTTGTTTGCCATCTTCTTCCTCAACAAAGTTGATCCATCAAGAGTCTGGTTTAGAACATCTATCTGACTTGATCAGACTAAGACCCCTGTTAGTTTGGAGATCTATTTGGTCGAAGGTACAGACTGGTTTTACAAGAAAGATAATCTCTGATTGTCTTCACTTGGATAAATGTTCCCGCATCCCGTGGCTTAACTATATTATTCGAACATTTGATGTTCTTTTTAATTTTAGGGTTTGTGATAACCCTTCTTGTGTTCTAGATATCACGAAGACTGAGATTAAACATGAATTTTTGAGGGTTAGCATGATGAAGCGTAACGCAGCTACTGTCCAGTTCTCCTCACATGTCTTTTATGACAAGTATAATAAGGAAGAAATGGGGCCCCCAGGATACCTTAAATTGGTTACTATTCGTTCCCACCAATTTGTGTTGACAAGACTCCGGATGGGGACTGTTCATTTGCTTGTTGCGTATCCTGTAATGAAGACTTATACTACCGCCCCCTGTCCGTGTGACGGGACTACTAAACAAAGTACGGAGCATTTTTTATTGTTATGCCCTCTTTATCTCCATCTTCGAAAAGTATACCTGAAACCACTTTTTAAAAAATATAATGTATTTAATATTGTTTCAGCCATGGGACTTTTATTTGGACTTAATTCACAGGACATCTGCTATTTTACTGCTGTATATATTTTAAAATCGATATGTCTGAGGAAAAGCACCATTTTCATGACATGTGATTAATCTAAAATTTGCTGAATCCTCATGTTTTTATACCTATGTATGTATGTACTTTTATGATCATTAAGTTATGATCGAATAAAGTTTTTGAATTGAATTGAATTGAATAAACCTACCAGTTTTAACCACCACACGGATGTAGGGCAACTTTGCATCAATATTTGCTGTGCAGAACCAGAAAGTAATTGGCCTCTGCGCAACCGACCTGTGCAAAACCATAATGAGGTTTTAGCACTTACCTACATGTGGGTGGGTGGCAAATAGCAGGCATACAAATTTGTTTGTTTATTTAATTGCTGTAAGAAATTGTGTTGTTGGCTGTCAGGCTTAACTTGGAGGAAATGTGCAAAGTATTTGTGCAGCACTTCAAACAGTAACGAAGTGAAAACTCCACACCAAAAGGGTCCCACACCAAGTTAGGAAATAGAGTTATTTCTAATAAATAAAACAACCAAAATGACCAAAATACAGATGGTAGAAATGAAGATCTGAAATGTTAAAGATTTTAGTGGAAATAGTGCAAAAAAGGGTAAAGCGCCCTGTGGAAATCTGGTTGTGCCGCACCGAAATAAAGGTACAAGTTCAGGCTGACCATGATAGAGCGCAGGGCAACTATAGAGACAGAGTTGGACATCCTGAACAAAGTACCTTAAATCCTGGTTTGGAGAGTGTTCCGCTGTAAAGCTGTGTTGTGCAGCCACAGCATTGCGGCATTTCCGAGGTGCGGCGATACTGCTATTCAAGATCCAGTGTCATTGTTGAGGATACCATCGACGAGACTAGCACTGCGAAGTACAGCGTTGACTATGTGTTGTGCAGTTGAGGTGTTGTGCTGGTTCAGAAGATCATGCATCGCGCAGCAGCAGTTCCAATAGGCTGCCATGATATGCGAGTCTTTGCTACAGGTCCAATCCATGCAGTAGCTGCGATGCATCGGTTCTGCTTGGGTTGCTGCTACACAGCAGAGGAGATGAGTCAAAAATGCCTCAGTTGCGCTGGATTTACAGGGGTGGCACAGCATCTCTAGCCCACCTCCAGACATCAAGGACTGGGGTGGCAACACTTGGAAGAGGAGATTCAAAAATGAGTCCAGGTGCTTGGGTCAAAGTTGTTAGAAGCCTGTTATGTCCTTGAGGCTTCAGATCAGGATGCCAGCCATCTAGCCTTTGGAGTCACCATGGGGTTCTGGGTTCCAGAGATGCAGGTCCAGTCCTTCTCACCCAGGCCAGAGGACAGCAGGTCAGCACTGCAGGGCAGCAGTTATTCAGAGCAGCAGTCCAGCAGAATGACAGTCCTTTCAGCAGCACAGCAGTCCATTTTCTGGCAGAGTATCCACAAGTCCAGAACTGTACTGAAGAGTTAGTGTCTGTGTCCAGTATTTATACCCGGTTGTGCTTTGAAGTGGGAAGAAGCTTCTAGAGGCTTTGAAGTGCCCAGGTCCTCTGCCTACCTGGCCCTGGCTAACTACAGGAAGTATGCAGCCTTATGTGGGGAGGCAGCACACAACCTATTCAAGTGTAAGTGGGGCTGTGCCCAGCTCCTCCCTCCAATCCTGCCAGTGGAGGCACATCAAGGCAGACCTCAACTATCGTCTGTGTTTGGCTGTCTAAGAGGAATACACAAACCACAACTGCCAACTGCACCCAGTTGCGTGACCCAGAGACAGGCTGCAGGCACCAAATGAAAATTTAATTATTCTAAAAGTGGCCTTTTAAACACTGTAATGAAAAATTCAACTTCACAATAAGTTAGGATTTTTCATTATAATGCCAAAGTTACCAAACAGGAATTGATTACTTGTTCTCATTTGGAAATTACACGTATTAAATGAAATAAAGCAACTCCAATGTTATCTCATGAAAGAAGTAGGCCTTGCAGTAGCAACAAGCATTTGCAATGCAATAGGTCTTGCATTCGCGAGAGTTGGAGGTTTTGGCATTGAAAATGACAATACCTTTTATTTGTGTATTTTGAAAAACCTGCAAGTGGTGCCTAACCATGCATTTTGTACTTATATTCCTTGCTTACGTGAAGAAAGGCTGGCAGTAAAAGAGGCACAGTTCCTGCCAGCCTTGCTTCTTGTTAGCAACTACTATAAGTACAAAGTGCATGTTTAAGCACGGCTTGCAGGTTTTCAAAACACATGAAAATGACAAAGGCATTGTCATTTTCAATGCCAACAGCTCAAACTGTTGCAAATGCGAGACCTATTGCATCGCTAATACTTGTTTGTATTGCAAGATCCAGGTGGACAACTTAGCCAGGCATCCTAAGAGAATCTAGCAAGAATTATCATAGTTCCACCATCATACTTTGTCAAAAAGGCAAATCAACACTAAAATCCTAGCCTACAAAGGAGATCTGTGAGAATATATGCAACAAAATACGTCTGCAGTCTTTAAACCGGTGCATTAACAATCCATTCTTAAAGGACTATTGGCTTTCACCTTTGCGTTTCACAATAAAAAAAAACGAGCCTACTGCTGTTTTTAGAACTTTTACTATAAATAGCCCAGAAAATGAAATGCAGGTGGGGAACGTGAGAAAACTGCACATAGCAAAAGTCAGGCTGTCTGTTACAAGCCAGAGAGAACTGGCGAGCAGCAAATATGGTTATAACATCTGTGTCGAGATGCACAGAGATGACACATAAAGTACAAGAACACAGGTGGGGGCAAGCAACGGGTTGCGGCGCTTGCTATAAGCCGCCTTCCGAAGCACGTACAGTAGAAGTAGTGGGTCTGGAAATAAAGCCCCTTTTCTGGGCACAGCAGCCTCGCTTACCTGGGTGCCCCTCCCCCACGGACGCCGAAGTAAACATAAAGGCCCCGTCCCCATCATGGGAACAGTCATGCAGTCAGTCCACCGGCCCCGTTCATGGCTGTCCTGTAGTTGTGCTCGTGCCACGGCTGAAGAGGGCATGTGCTGTGAACTCTCATTCACTCTCCAGGGTTCCGTGCTATTTAGGGAAACCTTGGAAGAGCAGACACACAGGGGGAGCAACCAGTGCGTGAGAGGTGTGTGGTGATTGGGCCCTCAGGCCCGCATGCAGATAAGGGATGGACACAGACACAGGATTACTGGTGCGGTAAACTGGCCAGGAGCACGTGCGCTCGGCCCCTTTTATTGTCAGGGTCACCTGACTGGTGACGCCTGTGGTGGGTGGGTGTTCAGTGTGGGTTACAGGCACAATGGAACACTAGACTGTATCCAGCCGGATACTACATCCCTCCCAAACTTTAATGAAAGTTCAACCAAATGAAAAGTCCGAACCTGTGGGAGTAAACACAAGTTACAAATAAACCATAAATTGGTGATCAGGACTTCCACGTAGTCTTTTTGCTGATGGTCAACTGCCGGCGAGGGTGTTCTGACAGCCGGGACCACTCTGTCTCCTTGGCACGATGTCCAAGTGCTCTACGGATGTGTTCTTTTGGACTTACACCGTGGAAGTGCGCTTCACAGTCTCTTTCCTGTACCGCCGTCGGTGGAAGTGTGGGTGGAAGGATGGTGGACCATCGTTATTCAACTTTCCGCTGTATGCCCTGGTAGAGGTGTTTCCTCCAACTAGTAGTTGTCTTCTTACAGGACTCACCGTTGCAGGATATCCCTCTCACGGATACCCCTCTCTCGTGGGTGTCCCCTCTCACTGGACGACCCGGAGGCCCTTTGTTGCCAGGTTTCCACTGGACCGGTGGACCGCTGCCTTGTCGCTCCACTCACGTTGGCGGAGTCACTGCGGGTCCTCTTTCCATGTCCGAAGTTCCGCCTGAAAGGGTGCTGTTGGCACTTGGTCCTTCGCGCTCTGCCTTTGTTCTCCCAGTAGCTCCAGAGCCAGCTTCAACAGTCCATCTCTCGTCTTGGGGATCCGCTGCCACCGGTGTCCCTGAGGCCTCTGCCCCTTGGATGTCCACGGTCCTGTTTCCGTGACGTCCCAGAGGTGGTTGTTACCAACGGACCGGCCTGCTCGCCTCTGTCGTCCCCGGGTGACCTTCTGGTTTGCGCATCGACATATACTCCCCAGTGGTGCTGATGTTGTTCCCAGGTACTGAGTCCGGCTGTCCATGCACCTTCTCACTTCCCTCTTCGGGTAATCCCTTTCCGGTGTGTGTTGTGTTGATCTGTCACGCACACCTCTTTGCTCTTCTCCTTCCTTCTTCGGGTGTTCCCCTTCTGGTGTGTGTGTTGATCTGTCCCGCACACCTCTTTGCTCTTCTCCTTTCCTCTTCTCCTTTCCACTTCACTTCCTCCTTCGTCGTGGCGTCATGCCACTCAGGATCTGTCTTCCTTTTCCTTTCTTTGCGACGTGATCCAGTCTTCCTGCCTCCTTGCACGTCCTTACCAGGCTTCTTCGTGTAGCGTGCACTCTACGCGTTTCCCTCTGGTCTTGTCCCGCCACTAGGACACTGTCTTCCTGTCACTCTGTGACTGGACCGGTCGTCGCGACCTTCTGTCTCGTAGTTGCTTCTGATTTCGAGTGATGTTGATGGACCTCTTGTCCTTCTCCTCCTGGTCCTCTTTGCGGACCTCTCATGGGGTCCTCTTCATTAACGTCCCCTAGGACTTCCTCTTCTCTCCGGCTCTGACCCTTGGCAGGTCAGTGTGCTCTCCGACCTCTTGTAGGCCTGAATCCTCCTTGCGACCAACTGGTGGTCAGCGTCGTCCTCCTTGCGACCATCTGGGTGGTCGGCTTCTTCTGTGCGACCATCTGGGTGGTCGACTTCTTCCGTGCGACCATCTGGGTCGTCGGCTTCTTCCGTGCCACCATCTGGGTCGTCGGCTTCTTCCGTGCCACCATCTGGGTGGTCGGCTTCCTCCGTGCGACCATCTTTCTAGTCGGCTTCTTCCTCCTTGCGACCATCTTGCTGGTCGGCTTCTTCTTCCTTGCGACCATCTTGCTGGTCGGCTTCTTCCTCCTTGCGACCATCTTGCTGGTCGGCTTCTTCCTCCTTGCGACCATCGGCCGGTCGGCTTCTGGTGGTCGTGCAACCACTCCTTTCATTCTCTGCTGTGTCAGTGCTTCAGCGCGCCTCTGACTGAGCCCTTTGGTTGCTTCGTTGGACGCACTCGCTTACTGCGAACTCTCTTCAGTGCTTGCATTCCTGGAGCTGGAGCCGCGGTCTCTGTGCTGTTGCTCGCTTGCTTGGTGCTGGGTCCCTGAACCGCCTTTTGTCTTTCTGGTGATGCTCTTGTCTTTTCCTGCTGCTGCGACAACCTGTGGCCACCAGGTGCCGCTGCACTTCGTTCTTGCGGTGTTTAGGGCTCCCTGTTGCGCATATCCGTCTTCATCCTCACCGCTGTGTGGAAACCTGGCACCACTCTTGCACATTAGCTCGCCTCCCAGACCACTAGCCAGCTCCTTCAATGTATTGCATGTGCCCTTACTGTAGCAGTCTTTAATGTAGCGGGCGTAATACTGCACTTTGGCCACCAGATGGCAGTGTGTCCTCCTGTGGCTGTCTATCCCAGCTCCTATGCAGTCTTCTTCTCTCCTCTATCGTCTTGAGGTGCGCTGCTGCACTAACGCCACTAGATGGCAGTGCTGCTTTTGGTGGCTTCCTCTCCCTGTCCCGGCAGTTTCTACTTGGTGCGTGTCCTGTGCACTTTCGCTTTCTACTCGGGGTGTGCCGGACTGGAGCCTCTTGTGATCCTGGCCCCACTTGCTACTCTCTTCCCACAGGGCACAGGCACTCGTACCCAGGTAGGATCTTTGCTCATGTGTCTTCCCTACGGCAGCACGTGCTGCGTGGGGACAGGGGGTAGCTGGTGCCGTTCTCCTCGCGCTCATTTCCTTGATAAGCGCTTCAATGTGCCGCTGACTTTCCTTTCCTCCTCACAGGGGGGGGGGCACCTCGCGCCCATTTTGATTCGCGCTTCGATGCGCTTTTATTTGAGCACGTCCCGAACCCTGCGGCAGCCTTCACTCTTCACGGGCCGCGCGGGGGGGGGGAAAGGGTGCTAGTGTCGCTCTTCTGTCACTCGGGGCCACGCGCTCCGGGTCCAGACCTGGCCTCACCCCACCTCCGCCGGCTCGCTCCTCACATGCTGCGCGGGGTGGGGGAGGGGCTGAAGTTACTCCCGTTCATACTTCAGGCGGTGGGCACTGTTCGTTCTACGTCGCCGGTGGGCTCCGCTTGTGCCCGCACCCGAGGCAGTCGCTGGTGTCGCGCAGACAGGGGAGGCACTGGGACGCTCGCCACCTTCTCGGCGGCGCTGTGCTGGGGGTTTCTTACGCCTCCTGATCGGCCGCGGGCCGCAAACACTCTTCTTTGCGTTCCCCCCCCCACCCGCAGCAGCTTCCTTCAGTTCTCGCACGGGGTGGGGGGGACGGAGCTGCGGCCGGGGCACTCACTTTGATATGCCGCCCCACACACCAGGAGTCGCCGCTTCTTTCTTCCGCCGCACTGGGACATGGGCTGGCGCTGTGGACGGCCGGCGCTCTCCCTGCCACCAGGCACTTTCTCTCGCTGGGGGGGCGGAGGAGTGGGTAGCTACTCCACTCCCCGTCCGCCTCGCAGCCGGCTCACTTCACTGCAGCTTAGTTTGCGGGCTCACCCTCTGCCCAGGTCGCCACTCACTCCATGCAGTCTGCGGCGGTGTCTGGCATGCTGACAGTCCGGCACTGCTCGCGCTGCATCGCCGCCATCCCGGGCCTCTCTTCGCGCCGGGAGCTCTTCACGTGTCCCGCAGGCGATTGGGCATTTCTCGCCTACTCCAGGGGAGGGGGGGGGTCCGTCACACGGGCAGCTCACTCCCCCTTTTTTCCATCTGCTAGGCTGCTGCACGCCAGGGCACAGCCCCCTCGTCGCCAATGTCGTGATTTGGCCCTCAGGCCCGCATGCAGATAAGGGATGGACACAGACACAGGATTACTGGTACGGTAAACTGGCCAGGAGCACGTGCGCTCGGCCCCTTTTATTGTCAGGGTCACCTGACTGGTGACGCCTGTGGTGGGTGGGTGTTCAGTTTGGGTTACAGGCACAATGGAACACTAGACTGTATCCAGCCGGATACTACAAGGTGGAGGGGCGGTTTGGGGTCCAGCACGAGAGGAACTGACTGACGCACGGTGGATCGCGAGACGGGCTAATCGTTTCACCATGAGGATGGCATAGGGAGTGTGGGACCGTATGGGGCGCAGTGGCATTTAAGGGACACTCATTTGAGAGTTCGGACTATATTTTTGCTACTTTTACCTTATGTCTGCCTGTCCTTCTCTGATCCCTCCAAGTATTCCTTCAGCCTCGCGCGCATCAATAGAATGTTAGCTTTGGAATGGATCATAGTGCCAGATAAGTTGACCTGCATTATTCAAACCACCAGCCTTAGCTAGGTTAACATCAATACTAATGAATCTGCGAGAGAGGTGGGTGGTGGTAGGTATATCATTTTAAAACAGGTTGGTGGGTGGAGCGACATGCCAATGTCATAGGACATGCAACTGAGAGGGGCTTGTCACTGCAGGTGATCAGCTTTAGGACATGCCCTAGTATCACATCTTCAAGCGTTTCCACTGTCTCCCGTTTTTTTACTTTTTAACAATAAGTATTGTGGCAACTCAGTTTATTTTGCACTATTATAAGTGTGGCCTTTGAATTCCTTTTTAAAGTACCTTCTGATAACGAATCTCCCAGGACTAGTCGCATCAGCATTGTGGACTGAGTATTATCCTCTTACCTAGCCTAAACGATTAGCAGAACACCCCTCTCACAGCAGTTCCGATCAACGTATAACAGCTGGTCTTTTCTGGCTTGACACGAGGTGGGAGGGATAAATGCTGCAATAGAATGCAAGCAGCCACGGGCCTGAAACACCCATAGTGTAACACGAGCAAGGCGGGAAAAAGGCAATGAAATAGTTCCCCCACTAACAGATACACACAATCAAGCATACTGATACTGCACTTAGTCCCTGCTGCTTGGGAGGAACAAACAGAAAAGGAGGGACAAAAAGTCAGAACTGACTACTAGCAAGCAAGGATTTTTAAATAATTCTCAAACAAAAAAAATGAATAGCAAAGGGATGGCTTTAAGCCCACAGAGAAGTATACTAAAGTATACAAGAGGTTGTACGCTTATGCTCGACCTAAAAAAACAAATTGTAAAGTTTTTCACAACCAGGACATGTGAAACTTAAAAGTACATGTCCAACTTTTCAAATACACTGCACCCTGCCCTCTGGGCAGTCCAGGGCCAACTCTAGGAGTGATTTATATGTATTACAAGGAAGGTTTGGGCCTGGCAAAAGGTTTATTTTGCCAGGTTGAAGTGGCAGTTTTAAAGATGCACACCCAGATTGCAATGGCTGGCCTGAAACATATTTATGGTGCTAATTCAGTGGGTGGCACAATCAGTGCTGCGGGCCCACTGGTAGCCTTTAATGTACATGCCCTGGGTACAGGTAGTGCCACCCTACTAGGGACTTACAAGTAAATTAAATATGGCAATTGAGTATAAACCAATTCTAGCATGCTTTAAGGAGAGAGAGCACTTTAGCACTGGTTAGTGGTGGTAAAATGGGCCAACTCCTAAAAGTCACAAAAATGGATTCAGAAACCAGGAGGGCTAAGGCAAAACATCTTGGGATGACCTGCAAAAATTGCATATTTTTCTTCTTTTTTAGTATGAGCATGCTGCCCTGTATTCCTTTACACAGTTGTCACTCTTCAAGACCCTCCTGCTATACAAAGCTGATTGCAGATGTCAGGTAACATCCACAGGGAGTGGTAGAGAGAGAATAAGTACTAATATTTTCAAGAGGAATAGTTATGAAATGACTCCATGCTATCAGAACACAACCTAAATCAGTAGTCCTAAAGATATCCTGATGACCGCCCGCATACTTTGAGAAAGGATTCATCCTTGAACTAATGTATGCAGCATGGTAACAGTCTCTGAAATTAAAGTCGTTGCTGGTGAGGCTGCTATTCACCAAGTTATGTGTTGATAGAGGAAATACTATATAGGTCAGACGAAATTTAAGTTGCAAGATGCCTTCATTTAAGGCGGTAGTCCATTGTAGAGGTGTTAGGACACTGAAAAGAATACTTAACACAGCAGGCAGTGTGTGTCAGTGTCCCTAAGTAAGCTTTGTCCCGAGTGTTTAAGTGCCCTATGAGAACTCATTGTAAGAAACGATCCCCAGGACACATCAAGCAGCCTAAATTCAGCAGACATAATGGGAATTCTGACACACTATGGACTTTACCACTACACTATGGTGGTCTTAACAGTAAAACATGCTTTTCTCTTGTCAACGATTACCTTAGCCAAGAAACTGGTTAATGCACACAGGAGAGTTGCAGTGACAGCTGGCATTCCTGTTAAATATTTCCTGGCAATCAGCCTCTAAGATGGATAGTGTTGCTGCCAGGGACCAGACATCATTTCACATCAATACATAGACTGCTACTGTGAGAAAATGCCCCTTTCGTGCGTATGTCCCTAATATTTAGCTGAATTTTATTGCTAGTTTTTAGACGGTGCACACTAGGGCACTGCTATCCTGTGCACAGTGTATCTGCTCTGAACCAAAAAAAAAGGAAATTGGTTAACCCATGATCAGCGTATTATATTCTCCTATAAGGCCATTGTATATGGTGTAGACACTGCAGCTATGGCATGGAAAGGTAAATGTCACCTTGGACAGCAGCACTTATTGCGCATTTTCTATTGTGACAAGGAAAACTTGTCTTCAGGTCAACTACTGCAGCCCGACTGCTCCAGTTCAACCCTGCAGTGCGACCTCTTATTTTGACAGGAAAAAAGATCTTTCTTTTAAATTTTAGTAATTTACCCCTATGTCAGCTTTGTAACTCACAAGGTAGGGTGCATGGTATTTAAAAGTGGGACATCTAAAGAATTAATGTGAACATCTCCCTACAGTTACAAGACCTCTAAAACTTTTTTTACTGTGGCAGGCCTAGCTATCCTCTATAGAAAACCAGAGTGCAGATTAAAATACTAATAAAGCTAATCGGGAGAGAGACCAGCTAGAAAAATTGTTGGATTTTGAATAAATATTAAGGGGAAAGTAACTTTTTGAATGTTACGCTTTACCTGTCCCAGCTTTCAGGGGGCTAATTTGAATTAATGTTACAGCTACTGGCAGCCAGTGCTCAAACTTAAATGAGGAGTGAAATTCCTCCCAGGAGCACTGTTAAAACTGTGTGGCTCTAGTTGGCTGAGGTATGTACTTTAGTCCATATAGGGACCCTTGCTTCTAGTCAGGGAAAGGAGGGACACACTCTCAGATAACCCCTGCTTACTCCTGGTAGCTTGGCACGAGCAGTCAGCCTTATCTCCCAGGCAATGTGTAAAGTATTTGCAACCACACTCCCAGTAACACAGTGATAACACCACAAATGGACACCACACTGGTTTTATAAAAATAGCGGTATGTTTATCAAAAGGAATATGGTGAGACCAAACGATAGAAATCCAACATATGCGTATTCGCAATATTTCACTTTGCCGGTTATTAGGCCAGCAATCACTTGTAGGTTCTTACGGTAATAATGAGCAGTTCAGTATGATCTAATGCAGTCCTAAGGCAATGCTATGCAGTTCGTAATGTAGTAATAAGACAGTCCTAAATGCCAGGAGGCCAGGAATGCAGCAGCGTGGACGATGTTTCACGCTGCGGGGGCAATGCGGTCACGGGGCACCTTGTAAACAGCACCACAGACCACACAGCAGCCTCAGCCGCGCAAAAGGACACGCACCAAGTGTTGGTGAGACACGGTTGGAAACTTTGATGTTTCCACAACAGGGAACCAGCTCTCCTTGGGCCCTTGGAGACACACTACTTCAGGACACAGCACACAGCAAAGTCCTCTCAAGCAGAGGGACACAGCACACAGCAAAGTCCCTTGTCCTCTCCTTAGTCAAATCAGCAAACTGCAGGTCAGCCCCAGAACACACAGCAAGGGCAGTCCTTCTCTTCAGTCTCTTGAGCTGTTCTTCTTTGGAAGAGGTTCCTCTTGATCCAGAAGTAGTTTCAATCCTTTTTCAGTCTGGATTTCAGTCTTGAGTTCAGGGGTTTCAGCTCTCACATTTATACCCCTAAATGCCTTTGAAGTCTTTGTGTTCAGGGGGCTCTGAGCCTGGTCCAAACCAGACCTGGGTGTCTTCCGGAGAACTGGTCAGGGAGAAGGTGGAGAACAAAAAAGAATTTGGTCCATCCTATCCAGCTCCGGTTCTAGTGCTGGGTGTGCAGGGAACTCGTACAGTAATTTTACCACCACTTCCTGGTCGCAAAGACAACAGATACGTCTCAAGTGACAATGCCAAGCTACTACATCTGGCCGATTCTGAATTTTTTGCCTCCAGCTTCATCGTATGCCACTATTCCAGGAAATCCTGAGACTGCCATAGAGATGGACTCTGTTGCTAATCCTTTGCTGGTCCTACAGTCCTCAGCTGCTAATGACGAACCAGAATATACTTACCCTACAAGTGAATCTTTGCCTGGGTTAAATGCTACAGCCAGGAACGAGTCACATTTTTCCTTTGACTCTCATTCAACATCAACTTTGACCCCATCAAAATTTGCAATTTTTATCTCCTGGTTTAAACGCACTTATTTGGTTCCCCCATGGATATATATTTGGCTGGTGCACACCCTTATTTTTTATTCATGTCCATTGGGTTTGTGACAGTGTTTTTTCTTTTGATCAATGGACACTACCTTAAAGAACGCTCTGCTGTAGAACTAGTAGATGGAATTTTGGCCCCGCATTCTACATCTCACATCATGAAAAGGGACCTGACTTTCGTCAACATTACAGCCTGGCCAGTTACGGATGGCAAAGTTTGGGATACAGTCCTGTTTCAAATTCATGGTCTGACAGAGATTATTAATGTTCCAAATGTACTTCGTGTCTCAATGGGTGATGTGGTTAAATATAACATGCGTTCAGATGACTGGGATGTGCGAGCAATACAATCTCGGTTTTCAGATTTAAAATACTATGCAGCATTTGATGCTGAGGACTTGTATTTGAATTCTGCACATTATGCTGATTTATTTTGCTATCAGCATTATGGCCAACATTGTTTGCATAAAGCAACTACTTTTCGAGCTGTTTTTAACTATACACAATGGGAATATTGCCCCGCCCCACTGATAGGGAGTTCTAAGATCCTGTTGAATAAATGTACATATTTTACTAGTTTTGATAAATCAAACCCTGAATCTTACTATTTTAAATTGAATTCTAAATCAAATACGAAAGTTATGCTTACCCACACTAAATTGTTATACTCTGATTCTTTTATCCTTAAATTGTCGATGGGTGGCTATGATCATTGGAAAAATACAGTTGATTTGAAATCAGTTTGGGGTTCAAAAGCCTGGCATGTGCAGGGCATGGAAGCTTTGTATCGTGCCTGTCTTATACCAACACAAATACTGTTTTTGAACGATTCTATCTATCAGACTACTTGTCTGGGTTTAGCTACGGCTAAACAACTGAAGGCACCTGCTTTTCCTTCCCTTGCAGAATATCCAGACTGGAATGTTACTACCAATTACACATTTGAGGAGTTGCAGTCTTTATTTACAAATGCAACATTTAATATCTCGAATCTTGACTCTATGGGTTGGTTGATTTGGCAGACCAGTGCAGATGCATGCCAAATGCGTTTCCATAACAGGGCTTCAGGTTACACACAGGATAGACCTGATCCACGATTTTCAACTACACATTCAGTTACAACGTATTCTGTTGGAAAATTATGTCAAACTTGGTTACAACACACTACCCCAGCTTCTGTTAAACAGCATTTGTCAATGTTATCAAAAGAAGTGGATTTATCGGATTTCATAAAAGGCCCGGTTGGCCCTAGGCCTAAATGATGGATTTATGCAGTTTACAATGAAATTTGGAAAATGTCTCAAATTGAAGCCGCTTCACATTTAAGGGCTATAGACCAAGCTAATCTTGAAAAAGTTCTGGCTGTGGTAGATAACACTATTAATACCCTTTCTTCCAGGATATACACATTGGACAATATTGTTTCTTCTGTTGTTGATATTGTACAGGATGATGTATATGTGTTATATCATGGTCAGAGCCAATTACGCTCTATTATGCAGTTAGCATGGACCTTGCAGACGCTTAAAATGAGTCGAGTGCCATGGGACTATGTAAACGCGTCCTCTTTGTTTTTGCTTTTAATTTGACTGAAAGACAACAGTCAATGTCCATGAAAGATGCCACTTAAACCCTTTTAAATATAGAGAAATTAGACCCTTTACCATTCTCAGTAGCGGAAACAAACTCTGCTGTTTGGCTAGTTCACGGGGTTATAACACTGCCGTTCTCCTTATTTAAATTTACATTGTGCATGAAACATTTTCCCCTAGGCCACTATGAACCGTTAGGAAATTTGTTCCTTCATGAAGTTTGGTCACTCCCCTTCACGTTTAGATGTTTGCGTGATGACACAGTGGTGTATCTGACTGGTGAATCTTGTGATTCTTCCATTGGACACTCCCTTGTGTGCAAAAATATACAATTGCACGGCGCTTGTAATTTAGAGGCGCCTAATTTAGCGTGCATTTTAAAAGCAAAACCGGTCCCCTCGATTAAACCAACAGTCACACTGCTGTCTAACGGCAGTTATTTACTTCTGAATAATGAAAAATGCTGCAGCATGTTAATAGGCATACCGTACTTTGTGACTGTGTCACAACGTGTAGTTTCCTGCAAAAATGTGCTGTTCCCTCCACCTCGTGGGAGTCCCGATATCTCAATTTGGCCTTCCATTCCCAACTTGAAGGCAGAGTTCCACAAGCTGAGCCGAATAAGGGCTTTATTGTCCCAGAAAGAAGTTTCTCTCACTTTTTCCCATAAGACCTATGTCCTGCAGGTGGCTAATACAAGAACAGAAGTTCAAGCACTTTTAAACACTGACCTCTCACATTTTGGTGAGCTTATTCATTCTATTTTCAATGCTTCCCATACAACGGGGCTGGCTCATTTTTTTTAAAACTGTGGGCTCTGGCCTTGTAATATCTTTTCAAACTATTTTTTCATTCATTCTATTTTTTCCAGCGTCTTCGGCCGGTTGCCACAAATACTGGCCTTAGCTGCCGGGGTCTTCCTGTTGATTTGCCTGCTCAGAAATGGCTCCCCTCTTGTGGTCGTTCACAACCCGGCCCAGCTATAGCTGCTTCGTAACCGTATGCTTCAGTGCTACGGAACCTTGCCACTGGCCACTCTAAGCGTGGCTTATAATCTGTCTTTCCGATTTCCATGGTACACTTGCGTGTAACCAGTGCTTGGAGTGTCCTTTTCAATGGGCTTTGGATCTCTGCCTCACAAACACAGCGTCTCCTGACCCGGACTTTGCCTTACTGATGAGCCCCCTAGTGTCTCATGAGCAGGACTGTTCCGGTATGGGTCTGATGGCCAGCGCAGCCACGCTCGGAGTGCTAGCTCAATGGGATATCGGTGCAGCAGCACATGATTTCCTGCAACGGAGTTACATAGAATACCACGCAAGTTGCCCACCATTGGTGCTGAAGGTACCCATCATTAATGAGCATGTTTGCTCCTTTGACTTAATAAACTGCATGGCGTCTACTTTTTCAGACGATGACAATGATTTCCTGTTGGAAGCCGTCACCACTTTTTGCGCATACACACTGATGGATTGATAAGACAAGGCCTCCCAGACATCTTTTTTTTGCTTTTCATTATTTTTAATTTTTTTTATTTTACTTTTGTTGCACCGCCTTTTTGAACTCTGTGTTCTACTTCGATCACTGTGCATAGGACTGCCCAAGGGGAGGGTGTCATGAGGATTTAGGGGTGCCAGCGGATGTTGCTAAGTTAGCATTAGTCCGTGCTTTGCATCACTGCCATCTTGCCGCTTATGCACACGACACTACATGCCTTGGTTCCCATAAACACTTTTGTTTGTGCTGCTTCACATGGGAACTGTCTGCCTTTCACTATTTCTGTTGTGCTCTGAGTTGTCGTCTATACATCGTGTTCAAAGCCAGAAAACAACTCCACTGGTTAATCGGCATTGGTCCGTCACACACACATATAGACATAACATGGAACACAGCTGCGCTTCTGACTTTTCGGGTGCTTGAATATTGGACGGGATGCAAGTTATCAACACTTGGAGAAAACCTTTCCAGAGGAAGAGCTGTGCTTGTCCGGAGATGTAAATCCTATCGTCTAAGACTTGAGGTAAGGGGTTCCGCTGTCCAAGCCCAAAGGTCTTCCACTGATATAATAAACATAGCTTTTAGCACGGGGAGGGTGGTAAAGCGCTATATGGCTTAATCCACTGTCATTGTAATATGCTATCCCCGTTCGTATTATATGGAATTGTAACCATGCTGATTATATTGTTTTTATGCATTTCTTTGCTAGTGTTAGCACGTGTACTGCATTACAGAGCACGTTCGTTGAAATAAACATTTTAAACTATACAGTGTCTCTGGTTACTGACATTGTGAACAGATATGAGTGTCTAAGCGAAAGAGTGTCTTGTTCCCACAAATTCTGAGAGGCCCTGAGTCACATGTTCTAGGATATCCAATCATTGGTAGCTCCACTGTAGTACGGAGAACGAATGGGATACTATAGCTAGCCGGATAGGGGTTCTGGGCACTGAGATGTGTTTTTGGTACAACACAATACACCGAAGTCCTGGTTTCCTGTGCATAGTTCTGTGTCTGTGCAGAATCTCTGAAACAGGGGTTGGTCTCTCAAAAGACTGCCCTGCTTCCAGTGTCCTGCTGTGTATGTCAGAGGACTGCTTTGCTGTGCCTAAAGACAGAGGTGCTAATAGTGGGGAACTCCCCATCTATATGGTCGCCGGTATGGTGGCCAACTATGTTAGGATCAACTCCTGCCCCCAAGACCGAGGTGAAAAATCTGGGAGTGGGAGTATGGATGGACTCGAAACTATCCTTTGAGGCCCAGATTAACAAGAGGAAAATCCTTCTGAATCCTGAACATTATCAGGAAAACACTGGGCATCCTCCCTATAGCTTCTAGAAAAACCATGATCCACGCACTTGCTACATCAAGAATGGACTATGGGAATGTGCTGCTTCTGGGCGCAATAAAAAAGGGTCTTCAGAAGTTGAAATCTATACAGAATGCAGCTGACCGTTTGGCTCTGAACCTACCGAGAAAGGCACCGTCTGAGAATGCACTGAAGACACTGCATTGGTTGCCTGAGTAGAAGCGGATCAAATTTAAGGCACTGTGTTTTGGTCATCGTATTCTGCAGGGGAAAGGCCCTGCATACTTACACAACCTACTCCTACCATATAAAACGGTACGACAGTTAAGATCAATGGGGACACACCAAGTAGACGTCCCGAGGATAAGAAGAGCACGCATGGGTGCACGCTCCTTCAGATATTTGACAGCAAAGTGCTGGAACGAGCACCCCATCGCTCTCCGAGAGCAACAATCACATATAGTTTTCACCAAGAAACTAAAAACATGGCTGTTTACACAGTTGGAATGAAGACAACATAAACTGCATGCAAGTGGCTCTTGAATTTATCAGCTGAAACTGAAATAGCGCGGGGACACACCAGCTGGTGTAACCAGGCGCTTCTTAAACCTAAACTAAACTGAAGAACTGATCTGGTGCCTAAAACCAGCCTTGTTCCCTCAGAGGACTTTTCTGCTGCTTGAGACCTGCTTTTCTGCTTGAACCCATAAATGATTCCAAGAGCTTGTGGACTTACCTCCTGATCAGCGCCTCCAGGGGAAGAAAAGGCTCCAACCATCGTGAACCTGCACCTAGACCCAGCCTGAGTGAGTCCTAACCCTTCAAGTAGTGGCCCTCCAGTCCCTGACTCTTGGTAGTTGTGCTAAAGGTGCTCAGACAGTCCAAAACCAGGGACTTTAAAAATGTTCAGTCAAAATGTGCTCTGAAAACCAAGAGGAGGCTGGGACCTATCTACTCAAACATCCACCCAAGGTGTATGCCCATTCAGACTGACTTCAAGGTAGCTCACGCTACATTATTTTCTGCGGCAGCAGATCCTGTTCGGAAGAGGTATCTAACCTTTGGTGCCCTCATCAGGTATAGCCTGAAGCATCGTCCCTCAGGAGATTTCGACTCCCAAGCATTACTTTCTACTTTGTCCCAGTCTTTGTGCGACTAGATGTCGGCTGTTGGCACTTTGATATTTTAGCCGCTATTTTTCATTTTTAACTTTAAAAATTCACACCTCTGGTTCTACTGATTGTGTGTTTGTTGTTTTGATGTAAAATAGTTTTTTTTAAACTTGACTCTATTTTTCTAAATCGGTGTAGGATTTTCTTGTGTTGTGTCTTCACTTTATTACTGTTTCAGTTCTGTATAAATACTTTACAGATTGCCTCTAAAGTAAGGCTTGCTTCTTTGTGCCAAGCTACCAGAGGGTTAAGCACTGGCTAATGTAATGACTTTTTGTAGTTGACCCTGATAAGGATTGTGACTTTTGCTTTAGTAGGGTTTCACCCCATTCAAAAGCAACAACCCAATTTCTCACAGAAATGATTTATGTGATTCTGTGTTGGGTCCAATGACTTAACAGAAAATGTAAAGGAATGCGTTCATGCACTACCAGATTCTGGGAAACACAATTATATGATGACATTTTATGAACAAATGTGTACTATCAGGAGACATGAAGATCTATCTGAAACATTGGAAATACCAATAAAGCTCAAGGTAAACAAAATATGCAGAAATTATATTTAACATTTATAAAATATAAATAATTTATAAATAGTTTGAAATGTTTATATAATCAACACCTTGCTTCTTTTGTAAGATGCATAAACCTTATATAGTGTTTATCAATGTGGGTATGGTACAGTAAGAGGCGAGATGATAATATGCAGAGTACAAACTAAGGAGCATATTCACAAAAAAATGTCTGAGAGTGGAACTGCGCCAAATTTGGCAGTGCCGCTCTCCAACATTTTTAATACGCAGGCATGCACCGTGTTCAAAGGAATATGGTGCACCCCTGTGTTTCCCATAACGCCGGTGCAAAAAAAGCAGCCTAGCCCAAGCTCAAGCACCCTGCCGCCAAGCCAAGCAGATAGCAATGGGTGTTGCGGTGGAACACCCACAGCAACACCCGTTGCACACCCATTGGCCACTTGCCCACTGAGTCCTGCAGCGGAATGGGGCATATTAACAATGGGGCCACACAAACTGGCTTAGCGCCACCTTGTAAATATAAAAAATGCAATTGCGCCACTGAGCGTCAAAAAAAGGTGATGCTCCGGTGGTGCTTTTAAATATGCCCCTAAGGGGCTTATTAACAGGTTGGCAGTCTTTACTACATTCTGCAGCGCAGTGAAGGGGTGTACTCTCCAGCCATGCCAGACAACAGCCCTCCGAATTCAGAGATCTACAGCTGCCTAGTAGAGCTCTCTGTGCATTCGGTGCTGCTTCTCTAAAGGCACTGTAGCTTTGCTCTGCAGGCACCATGTTCAGAGTTCTTAGCAAACTTTTTTTGTTTTAGAAAAAAAGCTTCCAAATCAGTAGTTTGTTTTTGTAAAACTAAAAAAACCAAATGTCTGTGACAAGCTGTGAGTTTTCTTCGAGTGAGGTCACTTTTGAATTTTCCTGTTTGGAATCACCAGGCTTTCCCTGGTGCTCCTGAACAGGAAAAAGTATGCCAGAGTGTCTGTCTAAATAGTGTGGATGTTCTGGGGGTACATAGATTGGTAGCCTTATGTCTGTGAGGCTGGGTGTCTCACGTTTCCAGCGGCAGAACCAGTAGTGGCTCTGCTGCTGCAAAACGTTATGGCTCATGCAACTCGAACTGGAGTGGGCGAAACTTGGGCCTTATTTAGGAGGCCTTGCGACACTTTTGCTTCGCCGCTGCATTACTTTTTGTGACGCACTGGCGGCATAACAAATGCACCATGTTGCGTCCTATTTACAAAGTGACGCACTTGACACTTTGTAAAGCACTGCGCTACATTATACCTCCGTCAGGTATAATGTATGCAGTGTGGGCGTTCCCCCTCAAAATGCCTTGCAGAAGTGGCACAGTGAAATCTATCAGATTTCACTGCACCACTTCTAGGACACCACTGCGTCGAAATCTTACGCCTGCCTCACAGCAGGCGTAAGCCTGATGCAGACACATTTAACATGTGTATGACCCATTGCTGAAACAATGCGTCAATACTGCACCGACAGATACGTCAGAAATACTGATGTATTTGTAACTCCTTGCGACATGGACCGCCGTACATTAAATACGGCCCAGACATTGTGTCGCTAGGAGGGCGCAGTGAAAACTATTGCATCGCTGTTTCATGCAGCGATGCAACTGTTTTCATAAATAAGTCCCCAAGAGTTTGTTGGACAGGGTCGTATGCCACGTTTATGTGATGAAAACAAATGTCTGTAAAAATCGAAATAAGCCTCTAACTGATGTGTTTTGGTTACTTAAAACAGATGGTATTTGTACTTGATTAAATTATTATTAATTTATCGGATTGTTTTTCTATGATTTATTTAGCCTTGCTGTACCACACATTATTCATCTGTACATTTTTGGAAGTGAGTAAATGTGGATGATACACAAAGACAAATGAATTCTTCTTCAAAAAAAATAAATTTTGTTTGATCGAGCAGCAAGGCAATTTAGACATTCTGATCTCAATTTTGGCTCCATTTTCCCAACAAATTGTGCCGTAATACCCACAACAGTTTAACCATGCTTTTTATCCACATTCTGGGTGGATTTTATTAAAACTTTAATTTTAGATTTTGAGTTATCCAGGAACAGATTTCATCTCTGGAATAATAGACGAAAAAATAAGAAAGCACTGAAGCTAAAACCTACAGATTTTTCGCGAGAGACATTTTTACATGATGATTAAAAAATGAGGATATACAAGTGTTTATGGACATTAATGGATGTCTAGAATCAGACTGTTGCACTGAAAAAACCTAATGTACACATGAGAAATTGGCTCAGAATGTTCTTAATTGTAGAGCCACAGGTCAGAAATCTAAACAATTTAGGTTAAAATGAGTTTAGAAAAATTTGATTGCGGGGATTAACCCCATGAAAATAATCTTTCTGATGGTTAGCCATGATTAAAATCCAGCACATCTAAAAACGTAATTCAGATTTTAAAAAGACAATTGCTTTAGTGTGTGAATGCAGTTACTTAAGCCAATATACACATCTGCTTCTACTCAGCATGGCAGTGAAATGATACATTGTACTATTGGTTGACAAGAAGAATGCAGTGAGTATCAACAATGTTGCTTTCGTTAAATGCCTGGGAGCTGAGCTCATCAGATTTGGAATGGATAACGTCAACTGAACCGGGCTCATCCTGTACCCAGACTTCAATTTGTGATGTATTGGGTAAATGATTTTATGGGGTTTCTCAGAAATATATGGAATGCGCTTCTTCACACTGAACAAAAGTCGTAAATGTCTTTACTTTCTAGGAATGAAAACAGCACATCTGCGTCACGTCGTGTATTTATAGTTTATTAGTACACATACATTTGCCAATAACATGTGGAGCACATCTTACATTTTTGTGTCTTGCAGATCTTTTTTTGAAGAGAGTGCCAGTTCTTACCAAGATGGTGTTTTTTTCTGAAATGTATTTATGTTGGGAGAAAGTAGTTCTAAAAGTCAAGGGGAACCGATGAGAACAATAATGAAACGAGTAAAAGAAGAGAGTAGTCCGACTTCTTCTACAAATTGGGTGGGTGTCGTCTAGCTTCCTTGATCGCTGATCTCCAAGGTCGCACCTTTAGTGGAGCTGAGGATCTCTCCTGTTAACAATAAGTAGAGGAAAGGCTAGACTCCCTAATTATCACAATATCCCACAAGGTTGGACCCGATCCCCACTTCCCGGTTTTGTACTTTGTCTCTATGAAGGATGGAGTATTAAGGATCCTAATTAATTCTTCTGTTGCCCGATTCTACAAAGTAAAAAAATAAAAAAATAATGTTGAATATGTTCTTCTAAGTTGCAAACAACACTTTAACCATGCTTTTTATCCACATTCTGGATGCATTTTATTAAAAGTTTAGTTTGTCATTTTGGGCTAGCCGGGAACAGACTTCATCTCTGGATTAATAGACAAAAAATAAAAAAGCACTGAAGCTAAAAATTACAGAGTTAAGGGACAGTTTTCGTTGATGATCAGTGGTGGCTCCTCCACAATGGCGGAGGAGCTTCACCCCACCGCCTGTCTCAGAGCCAGTAAAATAAAATGATGTTCTTGCATCATTTTATTTTACATTTGTTGGCTCTTAGCCAGCAGTGTTGGGAGGGCTGTGGCTGAGGCATAAAAGGGAGGAGGAGGAGTGCAAGTGCACTCCACTACATAAGTGCTCATGTGTGTTTGGCTGTCCGTCTCAGGCCAACCAAAACACAAATCCACACTTAGGTGTTCTCCAGCCCAGTTGCTTTGAGCAGCCGGGCTGGAGAAACCCCACAGACTCCCTGGTCCAAGCTGGGCGTATTTTCTGCCTGCTCAGACCTATCTAGCGGTCTGTCCCAGGGCTTGCTGGGACCCACGAAGAAGAGGAGAGATAGGACACTGGAGGCAGCCTGCAGCAAAAGGTCCATTCATTTCTTGTCATATTGTATTTTTCACCCCATCCTGCCACCCCGCAATCCTCCCACCTGCGTGACGCCTCTCGCGCCACCCCACCCTCCTCACCACACTTTGTTTATAGCAGCCGCCCCTGGTGATGATTAAACAATGGGGAGCGTGGCTTATAATCATGTATCTCCTTCCAAATGAAGGTCGGTTGTTTTATTATTCCCTAAAGATAAAAGGAGTGAGTTAGTCTCAGGGTTAGTTACACAAAACCATACATGTGCATGTTCCCTTTTAATCAATTACTTCTCTTGTGGGCTCTTCACCGTGTCTTGCCAGTTCTTAAAGTGCAGATATGCACCTTGCCTACAGGGTCCTCTTAGTTCTTCTTTTCTGGCTTAATTGCTATGGCCTTTTCATTGTGAATGTCTTTGGCTGCAGCTCTAACCTAACTACCTAAAAAATAACTCAGCATACCATCGTCCAGCAGGCCTTTTTTCAGTTGCTGAGCTATTTTTCTGGATAGCAGAAGTGCGTGGTAATGTGCCTTACCGAGAAACACATAACTGTCTCTTTTGTTTTCCTCACAGGTGTTCGCCTTAAAGCAGAAAACCCTGACTCCAGATGTCAGGACCGTAGGAGGATGCCACAACCGAGTATGGTCCATAGAATAAGGTAAGTGGTGTCAAGTCTTGAGTAAACAAACAGGACCTCGGAACAAACAGACTCTCTTCTTGGGAAGTCTGAAAGCTAAGCATTTGGCACATGCAGGGCATGGCTTTTATACAAGATCACGCCCTTGAACGTTGCCACTCCTCAAGGCCATGTGAGTAGGTAGGGTCTTAGGGTCTGTAGGAAGAAGCAAGAGGGTGGACTGGATCTAGGGTGACTGGGGACGTGACCAGGCAGCACAAACAGCGTAGGCAGAATGAGACACAACAGTTCTCCGACGGGGCTTGGCAGGGTGTCTGACATGGAACTGATGGACCATGAGAGGGGCATGGACATGGGCAGTAGGTTCCCAGGATAATTTTCAGAAGGATACCTTCTCCAGTCCAAGAGGTAAAAAAGTCATCCTTTGATGTGCTTGGAATCCAAAACCAGACACGCCTCCTACTTGGAATGACCATCTACCAAGACACGAGATGGGGGGGTGGGGCTTGGACAATTGGAACCCGACCTATAAAGTGAGTTTGAAGCTTCTGTGGGCCTGGTAGGCAGAGGTTCTTGGTTGCCAACCATACCATAACTTCTACTGCATAGTCTGATTCCTTGATATATTTGCAGTCTGCCTGCATTTTCATTGTTGTTTTGTAGTGTTTAAAATGTTCTTTTATTGCTGACCAAATGAGTCTAAGATTTTCATGATATTCCTTGACTACAGGTATATGAGCAGAATTATTAGAGAGAGAGACTGGGAGAGATTGAGGGTGGTATCCTATATTGAAAAAGAAAAGGGAAACCCCAAAAGGCTGAATGTGTGATATTATTGTATGCAAATTCTGCTAAGCTAATAGCTTGGACCCAGTCACTAGTGAGGGTGTGCAGTGTGCAACGAAGAAGTTGTTCTATGGACAGATTTACCTTTTCATTCTGTACATTAGTCTGAAGATGATAGGTTTATACTCGACTCATCACTCACCATGAACCGACAGGTCAACACCATCACCTCCTGCTGCTTCAACACCCTAGCATCCTCCGCAAGACCTTTAAGTGGATTCCCCCATGAGTCAAGGAAGACAGTCACCCACGCACTCATCACCAGCAGACTGGACTATGGAAACGCACTAATAAACACTGGCATCAACAAGTCCCTACTCCGCAAACTCCAGACAATACAGAACACCGCCACCAGACTCGTCCTTGTCATCCCTCGACACGAACACATCAGCCAACACCTACGAAGTCTCCACTGGCTCCCCGTGGAGAAAAGAGTCACTTTCAAAATCCTCACTCACTCCTACAAATGCCTACACAACAACGTACCCAAATACCTCAACTTCCACGTACCCAACAGAAACCTCCGATCTTCCAACCTCGGACTGGCTGAAACCCCACGCATCCACAGAGCCAGAGCAGGTGGAAGATCCTTCTCTCACATTGCAGCCAAGACCTGGAACGAGCTACCGGCAGACATCAGACACGTCCCCTCCCTGAACACCTTCAGGAAGACCCTCAAGACCTGGCTCTTCGGCTAAACAGATCTGCGGACCCCTCTACCCCCCTCAGTGCCTTGAGACCCTCACGGGTGAGTAGCTCGCTTACAATTCCCTGATTGATAGGTTGAGGAGAAATGGAGGTCAATCCCCCGTACAAGACACACCGACATTTGTCCATAAATTGGGGGCCACGTTCTGCGATTATGATTGAAGGATTTCCATGTAAATGAATCACATGTTGCAGAAATAAATTGGCTGGTTAATGACCGTCGGTAGTTTCTTTAGTTCCTTTAGATCTATTTTGTCAAACTGTTGTTGCAATCTTTCCCAAAAGTCAAATACAGTATTAGCTCCTACTGTTCTCTGAGGAGATAGAATAGTGGGGGGCAGCACTCATGGACTGGTCTGCAAGACCAGAGGTATGGGTATGAGACAAGGCATCAGCCTTGGCTGGGTTTGTCCCGGTCGGTATGCTATCATGAAACTAAACTCACTAAAGAACAGAAGCCAGTGCACTTTAAGTGGGATGAAAAAACTGGGGTGGAGGTCTTGCAAAGGAGCATGTGCAATTGAGGGCATGGCTTACAATTTTAGCCCAAAACTTTGCTAATCATAGTGTGCCACCTGACTGGTATTTTACTGCTTCTTTATTGTATTGCATCCAGATATATAACACAATAACTTACATTACACCTAAAACATGCCAGTAAAGGGTTGCACTTGGATAAGAGAAATGAGTAACAACAATGACTTTGTAGGATACAATAATAAAAATATATTATTGAAAAAGCTTCAATTTTGAAATGATTAGACTGAAATAACTATTATGAGTCTCTTTGAAGTTACATCAAATGCCAGTGAAGGATGGTACTGCTGCAGAGTTAAGAAATTTCTTTTCACTCTGTGGTTGAAGGCAAAAATGGAGAGCCCGAAAAGAACCCATGGTTTTTAAAACTGCCATTGACAAGGAGAACATGTTTATTATCCAAAATAATTTGACTCCCCAAGCATAGTTTTGCCTCTTACCGCCACCCATTTCTGAGTGCCTCCTTTCCACATAGCCGCATTAAGCAAGTTTAGTAGTCGTCTGTACAAAACAAAAATAAGCAGTGTGTTTGTGGGTAGTGATCCCATCCACATTACCCTGTACACACTGGGGTTGGGTCTTTATAAGGCGTCTAGTGGTTGGACCACCAATACATACAGAAACAACAATAATTGTCACACATGCTCCTCCTTCTAAATTGTTTGATACAGTCACCTACTATGAATTAGGAAACTGTATGTGAATAAATCAATGGCAAGTGTGAACCAGCTTGATAATGGCCCAATTATTAATGTGTAATCATCATTACTTCACATCCTACTCGTACTCATCTTAGTATTCATGTATAAGGTGATCTACCCTCCCCAGAGAGGCAAAAAAACTACATGAAATGCTTAAAATGAAAACCTGCTGCTCTGCTGAGTGCCATAAATAGACTTTCATGCCTAGCATCCTTCTGACCTTCCAAGCATAGATGAAGGCTATTAATTTCAAGGGAAGGAAAGCAGATAATAATGACCACAACAAGTATGAATAGGATTATGATTAATGAACGTTACTGATAAGTAATCAGGCCATTAGCTTTATGCCCCTCATCCTCATTCCAGTTATTACTTAGGAGGTACACCAAAGCAAGTGTGAGGTGGCCGGCATGTCGATATGGCGGCCACAGGATGTCCTCACTGTAGATGAGCTCCGCCACCCTGTTTGTGAATTCTACTTAATCCCGGGTGATCGAGCTCCTGTGGACCTCATAGAGGAAGTTGACCTGCCCGGGGCTACACAGGCGACAATATTTTTCCCATTTTGATGGAGAGACATTGACTCCTTAGCCCCTGGAGGCTCCAGAACGGTTGGATGGCTCAGGCTGCATTTTTCCTCCGGCCACCTTGAGTTCATTACAGCGGGGGCTCTGCCTTGAGTCTGCCGTCTTCAAGTGAGGCCCCTGCAGGGTTGCTGGGTCCCCCCAGAGCTCCCACTTCTCTCCAGGGCCTCCACCCAGAGATTCTATTGTATTGTGGTCTAAGACACTCGCTGCCGACAACTTGTTTTGTCTCCTGAAGGGGACAGAGGTCAGTTGCTGGGACACGGAAACCCTCTGCAAACTCATCTCACCCTGTTGCTGATCCTTGGGGTGCAGGGAGATATCTGTTGGGTCTTCTCCCCCTTCCATGGTCACCCTTGGTTGTCCCTTTTGTGATATGTCTGGAGGCTGAGCCTTCCTACCAGAGGAATGCTCTTCTCCCACTTCCCCTCCCCTTCATCCTGGGAGAACTTGTGAGCTTCAGCATTGGTCAGGGTGGGAGAAAGGATCTATGATGATTACTGTAGCTTGGCCTTGGGCTGTTACACCTCATGGTCACCAATTACTGCCTCATTAGGGGGAATCCCACAACGGCCAGTGGCATGGGATGGGTGGTGACTGGGGCCAGGATGGAATTAATGCTACTGGGGACTGTGTTTATAGTGCAGTTCTATATATCCTACCATCCTTTCCATTGTGGCCTCAATTGCTCATCATCATAGATACACCCATCTGGCTCAGGCTGCTTGTGCTGCCCCCCTCCTGACTAACTACCTCAGGGGGCAAGCAGACCTGACACCTCACAAGCTCACTGTGACCACCAAGGGACAAGCTTACTACATGCTACAAACTTGCTCGCTGAACCCCTGAGGTCCTCTTGCAACTAGAGACTCTTCTCAGGCTACTCATGCTGCCCCTTGACTATCCATTGGATGCAGGCATGCAGGTCTGAAGCCAACCTAGGACAATGAGTGTATGGGAATTTGATTTTCTCCAAAGTCCTTACCTCGAGCATGGGCTCACTGCTCCCCGCCAGTCTTCGTGCTCATGGCTCGCACTAAACAGACCGATCCTGATACACCGAGACACCACTATCCTTTCCCTGCTGGTCATCACTTCAGCCCACCTCTGGACCATAATAAGCTGGATCAAATAAGTACCACTATTGAAACCACTGCTGCAATCAAAATTTGTCGCTTTAGCCATAAAAAGTAACCTCCTCTGTGATGATCATCATCAATTGAGTGACAGAGTATCCCAAACAGAGAAAATGATTATCGACCTACAACCCACTACAAAGGATCTCACCCTATAGCTCCAGTCCCTAAAAAACAAATTCCAGACCTTGGAACATAGAGCTGAAGATGCGGATGGCCACTACTGGTGCAATAATGCCCAGATTGTTGGTCTCCCCTACGGTGTGGATAGCTCGGACGCTCTGACTTATCTTGAAGCCTTGTTTGGGAAATCACGCTGGCAAAATCACTGTCTTCGTTTTTCTATTGAGAGAGGCCACCAGGTCTTGGCACAGCGCCCCCTCCCGGGGCCTCACCACACCCACTAGTGGTCCAAATCTTGCATCCGGGATGCAGTCCTGTGGGCAGCGTGCCAAGTGACTCCACTATTAATGAATAACTCTCAACCTATGCTCTTTCTGGACTATGCATAGCCCTTCAGCACCAGAATGCATTTTTTCTGGGAGACAAGAAATGCCACCTGGACCATGGAATCAAATATTCTTTGCTTTTCCCTGTTTGCCTTAAAGTTATCCATGAACAGGAAACCTACTTACTCATCAAATCGACGGTGGCACGGGATTGGTTGATTCTCAGGCCTTTCCCCCAGACTACACCAACGACTTTGGAAATCTGATAGGTGGAATCCCACCAACGACCCAGATTAAAAAGAGCAAATACAGCTCGGGACTACCCCGTCCTCCTTCCCCAATACAGGCACTATGAACATGTCAAGTGGCACTACCAATGGCAGCTCCTTTTTTGTGTCCCCTCCCCCCCCCTCCCAGCGACCATGATTTTATCATCTTATTTGGCTTTATACCAGGTAGATGTTTCACAAACACCATACCTTCCTGGAAACTCAACAACAGAGTCACCTCTGAGCATGACACGCAAACTACTGATGATCTTGTATGATTGTTGTGGCTACTCAACCCCAATACCTTCACAGTGGTGACAGATCGATTTGTCACTTCATCCCTTTTGGGATCTGATGGAAAACAGGCTAACTTTTCCTCCTTGTTGGTCACCCTTGTGGCACACCTCGATCAGGAATCAATGGATCATTCACTTCTGCTCTGTAGATATCCCTTTCCCCTCAAACTGGAATTTGGGGCTCACCTGCTCATGAGATGACTGAGAGAAAATACAACCTCAATGAACCCTCCCGCTACGTCCTCTAGAGGACACACAACTGGATATCTATCCATGTCCTGACAGCTCCATGTCTACATTGCTAGGAGCACTGACTTTTTCTAATGCTGAGCTGACATACCCCTCCATGGATTGTCCAAGATGTCCCAACTTCTCTTTGGGCGGTCCACTGGTTTCTGCCTGCCCTTCTTCTGAGTATATAGCTTTCCAATTATTTTTTGTTATTGGTTTGTCTTTTTTCGCAGGGCTCCTGCTGGTGGGGGGGCAGGGATAGGAGGTGGGCCATGCTTGGGGGTGGGGAGCAAGATGGGAGTGTCCTCGGGGACTGCATGTTATTTCATAAATGATGTTGCCTAACAAATGTAGTATAATTACATGGAATATACAAAGCATGTCACACCCAAAGCAGCGTTACAAAATCCATTCATTATTGCATTCTTAAAGCATTTTTACAGCCATCCCACACAAATCGAGGAATATACAAAGCATGTCACACCCAACGAAGCATTACCAAATCCATTCCCTATTGCAGCGTAGCAAAGTTCTTATAGCATTCTTACAGCAATCCTACACAAATCGAGGTGAAAGTTTGAAACTGCAGAAGAGCTGGCGGGATAAGATAGACACTACTAATTACTCCTCCTTTACCAGGGGGCTTTGATATGGATATGTGCAGGAATACGCTTAAATATTACCGATAACATCCTCGACCCAGAAGGTAGGTTCATCCTCTCAAGGGCAGACTAGACGGCCTTCCTCTAGTTCTCGGAAACATCGATGCACCCCATGTCCACCAACATTTGTTCCTTGCTTCCATAACTGCACACCTGGTAGACAGGGTGACACGCCCATGATTTTAAATATATACTGCTCGTGGATCACGATCTATTCTGCTCCCCTTTGTATCCAAATGACCTTGAATGTCAGTTGGCTATGCCACTTGTCTTCGATGGATGTGTGAAAATGGCAAATCCCGTCCTCTACTATGTTGCTTTTACTCTTCTATCTAAGACCTCTATGTGCATCTCGATAGGGTGCTGTGTTTCTCCCCTCTATGCCCATTTATCACACAGATAGAATACCTGGGAAGGGATATATCGACTATACCCCCCTGGTTGTAGATCTGAAGTGTAGTAAGTCTCAACTGTCCAATCTAACCTGCAGACTTCCTTCTTCCTATCTTGAGGATGCACTCCTCCGGGGCATCCTAGCCACTCAACTACTTTTTTTTTTTTTTTTTTTTTTTTGAAACCTTTATTACAGAATGCAATAGATATACAAGTATGGGCCTACAACCTTCAGGCCGGCCGCTAGCAAGCAGTGGGACCATAAAACACAGTTATAAAACACAAGCGGCAAGTGGTAAAGGTCCCAGAAGTCGAAGGAAGCGTTCGCGGCCACACCGTCCATACCCCCAAATGGCGGTTCCATTTTTTAATGAAAAACTACAAACAAACCCACAAGGCAGCAGAAGTCTAAGCAGCATTATGTGCTCCCCTCGGGAGGACCCCACCGATCCACAGAAATAGGGGGGGGACGGGCCGGGACACTCAACTACTTTTAATGACAATATCGCCACCACAAGAGTTCTGGAATAGGTGGCAATAAAAGTAGTGGTCTAAGGTCATTGTATTCTAGCTAGGGTTAGTGAACACAGGTCCTTGGAGCAAGAGTTGCATCGCATAGGAAATGCAAATATTAACATTGAATGAAGCATGGTGTCCGATCCTGCAGCAGGGGAAGAACTTGCAGCCCTTCATAAAGAGGAAGTGGTATGAATAGAAAAGCTTTGCTGTTTAGATAGGTCTGATTACACTGATAGAACCCACTCTGAAGCAAATAATCGGTGCGACTCCTGGCCTAGATTCTTTCCCAGGATCTGCGTAGACACACCATCCTCATCAGGTCCAACCCTTACTATCCCAGATTGATCTTCCTGAGCTTCCTCCCAGTCTCAATGAATTAATAGAGGACACTATCACTCCACAAGAAATAAAAGGGGCACTTAAAATCTGGCTTGGGACAAGACTACTGGGCTTGATGGCATCACGGGTGAATTCTAATGAACTTACTCAACAATGTTGGCCTATGAGAAAGTGCCATCTTTCTTGCATGGTTGCCCCCACTTTTTGCTAAATTGCTGATGTACTTTGACTGAGTGTGCCCTGGGCTCCTGCCAATCAGGTGCCCAGGGCCTGTGTTCCTTCCCTAAAACTGTATTGAAGCCTAAACCCAATTGGCATCTCTGGTCACATGTCAGCCCCTGGTAAATGGTACCATAGGTACCCAGGGTAATGTGACCAGAGAAGGCCCCTAAGGGCTGCACCACTTATTGTGCCACCCTTAGAGGCCCTGTACCCTGACACACACACACTGCCTTTGCAGGCTGAGTGTCTGGGTGCAGAACAAAACACAAAGACGACATGGCACACATCCCTGTGTGCCATGCCCACAAACCACTGCCCTGGCATACATCAGTCACCCCTCTAGCTGGGTGCCCTATGCCAGTGGTGAGGTACAGGTGCATGATCCCTGTACCCCTACAGTGTCCAGGTCCATTCCTGGGCCCTGTAAGTGCAGTGTTGCCATTAAGAGTATATGGTGCTGGGAGGTCGACATTATGAACTCCACAGCACCATGATGGCTGCACTGAAGACTTAAAAGTTTGGTATCAAACTTCTCAGCACATTAAACCCACACTGATGCCAGTGTGGGATTTAATGTAAAATGCACGACAGAGGGCATCTTAGAGATGCCCCCTGAAATTAACCAACAACCAGCTTCCTGACTGAGAGGCTGCCTAGGCTGCCACCCAGCAGACATGTTGCTGGACCTCTGGGTTGAGAGCCATCCGCTCTCGTGGGCCTGCAACAATGCACATCCTGGTCGAGGTGCTAGGTCTCCTCCCCCAGGATGGGCAGGGGAAGCTTCAAAGGCATGCCGCCTTTGTGAGCTTCTCCACGCCACTTGCTGTACTCAGCAACTGGCCCCCACCGGTTCTGACCCCCACTCTGGCGGGAAGATCGGCGGGAAAACCCAAGTGAGGAAAGGGGGTGTGCCAGCCTCTGCCAACCCCACCCCTCAGGTGGGGAGGCGAGGTGAAGCACAACTCCGGGCTCTCGCCATCTTGAGGATGGGGAGCCCTACGCAATCAGGACTAGGCTCCTGCCCCCCTCCCACTGCAGAGTGGCAGGATAGGGGGTGTAACCACCCCAGGGAAGAGACCCATTGGTCCCTGACCTTTACCTACCTGTAACGCCCCTAAATTTAGTACTTAGGGGCACCCTGAACCTTCCTTCCTCAGATCCCGATTCCGAAACAAGAAGAAGAACAAGAAGAAAGAAGACCTGCCGTGCAGCTGCTAACAAGAGGACAACACCAACTGACTTGGCCCCAGCCCTACAGGCCTGTCGACCCTCGAACCTGCTCCCGCTAAATCCCGGCATGTCCAGTGGTCAGCAACCTCGAAAACCCCAGGGGACCTGACTGCCTTGCTCATCTAAAGACTGGCACTCCCATGAGCAGTGGTTCTGCTCAAACAGGAACAACCCCTGGTGCCAGCCAGGAACCGCGAATCCAGCACACTCTGCACCCACCGAGCCCGGCCTGAGTGGACAAAGACCACGAGGATGTCCCCCCGGCAACTGTGACCCAGAATCCAGCACCCAAGGACCCTCCTCGACGCTCCTGACAACCCCTGCAGCCTCAAAATCAGGGACCCCTCCAACCGCGACCAGCAGAGGGTAAGAATTCCCAACGCCAAAAGACACTCCTGCACCTACCGCCCCTGCGGCCCCCTGTGCCCAGCTCCTGGGTGCCTACCTAACCTACAGCTTCCCAACTTACCTCTCGAAGTGGTGGTCGCACCTGAAGAATCTCTGTCCCCGAGTTTGCAGACTTTGTTCATCTTGCAGCTTTCCCATTGAAATTTATTGAGCGCCCGGCGGCTCAAAAGCACCCTGCACCCAGCCACCCGAGTGCCCCTGGAAGTGCAGCATCTGTCCTATTCTACTTCCCTACTTGCGATGTGTAAGTGACCAGGAGCCCAGCTCCCACAGCCGCGTAGCCTGCCTGCTAGCAGCCACCAACCAAAGGCCCCCTGCCCGCCATAGGCCAACATTGGGCCTAACTCTCTCTGCACCCGGCTGCCCCTGTGCCGCTGAGGGTGTAACAACTGTACCTACCTGACACTGGGAGACCCCTGAGTCTATGCTTAGAACCTTAACCCTGCCACTTGAGTACTTACCTGAAAACCGATAACCTACATTTTCTCCATAGGGTAACATTGACTGGTTTCACTTGCTTTGAAACTTTGAAATATTCACTAAAAATCAACCGATCAATGAAAACGAAATTACTCACCTGTTATCAGGAGAGATCCCAGTGCTGGATCTTTGTGCCCAGCACTGACCCTACAAAGTAATTACAACTGTAATTTTCTGATAACCAAACTTTCCTCCATAGGATAACATTGCCTGGTTTTTGCCAGAAATTCTTCTGTGTCGATTTTTGAAACATACAAATATTCCTTTAAAATTGCCTGTGTAACAAAAGCGATTTCTTTCAACTGTTTACAGGAGATACCCCAGGGCTGAATCCAGGATCCAGCCCTGAGTAAGAAAAACCTATGCAAAGTAATTGATATTGCCTTTACTTAAAGATTTCCATTGAGCTCAATGTTATAATTGTGTTTAACTTGTGTTGCCTATTTCCACAACTGTTACTATTGCATTTAAAAGTCTATTGCTATATGAAAGTATTTAACGAAAGCATCTCATTCTGAGAAAGTATTTTGATACCTACTTGTGGTTCGAAAATAAAACAACTATATATTTTTATATACAAAACCATTGGCCTACAGTTCAGTTCTTGAGTGTGTGAGACCATTTGCTGACTGTGTACAACAAATGCTTTACACTGTCCTCTGATACTGCCTTACTGCTCGACCAACCTACCGCTTTAGAGAGTAAGGTTATATCTAACTTTAGCTTCTGCCAAACCTCTGGGGACCATGGACTCTGTGCACACTGAACCTTACTTTGGTGCAGTATATACAGAGCCACTTTCTTACATGGCCCTTAAGCTATTCCAAATCGCCCAGGAGGACCTAGACTCAAGGACGCTCCCCCCTTAAATGTGAGAGGCGGCCCTGGTCCCAATCCTGAAATCTCATAAGCATCCCCTATACCCTACATCGTACAGACCAATTGTGCTATTAAATGTAGATAATAAATATTTACTTAAGTTTTAGCTGAAATAATATATAGGGTTATCTCTCACCTAGTCCACCCCGATCAGAATGGGTTTATACCAACTAGATCGACCTCGCTCAATTTCCTGAACTAGATCGACCTCGCTCAATTTCGCATCTCCAAAATGCTGGTCTTTCTTAGCTGCATTGATTTTCAATATGGAAAAATCCTTCAATACATTATATTGGTTGTATCTCTTTGCAATCTTCCAAAAGTTTGGATTTGGATCCAAATTCAACAAATGGTCCAGATTTTTCACAAGACCCCAGTGGCAAGGTTGAAGCTCGAGCTCAATGTCTCGCCTCGAATAGAAGTCAGCAGTGGGCCCATCAGGGCTTTCCGCCCTTGTCACGTGGAGGTATGAAGTCTGGTTAAGAAAGGGCAACGTTACATGTTCATGTTCTTAAGCTGCCTTCCCTCCCCTTAAACACGATGACACATGACACAGATTCATTTGCGTGAACACATAGGATCACACTGCTCAACCTCAGTTTGCTTACAATACCACTTTGTAGGCACTCTATCACAAAACCTTAAACAATTTTTACAAGGGCTAATTTCAGCATGCAAGATGTTATTTGTTTTGGCCACTCAGCAAGAGATGTATCACAATAGAATAAACAATGGCGGCATGACTGGAGCTTCGGCATGGATGTTATTATATATATGACATTCAGCCTTTTTTTATATGGAGGAGCATTTTGATGGGACCGAGAGGTCGGTCCATGCTGGAATTTCAGCCCAGCTGATTCCTGTCAACTCATGCAAGCTTTGCTGTACAACTCTACACCAAGACGGGCAGCTTGCTGACAAATATCCACAGGTAATGGGGAGTTAGACCACCGGACAGGGATTTGGCAGATCTACTCACCTTAGACACAATAGGGTAGAATGCATTAGGTAGGAGTACAATATATAACAGTACTTTTATGCAAGAATATCGTTTTTTGTAATCGGCAAAATGGTTAAATTGTTCATCTTTATTACCATCCTCGTAAAGCTAGTTTCCTTCTGTTAATCATTGCAGCGCAATCATTTTACTCAAGAAACACAATGCTTCAAAAAATATTCAAACGCTTCACTGTGTATTTCTTGTGTATCTCTTTGGGTATGCATAAGTGCCTGAACGAAAGGGTTCTGGATCTCTTATCACAATTTCATTGGGGGATCACAGTCGTCATGTTCTGAAGTTGCACAGCCATTTGTTACCCTGTAAGATTAGGAGTACAGATGGTGCACTGTGAGCTAGCAGAACTATCGGCCAACATATCCTGAGGGGTGTTCAGAATAGGTCTCGCACCAGTCCAGCATTTATGTTGTTCATCAAAAGCACAGTTTTACTTGAGAAAGTATAAACCCTACGACGTGGCACCGTCAATGTTCTAGGTTGGGTTCTTATTTATTGAATCACCTGAGTAGTTCTCTTTTGATTACCCAAATACCACCACTTACCTAATAACAGCAGATGTCCTTGGTGCTAGGAAAACATTCCTCCTTAGCTGAGAAGGTAAACCCTATGTATTGGCGCTAGATTGTCCAAGATTGACCCTTTCAAAGGATCTCCCCATAGAGGTACCCTTGCTGAGTCCACATGTCTAAGTCCGAAGACCAACCAATAAACATACCATCTAACTGCAGATATGTGGTGCCACAAATGCTATTACAATGTGGTCTTCCCCAGATGGGTGGAAACATTACCTTTGTGTTTGAGGCACACAAAGCATTCAGGACAGAGGTATATTATTGATGGGTTACATTCCCAGCACCAAACACAAGTCCAAAACTGTTTCAGACAGACACACACTCCAGATAGAGCTTATAAAGCACTAGAAATACCATTAACTTACCCAGAACATCAAAATTGGTTTGAAGGTGACCTACCACATATATGGAATGTATGGCGATGCAACGCAAACATTTACAATGCATGCCTTTACAACGCAGTTTTTACATCCCAACATCCATTACAAAGCATGTTTTTACATCGCATGCCATCACAACGCATTTTTAGAAACTACATTTACAACGCATTCCATTACATCGCATAATACCATTACAACGCATACAATTACAACGCATGCCATTACATTGCATTTAAGGTAAGTGTTGAATAGTGTAGGGGTAAAAATTACTATTCCCACTCCAGTGAGTGCAACAGTAGGGTAAGTGTTGGATAGTGTAGGGGTAAAAATTACTATTCCCACTCCACTGAGTGCAACAGTAGGGTAAGTGTTGGATAGTGTAAGGGTAAAAACTATGCGTTGTAATAGTATGCGTTGTAGTGACATGCGTTGTAATGACATGCATTGTAGTGACATGCGATGTAATGGCTGCATTGTAATGGCATGCGATGTAAAGGATGTTGCGATGTAACGGCTGCATTGTAAAGGTAGTGCGATGTAATGACTGCATTGTAAAGGTTGTTTCCCATATAAAACAATGTTAGACTTGGTCTCCTTAGCAATGAGGGAGCAACATGCCAGTCTTAGCCAGATATACACCATTTCCAAATACAGATAATCTGAGAGATCCAGAGCTATGAACATTGTACACAGATCTGGTTAAAACAAATAGATGTTCAACAAAGTTTCTCATGTGAAGCATGACAATTAATCCAACGAGAGCTGCTCAAGCTGCAAAACCACAATTGGCTACTCCTGGAATTAGTTCATAAACAATAAATTCAGTCATGGGTAAGATTCCCATCAGACGGGAAGAATTACCATCCTGGAATGCACAAAAAACAAACTAGTTTGAAGCAGGATTCTCCACCTCCAGCATGATTGACCCCCCCTCCACCACTGAACACCTTCACTTCCAGATCCAGTCCAGCCCTAGAACAATGCTTTGCGGTATTCTCGCCCACAGTCTCCCGGGCCTCAACCAGTACCATCGCACCCACGCCATCGCCTTTATGGACTACATACTCATCGGAGCCCTGAACTTCCACCTCAACAACCTCAGCGACCCCAACTCTGCCGCTATCCTGGACAACCTCGCCAACATCAGAATGAAACAGCTTGTCACCACCTCTACCCACAAGGCAGGACACACCCTCGGCCGCATCTTCGTGTTGAGGGAACAAGGTCCGCTTTAGCCACACCACGCAGCCCCTCTGGATGGACCACCACTGCATACACTTCTCTTTCAACACTGCCACTGCCCACAAACCCACTCCACACCCACCGTGAAGGAACTGGAGCAAGGTCACAGAGGAGTCCCTCAACTCCACTCTCATCCACGACCCTTCCTCACCTCGACCGACGCCAACTCTGCAGCCAAGTAACTACACCACTGGATCACCAACTACACAGACAAGCTTGCACCCCTACCACAACTCCAACAGACAACGCCCATTGAAGGCCACCTGGTTCAACACCGACCTCCAAGAAGTGAGATGCACCTGCAGACGTCTCAAAAAACAATGGAGAAACAGCAAACCACCGAAGACCAGACCTCCTACAAGAAGGCCATGACAGAATACCACCAACTCATTAGATCCACCAAAAGAACCTTCATCCGGAACAAGATCCTCACCAACTCCAGCAACTCAAAGGAACTCCTCATCATCATCCAGAAATTCACCAAACCCCCCAGCGTAGCCACGGATGTCACACAAGCTCAGTTCCTACTTTCACCTGAAAATCAAGGCCCTCTACAACTTCTTCAGCAAGCAGACTCCAGAAACCACCCTTCGCCCCAGCAACGACAGCCAGCCCAGCATGACCACCTGGACCCCGGTCACCACCGAAGATATCACCATGACCATGAAGAGCACTCACTCAGGAGCCCCCACCGACCCCTGCCCGCCACACATCTTCCCCAAAGCCGCCACCGCCATAGCGCCTGATCTACGTAGCACCATCAATGCCACCTTCGAATCCGGCACTTTCCCTGACTACTGGAAAGGCGCAGTAGTCAAGTCCCTCCTCAAGAAACCCTCTGCAGACCCGACGGACCTGAAAAACTACTGACCCATCTCTCTCCTTCCCTTCGCAGCCAAAGTCACCAAGAAGATCGTTAACCCCCAGCTGACAAACTTCATCGAAGAGAACACCATCCTCGACTCTTCCCAATCCGGATTCCACAGTAACCACAGCACCGAGACAGACCTCCTCGCCACCACAGACAAGAGCCGCTTGCTCCTTGATCAAGATCACACCGCAGCCCTCATCCTTCTAGACCTCTCTGCAGCCTCCGACACTGTTTCTCACCGCACTCTCACAGCCAGATTCCACGATGCTGGCCTACAGGGAACTGCCCTCGACCGGATCGGCTCCTTCTTCGCCGGCGGAACCCAGAGGATCAGACTCCCGCCTTTCCTCTTCAAACCCACAGAGATCAACTGCGGAGTACCGCAAAGATAATTGCTCTGTCCCACGCTCTTCAACATCTACATGGCCCCCCTCGCCGCCATCATCAGACAGCATGGACTCAGCATAATATCCTACGCTGACAACACCCAGCTCATCCTCTCCCTCACGAAGGACCCTAAAGCCACCAGACTCAGCCACAAGGAAGGAATGAACGACTTGGCATATTGGATGAGCAGCAGCTGCCTGAAGCTTAACTCGGAGAAGACAGAAGTCCTTATCCTCATCCGCGGACACACCCCCTCTGCCTGAGACAACACCTGGTGGCCCACCACCCTCGGCAACTCGCCCACACCCACAGTAATGCCTGGATCCTCTGCATCATACTCAACTCCTCCCTCACTATGACCCGCTAGCTCAATGCTGTCACCTCCATCTACTTCAACACCCTCCGCACCCTTCGCATGACCTACAAGTAGATCCCCCTGAAGCCAGAAAGACCCTCAACCACGCACTCATAACAAGCAGACTGGACTACGGAAATGCCCTCTATGCTGGAATCTTCAAATCCCTGCAAAGCAAACTACAGACCATGCAGAACACCGCAGCCAGACTTGTCCTTGGCATCCGATGACCTGAGCACATCACCCAACACCTGCGAGTCCTCCACTGGCTCCCCGTTGAGAAGAGAGTAACCTTCAAGCTACTCACCCACACCTACAAGTCTCTCCACAGCACCCAACCCAAATACCTCAACGAAAGATCCTTCTTCCACATACCCAAAAGAAACCTCCGCTCCGCCGTCCTCGCCTTAGCAGAAACCCCGCGCATCCACAGAACCAAAGCGAGTGCACCAGTCACTCACTAACTTAACTCCAAGAGAACAGGAGCATGAGTTACCTAAAATTATTGAGGAAACCTATGCAACAATATGCCATGATAATTTGGGAGCCAGACCTAGTAAACCACAAATTAAGAGTAATCCTGAAATGGATAACTCAAAGCAAGCACCTGATTCTAGGAGGCAGAGGGATAATAAGAAACATAAAGAAAAGACTAAGGGCATCATGTAGGTAGCTAAATACCGGTCGGTAACGGCCGAAATTCGGTAAATATCCCGTTACCGACCGGTATTTAGCTATTTGAGATGTAGGAGGCATAATTTCAGGATTCGGAAAATTACCGAATCGGTAAAATACCGATTAGGTAAATACCGAATCCTGAAATCATATGTAGGGAGCACTCTAAAGAGTGAAAATTAGTATTAAGAATTCGTTATTTACCACCAAATACAGGTTGGTGATAAATAACGAATACCTTGCAAAAAGTAATATTTTGCAGATTTAAGAGTGCCATGTGGCAGACATACATGCCCTTAGGGCATGTATGTGCGCCACATGTGCACACATGCAAGATTCAGGGGTGCAACAGGGTGTCAATGTGACACCCTGCCACCCTTGAATATGCTCCCCCCATTACCGAATCGGTATTTACCGATTCGGTAATGGTGAATGGCTTCCCATTGATTCCTATGGGCCTCCAGGCCCATAGGAATCAATGGGAAGGTATGCCTCATTACCGAATCGGTAAATACCGATTCATAATTACCGAATTTTTCCGATTCGGTAAAATTTACCGAATTATTACCTACATCACATTTACCGATTCATAAATACCGAATCGGTAAAATTCGGTATTTATGAATCGGTAAATGTGATGCTACCTACATATGGCCCCTTGTCACAGGGAGGATCTCCTCAACTGGAGGTCACCAAAAAGTGCTATAATCTGCATAACCGTGACAATAGTAAGACACCTGACAGGTATCAGGAAACTAATACATGTTTGTTGCATTCCTTTCAGGATTCAACTGAAAAACATTTATTCAGAGAGAGGAGGACAGTCAGAGCACAGATCAGAGGAGTAAATGAATCTGAAGAAGAATGCACAATGCTCCTCTGACTTCACAATAAAAGAAGTAAGAAAATCCTTAACAGTCCAAACATTAATTCAAAAAGAAGAAGGTGGCTGCAAAAAAAGTCAAGCATGCTACATATATCGAGGACACTGCTTCTGAGTAGAAAGTGGGCTCTAACCATGCGAGACAGCACGGCAGAAGTCATGCTAGTTCGTGGGAACCTGATGGATTGTCTAGTAACAACAGCATTGAGTGACTATGTCCAGGTGGAAACACCCGACGCAAGCATGAGTGTCCTGCATCAACTATAAAATATGCAACTCCAATTGGAGGGGATGTACCAAAATACATCAATGTCCTCTTTTGGGAGAATTTGTCATTTGGCTATGATATTCTCTTGGCCTTAAAGAATTGACCACATGAATTTGTGATGTATTGTCTAGAGGAAGAACAATAATTTTACCTCAGTTTTCCTTTTTCTGACCTCGCCCCAGATGCAGTTAAACATTCATACGCTAAGGAGAGGGCTTTAACTCTAGCTCTTGAATTATACCGCAACCATGTGTGGTGGGATGACTGTTCCCCTTACCATGTTATACCAGTGAGGTCGGCCCCATAACCTCTAAGACAATACACCATTAAACATGAGGCTAAAAAACAATTTAGAGAGATACTCACACAACTTGAATAGCAAGGTGTAATAGAAAGTTGCACCTTTGTTTCCAGTAATGAAACCTGACCATTCATATTGTCTAGTATTAAATAACAGACGGCTGAACACACCTACATGTTCATTTGCTGTACAAAACATGCTTACCACTGCACTAAAGAATAACAAGTGCGAGAGAAATACAAAATGACCCCAGAATGGACTTTTCTGCCACAAAATAGAACCTAAGAGCATTTATTTGACCACAGTTGGCATGCTCGGGTCTCTAAAGCAGTTCTGTCATTTGCCTCAAGGATATAAGGACAGCCCAGGGTTGCTTTCAGCCCTGGTTACAGAAGTTTTGCAAGAATATGATGACCAGACATTGTCCTATTTCGATGACATCTATCTGACGGATGATGAACTTTCAACACACTTGGCAAAATTGAGATTTGCTCACATGGGCTGCAAATTTAATTTAAAAAGTCTAAAATAGCCCAACTCAATGTGCTATTTTTAGAATATGAGCTGTCAAGTAAAGGCAAAAGCCTAGCCACACATTTCCTTGAGAAGTGTGTGCTTCCACAAGCACCTTAAAGAAACTCCAATTGATTTTAGGTTTCCTGAATTTTGGCAGAACTTACATTTCAGATTACGCAGAACAGATAGAACTGTTCTATGGCTTCATATGCCTAGACTTGTCAAGCACACATTGGATAACTGAACACATACAACCCTTACGTTCAGTACAAACTGACATGCTAGCTTGAACACACTTACATACACGTGCAAAAACAACAAACCTGGTGAGCGTATAATTGTGGGTACATCAGTGAATATCTATGTTACATTTAACGATGGGGACACTGTGCCAACTGCATGTAAATTGCATTTATAAATCAATGCTGAGCTGCCTTTTGCACTGACAGAAAAGATTCTAACTGTGGTGAAGAAAGTTGCAGTATTGGGAGAAAGATCCTTGGCTCAGGGGAAATGTATAATTATCAGGAATTCAGTCCCAAACCTTGAGGCTGTCACAAACACCAGTGTTCCTAAAGCTAGGGCTTTACATCCGTAAAGGATACAGTGGGCTAACTCTCTCACCGCAACAGATGTAGACTACAGATTAGGTTATACACTACAAACACAAGCATACCAGCAATACAAAAATAAATATCCCATGCCTAATAAAATCATGCCTCTTGATTAGTATGATTACATCCTCTATACTGACTGTTCTGCACAGCCTGGTGTAGGGGCAAAACATCAATACTCTGCAGTATGAGCCACTTTCAAGGGTAGGATTGGGAATGGTGAATTCCGCCCTCACAAAACCTACACGCAGTTGGTAGGGGATTGCACTGCGGCTCTAATTATGGCACTGGAGAATAAGGGTCCTGTATTCCCCACACTTATAGTGTGTGATACGTATTCTCGTGTCCAGGCTTACAACAAGTACTTACACTACTGGAGCCAAAATGGATTCAGGGATTCTAAAGGGTACACTGTAAAGTACAAAACACTTTGAGGAGAGGTGGTAAAAACCTAAAGAGTGTTTGCCACAGACTCATGTAATTCACACAGAGTCATCAGAGTGAAGGAATACATATTGTAGGCAACTACGTGGCTCACAAAGCTGCAAAGGCAACAGTGCAATCTGCTACAGTCACTGCAATTACTCATTCAAGTACAAGGATTGATCAAGAGATTATGAAGGCTGTCAGCACAGTGTGCAATGGCATCCACATGCCAAAAGGCTTTCCCGAAAAATAATCCAACAAATTAGGTGCGCAAACCATTATGTTTGCTCAGATTCCCAGAGTGGGGCAAATTCAGATTACAGGTTAGGATTAATCCTAGCAACACATAAGGGCCTAAACCCTGCACACGCAGGAGTGACATCTATAGTTTCACTATTGCACCATCGCTATTGGTGGGCAAGTGTCTACAAACAAACCAAGGACTTTGTCATCAAATATGTCATCTGCCAGAAGATGAAGGGTTCCACCATAGCGCTTCCACCACAGACACCTCTATTGAACTCAGACAAGCCTCTCGCTTGTGTTTATCTGGACCACTGTGGCCTCTTACAATCAGATGGGACCCACAAATGCATCTTGTTTGCAATGGATTCCTGCTCTCGATTCCTATTGGTTTGGCCACAGTGATCGCCTGCTGCCTAAACTGTTATAAAATATTTGCAAGTCTTTATTAGAACATACGCAGTAGCCACATTCCATTCGCACCAGGATCTGGTATTTGCCTCAAAGGTTTACAGAGACACCTTGGGAAAATTGGGTGTGACTGTGCTGTATTCTTCCCCTATCATTCTTTGAGAAATGTGGTAGTGGAGAGGAAGATAGGGACTTAAAGCAGTCTTTAAAAGCAAGGGTTTTATGTTCAGCTTACTGAAACACCATTTGATATCAGCGAACGTTTGGATATTTTACAGGGACTCAACAACTTGCAAGAAGCTCAGAGCAATGTCCAGCAGAAATATTATGCCACCGGATAAGAGAAGGAATCACCAGCAAATCCTGGTTGGATCCCCAGGATTGGTGAACTAGTCCGGGAGAAGATTGTGGACAAGAAAGAATTTGGGCCATTTTACAGAGCACCTATACCTGTCCTGGCCATTGAAGGTATGAGAACTATACTTCTACGGCCCCTTGCTGGTTGCAAAAACAAGAGATTTGTGACTCATCAGAGCACACTATGTGATCGGTTCTACACGGTAGGCCAAGAGGGTTCCTAGGTAGTTACCTGCTTCCTCTCAATACCTTGCAGGAAATTCCAATGAAAGCTTTGATCAATGATGAAGCTGCTTCTCCTCTTCGCCCTCGCAATAGAACCCCTTGCTGCCAGGATGGGACGGGAGAATGAGGCATGGATAATCTTGTATGCAGATGATGTTGACATATATGTCCAAGACGAGTAGAGAGGGACTATACTCTATGTCTAAGGCCCTCAAGACATCTGGCAGAGCCTCAGGCCTCCTAGTCTAGAGGGGAAAATCGTGCCTCTTCCCTCTTGCCCTTCACCTACGAAGTAACTGTTTGAGATTGGAGCGTGGTACCGTCCGATACCTCATAATTAACATATTCAACAATGATAATGACTTTCAAGATGTCAACCTTACTAGGGCGTTGACCTCTCTGAGAGCCAAGGTGACCATCTGCAGGACACTTCCACTTTCAGACAAGGGCCGTATCACCAACTCTTGAATGATGGTGGTCCCTAGACTCCTGTAGTATTCTGCCAGTCTCCACGTACTCCCCAAACACCCCTTTTTTCAGGAACTGGACTCATTGTTGCTGGAACTAATATGGGCAGCTGGCCACCATTGTGTGACTTTACCACTTTTGCGACTTCCATCCACCCAGGGTGGCTTGGGAGCCCCCCATTTTGAAGCCTACTACTTGGCTGGAACAGTTACAGTGGTTCTCTAGGTGGCTTGCGGGAAACGCATGAGAGGAGTCTGGTGCCCTTCTCCCAACCTCTGACCCAGATTGGAATAATGTTCAGGTCCTCCCATGAATGCATGTTTCCAAAGGACTCCCCTCGATTTGTCAACAATGCTCTTCACTTCTTGGCGAGACTTTGCAATTTTACAGGATACAAAAATTCCTTTCTCCCCAGAGATCCCGCTCCTGCACCTACCCACCAGCATTCGCACATGGACTCCTGGCACTTGGTGCCTTGGACAGCGGCAGAAATAAACCCCATCTGGTACCTATTCGATAACAACCAGTTACAATCCTTCAACGACCTCGCCCTTAATTACTCACTTCACAAAGGCCAATTCTTAACTCACAATCTCCTTCAACACATGATCCGGACCACATAGGCAGTGGTGGGCTAAGAACCAAATGCTCATCAACCAACCCACACTTTTTACATGGGCATTAGTAGAAACTGTGTAACCTGGCTTTGCCAGTTCGAAGATTCTAATCCACAGCTCCCCTTGCATCATCTTTGAGAGACATGGGAAACTGAATTTCAACCAGTCTTGAATGGGCTAGTGCTCTTGAATACCCATGCACAATGTTGTGGAATGTCCATTTTCAATTAATTTAATTTTATGTGCTTTACAGAGCCTAACTCTTCCCAGCTCAACTCAATAGGATCTTCCCTGAGACAGCTGCCTCCTGCCCACGATGTCACCACTCCAGAGTGGACTTCTATCACATGCTCTGAAATTGTCCATCCCAGACAACATTTTGGGCACAAGTTTTTCAAATTTAACACACAATTCAGGTGTACTCATTCCACCCTCATAGGAACATTGTGTACTAGGGATCTCATGGGAACATTGTCAACTTGGTATCTTCCGACAACCACATAAATGCAGAGCAATTTTATGGTTCTAAGACCTAGCCCTTCTTCTAGCAAAAGGTGATCACAATCTGCTCGCACTCCTTAGGGACTCCCTCTGTCCCACTCTGGCAATCAACGGCACTAAGATGGTTATGGGCTGAGAGCAAAGCCCTACACCAGAAGGAAGGGGCCTGCAGTAACATCAGATAGCAGAAGGCTAGGATGAGTTCTGGCTGCCGTTGTCCGAGAACCCCAGAGAAGGCACATTGCCCACCTTATGAGGTCACCTAACACTCAGCCCGATCAAAATTTGATTCACAGAGACAGATAACTGCGACCTACTGTTGTCCCTCACCTCCCCCCATTGCCCCCAATTTACACATACTCAATACACCTTAGGATTGTTCCTCTCCCTTGCCCCCAGGTTCCCTCCATCTGCCTTTGTCCCCTCCTCCCCAATGGCTCAGTGCATGTTTTTTTCAATAGTTTATCTCCATACGATAGTTATACACATACTACTTATTTCTCCACCATTCTATAAGCCCATCCAATGTCCTGTTCCTTGGACCTCACACCAGCTGCAGGTCAAGTAACCTACCAGCATGAGACTGACTGGCCCTCATTCCTACATCGGCAACAGACATCTACAGATTTTTAAGATTGTTTTGATGATATATTCTCCTGAAAATGTTTCTAAAGAAATCTCCTGCTATGCATTTCTTTGAAATCACTCTGTACTGCAAAGAAATCAAAGCAAGGAATGGACTTCACCCAATATAACACTTTGAGCCAATATGCAGTTTTTTTTTGTTATATCCAACTTTATTGGCATTTTGTAAAAACAAGGTAACCAAAGTACCATTTGTATCACTGTGACATGTAAAACATTTCATTGAAAATCCAAATATTGTCTCCCCAACATTTGGCTTAAAAATAAAAGGAAAGGAAAGGGTCCGCCCTTAGCGCTAAGAGTAATCAGCCCAAGGGTCCTTTCCAACTGCCCCATACTCGTTCATGCTTGTTCGGACACCCTCTTGCCTCATAGCCCACTTTTTCTTGGAGCAGCACACCAATCGACTCCCCTACGCCATTTCGAAATAGAGGGAGATTTTAATTCTTTTCAGGCCATTAAAATGTCTCGTTTAGCAATCAACATGTCTGTTTCTTGAAACAACTTGTCAGCTCAGGGGCCGTCCATACCCTCCATCACCCGCAGAAGAAGAGCAAGAGGACTAAGGGGAACCCCCATCCCAATATGTCACTCAATTTAGATGTGATTGACACCCAGTATTTAGATATGACCGCGCAGGACCAGACCATATGAAAGAATTCAGCTAGTTTGCCTCCACAACAGGGACATTGCGGGGCTGTGAGAGGTCCAGCTTTGTGCAATCGCGCCGGTGTAAGATATGCGCAATGTAGATAGTATATCTGTATGAGGCGAAGTCTGGCAGATATAGTGAGTGTTCTGGGGGCCAAAAGAGCGTCCCTCCAGTCCTGATCCTCTAGAGGGCCCACCCATCTTTCCCATTGGGTTCTAAGAGGGTCAAGTATGGGTGGAGAATTGTTTATCAGGGATCAGTATATTTGGGATATCTCTCCCTTCCCTAGGTCTCCCGTGAGAACTTTGCCATCCAGCGGGCTGAATTCGGGGAATGACACTTGGTTAGGGATGTGAGCGGCTAGGGCGTGACATAATTGGAGATAATTGAAGAATTGAGTAGAGTGTAAGGAGTATGCACGTTTTAAGTCCTGAAAGGAGGACAGATGTTCTCCCTTCCAGACGTCTCCTAGATAGGTGATGCCTATTAGGTCCCATGTTTGAAAGCCCGTCAGGGTCCTCAAATCTCACAGCCAAGTGCCGTGCCATAATGGAGTTTGCAATGTGAGTCTTTTGTCGGATGTGCCTCAATGCAGATCGCCATGCTAGGAAAGCCGTACGAGTGACTACTGGTAGGGCTTGAGGGATCAGGGCTCCGTATAGCATAGCTTGGGCCTGAGACATTCCAAGATGTCCCAGTTCGAGGCGATATGTTGGGTCTGACCACCCTCCATTGAACCAATCATGGATTATCAGGAGGCGAGTAGCGAGATAGTAAAGAAAAGGATTCATCATTTCCATTCCTCCCTCATATGGGGTTCGTTGGCAAGTCGTGAGAGCCAGAAACGCTCTTGAGCCCCCCCAAAAGAAGATGGTAATCACCCCATCTAGATCGCAAAATCAGCTGCGAGGAAGATGGATCAGTAGATTTTGGAGGACATTTAAGAGGCGGGGGAGAACCATCATATTGAAGAGGGCAACTCTCCCGAGAGGGTTGAGAGGAAGTTTTTGCCAACTAAGTCATCTTTCGTGTGCCGGAGAAGTAGACCAACTGTTGGACTTGGCCCTTTTTGCAGGGTCATACCTAAACTTTTTGCCTTTCTCCTAGCCTTTTTTGGGTCTCGCCTGAGCCAGCGCTTTAGCGCTGCTCTGGCGAGAGCTATTGAAAACGGGGATGTGGAAGTGCAAACAGTGCTTTCGAGGCCCCCAACTACAGTGCATGTGCGCCAGGCACGCGCACCATTTGGCAGCCTGCATTTACATTTCGCGGGCGCTTTGATGTTCTCAGTGAGCCGCGCGGCCACTGAGAACATCAAAGCACCCGCGAAAGTGCACACCATTTGCCACCCCCTCCCTTATCCCACTTCCTTACCAGGCCTTGTCTTCATGCAGTTGCTAATTCCATATTCTCGCACTATCTTCATTCACTTCTCGCCTCTCTTTCTCTCCTCGCTTAGCTTCTCTGCCATTTCCTGGCTTTTGTTGTCTGTTACTGTCTGACTTTGCCGTAACTTTCTATCTCCCCTTCTGTCTTACTTTTACTTTCAAACCTTACTTCTCTAAGTCCCTTTCTTTTCTTTCACCTCTCTGGTCTTGTCGTTTCTTTCGCTCCTTAGCCTTGCCTTCCTAAACTCCATCGCCTGGCTCTCTTTCCTTCCCTTTTCTTTAAATCTGCCTTGCGTTGTTTTTCTCTTTTACTCACTTTCTCTTGCTCGCTGCATCTTTTACGCATTTCCTACACTCGTACAGCCATCACTCTCCCATGCTCCCTGTAGCTGACGTACCTCGGTGTATGCATTGGATAACAGGATGTTTAGATGCAGTGACCACATAACGCACAGGTGCCAATAAGGAAGGAGTGACCCTGGGCGCTGCTGCCTGCCGTGTCCAGGCCACGCGTTGTGGTTGGGGGGGTGGGGGCTGGACAACAGGCAATGCACAATGTGCTGCCCTGTCTTCCAAAAGGTGGGAGGGGATCTTCAGTATTTGTGTGGTCTTTGTGAGAAGTTTATCTTGTTACAGGCACTTACACGGTCTTTGTCATACGTGCAATGTGAGTGAGGAATAATTTAAGGATATGTTCTGATTAATTAGCACCTGTAAATCGCCCACACTGCTATTAGTAAAGCATCGCGGCGCCATTATATAGTGCACAGTATGACTTCCAAGCGTTTACCATAATCACAGTGTGATTTGGCTTTGTTTTCTTGTGGCCAGCTGAACACAAACGCAGCAGGAGACAGTCCTTTGGTGGTCTCACCATGCTCCGCATAGGCCTAAGGACTTTGCTCCCCGTCGCATTGTAAGCCTGGAAGTTTGCTCCAAACTCTCCCATCTATTTGCCTCCCTGCTCAGCAGCTACTCGGCAGCAGTGGACATCCCAAACCAAGGCGCGCAACGCCCATTGGGCTCAAAGGGCTTTAGCCAGCCCCCCCCCCCCAATTCACCCCTGGAATTAATTGCTGTGAAGGGTTTTATAACGGGGAGTCGTGAGTATTCGCGAACCTCTGATCTGGGCTAGCAGTTCGAAGCTGCATGCAGCCACATGCAGCACTGTAGCATCAAGAAAACATGTGCATGTTATACTTGGTTTCCTTCAGAAATCTTCGAGTAATAGTGGACATTTGTATGGTTGCCTGCCAATATAAGAGGGATTGCCGAAGATCGTTTTGATGCCGTGGGACGGAATAAATAAAAGGCTCTATAGCTCATTGGGTTGAGCGTTCACTGATCAGATGTTTATGAAATCTGCAAAGTAGCGCGTGAAAGACGATCTCAAATCTTGGTTGCAATGCGTCAGAAATGATGTCTTTGGGTTTAGTTGTAATAACAATTACTTCTTCACAAATAGTCAATCTTTCGTGTTTTTGGTACTACGTAATCAGTCAGTGCAACACTGCCCCACCCCCTCCACCCAAGGGGATGTGCTTTTCTTTCCTTTTTACTGCTCATTGGTTAGAATGTTCTCTTTTCGGAGATTCTATTGTAGCGCCTGAGAGCCCATCCGCTCCACGGAAAGGACGGGGCCGAAGGAGTGGTGAAATGTAAAACAAGCATTTGCAATGCAATAGGTCTCGCATTTACTCGAGTTTAAGCTATTGGCATTATAAATGACAATGTGTTTTATTTATGTTCCAAAATCAAAACATAAATAAAAGGCATTGTCATTTACAATGCCAACAACTCAAACTCACGTAAATGCGAGACCTATTGCATTGCAAATGCTTGTTCTGACATGGTGTTGGTGGTTTTAGGACTCTACTGTCCAGTGTAAAGTGTGTGTGCTCTCTGTGTTAAACATGGTAAGATTGGTCGACACCTGTTTGGCCTATTTAATTTAATTTAATTTACCTGTCAGTCCTTTGTAAGGTGGTATCTCATATACCCAGGGCTGGTAACTTAAATGCCTCTGGTGGGCTTGCAGCGCTGATTGCGCCACCCACCAAAGTAGCCTTTCAAACCTATCCCAGGCCTCTGCCATTGCATGGCCTGTGCACGCAGTGTCACTGTCGCTGTGACGTGGCACCTAAAGTCTGTGCCATGTCCGTGCCCCCCCTTTTACTACAGGTCAGTCACCCCTAAGGTAGGTCCTAGCTAGCCCTATGGGCAGGGTGCATTGTAGGTAAAAATAGGACATGTACCTTAAGTGTGGGACATGTCCTGGTAGTGACAAACAGCCATTTGGGGTTTCTCACTACTGTGGGGCTGCCCTCCCATAGGAATGCATTGGGGATTCCCTGATAGGTGTTTCAGTGGTAATTCCTGATATGAGAGGGGCAGCGTGGTCAATTTGGTATATTTGGAATAGTGATAATAAATGCTGCACAATGGTGTGCGCAGATTTATTATAACTATTTTAGAAATGCCACTTTTAGAAGTCCTTTTTTAGGCAGAGGACAACAGAGAGCACGCGGAAGAGTCCGATTCAACACCCAACCATGGGAGATGTCCACACGAAGGCAGAATTACAAAAACTAGAACCATCACTGGTGTATAATTTATCAAAGAAAATCTTGACGCAAGAGGAACAAAGCATCTTGGAAAAAGGTTTATCTTTTGTCCCTTCTAAAAATACCAATTTTGTCAGACTGAAGATGGAAGCAATTGAATTCTGTCGTAAGATCAGGTTGAAAACCTACTTTGCACTAAACCCCCACACAGAGATAGTTGAAAACACAGGCCTGAAGAAAAAATCTTTGTTTTGTCCCCCCAATAACTAAAACCCGAAGGAAGTCGTAATCTTCGAAAAAACAATTCTGTCATCCATTTCTGAAATGGAGAAGAAAAAGAGATGGGTTAAGTTCAACACTACAAAAAACCAAATGCAAGCTTTAGCCAATCTTCAAAAAGACACTTCCGTGATAATAAAACAGGCCGACAAAGGTGGGTCAATCATTGTGTGGGACACTGCAGACTATACCTCTGAAGTAATGAGACAACTAGAGGATAACAACTGTTACCGAAAGATTAACAAAGATCCAACAGTAGAGCTACAAAATACTCTGTTTCCACTGTTGGAAAAAGGCTTCGAACAAGGATTTCTGAGTAAAAAAGAACTCGAATTCCTACAGAATAAAAATCCACGGACTCCACTTTTTTATGTCCTCCCAAAGATTCATAAAAACGAGTCAACACCTCCTGGTAGACCCATTGTCTCAGGCTGCGATTCACTGTTAGAACCTATCTCTAAATTTGTAGATCATTTCCTTAAACCATTTATTCAGGAAGTACCCTCATTTTTGCAAGAAACGACAGATTTTATCAATAAATTGGAGCCACTTTCCTTCAATGCGGAGACAAACTATCTAGTCTCACTAGACGTGGTTTCCCTTTATACACAAATACCCCAGGATGAAGGCCTGGCAGTGATTAATCAATTCCTGGAAAGTAGACCAAGACCAACAAGAGTTCCCACAGAATTCATCATGGAACTAGCTAGTTTTGCCTTAAAGAAAAACTATTTTAACTTCAATGGCGATTACTACTTCCAAATTCGTGGAGTCGCAATGGGTTGTCCTTTCGCTCCAGAATTAGCCATACTATTTATGGCTAAATACGAAGAGAAGTTTGTCTACAATGCCAATCCATTTTCCATCTGGATTGGGAATTGGATGCGCTATATCGACGACGTCTTTATGACTTGGACAAGTACGGAAAGTAATCTCAAACAATTCTTCAATTGGCTAAATAACCAAACCCAAGAAATAAAATTCAGCATGAACTACTCCCAGATAAAAATTCCATTCTTAGACGTGGAGGTTTACCCAGCTGAAAACAGATTAGTTACCACACTATTCAAAAAACCAACCGACCGCAATAAAGCACTACACTTTACAAGCAGCCACCCAAGGAACCTAAAAGAGAATCTTCCTTTTGGCCAATTCCTTAGGATTATACGGAATTGTTTCTACAAAGACGAATATATACATCACGCCGAGAAGCTGCTAGACAACCTAAAAAAAAGAGGCTACCCTAAAAAACTACTTAAAAAATCAATGAAAAGAGCATGGTGGACCCCACGCGAAACTCTTTTGGAAAGGAAAGTCAAAACCCCTGCTGATAGGATAGTGTGTGTTTCCACTTTTTGTCCTAATTCCAACAACCTAAAAAAAGTAATTAATCAAAACTGGCATCTAATAAAATATCTGGACCAGTCATTGAATGAAAATCCACTCTTTGCATTAAAAAAAGATCGCAGTGTTGCGAATCAAGTGGTAAGAGCAGCTATGCCAATGACCAAACAAATCTCGCTAAGAGATTATGTAGGACTTCCACCAGTAGTAGGCCACCATAAGTGCGGGACCTGCTTATGCTGCGACTCAACGGAAGAAGGGACATTGTTCACTCATAACTCAATTTATAGGAAACACAAATCCTTCACAAATTGTAGAAGTAGATCTGTAATCTATGGAATAAGATGCCCATGTGACCAACTGTATATTGGGAAAACAAGCCAAGAAATCTCCCAGCACAAATCAAGAATCAACAGGAATGTACTTAATGCACCACTAGTAAATCATTGGAAAACACACAATCATCAGATTAAAGATCTGAAATGGACGGTTATCTCAAAAGTAGAACAGGATCTAAGAGGAGGAGATATTGACGTAAAACTGTCAAGTAGAGAAGCCATGTTAATTATAAAATTCAATACAGCTGTAAATGGCCTGAACGAACTTTCCGAAATATACAACCTAAGATAAATGAAGGTCCTTCCTCTGTGGTTACTCACTGCGATTTGAAACACTGTGCACATAAGTGACTTTCTACAATCATTGAAATGTACCTTTAACTACATATCCCATGAGTCCGCGAGACTCGAACTACAAGTCCCATGAATACTCGTACAACTAAGGTGTACTCTTAAATCTCACGAGACTTCCTACCCGAATGCGGAACACAGAAGGACTTGTCCTCACCGCGGAAAGAAATTCTCAAGACTTTCAGGTATTTATAACATAAAAAAAGCGGGAATCCTTTCAGTTTACCATAGAATAATCCGACAATACGTAGAGTGAGACTAAGTTTTCCTCCCTCCTTTTGCAGCAACATAGTGAACCAAAGTTGTGTACACGCTGATTAAAGAGCCTCGACCGCTGTGATTACGAAGGTACCGTGCACTCCTCTTCTAAACTGCTACAAGAGACGCTCTCTTTGAAGTTGGTTTTGATTTCGGCATTTCTTTATTTCAGCAGTAGTTGAAACATAGTCTTCAAAAGAACCCCCTACGTCACGTCACTCCGAGCGAGGAGATTTCGAGCAGAAATCAGTAAGTCACTAACTGTAGCTTCTCAACTCTCAGACAACTCGCTATTTCATCCAAACTAATCCCCGCATTCCCGTTCCTTTCAGCAAAATAATCATACCTTCTAGACGAGACGAGACACACATAAAGTAAGCATGTGCGTTTTCAAACAGAATGTATGATCTCATGAATGGCTTTCTAGTCGTGCTTATTTTAATTGGCTCCTTTTGTTGTAGGTCTTAAGACTACCCTGGACATTTTGTTTCCCCAAAAGGTAAAAAACTGATAAGTTGCATAGTTGCTTGGACAGAATAGAGGCGTTTAGTAGTACTAAGTTTCTCCCTGTCTTTTTAGCTTCTAGGTCCTGATGAGAGTCCCGAGAATAGACGGGGCTTGAAACGCGTCGACCATAAGACCATAACCTTTGGGCCATAAGAGTTTAAAATAACCCTAAAAAACATTTGTATTTTTGTTTTCTATTTTGACAAAATATGTTTCTATGGCCCCTATGTAAATATTCCCTGTAAGAATTTAAAATATTTGTCGATTGGTGTGTGGTATTATGCATGTTTGGAACTGCGCAGTATGGTATGTGAATGAATGTATGATATAAGAAAAAATTGTGTGTGTCTGAAGTGAGAAAGTTTTATACGTTCACAGCTAATGTTTGTCTTTAGTTATATGTTTTCAATTTATCTCCTAAAAAATCACTCAAAAAATAAAAGTGACCATTAAATAATTGAAGGAACAAATATATTAAACAGATGAAAAAATAGGTTAGTGGCTTATGTTGTTTCTATTCAATATAATCCTCCGCTAAAGAAAGGCGGACTATAAAGTTTTTTCTCAGTACTGGTAATTCTTTTGTTACTTACATATACAGGCTAATCCTTACTGTTGTTTGCCTAAACCCAGTTGTTGTTGACTTTTAGAAGTTAGCATTTCTGTGTGCTATATGTCTGCCTGTCTGATGTGAATTGCATGTCTGGCTTTTGAGTGACAGGGGCTGGTGAGGTGTGTGTGCCTCCAGGAGAGGCAGGGTGAGTCAGCGCTAGGCTGAATGGGATATCTGCATTTGGAGTGGTGGGAGGAGAAGTCCCTGGTCCCTGAATAGGATTGTACCTGCCCTAGTGAATGCCGGCTCCGCCCCCCTGTGGTGTGTCTGATGGCCGAGCCCCCATCTCCCAAAGAAGGGTGTGAGCACTGTAAACAGAGTGCTCCAGAACCAGTTCTAGCTGGTCCCCCCAAGCCCCTGTGCCAGCGCAGACAAAGGAGGAATATGTGTATAAATGTAGAAAAGTGTGCTGTTCCTGGACCTTTGGGGGCTTGCTGTTGCTGGGGCCCAGGAGGAACCGCCATGGGGGCTTGCCTCCCTGCTGGAAGGCCCTGTGTGCTGGCCTCCCTGGGCCCAGCTAAGCCCCCTGAACATTAAGGACTGTTATTCCTGCCTGCTGGATTCCTTGTGGGACCTCAAGCGCCTCGTGAGCGCTATATTTCAACTACCAGCTGAGGAGAGAGGAGCCTGTTTTCCTGCAGCTGCAGCGCTGTGCTGCAGGAAGTTTCCTGGAGGGATCCCTGGTGTGAGGGGTTCCCCCATGCCTGAGGACGGAGCAGGAGCCCACCCCGCATGATAGTGTGCACAACGAGCGGGTGCCCACCCCGCAGTTTTGCTCATTTTATCACGGGTGCCCACCCCGCTTATGCGTTGTTGTGGCGGATTCCCATCCCGCACTTGTGGAGGAATCACCGCCACGGCCGGGTCAAAGCGAAAGGAATCTCCCGGCAGCTTCTGAACGCCCCCGGAAGCCAGACGGCCTTGCCTGACTCTGAGCGGGGCCACTGAGGGAACTGGCTGTGGCTGCCAATTGCAGTGCGACAAAGACCCGGAAGCCGGAAGGGAGAGAGAGAGGAAGGCGGAGTCTGCTCAAGCAGGGCTCCCATGTGCCGGTGGGAGTCCTGCATGTGCCCATGAAGTCTGCAGAAGAGTGTCTCCACGCGTTGGAGCTGCCAGAGGAGGTCTGGGTGTAGCGGGACTGACGGGGCACATTGTCTGTGCCCGGAGGCCAGCGGAAGGACAAAGAGAACCCGGAGGAGTCTGCCAGCAGCCCCAGTGAGTGGGGGGCAGAACGGGTGAATTTTTGGTGCTCGCGAGGCACCGTGCTGACAGTGCCTGTGTCTTTCAGCGGCCCCGCAGGAGAGCGGCTGCTGCAACTTGGGGGCACATTTGTCTTTCAAGAGTCCTGGAGAGGGACTCAGGCCCAGTGGTACCAGTGCTTACTTCACTTCCCAGCTGCACCACAGGTCGCGGGCAGCTGCAATGCGGGGGCCGTTCTTCTCTAAGGAAGAATAAGGGTGAGTTGTACCCTCGCCTCCCCCCTTGCATTACAAGACCAGTAAGGACCACAAATTTGGCAGTGGCTACCTGTGAGAAGCCTACGGGGAGAATATTGGGTATCGCCATAGGAACGCAGAGGCCGTGCTAATTGTTGTTCTGCACTCTTGGTTAGGTGAGTCTGGTCTTGCCTAGATGCTGTGCCCTGATGTGAGAAGGTTTTGGATATTATGTTGGCAGGATCCGGCACCATGGGAACAGTGATGTGATGGTAATTTGTGCCCTAGCCATTGGTGTGCATTGTACCCTGATGTCATGTTGTCTCACACAGGGGGATTCACAGAGGTTCGGTTTATGCCTAAATGTGAAATACTGCACTGTTGCAGATGTCCTGCCTAATGTGATGCCTCATGTGATTCATGCCCCATGATTACTGCGTAATGTGTTGATGCTGATGAGGTTTGGACCTAATATGTTTGATGCGTAATGTGATTTAGGCGTAATATGGTTTGGCCTAATGCGATGCATAATGTGTTTTTATGCTTGTGATACCTAATGTGTAATGTATTTATGCTTAGGATGTTATGTATAATGTGTTTATGCTGGTGAGGCCTAGTGCGTAATGTGTTTATGCTAATGAGGTTTGGGCCTAATGTGGATATGCCTAATGGCATGCTATGATATCTTAGGATGGTGTCTAATGCTAATGTGATAATGCTTAGGTCATTATGGTACCAGTAGTTACTGGTTGTGTTTTGTATTTACTTTCCTGTTCTGATGGTTGTGACCATGACCCGTTTGGCCTGGTCCTGTATATAATCCCCGGTGAATATTGCTCGTGCCAGTTGGCACAGTGTAAATGTGTGATTAGGTTTCTAATGTGTTTATGATAATATAAAGGCTATTTTTTATATAACCTTGTGGTGATAGGTTAAAGACAACCTTATGTGAAAGCTATCCTAGTGGTAGCTATGGAGAGCAGCCTTCAGGCTAAGTCTTGAAGGAATGTAAAGCAGCTTGTTTTACCAGTCTATAATCTCTTGAATGATCAAATGAAAAGACAACCACACCAGGTATATATTCAAAATATATGTATTTAAGATAAATCACACCACTCTAGTCTCTTTATGAGACTGGAGTTTGAAGTACTTCAGTTACAAGTGTTTAAGCATCAGTAAAAGCACAAATACACGTTGGACCCTAGGGGCGTACCAAACCATATACTAAAATAGTGGTATAAGAACCACGACTGAGATAGGCAGTTTTGTATTTACTTTCCTGTTCTGATGGTTGTGACCATGACCCGATGGCCTGGTCCTGTATATAATCCCTGGTGAATATTGCTCGTGCCATTTGGCACAGTGTAAATGTGTGATTAGGTTTCTAATGTGTTTATGATAATATAAAGGCTATTTTTTATATAACCTTGTGTGGAGATTCTTTTGTAGTGTGTCTAGTGTTTTGCAGCTGTGTGTGTGTTGCGCAAACGCTTTACACATTGCCTCTGGGATAAGCCTGACTGCTCGTGCCAAGCTACCAAGGGAGTGAGCAGGGGTTATCATCAGTGCGTAACTCCCTTGCCCTGACTAGAGTGGTAGTTTCTGCCTGGCTAAGGCGCAAGCCCTAGCTGTGAGAAGGTGGCCTGAAATATGCTGTCCACTAGTTCTAGTGGGCACCTTGTATCAGTCCAAACAACCCCTTATGGTGATAGGTTAAAGACAACCTTATGTGAAAGCTATCCTAGTGGTAGCTATGGAGAGCAGCCTTCAGGCTAAGTCTTGAAGGAATGTAAGGCAGCTTGTTTTACCAGTCTATAATCGCTTGAATGATCAAATGAAAAGACAACCACACCAGGTATATATTCAAAATATATGTATTTAAGATAAATCACACCCCTCTAGTCTCTTTATGAGACTGGAGTTTGAAGTACTTCAGTTACAAGTGTTTAAGCATCAGTAAAAGCACAAATACACGTTGGGCCCTAGGGGCGTACCAAACTATATACTAAAATAGTGGTATAAGAACCACGACTGAGATAGGCAAGGTGCCTATCACCTCTATAATCGCTGGGACCCCAAGGAACCACCCAAGGTAGGGACGTCGGGGACCCACGGGAGCCGTATGCAGTGTGGAAACACAACCGCGGGCTCCTATTACTTTCTATGGGGAATGTCGCGGTTGGAATTTTAAATATTAGGGACACTTTTAATTGAACTAGGACCAAACCCTTTTGGAATTAGACAGTTCTAGGGCTAGCACCCTCGAGAGTACCAGAGTACTCTACTTACCTCACCCAGGGAAGCCGGGTGCATAGGTGTCTTTTGGTGTCGGGTCGAGTCGTCGATTCCAATGGAAGCCTGCAAAGAACTGCTGCTGCCGAGAAGAGGAGAAGTGTCCGGACAGATCCAAGCCTGGATCTAGGATGTAAGGAACCTGAAAGCAGAGTCTGGGTCACTTGCCAGTGACCTAGGGCAGGATGGACCAATGCCCACAGATGTCGGTTGCTTCAGGTGAGTTGTCGAGTGTCTTGGCGCATCAGCCACGAGGTCCAGGAGTCGTCAACGAAGTCCACGAGCCAGATTTGAGCTGTCCCACGAAGTTTGTCGAGTGCTGCGGTGTCGGCGACCAGAAAGGACCCAACAAGCCTTGGCAACGGCAAGTCTCAGGAAATCAGAGAAAGGACTGCGGTGCAGACCAGCAAGGTCTGATGAACTCACCCAGCAAGGGTAAGTAAGCACAAGTCTGGAGCAAGCAGAAAAGCACAAGTAGAAGTGGAGTTGCCTTCGTGGGGACCTGCTAGCCAACGAGCTATTGATCGCGAAGGTGCCTCAAGCAGTCGCACTTGGAACTGGTCCATGGGTCACTCGTGGAGTGGAGGCCAACAATCTTTGGTGCAGGAGGTGCTTAAGGCTGGGGCTACTCGGAGCCCAAAGCACACCTTCGAGGATGACCAGGAAGGTGTTGTTGCTTCAAAAGTTCACGATGTCCAGGGGTCACGGTTCCACGTTACCCACAATAGCCACGGGCCTCAACTTTGCTGTGGACTCAGGGTAGCCTTGGGGAAGTCTGGAAATCTACCTCTGGTGATGCAGAGACTTCAGTGTCCAGCGGGAGCTTCAGCAATGCAGACCGGTCAGTTGCTTCTTTGGTGCCTGCCAAGCAGGGGAGTCACTCCTTGACCCCAAGGGAGATTTCTTCCATCTTCTAGTTGTGATAGAAAGTCGAAGGTCCAGGATATATGTTTCAGAGGTTCGTCCAGGGTAATCTAAAGTCCTAGGGACGGGGTTCCTATGGGGATGGACTACCTCTAAGGCTCCACCTATGGGTGGGCCTGGGGTGGGAGTGGTTACACCCCTTCCCCTTTGTCCAGTTTCGTGCCAGAGCAGGGGCTGAGTGCCCCTGCAACCAGTTTGAACCGGGCTATGCACAAGGACACCTTGTGTGCCCCAGGCGGTGTCTCAAAAGCATTCACTGAATGCACCCACCCTGCCCCAATACACATCAGCCTGTCTGGGGAGGTGGTTACACCTCCCTGTGACAGGAAACCTATTGTCCAGGCCTCCCCTGCTGGAGTTTCCCCCAGCAGCAGGAGGCCAGACCCTTGTCTGTGGCAGTGGCATCCATATTGTGATGCCAGGGCTTTGAAAGGTTTTAACCGGGTTAAGCCAGTGTGAACATGTCTCTCCCTCTAGAAGGGTGGAATGCTAACCCCGCCGCAAGGACTGGCGGGGGGGGGTAGTATTCCAAAGCGTTTGACACCAAACACAACATGTTTTGATGCAGCCATTCCAAAGTTGGCATTTACCGCAAGGTTATAATGCACTTAAGAGTATATGGTATGGCTGTATCACAGAACAGCCATAAGGAAGTATTTCCGAATGCTTCAGAGGAGCTCAGTTCATGCTTGGGCAGCCTCTCACATAAAACCAAGCACTCTGCCTTCAGGATTGTCAAGGCCTGCCATAGGAGTGGCTTATAGGTTTATATGTGTCTGTATAAAGTAGTGATATAAGTAGCCTATACCACAGTAAGGGGTGCAAGCACACCCTTACCCAGGTTGCAGTAGCAGACCTGTGGTGTCATTTTGGAGTGCTTCCCAGGGGTGGCATAATACATGCTGCAGCCCCAGGTAGGCCTCTGAGGTACCTATGCCCTAGGGACATAGTATACCATATACTAGGGGCTTATAAGGCACTCCAGAATCCAATTAGATATGTACCTGGAAACCATTTTACAGAGAAAGCAGATAGACTGGGGCCCTGAATAGCAGGATCCCAGTCCAACTAAGTCATAAACCAGCAAAACACCAGCAAAAAAAGGGGGGCAACCATATAATCAGATTCCACCGTCCTACACTAGCCAACCAGAAATCCCATTTCTAACACCAACATTAAGGGACCAGGTCAACTCGGGGAGAAGCGCCACCCAGATACCAAGGTATTTAAAAGATGATCTTCGTATGGGCATGGTCGCCTGCCAGTCGAAACAGTCCCTGGAGGCATGAAGGGGCACCTCTGTGGATTTGAGTGGGTTAAGGCATAATCCAGACGCTGGCTCGAATGAGTAAAGGATCTGTAGACATCTCGGCTCGGACGGGACTGGATCAGCGAGATACAAGAGGACATCATCAGCGCACAAGGCGATTTGGTCCTCCTGAGATTCTTGCCACCACCAGCCCTGCACTTGGTCATCCGTCCGGATGTGACAGGACAGAGGTTCGATCGCGAGAGCAAAGAGGAGAGGGGAGAGCGGACATCCCTGTCGTGTCCCCCTCGCGATCAGGAAAACATTGGATAATGCACCAATTATAAGGACCCTGGCTAGAATAGAGAACTTCTACCATCTTTCGGTAATGGGTTCCAAAACCTGCTCTTTCTAGTACGTCTTGCATGTAGCACCAGTCAACCATATCAAAGGCCTTCTTAAAGTCAAGTAAAACTAAGGCCAGGTATGGTGCAAGAAGGTTCAGGTAAGCCAGGGCCACATGCAGGAGTCAAAGGCAATGACGGGTGCTGCGGTACGACATGAAGCCACATTGGTCAGGGTTTATGAGGGTGTGGAGCACTCTTCTCATCCGGGTGGCCAGAATCGTTGCATATATTTTTAATTCAGTTTTAATGATGGAGATCAGGTAATATTATGTGCAGGAGACCGGGGGATAGTGCGTCTTGGGTATGACCACAATGGTGGCTGTGTCTACAATCTGTGTTTTTCTGCTCAACCTTCGATAACCTTCGGAGAGGGATATTTAACAAGAAGACGGAACTATCATGCGGTGTCTGCATGGGATCCGCTGAGTACAGTGTCTTGTAGTAGTTTGCAAAGGTCTGCACAATTGTTGCGGGTGTAGGGGAGATTTGACCATGTGTGTCTCGATTTTTGGGGACTATTCGATTGCCCATGGGATGAGTAGCAAGTCAATGGAGCAACTTGCCATTTTTTTCTCCCTACTCGTAAACTCTGGCTACTGAGGATCTCCAAATCATCTTGGCTGACTCAATGGAGATACTCTTGATTTCTTCCCGCACTAATTGCAATTGTCATCGTACCGCTTCCCCCTCTGTCGTCGCCATCGCCTTTTCCATACGGAGCGCCCTAGTTTCAAGTTGGTCATGGGCCTGACGCCTACGCATAAAGAGTCCTTTAGCGTATCCACAAATTGTGTCTTTGCTAGCCTCTCAAAGTGTACCTTGACGCTGCACTGTGCCTTCATTAATACAAAAGTAACTATGAAGCTCCTCCCCGACACTCTCTTTGTATTTTTGGTCTTGGAGGAACCAGCATTTAGTTGCCATAAGGACCTGAGCACTGTCGTAGGGCCACCCACTTGTAAAAGGAGTGGGGCGTGGTAGGAGACTTCACGTGCTAGGATCTGGATTTCAGAGACGGCACAGCAGTCTGGAGTGAGCATGAACAGGAAGTCTATACAGGAATGGACCTGACATGGTGGCAAAGTGGCGATGTTTGGGACTAACAATCTGGAGGTCTCCAATGGATCAGGTAATTAGGTTTCCGAGGGAAGCTGTGTGTACTCAAAGGCGCTATTCGGGCTGCTTGAGGGAGTCTCTTGTGTACGGTGCACAGTGTTACCATAGAACAAATCAACCTGAACAGTGTCTGGAAAAACAGACCCAGTTGAAAAAATAAAACCCAACCAACCCTCCACCCCATACTTCCGCAAATGAAGCATCTGTCACCCGATCAACGAAGGCTTAGTGTGTAAACAAGTTAATCAGGGGTCGTGGTCAATAACAGCATGCCGAGCCCCTCTGAGCTCAAGGATAATTGTTCCTCTGGTATGGAGTTCTGGAGTAGTAGTACTTTAATTCATAGGCGGGGGCTGCGGGAGAGATCAGTGTCATCTGAGCCGGGTCTCGGAGATCCCCCAGGATTTGTCTCATCTGGCTGGGCAAGGTCATTTGCGGCCTTCTTGGTTTTCGGCGATTCATCTCTGACCTGGATAGAGTCACTCGGTGATGCAGACTGTGTTAAGGGGGTCCCGCATCTTCTACGGGAGCCCGCACGTCGTCTACGAGGAGGAGCAGATTCTTTCCCAGTTGAACCTGTCTGATGGATTGCTGCTGGTGCATTTTTCAGTAGGCGGAGCGGATACTCCTCAGTCGCCTAGGTCCAAGCTGCCTCAGGTGTGTCAAAGAAATAGGATTTGTTTAGGAATATCACTTTGAGACGGGCTGGGAAGAGGAATTTGTAGGACAGGTTAGGGCCCGCAACTTTTGCTTAACTTGGGCATAGGATCGTCTATTTGCCTGCACTTCCTTGGTATAATCAGGGAAGATCATGATTTTGGATCCCTTGTAGCTGAGTTCTGGTCGAGCGCGGGCTTCCTGCAAGATGGCGTTGCGGTCCCTGAAGTTAAGGATCCTCACGATTATTGGTCGGTGCGGTGCGCCCGGTGGAGGTCGAGAGGCGAGGGAGTGGTGGGCTCTTTCTACTGCAAACGAAGGAGATAAGGTATCCGCAGGTATCCATGACCTGAGCCAATTTTCAATAAAGGTGTTGACTTGGGTGGCCTCCGCGCCCTCAGGAAAGCCAACCAGGCAGAGGTTATTACGGTGGGAATGGTTTTTGGCATCTTCCACCCGTTTATGGAGATCCGATGTGCGGGATAAAAGCTGCTTCACTTGCATTTTCAGTGTAGAAACATCGTTCTCCACTTGAAATATATGGGACTCCGCCGATGTCACACAGGGCGTCGCTTTGCGAAGATCCTGGCGGATGAGCGCCAGATCGACACACACCTACCCTATTTCGGTTTCCATTGATTCCTGACATGTCTTTATCGCTTGTAGTATAGTGGCCAGGTCCCCTTCCAGTCAGCCAGTCTCAGAGGGGCCCACTCCATCCTGGGTAGACACGGTAAGTGTATATTGTTCCATTAGAGTTTGAGTGGGCCACATCTAGTTCTTGACGCATGTTTCAAAGCAACATCAACTGAATTTCAGAACGAAGAAACTGTTGGTGGTCCGTTGCTTACTGTGAAAGACACAGGTGATGGCATTGGAACATCAGTGTCATTTTAAGGATTTTAGACAAATTTGGGGGCCCTATCTGGAACCAGTTTTAATTTTATTGATAATTTCTCGCTAATTCAAGCCCGCATAAGGCACAACTGTTCTAAATTATATGTTATACTTCATTATGGCTACACAGCGCACATTGGAAATGCTTACTTTTGTTGCTGCTTCTAGAGTAGGTATAGGTAGGTGTAGATTTGCTTTCCATGCTCAAGAGGATGCTCCTCCAATATCAGCAACTACAAAATGTCTACATTGATATTGCACAAACTGTGATTTAGCACATCAGTGTGAAGCCTACAAAATGTGATGTCAAACTTATGCACAACCTTTACAGCTAATTTGGGATCACTACCAGGGTGTCTTTTGGTACCAACTATGTTTTACACATAAATGTAATTTCACTCTCCTGCTGACTTTGCATCAAAGGTAATTGTTAGACTGGCATCCTTGGTGTGGTTTTCCCTGACTTTTTGCCTCTACCTCCTGTGTTTTTGATGCTGTGCTGGAATACGTTTTTGCTGGCTTAGATGCTTTGGGCACTTTGCCACTGCTGATCAGTGTCAAAGTGCAAGTGCTCCCTGTGTAAATTGATATTGTTGGTTCTCCCTGATTGGCATATTTGTTTTACCAGTAGGTCCCTAGTAAAGTGCACTGAGTGTACCAGGGCTGGTAGCTAAAATGCTACTAGGGCTTGCAGCACTGATTGTGCCACCCACATGAGTAGCCCTGAAAAGATGTCTCAGGCCTGCCATCTCAGTGCCTGCGTGCAGTTGTTAACTGCCATGTTGACTTGGCAAGTGCACCCACTTGCCAGGCCTTACCTTTCCCTTTTCTTACACCCAGGACACCCCTATGGTAGGACCAAGGTACCCCCCTGGGCAGGGTGCAGTGTATGGGAAAGATGTTTTTTAAATGATGTGTTTGAAAATAGCACTATTAGAAAGTGGCTATTTTCTTGTTCAACCTTTCTGCATGCCTCTGCCTGTTTGTGGATTGACACATTGGCATTGGTTTCAGTGTGACAGAGACAGCAAGTGTGCATTCCCTATAGCCAGCCTCTGGGAGGGTTGAGGTGTGCCTGGCCCTTCCTGGATGACCCAGCCCTGAGCTGAATAGGCCTGATCTGCATTTGGAGTGGTGGAAGGAGTAGCACCTGTACCTGAATAGGGCGGTGCCTGCCTACCACAATGCTGGTTCCGCCCCCCTGTGGTGTGTCTGGGACCAAGGCCCACACTGACAAAGGATATTGTTGTGCACTGGCAGAAGTGCCCCCAGAACTGGTTTGGACTGAGCTCATAGCCCCTTGCAAAGGGATCAAAGACATTTTCGGGTATAAGTATCAGACCTAAAACCCCTGAACTTTAGACTATTGCTGGAATCAAGAGGAACATTTGCTGAGGAGAAGAGCTGAAGAAACTGAGAAGAAGTACTGCCCTTTCTCTGTGTCTGGGGTTGGCCTGCAGTTGCTGTTTCTGCCAAAGAAAGGAGAAGGACTTTGGTGTGGGCTGTGTCCCCTGCTTGAAGAAAGTCTAGAAGGGCTTGAAGAAGAGCTTGTCTCCTGGTTTGAAGTCCCAGGAACAAAAGGACTTCACCCCCCAGCTCCCCTGAACTTCCTTGCTGAGAGTTCTGACCTGCCAGGAGGTGCCTGTAACTGTGTTGGGCCTCTGGAGGTTGTCTCTGCTGTTGGGAGCTGTGAGAAACCTAAGAGAAGTAAGAAATACTGTTTCCGATGCCGTCAACGCTGCCGCTATGACGCCACAACCTGCACCGAGGCCCGGGGAGCCGCTTGTGAACTGAACGAATCAGCACCCAGCCTGCTCTGCAGCTCCGACAACGCCTGCCGACGCCGGCAGTGATCGCCCGTGCCCAACGCCAGCGCTTGCATCGACTCCATCTTCGCCAGCGCCTGCATCTTGTTATCGCGGCACCGATAACGACCGGGAGTGACTCGAGGAACTTGCCGACGTCGCATCATCACCGGAGCCGACATCGGCCATCTTCGATGCCGTGCATCATCACCAACATCGTTTGCAAGGTACTGTTTGTTTGGCAGCGCTGTACTATGGATTTCGTACTGTCCTGTTGTCATGATAGCCCCAGTTGGTGCTATTTGATTTCTACAAGCTTATTTTTGCAACATCCTTTTTAAACATTTTACTGAGTATCTGTATGTTGGATTTTTGTCGTTTTGGTTAGCTTAGATAAAGATACTTTATTTTTCTAAACTGATGTGGTGTCCATTTGTCAATCAATCAATCAGGGAATTGTAAGTGTTCTACTCACCTGTGAGGGTCTCAAGGCGCTGAGGGGGGGTCCGCAGTTCTGTTTAGCCGAAGAGGCAGGTTTTGAGGGTCTTCCTGAAGGTGTTCAAGGAGGGGACGCAGCTGATGTCTGCCGATAGCTCATTCCAGGTCTTGGCTGCAATGTGAGAGAAGGATCTTTCACCTGCTCTGTGGATGCGTGGGGTTTCGGTCAGTGCAAGGTTGGAAGATCTGAGGTTTCTTTTGGGTACGTGGAAGCTGATTCTGTCATTGAGGTATTTGGGTCCGTTGTTGTGTAGGCATTTGTAGGCGTGAGTGAGGATTTTGAAAGTGACTCTTTTCTACACGGGGAGCCAGTGGAGACTTTGTAGGTGTTGGCTGATGTGTTTGTTCTGGGATGCCAAGGACGAGTCTGGCGGTGGTGTTCTGTATCGTCTGGAGTTTGCAGAGTAGGGACTTGTTGATGCCGGCGTAGAGTGCGTTTCCATAGTTTAGTCTGCTGGTGATGAGTGCGTGGGTGACTGTCTTCCTTGACTCGGGGGGGATCCACTTGAAGGTCTTGCAGAGGATGCTGAGGGTGTTGAAGCAGCTGGAGGTGACAGTGTTGACCTGTCGGTTCATGGTGAGTGATGAGTCAAGTACGATGCCGAGGTTCTTGGCCTGGTCTGAGGGGGTAGGTGGGCTTCCGAGAGCAGTCAGCCACCAGGTGCTGTCCCATGCAGAAGGAGTGGTACTGAGGGCGAGGACTTCTGTCTTCTCGGCGTTGAGCATCAGGCAGCTGTTGGTCATCCAGACTGCGACGTCTTGCATTCCTTTCTGGAAGTTGAGTTTGGCAGTGGTGGGGTCTTTGGTGAGGGAGAGGATGAGCTGGGTGTCGTCGGCGTAGTATACGATGTTGAGGCCGTGTTGTCAGACGATGGCTGTGAGGGGGGCTATGTAGATGTTGAAGAGGGTGTGTCTCAGTGATGAACTCTGTGGGACTCCGCAGGTGATTTTTGTGGGGTCGGAGAGGAAGGGTGGGAATTCTTTGGCTTCTTCCGGTGAGGAATGATCGGATCCAGTCCAGGGCTGTTCCTTGTATGCCTGCGTCATGTAGTCTGGTGACTAGTGTGCATTGGGAGACGGTGTCGAAGGCTGCTGATAGGTCGAGTAGGATAAGGGCTGCAGAGTGGCCTTGGTCCAGGAGGGTGCGGATGTCATCTGTGGCGGCGAGTAGGGCGGTCTCTATGCTGTGGTTGCTTCGGAATCCAGATTGGGACAGGTCGAGTACAGCGTTCTCTTCAATGAATCATGTCAGTTTCCTGTTGACTGTTTTCTCTGCAACTTTGGCTGCGAAGGGGAGGAGCGAGATGGGCCGATAGTTCTTGAGGTCGGTGGGATCAGCTGTGGGCTTCTTGAGCAGGGGTCTGACTTCTGCGCGCTTCCAGTCGTCTGGGAAGGTGCCTGTTTTGAAGGTTGTGTTGATGGTGTGTTGTAGTTCCGATTCAATGGCAGCTGCAGCTCTGTGGTAGATGTGAAGGGGGGCAGGGGTTGGTGGGGGCCCCGAATGGATGCTTTTCATGGTCGAGGCGGTGTCTTCCGCCATGATCGGTGTCCAGTTGGAGATGGTGGGCTGGCTCATGCTTCTGGGGGGCGGGGGACCGTCTGTGGTGCCTGGTGGATGGTTGATGAAGTTGTCATAGAGGTTTTTGATCTTGAGGTGGAAATAGGTTCCAAGCTTGTCGCAGAGGTCTTGGGACGGGGTGATGTCTGTGGCTTCGCTGCATGGGTTGGTGAATTCTTGAATGACACTGAAAAGTTCCATGGAGTTGGTGGAGTTGGCCAGGATTTTGTTGTGGATGAAGTTCCTATTGGTGGCTCTGATCTGGTTGTGGTAGTCCGTCATGGCGTCCTTCTAGGTGGTGCGGTTTTCGGTTGTCTTGGTGTTTCTCCAGTTCTTCTCCAGGCGTCTGCAGGTGCGTCTGGCTTCTTAGAGAGCGGTGGTGAACCAGGCGGCTTTCCTGGGGCGTTGTCTGTCGGGGTTGCGTAGCGGGGCAAGCTCGTCCGTGCAGTTGGAGATCCAGGTGTGGAGTTCTCTGGCTATGTCGTTTGCGTCGGGTGCCCAGGTGTGGTTGTCTCGGGTGAGGGTGGAGTTAAGCTGCTCGTCGGTAACCTTGCTCCAGTTTCTTCATGGCGGGCGTGGGGCTGGTTTGGGTGCCTTGGATTTGTTGATGGGGAAGTGTACGCAGTGGTGGTCGGTCCATGGCAGCTGCGTTGTGTGGCTGAATTGGGCGCTGTTTCCTGAGTGAAGATGGGGTCAAGGGTGTGTCCTGTTCTGTGGATCGGTGTGTTGACGAGTTGTTTAAGTCCGATGATGGCGAGGTTGTCACGAAGGATAGTGGAGTTTGGGTCGCTGGGGTTGTGGAGGTGGAAGTTCAGGTCTCCAATGAGTATGTAGTTTGTTGAGGCGATGGCGTGAGGTGCGATGAAGTCGGTAATGGTGGTGGCGAAGGGTGTTTGGGGGACGGGGGGTCTTTAGACGAGGGTTCCTCAGAGTGTGGCTTTGGGGGTGGTCAGGATCTGAAAGTGCAGGTGTTCGGCGGAGGGGAAGGTTTCGCTGGAGGTGGCGAGGCAGAGGGTGCTCTTGTGGGCGATGGCGAGGCCCCCTCCTGGTTGGTTGGGGCGGTCTTTCCTCTGGATCTTGTATCCGTCTGGGATTGCGGTGCTGATGTCAGAGGCGGAGGATGCGTTGGTCCAGGTCTCTGTGAAGAAGGCGATGTCAGGCAAGAGAGAGTCGAGTAGGTTCCAGATTTCCATGGCTTGTTTGTGTATGGAGCGTACGTTGAAGAGGATGCATTTTAGGGTGTCGCCGGCGCTGGCGTCAGCGGTGTTGGAGGCCGGGGTGGCGGTGAGGGTCTGGCGGCAGTGGAGGCAGTGGCGGCAGAAGAACTGGCCGTGGGTCGTGTTCGGTGAAGCCTGTTGGCATTCTCCAAGTCTTCTAGGGCTAAGTGCGATGAGGGTGGTGGTGTCATAGCGATGGGTAGTTGGAGGTCCAGGGTTCCTGGCGCTGGCCGCGGTCGGGTCGTGGACGGGCACAGACGGGCTTGCCTTTGACGCGCCGGCGGCGCGCCACCATTAAGTAGGAGAGGTGGGAGGGAGGAGAGGCTGGGAGGTGGGAGCGAGGGAATTCCAGGGGGGAGGGGCCGCAGGGGCAGCGAAAGGTGAAAGGAACAGGCAGGCACCAGAAAATAAAAACAGGGGTGGAATTAGAGCAAGACACAGATGGGCACAATAACAGTGGCACAACAGGGAAAATTTAAGAAAAAAAATGGCTGCGAAATGTTATGTTGGTTGCTGCCTGCCACCATAACATTTCGCAGCCATTTTTTTGCAGTTGGAGCGGGCAGCAGGCGCAGGAGTGGGCAACTGCCTCGAACCTCCCAAGGAGGAGGTCGGGGTCTGGAGGCACAGTGGAGCTGCGGGGAGAGAGTGGAGCTGACCTAGGGTGAGTAACACTCACTGTGTTACTGTGAGTGTTGGTACAAATACTTTACACATTGCCTTTGGGATAAACCAGTCTGCTCGTACCAAGCTACCAAGGGGGTGAGCAGGGGTTATCTAAAGTGTGTATCCCCCTTACCCTGACTAGAAGTAAGGGTCCCTATTTGGACAAAGGTACCTACCTCTGCCAACTAGAGACCCCTATTTCTAACAGTACTTTTGCACCAAAATATGTTTGTGCACCTAAAAGTAAGTTTTTATTTCTACTAAATGTGTTTTCAACCTTTTTCTGTACTCCTGCTAATGTAGCACCACCAATGTGTTTGCACCTAAATGTGTTTCGGAACAAGGGTGATTTGATGCTAAAATTGTTTTTACACTCCTTTTAATTTTATGCAAGGGTGATTTTGCACTTAAATGTATTTTTCCCAAATGTGATTTTGGACCTCATGTAATTATGCACTTAAACATGATTTTTGTTCCCAGTATGTTCATACCCTCATTTATGTTGGAACAAAATGTGACGTGCTCCAGAGGTGTTGCCACACTTCTGATGTTTTTTCACTATCGTTTATAATACATCTAAATGTGGTTTTGCACCTAAACATGATGCCATTTTCCTGCTAACTTTGCACAATGGTCGATTTACACCTAAATGAAATATCGCTCACTTATGAGATGGAGGAAGCGTGGTCAACTCTATAAACTACTGGTCGAAGACGGCGTAGTGTCCAAAGCACATTATTGGAAGCTTCCAGTCTAAGATGAAGTTTGAGACTTTCCAAATATGTCTACTCCTATTTCAAATCATATTCAAGGGAAACGAACACAAGAGGAAGATACATCATAATGCATTTTTTGCCTATTTTTCATCACTTTTGTTGTCCACTTGTTCCCTGTTTTTATCTCTGTTTCTTTGTTTTCACTTGAATCCTTCTCCTGGATTCCTTGGCTGGGCTCTTCTCTTTCCTTCAAGTTGGTTTTTCTGCCTGGCTTATCTACTGCAACATAAATCTCCATCGTCAATCAAGCATTATCGGATTGCCAAGGAGATTTTGCACTCTTATGTCTTTTTCTTCCACTTAAGGAGTAAGCCGAAACCTTTCACTTTTATTATTCTGTGCAGAAGGACAGCTTGTCTTCTGGGAGGAGTCTTTCCTTCCTTGGGCAATCAACAAACCTTCACTGTGTCTACTCCATGAACATACCGATCCTGTGGCCTAAATTTGTTTGATGGGATTTTATTATGGCCACTGTCGAGATGGGAATGCCCTCTGCGTGGTCTACTGTCATGTTTCCTTGCCTTGAGTGTCTGACTAAGAGAATTTGGAAGTATGTTTTTTTATTTTGCCCTAGCCTCACACCTTGGCATGCGCAATGTCCTGGACCTTTCCTGCGACATGGACGATCATACCATCCATGGCCTCATTGCAATGGCAGTGCATTACTGTCCTATCTTGGGTTTAGTACATAGAGCACTGGTGGCTGAATACCATGTTATGTGGATCCATAGTTGTGACCAGATCTTTTTATCTGTATAACTAGAGTGAAGTTCTACTGGCTCACTCATGTACACCTCTACTTCTGTGCATAAACCCAGGCCCTAGCACTAACATTGCAAGTGTATGTTTTGCGTGTTTGTGTAAGTGGCCTGCATGTTACATGCAGTGTGTGCCACAGGCTTGACCGCACACCTCTGGGTTGGTCGCGCAGTGAATAACCTAGAAGTGTGGGCAAGGGCCAAGGCATGGGACATGGTCTAGTGTTGTCACAGTCCCTTGTTCCCAGCAGGACTCCTCGGATGCAGCAGTATAAAGGCTGCACCCGGAAGCCCTACAAGAAGCCCACAAATGTTGTGCCTACCTTTACTTTTGGTTCACTGCTTACCTAAATGCTCGGAGAACTCTGCCAGCAATTGTTGGAAACTCTCCGGCCACTTCGTTCTTCACACCACATGTGCTAGCTTTTTTGGAATACCTTTTCCACGGACATCTTCTCAGGAAACCTGGAAAACAAAAAGGGTACAAGAGAAAACGGACCAACAGCTGACTGTTCTTCTTTGTTGGTCAGGTGCATGCTTATATTGTCCATTGGATGTCTGAAAACTCACCTTCTCGTGCTGTGATTGGGTGAGCCTTTCGGAGGTTGAATATTTTCTCTGCTGACAGAAGCAAAACACTGTTATACTCTCTCTTGCTACGGTGGTAAAGTTAACTCTATTATTTTGTTGCTATTTTTTAGTGACCCTTGGAATCATAACTTATTTGATAGATAAATATATACATACATACATTGGGTTTATTTTGCAACTGGTAGGGGGTACGGATTCTCTAATACCATATCTTTTTGGGTCTACGTTGAACTATACTGTTATTTAAGAGGTAGTGATTAGTAGGTCTATTTAATTTTGGGATGTGCCTGCGCAGTACATACATTTACTGTTTCTTGTTCACTTCCCTTTGGAGCTCTTGCACATGCCAGGTCCTACGTGATTCACAATGGTGGGAAAGTATTAGGTAAGAATTTATACTTAATATTCAACCCTATGCCATTATACCTGTATATGATAAGTACTAAATTCACATACTATGTATTCATTACAAACAAAAATATCGGCAACCCGCAGGACTCGGGCGGCTACATTAAGGGATCCCAAGTATACCATCCTTTTGTTTTTTTCCACCTCCCCTTTTCCCCGAGACACTGTTCTCACCTGGAGGTTGTCCTATTTCTCATGTGATTACAGGGTCCTGGTGGCCTAGGGAATTTGCTTCTGACATTAACATTTCGCTCCCACAAGATAGCACAACGACATTCGATGTGGTTGTGATTGAACGTTACAGTGTGTGTATGAGTGAGCCAGAGTTATTGAAGGCCATGGAATCCATTTTGGATGCCAATGGCTTTGTGCACAAAATGGAGGTGAGGTTGTTTTCCCAAACAGTTGAAGTGTATTACTGACATACCTCACGCAGCAGGTAGGAGATCTAGATACTGAAGTGGTGTGGGAGGGCGGATTTGATAAACAGGCGAGGAGGCCGAATATATTTCCCAAAAACACGTTGTTTATTATCAGAAAGTGATTTTTGAATTTGTTCAGAGTATACGTCTTCCTGTTCTTCTCCAGATTCACTCTGGGTTGAGCTGGACGGGGCGTTCGAGGTAGATGTTCTGGGCTCCTCCTTTGGTCTTGATGGTGTATCCCCGGAGGCTCATAGAATAGGAGAGAAAAGGGAGCCGTCAGGTACTCTGTTTAATTAGGAATTCAGTCTCTTCCAGTCACCACACCGGGAAGTGATTAAAGGTCGGTAGAGAGGGTGTGCCTAGGGATAACCTTACGATATGGTGATTTCTAAGAGGGGGAACGAAAAACGTCTTATGGTTCTGAGGTGGGACACATGCCGAAGAATGGAAAGAGAAATGAAAGTTATAGTGCTCTCTGTCGGCATCGGTGCATAGAAATGCCACAATTAAAGAGGAGAACCCAAAATAAAACGTTTCACCGGACAAAGATCTCTGCAACTCGAAGCCTGTCGATGCGCTACCCGTGCCCTTCACCCGATACACCTCCCACTCACCCTCCCCCTTGTCCCCTGAGGCGTTAGGACTCACCGGCTCCGCCGCAACTCTCCTGAGTTGCGGCCACTCTCCAGCCTCCTCCGGTGGGCACCACCACTCCTCAGTCCACTGTTCGTTATGATCCTCGTCTTTTTCCCGGTCGTCCTCAGCCTCCGCGTCTTCCTGTGTCTCCGCGTCGTTCTCGCCAGGTATTCCGAAGTCTCTGCTCTCCTTCACTCGTACTGCTTCACCGCCATTGGTCACCACCCCCTCCTTCCTGATTTGTCCTCCTTTCATTGGGACAGGAGAATCCCTTCCGGGTTCATCTCCGCCCCCTTCCGGTGTCTTCTCGTAGTCTCTCTGTGAAGAGACAGCATACGGGATCGTTGTTTTTTGTCGGCTCGATTCCTCCTTCCACTCCCAGGATGCATTCTGTTGACCCAGGACGCCGGAGTGTTCTTTCCAGGGTGACCCGAAGGTAAGCCCTGCGTCGTCCTCCTAACATCCCCTTTCCCTTGCTGTATTTCTACTGGGGTTCTGAACTTGGGGAAACCTCGACAGGTAATCTACATTTCCCTGTTCGCTGCCCTTCCGATGTTTAGTTTGGAATCGATAGGGTTGAAGTGACAAAAACCATCTCAACATTACCTTTATTCCTAGCTAGCCATTCTAGAGGGGCATGATCCGTGTATAAGGTAAATTCCCGGCCCTCGAGATAATATCGCAGTGTGTCTATTGCCCACTTGATGGCTAAAGCCTCTTTCTCTATGGTAGCATAATTTTTCTCTCTGGGAAAAAGCTTATATATATATATAGGATAGGTCTTTCGCCCTGGGGTGTTTCTTGTGACAAGACAGCTCCTATTCCTTGTTCTGATGCGTCGGTTTGAAGGACAAAGGGTAAAGAATAGTCAGGACGAACTAAAACTGTTTCAGATGTGAGAGACGTTTTCAAAGACTCAAAGGCCCATACTATTTCCCTAGTAGGGTGTCTTAATATTTCCTCTGTCTTGACGGTTTTCTGGAGCAAGTTAGTCAAAGGGTCTGCAATTTGGGAGAACCTTGGAATAAACCGACGATAGTACCCGAGTAATCCCAGGAAAGCCCGGAGATCTTTTTTGGTTTGAGGTAACGGTATCTGTGAAATGGCAGCTAGTTTAGAGGTTTGGGGTCTTATCACTCCCTCTCCTAACAGATATCCGAGATATCGAATGGTTTGGGCCGCTAGATGGCTCTTAGCAGGATTACTTTTGAGGCCATATCGCCCTAAGCTTTGTATGACCTGGAAGAGATGTTGTTCCCAGGTATCACTATATATGATTATGTCATCAATATATGCCCCAGCATATCTCTCATGAGGTTGTAGTATTACATTCATAGCTCTCTGAAACGTGGCTGGAGCTCCGTGTAATCCAAAAGGTAGTACTTTGAACTGGTATAATCCATCAGGAGTAGAGAAGGCTGTCTTCTCTCTGTCTCGTTCTCTGAGGGGTATCTGCCAATACCCTTTGCACAGATCCAATGTACTGATATACTTGGTCTTCCCTATTCTCTCAACCATTTCGTCCACTCTGGGAAGGTGGTATGTGTCGAATTCCGAGATTTTATTGACTTCTCTGAAGTCAATACAAAACCGCACTGAGCCATCTGGCTTCGGTACAAGGACAATGGGTGAATTCCATTCACTTATAGAGGGCTCGATTATGTCCATCTGCAACATCTTTTGTATTTCATCTTTAATGGTTTGGCGACGAGCCTCAGGGATACGTTAGGGCCTAAGGCGTACCCGTTTCCCCGGGGTTGTTTTTATAGCATGTTCCAAGAGAGTGGTCCTACCAGGGGATGAGGAAAATACATCCTGTATCGGACTTAGTACTTTTATCAGATTACCTAACAGGTCAGGTGGAAGACCGGTATCTATACACTGGTAATATAAGGGAGCGGATGCTTCCGCCGTGTTTACATCCGCGGGTACGGGCCCTCCCATTTCTTTAATAAATTCACATGATAAATCTGAGAGACATGTCTCGTTGGATCGGTCTCAACCCGGTAGGTCACAGGAGAGACCTTTTTAGTGATAGTGTACGGACCTTGCCATTGCCCCAATAATTAATGATCTTACAAAGCCATCATTAGTAACACTGAATCCCCTATTTCAAAACTTCTGACCTTAGTCCCCTTGTCATATTGTCCTTTCTGTGTTATCTGGGCTTCCTCTAAGTTATTCCTTACAATTGTCCTTATTTGACCTAGGTGGGTACGTAGATTAGAAACGTATTCTGTCAGTGGCCTGACATCATTTGGTTCTGTTTCCCATCTCTCTTGGGCCATCTCTAGAAAGGTACGTGGTTTATGTCCATATAGCAGTTCAAAGGGGGAGTACCCTGTGCTCTTTTGTTCTTTACACCTGATGGCAAATAAGGCTAGAGGCAACATGTCCTCCCATTTTCTGGTCTCTAAGGCTAGGAGTTTCTTGAGGGTGTCTTTAATAGTGGCATTATACCTTTCAACTAATCCATCCGTTTGCGGATGATAGGCAGCTGTCCTGATTTGCTTCACCCCTAACAGAGCACAGACTTGTTTCATTAATCTAGACATAAAGGGAGTCCCTTGGTCAGTCAGAATCTCTTTTGGGAACCCCACCCTGGAAAACACTGTTATCATGGCTTTAGCTAAGTTAGAGGCATCAGGTCTACGTAAAGGTATGGCTTCGGGAAACCTGGTAGCGTAATCCACCAAAACCAGAACATAACGACATCCACTGCGGGATGGCAACAAAGGGCCTATTATGTCCATACCTATCCTACTAAAAGGTTCGCTTATGATGGGTAGGGGTTGGAGGAGTGCTCTGGGAGGACGGTATCTATTGTTTCTTTGGCACATCGGGCATTCTCTGCAGTATTTCTTTACATGCTGTTATATGCCGGGCCAATAAAACCGTTCTATAATCTGTTTTTCGGTTTTCTCCACCTAAAAATGTCCTCCCAATAAGTGACTGTGGGCTAGATACAACACTTTATCCCTGAATGGACCAGGTATCAATAACTGGGGGTTCTGAGTAGGGCTCCCTTTCCTGTACAATAGTCCCTGGTTCTTAAAAAAATACGGACATACATGTTGGAGGTCTTCGTTCTCTAAGGCCTTATTCCATGCCTCTTGTAGTAGTGGATCTTCTCGTTGTGCCGCATGGAAACTTCTGTCGGTTTCCCATGGATTCTCATCTTGTATAATCGGTAGAACCAACGAGCTATTGCCCTTCTCTGCCCTCCTTTGTTTCCTGCTCTTCTTGATTTTTGACGGTGGCCAGTCCTTATCGGTATCCTGTGAAAAAGGCGCTGTGGCTCACTATTCTTCTTCTTCAGGTTTGTTGCCATGTAACAATTGAGATAACTTTGGATAATCGTTCCCAAGTATAGCTTGCTCGGGTAATCGTGGAATGAGTCCCACGGTTAAAGTGGTTCCTGGATCTTGGGCGTGTTGTAGCTGTACCTGTGCTGTGGGATATGGTTTGGTATCACCATGAACACACCGTATGGCTACGGTTCCATCAATTTGGCCGAGGCTCGACCCCAGGTCTTGAGGTCGAATCACACTGTGGAGGCACCCTGTATCCGCCAGGGCTGTCATGGGCTGTCCATTCACGGATACCGTACAACGATATGGTGGGGGGTTTCTTTCTGATGGGAAGCAATAGTAGTTGAGAGCCATACCGATCTCCATGGGTTCTTCTTTTTGAGGACAGAACCGGGCAATATGTCCCATCCCACCACATTGGAAACATTGAGGACCCGTAGCTGGTGGTCTGATAACAGGGTTCCCAGGAATTATGGTAACTGGTTCGGGCTTCTTCACTAAAGGTGGACGGGGCTGACGATGTACTCCCGGGCCTCCCGTCTTTCCTGTGGACTCCTCTCGCCCCTTGTGTATCTCCTGGGCCCTGTTGTAGGCACTGGCAATTTCTACGGCGGTTTCGAGGGTTAAATTAGCTTGTTGTCGCACCCACCTCTTAATGGGTGGATGAAGTGAGGACAGATATTGTTCCAAATAGATATAGGCCATGATTCCATCTTTATCTGTAGTGGTGGGTTTTAACCAGCGATCAGCCATATCTTTTACCCTAAAATACAAAGCTCTAGGGGTCTCTTGGGGTCCTTCCTTCATCTGTTGTAGCTTCAGTCGGTAGGTCTCGTCGTCTACCCCCAACCTTTCCATAATGCACCGTTTTATGTCGGCATACGGTACCACCCCCTGAACTGTGGCTGCCTGGTATGCCGCCTGCAAGTCCCCAGACAGATGAGGTCCCAGATATTGGCCCCATTTATCCGGTGGCCATGATGCGGCAGTGGCCATCCTCTCGAAATTATTGAAAAAATAATCAGGGTCTTCTCCGCTCACGTAGCGTTGTAGGACCACAGAAGGAAGGGTGGTGGGTCCTCTCTGATGTCCAAGAGCCTCGGAAATCTTATCCATAGCTGCTCCATGGGTCTGACTCTGTCCTGTGAGTACTTGTTGCAGCTTTCCCCGATCTTCTTCGACTACTGTCAAGAAGCGTTCCATCACCTTCCCCAGGTGTGCCTGGTTTTCCGCCATTTTAGCTAATGCAGCCTCCATGTCGCCTTTCAATCCCACTTCTGACACCACTTGTGGGAGGGCGGGTTTGATAAACAGGCGAGGAGGCCGAATATATTTCCCAAAAACACGTTGTTTATTATCAGAAAGTGATTTTTGAATTTGTTCAGAGTATATGTCTTCCTGTTCTTCTCCAGATTCGCTCTGGGTTGAGCTGGACGGGGCGTTCGAGGTAGATGTTCTGGGCTCCTCCTCGGTCTTGATGGTGTGTCCCCGGAGGCTCATAGAATAGGAGAGAAAAGGGAGCCGTCAGGTCCTCTGTTTAATTAGGAATTCAGTCTGTTCCAGTCACCACACCGGGAAGTGATTAAAGGTCGGTAGAGAGGGTGTGCCTAGGGATAACGTTACGATATGGGGATTTCTAAGAGGGGGAAAGAAAAACGTCTTATGGTTCTGAGGTGGGACACATGCCGAAGAAGGGAAAGAGAAATGAAAGTTATAGTGCTCTCTGTCGGCATCGGTGCATAGAAATGCCACAATTAAAGAGGAAAACCCAAAATAAAACGTTTCACCGGACAAAGACCTCTGCAACTCGAAGCCTGTCGATGCGCTACCCACGGTACACCTTCCTCCTCCCGCTCACCCTCCCCCTTGTCCCCTGAGGCGTTAGGACTCACCGGCTCGGCCGCAACTCTCCTGAGTTGCGGCCGCTCTCCAGCCTCCTCCGGTGGGCACCACCACTCCTCAGTCCACTGTTCGTTATGATCCCCGTCTTCTTCCCGGTCGTCCTCAGCCTCCGCGTCTTCCTGGGTCTCCGCGTCGTTCTCGCCGGGTATTCTGAAGTCTCTGCTCTCCTTCACTCGTACTGCTTCACCGCCATTGGTCACCACCCCCTCCTTCCTGTTTTGTCCTCCTTTCATTGGGACAGGAGAATCCCTTCCGGGTTCATCTCCGCCCCCTTCCGGTGTCTTCTCGTAGTCTCTCTGTGAAGAGACAGCATACGGGATCGTTGGTTGTTGTCGGCTCGATTCCTCCTTCCACTCCCAGGATGCATTCTGTTGACCCAGGACGCCGGAGTGTTCTTTCCAGGGTGACCCAAAGGTAAGCCCTGCGTCGTCCTCCTCACAAGTGGGAAGTGAGGAGACAAGGCCCTTTAGAAATTCATTTTGGTATTTTGCTGAAAGGTGCTGGTGATTAGTCTTCGTGTAGCACTGCCATTTGGTAGATGGTGGGGACGAGGGGTGGGATTGCGGTATCTTGCAGTTGCTCAAGGTGAAAGACTCCGTTTACATGAATGTTGAATGTGACTTATGACAGCCAGGAGAACATAGTTGTAAGTGCTGCTGGATAAAGACTACCCTGATGTGAGAAGCATCACTCTACACAACATCTGTATCTGGAAAGCAGCAAGTAGAGGACACTTGAAAGGAGAACAAGGGTGACACTAACCCACTTGTGGTTTTGGTTCACTTTGCTACATGACCAAGGAAGGGAGTGCTCCTCCTTGTACTCAGAGAACTTCTGTGAAGTCAGAGCTTGTGTCTGACATTCAACTTTCCAGGGCTTAAGTAATATCACCCTTAGTATTGACTTGCTGGCAAAGCTGTTCATCTGACCTGAGGTGCCTAGAAGTCAACCTGGCAGCTAAGGTAGGGAAGGAGCCTGCAAATCCTGCATAAGGTGTGACTATCCAGGAGGAGCCAGAAGCAGTGGGAACTTTAGGCTGGTACGATTGGTGAAAGGTAGGAAGAAGGAGGAGAGCAATCAGTGTGCCCCAGGTGTTGTTGGGAAGCAGACTCTGAGTGGTGGTTCCAGTTGGGAACCAAAGGTGGTTATGCTGCTGTGACAAGAGAACTGTGACTTAGCCCATGCTGCTGTAACCAGAGACGTGTGAGAGTGGCTCATCCCATTCCGCTGTGACCAAGAAGTGGGGCTGTGGTTCATTTGTACCCCTATGATCCAGAGACTGGCACTGCTCACTTGACCCTTCAAACATTTACCACACCAGGAGGTCAGCCATCAAATGACCTGACCAGTGGGGTTACTGCGACTCCAGTTTATCTGAAATTCCTTGTTGGTGTGCCTGAGATGTCGGCTCCTGTCGGTGCCCTGCACAATAAATTCAACCCAGCGAAAGGAATCTGTGCCTGATTAGAAAGTACACTCTAATCCAGAAGTGACAGAGAGATGTGTGCTCTCACCAACTGTATGCCAGACTTGAACCTGAACTTCAGAGATCTGTACGGTAGTGAGATACCAAAGAGCAATGAGAACTGTGATAAAATGAGTGCAGTAAACATGATAGAGAGGGGTAATCTGCACCTGAACCTTGATTCATGCTAATAGAGACATTGTTAAGTGAGGAGACAAGGCCCTTTAGAAATTCATTTTGGTATTTTGCTGAAAGGTGCTGGTGATTAGTCTTCGTGTAGCACTGCCATTTGGTAGATGGTGGGGACGAGGGGTGGGATTGCGGTATCTTGCAGTTGCTCAAGGTGAAAGACTCCGTTTACATGAATGTTGAATGTGACTTATGACAGCCAGGAGAACATAGTTGTAAGTGCTGCTGGATAAAGACTACCCTGATGTGAGAAGCATCACTCTACACAACATCTGTATCTGGAAAGCAGCAAGTAGAGGACACTTGAAAGGAGAACAAGGGTGACACTGACCCACTTGTGGTTTTGGTTCACTTTGCTACATGACCAAGGAAGGGAGTGCTCCTCCTTGTACTCAGAGAACTTCTGTGAAGTCAGAGCTTGTGTCTGACATTCAACTTTCCAGGGCTTAAGTAATATCACCCTTAGTATTGACTTGCTGGCAAAGCTGTTCATCTGACCTGAGGTGCCTAGAAGTCAACCTGGCAGCTAAGGTAGGGAAGGAGCCTGCAAATCCTGCATAAGGTGTGACTATCCAGGAGGAGCCAGAAGCAGTGGGAACTTTAGGCTGGTACGATTGGTGAAAGGTAGGAAGAAGGAGGAGAGCAATCAGTGTGCCCCAGGTGTTGTTGGGAAGCAGACTCTGAGTGGTGGTTCCAGTTGGGAACCAAAGGTGGTTATGCTGCTGTGACAAGAGAACTGTGACTTAGCCCATGCTGCTGTAACCAGAGACGTGTGAGAGTGGCTCATCCCATTCCGCTGTGACCAAGAAGTGGGGCTGTGGTTCATTTGTACCCCTATGATCCAGAGACTGGCACTGCTCACTTGACCCTTCAAACATTTACCACACCAGGAGGTCAGCCATCAAATGACCTGACCAGTGGGGTTACTGCGACTCCAGTTTATCTGAAATTCCTTGTTGGTGTGCCTGAGATGTCGGCTCCTGTCGGTGCCCTGCACAATAAAATCAACCCAGCGAAAGGAATCTGTGCCTGATTAGAAAGTACACTCTAATCCAGAAGTGACAGAGAGATGTGTGCTCTCACCAACTGTATGCCAGACTTGAACCTGAACTTCAGAGATCTGTACGGTAGTGAGATACCAAAGAGCAATGAGAACTGTGATAAAATGAGTGCAGTAAACATGATAGGGAGGGGTAATCTGCACCTGAACCTTGATTCATGCTAATAGAGACATTGTTAAAGAGAGAGTGCTGTCCCCTTGCAGTAGAGTGAAGAGAGGGTTGCAGACAAAGGCACAGAAGCTCCAGCACCCAGTAAACTAAGTTTTACCTGTTCACTATTACTTGTGTGATGTCTACTTTTTGTGTGAAATAAAATACTTTCCTTTTATAAAGCAAAGCACTGGATTCAGCAGTCAGTTATTAAGCTGCTGGGTGATTGTTGAGTTCTGTGCTTGAGCACCCCCGAGACTACCTGAAATGCATGTGAATGCTCACCATCACTGATAGTCAAGTGTTGAAGGGATTATTCTTGGCTCAGTTTATATATACATATTAGGGTTGAGCCAAAGTCAAGCAACCACAAACCCCACGTTTGAAGCTCTGTGGCTCTTGCTTCCCCTGTGACACCCAAACATAGATTGACAGCCACCAAATCAAAAACAAAAAAAGCTTTGTAACAGGCCAGTCTCCAGGATACACTCACCAGCACCTCAAAGATGATATCCCCATGGCCTATGAATAAATTAATCAAATGGATATATAAAGCGCATGACTACCTGGACTGGGTGTCCTTGCTCTGTTCTTAGAAGAAAACAAAATATAGTCAGAGCCAGATATTTATTTCTACTAAAACCTACCCTATAACAAAATCCTTTATGTGAAAAATGTTTCATGTCACAATAGACAGAAATACAAGCGTCATAATGCCCTGTATGGAAATGCCATACCTCCTGATTATGACACCTCTAGCTCCACTTCCTCTACCCCCATTTCCATTTCATCACCCATTCACCACGTGTGGGATAAAACCAGATAGCAGGGATGATCCCCGAGAAAAGTGAAGTTTAGATAGACCACTTGAGAGGCCAAAGACTAAGCCCTGGCCAACTTGTTACTGACCTCAGTACAAACATATTTCTCTTACAATCTCCAACGTGAACATCTTGACATCAAACTAAAGCTAGCTAGTCGTTGTGAGATGATGTAAGTTCTGCAAACTGCACTCTCTTCTCTCTATCCTGTACGCACTCTCCTTGTTCTGATAACTCAACTCGGTTACATCTCATTTGACTGATGTAATCCAGAAGAGCCCAATGTGCACACCAACTCCAATGCCTCAAATACCTATTACCACACTGCATACAACACCTCTGAATCTGTATGATCACAGATCCCACTACCCTCCATGCTACCCTCTTCAGAAAAACAAATCCTAGACAGAATCAAAGATCAATAGGCCCAAGCAATATCCGAAGAAATACCTCCATTCAACTCTGTGATCCTTCTCCCACACACCACATCAAATCTGCTCTCCGCAGATGTAGCTGCAGTCTCTAATGTAATGTCCATAACTTCCTTCATTCAGGAAGGTGACCGTGACCCTGTTTCCCTCAAAGAAATCTGGTCCAGCTCATCCCCCACATCTCTATCTTACAACTGAGCTTCAACACTCTTCACTTCAACATAACAGCCAACAAGAATGGTGTGTGGAGGCGGTTGTCTTTACCATGACGAGTCCCTTAAATGCAAATTCAATGAACTCATCATTCTTCCATTGGCTCCAAATGGAGATTACAGACACCACACCTTAATGCTTATGCTAACACGATCTACTGGCACAAGAGTGTGCTGTTCCTCGAGGTCTGTTTAGAAAATGAAGACTCTGCATAGAAAAATATTTTTATTGGGAAGAAGGAAAAGTAACCAAACATTATTTTTCAAAAATGTTAATTTTACTAAAACTAAGAAACTGGATCCTAAGCAATTAATAAATTCCACACAGGCGAGGATCGGCAAAACAAACATATGGCACAAATGTATCAGCATACCACAAAAGTCCATACAGGTGTTAAAACTCAAAGAAAAATCACTCGTAAACATGAGAAATTTGTGAGGAGGAGATAGCCATAAATCTCCACAATGCCTAGAATGAAAGACTTCTCCACGAACCATGCCCTTTGTGTGCGGTCACAAGCACTTGTTATAAGATGAATTCCATGGTACCTAAGTATGGGATTAAGGACCATATATTGGAGCATACAAATGTGACATTGGCAATTTTTGGACTTAATTGTATTTTTGCATGTCTGACAAAAACATATTATTGGCCTAGTGTTTGTGAAGTTGTTAATGCCGGCTACATAACATTATAATCGAAACAGCAACTAACATTCCTCGTAAAGTGTCAGTCTTGAGAAGTATGAAAAATCTCAAAAGTTGAAACATAGTCAAGGACATGATTTTCTTGACAACTGGAATCGCTACAGCTAGTATCCCGTAGAGCAAACACGAGGGCCACTAAGGTCAGGCGCAGTCTTTGCCAGAGTTTTGGGCTGCGCGGTGTTTTAAATAGTTAAGAGCGGAAGAATTGCTGTTTTACCAACTTACATGGTGGTAATTGGTTGCATCTCTCAGGGATGGTTGAGGCCTGCGTAAGCTAAAATGTAGCAACAATCAGTAGAACCTACCAGGGCCGGACTGGGAACCGAAAGTGGCCCTGGTAAACTGCTCGGGCGGCCCCCCTGAGGGGCATGGGGGGGGTGCGGCCGAGCTGTTTGCTAGGGCCGGTTTCCGCCGATCTTGTTACAGGGGGCCGATATTACCGTCCCCGGTAACAAAAACAAGCAGGAGATAAGAGTTACTGCGGGTTACATTTATAGTAATTAAACTCAGACGATTACTTCCGTGTGCTTTTCAGGAGCAATCACAAGAACGGTTGCATCCATTGGGCGAGGAAATTCACAGTTAAAGCATTGATTCGGAGATGGGGTCATTTAGCGAGGGCAGGTCCAATCAGAGAGAGTACTTAAGTCTGTCTGGTGAGGGTGAACCAACCAAGATATCTGTCAAACATGAAGGTCACTCGGCAGGTGGTTAGAGGAGGGAGGCAGAGGGTTCCGGATTCTAGTGGCACTGGCAACTTCCAGAGACAGACTGGTTCATGTATCGCTCTCCACTGAAGGTGGGGGTTCCAGTAGCATGGACTGACCATTTCTGGAAACCCTATTTGCTCCGGAGATTTAATTAGCTTTACAAGGGCAGAGGGTCTTAAGAAACAGCAGTGTACCCTCCTCCCATCTTCCTTGCTGCACACCTGGCACTGAGAGGCCTAAGATGAGTTCAAACACTGGGACTCATACTCACTAATACATCTGCGGCTGCACGAGGCCCCCGCAGGGGGCTACTAAAGAGGGCAGCCCTCTAGTGCCACTGGGGCACCCCACACCCCCCATATGGTCGGGACCCTGGGAGGAGTCGCCCCCGCCTTGTGCGGCGCGCAAGGTGTGCGTCACTTCCTGTGCACAAGGACTGGGGGAGGTCTATATAGGCCTCCCCCATCATCTGCACGTCCTCTTTTGCGCGCCGGACACGCCGTTTGGTCGGTGGGAGATCACGGGTTGCACCTCCTGTGTACAGGGTCGGAGTCCTGGTCTGGAGGCGCTACAGCAATCTGCGGTCAGTTGGCCTGTTGCCCCCCCCCCCTCAGGGTCTCACCCCTGAGATTCGTTGTCCCCATGTCTCTGCTACAGACATTACCCCTGACCTGCCACATTTCAGCTGCTGCCCTAGGATCAGGCGTGAATGAACAGCGCCGGGGTTCAGGGCCGGGGTAGGGGGCTTCGGGGGTCGACCATTGATCAACCCGGGCTCCGTGACTTCCTCCCACCCTCAATCCAGGCTCCCAACGCAGGGGGCACCGGGGCGATAGAAGGTCCGGGTTGGGTCATTCCTTGATCCCATTTATCCCTGGAACCTTCCCTGGACATGAGACGGATCCCCCAGTTGCTCCTTCGTGCCCTGAGGGAGGCTGAGTGTTGGTGGGGCACATCGGCGATTAGGGTGTTGAGACTGGGTAGGGTCGTGGGGGGTGGGGGGCACCGAATGCCTGCTTAGCCACGGGAGTCCAGTGTCAGGCCTGCCGCTGCGACTCAGCTGGGCTGTTCCCCATACCCTAGTCACGCCCCAGAGATACAGGCCTCAGCCAGCGAGTGTGCCTGGGCCAGCAGCGGAATACTGCAACAGCTGCTGCGAGCCCTGCTCCCTCTACTCACAAGGCCGTTAATTTGCCCCCGAGCTCACCCCATAGTGCTTCCCCAGCGCCGCTGACAGGATCGCAAGCACACAGCTTTTATCGGTGATCGAGGTGCCAGAGGAGGGTCCCAGGAAGTCCCCAATAATAGTCTGGACGGGAATGTTAACTCTTTTCTGTAGTATGATAGAACTCTCCTCGCGTTTCAGAAGCAGTGTAAATAGCGACGCTTGCTATTAATCAAGTAATTGTTCTGAATGTATGGTAAGATGGGGCGAAGTGTGCCCAGTTGGTTTCGGAGTCTTGAATTCCAGATCAGAACCCTAAGCGGGTAGTTATGCCTCTGCCTTTGAGGAGCGATTCTTTCAATGCTTTTCTTCATAGAACTATTCTCGCCAACTTTGTTTCAGTAGTTTGGATGGTGCCTTTGTCTCAAATCCATCAATATGTAACTGACTATCGGGTGACTCGCTGTCCACTGGTCCTTGTTCAAGACCGTCTCATGTCGCCCTAGTTAATCGTGGACCATGTAGGTTTCAATTGTTTCAATATCAGTTTTGTCTGGGCAATCGACCCAATCGGTGTAGCGAGTGACCACCCAGTTGGTCATTGTTTCCCTGCCCTATACTAGCGCTCGTGCATGTCAGTGGGGACAAAGTGGGGTGCTCCAGTGATGTCCACCTTCTCTTTAGTTTTGTTGGTTTTGAAGTAGGTAGGAACTGTACTTCTCCCCTCAGGGGGCTTTGCACCGTGGCGGGCTCTTCTTGGATGTGGCACGGCTGTGTCCGGCTGTCCGTTTGTTGGTATTATATCAAGGGGGTGTTCTAACGTAGTATTATGCCCGGGTGGCAAGGATGGAATTTGCACGTTCTTTCACCTTTAAAAGAGTCGCCTGTTTGCCCCCCCCGGGTGTATGTCTGGATTGCGATATCATGGGGGTTACTGGTTTGTGGCCGATTTTTGGAGAAGTGGCCCTTTGGCCAGTTCATGCATGAGGCAGAGATTTCCATTTAGTAACAGGTACAGATATACACTGGGGGGCATTCCTCTGCAACCAAGGGCAGGTTTCAGGCCGCCTCAGTTAAGACATATTCACGCGCTCTTTAGCCAAGGCAGCAGGTGGGTAGTGTAGTTGTCATCTAACAAGCGTGCGGTGATGCTAAATAGTCAGGTAAACGCTTAGTTTGAGCGAAATGGTGACAGGGTATTATTGACCATTCGGCATTCTGATACTTAGGAAAGGGCAGGTATTTGCTCTGTATGTTCCCGTATGGTTCCCACAGACTTGTCTTCCCCCTGGTTTATCCACCTTGGGGTTAGAACCTGAGACTTGAAGGGGCATCCTCTGCCCCGGTGTCCCAAACACGTTGAGAGTCAACGCTGGGGTAGATGTACCATGAAGGACCTGTTTGCTAATTAGGTTTTTGCTATGTTTTGGGGTCATACTAGATGGGAGCATTAAGTCGATAGTCCTTGTGAAGCATCCAGCTTTCCTTCAACCCAAGCATGAGCAGTTAGCGATAGACAAGTTTAAGCGTGTGGGTAACAGACACCGGCTCTTCACCAACATCGTGCCCCGGGGGCACGCGCGCTGCACAAACATAGAACTTCAACCACAAGGGTGCCGAGTAGCATAAACCAGTAATAGGTTTAAGAGGTGTGTCTCTGGTCTTACAGCTGTGTGAAGCCAACTCCATTTAGAGGTACGCCCAGGTGAAATTTGGGTGCTTCTTAAGGTTCTCCTGACCAATGCGGTTTGTGGTATCTCCCAGCGGGTCCACTGGAAGTGTACTGCAGCTATCATGTAACAGGGAACCTGGGATTCCGACACTTTTACCACGCTTGGTGGGGATGCGGGCAGCCAACATAGAGTGCTGCTGTCCCAATAATTGGTGTAACAAGGTGTCAGGCACAATGGGCTAATATGTCAATAGAACACTTGGCACGTCCAGTGTTCAACCAAACCTAAACTTTAACGGAGCAGATAATTTTCCCCGCCGGGGATGCTCCGGGTTGGCAGTGGGTACCTCCCCCCTATTTGGGAATATTCTAGGATGGGGTAAAGTAGGACTTAGTCAATCCTCAATGTTAGGCACCATAGTACAGACAGTGCACACTGCCTAAATCAGACAGATTCTCTAAGCTGGTATGCCTAAGGGGTTCCACCTCAGAGGGAACAGAGAGTGCAAAATTCCCACAAGGAATAAGGGATACATGGCAAAGGCCGGTGGCCCCCCCACCCCCTTGCCCATTTTCATTCGCTTCTAGCTATGAACACTCCTGTGCGTCATGATTTAGCATGCATAGGGACTGTTCTAAGGTTAAGTATAATCCTTCTCGCCATAATAGCCAATGTAGGCAGATGGGTTGGGGGAGGGGTTACCTAGCAAGTGGGCTGCTGTCCCATAGATGGGGCAAGCAGGTGTTCAGACACACACGGTGCTAGAAGGGCGGCGGCTGGTGAGATCAGCAGAAAAATGGGGCAATGTGCGCCATAGTGTCGCCCACAGTTGGCACGGGGTGGAGTCATGTGAGGCAGCGGAACTTTCACACAGAAGGGTGAATAGTTAATTGCACAAGTCACAGGCCAAAGCTGATTCAGGCTAACGTCAAGGGATATCATGAGATAGATGGGGTTCATTTACCACCGGTAGGGATGTATCCCTTTCTTCTAGATTTGCGGGAGGCTCTAGAGAGGAGAGGTTGCAGGTAAGACCATAGCTGTTTTGGTGGGGGGCTCTGGCGGCGACGGTGGCTGCCTCCAGAGCTGTGGCGGAGTTACAGGGTGATCTGGAAGCAAATGGGTACAGAAGGGTACCTCTACGTGGCACCATAGGGGGTGCCAGAGCCAAAGACCAGGAGCCTCATGGGAGGTTCCTGGAAAACCGTGTCGGCGCCCCGTTAGTCCTTCGGGCGGTTGTGGCCCTGAACAACCGGGGGCCTGCCTTGCTACGCTCCGCCCTGAACGGGGCGTGAGTAATAAGGGACCATGTGTCACATGATCCGGGAAGAGGATCACCAGAAGGGGCAGCACAGATCGGGTTCGCCCCAGTGCTGCTTGGCTCATCAGGCGGGCAGGTGGCCCAGAAGGTTGCCTGCCCTTGGATCGCCCGTAACTTAACCCACCATATTACATAACTGTGTATGTAATAAACCTGCAGCAGTTTTACCCAAACAAAAAATGTGTGGTGTGTTTATTTATTGGCATGCATGCTATGTGTGGTAGTGTGTGGTAGTGTTGCGCATGGTGGTGCTATGAAAACAGAAACCCGGACACAGTGAGATGGATCTAAGATACAACTGGAACCTGCGATACAAAACACATGCAGCCAAAGAACGAGGGGGCATATTATCAAGAAACGGCGTTAACATTATCGCCGCTTTAGCGGCAGAAAACAGCCGCTAAAGCGGCGATAATGGGCTTGATAATATGCGTTAGAGAATTCCAATAGAAGCCCATGTTCTGGTGTCAACATGGGCTTCTATGGGAATTCTCCACAGCATATTATCAAGCCCATTATCGCCGCTTTAGCGGCAGTTTTCTGCCGCTAAAGCGGCGATAATGTTAACGCCGTGCTTGATAATATGCCCCGAGGACACTACTGATGCGTAAGTCAAGCAACGGTACTCCAGACACTACAAGACCATCAAATGACCACCTCCGCTCGTCATCTCACACTACAGAGCCACTGGGGATATGTGTTTATTCGTTGGGCACCTCTGTATTAGAAGCCTGGAGTTAGATTTCAGTCAAGACAGGCTCCTCAGACTCCCAGGGAAACGTGTGTGAATCTGTTGAGTTGCTTGTCGCATTCTGAAAACTAATCATTATGCGTAGGCTCCTACAAAGCGGCCAAAGAAAACCTCTCTTGAAACACAACACCCTCGGCAGCAAAATATTAGAATATTCCGGGGAGGTCTATTTACCAAGAGTGAGTGTCAGCGGTAATTGAGCTCGTAAATTCAAATACATATTTGTCCTTAGCAGAGAGCGCCAGTGTCAGCAAAAGGGCTGTGTGGGTCTAACTGTGAAAGAAGCTTTATGCATAACCTCAGAGCTGGGGAAACTGTATCTTTTTTCAGATAACACGTCCTTGCCTGAGACCTGAGGGATGCCAGGCATAAGAAGTGCATTTCGAACAGTCTTTCCTTAAGTTGCTGTTTGGGTAGGTCAAGGTGCAATCATGCTGGGCGAGAAGGAATGAGTCTCTCTTTGGTTTTCATAGTGGCGCTGGAGTTGGAATATGTGTAAATGCACGCTGTTTAATGTGGAAGGTCTGGTAATTCGTACATTGCGAAACAAACGCTTTACCTCAAAGTTATAAAGTACTACCAAAGATGAGGGATTTCCAAGTGTGTTTTGGAATTATTTCGTAACATGCTGCTGGCAGAAAGGGTGAAATCTGGTGAGTCCTAGCTGGTTTTCTGTGCAAGTGAATACTCAGAAGCCAGACAATTCAGGAAGTTTGTCTGTCTATATGTATATGGTATTTCTATAGAGGGACCCTAGGCATACGACGGCAAAGCGCTGTACATGGTCAAAGACAAGCATAACGTCGCTGAATAATAATAGGAGAGGCAGCTGGGTTGTGTATTGTGATGTAGTGTTGTGTTCTTTAAAGAGGAGTGTCTTTGACTCCTGATCGATACAGAGATGTTGTTCCAGATACTGGAAAAGATGGAAAAAAGTGGCTGTCATGTTTTTTTTAATTTTTTTCATTTTTTACACTTTTTCTTTTGCAGTCTGATGGTGTACACGCTGTGGGCATGCCACAAACGGCGAGTGATAAGAGTAATCTTTTTCATGGTGTACCACCCCTCCTCCCCCACCCCCCCGATATTTGCTTTGACTGTTTTTGCTAACTGTAGGATTCTGTGCACTTTACCCCTGTTAACCAGCAGTAAAGTACCTGTTCTACTCCTTTCAACATGATAAAATTCCCAAACCAAATGCGGCATATTTAACTTACCTATAAAGTGTCCCCAGGGCCTGTAAGTTAAATGTCACCAGTGGGCTGGTAGAGACAGGCGAACATGACTGCATGCCTACCATATGTGGCAGAATGGTGTGGGTTAACTGCAAATTCGACCGGTCAAAATAACCCCTTTTGGTAGGCCTAAATCCTCCATTTAAATATTAATGTCACCCACTAATTAGGCCTTACTGCCTATTAAGACATGTGCAAGTTTAATGTTATAAATGTCCTTACAGTGAAATGGCCAGAGGGCTATTTTCACTGTAGCAAGGTTAGCTGTTCCTTAGGAAAGAACTAAGATACAATATTAAATTCAATATTACTGTCTCCACTTAGGTAACAGATATAGAATTCTTTCTTGTACTTTTTAAAATATTTATTACAAACAAAATTCATTATTAAAGTTTGACTTGTAATAAATGAGTTAGAACAAGTGCTTTTAAAAAGTTCATAAAACAGGCGATGCAGCACACCACAATAGTCCCATACACCCCACAAGCCAATAATATTTCCGGGTGTAGTCCGTTAGTTGTAAATGTTGTTCAAAGCACAAAACCAATATCCGTTTTTGATATCACTGGATATATAGTATTTATTCTGTGGAAATCAAATCGGTATCCATATTTTCACAGCGCAGCCGACGCGCGTTTCGCCCAACGGGCTTTCTCAAGGCTGCATATGTACAAAAGAAAAGAAAAACATAGTATCTAATCACCTGTACAAACAAATATATCACCAATATTGTCGACTGAATTATGTATATACCTGAGGGCTTAGGCAGTGAACTATACCGCAAGCCGATGGCACGCAATTCACTTTTGCGTTACGACAGTCAGCACCCTAAGGCCCTTAGGGATAATTTACCCTATGGCCAGTTTCTAAGGGTACGTAGGAACTGTTCAACAACAGATGGCTTTACCAAACATGCCAATTTACTTTCAGAGCAACTTATGGAGAGAAACTATCCCCGCAAGTTGGTCAAACGATCTCTTAAAAGGGCCTCGAATAACAATCGGGAAGCTCTGTTGGAACCACCTGTACCTAAGCCACCACTGGAACGTCTCACGATGGTCAGCACTTTCTGCACACTATCCAACGACATAAAGAGAAGCATCAAAAAACACTGGAGGATATTAAATAGTTGCCAGGAGAAAATAGCGATGCCCCTCTTTGCTTTCAAAAGATCAGGCAATATCAAGGACAGATTGGTCCATACACGACCACCAACTGGGCCCAGTAGACCATTAGGTACTTTATGGGACCTTCCTGCAGTGACGGGACACCATCCTTGTGGGGTTTGTTCAGTGTGTCCACAGACTACCAAGAGTTCTTCGGTTGATATTGGGACCGACAGACCCTGGTTGCAGACTCAGTTCACAAACTGCAACAGCAGTAATGTTATCTATTTACTTACATGCCCGTGCAAGATGAGGTATGTGGGTATGACCACCCGAAAGGTGAGACTACGTATGTCAGAGCATAAGAGCACCTTTAGGTGCCGTAAAACCAACACAAAACTCACCAGACATTTCACAGAAGCCAATCACACTGCTGATGATTTTCACTGGACAATACTGGAGAAACCGATCATTCCACAACACGCCAGTGATGTCTCCAGGTTTCTATTCACCAAAGAGCAAAGATGGGTGTATAGGCTATGTTGTGACACCTTGGGCTTAAATGATGAAATCCCATGGACGAGTATCCAACAGTGAGGAGTGGCGTCATACAACTTTGCGGTGTATTGGTATGATGCCTCGTGGCTTTCCAGTTCCAATGTTTCTCTTTTGTCAAATTGGATAAAGAATCAACCCCGGCTAGTCGCTAAATCATGGTGTTTACCACTGGGACTTTGACAGGGAACACTAGCTGTGAACCACTGCAATAGTAACACCGGGGGGCCCACGAATCTTTGATTTCTGCGGGACAATAGTATGTAAATGAGTCTTTTACAATACACTATACTACCTAATAACCAGAAAATGAGTAACACTAGATGTTAACTATTTAAATTAGCAGAGAGGAGCTTATTTATACCCTTGCGTGATACCAGCATGAAAGCAAGTGGTTAATTAAATATGGTGAGCATTAAGGATATCACCCAAAAGCAAAGTATATTTAACGAACTTTTTTCACACTGTAACGCTATCAGGGACCTTATAACCGAACAGGTGATGGTAGTGATTTGGGTCCCTCGGATCCACTCGATTTTGGAACAAATACAGAGTAAAACTGCAGTTTGGATGGTGGATCGAGGGTTAAATAAAAAGGCTACCCCACACCCACAGTAGTCTGCATTTTTCAGGCTTTGCACGCAGTCAACCTCCAAGCGCGTTTACAGAGATCAACTACATCCCCCATAAGGCATGCCGTTTTTTGTAGTTTCACTAACTCAGACTTGCTGCCTATCGCAACTTCCAGACATGCAGCGGAAGGCGCGAAACTTTAGACTACATTTCCCATGAGGCATGCGATTTTCGCTGTAGTTTTATCTATTTGGACACGGCGGCCGCCGTAGTCTTCTGCCAATTAGCGTAAGGTGTGTCCTACGTGACGAGAGTATTTGTACACGCTCCCCGTTCCGGTACGTTGCCTCCCACCCTGCTTAGGAAAGCTAGGGGCAACGACGGACAGGTAAGCTGTACTGCATTTAAATCGAGCGTGCTAATCTCGGGCTTTTCCTTTTCATTCATTAGTTTGTTGAGGAGAGTTGATACGAGGTATACTTACAAGCGCGCCTTACTATCTAGAACAGAGATAACTTAGCAGAATGGTTGCCTCTTCTTTTCCATAGTTTTTAAAGAGACAGATGACGATTGGCTCTGGCCTCTTACTAGCTAGGGACACTAACCAGCCTATATATTTTGTATTTTTAATAACAACACCATTTCAAGGAGTTGATTCACTAGAGGGGCTATTGGCACTTATGGGAGTACACTTTTTTGGGGGTTAGGAGTTCGCTACGTTTTCACGTAGCACATTTGAACAGCTAGGAGTACATTTTGGCTTTTAGCTGTCCCCATGTAGTTTTAATTAATTACAAAATGAATAAATACCAAAAAAAGTCGTTTTTGTCTTTCTTCACCCACGATGCAGAGCGGGGCCTCATTAACCTGAGCCAGGTTCCGGGGTAGGTGAGGTGCAATCCCTGATCACGTTGGGTAAGCATTGCGCTTTATCTTTCATAGCAATGAACCAGGCACTTTTATGTTTAATTTTGCTTGTATATAGACGGCACATTATTTCTAAAATGAACTTACTATGTGTGTTAACTGTCCTTTCTCCTCAGGTGACGCTAGCACCTTGTGATATAGAGGATTAGGACACAAGTGAGGTTGTATTGATTACCTCTTCTTATGCTAAGGTTTCACACTTTATATTTTCACCTTTTGGAATCCATCTTTTTGAATGCAGTAGCACTAAGTTATATAGGTCCTGAAGAAAGCCTTGGGCCATAATCCCGCGCAGGCTGAAACATGTTGACCCTCATTCAACAGTGACTAGCTGGTACTGCTTGATATATATTATTATTTTTTTGTTCACGCACCCTTTTAATTGAGATGTGTAGAAATGAGTGAATTATATCATACTCTTCACACAATCTCTTTTTAAACTTCACATCTTTCTTTGCACTGCACTCTTTTTGTCTGGTGGTCATAGTCTGTCACATGACCTTTGGACTTTTCTTTATCAACCCAGATGAGCAAGAGAGCCTTACACCAATGAGGAAGTCTCTATGACTAAGAGACACACCTCGGCTCTTGGTGGAGACCATATGATATGAACTGATTGTGAGAGGTGACTTTGCTCTCAACTTTGGTCTCTTTGGTTGAGTCGGTTTGATGGTTTTCCGTGCTCTGCTCTGACTCTGCATGGGTTTGATATTTTCACACACTACTTTTCATTTACTTCAATCTTGTGCTGTCTACCAATAGACCCCCTATTCTGTTGTGTTTATATTGTTTACAGTAAAGCACACAGAAAGTGCTACAATACTGGGTAGGGTCACCTTAGGGAACCCGTACCCCATAGTTAGGGAGTGGCCAGGTTTTTCCCCCAATCACAGACAGGCATTGAGCATAAATTATGTACCCCCAGTACCATCCTCAAATCACTTCAGGACCTATTGAAGAGCAGAAGAGGACGAGCCTGCTGCCTGTGACCTGAGAAGAGACCTGAAGGCTGGTCCTACTCTCTCTCTTCTACTCAGTACAAAGTAGTGGACAACAAGGGTCATCAGGCTGACCTACCTGTTAGGAATCAAGAAGCTTTAAAAGGCCTTTTCTGGCACTTCCAGCTGACCAGTCCCAACTGGGTCTGCCTTGGGCTGTTCTGCTGGCGTTTGCGTGAGTGAGCCTTTATCCCCCATGTGCTGGCCCCAAGGTCCTGAACCCCTGGCTGGTGCCACACTGTACTCCTCCTTATGTGTCCTGAAACCTGGGACATTTTGCTATCGAACTGTGGAATATAGAGAGGAGCTTTCATAACCTATTTAGGCATTGATTACAATTGTGCCAATAGTACTGTTTCAGGTGTATAATGACATCATGGGTGCAAATACTGGATAATTTATTTTGCATACCCACAGTCTGGGAGATGTCCTTACTTCCCTCCTCAAAAATTGCAAACTTCTTTTTCAGCCAAGAAACAACAAGATGAACTTAAAACAGGACAGATATTTCAAACCCAGAACCCTGATGTTTTCATCAACTTCTTCCCATAATTCACCTACCATTCATGTAAAAAATTCTTGTGAAAACAGGCGTTACCAAGCTTCAGGAGCAGATCAAAAAGATCAATGCTCTACAGGTCTATACATCTTGCCTCCAGCCACAAGGCAGCTACTATTTAGCAGTTGGCAGTGCTATCCTCACAAATGACAGAAAGATCCCTAGTCTCCTGATCCTGTTCATACCCTCTGCATGATACAACAACAGTGGAGCATCAAGTACGTATTCAGACTCTAGGAAAATACAAGGGCACTGTTCTCCAACGGGTCCCCTCCTAACTCTTTAAATGCCACCATCGAAATCATACAGTAGACAAAAGATCCTAAATCTCAGAAACACCCTGTCGCCAGCAGAGTACCTCTGGGATCCATTCTCTCTCCTAACATTTTGAACTTCTAGATGGAACCCTTTGGGCCGATTCACAGAACTAACTTAAGACAAAATCCTAAACTTACTACCATTTTCGTATTCACAGAAGGCACTTACTCATTTTGGTATTCACAGAAGACACTTACTCACTTCGGTATTCACAGAAGTTAGGAGTCCTAGCTTTAGGACTCCTAAATGGCTTCTGTGAATACCGAAAGTCTTAAAATAAGGATTTTTCTCAGTTTAGGATTCCTAAAGTTAGGACTCCTAACTTTACAAAAATCCTAATTTTAAGGCTTTCGGTATTCACAGAAGGCCTTTAGGAGTCCCAAAGTTATGAGTCCTAACTTTTCTACTACTAAATTGAGAAAAATCATAATTTTAAGGCTTTCGGTATTCACAGAAGGCATTTAGGAGTCCCAAAGTTAGGAGTCCTAACTTTACTACTACTAAATTGAGAAAAATCCTAATTTTAAGACTTTCGGTATTCACAGAAGGCATTTAGGAGTCCTAAAGTTAGGAGTCCTAATTATACTACTACTTAACTGAGAAAAATCCTAATTTTAAGACTTTCGATATTCACAGAAGGCATTTAGGAGTCCTAAAGTTAGGACTCCTAACTTCTGTGAATACCGAAATGAGTAAGTGCCTTCTGTGAATACCAAAATGGTAGTAAGTTTAGGATTTTGTCTTAAGTTAGTTCTGTGAATCGGGCCCTTTGTATTTATAATAATGACAATAACATCAAGATCCATTATTACACTGGTAACATGCAATTCTTTCGCAAAATCTGCTCAATTAATGACATTCATCGACTCAAAATGTGAGTGTAATAGATGTCAAGAACCTACATAAAAACTCAAAAGTGAAAAAGACTGAGGAATCAATTACTCCTACAATTCACCAAGATTTGGGGAATCACTGCTTTTCTATTGGCAGAGCATTGGCCAGCTTTGCCAGTGGAAGCCCTTTGCCAGATGGCCCATCCACCACCGGGCCACTGGGTTATAGTGACAGTCACTATGCACTCTTTAGGGAGAAGAGACTATGACAAAATGTATATTTCCAGGAGCACCATATGAGGTTCCGGGACAGTAAATTTCTCATAGGACACAAAGTTAAGGGAGAAAAACCAGAGCCTGTTAACACAATGATTTTTTTTTCCAGGAACAAACGTCTGCTTTGAGAGTTTATTTTTGAAAATCAAAAACGTTTGCTAAGTGTGCTCACCAAACATGTCATCCATTCTGTCTCCTTGATCCTGCTGTTCACTTCAAGCAACATTTTAGCGTGGCTATCTAACATGAATGTAGATGGCTTTAGCCCAGCTGACTGACATGGTGAAATCACATTTATTCTTGGACACAGACATCACATTCGAAGAACATCTCACCAGGAAAAGCAAGACTGCATGGGACCAGCCCTCCTTTCCTTTTCCTGGAAACTGACTTCAGAACAAGAGTGAAATGCCTGATCCATTCAAACCCGGACAGAGGCAAAGCTCTTCTCAGCGGCCAGTGGCCTCCCTGATTCCACTCTTCTGGTCCATGTGCAAGTCATTCTGCATCTCATATCAATCAAATGTATCTTAAAAAGGTTCAGCTACATCACTCCAACACCGAAGCAAATACAATGGGGCTGCTTCATCTTAAAGACTGGTTTCATCACCTAGAACCCCATCAAAAACAATATCCCCACATAACAGGGCAAACCATTAATCATCTAAGGAGGGCAGCACCACACCAGGAGCCACGAAATCAAAACTATGGAAATAAAGAAGTGCACGAACGTGCTATCAAAACCATAACTGCTCCAACCCTCCCTTAATTTAGGAATGAACTGGAACACATATCTTGAAAGATTATTACCTCCCTACTGAATAGAAACGGGCTCATTGCATGTCACTTTCTAGGGATTTAACTCAGGCTTCATTAAACATCTAGTGCTTGTGTGCAAAATGCGTGGATAGTAGGATTTTTTTTAAGCTTCAAGGAATTCTGTCAATTTACCACAGATGCTTCAAAATTTGTAATGTAAATAAGCCGCAGATGAGGGAAGCGTTGGAAAATACAATGATGCATTAGTTCCTGAGTCCAAGGGGAGGCAATGTGTATAGTTTGCTGCCTGCAGGAAAAGTGTTGTGTCAAATCTGGACTGTAGGGGGAAGCGATGCGTTGAAATCCGAAACAGATCTGGTCTGCAGGTGATGCGTCGGAAAAACTTGGCGCACAGGTGTCATGCATAGAAATCCAATAGCGCTGGATGTTGATGCAGCAGGGCCAAACAGGCGCTGCATCGATTTCTTCAGTCGCAGTCCCACAATTCAGTGATTCTTTCAGCCGCACAGCAGAGCCTACGACGGAGACAGTGCAGGGGTTTCAGACTTCAGAGACAGTGCACTAAACTCGGGCTGCGGCGGTTTCTACGGCCGCTGACAGGCACGGCATCTATTTCTTCGGCCGCACAGTGGCGGTGTGTTGAAATGTCTCCCACACAGCAGTGCTGTGTCAGAAAAACAAGCACTGGAAGGGCGATGCATCAGTTTTGATGGTTTCAAGTAGATCTTTGCAGCAGGAACAGCTTTCAATGGGCCAGATCTGTTATTGGCACCATTTGGTAGGTCAGAACTCCCAGCAGACGAGTTCAGGGATGATGCAGATAAAGTCTTTGCTGGCCCTGTAACTTCTTAACAGGAGGCAATCACACAGAAGTCCTTAGAGAAACTTCACAAGCAAGATACAAAGCAACGTCCGGTCCTTTTCCTCTCCAAAGCAGAAGCAGCAACTGCTGGTCAACCCAGCAAAGCAATACACAGCAAAGGGGCAGTACTCCTCCTTACAGCTCTTCAGCTCTTCTCCTTGACACAGTCTCCTCTTGATCCAGAAGTGTTCTAAAATTTTGGGGTTTTAAGTCAAATACTTATACCCCTTTTGGCCTCTAAAGTAGGCTTTCTTTAAAGGATTGTCTTTGTAGCGCACCAGTTCTTGTCCTGCCTGGTTTTGCTTCCTGACACACTCCAGGGGGGTGGAGACAGCATTGTGAGAGGCCCTCTTCAGGTGCAAATGACAGCTCCTCCCACCACTCTAGATCAGGAACGCCCATCAGCGTAGTGATGAACCATCAGGATTTGCAGGGCACTCCTCAGCTCCCGTTGTGTGACTGTGTAGAGTGAATGCACACACAGGCCCCTGGCAGTCTAAACCAGATGTTGATTTCACAGGCACACAGTTGCACAGGATGGTTAAACAAAAAATGCCCACTTTGTATAAGTGGCATTTGCAAACACACAATTTGAAAACCACCTCTACTAAAAATTTGTTTTTAAATTCTCAGCTCAGAGACCAAAACTCCAAATCTCTAGTTGTTCCCAATTGAAAGTTAAATTTGTACAAGGTTACAAGGCAGCTCCAATGATAACCTCTGGGAGAGCTAGCCCTTGCAATAGCGAAAAATGGCATTGGCAGTATTTCACTATCAGGATATGTAAACCACACCAGTACATTTCCTACCTTTCGCATACACTGCACCCTGCCCATGGGGGTACCGTGACCTACCTTAGGGGTGACTTACATGTAGAAAAAGGGAAGAATGGGGCCTGGCAAGTGGGTGCACTTGCTAGGCTGACATGGCAGTTTAAAACTGCACTCACAGACACTGCAATGTCAGGTATGAGACAAGTTTTCAGGGCTACTCATGTGGGTAGCACAACCAGTGCTGCAGGTCCACTAGTAGCACTTGATTTACAGGCATGGGCACCAATGGTGCACTTTAGTAGGGACGTACCAGTAAATAAAATATACCAATCATTGATAACCAATCAGAATTACAATTCATACAAGGAGCACTTGCACTTTAGCACCAATCTGTAGTGGTAAAATGCCCTGAGTACATAAATCAGCAAAAATGAAGTCCAGTACACAGTCAAAAATACAGGAGTTAGAGGGAAAAATACAGGGGAAACCACACCAAAGATGTCAAGTCTAACATTCTACGAAAACCAAACCACATCTGCATTTCAAAAGGTTGACCAGAAATATATGGGGCCAGATGTGCACGCACATTTTCCCATAGATACAGAATTAGTAAAACTGTTTGATACATTTGGCCCATGGTTGCAAATAATGAAGTCCAGTAACTGGATGCATGGACCTGAATGTGGGTAGTATGCAAATGGTCCTTAAATGCAACTGTTGCAATGTACTCATAAAAGAGTAAATGGACATCTCATTACCTACCCTGGATAAATGGTCCATTTGAATTATTCGCTTAGAGAAAATGATGAGCAGAAAAACTAATACACAACACATACAAATCATCGCAGTCTTTATCACAAAGAAAGGGACATCAGTGTTACTGGACCATAAAACAAACCCTTAACATGATGGATTCCAATCATTGTTGGCACTTGTTGTTTTAGACAGGAACAACCTAGCCATTTTTAGGTCTCGTCTGCAAATGCAGCGCTTGCGCTGCATCGCCTCGGCGAGATCTATTGTCGTTGCACCTGTGTCAGGGGCCTGTGGAAGCGGGGTTGGTGTGCACCCTGTCGGCATTAGGCCCCGCCCACCCTGCCTGCATATTTTGCAAGTGTTGCTGCTCGTTTGCCATTTGTGTATGGTCGCATTCAGTTTCATGGCGAGCGAGGCTTTCTATGTATGCGGCTCACTGTATTTACCTTAAAGTATTTTGTTTTTGCATATAAAGCGCCCCATGCCGCGCTGTCACTTAAATATGCTCCCCTTCCCCCGCTGAACGCACGACGCGCAAAGCGGACGCCGTGTTATTTCAAGAAATCTGCCGGCGCCATTGTTGTTATTGTCCCAGGATCTGTGTCCGAAGTACAGAGCAGCCTGTGTGTGTTCGGAGGTGGTGGGACCGTGCATTGACAGCGTGTCTCGTTGAGGTGAGGACTTTTCACAAAGCTGGCAAGCATATGAAGACATTCTTTCACACGAAAAGTGGAATCATCATTCAGTCTTTCTTATGGACGGACATTAACTCTCGGACATTTAAGTTAAATAACACTTTTCCAAGTACAAGAAGCCTGTTTCAGGTTTCACGCACATTCCCTTCAAATGCATCAGAAAAATATTGACTTTCTTCATTTAGTTCCTCTTTGCAGCTTTGTTAACTCGTCCATTCCCTAACAGTGCTGCACATGCATTGATTCCTTTTGTTTGTGTGTATAGGCTTTCCTGTGTGTTTTTTGCAATGTGATTCAATGCCTGTCTTCCATCCGCCCAGAGCGCTGGTTCATTCCTCAAGCCACTCTGCAACGAATCTCAGGGGCTGGTAATTCATGAACTACCAAATAAGGGTTGCTACTTTATTTATTAAAAAAAAACTTCGCATTGTCATGTACGTATTTATAGATAAATGGTGATCTATGCTGACAGCATAGAAATACGTCAGTGGCGAAGCAGTATGCTTCTCTGCAGGTGTTCCAAGGGATGTTGAAAATGTCGGCCGAATTTCCAATTCGTTTTGTATTTTTTATATCTGTCAAGAGGAAGTAGAGTTGCTCAGAGGGCAAAAAAAAAACTAAACCCAAAATTGTTACTTTTAAAAGCACAGTGATGAGGCAGTGGGCGCTATACCTACCTTTATGCCAATTCCATTAAAGTAGCGACATTGCCTGGGCACTGGCAGTGCACTTGTAGCTACTTTCCCAGCAAGGGAGTCTATGTGTAGTGCTTCGCCGCAGTGTCCTCCTGGCACTGCAGTTTAGCTGGCAGTTGCCACACACTGTTTCTCCTGCTGAAGAACTTGCTTTCACGCATTGTCAGGAGCCAGCCACTATAATCAACTTATTGCAATTACCACTAAGGTCATATGTTGTCAGGCCCCTGGAAGTGCTGGATAGAGCACAAATATTCATTAATCTTTGAATTCCTCACTGTGAAGAATGAGGAATATGTTCCTGCAGAGTATCTACCTGCACTCTTCCTGTGAAAAACCAAAGAAACAGGCGAGGCTGGACTGGGGAACCAAAACACTGCCATAGGAAAAATCCCTTCCCTTCCTCTATGGATGTTGATTCACATATATGCTCGGGGTAGGGACAGTAACATCACGTGCCCTTTTCACCCCAGCAGATGACATGACAGGAACTGACATCAAATGAACTTTGACCCTGTTGACTTCACAGAAGATGATGAAGAAAAGTAAATGAAGTTAAAAAATCTGCAATAAGAGGGCGCGGCTTGAGCGCCGAACGGGATGGCCGCTGGATTCAGGAGCTCCGTGACGGCGTAGGACGCCGAGAACCCTCCAGGCACCTCTTTTAATTTTTGGAACCGACTGACAGTGGCATCATGTGTCGGAACGTCTTCTGCCTCCCTGGGGATGTTTTTGGCCTGCTGGGGTGAGCGTTCGCTGTGTTATTTATTCTTTTACCTTCCGCTCGCGGCTCGATGAGGAGCCGCGGCCGCCATTTTGTTTTTTCCGCTCACTTCTCCTGCTTCCCACCTGCTGCCCTGAAACAGTTCTCTCCTCAAAGTTATGCCTAACTCACCTGCAGATGAAGGTTTTACTCGTTTTTGGGACTCTTTATGTTATTCTCTCTATGCCTCTGCCTGCCTTTTGATTTGAATGGTACACTTGCATAGAATATATGCATTATAGTTTTTGGTCTTCAATTGGTTTCTACATATTTCTTCAGTTTATCTATATTGTGTGCCTAACTACGCATTTTTGGTGCTTTTGACATTGTCAGTCTTTTTCTCACGCACTTCTGGATGGAAATGCCTAGTTTCAACCGCAATAATACTAAACAGTCTGTTGGTGTGTTAGTAAAGGAGCACAATCCTTTCATTGTTTTGCAAGATAATATGGAGGAGGTAACCCTTGAATCTGCTACGTTAGGTGGTGCATCTTCTACCACGCCTCGTTCCAGTTCCAGTTCTAGTGCCAACTCCAAGTCAACCACTAAGATACCCTCTGTTTCTACTTCTGGCAAACGATTAAACACAAATTCCCCTCCGCCAATGAATCCCTCTTCCTCAATCTCCATGGAACTTTTACTAGAAGAAATACGCTCCCTCAAGCCATACATGGTTGAAACGAATTCTCGTTTCCAGATCCTTGAGGATAATTGGTTGAATACCAAACAAAAAGTTGAAGTTCTTGAACAACGAGTGGATTCTGTTCAGGCTACTACAGATCAAGTTCCAGGCATGCATAGAGAAATACAACATCTTAAACAACAAATTGAAAACTTGGAAAACCGTAATAGGCATAATAATTTATACATTTATGGCCTTACAGAAAGACTTGAGGGTTCAGATCCACTGTAATTTTTTCAACCCTTTTTGCCAACCTTACTTGGTTTTTCTGATCACCCTCCACTGAATATCCAAAGAGCTCATCGCTTGGGACAGAATCCTCGTTTTTCTTCAACGTCTGCATCTTCCATGAAACCGGGAGGAGTTATCTGGTACTTTTTAGAATATACTGATCTGCTCAAAGTTCTCCACGCTGCCAAACAAAAAGGGAAAATCACCTGGAATGGCTCTAACCTTTTCTTTGCCCAGGATTATGCCAAGGCCACTGCGGATCATCGAAAGAAATTCTTAAGACATGAGACCGGCTCTCCATTCTTTAAGCGCTAGATATGGTTTGTTTCATCCTTGCCTGTTCAAGGTGACCTATAACAACAAAACGACAAATTATGAAGACCCTGCTCTTCTCCAACATTTTTTGAACTCATGTAGAGGTGAAGCCATGGACATTCCTCAACCATGATTATTTTTCAATATATCAAACTGTTTTTATATATTTAGTTGTCCTTAAGCATATTTCCTGATGTTTTTTGTTATCTCTTATTGTCTTTTGTTAACTTTTTTCTTTTTCTTTTTGTATGAGATGTGGTTTTATGGTCCTTCGATTTATGTCTCCTTCGTTGATCCTGGGGGTTGCTCCCCGTCCGCTTCTCCTTCCGGAGTCCTTCGTCCGGTGTGTTGCCCTCCCCATGTGGCCTCACCCTCCCCGCTCTTATTGTTTATTTGTGGTACGTCCTTTTTTTTTTCTTAATTGCCGTACGTCTTGTGTCTACTCTGTTCTCCCACTCTCTGTATACTTTCCTTTTCCTTTCCTTTTCCCCTTTCACTTCATACTTTATGATATCTCTCATGTCACTATCTTCTTTCCTGTCTCTACCTTCATTATATCCTTATATCTTTATTCTTCTACCTCTTTTTTCTCTCATCATAGTATTCTTAAGATTTTTCGCTGTATGCTCAATAGCTGTTCATGTAATGTTTACTAGCTGTTTTTAGAGTTATCACATGGAATGTTAAAGGGATAAACAATCCTATAAAAAGACAACGAGTGTTAACACATTTAGCTAGATTTAAAGCAGACATTGCATTAATCCAGGAAACCCACTTGTCTGACACTGAAGTGTCTAAGTTGAAAAGATGTTGGGTAGGCAATGTTTTTTCCTCCCCAGCTCTAGGTAAGAAAAATGGAGTATCTATTTTGTGTCACAAGAAGCTACATATCTCAGTAATTAATCAAGAATCAGACTCAAATGGTCGTTGGGTAATCTTTAAACTCCTCATTAACCAGATTCCTACAGTTCTTTTCAATGTTTATGCACCAGTTAATGCTGATAATGTTTTCTGGACTCACATTTCTGACAAACTTGTTCTATTTGACGATGAATATATTGTTTTTGGGGGTGATTGTAACCAAGTTCTTGACCCCATCTTAGATAGGAACTCCTCAGTGAGATTTGTGAACACAAAGATGCACGCACAATTTTCCTCCACCATATGCAGTAAATCGTTAGTTGACATATGGAGACTTGGTAATCCTGACCTTCGAGAATATAGCTTCTATTCCCCTGCACACCATTCACAATCTAGAATTGACTACCTTTTTCTCAGTAAATCTCTTTCTCAACAAGCTCTGCAATTAGAAATTGGTTCTATTTTAATTTCAGATCATGCCCCAGTTTTTGTTGATTTTGACTTACTTCCTTTTACTCCCCCTGCTGGCAGATGGCGTTTTAATAACGCCTTGCTCTCTGACCCTAATTTTCCAAGCCAATTTAGCGCCTTTGTATCAGAATTCTTCTCCTTGAATTCAAATCCATCTTCTTCTCCTGTAATGATCTGGGACTCCTTTAAAGCTGCAGCTAGGGGTTTTATAATGAATTTTGTTTCCAGAAAAAGGAAAGACTTTGAGGCCCAATCCAATCAGATGCTTACCAGGATTAAACAACTTGAACTCACTTATTATAATTTAAATACCGAAACATCCTTAAAGAAACTTATTGACGCAAAATTTACTTTTAATAAACTGTCTACAGAGGCTGCATCATCTTATCTCTTAAGAAGTAGTTCCCGTTACTATGGAGGCCAAAATAAAATGGGTAAATTACTAGCAAATTACTTGAAAATAAGACGTGAGCGGACTAAGATAGAATCCATAAGAGGCCCCACTGGCAATTCATTATTTAAAGATTGTGATATCGTCCTGTTTGTCTCCTATAAGAAAGTGTATACTCCGGAACAACAACCTTCTCCACATGATTTGTCTTCTTATTTTCCAACTATTCAACCCCCCTCCTCCTCTTCTATTGATTTTGGTTCGTTAGATAAGGATATTACTCTAGCTGAGATTACTCAAGCAGTCTCTATATTAAAAAGAGGGAAAGCTCCTGGTCCCGACGGATTTACCATTGAATTCTACACCTCTTTTGCCACTTTACTTCTTCCAAATCTTTTGAATCTTTTTAACTTCTTCATTGCGACAGGCTCTTCTTCTGGAACTTTTCAAGAAGCCATGATTTGCTTGATACCCAAAGATAATAAAGATCCATCCCTTTGCAAGAATTACCGCCCAATTTCTTTAGTTAATCTTGATTATAAGATTCTTGCAAAAATTCTCGCCCTTCGTATTGACCCTATTTTACTATATCTTATTGGTTCTGAGCATTATCTTCTGATAATTCCAGAGTCTTTTTTAATATCCTTGGTAAAGCCTTTTCTCTTGATTACCCTATTGCAGCTATAGCTTTGGATGCAGAAAAAGCCTTTGATAGGATTGGATGGTTTTTTATGTTTATGGCTTTGGATTGGATAGGTTTCCCCCCAAAACTGATCTCCCTCATTTCTTTACTTTATTCTGAACCTAAAGCATCAATCTTTGTAAATGGCAAGATTTCAGACTATTTTCCACTCTTTAGAGGAGTAAGACAAGGCTGCCCATTATCTCCTCTCTTATTCATAATTGCATTTGAACCATTTCTAACTAAGATCAGACAAGATCCTCTGATCTCCAGTTTCCAACTAGACTCTTTCCATGTTAAATTATCTGCATAAGCAGATGACATTCTCTTATTTTGTTCCAATCTGGCCTCTTCTATTCCCGCTTTCCTTGATCAGGTAGATTCTTTTTCTCAATTATCTGGTTATCGTCTTAATTCTGACAAATGCGAGATACTCCCTCTTAATATCACCTGCCTCAAACATGATTTTGCTCCTACAGGGTTTTCTTGGCAACCCTCTAAAATAATATACTTGGGCTTATGGTTTTCATCTAACATTTCCGACACTTTGAAACTCAATTTTGATTCCATCATCAAAACCCTATCAAATAATATAGATCGCTGGCATCCACTTTTTCTTTCTTGGTGGGGCAGATTAGATTCCATCAAAAGGATGCTTTTCCCTCTGATTCTGTACATTCTTTCAATGACCTCGGTACATATTCCGGGTTTCTATTTTGAGAAAATGGATTCTCTGTTAACAAAATTTCTCTGGAAAGGTAAATCTCCTGGTATCGCCCTATCCTCTTAAAAGGCTGATAAATCCTCTGGTGGTCTTTGGTTTCCAGATTTCAAATCATACCATTACGCATTTTCTTTAAAACAATCTTCTCGTTGGCTTTCCACTGACCAGGGTACCCACCCTCTTATTTGGTTATCTATAGAAACGTTTTTTATTTCTCCTTTCGATTTAAAAGAGTCTCTTGCTTTTACCAACTCGATTGCCTCTTTTCGTCCTCCAGTTATCTCACATACACGTAAGCTTCTTTCTCCACTTTTACCATCCTCATACCCTTCTCCCTCCTCCCTAGATCAACAACCCATTTGGCATAATACCTCGCTACGTATAAAGAAAGGCACCATTTACTGGAAATCTTGGAGACTTTAAGGATTGTTTTGTGTCTCTCAATTACTATTGGAATATGTTCCTTTATCCTTCTCTGCTCTTCAAAAGAAATTCTCACTACCATCATCTTTCAAAACACAACATGCTCTTTTATTACCCTCGCTTACTCAATATCTTAAATCCTTATCACCTACTCCTAATTTAACTTCTAGATGTTCCACACTTTTTCCTTTATTACTCTTGTCTCCCTCAGCTTCCTCTCTGTACAAGACTCTTTTTCTTTCTTCAGATAGAGATAAGACAAAGGCTGAATTGGCTTGGGAAAAGGATCTAGCAGAATCCTGGTCAACCCTTACGTGGGATAAATTATGGCTTGAAATTCATAAAACATCCCGTGCTGCTAACACTTCTCAAACACTTTATTTTATTTACCCCTACTAAATTAGCCTTTTTCTCTTCAGACTCTCAACCATCTTACTGGTCTTGCCCTTGCACAGATGCTGACTTGAAACATATGCTGTTTGATTGCCCCACTATTTCTCGTTTTTGGCAATCAGTTTGATTTCAAATTAACAAAATGTTTAACACTTCTGTTCCTTTCTCTCTCTCTACTATCTTCTTAGGTTCCTTATACCCACAGAGGCCCCAATCTCCTTCAAATTCTAAATTAGTAGATTTACTATTAGCAATAGCACTCCATTTAATAACGTCAAATTGGAAACAAGCGGAGAAAGTCACTTTTAGAGCTTGGTGGAACGCCGTTTGTTTTCATCATAGACTAGATACCAATTACGTCTCTCCTGTTTCTCTATCTATCAAAAGAGACATTTTGTGGCTCCCTTTATCTACTTACCTAACTCGGGATTACCCCGGTTAACACTGCTGATGAGGTCCGTTAGCCTCCTTAAAGGAATAAGTTGTCTTTCTATTCCATTTCATTATTGTATTTTTATCTCATTTCTTTTTACGTTTACATTCCATATCATAATGTGATTCTCTGTACATTATTTGCTTTGTGTTCAGTGAATTATATGCAATTGTTATTTTTCTCTTTGTTTTAGTGATCTGAGAAATAGATTTTTTCTGTTTTCTTCCCTCGCTCATACCCCCCCTCCCTACCCCTTTCCCCTTTTCCTTTTACCCCCCCCCCCCCCCCCTTTTATCTTTTTTTATGCTTACAGTAGCTTCTTTGGTAATAATATTATATTGTTTTCAGTTTCCTTTTTCAAGTTATGATTCATCTAATTTATTGCTGATGCATTGTACTTTCTGTGCTTGTTAATTTTCACTTTTGTTCTTATTGCATAATAAACTTCAAACTTGAAAAACAAAAAGATCTGCACTAAGCGAGCATAAGAAAAGGGATACTGAAGTAGATACATGTGAATTTTATTTTAGTAATCAGAGGCTGTTTTCAAAATATGCCAGGGCACAGCCACATAAAGCCAGGAAAAGAACCTTCATAGACCATAAGAACAGCCATCATAGGACATCATATTCCTAAGTATTGATTCAAACGCTCTGGCACATCCTCTCATATCCACCTATAGCCATCATTTCCCAACCACAACAATGGTATGCCTAGTCACAATCATAATATGCAAAGCATGGCCTCATATGAAGATATACAGCCCCAAAGGCCAAGGCAGAACTACCATATGGTAAGGCAAACAAAGCCAATTTACGCCCGTGGCTAACCCCACATGCTTGTCTCGTAAGCGCATCTTCACAATTCAACATAAGCTCTCTAAGGGCAGTACACAAGGGCAGTCTCTCCTAATCAGAAGTAATCTATACACAGACTGGACAAACCCTGCATCACAAATTCAGACATTACTTATATACACAGATTCCAATATTTTGCCCTTTTTCTGTCACAATCGCCCAGACATCTATTCTGGGAAGAAGAAGTTTAGTTGTTAAATGATTCATGTGACATATACCTAGCTAATGAATGATAACCATAATGGTTGTGTTTGATATACAGTAAAATAATGCCATATAGTCCCAGGAGTGTTTGATCTATTTCAGATTTTATAGGACAACCTCTGACCTGATAACGGAATTATATTTAGATTAATTCATTGTAGTTTTTGCAGTTATCATAAAAACATGGGCCTGATGTGGCCTGCCTGGAGCTGTGTTGGACACATCCATCTGTACCAAATATGTTAGCCAAGTATGCAGCACATACCACAAACCAAGTTGCTTCTTAGAACTTTATTAATAGGTGTTATTCACAGAACACATTTGATTATTTTTAAAATCTGTGCGTACTTAGATGCTACTTGCTTGTTTGAAGCTTGTGCACAGCAAAGCATGTCTCTCATTTTTGCATCTCCTTTGTATGGGAATCTAGCTCTCTGGCATCTGCAATCATTAAGCCATATTTCATGTGTGCACAAGCACTGCCCATGTCTCATATGTGTGCCCATAGATCATTCTCCCATCTGTGTGCACCAAGCTACATCTTGCCTGTGTGCACCTAACATCTTCTCACCTGCATACACCTTGGCCCTTTTACCTGTGTGAAGCCATTCAAATCCCCTGCATCACTAATAGCTCTTACTAATATGCACCTTATGTTCCTGCACACATTTGCACCTTCCCTTCACCTCCACATTGCTTGCTCTCACATATGTGCATTTAGCACCAGTTGCCTGTTTGCACACTGGCAACCTCAGCTACTTGAGATTTCTGGGGTCATCTAGACTCATCTCTCATTTAGCCCCATTTCTCCTCTGTGCACGTAACACCACAGTCACCTGCACGGACGTTGCTTCATTCACTATTGTACCCCTAACCTTTCAGAATACAATACGTTTTTGACATTTTGTTGAAGAAAGCTGGAACAGTACTACCAGGCAATTGCCAAACATGTTTAATGCATCTTTCCTTTCAGACTATTTAAAAAAAATGTCTTTATTGATTTTTAAACATCATATTTAAATGGTGTACAAGAGTCATGAATAGGCACTGTTGCATTTCAGGTAACTTCAGCAGCCCAGTACATACAAGAACTACGACAATGTAAGCGAATGATAACAAAGTACAAGCATACAAAAGAATGGCGCGAGTCGTAGCAGCGAAATGCAGGGACATTTTAAGTCACTGCTATGTGCCCTGCCCACAAGAAGGGTAGATAGGAGAGTATAACCATAAAACCAATACTACCACTATAGTAACTACTGATTGGAGGTAACATGGGGTGGAGTGTATCAGGGGTGAGAGTGTGTAGGAGAATTGTAGTTTGCATCAGCGACCTGTGGTCATCGGAGTGAGTGGGAGATGGGGTGAAGAAAAGAAGGGTAAGGCGCAAGGGCCTTGCGATGACATGTAAGGGTGTTGCGCTGGTAACAATGCGTTGTTAACTCAGGAGCCTGTTGTGTCTGCTATCTGCACCACTCACAATGTCTCCACACCTAGTAGCGCTCTAGGAAGGATGTGGCCTAATGGTGGGAGCGGTCGACCTCGAAGCTGTGGAACCAGGTTCAAGTCTGGCGGGGCGCTCAACATCCTGTGATTCTGGGCAATTCACTTAATCTCCCCCTGCCTAAGAAAATTAATGTGTCCTTCTGCAACACAACTGGTGCTCATGAAAAGCGCTCTGATGCCTTCAGGTCGAGTTCTCGCTATATAAAAACTTCAACAACAACGACAAGCATTTGCAATGCAATAGGTCTCGCATTTATGCAAGTTTAAGCTATTGGCATTGTACATCACAATGTCTTTTATTTATGTTTCAAAAACCAAAAGATAAACAAAAGCCATCGTCATTTACAATGCCAATAGCTGAAACTCGCGTAAATGCGAGACCTGTTGCATTGCAAATGCTTGTTGGGTGTGGGTTTTGCTGTCAAACTGACCTAATGCTAACACCGTTTGTCGGCGGGCTTTGTGCCTGCCACTCTCAACCGTTCACTTTCTTCCATTAGCCTCTTTCAGCTATTGGCTAGAGACTTTCAATAATGTCTTGACTCAGCCAGTAACTGCTGGCTGTTTGAGTGTATCCTTCCTCCCTCAATTTAGTGTTTGCATTGAACTACATGAGGGACTATTTTGCAAATATAATATTATATGTCTGCTCTTTCTGGTTCCTTCCGATGTGTCTCCCACTAACGTGCTTACACTGTATGGTTAGCAAATTGAATCTAGATCTATTGGCTTTGCCATAGCTTCTTAGGTTTTGGCCCTCAGGCTGCTTTAACTGTTTGCCAGGCTTTGGCAACAACATTTTAAATAATACATACAATATTAACAAATTAACAAACGAGAGGCTTATGTCAGCAGTTTTCAGCTATTTCTCTCTTGAGTGTCATTCACATTTGGATCAGCACAAAAAACAGTCAATAGAATATTGGAGGGCCAGTCATAAGTAGAAATGGAATTTGGCTTTTTATGGTTTGGTTACCAAGCAACAAGAAGGGAAGACGTCCCTGCTCATAGACTGCGCAGTCCATTCACCATTGAGGCATGACATTTAATCCACATTCAGTTGATCTAGAATCAAGTCGCTTTCTCTAAGGAAATATTTTCTCTTAAGGTGCCTGGGACTTCATTCCGACTGATGCTGCCAAGTCAGTCAACCAGAAGGGTTCTCACAGCCCTTGTTGCGATTGCCTGCCCGTTCCAGTGATCGCCCGTGATCATGCATGATAGACACACAGATGCAGCCCCATCTTCCTGGCAGGGGGACAGACGGGTGTGCTTTGCGTGCCTAGACAGTGTGGGTCACAACTGTCTGGATCCCACAGGCTACACTGCACACAGCAGCTTAAGTGACTGGTCCCAGCAGACTCTGAATCCTGTGAGGTCAATTTGACTCACCCGAAGTCTCTTTTTGCGCCAATAGGAAGGTAAACTGAGAACAACTAGTTAGTCAGAACACATGAAAGGGCAATGCCAAGCTGATGAGGTGGCGCACTGAGAATTCTGTCTGGAACAGGTAAACCTTTTTCTTCTTAGGGACATCTTGAACCCCCCGCTTTAGCAGCTACAGCGGGGAGGAGTTCTTGACTGGTCTCTTCTGTGTGCAACTTGGCACAAAGGCTTACAACTAACGTGAAAGGGTTGATTGACGGATGGATGGATGGATGGATGGAAAGGGATAAGGATGGTGAGTCAAAATGTGGATGGGTAGATGGATAAATAAATGAATGTATGGATGTAAAGATGGATGAGTAAAAGAATGGATGAATGAAAGAGGGTGATTGCATGGATAAATAAAAGGATGGTTGGAGGCATGATTGCAAGAATGGATGGGTGAATGAAAGTGAAGATGGATGGATAAATGGATGAAAGTGTGGATGGATAGATGAATGGAAGAGTGGATGGACAATGAGAGAATGTAAGAATGTATGAGTGAATGAAGGTATGGATGGATGGAGGGTGGGAGGGGGGAGGGATGGATCGGTGGAGTGAAAGGCTGGAGGGATACATGGAGTGAAAGGGTGGATAGATACATGAGCAAAAATATAGGTGGATTAGTGCAGGGGTCTCCAACCTTTTCTATAAAAAGATCTATATATGTACATTGAAAATCATGCTGAGCTACTACTATTCTTTGTGTTGTGTAGTGACCACAGAAGACAAGATTGCATTATTCGCCACCCCGTGTAAGACTGTAAGCAGTGTTCACATCAGTGCATCAGGCAGGGTTGCCAGCAGTAATGTAAAACAAGTTTATACATTTTAAATGCCTCTACATGGGTAATACATACCAGCCCTAGCTGCAATGCCACTGGCACTAAGGTTATAATAAGAGAAATAAAGCCTTCTCTGCGCTGCATGATTTATCACTCAAATTGCATCTTTAAATATACTTTGGAAGTTCAACCATGCTTCTATAAACATCAGCTATTTCATCTTTGATACACCCATTTCAGTTTTGGTATACATATAATTCATCAATGCAAAAGCATTAACCTTAGTAGACTGAGCTGCACATAGGCGTGCTACTCACAGGTAGCTGGAGAGCTACCAGTGGCTCACAAGCTACTTGTTGGAAAGCCTGAATTATTGAAACAATGGATATTGGGGTGTAGTGAAACCCCAACATTAGCAGCTACAGCGGGGTGAAGTCCTTGAAGGCTCTCTTCTGTCTTCAACTTGACAGACAAAGGTGAGTTAGTAAAAGGATGGATTGATTGATGTAATTGAAAAGGTGGATGAATGGATAAGTGAAAGGATAGATGGATGAGACAAAGGGTGGATGAGTGAAAGAATGGATGGATGAGTGAAAGGAAGGGTGTATGGATGGATAAAAGGGTGGCTGGATAGATGAGTGAAAGAATGGATGGATGAGTGAAAGGGAGGGGAGGTGGAAGTATTGACAAAAGAGTTGATGAATAGATGAGTAAAAGAATGGATGGATGAGTGAAAGGAAGGTTGAATGGATGGAAATATGAGTAAAAGTGTGGATGGATAAGTGAGTAAAAGGATGAAGGAATGAAGCATTAAATGGATGCAATCCAAATAACTTTATTCGATTGTAAAATTTAACAATCATAAAAGCACAATACATGGATAAACATTTCACAGATAAATTGTTTAAAAAAGCTGTCCAATACTTATATAAGATGGGCGGACTATGTAAACAGAATGAGTAAAGGCATCTAGCAGAATAATCAGGTTTAAGAATATAAATAATTTGTTCAAAGTTAAAAATCATTAGGGAATAGGACAATAAAAACAGCATAATTATCCCTCCATACTTTTCCTGAAAGTAATAGCTAGTTTTAAAAAGCTGCTTACATATAAAGTACAATCACAGTTCAAAAGTTGAAGGAAATAAAGTGCTGGTTTAATCTGTGTAAAATTTAGTTTCTTTAAACAAGGCTTTAGATATAGCCTTCGAGGTACTGAATAATATGGGCAAAAGAATAAAAAGTGCTCCAGATCTTGCGGAGACTTTCCGTCGCAGCCGCAAGCAGGTAGCACTTGTCCACGATGGGACCCTCTTGGTACAGCCAGTAGGAGGTGGAACAGGTCAAATCGGAACCTGGTCAACAAAAATCGTTCGTAGCCAGATATAGGCCACGAGAGATATGGTTCCAAATGTAAGCATGTTTTAAGTAGAGCGTGTTTCCTGACACTACATTTCATAAACTCGACCTCCTCCCGGGCAAGGTACCTGGTTGTAAGAAATGCTTTTTTTACAAATGTGACATCAGCTTTTGCTATAGTGGATGGGGTTAAAAACAGGGCTGGCCGTCCAAGTTCGGTAAGACAATCTTTTATATATTTCAGCCATGGGACCTTGAATCTACCATCCCAGGTTAAGGCTTCTCTTAATATATCGTTGGTAAGGGGTATATCATTATTCAACCAAGAATTCATCCAACAAAGTATGGGATTTGCGGCTAGTCTATCGCTTAGAAAGGGCAAACCTAACTCCTCGTGAACCGAGAAGTTACCAGTGCCCCATTAAATGGATGGATGAGTGGATGGATGGACAGATAGGTAGATGGATGGATGGATAGAATTAATTAATAAGCTTGGAGATGGATGGATAGGTTTGGATATGGATGGCCAGATGGACGGAATGGCGAATGACTGAATGATGGATGAAAGAATGAATGGATGGCAGAATGTAAAGGTGAAATGGTGGATGGACCTATGAAATGATGAATAATAGATGCTTGGACGGAAGAAACAACAGAGCTCTTCTTGGGAGGGTTCTCATGACTTGCTTCGTTTGCTTGGTGCTATAAGAGCTTTAGTTCAAAGTGGGGGTATTTTAATTTTTGAGTTACTCCTTTAACCTTTTCTCTCCCTATATTAGAACAGATTCCACAGCCTCACATGCCTTCATCAAGCAGACATGGTTTCATGAAGTTAGTTCCCCCGATATCGCTATTGTTGTCCCCAAAATATAAAACACTTCACACTGGTCAGGCTAAATTGATGTCGGGATAGCTACCATAGTCAAAGATTCCTACAACATTTCTCCTGTTGTACCTGGCATCCCTTCAACAAATATGCTTCAATTGTGCCTCAATATAACCTCCTTCTTTACCCATCATGGGCTACCGATCTGTTGCCCTCCAGACATAGGCAATTCCTTTACCCAGATCTTTGAAGTGCTCTTCCCTTGAAATTCCCAACTCTCTCCTATGCAATTTCAATTTTTGGTTCAACTCTCCTTCGGAGCCAGTGACGCTCTGAATCTCTCTCAGCATGTGCTGTGTCCCACTGATTCTGCCAGCCATTTTTTAAATCTTATTTTTCCTCCCTTGCCAGCATTTTGGTTTAACCCCCTTCCAACTTACTTGGTCTGACCACTTTACAATTTCGCTTAGTATTCTCTTCCATCTTAGCACTCTGCAAACTTTATCCATTTTCACATACTTTTATCGCCAGAGTGCCAAAACTACCTCACCTCTTTTTTGTTTCACCCGCACAGCACTTGCGCTGTGCCAGTGAAATCCTTTGCATTAAATATATCTTAAAAGGGGCTTAAATCCCACCCCTTTGCTTTCTTTGCTTTTCATTGGTTCCTGTGCTTGTCAATTACTTCTCCTCCATTTCTATGGGCTGTAGCATCCTGTCTCATGTTTTCTCGTGTTGCTCCTCTCCTTTGCTTCTCTTATCAGTTTCCTGGCACCAAAGTACTGTTTCCATCTGCTCTTTGGGACATTTTTTAAAATGTTTTCCTTGCACAGCACTTGCGCTGTGCTTGTTTACCTAATCTCCCCTGCCCAGCACATTTACATAATCATTTTCCCTCTGGCTGCATGCTTTTCACGTGAGCATGTCGGCTCCATTTTTATTTTTGTTCATTTATGATCTCGCAAGTCTTGGAATGCATCGTGCTCCAAGCCTCGCTTTCAGTCCTGAGCTCTTCCCTCCAGAAAGCCTCAAAGTTTATTTATTTAGGCAAAGTGCAAGGCCATTCTTATTCATCCTCAGAGCCTGCTTATTGGAGAAATTATTTCCCCTCTTTTGTCCCTCTGGATGGCAACCAACGAATATATGAGCTGCCCCTCACAGACAGTATGTTTCGACGAGGAGCCCGTCTCAATACAGCATAACCAATCCATCTTACCAGAAAAGCACGCACAACCAGAGAGCAGCACACACACACACACACACACACACACACATGCACATGGCCACACACACGGTAATCAGAAAAAGAACACATTTATTTAAAATAGCCAGATCTGTAGGCTTCGCCAATGCTTCTTCACCACTTCATGCAGTCTGGAAGAGTAAACTCCTTGTAGAGAGGGATCTTGGAGGGAGCATGGAAACGATGCGCTTTTCCTAGCTGACATACGGTAGGTTCACTGCATTCATGAACTTGAAAGAAGCATTAGCTGAGAACAACTCCCACTGGGAAGTGTGTCAGTGGCTCTTTACAGTGAATGAAAAAAAAATGACATCATCCCGTCTCTGTGTACATGAGATGACATTGTTCTCTCCACCATTGCTCCACTCTGAGAGTCATATAGGCAGAGGGAACTGAGGTCTGCACCCCTAGACCTATCCCTATGGTCCATGCACCCCATTGTTGAGTACTCGGTATTAAGAAACAGGTCAGGGGTGTTGACTGCTTTCTGAAGACATTCTGATTTTAGCTGTCCCATAACTGTCCGTGGGGTATCAATAGGCTAATTTCCTGCCTCTGCTAACCCTCTTATAATGATTACTGGATGATCGGCATTGTGAAAAAAGGGTTAAGGAATGAGCAGCTTGCTGATTAATGGAAGCAGTGTGTTGAAATCTTCTCCCTGGGATTCAGCAGAAGTCACATGCCTTGTTCTGGGGGTTTGTTGTCCATGCCAGCTGGACTCCTAATGTTTTGGACCGACTGCCTAAAGTAATCTTCTAATGTGCGTACATGTCTAGACTACAACAATGCCTTCAATATGTAAAGCTTAGATCAGCACTATTCCCACCTGTCTTTTCTATCTATCTGCAGAGCATTTTCAAGCCAAGTTCTTCCATACGAGCTTCCAAATAATTACTCTCTTCTTCCTATGTAACCACCAAGAGAGCATGAATTCAAAACTGATTTACAGTGCTGAAAAATGCAGCCAGTAAGAACATACATGTCAGCTGATCTATTTTCCAGTTTCTAAGCATTACATTTGTACATGCCTTTCCGTAAATACAGAAAGACTTGTTTTTGCATCAGTAGGTTGTACCATGGGTAGTACATGAGCATTCCCATGCAATCAGTGATTATTTGTCACCCAAAGCCCTTATACAGAAAAAGGTGGGCAAGTCTTTGTGCCAAATATATACGCCTCTCTGAGGCAGGAGTAACGTTGGAGAAACATTTTCTTTTCTTCAGCCTTTTCCAGCTTTGCATGTGTGCTGTAATATTATGTATAAAAATGTAGTGAAATATTGTTATTTGTTTCATAAGACAAAGTATTGCTACTTACCCTGGTTTAAACCTGCAAGGTATGTGGCTTGCTTTTATCTCCATGGTTGTTATTTGTGAACTCCCAGAAAAACATAAGGCTCTAAACTGAGAGGTTGGGACAATGAGTTATATTGCCCTAATGTAGTAATTACAGTCCTATATATTTCATGGAGTGCATTACTACCTGTAAATTGCTTTATGGCTTCTTTAGTTTTTTGTGTGTGTTTTGGGAACTCTCTTTGATACTCGGGAACTACCTATAACACATTTTTATATTCACTTCTGTATGTCACCTCCTTTTGTTATAGAAGGTAAAAAATTGGCTGAGAAAGAAGAGAGCTGATAGCAATCTAAAAAACATTTTCAAAAAAACAAAAAATATTTTCAACAAGGACTCCTGATGAACGAACTAGAAGAAGAGTTGTATAATGCCTACAAATTCATTTCTCCCTGTTTTGCAAAAATGAAACAGTTACTTTTGGTTTTACTTTATAGAGCAAACGATTAAAAAATAATATTTGACAGACAGTGCAACAGACACAGGTAGTTTGTCACAATGTCTTTTGGAAATGGCCCTTTTTGCAGGGTTATCCCCAAACTTTTTGCTTCTTCCTCCTTTGTTTTTCCTGATCTGGGGTTGTTGGCTATAGGACTCTAGGCACATTACCACTGCTGAACAGTGCTAAAGTGCATATGCTCTCTGTGTAAATTGTTATTGTGATTGGGTATCCATGATTGGCATATTTGTTTTACCAGTAGGTTCCTATTAAAGTGCACTAAGTGTGCTAGAGCTGGTAATTCAAATGCTACTAGTGGGCTTGCAGCACTGATTGTGCCACCCACATAAGTAGCCCTGAAAAGAGGTCTCAGGCTTGCCACTGCAGTGCCTGTACGCAGTTTGTTAACTACCACGTTGATCAGGCCAGTGTACCCACTTGCCAGGCCTTACCCTTCCCTTTTCTTATGCATTGGACACCCCTATGGTAGGTCCAAGGTACCCCCCTGTGCAGGGTGCAGTGTATGTGAAAGGTAGGACATGTACTAGTGTGGGTAACATGTCCTGATAGTGAAATACTCTCAATTTAGTTATTTACTAATCTTGCCCATAGGACAGAATGGGGAATGTTGTGCAACATGTTTACCCGCATATCTTCCCATAGGAGCAAGATGGAAAATTAGAGTCTGGTATCTCTCAACTCAGAATTTAATACATATTTTAGTAAAGATGTTTTTTAAATACTGTGTTTGAAAATGGCACTTTTAGAAAGTGGTTATTTTCTTGTTCAACCTTTCTGTGTGCCTCTGTCTGTTTGTGGATTGACTGTCTGGTTTGAGAGTGACAGGGGCTGGGGTGGCTCCAGGAGTCTGGTGAGTCAGCACTAGGCTGAACAGACCTATCTGCATTTGGAGTGGTGGGAGGAGTAGCACCTGGGCCTGAATATGGCTGTGACTGCCTTCCACAATGCTGTCTCCACCCCGTGCAGTGTGCCTGATGGCCCTGGCCCACACTCACAAAGGAAAAAGATTTGCACTAGCAGAGTGCCCCCAGAACTGGTTTGGACTGGGTCAAGGACCCCTCACACATAGAGAACAAATACTTTTGGGGTATAAATATGAGAGCTGAAACCCCTGAAAGTTAGACTACTTCGTGATCAAGAGGAATACCTGCCAAAGAAGATCAGCTGAAGAGACTGAGGAGAAGTACTCCCCTTGCTTAATGTCTGGGGTTGGCCTGCTGTTTGCTGTTTTACTGGGAAGAGGACAAAGGGTCTTTTACTGTGTGCTGTGTCCCCTGCTTGAAGAAGGACTTTGCTGTGTGCTGTGTCCCCTGCTTGAAGAAGGACTTTGCTGTGTGCTGTGTCCATCTGAAGAAAAGTCTCCAAGGGCCTGAGAAGAGTTGGCCTCCTGTTTCTGAAGTCCCAGGCACAAAAGGACTTCACCCCCAGCTTTCCTTGACTTCCTTGCTGGAAGTGCCAGTCTGCGAGGAGGGCCTGTAACTGTGTGTGAGGCCTTTTTGCTTTTGGAAGCTGGAAGCGCGAAGCAACGAGAGAGAAGCATGACTCCGCCACAGCAGCCGCTGTCGCATCATCGAGGAATCGTGTCGCCGCTGCAGCTGTTCGCCATTGCATCACCGAGGAAGCATGTCACCGGGCCTGTTGCGGCTCAGAAAAACACTGAGTTTGCCCCACGACCAGTGGGCGTGCACGCAAAGCCTCCACGTTGACGCATCGCAGTAAAGACGCCATATTGTCGCATCGCACCGGATCATCGCAACGCATCGAGGCACCATCTTGTCGCATCGGAACCGGAGCGCAGGAAGAATCGACGCATCCCCTTCTCTGCACCTCTTTTGTTTGTTTTGCATTAAGCATCCCAGGTACTTTGAGACTAAAGAGTCGCATTTATCATCTACAAGTTTTTTTTTGCAACAACCCTTTTTAAAGACATTCTGCTGAGTTTCTGTATGTTGTATTTTTGTAGTTTTGGTCCTGTTCAGTTTAAATAAAGATATTTTATTTTTCTAAACTAGTGTGGTGTCCATTTGTGGTGTTTTCACTGTGTTACTGTGAGTGTTGGTACAAATACTTTACACGTTGCCTTTCGGATAAGCCTGTCTGCTCGTGCCCAAAGGTACCTACCTCTGCCAACTAGAGGCCCCCAGTTCTAACAATGTCTATATCAGAAAATATGGCACAATACAGCCCAGAGAAAAACCCTTTTCTAATTAAAAGGATCGTTTCCAGCTCCTGTTTGCTCAGTGTTTATTATTACTGTTAGAAATTGGACCTCTAGTTGGCAGAGGAATGCACCCTGTTAAAGTAGAGGACACAATCCTAGTCAGGGTAGGCTAGATTCACACTAAAAGATAACCTGTGCTCACCCTCTGGTAGATTGGCACAGAGCAGTCTGGCTTATCTAAAGAGGCAATGTGTAAAGTATTTGTGCAACAAACAGACACAGTAACACAATGAAAACACCACAAATATTCTTCACACAGGTTTAATAAAATCAAAAACACAAAAGTCCAATAAGTAGAACCAGAGTCATGAATTTGTAAAAAATAAACCAAATAGTGCTTAGAAGTCAATAGCGCAAAGGAGTTACTTGAGGTCGCATTAGACTAGGGTAAATCCAAAGATCAGGCTACTCTATGGAGGCCAGGCCATGTACATTACTCAGATAGGTTCCACTTACTAAGTACCTAGGATGGAACAAAGTGTTGACATTGAAAACTTGATGCGAGAAGTTGAGGAGGTGCGTGTCGTTGTCAATCCCATGGTTGGAGGCGTAGTGTCGGTGCCGATCTGTGCAGTCGATGTACTCATGTGTCATCGACGAACCCCTTTATGATATAAGCACTGCTTCGTCATTGAGCAACTCTGTCTGTCGTCATCAAGAGCACAGTCTGCCGAGGTGATGCCGTCAACCAGATCCTATATCGGCATTGAAGGGCAATGCGTCGGTTACGACCATCGCAAAAAAGTCATCACTGCATCAATTTTGAAGCAAAGTCAACCACAGTACCCACTTAAGAGGTCCAGGACTGGATTGGCGCCTCAGGCAAGAGAGGACTTACAGATGGCAGCAGAGCCCAGGAGCAGCAGAGATGTAGGAAGTCACTGAGACTTCAGAATAGGGGGAAAGCCAGCAAGCCCTTGGAGTCATTCTGGGTTACAAGTGAGATGGGTCGAGTCCTTGTCCTCAGCAGGCAGCAGGGCAGCTCAGCAAAGCACAGAAGCAGTCCCTTCAGAACAGTCGGTCAAGCAGAGTGGTAATTTTTGTAGCACAGCAGTCTTTACTCCTGGCAGATTTCTTCACAGGTCCAATAGCATACTGTCTTGATAGGGTCAAAGCCCCAGTACTTATACCCAGATGTGTTTTTAAAGTTGGGGTGACTTCAAACCAAGCCCTTGTAGAGCACAGGTCCACTTGCATCCAAGCCCTGTCTGCCAGACTAACTGTGGGGGAGGGAGGGGATAATCAACCTTTTGTATGGGAAACAAGACACTGCCTATTCAGATGTAAGTGCAGCTCCCTCTCCCTCTTCCTGCCCAAGGAGAGCTATCAGAATGCAGACGAGTTCTTTGTCATACCTACCTTTCCCTTGTTTGTGGCTGTCTAGAGGGAATGCAAAAGGTGGAGCTGTCACCCACCCCAGACGTGTACTGGGGACAGGCTGTAGGCACACAGAGCTAAGTTAAGAGCAGAGAAATGTCCACTTTATAAAAGGGGCATTTCTAAAATAGTAATGTTAAATCCAATGCTGCCACTAAAGAGTGTTTTTCATTACTATTCCAAAGAAATGAAACATGATGTAGTTACTCCTTTCTGGGTCTGAACTGAGGTGGCGAAGTGAACTAAAGAACTATGATGGATTCAACCCAGATCTGTGACTGGGGGTGAGTGTCTGAAACGTTTCAGCGCTCTGTCCATCATCTCCTTGTGTTTGCTTTGTTCGCCCTAAGTTGGCAGGGTATGCCCAGACATGGGTCCTTACTCACTTTGCCACTGGATTCAAGCTAGCCTGGCTGATGAGGGGTGTTACCCTGAAACCGGTCCCAGGATGCTTGTTTCCAGATCAGGGAAGACCTGGCTTGGCAGTTAAGGCTGGACTTTTCCCATGGGGCACAGGGTCAAGACTGATTTGCATATAGCTGGGTCTGAACTGAGGTGGCGAAGTGAGCTAAAGAACAATGATGAATTCAACCCAGATCTGTGACTCGGGGTGAGTGTCTGAAAAGTTTCAGTGCCCCGTTCATCATCTTCTTGTGTTTGCTTTGTTCGCCCGAAGTTGGCAGGGTATGCCCAGACATGGGAGCCTTGCTCACTTTGCCACTGGATTACAGCTAGCCTGGCTGATGGGGGGTGTCACCCCGAAACTGGTCCCAGGATGCTTGGTTCCAGTTCAGGGAAGACCTGGCTTGGCAGTTCGGGCTTGACTGTTCCTATGAGGCACTGGGTCAAGACTGATTTGCCTATAGCTGGGTCTGAACTGAGGTGGCAAAGTGAGCTAAAGAACAATGATGGATTCATCCCAGATCTGTGACTGGGGTAGAGTGTCTGAAAAGTTTCAGAGCTCCGTCCTTCATCTCCTTATGGTTTGCGTTACTCCTTTCAAATCAGGAATTACAGCGTGTTTTAATAAATTCCCCATGCTAGCCTATGAGACGATTAGGCCTCACAGTAGTGAAAAATAAAACTAGCTGTTTGTCACTACCAGGACATGCAACACATAAAATAACCTTTTAGTTACACAATGCCCTGCCTTTAGGTCTACCTAGGGCCTACCTTAGGGGTGACCTATGTGTGATAAAAGGAGAGTTTAAGTTTTTGCAAGTAATTTTAAATGCCAAGTCAAAGTGGTAATAAACTGCACACAAGAGCCCTGCAATGGCAGGCCTGTGACAAGTTGTAAAGGCTACCTGTGTGGGTGGCACAACCAGTGCTGCAGGACCACTAGTAGCATTTAGATTACGGGCACTGGGTATATGGTATGCCACTTTACATGGGACTTACAAGTAAACTCAATATGTTAATCAGGTATACACAAATGTGACCATGTTTAAGGGAGAAGCACATGCGCTTTAGAACTGGTTAGCAGTGGTAAAGTGCTCAGAAGCATAAGGCCAACAAAAATATGCAGCAAAAAGTAGAGATAAGCAGGCACAGGTTTGGGGAAGACCACCCTAAGGACGACATGTCTAACATGTGCCCCCCGAGCTCAAAGTGGGGAGATCTACCCAAACTCTAGGGAGTTTTTATCACTAAGGCAGAAAAATCTGGATAGACCGTCAGCCTGCCCCTGGACTGTGTTCCACTCTAAAGTCCATACCCTGTAGGTAGGGCAATGGACTACCTCAACAATTTTGGATTCTCACCCCTCATTTCCATGAGCCACCTGAGGGGTCTGTGTTCATTCTGAATCAGGAAGTGAGTGCCAAACAGGTGTGGCCTGAACTTCGCCAGTGCCCAGATCACAGCAAAAGCTTCTCTTTCTACAGCAGGAGTCCAGCCATTCATCCGCCATGGCAGGCGACTCAAAGAAGAATGTTCGGTCTTCAAACACCACACGTAGTCTGGCAGGGAAGAGCATGGCGTATTTCAGATCCCTCTCCCGAAGCCTCCTCTTCACCCCCAGGAAGCCCTGCCGCTGCCTCTGTACCTGCTGGGTGAAGTCAGGATAGAAATTCACCGAAGCGTTCTGGAAGGGGACCGGGCCCGTTACCCTCGAGGCCTGCAGGATAGCGTCCCGGTCTCGAAAATGAAAGAGCCGGGCGACGATCGGCCTCGGTGTGGCTCCCACCTTGGGCCGCCCACCAGGCACTCTATGGGCCCGCTCAACTGCGAAGAACTTCCCTAGACCCTTAGGCTGCAGATGATTGAGCACCAAGTCCTCCACGAGCAGGTCCACTGAAATCTCGTCCGAGGACTCCGGGACCCCGATAACGCGCACGTTGTTGCGCCTGGCCCGGCTCTCGAAGTCCTCCAGCCGACGGGCTGCGAGATCATGCTCGGTCCGCAACCTACAGACCTCGGTCTGCAGGTCCGAGACATCATCGGCGAGGCCCGTGGTCTTGATGTCCAGGGATTTGACCCGTTCATTTGTTTTGCCAAATCCGTGCGGATCAGATTCACATCCACCAAGATGGTATCCACTTTGTGCGCCAGGGCATCAAACTGTCTCCCAATCGAAGTCTGCAGCCCGTCAAGTGCACCCATGACATCCTGCAGTGAGAGCTCCGGGGCCAAGGGCGAAGCAGTCTTCTGTGTATCCGGGGACTGGCTCGGTGCACCCGGTGACCCCTTCTGCTGGGCATAGCGGTCCATGTTATTGGCTTGAGTGTAGGCTCCCCGCCTGGTGGCCTTGGGCTTCGGCCGATCCACCTCTGCTTTGCCCGACATGGTGGGCTCGAGCAAGTCGGGTCAAACAGGACTGCCCTCTCTCAGCGAGAGAGAGCAGGAGTGCTCCGTCTTACGATGGGTCGCCAATGTGGCATGCAGAGCGTCCAAATGATAATAAAGCAGACGCGAGCACTCCCTGGGCTGGGCAGACAAAGGGCGAGAAAGTGAAAGTGAAAGGATAGGGACCTCCGTCCGGCAGTTCACACCTCGCCTGGCCGCTGTTGTTCAATTAGAGGTCGGGCATCCTGCCAACTCGAGCCCCTGGCATCCCTCGGAGATGGGCCTCAATCTTCCGCCATGCATAACTCCGGTTCCCGGTGGGCGATTCGACCTCGGGTGGCATCGATCGCCTCCCTGACAAGTCATCTACACGATGCCATGCATACAAACAGGATTATATACAGGATAGACGACGGAGGGCACGAGGGTCTCGGGAGCTCAAAGCTCACGCGGCCATCTTGGTCAAGCGCTAGGCTCCTCCCGCTTGATTGACCCATTATTAATCACAACTTGACAATATGTTCTTGGAATATTAATGGATTTGGCCCGGAAAAACAATCACCAGCTACAATGGACTTTCTAAAAGAATATGACATTCTCCTTTTACAGGAAACATGGGCAGGAGAAAGTATCCGAATAGTGGGTTTTTTGGACTTTATGACACCCGCCTCCAGGCAGTCCAAGTTCGGTCGTCTCAAGGGCGGTCTCTCGATTTATGTATCAACCAAAATAATAACAAGTGTTAAACAGATCGAATTCGCGGAGGAATGGCTTTCTGGAATAACTCTGGGAAGCTCGACCATCGATCCTCAGTTGTTGATTCTTAATGTCTATATTCCCCCCGGCACTACTAAGAAAAAATCTAAAATGGATAGTTTGATCAATTCCATTTGCGACCTAATCAGCAAGTACGGAAGTACACCAAGCATCATCTCGGGTGATTTCAACACTAATCTATTTTCCAACCATGTAGATGACACATGTCCGGATCCTCCAAGAACCCCCTCACATTTTCTACCTCAGGTAATCCCCGTTGGGAATAAATCATCAACATTGGGGGAATACGTGGGAACACAGTTCAACAACTTGGGATATACTTTATTGAATGGGGGTTTTTCTTTTGATATCCCGCCTGCTTGGACCTGGTCAAATGGCAGATCCCATTAGTTTTTGGACTTTACATTAGGGAGCAGAGAATTACTGCCTTGGATTAAGAGCTATCAAATTGCCCAACAGGGAGATAGTGATCATCGGGCTCAAATAATAACATTATCCACTGGCGACTCATATCATCAGGAATTGGCTCACACACGTTTAGGTAGCCATTCAGAGGACCTTAAGCGGTTAAAGTGGTCAGATTCCATGGCTCCATCCTTGTTACATCAATCTCGAGATTCAGATACCCATGTGGTCAGTGGTTGGGCCTCTCTCATAAATCTTCTTCTCAATGAATTTCCTATAAAGAGGGGCCCGAGAAACCAATCTCAAAAGCCACAAGGAAATTCAGAACTGAGAGGAACCGAGCACTCCGTCTTTCAAGAAAGTTCCCTAGTAACAAAACCTACTTTAATAATTACAAGCAAACGCAAGTTTCTTTCAGAAGCGCCATTCAAAAAGAAAAATTAAAGGCCTCGGATCAATTCTGGCTGAAGCTCATCCATGAAAGTAAAAATCCTAATCCGAAGTAATTCTGGTCCCTTGTGAATAGGAGTAATCAAAGTGTAACTGGGCATGGGAGTGCAAACATCAGTGAAGCAGACTGGAGCAAGTTTTTATCTCTTCATTTTGGAGACTCTCATGACAACAAAGTTGGTCTCGATTCCGCCAGCCCAGTAAGCTTCAAGTCCCTTTACTCGGGTCCAGAGAGCCAGAGGAGGGCTTGGCCCGAAAACACCCCATTAGAAGACCCGACAAAAAAGGACCCTATGGAACGGAATGACATCCTACCAGAGCCTACGGTGTTGCCAGCAGCATTAAAAAATAAGATCTTAAATCACATAAGGAAAGCAAGAGCAAGAGCTGATGGAGCCCCGGGTCCGAACGGCCTCCCCCAAGCAATTTTTAAATCTGACATTAATTTATGGTCAGATTATTTGACCCCGCTGTTCTAATTGCAGACTAAACAACACGGTCCCAGAATCTTGGCGAGGAGCAATCATTCACCCGATCTACAAAGGCGGAAAGAGAAATGAGCCAAAAAATTATCGAATGATTGCACTTCTTGACGTGGAGTCCAAGTATTTTGCAAACATCTTACTAGAGGAGCTACAGGCCTGGGCTAAAACAACTGCGCGTCTCCCCTTCAATCAGACGGGCTTCGTAGCCAACTCCGGGACAATAACCAATCTGCTAACATTAACAGTTTTGATGGCTAAAGCAGCATGCCAACACATACAGCTGCACTGCTGCTTCGTAGACTTCAAAGCAGCATTCGACCGTGTGCCCAGAAGCCTGTTATGGCAGAAATTAAAATCATGGGGAATACCACAGTCTCTTCTACAGGCAATAATTCAGCTCCATACTGAAACATGGATCAAAATCAAGCTGGGTGAAGGCCGTCATGTTTCCAGGAAGATCAAAACTGTAACCGGTGTTAAACAGGGATGTGTATTGGTTCCACTCCTATTTAACCTATTCATATCGGACCTTTCGCCAGCACTTGATAGTGTAAACTGTCATCCTCCTAAACTTGATGGGACCCGCATTACCAACTTACTTTATGCCGACGACCTGGTGCTACTAAGCCACACAAAAGTGGGTCTACAGAGGTTATTGGACGAACTGTTGTCATACTCGACAAAAAACCATCTAGAACTTAACTTGTCAAAAACCAAAACAATTTCCTTTGGGAAGCAAAAAAGGACAACAGAAAGGTGGTATTTTAATAAAACAAAGCTGGACTCAACTCGCCATTAATAAATATCTGGGTATCTTTTTGGAGGCAAGTGGCTCCTTTGGTAAGCATAAGGAAGCATTACAAATAAAAGCACTTTCATTAGAGGTGGCCGCCGCAAAACTGACAAACCAGCTATTAGGTCCCAGCCTTACACCTATGCTGAAAGTAATGAAAGCCAAAGTAATTAACTCACTGACATATGGTCACGAGATCACCAAGGGCACAACCAGTACATTGATAAATAAATTAATCACAAAAATCTTTAAACGAGCCTTCCGGCTGCCAAAATCTGCATCGCCAGCCCAGGTGAGACTAGAACTGGGACTCCAAGATCATCTCGGCGTGGAGGCAGGTGCTTTTGTTAAATTGTATCATAGACTGCGCCAGGCCAGGGTGGGTTCATTGGAGGCCCGACTCTGGCAGGAAATACAGCAAAAGCCTACAAGCCAAAAGCACCGACAACTCTTGGATTACAGTTTACAGCTGTTAGGGGTAAAGGATCTATGGGACTCAAATCCCTCTCCATCGGTGTTAAAATCTGTTATAAAGAAATCTGTTAGGTTGTGGTCCTTCCATTCAGACAGGGCAACACTATCAAAGAGGGGACATGCCTGGGCGGTAATTGCCAACTATGCAGTGAGTGTCCAGTTGCCCTACCTGTCTAGCACATATGCACTTTATTGGAAACGTAAGTTTTTAGCCTTGAGGATGGGAGAATGGCCCTTTTTGAAGAATCTCCCGGTATGGCGCCGGTCGGGCAGTAGCATTGCATGCAGGCTGTGCAGTTATCATATTGAATCAATGGAACATATTGTTTGTGCATGCCCAGCATTACTTCAAGCCAGATGGCAGTTACTGAGAGGCCAATGTATTATGTTGGGTGTACGCTCCTGCCGCCAAGCAATAATGGCTGCCCTCAACCCTGCTAACATCAAGCTAAATATTGGGCTTGCGAAATTTGTTCATAAAGCGTCAAGACTCCTTGAAGCCAAACTTTCAATCTAGCCAGAGTAGCGATTCTGAACTAAAAGTCGACTTATCTAAATCAGAAACTACATGAAATCCAGGGTGATGTATTGTATTGGAAATTACCAGACTTTTATGATTACTGAATTTTATCTTATTGATTAATTGTTTTAAAACTTTTATAATAGTTAACTTGATTATTCAATTTTTAGCATGTTCAGTTGTAAATGTTTTTTTTAAACCAAACAATAAAGAATTATTATTATTATTATTATCATAACTGCTACTGAAGACAGCTATGTCATCCAGATAGGCAGCAGAGAAGGCCTCGATACCCGCAAGGACCTGGTTCACCAACCTCTGGAAGGTGGCAGGGGCATTTTTCGTCCAAAGGGCATTACACAAAATTGGTAGTCAACCTCTGGAGTGGAGAAGGTTGGCCTCCCCTTGGCATATTCTGTTAGGCTGATTTACCAGTACTCTGATATAAGATCAAAGATACTTAAGCACTGGGCAACCCCTAACCGGTCAATCAGCACATCAGCTTCGGGGATGGTATGAGCATCTGTCTTTGCCACAGAGTTTAGCCTTCTATAATCCACACAGAACCTAAGTTCAGGTGTGGTGCCCGGTGGGCATCACTCTGCTGTTAAGAAGTTAGAGTGGGGTAAAGGATTTCTCCTTCCACAGACCCATCTTTCTCCTGGGAGTCTAAGAGGTCAGGAAGAGGTACACTCTTTTCCTCCTCTTCTCCATCTGTCACCAACAGCATAGTGATCATAGACCTCTGAAAGTGGGGTTTGAGATGATTGATATGAAGCACCAGTTGGGGTTGCAAGGGGGTCTTAAGGTCCACTAGGTAGGTGACCTTACCCTTCTTTTCAGTTACCTCCTAGGGCCCAGTCCAATGGTCCTGGAGGGCCCTGGGTTCCACAGGTTTCATAGCCCACACTTTCTATTCTTTCATCACAGCCTGACTCGCTTCTAAGTTGTCCGAATCGTGCAGCCACAACATAGCTATTTGGCTTCTGCAGGCCAACATGTAGCTCACTAAATCCTGGAGAATCTTCCTGGGAGTTTGCTCCCACCCTTCCTTCACTAAACGTAGAGGTCCTATAACAGGTTGCCCTTCCAGAAGCTCGAAGGGGCTGAAGCCCACTCCCTTCTGTGGTACCTCTCTGTAGGCAAACAACAGTCATGGCAAGAGGATGTCCCACTTATGGGGATCCATAAGCCCAACAATCTTGATGGCCACCTGCTCAAAGGGTGTGCCACCAAATGTAAGAAATTAAAGGGGGCTTTAAACCACCTCTGTCCTCTCTTCCCATGGGCCTGGAAGGTTACACAAGTCCTGCAGAATGCAACTGAAGAAGTCTTGATCTTGGGCCAATAAAAGTGTGGGACAAGCCTTGCAATGGTGTTGTCTTGGCTCAGGTATGCTGCTAGGGGAATCTCATAAGCCAGCTCCAGTAGGAAGGCCCTGTAGCATTGGAGGACCACCAAGGCCCTTGTTGTTCCATGCACAGGAGCCTTAAGCTCACTGTAAAGGAGGTTGTCCTCCCAGTAGAATGTGATATCTCCAGAGACATAACCTGCTGCTTGGGTGTCAGCTTGTTTCCTCATGCCCACAAAGGTTGAATACTCCCTCTGTGCCCTACAGAACTCCTCATCGGTGGGTCCTCCTTCTACATGTCATCAAGTGCAGGCAGGTAAATCCAGTATTTGTAAAGCGCACAGCTACCCGTAGGCATCCCGGCGCTGGGGGCCGTCGGGAAGATTAAGCGAGCTATTGCCCAGAGTCACATGGTGCAGTCGCCCTGGCCGCTGCACCACACTTCTGCCAAGGGAAGCAGAGCCCCCCCCCCCCCAAGTGGGCTCCAGGGCGGCCACCACAGGTGCCCCATTCCTCACTGAGAAGGACCTGAGAGGCTGGTTTTCCACAACCTCTGCTTTCCCCTTTTTAGCAGCTGGCTGGGACATTGTTCCAGTCTCCAGCCTGTTGTGACTCCCATCCCGGGAAGCCATGGAACTTGTCGTTACATAGATCCAATCAGGAAACCCCAACATTTCCATGTGAGCCTTGAGTTCCACTTCTTTCCAGATAGTGAGCTCAAGGTAATTACCCAGGAAATAGTCCACAGGCATGGCAGGGTTTACAGCAAACGTCAGAAATCCTGATCCCTCTCCCCACTCAAATGGAACAAGGGCCACTCAAAAGTGACCCTCTCTGTTGTCAGCCACCACAACGTGATGGAATGCATTTGGAATTACCTGCTCTGGGGACATGAACTGACTTCTTACCACAGTCATGCTGGTTCCTGTATCCCTGAAAGCCTCAACACCTTGCCCATTAATGGTGACCCATTGCCTATATTTAGTAGCATTTGAGGGCACATGGATTATAGGACCCATCTCACTGTCACCCAGGGACACTAGGGTAACCCCACGAACCCCTCCCCCATGAACATGGACAAACACCTCGCCCAGCACTACACTAGCCACCTCTGGATTCTTTCCTACAGTGGGAGGTTGTGCTCTTTCTGTACACTTGCCCTCCCCCCTGTATTGCCCATACTCGTAGCACACATAGACCTGATGGTCTTGGGCTGCTTACCTTTGTCAGGGTAGTTTTTCTACTGGTGGCCAGATTAGGAATGGGAACCAGACTCTTTCCCCTGTGAGTTGTTTTGGGGGCCTTTTCAGAACTCTGTCTTTTTATCTCCCCCTCCTTGTTCTGGTGGGAACCCTGACCACCCTTTTCGTAGTCCCCCCGATGTCTTCTTGGACACTCTGGTGCTGACCCAGATATCCGCCCCCCTCAGAAAGTTTCCTGGGGTCAGTTAACTTGCTATCAGCTAGGTGTTTGCACAGCCCTGGAAAACAAATATCAAGCTTGTGCTCCTTTAGAATGAATGTGTAAAACCCTGAATAATCATCAACCATGCCGTCTTCACCCAGCTCTTTAGTGCCTTGCAGATATTTAGTGACATGCAGATCTTGTGGCTGCCCCTGAATCTGAGCCTATACCTCTCAGGGGTCAGTCTAAGCTTGTGGACTTGGATGGCCTTCATTCAAGGGTAGCATATCTGGTCCTCTACCTCTAGTGTAAGTAATGTGTGCCTCCCTCCTCCATAGACTACTACCCCAGAACTCTTCTGGGACCATGTGCCCTTTCAGAGCCACTTTACAGGCTACAATTAATTTATCTATGTCACCCCCACCACATAACTTGGCACCAAATCTTTGGGTATCTTAACTCTGGACTCACCAGTGGATACTGCAGGTACCCTGTCACCATTGCTGTTGCTGGACCCCTCTCTCAGGGCTCGGATGTCCAGCACCCTCATGGTGAGCTCATGGGCCTTTTCTCTTAACTCCATGGCTAGCTTTCTCTCCTCAAGAGCCTGCTCCTTCTCCAGTTTAGCAAGGGCCTGCTCCTTGTCTAATTGGCAATATCCAATTTTAGTTTCCTCACCACCATCCCACCCACTAGCTCCTCTGGGGACAGGATCCTGGAAGACACAGTGCTGTCCGGTATGCTGCAGACTTCCAGTCTTGAGAGGATGTTATCCCCTTCCCCACATCAGCATGCTGCATGACAAGACCTTCAGATACATCCTGCTCTGATTCCTCCTCAGACTGTGACCACTCATCCTCATTCTCTGTTCTGGTCCCGTGGGCTGCTGCCCATGCTCTTAAAGCTTTCTGAAGCACTGCCTATTTGGCACTTACTTTTGTGAGCACCTTTCTCTCCTGGCAGAACCCCTTGAGCTGGGCCTCTGTGTAGGTTTCCAGATTCTACCCTGCTTCCAGTACAGGGCACCCTTCACTGCGAGTTAGTTCAACATCTCCACACTGCATGTCTTGTACGAACGGGCGTTTTATAAATCACTCTGCACATGCGAGCCTGACATAGCACGACTGCACATGGTAGTCTTGACACACGAGTAAGCTATCCAACGCAACTAGATCAATAGTTCATCTACCGCAGGGAATTCTTCCCTAGCCCAGGGAAGGTGCGTTTCCAGGATGATACTATGCTAGTCTACCTTGGTCCAAGAAATATTATAGCAGTCGTAGCACGACATTATATCTCTGACTCATTGCCATGCGATTAGCTGGCTAACCACACTACCCCTTTTGGGAACATCTCCAACACAAAGAGTACGTTATAGTAATCAGCCTTACTTATGGACGTAATTTCCTCCAATACCTTCACCTTGCCGATAGGTATTATACCTAACACGCACTCCAAGATGGCGCTCCACTTTGCGAGCATTCCCTCCATCATGGCCGCCACCCGAACTCCACAGGTTGTCAATTGGTCAGCACCCTAGTGCCTCCTGCCCTGACACAGACGCTCCTAATTTCGCACCATTTCTGCTGAGATATCAGCTGCCGGAACCGGGCATGCAGTTACCTTCCCGGAACCAGCAGTGCAGGTTAGGTGCTCCGCTGAGTGGGCGCGAGCTATTGTAAGTATTGACCTTGTGACAACCTTTGATGCCATAACTAAAGGTAAGACCCACCAACGCTTGAGGTGTTTAGCAGCTAACTCCTCATTGACGGCGGCCTGGTTACCTACGTTTTAGGAACCGGCAGCGCTCTAGCTGAAGGCAACGTGAAGGCATATGTCTCGCTATGTCTCGCTATGTACTGGCAGACCTGGCGTTGGGACTGTGGGTCTGAGTTGAGCGCTAGATCCCTTGAGGGTCGAACATCGCCCAGACCACGTCCTGACGCTGGCATGCCAGTATTGGGTTTATGATGCACTGACCTTAAGGTGGTGTACTGCATGATTTGCTGGTCTCGAGTGTGTAGCCCGCACTCGCTACAACTTAACGCTGGGTCTACCTTCACCCAACCGACGATACCTTCTACAAGCATTTTAGAGACGAGGTTAAACTTCCCTTGGCCCCTCCAATACCTCCTCTTTCCCCTTTTAGGACGCTTGTTGAATCAATGTGTCCACTCCATGCCGCTACCTGATGGGGCCAGTATTTAAATAAATTGTAGGTGAGTGGCAACATCCGAAACCAACTGTGACTAGGTTTTACTTTACTTCACTTTGTTGCACTGCTGCCTAAGTGCCTTTTAAACGAATATAAAATGTACCACATGCGCTGTACATACAATTCACCATTGAACATGTAATGCCTTACACCTCGTAATGATGCTCTCAATATGCAATGGTAACGCTAATAGGTGCTGCTGACATGCTTTGGTAATTACACAATCCTCACAGGATTAGTCATGTTGCAAATGACTGTTTTTATGTTTTTGTTCTTTTATTTTAGATTGGCTACCACGGACACCACACGCCACTGGTGCTATCATACTGGTAAAATCTAGGTTGCTACACCCAATTATCAGTCACTTAGTGTAGATTTCAACTCCCAAACAAGGTCCTGAAGAATTGCCGCCTGATCCTTCTTAGGACAACTAGGGCAAGAAACATGTTGACTGCATGAAACATAGCGCAACTGCCTATAACATCGCTATAGACAGTCACCACTACTCTTTTTAATCAGGGTGGGAGACTGGATTATTAAATTGGTTGCCCTGATCCTCCCTTATCCCGTTTTAACTCACTCTTTTTAGAAACCACAACACAACACTTCTACACTTTAGGGCCCCTTACACACCCCTCACCATACGGCAAGGAATAAAAGATCTCCGCCAAAGAGCCCCCACTGAGGATGCCCGTCGGGTATTGCAGCGCCGACCCGATGAGGAATTTGAATTTTGAATTTTGAATTTAAAATTATTTATACAGCGCACGTACACCAGCGGTTTCATGGCGCTACAGCTGACAGAGGACTGGGCAAGGGAGCTGGAGCTAAGTAAGAAAAAAAAATGAACTGTTAATGAATTAATTGAAGAATTTAGCAAAGAGATGTGCCTTGAGCTGTTTCCGGAAATGCGGGTACAGGGTTGAAGCTCTAAGCTCGAGAGGTAGGGAGTTCCAGAAGATCGGGGCGAGGGTCGCAAATTTCGAGCCTCCCCATTTCTTTCTCCGGAACCGTGGGACAGTAAGAAGGGATTGGGTAGATGAACGCAGTTCCCTGGATGGAACATAAGGGATAATCTCAGATGAGATGAAAGCCGGTGCCGTGCCCAGTCGTGCTTGAAAGGTAATGGAGGCAAGCTTAAACTGGACACGAGCACGAACAGGAAGCCAATGTAGGGACTTTAGGAGGGGGGTGATATGGTGGGACTGTGGAAGTTTGAACACCAGGCGCACCGCCTGGTTTTGGATCTGCTGCAGACGCCGAAGACTATATGCGGGTATACCTGCATATAGGGCGTTGCCATAATCCAGGCGGGATACGACCATGGCCAGGGCGATCAATTTTAAAGCATCAAATGAGAAAAACGGGACACCTTGCGTATAGTGCGCAGTGAAAGAAAGGAAGAAGAAACCACAGAGCTGACCTGGGAGTGAAGAGTGAGTTGAGAATTGAGCTTAATGCCTAATGTTTTGACTGAGGTAGAGGGAACAGGTGGGGGACCTAGGGAAGGCGGCCAGAAGAGAGGGGACCAGGGGCTGGATGAGCCACCCGTCAACACCAGCTCGGTCTTGTCTGGGTTGAGTTTCAGATGGTTGTGGTTCATCCAGTCCCGGATATGAATCATGATGGTTTGGAAATTAAGAACAGAATCGGGGGAAGAGGAAAGATTGAAGACAAGCTGGAGGTCGTCCGCATAATTAAGTACGGCGACCTCCATTTGTTGCAGTGAAAAAATAAGAGGGGAAATATAAAGATTGAATAAAAGGGGGGAAAGGGAGGAGCCTTGGGGGACCCCGCACTGAACATTCCGAAAGTCCGCAGTAAAATCACCCAGGCGAACTGCCTGGGTACGGTCCCTCAGGAAGGAGGATAACCAAACCAACGCGGTGCCCCCGATCCCCGCCGCCCGACACGGGAAAGCAAGATGGAATGATCCACCGTGTCAAAGGCGGCTGAGAGATCGAGGAGGACCAAGGCCTGGGGTTGGTTGGTATCCATTCCCTCCCTGAGGTTATCAAGGACCGAGAGAACTACGGACTCCGTAGAGTGTGCGGGGCGGAACCCGGCCTGGCGGGGGGCGAGAGCCCCGTTCTTCTCCATGAAAGAGCTCAGGGCGCAGGTGACGTGGCGCTCGAGTACTTTCACCAGGAACGGCAGAAGGGAGATGGGGCGAAAATTAGCGGGAACTGAGGGGTCGGCGCCCGTTTTTTTCAGAATGGGGACAATGACTGCGGTTTTAAGTGGGTTAGGTACCACGCCCTGGGAAAGAGAGCTGTTAAGGAGAAGAAGGGGGGGGGTCTGAACAGCTGGTGAAGATATGACGAAGAATATGAGCCGGGCAGGGATCTAACGGGGAACCAGATTTGACAAGTGGAATTATGGCAGTCAGAGATTCCTTGGTCAGAGGAGGGAGGGTGGTGAGTTGTCCCTTGGGGGGGGGGACACTGGGGATCCACAAAAGTAGGGGAAGGAGGGGGGATGTTAGCTTTGATGGTGACTATTTTCTGAATGAAAAAGTTATTGAGGGAATGACAGAGTTCCTGAGAAGGAGTGGGCTTAAGAGAGGTTCTGTCCGAAAACGCCAGATTGTGTACAATCGAGAAAATTTCCTTCGATTGGTTTTCGGCTGCGAGAATTTTGATGAGGAGCTTTCCCAATGATGAAGCATGACACCCAGTGGGCTGGGTGTGTGAGAGCCCTAATTCCGAAAGGAAGGATTCCCCATCCTCCGTCTTGGTAGCCAGCTATTTGCACCAACTCCGAAGTCACTGTCAGCCTCCTTAGGAACTGCATACTACTTTAATTTGTTAATAGGTTTCCAGATTGGCCCGGTCAAATTCCATATTGCCACATAAGGCCGGAGATATTGCACAAAACAATTAGTATGGGGCAAACAGACTTTTGGAAAAATTAAAGATGTCAATCAGGGAGATTTGAAAAAGGTTTGAATTGGTCTTAGTATGGAGTCGTAGTGAACAATGAGTTACAATATGGTATTGCACAAACACTAGTCCAATACTCACTGCTGATCAGCAGTATTAGAAATTGTCTTTCTAGTTGGCAGGGGTATGCACCCTGTGCAAGTAGTGACCATAATCCTAATTCGGGACAGCTAGATAGACACTAAAAGATAACCTGTGCTTACCCTCTGGTAGCTTGGCAAAGAGCAGTCAGCCAATGTGAAAAGTGCTTGTGCAACACACACAGATAGTAACACAATGGAAACAAAATAAAAATATTACAAACAGAATTAGTAAAATAGAGAACAGTTTTATGAATAAAATAAGATCAAAACAGCAACAATCCAATAAGTAGACCCGGAGTTGTGAATCTTTAAAGAATAAACCAAAAATAGTGCTTAGAAGTCAATAGCGCTAAGGGGTTACTTGAGGTCTCTCTACTCCGGGGTAGATCCGAAGTTCAGGCTAACCTTGATGGAGGGCAGGCAGGCTAGAGGACTTAGACAGATCCCGCTGACAGAGTACCTTGGATGGAGCAAGCGTTGATGTCAAAGAAGCGATGCAAGGAGTCAAGGAGGCGCCATGTCATCGTCGATCCCATGGATGGAGGCGAAGCATCGGCGTCAATCTGCGCAGTTGATGAAGGCTACGTTAACAAATCCCTTTACGTTGCAGGCTTGGCGTATGGGCCGAGTTGCGCTGTCTATTGTCATCGAGAAGCACGTCAGTTCGTCAAGGTGATGTCATCGATCGGCTCCTACATTGAGGAGCCATGCAGCGGTTCCGATCAGGGCAAAGTGGTCACTGTGCAAAAACATCTGCAGAACCCACTTCTGAGGTCCAGGACTAGATTTGAACCTCAGGCAAGGGAGCGCTCACAGATAGTAGAGTCCAGCAGCAGCAGCAGAGATATAGGAAGTCTTTCATGGCCCTGAGGCTTAGAACACAGGACAAGCCTTTGGAGTCACTCCGGGTTCAAGTGAGATGGGTTCGGTCCTTATCCTCAGCAAAGCAGAGAAGCAGTTCCTTCTGAACAGTCAGTCAAGCAGAATAGCAATCTATGTAGCACAGCAGTCTTTACTCCTGGAAGAGTCCTTCACAGGTCCAGTAGAATAATGTCTCAGTAGGGTTAGAGCCCCAGTACTTAAACCCAAATGTGCATTTGAAGTGGGAGGGACTTCAAAACAAGCCCTTGAAGTGTACAGGTCCCCTTTCATACCAGCCCTGTCTGACAGGCTATCTGTGGGGGGGGGTAATCAGCCCTTTGTGTGAGACTTAGGACACCCCCTATTCAGATGTAAGTGTCAGCTCCCTCTTGCTGCCCAGGAAGAGCTATCAGAATGCAGAAGAGTTCTCTGTCGCACCCACTGTTACTGTGTTTGTGGCTGTCTAGAAGGAATGCACAACGTGTAGCTGTCACCCACCCCAGACGTGTTTTAGAAACAGGCTGTAGGCACTCAAGGCTAGGTTAAGAGCAGAGAAATGTCCACTTTCTAAAAGTGCCATTTCTAAAATAGTAATGTTAAATCCAATGCTGCCACTAAAGAGGATTTCTCCCATACTTTTCCAAAGGATTTATAGCTTTACATTTTTTTAAGCAATTCCCAATGCAAGCCTATGAGAGGAGTAGGCCTCGGTAGTGAAAAACAAAGTTCACTGTCTGTCACTACCAGGACATTTAAAACATAAAAGTACATGCCCTACTTTTTAGTCATACTGCACCCTGCCCTTAGGACTACCTGGAGCCTACCTTAGGGGTGATGTATGTGTAATAAAAGGGCATTTTAAGGTTTGGCATGTGATTTTAAATGCCAAGCTGAAGTGGCAGTAAACTGCACACACAGGCCTTGCAATGGCAGACCTGAGACAGGTTTGAAAGACTACTTGTGTGGGTGGCACAACCAGGGCTGCAGGCCCACTAATAGCATTTAGATTACAGGCCCTAGGTATATGGTATACCACTTTACAGGGGACTTACAAGTAAACTAAATATGCCAATCAGGTTTACACTAATGTCACCATGTTTAGGGGAGAAACACATGCACCCCTAGCACTGGCCAATACAAAGATAAAGCAAAAAGTGGAGGTAAGCAGGCAAAAGGTTGGGGGAAGACGGCCCTAAGGATGACAGGTCTAACAGTTCCTCTGTGATCACAATTGTATGCTCAACTTTATAAAGCGGAAGAGTTCTTTTGGTATCTTGTCAACTGAATTTTAGACCTGGGTGTAATTTCAATTACGCTGAAGTAATCAGAAAAATGTAGGTATTTCCATGATTACTAGTCGTGTAATTTGGGGGAAACATTTTAGCTTAAGAGCAAATATGACGTGCTCGAGTGGCCGCAAATGCTTGCAATTTGTTTTCTTCTGCATTTAGTGCTATTTAGCGTAATTTCTTAGCACAAAATGCATCCACGCATCCATTTTGGAGAAATAGCACCAAAATAGCAGATATAATATTTGGGAAAAATCCGACTGCAAATGCACATTTAGCAAGTGCAAATGTATGCTTGTATACGATACATGTGTTCTGTTGCATTTAGAGCTATTTCTTAGTGCAAAAATGGCCACTTGTATTCAAAATAGACAAATGGGGCATTTTTATGCTGATATAGTGCTAAATGTAGAATTACTCAACTCGTAGAATTTTGCATAACCTCACAGAATTCTTAGGAAATTCTGTGTGGTTACTCTACACAGAATTACAAAACTCATGCTCACCCCTACTGAACTTGTTTTTTACAGTGGTGCTGTTAGAAACTGGATTTCTGGTTGGCAGAAGTATGCACACTGTCCAACCAGGAATCACAATTCTAGTCAGGGTAAGTCAGATACACACCATAAATGAACATGTGCTCATCTTCTGGTAGCTTGGCACAGAGCAGGCAGGCTTCACTTAAGAGGCAATGTGTACAGTATTTGGGCAACAATTCAAACAGTAACACAGTGAAAACACCACAAAAAAGACTCCACGCCAATTTAGAAAAAAAGATTAGGATTTTCTAAATATTACAAGACCAAAACAACAACAATCCAATAAACAGAAGTTGATATGAATTGTTGAAAAATTAAAAGTGAAAAAAATTAAGCTTAGAAGCAATGAGCGCTTACGGGGTTATCTGGTTGTGCTGGACCAGGGCACAGTGAAGATTTCAGTCCAACCGTGATGGAGCGAGGGCCAGACATAGGAGCCACGCAAGGACTGCTGAATAAAATAACCTTGATCTTAGTCACAGCAGCTATATGCGAGTTGCAGCTGAGCGATGCGTCGGAGTAGATCCCACAACAGACGTGATGCATTGATTTTCTTCCCGCAATAATGGTGATACGCCAGTTCTGAAGATGAAGTGCTGGTTTTTAGATGCGTTGGTTCTGATGCCACTATGCTGGGTTTCTCCATGTAGTCGAGGGCATTCGTCGATTGTGTCTCTGCAGTCGCGGCATTGTAGTAGTTCCGATGAATCGGTTCTGATAGTGATGTGCTGGCTCCAAGTGCGATGCGCTGGTTCTGTTCCCACCAAAGCGTCGATGCGTCGATTCTGCTTGAAGCAGCACATGATGTAATGGTTCCACGAGTGTATGCAACTAGATCCACTTCCAATGGACCAGATACAGGAGCAGGGAGTAAGACTTTGATATCTCTGAGTCTTAAAACAGAAGGTAAGCCACCGTGCCCTTGGAGATCACTCTGCATTCAAGCAAGAGTTGAGTTCTTCCTCAGCAAGGCAGAGAGTAGCAGGTAGCAGGGCAGCACAGCTGAAAAGCAGTTTTTTTAGAGCAGCAGTCCAGCAGAGTGACAGTACTTTTAGCACAGCAGTCCTTCCTCCTAACAAAGTTTTTTCACAGGTCCACTAGTGTCTGATTTGGTGAGGTCAGAGACCCAGTACTTATACTCAGTTTCGACTTTGACGTGCACAGAGGTCCTTCCTCCCAGCCCCGGCTTCAGACTCACTACAGGGGGGTATGGAGTCCTTTGTGTGGGGACAGGACGCTGCCTATTCAGGTGTAAGAGTCAGCGAGCAGGATGTGGATAGACACTCAGTCACACCTAACCTTCCTTTGTGTATGTTTGTCTAGAGGGAGTGCACAAAGTCTAGCTGTCACCCACCCCAGACGTGTAGTAGAGATAGGCTGCAGACACAAAGAGCTAAGAGCAGACACATGGCAGCTTTCTAAAAGTGGAATTTCTAAATTAGTGACGATAACTTCAACTTTGCCAGCAAAGAGGATTTATCATTTCCATTCCAATGATATGAAACATGACAGATCACTCCTTCTCAATCGGTAATTACAGCTTATTAGTGTAATAAGGAATTCCCAATGTTAACCTATGGAAGGGGTAGGGCTCACAGTAGTCAAAATGAACGTGGATTGTTTTCACTACCAGGATATGCACCTTTGGGTCACCCAGGGATGACTTATTGTAGGAATAGATTACTAATCTATACATGGGGATAATGTGCTGTACATTCACTTTCAGCACACGTTAATCATGTAAACGTGATTTAAAAAAAATATTCAGATAACTAAAAAGTTAATTCAAATTTTCTCACAAAACATTCTTTCAAAATTGCTCGCTCTTTCCCGAAACACGTCTGAAATATATGTGTGTATAAAGCAATCAATTTCAAGGTGAAAACGACGATGAATGGTCGACAACCCTATGTGATCACATTTCTCCCTGGCTGATGTTTTCCAGTTGCCCGTAGAAACAGCATCTGGTGCTTTGGCAGAAACAGCAAGCTGGTTTGCCAAACACTGAGTGGTCTTCACTCTTCCGAAAGTTAAACAGAATTTGTTTGGTTGCAGCATCTTTCATTCTGCCATGTTCCTTTCACTCACCTTTATTTTCAAAGATTGCACATGCTGTAACCATTACAGGAGTAAGCTTGGACTTCTAAATCCTGAAGTTGCAAATGAGTAATATGACTCGGTTTCACAGGAGGCTTTTATAATTCATGCTAACACAGGGAAGTTGTTCATCAAGGAAAAGAGGATTGAAGGAAAATTCACAATGTACAGGAACATATGGGTCAGCGCGCCTACATTTACCCCTGAAGCATAAATCACAAATGCAGTGTGCACGCTTTTCCTTGCAAAACATGAGGTCTTATTTTTTTGTTTCTTAAAATGTCGCAAACATTACAATGTATACATGGTCTCAGATGAAGAAGCGGCCCATCAAACATAAACAGGCGCATACTGATCCATTAGGTTTAACTTTAATATCATGTTGATTCGCAGAGAAGTAAAACCTACAGGGCACATGCAGGCACGGCAACATATAGACAGGCATCTGTGCCCACGGACACCAGCGCATCTAGACACACCCAGTCATAGAGATGCACATACTCCTGAGCAGATAGCTCAACAGACGTGCAGCACCCATGATTACAGACCAGCAGACATTCACATATCCACACTGATGCATTAACACAGAATAAGATTTAAACTGGCAACTATGCATACGGCCTGACAGAGCTATAGGTACTCATGCATACAGATACATAGAATAGAAACCAGCAAATAGGCAGGCATGCTTGCCCATGCAAGTCCCGACGTACATAGACAAAACACCAGACCCAAATACAGACACAGACAACAAATATACAAAAGCACATACTAACACAAACAACGCATATCCAGTCAGAACTAACTTAACGGAGTTTGGTCTTGTAAATTACTCTTTACAAAGTGTGGGGGCCTTTCTTAACCTGTGCCACAAGTTAAGGCAGGCTAGCGCTGGCTCACTAGAGTCCCTGTTATGGACTGACGTCAGCATTAGCAACCCTGGTGGGTCACACAATCGTTTTTTAATGAATGCCTGATAAAAGTATCAGCAAGTGAACTGTGGGCCCTCAACCCAAGTAAAGAAGCCTTTAACCCCTTCGCTGCTGCGGACATTCCGCTGCAGCGCTGGGGGGGGCAGGGGGGAAGCGCGGTGGGCCTGTGCTCATGACGGAGCCGCTCCGTCATGAGCCACAGTTGAGCGGTGCTCATGACGGAACGGTTCCGTCATGACTCCGCCCATTTGCGTTGTCCCCTCGCACAGGCGGGGAAACAGCGCCGCGCAGGCGGAGCGGCCGCTAACAGGATTGTCATGACGGAACCGTTCCGTCATGAGCACACGCCAACCGTGGCTCATGACGGAACGGTTCCGTCATGAGCAGGGAAGGGGTTAAAGCTAGCACCAAGAAGCGAACTCAAGTGTGCTCCAGTATGTTCGACAGAGAGATTTTAACTAAACAAGAGCACGCATGGGCGGTAATTAAATCTTTTCAATCGGCCCCACCTTTGCCTCACCTTGCTTGCACATATTCTATACATTTTAAACAGAGATTTTTGGCGCTTAGACTGGTTGAGTGGCATTTAAAAGATATTCCTACTTGGCAGCGTACCTCAGGCGAGGTGGTGTGTAGGGGCTGTGGACAATCAGAGGAATGTCTGGTGCATGTGGTAGGCCTCTGCCCAGCACTGTTGGACTTGTGTAGATCAAATCTGAGCCCTGAGTGGAACAAACTTGGAGTCCGGACCACAAAGCAGGGTATCATTGCGGCCTTGAATCCAGAGAACACGACTCTAAACATTAGGTTCATGATCTTTATCCATCAGGCATATCGCAAGTTTAAGCAATCCATTAGTATTAATAAAATCACTGGAAAATAAGGTAACTGCCACGGGTGGTCACAACAATCGGTTCTCAAAAAACAAAAAAGGTAGCTGCTGCTTCAATTCGCAAAGCTAGCACCCTCTCCTTAAAGTGCATTACATGGAACCAGGCTAAAAGGACCCAATAGTTAACCCTAGACTGCTCTCTGCTACTGATTAGCAGCATTCTACATGCATCAATGATTTGTTCTGCACGGTGCCATCTGGAATCCCCCTGCGGTGGCAACGAGCTGTTCATTTTTTATTTGCTTAGATGTTTTCTTACCACTTTGCAGTTATCTAACTTTCTGGTCTTGACGGACTGTGAACATTTACGTACTTTAGAATAACTTTGCTCCAGTTCTCATAATATGGCTCCCTCACTTTAGAAGGGACTTTTCTCCAAGTATATATTTTAATATATAAATGTTATACTTTTTGCCTAGGACAGGAACAACGAAGTGTAAATTGTTCCATTGCTGCTTCTCTACTGTAATGACCTTACATATCAAACAATCGGCCATCCGTGCTTGCCTTCAGTGAGCTCCATCTTAATTACAACAGCACTCTGAATAGGATGTCTGTTTTTAAACTTCTACTGTATGCTAGGTGTTGGAGATCATGTTCTGCTAATTTGCACATGGGTCTTATTACTTTTTAATTTCAATCTGCACTTGCACAGTGATTCGTTATCCTTTTAAAATGTTGTAAGACGCAGGTCGTCGTTCTTGTTTTTTTCTTCTTTTATACTTATAAGGTTAGTCTAGATAACCCATATAAGAGAGGGACCCTGTATTGAGTAAGAGGGGCATATCAACAAGGGCTTTATCTCTGCTTTTTTGGCTTTAAAAGCCAAAAAAGCAGAGATAAAACTAGCGCCCTATCAACAACAGGGTGCTAACACGCAAATTTGCATGTTAGCACCCTTTTACTCTACGCTTCCCCTTGCATCTCTAATGAGATGCGAAGGGGGCGTTCCAGAGTAAAATAATAGGAGAAATGTCGCTAAGCAACATTTCTCCTATTATCAAGAATGTCGCTAACCCTGTTAGAGACAAAAAAAGCAGCGCTAACCGCGGTTAACGCTGCTTTTTTACGTCTGCTAATTTTCAGACTTAGCCATGATATTCTATGGAAGGAGGATATCATGGCTAAGTTTGCCTGTCCCTATCAACAAGGTAACGTGTGATTATCGCTGGGTTTCCAGCGATAATCTCACGTTAGCCTGTTAGCGTGTAGATTTTTATCGCTATTGAGATAAGCGTTGCTAATAGCACGCTATCTCAGCGATAAAAATTCACGCTAGCCGGCGATAATTATCCTCACGCTAAGAGCGCTGAGCGATAATAATCGCCGGTTGTTGTTGATATGCCCCAGAGTATTTGTACAAGGATTGTCCTTTTAGGATGATTACTCTCTGTTCTCCGACAATTATGGCTAATGTGACTAGTAATTCGAATTTTCTATAAAGTTTTAATCATGCAGCCATGTATAATTTCAAGTATTACTATGTATTGTTGTTTTGTTATGTATTGTATGCTACTTTTAAGATCCTGGAGATCAAATAAAGCTTACTTCCCCCCAGAATGACCTAAGGGATAAACATACGGATAACAGACGTACAGGCATTCATGCACAAAGAGATGCACATATTAGCAGGAAAACATGCAGAACAACCGAAATATATGCATTTACCCTGCCTGGCACAGAGAGCAACAGATCTACACTGACACTTGCACCCTCGAACCTATAAACACGAGCAGGCGCTTGCTGCACTGCATTTGTAAGATACTTGATCATTGCAGAAGTCCGGTGGGGTCATGGCTATCCCTCGAATTACCAGTACTGTGCAGCAGAAAATCACTATGCCATAGTCACTGCAGAGTAGACTACCAATGGCAACGATGCTGTGCACGCAACGAAATTCGTTTTATTAATTTATATGTTAACTTACCTGTAAACCTCTGTAATCCATAGTTTACTACCCCCCACCCTGCCCCTCCCCCTCCCCACGTCACCGCCCTGCAGTTACTCCTACTACCGACCGCGGCTGCCGGCAGACACACACACCGGGACTGCACTTTGTCTTGAGGCATGACATCACCGTTATTGGCACACCTCAACAACACTGCTCCCTACATGACCCCTAATAGAGTTTCAGAACTAGCAAGAGCTTAGTCCTTTCAAGGTTGCAGCAATGCATATTTGCTTATGCTGGCCTTCCAAATCCTCAATATAAATGAACACAGGTATTATAAACATTATAAAATCAGCTGGCCAAAGCACATATTATCCTTCTTAACCTCAGAACATAGTGGCCCCTCACTTGAAGTGCATTCAGTGTCTCTCTCTGCATCCCAGGATCAAGGTATAGCTTATCACGCACACTACATGGGAAAAGCCCATAATATGACCCCACAAAAAGAACTTCAGAGCCTTCAATACTGTTATTGAACTATAGATACCTCCAATAAGGTAAAGAATATATACAATATGGAGGCGGAGGGGTTAGATCAGTGTGGGGCATATTTGGTGGTAAATAGACACAATCTCATATCCACTTAATGTGCAGTCACTCTATGGAAGACTCATGTAGACATCAAATGAGTTGTTGTGGCAGGAGCAGAGTGGTATTACCATTCAATCATTGGCCTCTATCAGCAGAAACCATCAGTGTTGAGTAAAGGAAGACTTCCGGCTCATCAGTGAAATTCATGCAATGATTGGAAGGATGACCTACAGATAGACAACATATACCACTCTGCAAGCTCATCCAATCAGTGGTTTGATTTGCATAATAAAGGCCATGTACCAATGAGATTTAATCTGTTTAGTCTTTTAAAACTTGGCTTTTCATTGGAAAACAAACGTCTTTGTGGAATGTGGTGTGAAACCCTGAAACACATTTATAAGGTTGCTAAAATATTTCTTGTTTGAAACAGAACAAAATAACAATTATATCTTATCCCCTCCTGCCATAATTTAATTTTTTCTGACTTAAAATTGCAGTATTTCCCACAACCGCTCCTGCTTCTCTGCTTGTTGTTTTAGCGAGCCGCGGTCACCTGACCTTCAGCAGCCCAACCGTGCATCACAGTTGAGGGCAAGACTTGGCAACTCCCGTTGCATTTTCTCTGACGCTTTTTTATATAATGTGAACTCAAGCAACCTGTAGGTGTTGGGGCGCTTTACATGAGCGCTAGTTACATTACACAAAGTCCAATTAATTTTTGGGGGCATTTTTATAGAGCGCAAACACAACTGACCCAAATGTATCGAAGCCCTTTACAAAAGCGGCAGTTACATTACACAAGGTCAGTTACATTTTTTTGTGCTGATAGAGGCGCGGAGATAAAGTGATTCCGGCTCCGCTGCCTCTTCAATTGTCCTCCTCCTCTCAGAGCTCTAATTTCAAAGCACATTCACGGCAGCTCCCCTGGAACTGTGATGCATTTTTTATTATATAACGTGAACATGAACAACCCGAAGGTGTTGAAGTGCTTTACATGAGCACTAGTGACATTGCACAATGTCAGATTAATTTTTGGGAATATTTTTTATAGAGCGCAAGCTCAACTGACCGGAAGATATTGGAGAGCTTTACAAAAGCACCAGTTATATTACACAAGGTCAGGTGAATGTTATTGTTGCTTTTAGGTGCGCAGAGATAAATGGATGCTGAAGCTGTTCCTATTTATTCATTATTTCCCATTTCCCTGACAAATGGGAGCATTTTGTTTTTTAGCTATGTCCAGTGGTCCTATACCCAGGGGGCTGAGACCGGGGTTGGGGCTTAGGGCATGCTGGTAAACGGATGATGCAAGCAGTGTTTTGAATGGAAAACACTAGAGAAGGGTGCCTGGTGAATAGAGGCCTGGGGCAAGAGGGATGTGACATCTCTGCCACTGGAAAGTACTGCTTTTTTAGGTCGAGCATCAGCGTGCATGCACTGTGTGCAAAACCTGTTGGATTCACTCGTACTGAGTGTAATCCCACCTGCTGCTGCCATAGGTTCAGTCTTTTTTCGCTCCTCTTGCCTACCTCCTAACTCGTTGGCTCAGCCGATACCTCACTTCCGTTTAAGACTGAGGAGCACCGGCCAAGCACAGGTTTCTTGTGTAATCAGTCCTTATCTCCTTTGAGAGAACTCCTTTTTAGGTCTCGCCTGAGCCAGCGCTTTAGCGCTGCACTGGCGAGAGCTATAGAAAACGGGGATTTGGAAGTGCAAATGAGTGCTTTTCAGGCCCCCAACTACAGTGCATGTGCGCCGGGCGCGCGCACCATTTGGCATCCTGCGTGTACATTTCGCGGGCGCTTTGATGTTCTCAGTGAGCCGCGCGGCCACTGCGAACATCAAAGCGCCCGCGAAATGATTACTTTCACTTTAACGTTCGCACCTACTTGGCAGACTGGTTCTCTGTTGCTCTTTCCTCCTCTGCTCTCTCTCCTCAGAGTCCGTCCCTCCCCATGTTGCAGCAGCACAAACTCACAAATGGCACATGCTGTCACAGCCCCGCATCTCCGTCCTGCCCATGTTGTTCATGCTTACATTTCACGGGCTTTACTTAATTTTGTTTTTAACTGCAGTCCGCTCCGCCCCTGGGGCTCGGACATGCTGCAATCCTGAGCTCATTATCTCCCCACCCCTCCCGGTTTGCACAGGAATTGTTTCTCTAAAAGACATTTTCTTTTCGAAATAGTGTCCTGCCAGTAGCTTGTAAGATTTTCTTTACTCACCGTGATGGGGGGATAAAAAATTGACTCATGATACCAGCAAATCACATTTCACTAAAAAGTTGTCAACGTTTTTATGCAATTTCATGAAAATTCGTGAGTAAAAAGAATGCAGTTTCGAACAACCCTAGTTTGAATGGGATATTAATATTTTCCTTTTACATGTGCTGCTCAAATAAACGAACCCACAAAATGGCATGCAAAACTATTTGTATAACACCATATAAATGTTGAAAATGGGCATTTATAAACCACGCAATAAAACAGAATTCTTTTATAGTGTAATATTGAGTGTTAATTACTACTCATGTTATCGGCGCAGAAGAATTAATTGGTATGCCGTGCAAGAAATCCGTTAAATGTAAATATGGTTTGTACACAGCCATAAAAGTATTACATAACCATTGGATAAAGGAACACATCCAGATAGTCTTTATACCAAATGATTTTAAAATTATTGCTGCTGATGTGTTGTAATGATGAATTTCAATAAAATATATTAAAAAAATACTTTCCGAGATAGGAACGTGTGAGCACACGTTGTATGAGAAATTAATCAGAAAATATTAGTTCCACTGTACTCTCTTATTAGGATATGGATACTAGAATCACAGGTTCCGTGCAGAGCTTTGCAGCAGGCACATTAACCCTCAAAGCCTTTAGTCTGCAGGACCGTTCCAACTATCATGTTTCCAGTGCAACATGTGTTTTAGTTATGTGTGTTGATTAGCACCACCCACTACAAATCCATTCCTGAGAGAGTGATAAGTCCACACAATACTCAGAAATCCACGGAGATCCAGCACTGCATCTGTGATCCTTGTTGCACCATGCATGCACTGAGATGTCATTATTGGGGCATTTGTAAAGCTTTGATCATGCTCATCTTTGCTGATCTGCACCGTGCTCAGCTACCAAAAACAAATTTTCATGATAAACGCAACATTAAATACAAGGCTTCTCCCATTCCTAAGCGCTGTAAATAAAAGATGCCATTATTACCCTATTTATGGTACTGTATTTATCCACCTTAGAAAAATGGAATATAGTGTCTGCTTTTTCAAGGTCCGAAGTCCGACCTTTAGAGCATTCAGCTCACTGAGCCATTCGTTCAGCTACACAAATAGAAATCCATAAAGCTCTGCGGTATGACTTCAGTGCGTTATGCTAGTGGCGTGGGAGCACCTTTTTTCGCCACTGATTGCTTCTTCACACCACAGGCGTACTTGTTCTTCGTGCTTTCAACCTGTATTTATATAGCAACATCAACTAGTGACGTGGCCATTCCCTTTATCACTCACTCAAACCAATAGGCCTTATTTGGTCCCAGCCATGTTTATTTACAGGGCGAATGCCATGGTGTACAATATTTATGCGTGTAAATATAAAAAGTGCCGCATGCAGCGCCTCGAACCCCAAGAATGCCCATGAACCTGTGCCACTCTAACTTCCGCCAGCACTCAGCTTGATAAGTGCCCCGCCATCCTCTCTGTGGTGTCAGACCTCCCTCGTGTATGAGAATGTCCTGCAGGAGTGTGTCAGGTCTCCCAGCTGTGTGTGGGGCACACCCACACACTTACACGAGACAACAATCAGTTTAACTCGGACACCTGGTTCCCGAGGAGGTAAAGCAAACTCATACATTGTGCGTGGAGCTCTCTCAGCACATATTAATAATATCAGCAACGTGCTTTCTTATAGCGCTTCATACCGTGTTTCTGCAGATTCTAGGTGCTTTAATTAACAAGTGGTGGTACCTTTAGTCCCTCACGGTACCCTCTTGGTGAATTGTGCACAAATCTCAGCTATACAAACGAAAACATGGAGTAAAGCTGTTAATATTGAAAGTCTCTTTATTGAGCTCTGTCATTGAACAAGTCAAATTTCCACAGATTGCAACAAGTCCCTTAATAAAGGATAACCGTGAACAATGACAAGACACAATGTCACATCAGAGAATGAGGTTAACAAGCATTTGCAATGCAATAGGTCTCGCATTTACGCGAGTTTAAGCTATTGGCATTGTAAATGACAATGCCTTTTATTTAGGTTTAAAGAACGAAAACAAAAAAAACCAAAAAATTGTCATTTGCAATGTCAATAGCTCAAACTCACGTAAATGCGAGACCTATTGCATTGCAAATGCTTGTTAATGATTGATTTTGTTGCTTTTCTTCATGCTATTGTGAGTGTCTGTTCAGCTTTGGCGCTGGTCTGTGCCTCTCCCTCCCTGTGCCGTAGTTGCTGATTGTTCTATATAATGGTGCTGGTATTCTTCATCTATTCATCTCGCTTCAGTGTGAGGCTGTGGGAACAATCTGCTGCACCTAGCCAGCCCAGATCCTGTTAACAGTTAAAACAAAAATGGGGTGACCCTGTGTCCCTCAGAACCTGGGTATAAATTAGTAAACAAGAAGTGGTTCTGTCGGGTATGAGTCAATTTCTTTTCAGCGCACCTAATGTCACACGCATATGTTGATTGTGATTTTTGCAACAAAGTCTCAACCACCTGAATAGAAAATCCTTACAGATAATGAGGGCAGTGACTCAATAGTAGTGTCTACTGATTATAGGTGGACTTACAGCTGTGGAAACCTGCTATTTTTCTCTGATCCTGCAAGATTGGTTGCACGAGATACGTCAAATTTAATGGGTTTGTCTGTAGGTTTGTACAATGAACTGAGATTTCAGGGCCAAGTGAATCCCGTTTGCAGCCTGATTTCACCTTAAGTAACCAAAGGGATGCGACCTTTTCAGTCACTTTGGAATCCTAGGGTATCTCAGCTAGTGCAGATTTATTTTTATTATTAAAACATGCTGCTTGTAACAGAAATACACCAATGGCTCTACTGATCGTGTGTTTCAGAGAAAGTCTCTATTAGGTACTGAAAGGGTTAGCATAGATGCCAGGTTTTCAGTTGGTATGTGTGCAACATTTCCACATTTTGTGTGACACTTTGTTGCCAATGAAACAGTGTAGTAAAGAAGTCCCATGCTTCCTTTTAACACACGTTGTTCAAAAATACTGCAAATATGTATATGCGGCTCGTGACTTCCTGCACATGTGTTCTAATTGGTGTATTATTTTGTTTTCTTCTTCTTTAATTGATTTCTTACAACTGTGTTACTGTGGCAGAAACCATCAACAATGTGTTTAGCTTACAATTGTAATAACATTGAGCTCAGCTATGCTTTAAGAAAAATACTTCTGAAACACCAGATACAACACGTGCAACAAGACGTTAGTCAACTATTGGTACATGTATACAAAAATTCCCCAAAACTTCTTGCACCATTTCGCTTATGGGTCTTATTTGTATGTTTTGTGTTGGCTACAACCATCTGGCGACCTTGGGTTTCCAAGAGGCACCTGACTCTATAAAGCATGCCTTTTAGAGTTACTTTCTTCGTTTTATTTTGTATTCTTTTTTTTAACACCCAACCTACCTATTTCTTCTTTTTCATCATTAAAAAGCCAAAGCTATCCACACATTTCCATGCCACACAATTCAACTCCACACATTTCATATACACACCACATAATTCAACAGCAAACCACATAACACACAATCCCACTCCACATAATTCCAGTACACTCAATACCACATAATTATAAATCACATATTTACACTGCACACCATGCCACTGCACAAATCAACTTCACTCCATACAATTCCACAACTAACAGTTTAAATCCAAACCACATAGGGGCCCATTAGGATGGCGGGTCGAGGCATCACCGCGGTGCTGGCGGTGGCGGAAAATGCAATTTTTTGCACGTGAGAAGTAGTCCTCATGCTTGCAATATAAGTATGGGCAAACATAATCCATTTCCCGTCTGCCGCGAACCGCCATAAAAATGAGCCCCCACCGCGGCGGAGGGAACCAATAGAGACCCACCGCCATGCGGAATGACGTCTCGACTGCCGTACAAATCAGGATGCCCCACACAGCCAGTCACATCGCAGCAAAGAAACCACCTAACCAGAGACGGCGAAGCATGACAGCGGAGCGCGAAACCAGACTTCCGGTCCCCACCACCCGGTCAGGACTGCGATGGATCCTGCTCTACACGTCTTCCTGTCCACAGCAGACACCCTGGTGGGGACAAAAACACATCCACAAGTGTACCCACACATGTCCTACCTGTCAGTAAATCACCCCTCCGCATCCATGTCACCCATCAACCGCGATATCAATGCAATGTCCCGGTCATGTCACCGCAGCGGTGAAGATGCGGGAAAACATGCGCACAATGTAGTAGGCAGGGCCAGCCCCAGGCATGGGCAGTCCACAAAGATCATAGGGCCACACCTCCCCCATCCACACACTGGGCCCCCCACACCCATCCTTCTGTGCTCCCCCATGCACAACAACCAGCCAGGTGAACCCACACCCTGTACCACACAAACCAAACAACCAGGGAGACAGTCTCAGCAGGTGGGGCTGCAGAGGAACACACAGCACATAAGCACAGGGCCAGGGCAACCCTCCCACCACACCTACACTACACTCATGTCAAACAAACTGAGTCCAATCACAAAATGAACACTCACACTTAATATGAACAATCAATCAACTGGATGCACTGCCTGTCAAAGTCACACAGACTCACCCCACACTGACACACAGCCACATACACAGACCAGATGTCAGCAGCAATGGAGGACAACAAATGGGAAAGACCAAAGTGAGGTGGACACTAATGGAAAGCCAATGAGCTAGCCACAAAGCATGTGTACATCACATTCAAGAGAAGGAACATATCACAACACCCTTAGGCCATCAAATCACACATGGCTGGCACTAAGATGCACTCCAAACAAGCCCAGGAACAAGAATACCCCTAATTGCATGTGACAGACACACACGTAATGCACACTACACTTGCAACACACATCTGAATGTATCACAATGCACAAACAACTCACACACAATAACATGCAAATAGAATATCACACACAGAGCATCTGTCAGCTGTATGAGACAACACAGGCCAAATACTGCACACATCTACATCAAACACACAACAGATGCACATGTCAATCCATCACATTGCAAACACAGTTTTACATCAGGAAATGCACATCAGGCAATTACAAGGCAACATACACTCACAGCACTGCATGCACAACAAGCAGTGTGTGCACACCAAACAAACCAGTTCCACACAGATCTGAGTGCCACACCATGAACCCCCACAACACAGATCACCATAGCACACAGACAACATCACACTCAGGAAGGGAACAAGTACATCAGCAAACACACAAATAGCTCACCCATCACCCACAGATGCACAAGTCTGGGACACCCAGGTGAAAACAACATAACCAGAGGACTGTGCAGCGCTAACAGTTGAACTGCATATGAGCAACCCTGACTGCAAAACAGTACAAGAAAATAACATATAAGCAATTGTGAAACTGTCCTGAGTGGCACATTGGTCCTGTGCACAGATCAGCACCACAAAGCAGTGTAACAAATAAAGTGGTGGGGAGGCACACACACTGGCCACCCAAGGTGATAGCTGACATGAGAGTGAAGTGGTGTGTACGTCAGTAGTGGACATGTCAGGAGTGCACCATACATAAATGGATGGAGTGAACACTCACAATGGGTAGGCATCAGAAGCACAGATAGGGGATGGCATGACTCCACATCACACATGCCATACTGGATACAAAAATGTCCAAGTGACAGCAATGCATAAGAAAACACACTCACCATGTCAGTGTGGATGAGCAGGTCTGCACAGTGAGCGCAAACAGCATCAAGACACATGGCTGATCAACAAAACACAACACTGACTTCTCAGTCAGACACTCTGCATACTCACAATTAGCACCAACAAGTAGGTGTCCCCCAAAAGTGCAAGGACACAGCCACACACTGCACAGTGCACAACCTACAACTCCCACATGTGCACACAATCACAAGCACAGGGCTGACTAATAAAACTAACAGGCACAGAACTCCTAGTTGACACATGTGTGCAGTTGCCATTGCAGGGGCACAAACACATCAACACTACTGACAAAGTTACCCCCTCCACACTGCACACTCCATGACCACCCAAGTGCACACATTCAAATTTACCCATGTGACTAGGATGACTGGCCATCACAAGATGACCATACACCAACACAGCGGTGCACACATCAAGAAAGATCACACAGACATGATGGTCCCTGGCCATCCTGCCTGCAATCCTGTGGATAGAATCATACTCTGTGCTGGCAGTGCATCCAAACATGACATGTATACAATGTAGCTAACATGACCATAGAATGATTAGGATGACAGTAGGTCATCACAAACAACCATCATTGCACCCCAAGCCTCAGAGTCAAGAAAAACTGAAGTGCTTGTCACCTCTGCTAAACCCTGCAAATGAGAAAAAAGAGAATGCCAATGTTAAAGTGGCATGCAGAGCATGTGTCACATTAAACCATACACACACAGAAAACACTGTATTGAGCAAGGACACAAACAAAGCAGACAACATGAGTAACTGTCTTTATTACATATTACACAGATAGGCATCAAAAGTAGACAAGCCCAAGACCAGTGGCCAGTCCAAAGTGCTGAGTAGGTACATGATATCCTGCACAGGGAAGGGGCAAGCACAGCAATGAACAGCAAGGCCAGTGGCCAGTCCAAAGTGGAGTAGGTACATGAGATCCTGCACAGGGAAGGGGCAAACACAGCAATGAACAGCAAGGCCAGTGGCCAGTCCAAAGTGCAGAGTAGGTACATGAGATCCTGCACAGGAAAGGGGCAAACACAGCAATGAACAGCAAGGCCAGTGGCCAGCCCAAAGTGCAGAGTAGGCACATGTATGCATGAAAGGCTGCACAGGGAATGGGCAAACACAGTAATGAACAGCAAGGCCAGTGGACAGTCCAAAGTGCAGTGTAGGTACATGAGATCCTGCACAGGGAAGGGGCAAACACAGCAATGAACTGCAAGGCCAGTGGCCAGTCCAAAGTGCAGAGTAGGCACATGTGTGCATGAGAGGCTGCACAGGGAATGGGCAAACACAGTAATGAACAGCAAGGCCAGTGGCCAGTCCAAAGTGCAGAGTAGGCGCATGTATGCATGAAAGGCTGCACAGGGAATGGGCAAACACAGTAATGAACAGCAAGGCCAGTGGCCAGTCCAAAGTGCAGAGTAGGTGCATGAGATCCTGCACAGGGAAGGGGCAAACACGGCAATGAACAGCAAGGCCAGTGGCCAGTCCAAATTGCAGAGTAGGTACATGAGATCTTGCACAGGGAAGGAGCAAACACAGCAATGAACAGCAAGGCCAGTAGCCAGTCCAAAGTTCGGAGTAGGCACATGAGTTCCTGCACAGGGAAGGGGTAAACACAGCAATGAATAAACAACAGAGGGTCCCTGTAATCTCAATAGAGGAGAGGAGAGCAGGGAAATAACTATAGAAAAATAACAAGATCCTCCCATTAAAGTTGAAAGATATTGGTGGTACATCCAAAATACAAATATCGTTGTCCCACAGACTGGTAATTTCAAGCTTTTATTTTCAAAACAATACATATAAATATACATAAATGAAGCAATTTTTTATAAATAGGTTGTTTCAGAAGTATATGTAGACAATTATATTTATGTAAATACTAACATGTCATTCAAAACAGAAAAAAAGAAAGAGCCCACCGGACAAAATGCTCCAATGTAAAACATAATTAGTCAAAATTGAATATAACCCAGACAACCAATCCACATAATTCAAAAACTGAACAAAAGGGAAACAATACATAAACAAATGACCATACAGTAATACAACAATATAACAAATTGGTGACAAAACATAAAGCAATAGGACAAAACGGACTTTGCCTCAGACTTGGCTGTCAGTCGGACTGGGAGGTGGCTGAATGTTGGGGCCAATTGGAGTACTGAATCTGGGAGAGATGGGACCAGCTGAGGTAGAGGCATCAGTGGCTTTGGCAGCCGGAGGGCTGCTTGGACCGGGTGGTGTGAGGGCACGTGGAGGTGGAGTCATGCTGCTGTGAGAATGTGGAGGGGTGCCTTTCCACTTCTTGGGGAGTCTAAATGGAAGTTTGGTCTTGGGAGGAGTGGTAGGTGTTGCGGCCACAACAGGCACACTCTCCACCAAAGCTGCACCAGGTGCAGCCAGTGGCCCTCCCTCTGGGGACCTGCTGGATCCGGAGGTACGCTTGGCCTGACTTTGCCTTTTCTCCTCCATCACCTGTTGACCAGGTGAACCCCCTACAGTGACCACCTTTACCTGCTTCACAGGGGTCTGGATGGGAGTAGAGGTTGTGGGCGAATCTGCCTTAGCGGGCTTTTTCTGTGGATCCTTAGCAGGCAACAGCTTCACAGCAGGAATGAGAACTGACTGCTTTTCTTTGCAAGACGCTTTTGGGACAGGAGAGTCCTTGGCTGGGGATGCCTCTGAGGCATCTGAGCCTGAGGCCTGCTTCTTGGCTTTATGCCCCTGAGAGTCGCCTGAAAGGCTTTTGCCTTTGCGCTCTGGTGTGGCTTTGCTTTTTTGTGGGGATGTTGTCTGTGCTCTGGCCCGCTTGGGCAGCTGCTGTTGTGTGCTGCGTGTGCTGTATCTTGAGCCTTAGGTCTGTGGTGTGTGGTCACTATCGTCAGATGTAGTCACTGGCAGGGGGGTGGCCAAAGGGACTGGAGCTGGACACTGAGATTGTGACAGCTGAATAGCTGCAGTCACTGTGGAGGACAAAGACTGCACAGTCCGGTGTAGCCCACCCATGTGTCACCGCTGGCGTGAGATGACGTTGAGGTTGGTGTCTCTGGCTGTGATTCCTCAAGCAGACTTCTGTCCCCCTCCGAGACGCTAGTCACATCAGTGTCAGTGTGCTCACCACTTGTGTCCGTCCCCTGTCCTTCTGTGCCCACAGTAGATGCTGCAAGAGACAGAAACGTAGGGTCAGTTCAGTGGCATTAACACAAACATCATATGCAAGCAAAGCACTAAACAAGATGATGATATCCCCATGTTGCACACCACCCTGTGCAGTAACATTGTGCAACCCCAATTCAAAACTCGAATTTTTTGTGTCATCATGCAAACTTGGCATAAGTGACCCATGTGATGACCACACAGCCAAATAGCCTGCCAGTGGCTCCGTGTAACCTGACATAGAGATCCCTCTGAGCATACCTAGGGCCCTGAGGGGAAAAAAGATGTACCTCCCAATATGTTGCCACAGTCACATCTGGAGGCAGCAGAAGGGGACAACACAGATACAGACTCGAACATATCAGTCCACAATGGCCATGAGCTCATGCCATTCACCATGTCGTACCTTGGGGCACTACTACAGTTGCACATTGGTGTCAGATGTGTAGTCCTCACAATTCTAACATCAGGCAATGCACACATTGATGAAAGCACACTCAGATGAGGCACACTGCCGTTCCCTTCCATGGGATGTCCCTGACTTCCCCAATGCAGACGATGCCAGAAGGCCACAACTCAGAAAGCAATGTCAAGGGACATTACTTCAATGACATGAGAAAGTACAGTTAGGGAAAATGCATAACAGCTGCACCCAACCCAGAGGCCACATACAAGCCATTGCATCACACTAGCAGCATCACAGAGCTCAGCACTGGCCCAGGCTTGGAACACATGCAGCCACTCACTACCAAAGTCACCCTTCCCAGAATACTCACCCCCAGCTTGCTGCTGATGTTCCTTCAAACGTGCATCCAGCTCAGGCTGTTTCACAGCTAAGATGCGGGCCATTAGTGGCGTCATGCTCCTGAGCGCCAACCTTCCAGTCAGAGGGAGCAGCCCCTTGGTCATCTCTGCCACGTTTTTGCTCAGCAGGCAGATGTCATCCCACCTCTTGTGAGAGTGTGTGCACCGTCGGTTGGAGACACCCAGAGCCCGCATGTTGCGTGCAATGGCCCTCCACACGCGCTTATGCTGGTAGACTTGGAGCTACAGGCATTGGAGACAAGAGGGAAAAAAATCAGTGACACAGGGTTATGTCCCACTATCTCTCAGTACAGGAGCATGATACTAACTCAGCACTACTTCACAGATATGTCTAGCAGAGACACTACAGCATCTCATATAGTACATTAGCATGGGAGAATCATACTAAAATGCATGCAGGTAAGAGGGTGTACACAGTACCTGCCCATCTCATACACATCCAGGATACCAGCACAGAAAGCTATGTGTAGGGGGCCCACATCTGCTATCCAGTTTGTGGGTGAGCAAGACATACATTACATTGGAAATTATGTTTCGGAGCAGGCTCACTGTGTTTAACACTGCACAGCCCTCAATGTCCTTGCCCTGTGAATGGCTAACTGTGTCATGGAGGTCACATTTAGGGACATGATCTTACAATCTCACACCCTTCTCACAAGGTCTGTTGTGTGCGATCTAAAGGGCTGAGATAACGCTTTGATGGATAGTTTCGCAGGCAACCCATATGTTTCACTCTGTACATTCAGTGATATGTCCTTGTCAGATTGGGCAGTGACTGTGCAGGCCAGGTGGGCTCACACTGAGGTCCAACGTGAGGCATCAGAAATGTCACATGAAGGGACAATATGAGAGTGTAAACAGTGCCTACACATGTGAGTCAGTACACATGCTGGTGAAAATGGAAGGGGCACTGTACAAAAGTACAACAATCTGCTGTGCCATAGGTGATTTACCACCAAGAATGTCACCCTCTGTCCTGAACATAGTGCTGACCTATACATGATGGCAATTTTGGGTCAGACACACTTCCATCAGTACCCTCTGGACGTTAACCCTTGGTAATGTCACAGATGAGCCTGTAAAGAACATCATGGACCCACACATCCATTCACACAGGCAATTTTTGTCCAGACTCCTGCTTAACCAACTTGCTGCATCACTGTATGGCTGACAAAACAATACATGTCCCTCCCATTCTTATGTGCAGATAGGGAAATGTGTGAAATAGGCTACACACACCTTTATCCTGGAGTCAGCATGCTAGGCAGTGTATGACAACCCCACACTCTCAGGCACATACTGCAGCAGATCAACTTCATGTGTGCACTCCCTGCACTCTTACTTCCACTCTGAAACACTTACCATGACATCTGGAGCACCATATAGCCTCCCATACTGTTTGAGCACCTCGTCCACCAGGACCTCCAGCTCCTCGTTGGTGAAGGGACGTGCCCTGATCTTCTCAGTCCTCGCCATCACTAGGTCCAGGAGATAGGAGCAGCAGCAGTTGGTGGTGAGGGGTGTCAGGCAGTAGTGTCTGGAGACAAGAGCAGCAGCAGTTGGTGGTTAGGGGTGTCAGGCAGCAGTGTCTGGAGACAGGAGACAGGAGCAGCAGCAGTTGATGGTGAGGGGTGTCAGGCAGCAGTGTCTGGAGACAGGAGCAGCACCAGTTGGTGGCGAGGGGTGTCAGGCAGCAATGTCTGGAGACAAGAGCAGCAGCAGTTGGTGGTGAGGGGTGTCAGGCAGCAGTGTCTGGAGACAGGAGCAGCAGCAGTTGGTGGTGAGGGGTGTCAGGCAGGAGTGCCTGGAGACAGGAGCAGCAGCAATTGGTGGTGAGGTGTGTCAGGCAGCAGTGTCTGGAGACAGGAGCAGCAGCAGTTGGTGGTGAGGGGTGTCAGGCAGCAGTGTCTGGAAGCAGTGGAAATGTGAGGCTCTCTCCCACACTTACATAGCCCCCTGGGTAGTTTCAGTGGTTCTAAGGAGCTGCAATTGTGTTCCAGGTCTGCTTTTTTCAAATGCATCCAATGACGGGCCGCACAGTGGCGGAGCACGCCTACCGCAATTTTCAAAATTGCATTAGGCTACCGCGATTGCGGTTCCCTTTGGCTGTAAGGGCTTGGGCATTGGCGGTGACACACCACAGGGGAGAGGCAGCCGCTACCGCGGTCGTGCATCTTTCAATTGCATCCAATGACCGGCCCTGCGGTGGCAGAGCACACCTACCGCGATTTTCAAAATTGCATTAGGCTACCGAGATTGCGGGTCACATTGGCTGTAAGGGCTTGGGCATTGGCAGTGACAAACCGCAGGGGCCAGGAGGTCGCTACCGTGGTCGTGCATCTTTCAATTGCATCCAATGACCAGCCCCGGGGTGGTGGGGCATACCTACCACGATTTTCAAAATTGCATTAGGCTACCGCGATTGCGGTTCACATTGGCTGTAAGGGCTTGGGCATTGGCGGTGACACACTGCAGGGGCCAGGCGGTCGCTACCGCGGAATGGCTGCTATACATTGGTGCCAGTGACCGTGATTTGGGTGGTTTAGCATGCCAACCGCCATTGGAGCATAATTATATACCTATCACTACCGTGAGTGTGGCTTTGGCATTGGCAGTGACACATCGCTGGGGCCAGGCGGTCGCTACCCCGATATGACTCCTATACATTGGTGCCTAGACCGTGATTTGGGTGGCATAGCACTTTGACAGCACCTTGGGACACATCATGCTGTGTGAATGGCCAATGGCCAGTTCTCAGCAGTGCACAGTAGACACAATTCATGGCACAAGATTGTGTACACAATGCCAATGTAACATTTACCCCACTGCTGACTACACATGCCATGTTGGTGTATATAATAGGAAACATTGGCATGTACTCCCTCACATGTCACTTGTGATATTGCTGGGCATGTACACAGAATAGTGTTGTGATGGACTCTCCAATGGGTACACTTCAATGTGTGATAAGGCTGAGCAACTCACAGTGATGAATGTCTGACTACACATTGTGCATATGTCACTGTCTACTTTGCTTGGCTCATGCACACACTTGTTTACGCACAGACTGTGATCATTGTGTTGTTGATGTGTGCCCTGTTCTACTTACGCAAGAAGGTGTGGCAGGTACAGCAGCTAGGTAGGAGACAGTAGTGTTGCAGTTTCACACATATGCTGTATGAAATACTTTCAGGGCTGCTCATGCAAGATGTGGCCATATCCCTTTTGGGCATTCATATAGTCAGATATTGTTTTGGAGGTACTCGTTGTGTGAAAAGTGGACAAGTGTACGGCTAGTGTAGCTGAAGGTGTCCCTACATGTAAGTTGGGCTGTAAGTTGAACTGTGATGACAGTCATTGTTGGTGTTGTGTCAGTCAAAACTTAAGATGTTGGACACATCTCATGGTGGATTGCATTGACATGTGCCCCCTTTCATCGCACCTAGGAGGAGACCAAATGTGCATCGTCTCTTCACAGTGCTGGCAGACATGGAGGATGAGGAGGTCATATGGAAATTCCGTCTGGATCGACCCACCCTACAAGACCTATGTGCTATGTTGGAGCCCCACCTGCGGCCTCCCAGAACATATCCAACTACTTTCACACCAACGTCTAAGGTGATGGCGGCCCTGCATTTTTTTGCTACTGGATCATTCCAGTACATGGTGTCCAGCGCAGAGAGGATGTCGCAACCTATGTTCAGCATGGTGCTACGTGATGTCCTGTCCGCTATGATGACCTACAAGGACAGATACATCCATTTCCCCAGGAGGCATGAGTTGGCGGCTGTGAAGGGTGATTTTTTTGCTCTTGGGCACATCCCCAATGTTGTTGGTGCCATTGACTGCACACATGTTGGCCTGGTTCCACCACAGGCACGTGAGCACATCTACAGGAACAGGAAACATTTCCATTCCATCAATGTGCAAGTGGTGTGCCAGGCAGATATGATCATCTCGCACATCTGTGCCAAATTTCCTGACTCCGCCCATGACTCGTACATCATGCGTAGCAGCATTGTGCCACAGCTGATGGCTAATCTACTTCCGGAGCGTGCATGGATTGTGGGTGAGTACACAGAGTCAATTTGCGTGATGTGTGTGTGATATGCTGTCCTCTGCCACAATTATATTACAAAGTTGGTCTGTGTATCTCACACCTAGGTGGCTCTGCATATCCCAACCGTCCTTCGTTGCTGAGCCCACTGCGGAATCCCAGGACTCCAAGTGATGTCCGTTGCAATGATGCCCATGGGAGGAAACGTCGTGTGGTGGAGCATACTTTTGGTCTCCTGAAGTCACGATTTCGCTGCCTGGACAAGACCGGAAGTGCACTGAAGTACTCGCCCAAGAAGGTGTGTCAGATTGTAGTTGCTGCATGCTCCACAACCTGGCCTTGCAGATCCCCCTGCTCCTGGACGCTGATGAGCAGCCGAGGCCCCCGCCTGCAAACCAACCCATGTCCAGTGATGAGGATAGTGGAGAGGAGGAAGGTGTCGACCTGCGTCAACAGCTCATCAACCGCTACTTTACTTGAAGGTGAGTGACCATGTACAACGGGGCCCTTGTCTGCTGATGTCGTTGCCGGTAAATAGGTCTATGTCAGCTTTGTGACTGCAGCCTGTTGTTGACTCATTGCTGGCTGCCAATGTTTCTGGGAAAGGGTAGTTTGGCACAGATACAGGATGTCTATGCCGGTACTGTTGCTCATTGTGATGTGTGCAGATTGGAGTACCTTGATGACAAGTGTTGTGTGATGGCTGTGATGCCACCGCCTGACTAGTGAATATTGTTCTTTTGTGTTTTTCTAGGTCCCTTCAGCCTCTCCTTGCCTACAAACAATCTGTGCTCCTGGTACATTGTAATCATGGTGAACATTGCACATCCTGTGATAAACACGGAGCAGACACAACGACATAGGTGTGTAAGGAGTGTTTATTTACAATGGGTACATGTGACAGGGGAGTGAATATTTACCAAAAGGTGAATAGTGAAGCAATGAGTTGTCAGTGATGGAAGATGAGACAATCGCGTAGTCACCACATTGATGTGGTGGCCCAGTCCAACAGTTGGATGCCATTAACATGGTAGTGTGGGGGAGGACAGTCAACAAAGGCAATGGCAAGGTGTAGAGGGGTGACATCATGGCTGGCTCCTTGACTAGCGTTTGGCAGGTGCTTTGCCATGGGTTCCTCCCTTGGATTTCTTTGGAGGGCCCCTTGGTTCTTAGGCAGGGGGGAGGCCTCTGCTGCGGGGCCAGTGGGGTCTGAGGAGTCCCCCCTCTCCGTGGCCCCAGGGGAGGATGCGGAACTGTCATCCTGTGGGCCACCGGAGGGAGGTAGAGGTGTTGTTTGTGCCGCAGGCCTGTCACTCAGAACTCTCACTAGCTGGCCCAAGAGATCCACAATTTGGCTCATGCAGGTGTCAATGAACCTCAGCAGCATGCAGAGCTCACTGGAATCCGCCTGAGCCAGGCCCGTTTGTCCCTGGGCCCGTTCATAGGCCCCAAGGACTCTGGTGATGTTGTCCAGGGCTTCGGTCCCAGTGTCTGGATAGCATAGACTCCCCCTTGCCTTCCCACCTGCCCTGCTGTCATAGACCTGTTGCCTCACCACTGTACGCACCCGCCTACACTCTCTGCCCTCCTCAGTTGGTGGGGTGGGGTGCTCATCCTCTGGGGCAGGGAGAGTGTTTCAGGCAGCACTGGTGGCGGTGGTGGAGTCCGCACAGGTCGTTACAGCAGGGGTCAGTGTTGTTGTTGTTGTTGCTGAGGTGGTGGTGGGGGGGAACAGTGGGGTCCTGGGACCTGTTGAGCCCTGGCATGACAGATGGGCCGGCTTCAAGCTCCGCATCCTCAAAATCCAGGAAGTCATCATCCGAGAGTCCATGTTCCGGGGTTGGAGACTGGCTCTGCAGGTTAGTGTTGTCATCCTCTGCAGTCAGTTCTTGGTCACCTGTGGGACAGAGGGGAAATGGTCATTGACGTGCACGTCTCAAGCTTGGTGTTCAATGTATTTTATTTCCAGGTTATGCAACAAACAGTTTACTAGTTCTCACATTGTATGTCTACACAGTTTTGTGCTTCATGACATGATGTTGATGTACATACATTAATTTTCCATTTTGTGACATGTCAATGGATACCATGCCCCACATGCAGATTTAGTGATTACGAGGACATGTTGTCATCTGACAACTAGCGGAAATACGACTTGATGTGAAGCATCTTTGCTGATTACTCTGCCTGGCAGGCGTTACATCTGCGCATGAACTAGCCATTGTCATCTCATGCATACCTTTGCCATGTCCTGTGCTTTGATTTATTTGTTTTACAGACCATGCTTGCTTTGTTTTCATATGGTCCTTCAAGCTCAGCCCCCAAGGAACATACAGATGGCATTCAGTGCTGTGCATGTTTGTGCCCTGATTTTCTCCAACATGGTATTTGGTGAGTCACACTTTTGTTTCTGTGACAGTTACATATGTTTAGCTGTCTGCACACTGTAATTTGTTATTGTATCTGTGTCAATTTTGGTGGGATGTGAGGGCTGGTGTTGTCATATGGCTCCATGCTTTTTGAGAAGAATGGTGGGGTGCATGCACTGTCTACTTACCTGTTATGTAGTCACATTGGGGTGAACCTTCAGATACATCTCTCTGGGTGTGTGCTTCAGAGCTCCATCCTGCTCAGGGGTGGCACAGGGGTGCCTGGTGGGAGTTGTAGTGCAGGCCTCCCACCCTCAACCTGCCCTCCCTGGGAAGATGGATACCTACCTGTGTTTGTTTGTTGTAATCCAATGGCTGCCACATGCTTCTGGGTGGGGGGGGGTGCTCCATCCTGCTCAGGGGTGGGACAGGGGTGCCTTGTGGGAGTTGTAGTGCAGGCCTCCCACTCCTAACCTGCCCTCCCTGGGAAGATGGCTACCTACCTGTTAGATGAAGGTGAACAATTCAATGGCTGCCACATGCTTCTGGGTGTGTTTGAGTGCTCCATCCTGTTCAGGGGTGCCTGGTGAGAGTTGTTGTGCAGGCTTCCCACCCCCAACCTGCCCTCCCTGGGAAGATGGCTATATACCTGTTAGATGAAGGTGAACAATGCAATGGCTACCACATGCTTCTGGGTGGGGGGAGTGCTCCATCCTGCTCTGGGGTGGGCCAGGGGTGCCTGGTGGGAGTTGTAGTGCAGGCCTCACACCCCCAAACATCCCTCCCTGGAAAGATGGCTACCTACCTGTAAGTTTGTTTGTTGTAATCCAATGACTGCCACATGTTTCTGGGTGGGGGGAGTGCTCAATCCTGCTCAGGGGTGGGCCAGGGCTGCCTGTCGGGAGTTGTAGTGCAGGCCTCACACTCCCAAACAGTGCTCCCTGGAAAGATGGCTACCTACCTGTAAGTTTGTTTGTTGTAATCCAATGGCTGCCACATGCTTCTGGGTGGGGGGGAGTGCTCCATACTGCTCAGGTGTGGGTCAGGGGCGCCTGGTGGGAGTTGTTGTGCAGGCATCCCACCCCCAACCTGCCCTCCCTGGGAAGATGGCTATATACCTGTTAGATGAAGGTGAACAATGCAATGGCTGCCACATGCTTCTGGGTGGGGGGGAGTGCTCCATCCTGCTCTGGGGTGGGCCAGGGCTGCCTGTCGGGAGTTGTAGTGCAGGCCTCACACCCCGAAACAGTGCTCCCTGGAAAGATGGCTACCTACCTGTAAGTTTGTTTGTTGTAATCCAATGGCTGCCACATGCTTCTGGGTGGGGGGGAGTGCTCCATACTGCTCAGGTGTGGGTCAGGGGCGCCTGGTGGGAGTTGTTGTGCAGGCATCCCACCCCCAACCTGCCCTCCCTGTGAAGATGGCTACCTAACTGTCAGATGAAGGTGAACAATGCAATGGCTGCCACATGCTGCTGGGTGGGGGGAGTGCTCCATCCTGCTCAGGGGTGGGACTGGGGTGCCTGGTGGGAGGTGTAGTGCAGGCCTCACACCCTCAAACACCCCTCCCTGGGAAGATGGCTACCTACCTGTTAGATGAAGGTGAACAATGCAATGGCTGCCACATGCTTCTGGGTGGGAGGGGGGGAGTGCTCCATCTTGCTGAGTTGTGGAACAAGGGGGCCTGGTGGGAGTTGTAGTGCTGGCTGCCTGTAAACATGTAACCCTGCGATTACCTATCTTGCGAATCTATTGGGTAGAAATTGCACTTTGTGGTGACACATAGCCCTTAGTATACCAGGAAAGGCAGTTTTGCATTTCTTAATGGCCCGATATAGTGATTCGGACCTATGTACAAATCTTTTTGTGCATATGGGCATGAGTGTATTGTTTGTGATTATTGTATTTTACTTTGTGGCCGTATATAAATGTTACTTTTTTCATAATAGCAAATATTTGAGTTGACAACCATTTATTAATGCTGCTGCGCTTATTAAGAGTTGTGAGCCTGAGCTTTCCCTCCCCGTGTCTACCGCCCCCTGAGAAGCCTTGGACTGCTCAAACTATGCTACCATTGAGAGTCAAGTTGAAGGGAAGCTTGGCCCAGTTGCTCAGGGCCAATAGCAGGTTGGGCCCCGAGACACCAGGAGTAAAAGACATCAATGCCCATGGTTGGGTCCAGTAACCCCAGTTTATCCCATGGCCCTATAAAGAGGGTCCTGACACGGGTAATGCTAGGTTACTCAGCGATGCCCTGAAAATGCCATGGGGTGCCTTGAGGCTAGTTGGTAGATTTCTATACTAGCATATGTGGTGTATAAAATATATATGTTAGTATAAGTCACTATACTTTGTGAAATTTCACAAAGTTGTAACATTCTCTTGTTCGGTGTCATGTACACTTAAAGAGTCTCATCTAGGACCTGGATATACTAAGAGACAGGTTGCAAAAAGGAGTCGTATATTGCGGATCAATCTTTTGCAACATGTGTATCATTTTGCTATGTGATCTATAAAGCAATAGGCCACATTGCAAATTTTTCAGTCACAAGGGAGTTTCAGAAAACTGTCTTTCTATTTTTGTTTACTTAAAGGAACCAATGTTGCTTTAAAAAAAAGTTCTAGTTTGGGAATACACTGAGATCACGCAATATAATTCACAAAGGTGAAGGCATCAGTTACCACCTCATTGGAGGTGTCAGTAACTGACACAATGGTTTCCAACCGCAATTGTGGTCATTAACAATTGATGCCTGCGATTGTGACTCAAGCTTTGGAGTAGACTCTCTTTTCATGTCGCCTCTTAACTTTCTTTTAGAATGATTGCAAAACCCATGTTGTCAGTCGAGCTACTTTTCTGACTCACAATGGATATAATACATTGAAAAAAAGGCATTTTGAGAACACAAGCACCAACTCTGTGGTAAAGTTTGCGATCACAATCCGACTTTGCGCATCTTGCCCCTAGTTCTCTAATAATGTCTACAATAGCATATTTTTTGCATATTACATAGATATCGATGTTGGTGATATAATGGACTTACACTTGGGGCATATTTATGACTTTTTGCGGTGCCAGGGCAGCGTGGCAAGTCACCTTGCTGCACTGCCCTCCATAATAGGACAAGGGCAGGAATGTGCCATATTTATTCAATACGGCGTATTCCTGGCCTGTTCCCTTGCGCTGGCGCCGTTTTGTCAGCCTAGCGCCAACGCAGACACCCTTGCACCATGGAGTAAGTTTGCCTGTGTTGTAGGCAGGATTGTTTTTGTTCAGGAAGGGGCACCTTCTTGCACAAAAACAATCCTGAGAGGCTATTTTCTCTTTCAATACATAGAAAGACAAACAAAATGAGGAGAAATAAAGATATTTCTCCTCCCTACGCGTCTCCTGGGAAAGCATAGGATTTTGGCATATTCCTGGGAATGCAGCAAAATCCATGGGAGTTGTGAGGGAACACCCACCACAATGCCTATGGAAAGCCTACCCATGGCAGAGTAGCGCAACGTAGAGATTTACGTTGCGCTACTCCACATTTATGAGGCCACTCAGAGCCACGCATAGTGGCTTTGTGTGGCTTCACACACCTGACTTAGAGGTTTGCATCACGCATGCACCACATTGCATGGTGCAAACGCGACGCTAGCCTCACGTAAATATGCCCCTTGGTGCTTAAGTTACATTTTGAAGCAAACTGCATGTAGGTTTTGGTGACTCTTAATAAAATTCTAGATCACCAATGCAGCTGCTTTGAAATAGTTGACTCCACTTGCTATGTTAATAAGGAAGAGAGAAGGGCACGTGGCACACTTTCCATTCCGACAATATTATTATTTATAAAACATTTTGTTCAAAACTTTGTCTTTAGAATTTGCTAACCCAAAGCAAGTTACCATGTACGCTTATAACACCAAGATTAAATCAGAACAGCTTTACGGGGTTGAGCCTTACCTCCCTTACTTTGAAGTATTTTATTTATTGGATCACAAGAGAAGAAGCAGCTCACAGCTCAAGTTGCGGGTGAAAGCGCCTTCAGGAAAGAAGTCTGGCTCCTTGCGAGATTTGTATTGCCAGTTTTCAATTCAACCCTGTTCTGCATGCAAGTGGCGGCAGATGAGCGGCTTGGCCCGCCTCGGGCGCCGTATCCAGTTCAATGGAATGGAGCACGTGTGCACAGTGTAGTGTAACATACACGCCTTTCATGTATCACGTGACCCGCTTCAGTCTCATGTTTGGCTGTTTCCATTTGCCGGTATTTACGTTTTCTTTGAGCCAAACCTGGATTGCTGGAATGAGAACAGTAATTACAAACACACTGGTACGGTTTTCTCAGGTGTTATTGGGAAATACCATTTAGAGCTATATCACACACTGCAACTAGTCTTATAACAAATCGTTGTGGAAGTCGATCATAAAGGAGTAATTAATATGGAAATCATTCACACTGAAAAATTTGCAAGGGCTCACTCATGCTGTGGAAAACAGGCTCTTTGAATAAGAACAAACAGTGGCAAATTTCAACTTCATGTTTGGGCCTCGATTGATTCTCAGGGCTGTGACTTGCAGTGAGTGAAGCTTGTCCCAGTGAGTGCTGCTAGACAGCTGAACAGAATTACTATTCAGTGTTAACCACACTCAAGAGGACAGCCAGCATCACATTGTGCGAGGGACGTATGGAGGCCACTGGAGCCCCTACATTGCTGGGGGGCACACACGCTTTAAGGGCCCCCAAGCATCTCCAGGGCTATTAGCATCTGTGACATATGGGAGTTTCAGCACATTGCATATGGGGGGGTCAAATGATTTTACATTACGCCACTGCATTGTGCCATGCAGTGCTGCATTGCATCTCCCCTGCCAATACAACTGGGCAACCGTTGTCGCTTATCAAAGCTACATTAACAAGTGCATATCATTGTTGGTTGAATCTACCTTGATAAAAATAAAAGAGAAAAGGCGTTTGGTAAAACAGGAATAGATGCAGTGGCGTCACTAGGGTTGGTGTCACCCGGTGCGGGTAACTCATGGTGTCACCCCCGCATGGACCTCCTCCGCTCTGAGTCCGCCAGTGGACACGGTTGGCAAATAACGGGACCATACAGAATCCTTAGTAACGTTTGTAAATGTAGGTCCTATATTTACAAAATGTGCCTGTTAACAACAGTGTGATAATGACTCATTAATCAGGTTGTACAGTGGGCTACCTGCTAGTCAACAGTTTATTGGAATTTATAATATCACAGGTATGGTACTTTGTACTCGTGTGGTGTTCCCACTATCCAGCAACAGGATATATCAGTGGTCGAAGTGGTGGGAAAAGTAGGGGAACTGTGGGCGGAGAATCAGAGGGTGGGAATAACCCAAGGATTGGATCAGTGGGCGGAGCCAGAGGTGTGGCCAGAATGCGCAAACATCCCAATTTTTTGTATTTGTTTGGTTTCACTGCCCAGTTTTATCAACCAATGGATACACATGATTATTTAAGGTTATAATGAGTTATTGACAGTAAAATGTATTCACAAAGTGGGATATACTTCTAATGACAGAATGTCCCCAAATACGATAAAAAGCACAAGCCATTTGTCTCTGAGCCATGGAGTTTCTGTCATCAGCACTTCTTCCTTTTCCACAACAGCAGTTCAAACATGAATGGCTAAAAATCCTAGTTTGAAAATGTTTCCTAAATAATAATGGCTCTGCCATATTTGCCTCATAATGCAAGATTTGCAGCATGATCTGACCATTTCAACTAATAAATTGTTTGTAGCTCAAACGTATCAAAAGTTAATTAAAAATGTGACTTGTGTTGCTGCGGAGTAGATGACAGTTAATTGCTCACTGTTCTATGTTAGGATTTTAACTTATAAACTGCAAGTAACAAAAGGATCTCTCTGACAGAAGCAGTAGCCCACTGGCCTATTTACATTATGTGCACTTTGTGATCTGCATGGTACATGTTCTTTGCAGCAGGTACATTAACCCTCTGCGCTACCTTTCCATGAGTCAAATCTTCCATTAGACAAAATTCTGATCTCTCTCTAGGAAGAACATTAATCACCAGAGTCATCATGACATTTTTATTGTTACCGAAAATTGCTGGAGGCCAGGAAGGAGGCAGCAAGCGCTTTTAAAACCATAATAGACATACAAAAATTATGCCTCCACCTAAAGTCAGCACCTGGTGCGGTCACACCTGTTGCAATGCCCTAGTGCTGGCCCTTCCCAAGGGTCCTGTGATCTCAGTGACAGCGTCACTGTTGTTCTAGGGTGTGCTGCTTCATAGGCCTGCCCGCAAGACTAGAGGTGAACTTCAGTATGAATAGTGGTGGACAAGCCTTGAAGGTTAACCTACACTTGTCATGCTAGGGTGCACCTGCTGGTGCTACGACACCAGGGATTCTAATGTCTTGCAAAGCCTTCTAAGGTCTAGCATGAGATTGTGCTCTCTCAGGAGAGTGGTCTGGTGGACTGGTTATTAAGGCTGAACCTGGTTCCCCAGTTCCAAATTCAGCAGCTCTGGCCATTGTGCCACATCCTCTCCCCCACTGAACACCATACTGCCCCACTGAGAAAAACTCAGACTGCCTTCAACTACAACCCAATTGTTGCCAGCTATAAACACCTGGATGCTGCTCAATTTAAATTACGCACTGGGCAAGAGCAATATGTGGCCTGCAAGTAAAAAGTGACAGCATCCTAGAAAAAGCAAACAATCATAGGGAATGCAAAATTTTGCAAACCATGTGAAATGTAAGCAGGAACAACATGCTTACCTTAAGGCTTTTACACTCACTGTTCAGAAATCAGTGAGTGCTTTTGCCTGAAAAGTTAAGGACATGACAACAGGGCCCTGAATGGACCCATTTCAATGACCATTGCTTATATCCTTACGAAACGTAAGCAGTATGGTAAAAAAAGACAACATCCCTAGATGCAGAGCAGCAGTACAAATTTTGTTTTTCAATCCTCACATTGCAGTACCTCCAGGATTGGTGCACTAGTTCCAAGCCCTGAGAAAACAAGGCCAAGACAACAAAAATAGCGCTTCACTGGCAAACTCTGTAAAAGTGGCGCTGTGTTTGGGTGTGAATAAAATCAGTCTGGCCAGTTTGCTACCACTCAGTCTTACTTTATTTAGTTATTTATTTTGCATATTTTAAAACTTTTATTCCCGATGCTGCACTTTGGAATTAAATTTCAGAAAAATACGACATTGATTTTCCAGCAAAAGTGATTTTCTTTTTTGGATCCATTCCACAGGGGAGCAAATGAAAGAAAGGAGAGGAAATACAGTGAGAACCCCGTCTTGCAACCACTGTCTTCAGTAAGAAAAGACATGCCGTGCTAGCAGGCGAGAGGCCTCAGCTTGTACACAGAGCTGCTGTGCCTGAAAGTCGTCTTCGCAGGCCTCCCGACAGCTCAAAAGATGGGCCCAAAACTCGGTGCTCAGAGGCAGGCAACCTTGCTACGCACTGCCTTCGCCCTCCCCCTGCGCCCTGCTGGGTGTCACCCCATGTGAGGGTGTCACCCGGTGCGGTACGCACCCCCCGCACCCCCATAGTGACGCCGCTGAATAGATCGTTTATTAAACTCAGCTGCTGTGAGAGCAGACATCAGGGTCTGAAGACTGTCTCAAAATACATTGGTTTCAGCTGTCATTCCATACATTACATGAAGCGTCATAAATTAATTTGCACATTCCTTTAGAGACAGAAATCTGAGTCTAGTGACGGGGCCATAAATCTGGTCCAATGTACCCACTGGCCAATGTGGGGCAAGTGGGTATGTTTCTAGAAGTCCGGCATGGGGTGTGCGTGATCACTGCATGTAGTGTGCATGCTGTATTCTGATTGGCTGAGTGTTCCATATCTTATTATGGCATCTGGCTTTATGGTGTTTTGGGAATGTGCACGCCTCTGGCAAAAGGTGTTTTATTGGAGCCAATCTCCTAAAACCATTGTGGTGTCACTGTCTATCTGTAGGATCAATCTGGTTTTTCCTGTTCGTATGTTTTTCTTGGGATTACGTGCCACACCACATTTGATCTGTCCATAAATTGCTTCAGGCCTAGGTTTCTAGGCGTGCCTGACCATGTACATCTGACTTAGGTTGAGGGAAGGTCATATCGGTTGATTTCAACAACTGTGATGCAAGTTCGTTATTATATGCACATATATCGTGACGTGCATTGATATCATATTTTCCAATAATAACATTCTCCCCTCTTGTTGAATTTTCAACTACATCATTTACTTCATACTTCATTACAGTCAAATTATTCAACGTTTGCTGTAGTTCTGTTGTCTCTATTACTATTTCCCTAGTTACTCTCATTCTATCTAACTTGAGGACTGCGTTTTCACAGCAGGAAACCCCCACTTGTAGGAAGCCACACAAAAATAGCACAAGAAGAGTAATTGTAAGCAATGACAGGCACAGTCTGGTCACCCAACAGGGGAACCAGGAAACAAATTCTATAAACCAGTTCAGCTCAGTGGCACCTCCCTCTGTCTTCATATCGGTTTGTAGACAATGCAGTTGGCCGATGGCAAAAGTTAGTGTTCCGTTATGTAGGTCGTTTCCGGGGATGAGAGTACAGCAGAATGCAACGATTTTGGCACAAACCACACTCTCCATCTCGGTCGTAAAGTCCAACCCATACCAATGCTGCATCACCATAAGGCGGGTGGCACTTAGTTCTTCCTTGATAGCATTTAAGCTGAGTTCAGTAAAAATGATCCTCTTCAGAATGGTTATTTGCAACTAGTGGGCGTTCACCTTTGTTTGCAAGATGAAGAAGAGTATGTACCCTCCCGCGTTTACTTAAGTGTCACAAACAATCCTAATTCTTTCTGAATGTCCTTGTAGTAAGCCCAGCCAAAGTAATCAGCAGTTCTTTTTTCTGGAGCCTAAAGCAATAGAGTTGTTTTCTTCTGTAGCAAATGTTGGAACAACTCGGACAGATCTTCTCCAGGGATGACCAGGGTCAGGGCGTGCATGTTTATGAGGGTCCAGAGGCCCTGTCATCCGGGAGCAAGCTGGGTGTAGGCAAACTCACCACATTGCCAGTAGGTATCCATCAAAACAGAGGTGCCCCATTGCATGTCTGGTAGGTGCAGTATTGCTTCACAATTCTCATTCATGCCAAGCGGTATCGTACCTTTGCCTCTGAAACACAAGGAACACAGAGTAAGTTTCCATACACTTAGGGGTTGCCCCTTCCCTTCAACCAACGTGTACCTATCTATCTTGGTGTCCCAGAATTCCTGACATGGGGTTTCTATGCTGGCATTCAAACCTTCCCTTCTAGACTAATTTCTCCTTGTATCATGGAGGTGAATGGCCCTGCACTGGAACCCAATTTCGGTGGACCATTTGGTATTAAAGAATACTGCCTTAGATACGCTAACTGCTAACCCAAGGGCCACAGACAGAAGTGGGAGCGGACAAGTTTGCGCACTGGTGTGGTGGCCTTGCTACGGCCAACAACCTCTTCTCTGGAAAATCTCGGGGCCAAACAGTGTCCTCCCCTATAGCGCCTCCCCTGTGCATCCTGTCAAGCTCAGTTTAAATGTTGCTAGGCTCCGAAAAAAGATGTAGTGCTGTGGGGTTGGTTTCATACTGGGTGATGTTTACCACTACTCTGTGGGGTTCTATTGTACTGGGTTGTATCTCGGCCCTAATCCTACATAGGTACAGGTGGATGAGACATTTAGCTTTTTCGGGGGCTATATCTTGGGATAAGTAAAGACTGTCTGCATCCAATGTATCAGCGAGCAGACATAGCACAACATGTCTGGGCGCCCACAGCGGTTATGTGCTGGTACCATGTGTTGTGCAAGAGTGCGCTGTGTAGTGCATTTGGAATACTAGTGTTTTGTTCAGTGTAAGTGTTAATGAGGTGGGAGAGGTCCCTTCGCAAGAGCTGTAGAAATGTCGAGGTAGGATCCATATGACTAGGCAGATTTCTTACTACAGATGTTTGCATCCACACCCATGCTAAGCAGATGGAGCACAAAGGTGCAATAAAAAATAGCTTTTGGAACATTGCAGAACTTGGGATGGTGTCTGGAGGGGTCATCTGCAGCTTTTTAGCATCTGGGGGTGTCTTTGCTTGGCAAAGTGTGAAGAGTTTGGTGTAAACAAATGTCTGTAAAAAATGATTCCATGGTCTTTGGCCCCGTCGAGGTTTGGGAAGTTGCAGCTGAAGAGGTGGTGGGCTGCTGTAAAGGTGGTGCACTTGGGGCTTAATTGCAGACCTATTAGATAAGAGCTGTGGGTTGTAGGTTAGCGTAGAGAAAACATATATCATAATTCAGTCTTGGAAATTCCTGTGCCTGTCCTTTTTGGGGCATTTCTGTGCATCCATTTTACACAATCTTTGGTGAGGTACTGGATGGGGGCCCCAGTTTGGGCGTCATTTTAGGATTTCGTAAGTTTTGGTCATGGGTTGTCTGGGTTTTATTTTGTGGTTCCTTTGGTCCTCCCCCTCGCTGTAGCAGAGGTGAGTTTTTTAGCGGGTTGATCTTCGTGGGTGTGTGGATGACTCTTTTTACCTATCGGTTTATCGCATTGTCGGCTCTCTAAGCCTACTTTTCCCAATGTGTGCTTGTGTGAGTGTATGTAGAATTATCAATGCGTATGGTACCTTTTGACCTACACATGAGCGATGCGCTGTGAAAGGAAGGGGGTGTGTTGCAATTTTGAGGGTTTTGGGTATTTGCAACGTGTCCTGAGGAAACATGTATGCTCCTCGGGTCCCTGCACGTAGCGTGTAATTAGGATTTCCCTAATGGAGTTGGGTGATTTGACTACACCCTTTTTCTGGAAGCCTCGTTTCTGGACTACGTTTGGCCTGCTTCCTGCAGGTCATTGGGCGCCTTCCTAAGCTTTCATGTAGTGTTGGTTTTATTGTGGAATACCAGTAGTGTTTGAGATGCTGCTCTGTGGCCCTTGTGTAGTTCGTATGTGGCAATGACTGGGATCAGGCCTATTGCTCCCTTTGGATGATGTTCGTGAGGCCCTCTGTTATTTGCTTAGACAAGCTGGGTGCCTTGGTGAGCTTATCCATGCACCTTGTGTGGGGGCTGCGGTGGTCATCTACAGATCCCTGCTCCCTCCCAGCGCCCCTCTCTCCCTCAGATCTAGGATGCTTTGGGTCTGCCGCCCTCAGTGGAGATCAGGGACTTCTTACTCGGTGGCACGCTACTCTCGCTGTTTTGGAGGGACATGATCTGATGAGCAGACTTTAGATGTTTGGAAGGCAAGATATCTTGCTTAAGATAGGAGTCTGGTGCATGGCTGGGACTTGTTGTGCTGTAGGTAACAAACTGAGGCGGATGATTTCCCTGGTGTATTTCCCTGCTGACTTGGTGCTGAATTGTTGCTTATTTCTGCGTGGAATATGGAGTTCTATGGTGTATCTCAGCATCCCCAACCTGGCTTCTGACACTTGGAACATCGCCTTGATTTGAAAGTTAATGGAGGCCTCCATTAGTTGGAGACCTGTTTTTGAAAAAAATGGGTCCTTCCGATCTTGTGATAGGAATCTGTCCCATTTGGATTTAGCTGAGGGAACCTGGGAGCTTTTTTTTATGCACTGTCCAGCATGGATTCCCAGTCAACATATCATATGGCAGCCATAAGTCCTTCCCGAGTGAAAATAAAGGCTTGAGTTTGTCTTCCAATTGTTGGGTCACTAGTCTTTATTGTTGGGGTGAGTTTTCTGAAGTGAGTATGAAGTGGATGTGTCGTATTGGTGTTTTTTTAGGCTTACTACACATTTGCATTGGGTGATTGTGTAAAGGCATTGCCTCCCCAGACAGTCACCCCTCCCTGCCATGGCTGTGGCCCAGTCCTTGCTGGTCTGGGTTCCCTGCCTGCTGCTGTTGCCATGTGTTTGGCCAACCACCTGATCCTTGTTGTGGTATTGTTGTTTGCTGACTGATTTCCTTGTGGCTGAATGTACAGTGTGCTCGGGTTTATCTGGGCTTGGTTTTGTAGATGGGTATTTTTCGGGTCCTGGTCCAGCCGTATTGATCTTTACTCATGGTACACTTTTAGGTGGCATTGGTCGGCCACGTGGCCCATTCTGAGGCAGCAGAAACATTCTCGAGTGTCTGGCTGTCGCCAGCCTTCAAGTCCTCTGTCGCCATAACTGGGCCAGAACCCTGTGGGGTTCTGTGGTAGAATGCGTTTCGAGACTGGTGTCATTTTCAGGTTTGCGGCCAATGCAGCGCGCTCAGGTTGGATTTATTCAGATTGTGGGGACCCCGCTTAGTGGAGTTTTTCCAGGCTTGCTCTTGCTTTCTGACCCTTCTTAGTGGGCATTTGTGTGTGGGGTGTGTATGGTGGCCAGCCCCCTTTGGCTTTGGGACTTTTCCTGTGTGGCTGGTAGGGGCACTTCTTTGGTATGGTGCATCATTTGCTGGGTGTGCCGAGTTCCCTCCAATGGTCAGTCGCTTGTGCACCATATTCAGCAGCAGGTAGTAGACTTCGGGAGCAGGGGACACACCACAAATTGCCAGACAACATTGTCTGTGCCACATCCTCACTTGGGGAGGTTCCACAGTGGTGGCAGAGGCTGAGTTTAGTAATCCAGGGAGTACATGAGGTCTGTTTGTCACCTCCATTTCCCCTATGCACCTCGGGCCGGCTCCCCACCATTCCTCGGGGGATTTATTAGGTCCTGGATCTCTTGCTTCTTGTGTGCCTTACAGTCTAACAACATTTTTGTCTTTTTGGCGCTTTCCACTAAGATGTGGTGTGCGCTGCATGCCCACTGCTGAGCTGATTAGCATAGCTCAAGGAGATTTCCCATATACTAGAGGACCGCCCCGTGAAGGTGGTTTGACTGGCTGGGGCCACCCTTACTGGCGTCCATGTGGCATGGGAGTGTATTGCTGGTTGGTACCCTGAGGGATGAATTCCTAGGGAGGAGCAGGCTATCGCACCTTTCTCAGCAAACTGAATTGATATTTTCAGTTTGGTGATTAGGTTCTGTCCCAAGATATTAGTCGGGGAATAGGGAAAGTACAACAACTGTTCCCTCACCCTTTCCCCCCTATCTCCAGCTCAAGGTGTTCTGTGAAGGGGATCCCTGCTACGATGCCTGAGACCCCTTGTACGGTTGCAGTGCTGTTTGATATAGCGGCTGTCCCTTACTGTAGGCATGACCTCGTCGCCCCTGTGTCTAGCAGAACGTGTTAAGGTGTTCCGTTTATCAGCATTGTGACCATGGGGTCCTCCTCAAGGCAGCCTGAGGCAGACAGCAGTGGGAGTGTGCCTTTGGGTGTCCTGTTGGTCGGTGGCATAATTATTCCTGCACCCTTACCCTCACCCTAGCTGTTGAATCCTGGGGCGCTGGTGTCCTCTTTCTCGCTATTGGTAGTCGTGTTATTGCTTAGACAAACTATGAGGTTCCTGGCTGCTTGTGGAGTGTATGTTTTGTGAACTAACTGCCGCGGATGGGGGGGTCGAGATTCAGGGGATTCTAGCATCAAGCTGTGGTGCGGCTGGAATCGGCAAGCTTTGTTGATATGACAAAGTCCCAATCCTAGATCTGGTGGCGCGCTGCCCAGTGGGGGGCTCTCAGACCTTCTCGACCGGCGGGTTGGTGTAACCTAGTGCTGGAACGGCTGCATTGCAAACAAAACAGTTGATGGACAGTGTTAGAAATGGGATTTCTGGTTGGCTAGGGCTTACGCCAAAGCCAGACAGAAACCACCACTCTAGTCAGGGCTGGGGAGTTACACGCCAAAGATAACCCCTGCTCACCCCCTTGGTAGCTTGGCACGAGCAGACAGGCTTATCCCTGAGGCGATGTGTAAAGCTTTTGCGCGCGCACCCAGCAACAACACCCAAGGCCCACCACAAAGGAAACTCCACACAAGGTATTCTATCAAAATAACCTTTGTATTATACACAACACATTAGATAAAAACACACACTTTACAATGTGCCAACAGGCACGGGCAGAATTTACAAGGGATTATATATACAGGGGACAGGGCCACATGGACCACTGTCAGGAATTAGCACTTTGTAGAAATAGCACTTAGAACGTAGGAATAATATTTTAGAACATAGCACATACAATCACTGTAGCACTAAAAATAGAACATATAGCACACAACCAGTAACTACTGGTAACCAGAAAGTACCACCTACGCAACCCTAACCACCTTTAGGAATATCACGCAGGGAACTAGGACCTTACTAGTACCACCTGTACTAAGGAGAAAACAACCACCTAAGTATCACTCTACCTGTAGGGGTCTAAGCACCTAAACACAGGATGCATAAAATACATTTAGAGGTGTAAGGAAATAAAACACATGATGCATAAAAACATTTCAGGTGCAAACACAAGGCACATGACGCATAAAAGCACAACCTACACTAGGAAAGACCTTCCCCTACGCATAGGTACAGCTAGCAATCAACATAGCATAAGGGCATTGCGCAGGCGCAAAAGTACATATGTAAACATCAACAGGTACCCTAGGTGAGGGCACGACACAGCAAAACTGTCCCCCGGCCGACCTGGCCTTTCAGGGGCTCAAACGCCCTTTGTCCACAAAGTTAGGGCTGGACTGCGCAGGCTGCGCAAGCCAGGCGCACAATGTACAACCTAAACGTTGCAGCTGCCCACTAAGTGCTGGGCAGCTGGGGAGATGCTGGGGCACCACTGTGCCTTTTCAAACAATATACAGCACTCACGTGGAGCCTCTCTGGGCTCTGAGACAGCAATGCCCCATAAACAGCGCGGGAGCCTCGTGGGCTCTAGAACGATGTGCCTCAACGTTGGAGCGCCTAGCGCTCTAAGTACTTGTGCCCCCTTGGAGCCTCCCTGGGCTCTGCAAAGAAAAAGAATGCCCCCAAGTGTTGGAGCGCACCAGCACTCTAAAAATGATGTGCCCCACGTTGTTGGAGCCTCGTGGGCTCTGAAGGGAATGTGGGGCAACGTTGGAGCGGCCCGCTGCCTTCCGGGGCCGCTCTACTGGTAGAAGAAAAATGCCCCCTAGTAGTTGGAGCCTCAACCGGGCTCTGAACAACAATGCGCCCGGCTTGGGAGCGACCTCGCGCCCTTCCCACAATCAGGCCACCCCCACTCACCAGGACTTCGATGGGCTGCTCCGACGGGCTGCTCCGGTCAGGCGATGGGACAGCTGCAAGGGAACACGCAGCGCTCCCACCTCCTCTGTGGCTGTGGGGCTCTCCTGGCACACGGGAGCCCCGCTTACTCGCGGACTTCCTGGTTCCCGTCTTCCGCCCAGTGCAGGAGCGCGGGGTAGGCTCCCGTCGCTTCCTGCTTTGAAGTCCCGCCCACGTCCCGACGGAGGTCGCCTGACTTCCGGGGACGGACCGGGCCGCTGCGGTGATCCTTCTTCGGTAATAAGAGGGGTAGGCTCCCTCGTTACAGTGGATGTACGGCGGGGTGGGCACCCGCCGTAAAATAAACAAATGAGCGGGGTGGGCACCCGCCAACGAGCACGGCAAGGTCCCTGGCAGGGTGGGCACCTGCCAGGGGATTTCAGGATTGGCACCGCACGGGGGAAATGCCGGGTGGGCACCGGCTTGCAGCAATAAAGCGCTCCTGGCGCTAGAACAAATAAAAGCGCTTCCAAGCGCTAAAGGAAAATAAAAGCGCTTCCAAGCGCTTAGGCCTAAAAAGCACCACAAAGTCCAGCAAAGTTCTCCCCTGCACACAGCAAGGCAGGGGTGGGGGGCAAGGCTGGACCCAGAGCCAGCTCACTGGGCCTCCAGGCAGGGAGGTAGTCCAAGTGGCGGTCCTCTGGTCCAGCGGCAGCAGCAGCAGCCCCCCCTCAGGTAAGATCCTGGCAGAGAACAGTTTCTGTGGGGACACAGCCCCATTTTTATACAGGCAAACCCTTTGTTCTGGGTTCAGGGTGAGGGGGAAAACCAGTCGCAGCTGGTTGGGGAGCACCCTTGATGTGCTCAGCCCCTCACTCTATTCACTGGCAGGGCTAGGGTCGTCAGTCGCACCACAGGGGGCGGGGCCAGCATTGTGTGTGGAAAACCCTGTCCTATTCAGGACCCAGGTGTACTCCTCCCACCCATCTAGCTGCTGATCTCCCCATTCACCACTGGGTGACTCATCCTGACTCTGGGGAATCCCTAGCCTGTCACATGACACGACCAGCCAATCACGCGACAGACACACTGCACACAGAAGTGCCCACTTCTAGAAGTGGCACTTCCACACTAGGTACATGCACGCCGCACACATCATCGCGCAGCATTCACTCCCACGAGTCTGCACATACCAAACTCGGGCCTGCACACCCCACGCATCAGGAACTACTAGGGACACATACATTCCCCATGCATTCCTATGGGAGGGCAGGCCTATCTCACCACATGTACTCAGAGCACGCACGCACTTTACCCTGGGACACAGGGAAAGTGCGCAGAGACCAAACAATTACCACACCAAGTCATCAGTAAAAAGAAAAAAAGTTCAGGGGTGAACCTGCCAGAAGGGCCAAGTCCAACAGACAGAATGCAGAACAATGTCATACATTCACCCCAGTATAGAGATCTGGGCCTAAATCCATCGTTTTTTTGCTCACCATGCCGTTCCAGTTTGAACCCAGCCATATGCAAATCATTCTTGACCCTGTGCCTCATGGGAACAGTCCAGCCCGAACTGCCAAGCCAGGTCCTCCCTGGACAGGAAACAAGCATCCAAGGACTGGTTTCAGGGTTTCACCCCTCTTCGGCCAGGATAGCTTGATTCCAGTGGCATGGAGAGCAAGGGACCCACGTCTGGGCATACCCTTCCCACTCGGGGTGACAAATGCAAACAAAACAGTTGATGGACAGAATGCAGAACAATGTCATACATTCACCCCAGTACAGGGATCTGGGCCTAAATCCATTGTTTTTTTGCTCACCATGCCGTTCCAGTTTGAACCCAGCCATATGCAAATCAGTCTTGACTATGTGCCTCATGGGAACAGTCCAGCCCGAACTGCCAAGCCAGGTCCTACCTGGACAGGAAACAAGCATCCTAGGACCGGTTTCGGGGTTTCACCCCTCTTCAGCCAGGATAGCTTGATTCCAGTGGCATGGAGAGCAAGGGACACAGTTGGCAGGGTATGCTCAGACGTGAGTCCCTTGCTCACTTTGCCACTGGATTCAAGCAAGTCTGGCTGAAGACGGCTGAAATGCCAGAAACCGGTCCTAGGAAGCTTGTTTCCGGTCCAGGGAAGGCATGGCTTGGCAGTTCGGGCTGGACTGTTCCCATGAGGCACAGGGTCAGACTGATTTGCATATGGCCACGTCTGAACTGGGGTGGCAGAGTGGGCTAAAGAACGGTGATGGATCAAACCCAGATCTGTTGACTGGGTGTGAGTATTTGATTGGTTCTGATGCTCCGTCCATCACCACCCCCTTTTGTACCGCTTTGTTCGCCATAAGTTGGCAGGGTATGCTCAGACGTGAGTCCCTTGCTCACTTTGCCACTGGATTCAAGCAAGTCTGGCTGAAAACGGCTGAAATGCCAGAAACCGGTCCTAGGAAGCTTGTTTCCGGTCCAGGGAAGGCATGGCTTGGCAGTTCGGGCTGGACTGTTCCCATGAGGCACAGGGTCAGACTGATTTGCATATGGCCATGTCTGAACTGGGGTGGCAGAGTGGGCTAAAGAACGGTGATGGATCAAACCCAGATCTGTTGACTGGGTGTGAGTGTTTGATTGGTTCTGATGCTCCGTCCATCACCACCTCCTTTTGTACCGCTTTGTTCGCCATAAGTTGGCAGGGCATGCTCAGACGTGAGTCCCTTGCTCACTTTGCCACTGGATTCAAGCAAGTCTGGTCGAAGACGGCTGAAATGCCAGAAACCGGTCCTAGGAAGCTTGTTTCCGGTCCAGGGAAGGCATGGTTTGGCAGTTCGGGCTGGACTGTTCCCATGAGGCACAGAGTCAGACTGATTTGCATATGGCCATGTCTGAACTGGGGTGGCAGAATGGGATAAAGAACGGTGATGGATCAAACCCAGATCTATTCACTGGGTGTGAGTGTTTGATTGGTTCTGATGCTCCGTCCATCACCACCCCCTTTTGTACCGGAACGGCTGCATTGGTCAGCATCAGAGAGAGCACCTACATGCTGGTGTATGGTTGGGGAGGTGTGGAAGCCTTGCTTGCTTGCGCATTCGGGGACAGAACTGTTGGTTGGGCCACCTCAAAGATGGCCCACAGTTCTAACAGTGCCTCTCTTTTAGTCTTTTTCTGTGCTATGTATTTGGTCTGAATGTGCGTCCTCGTGTGTTTGATTATGTTGGTTTCTAAAGTTCCCCCCTCTGGCCAGGAAAAAGCATGTATCTTAGTGTGTGCATGCCATTCACGGCTTAATTTATCAAGCTTTTTAGTCTGTGTGCAGAATTTAGTTTGCATGTGGTTTAAAGGCCACTCCACGATGATTTGGAAACCTTTTTTAAGGGATTGTAGTGCACTCTTAGACTCCTCAGGCTTTTTAAACTTAAATTCTACTCTGTTCGTGGGTATAGACTATGTATATGGGGTTATTCCAGCAACAATAACTTTTACTATGAGCCCAGCTTAGGAGAAAGATGCATCAAACAAACTTAGTACATAAAATTGATATGGAAAATAAAAGCCTGTAAGAAAATGAAATGGTTAATTCAAAACATTATGAAAGATTTTTCAGCAGCGGAATAGTAAAATGTGAACAAATGACGACTTTTTCATATGCACATAGAATCGTTAACTGGACATAACATTCAACATAGAACACAGTTGCAATCATTTATCAGCACCACAACATCAAGAAAAATGCCTCAATTGAAATCTATAATAGAAGTAAAAGAGAAAAAGTGACAGAAAGAAAAAATGATGACTTTTCCAAAAACCCTTAGCCCGCTCCTAGCGCATGCTGCCTGATGACGAGGGGGGCTCTGCGCGGTGCACGGGACATATACGTGAGCCCGATAATTTGTCAATGTCAGTTCTGGTACAAAGATACCTCTCACTTCTTTAGATTGAGATGCAAGCTGTATATCACTCCTAGAGCCCATGCGTACCATCTGTGCCACTCCCAGTGGTCCAATCGATCCCTGTATCATTCCCAGAGAAAAGCTTGCCATCTGTGTCACGCCCAGCGATCCAAGCAACTAAACAACCCTCACCTTTCCTCGCACACTGACTATCAAAAAAAGGTGACCTCCGCAGGATCACTTCTGAGACCGCATTACGACTACTCGGCCCAGACACAAAAAACAAGCAATATGTCAGGTTTCTGTTAGAGGCAGGGCACTCAGGTTAGGTTTTTGCACTTCTTCCTAGTTTGCCATACGCCAAAAGCTGGGACTAAGGATCAGATGTAGTCTCTTACCCACTAATGGTAGCTCCAGGAAAGATATCCGCCCTGCAGATTCAGCAGAATTTCCAATCAATTGTGGTGTCTGCTCACCCTTCTTACTGCGCAGATGTGAATCCGTACAGATGGGGTCCTGTTCCTTCTGGTGCAGTCGGGCTCGAAGAATGAATCTCTCCTATCTGGCTCGACAAGTTGTTGCTTGAATGTAAATTTACCTTGAAACAATAAATGACAAGAGGCGTTTGGCAAAACAGGAACAGTTGGTTTAATTAAACGCAGCGGCCTTCAGAGCAGGCAACAGAGTCAGGGTCTAAAGAATGTCTCATAGCACATTGGTTCCGGCCATCATTTTATACATTACATGAAGTGTCATACAGTAATTTGTACATTCCTTTGGAGACATAAATCTGGGCCTAGTCACAGGGCCATAAATCTGGCCATCTGATAAGAAGCACAGGTGGGTCTCGACCTAGCGTGGACACAATGTGGGTCCAATGGGTACATGTCCAGATGGTCAGTATGGGTAACGCTTGATCACTGCACAAAGTGTGCATGCTGTGTTCAGATTGACTGAGTGTTCCTTACTTAGTGTGCATCTGACTTTATGGTAATCTGGGAGCGTGTGCCCCTCCGCCAAACATTTTTTATTGGGGCCAGTCTCCTAAGTCCATTGCAGTGTCAATGCCTAACTGTGGGATTGATCTGGATTTGCCTGTTCATGCATTTGTCTAAGGGTTACATGTCATCCCACCTGTGATCTGTACATCAATTGCCTCAGGCTTAAGTCAAAAGGCCTCCCTGACATTTGTACTTCTGAGGTTGAGGGGTAAGTCATATCGGGTGATTTCAACAATGATGGTGTAAGTTTGTTTTTATACGTACATATATTGTGACGTGCATTGATATTGTATTTTCCAATATTAACATTATCTTAGTACTGAACTGCCACACGGAACTTAGCCCAATACTAACATATAAATATGGAATTTTATTGGTTCCATAATTGCCTTTTTTGCAGGCAGGGACTGCTTCCTCTACTACTACAAGCTTTACAATAGCATTTTTTCAACTCTGGGATCATGGGTCTGCTTAAAAAGCAAATATATTACTTGCAGCAATGCAAGGAAGCAGCCCCAGGAAATACCACCCTTCTTATATACAGAGCAGGGAAATGGGAGATGACTGTGAGAACAACCGGAAGTGTTCCTGAAAATTGACACGGGCTGATTATTCTCAAGGTAAATCAGTACTTAATTTGAGCCTGTAGATTCCAGTGCTCAGCAACGGTACTTAATTGTCAACACCTGCACTTACGACAGCTGACACATGGTGGCACTATTTGTGTAATTTAGAAATGAGCAGAACAATAGGTGTTTATTAACCCTTTCGCTGCTAGGCCTTCCCCCCGTGCTAAGCATTATTTTGGCTCTTAGGGGTAGTTCACGTTTAGGCACCTGTAACGTTTTGGCCATATAAGGAATCCACGCCCAATTTGTGTACTTTTGTTCCTACATCCTGAGGGGTCTAAAGGTACCCAGGGTTTTTGGATTCCCCTGGAGGGGACCAAGAAATTGGCCAAAATATTGCTCAATTCATTTTTGGGGCTTTGGGGGGAAGTGCTGCAGAAGAAAGCATCTGTTTTTTCCATGCAAATGGTATCAATGGTTCCAGCTTTCAGGAACAGGCAGACGTTTATCAGAAAACCACATTTTCTACACAAAGGGGCCGATTCTGATCCAGGTCGGAAGGGCACCGAACGCGATCCGGCCGGAAAAACTACGAGCCGTACGCGTGTTTTCCGCCCGACTCGTACAGCTGTAAGAGCGAGCAAGTACGATGCGAGCTACGTGACATTCACCGACCGAGTCGTTTCCGGGTCCGAACCACTCCGTACGTCTCGGTCGTAAGCTAACCATGGCGTGCACTGGATGCGATTTACGACCGAGCCAGTACGATGCATGCGTCCGACAGCCTGTGCAAGCCATAGTGTCCGGCTCGCAAAACGTCTGGGTGGTTGCCTTTGGGGGTCCGCGTCAGACCCCATGTCACCCGCAACCCTCGACTCGGACACAGGGGGAGACACAAGTGTCCCCCCAACACAGGCATGTATGGCGCGGATGGCACCCACACGTACCCACTGTAGGGGGCGCCCTTGCGCAAGACGTACCCATTCAGTCGTACGACCGGCTCCCCTTGACTTCTATGGGAGTCCGACCGAACCGAGTCCGGAAGCATACGGCTGCATCGTACTTGCTCGGTCGGACTGCAGGACTCCGGCTCGGTCGGAAAACACTCTGGCGTGCTGTCCGACCCGGATCGGAATCAGCACCAATGTTGGCATTTTACTGGGACATAGACTATTTTTTGTGCTTTCAACCTCCTTCCAGTTAATGGTTGCAATGGATGGATGTGAAACTAATTATGAATCCTGGAAAACTATACGTTTCAGAAAAGTAGGCAAAATTCTCAATTTAGCAAGAGTTATTTGTGTGAATCTTTCAAGGTTTTCTTATGGAAAGTAACAGTTTAAAAAAAAAATGAAATTGAGTTGAAAAAAAAGCCTGTTATGCCTACATTTTCACCCGTTACTCCTTCTAAGTATGGCAGATGTTTGAAAGCAATAGACCATTACATTGGCTGAACGCTTCTGGTGGCGGGGATATATAGGAATTGTAGTTTCACCAAGAACCCAAGGTAGCCAGTGCCAATAACCGAGCTGCACTTTGCAATCATCTTTCATTGTGTACTTGGTATACAGCAATTTATTTGGTAAAATATAAAGAGTGAAAAATAGGTATCAAGGAAACGAATGGGAAGAACATTGAGTTTAGAAGCAGTTGTTATTTGCACATCTCTAAATTTGTGGGTACCCATACTAGCATGTGAATTAGAGGGCATTTTTCAAATTACTTCTTTTTTACTCACTGACTTACATGTGGAAGGGAGAAATGCATAGAAAGTCAATTGGTAATAACACTTGTTCTACTATTCTGTGTTCCCCTACGTCTCCTGATAAAAATGGTACCTAACTTGAAAGGGTAGACCTACAGCCCCTGACAGAAACGGCCCAAAAAGCAATGTGGACACATCACATTTTTCCAGTGAAAGCTGACCCTTTTTTTGCAATGAGCCTAGATGTTAAAGTATGTTGGAGTTCAATGTTCACATGGAATATTTACCAGTGGATAAAAATGCATCGGCTGACTGTTTATCCTGTCTTTCATTGGCAAAGTCAGTTGTGCTGATTCTGAACTGCCTGTACTGTGAGTTAAAGAATCAACTTTAACTAAAGAAGAATGGGAGTCGGGGACTGCCAAAGATATGGTGTGGAGCAAGTGTGATTTTGTCATCAAGTGTTGGTCTACATGGAAGTCGGAGTAAGAGAAAATGAGAGGGGTTTTGAACGTTAGTGATGAACTGAACGTGGTGAAAGGTTAGTTTCTCCTTCTGGAAACTAATGCCAGAGTGAGAGAACAGTACTGGTGCCTGGTCTTGACAGGTAGGAAGAAGTGGTCAGGAAGGATTGTATGCAATGTGCGGGCAGTTACAAATCCAAATTTGTCAGGACAGCTCTATTGACACAAAGTGAAATATTTACACTGATGTTGGTATGAATGGGTTACAGCTTCCTGTGTGACTTCATTACTATGAAGAGTGTTATAGAATTTTTGCATGATGTTTTTACTTGTGAAGGTGTTCCCAAATCCATCATTACAGATAATGGTGTGCAGTTTGTTTCTCAAGAGATTAAGGAGTTTTTAAATGAGCTCTGTAATGTCCACTGTTGTGCTGCCTTTCATGCACCACAGGTGAATGGTCTCGTAGAACAGTTTGGTGAAACAGTGTGCTTTGATTACCATTGAAAGAAGGGAGTGTTGCAGGAAAAGCTTTGGGATCATCGCTGTGCTCACAATAGTGTGACAGATATATCCCCTTTTTTGTGTCATACGGGAAGGTTGGGCAGCTTCAAATTGAACTCATTATGGCTAAGGAATGAAATGCCTGTTTATGATGTGTGGGATCATTGGAAAGGAAAGTCATCACAAGATATATGTTATTATTAAAAGAGTACAACATTTTGATGATAAGCATTTTGCATGTTAAAGAAGATGGTTTGTGGGGGAAAAGATTTATGAGAAAAAACCATGGTTGTCTCCTAAAAGGAGATCGGGATACCTCGGTCCCCAAGAAATCATTGAGGTCAGGCAAAATGTTATGGTTTTGAGTGGTGAAGTTTGGAGCATGTCACATTTGGCTATAGTGGTGAAGGATGCCGTAAAAACCTGGAAGCTAGTTACCTGTGGGTTTTAGCTCTCCTTCATGTGTCAGATGCAAACCATTTTATCTCAAAGACGATGTCCTGACATTGAACCAATGGTCCATCCTTGTAATTATTTCACTGTGCTAACAGTGATGTTCCTTCATTATTGCCTTTATTTTTCAATTCCGCTGTAGTTTGTTAATTTGCTGATTAATTTCCTAAAGTTTCCTTCCTTTACTTTTGTTATTAATATTATTCCTGAGAACAGATTATTTTGTTATATTTTATATTAATAAAGGGGAAGATCTGTTATAGTTTATGTCTGTGGGTTTCTGGAACGTTAGCTCACCTACTTCCAATTGGCTACTTAGGAAATACCGGAACCTGTCTCCTGTCCAGCAGTCAGTTGGTGAGGCTGCAAGTGGATGTTGCTGCTGTTCCTGTGCGGTTGTGTCCTGGCTGATAACTAACAAACAACTGGAAGCACTGGTGCTTTTGGATATCCTTGATTTACAAAGGCAAAATATCCCCTCTCAAAATATCGCTCAACCAAAATATCATGATCAAATTATCATTGTCAAAAATATCGTCATCCTATAATTTTAATGGTAAGGACACACACAAAAAATATTTTTGTCATTAATATCGCTGTATTAAATATTGTTTTTAAAATATATATACATTTAAATAATTATTATTAAATATATTAACTAGCAACATTTCAATACAAATAAAATAGATTTCATGTGTATTTAAACAAATATAACAACTAAACCTATTTTTTTAAAGTTACACACATTTATATTAATATAGAGGGGCCGATTTTGATCCCGGGTCGAACATCTCTCCGAGAGCTGTCCGTAGCCTTACCTCGCGACCGACACGTATCCGTCCTGTAGAGGAAGTACGATGCGCATAACTGCCAAAAACACGACCGACACGTAGGCTGAGATTCAAGCCCCATTCTCCGTCCGAGCCGTAACTCCTAACGCTGAACTGAGTAGCCCGGAAGCAGTATCCATAGCAGTTTCGGGCCTAACAATTACGATGCGTACTTCCTACGCACCGGACGGGTCGCCACGTATGGCACGTCACAGCATCCGGAAAACAAGCATATCGGCTACGATTACGTGGAGAGGTGTGGCTCACTGGTTAGAGGCGGCAGATCCGCAAGCAGAGAATCGGCCAGGGTCCAGGGTTCAATTCCCGACGCGGCAGGGTCGTGGACCAGGGTCAAAACGGACTCGATAATTCTCGCCTCGGTACCTACTCTAACCAGGAACACACTCGGCAACTCTGGGCATTAGCTTGCCTCATCTCCACAACGGCCCCCCACATTCGCCGGGGATGCCTGGTTTCACCTTGGAGATACCCAGGAGGGACCATCTCACAGGGATAGCCAGGACGGGTTCCCCAGCGGTCTACAGCGCCACGACGCCTCAGGGCAGCAGTGCGCTTTACAAGACACATACATACATACGATTCACGCCACAACTCAATCCACGGCTACGAGACGGACCAGCTTGCAGCGGGTACGAGACGGAGCAACAAGCAGCGTGTACGACACAAACACATCATGAATCCCATCGTGCAGGTCATACCAGTACTCTACATCTATGACCGGATCAGGAACCGACGCCGACTGCGCAGGCGGTAAGTCAGACACCTACCACACAAACAAACCACACGTAACCGCACAATGGCGCACACACACAGGGGATCCACATCCTGGCCACTAACAACAGGCCACCATAGGGGTTGAATGGCCAGCACCACTAACACCCCCACCCATCACCCCTGCCACTCCCAGCCATACGGCATATGTTGCCCATCACTACTGCCACCCCCACCCATAGGGGACCTGTTGCCCATCACTACTGCCACCACCACTCATAGGACTTATGTTGCCCATTACCCCTGCCACCCCCAGCCATAGGGCATATGTTGCCCATCACTACTGCCACCCACACCCATAGGGGACCTGTTGCCCATCACCCCTGCCACCACCAGCCATAGGGGACCTGTTGCCCATCACTACTGCCACCCCCACTCATAGGGCTTATGTTGCCCAGCACCCCTGCCACCCCCATTCATAGGGGACCTGGTGCCCATCACTACTGCCACCCCCAGCCATAGGTGACCTGTTGCCCATCACCCCTGCCACCCCCACTCATAGGTGACCTGTTGCCCATCACTACTGCCACCCCCAGCCATAGGTGACCTGTTGCCCATCACCCCTGCCACCCCCAGCCATAGGGGACTTGTTGCCCATCACTACTGCCACCCCCACTCATATGGCTTATGTTGCCCATCACCCCTGCCACCTCCAGCCATAGGGCATATGTTGCCCATCACTACTGCCACCCCCACCCATAGGGGACCTGTTGCCCATCATCCCTGCCACCCCCAGCCATAGGGGACCTGTTGCCCATCACTACTGCCACCCCCACTCATAGGGCTTATGTTGCCCATCACCCCTGCCACCCCCACTCATAGGGGACCTGGTGCCCATCACTACTGCCACCCCCAGCCATAGGTGACCTGTTGCCCATCACCCCTGCCACCCCCACTCATAGGGGACCTGGTGCCCATCACTACTGCCACCCCCAGCCATAGGTGACCTGTTGGCCATCACCCCTGCCACCCCCACTCATAGGGGACGTGGTGCCCATCACTACTGCCACCCCAGCCATAGGTGACCTGTTGCCCATCTCCCCTGCCACCCCCACTCATAGGTGACCTGGTGCCCATCACTACTGCCACCCCCAGCCACAGGTGACCTGTTGCCCATCACCCCTGCCACCCCCACTCATAGGGGACCTGGTGCCCATCACTACTGCCACCCCAGCCATAGGTGACCTGTTGCCCATCACCCCTGCCACCCTCACTCATAGGGGACCTGGTGCCCATCACTACTGCCACCCCCAGCCATAGGTGACCTGTTGCCCATCACTACTGCCACCCCCACTCATAGGATGGGTGATGTGCCACACATCCATCATATTCCAATATTAGGTATGTCAGCAAAATACATCCCCTCTAACATTATGACAACAGTGTGTAGTCTGTGACAAATGCCCACAACAGTGATTATGACTTCGAACATACAATGTAACTAACAGCACATGTGTGACCAACAAATGAGTGTGCCCTACACAGGGCAAGCATCACCATAGCACTGTGTCAATGTAAAAAGAACACCCCCTCACTGTGTAGAACAAAAGTTAAGTGTGGGCTTCCAAACTGCAGCAGATGTTGAGCATTGTGGTGATGGGGTCTAAACCCCCCCTCATCACAGTGACCAAAAGGTAAGTGTCATCATGGTCAAAGCTGCAAATAACAAACAGCATGTATGACCCCTGCTTCCAACACATTAAACACTTCTGGGGCGAAGTAGTGGTTGTGTCCCATTCCCACAGTGATGTGGTGAGGCTAACAGTAATGTGAAAACATAACACACTCTCGGCCATGTGCAGACAGGCACCACACATGCGGGTTGGCAATGCATACAATGTACAATGACACAAGAGCAGAAGCATACACACATCTCAAAAATAGACACACTAATAAAAACAACCTGTGTAGACTGTAGGTGTCAGCTCACAAACTCCCATTCCATGCCATCAACGGCACCTAACAACCAGGATGAATGTGCACAATGATGTGATATGACTCACAGGGACAGCAGGGAAAATCACAGAAACAGCATCCAGACAATGGCCCACGACAGCAATACCAATGCACTGATGCAAATGCACAATCACAAACAGGCAACCTCACACTGCACATCTCACACAACATGTGTGTGTGTGTGTGTGTGTCTCAGTATCCCCAGGCAACTACACAACACATGAGGTGGGTTGAACCACAGTGACACAGATGTGGACACAGTGCCGTACAAAAGTAAACCATCATTGGGACACCCTTAGTGGGCAATCAGGCATTGTGAGATGAGAGGGTGCACAACAGACACATGTGACACAAGCTGGAATGAACACCAACTAACACAGCACGAGACTGACACACAACAGCCCTACCCGCAGTAACCGGACATTGGGGTGACACAAGCATGCATGACACCTCCACTGTGATTACAAAGGCAGATGTCGTACAAACTGGGAAACCCAGACATGTGTCCTGTTCCACAAACGTACATCACACACACAAACACAAATCACTCAGCATGGCCCCTCATCCATGGACAAATGGGAGCTAGCGGACCATCCATGGAAACATTTACATCAGTCCACCCTCAACACCACACACCCAGAACTGCAACAATGTGCATCTGTGAAGCCCACATGGACAGGTGACATTGCACATGCACCCATGACAAACACAGGAATGTTGGGAGGAACTAAGGTGCACAGAATCATCACACAAGGACAGTTTACAACCCTGGGGAATAACAGACATACTGCACAGTATGCGGTTCATGGCCATGACGTCAAAGCACACGTAACCTTCACAATACCTGCCACAGTCCCAGGACAATGCAGAAGCCAAGGAGAACCACAAGGCACACATGCTGACACCTGCCAACATTGCAGCCCTGAACCCGACAAGTGGGAGCAGTCACAAACACATACACATGTCTCAATCACTGAAAGGTACCACCTAGGGACAACTACATGACATTGAAAATAAACAAGTGCCTTGGGGAACCCTGACTGTGTCCCATCTGTGTCTGACAACATCATCACCACTCAGAACTGACAAATCCCAATGATGATACACCAATTAACAGTAGTGTGTCATGCACCCACACATCTGGTAGCCCATGGCAAAGTAGTGGGATGAACCCAGTACCACTCAGCAAGCATCAACAACAGGAACATATCAAGGGAACACTGCCTGTGTATGAAAAGGGATGTGGACACACACACATATGGCTTATGTTGCCCATCACTACTGCCACCCCCACCCCCATGGGGGATTGTGCTGACGACTCCTCTGTGTGGCTCCACTCGCCCTCCGTGCCACTGGGTCCCCGCGACTCCTCTCCTTCTGTCCCTGTCAGGCTCTGTGGCTCCTCCTGGTCCGTGTAGCTGTCCCCTCCTGTGGCTGGGGATGTATCTGGATAGGAATAGGAAGTAAGAGAACAACATCAGTCACCTGCACCGACTGCACCCACCACAGTGAGTACATCACATCACAGGGCAAGCTCTGGCATCATCAGCTGAACACAGCTCAAAGTGCCAACACTGTTTAGAATAAGCCAATTGTCATTCTCAACATCAACCATGGCACACATATCCCTCCTTGACTTGCACACATATGTCTGTTGCATGTTGGATGCTAATACTCCAATGTGCCGACATGCACCACCCACACATTATTTGGACATGCAAGTGAACATGTAGGAGTATGTCACTATACACACAGCACATCTCTTGCTACTGACTCAGTACAGGTGTCCGGATGAAGGGATGGGCAGAGACTCATTTCACATGTTTGTGATGCATGCCAGCAACACACACTATAATGTTCTCATGTCCTGATGGGCAATGCCACAATGGGGTGCATGGTGCACACTTGAACACAATGCAGGATCACTCGTAGCAAGTTAAATGCCATGGCAATGGGATGCCCTGAAAGTCAGTCAACACTGTCTCCTGTCACAGGGGCAGGGCATCCAGATAACAACAATATGCACTGACTCACAATCCTAGCTCAGGAGTAAAGCTAACTCTGCAGATGACCGGCGCACTTGCCCATCCCCTGCAAACAACATATACAGGACCCAGAAGACCCCACATCATGCAAATCAGACATATGAGTCTCTGCAAACACAACTCCCTGTACATTAACACATCACAGTCTGCCATGCATGTAACCCAGCTGCATGAAGGACACAGTTGCATACACCATTGTGCGCTGTCAGATGATCACACACCTATATGTCACACAGGTCTTGTCTCTCACAGTCACATCTCAGATGTCCTGCTGACCCTTTGAATCATGGACACCGCAGTTGTACGTAACAACAAGCCACACCCTAATGACACAGAGGTAGACACCCAAGGGCACATGTCACTAAGCACAACCTGTAATTTAATACACAGGAGTGGGATTACAGAGTGTTTCTAAATACCCTTGAGGAGGCATGACTCCCCAGGTCTCCATGAAACAGTGTTTGGCCCTGGACAGTAGTCAGGTGGCTAAGCAAGCGTGACATACTTGATATACATACTCCTGAGGCCTCAGAATTGGAGTCCCCTGCTGCATGGGTTTGTTTGGAATACCCCAGCCACATGTGGCGAGTCAGACCAGCAATTGGAACACATCTCAAGGGCACACACAGATCACATGTCAGATCTCAGGCATTGGGCAAACAATTGACCCACCCATGAAACACACAGCAGAGTCACGGGAACAGATGCTGTCCGGTAGATGAAGCATAGCTGACTGCAGGGACACAGTGCCCTAGTGACACAAGCAACAGACTGTAGGGGCCGCACCTGTGGAACAGATGAGGAGGGTGCATCACACAATTGAGGGACCTGAGTATTGGACTACAAGACCTACGTAATGTGGAAGTGTGACCAGACCAAAGGACTGCAATTAGCATGTCAGACATAGTACACAGATTAGGCATGGACTTACCCCCTTCCTGCTGCTGTCTGGCCTTCAGCTGCCTATCCAGGTCCGGGAAGACCACCGCCAGTATCCGGAGCATGTGGGGGGTCAGGGTCCGGTGCCCGCCCATCCTGTGTGGAGGTGACAGCTTCAGCTGGACTCTAGCTATTCTCCGGGTCCAGCCCCGAAGGTCCTGCCACCTCTTCTGGCAGTTGCGGATCCGGCGCTTGTAGACCCCCACCAAACGAACTGCCCGGGCGATGGTCAGCCATATCTCCTGCTTCTGGTGGGCATCAACCTGTGAGGATGACAAAGTTAAAAGTACATTAACACACTTGCCCCAGATTTGTGCTGCACACATTTGGATATACATGTCATCATCACAAAGGGAAATGAATTACACAGGTAGTGCAACCATGAGGAAGGACAAATCACCTGCATGTCTGACATGTTAACAATGCCTGGATAGTTTAAGCTTGCACTAATGCACTTTAGCAGCAGGACACCTGTTCATTACATGTACCTACACACTTTGGGGGATGAAAGTAGTCAGTGAGAATGCTTGCCACTGGTGTACACACTGCTAGTAGTGCTAGTCAGACAACATGCATTATTAGGAAGGCAGTGGACTGCACACTCACCTGCTCCCCTGGTTTCCCATAGAGCTTGCTGTACTGTGGAAGGAGCCCGTCCAGCAGGGCCTGGTTCTCCTCCTCAGTGAAGGCTGGGGCCCTCTCCAGAGTACGTGCCATAGCAGGAGCCAGTGGATGCAGAGACAGCAGCAGTGGTAGCAGGGATGTGGTCCAGTAGCATGTAGTGCAGGCAACTGAGCTCCCTGGGTTCCAGCCAGCCTTCTATCTGTGCTGAAGAGGCAGAATCTGTGCCATGTGTCCCAAGTGATAGGTCCAACACTGTTGCATTCTATGAATCTGGCCAATCCATGGAATTGTACGACTCGTACACGCCTTCCGATTCGTTCAAATCTTCACCTTCATGAAACGCTTGAAATTGCAACATTTTTGTAGGCATCCAACTGAATTTCCAGTGCACAACTCGTACAAGTTTTGAATCCACATCCGTCTCCATTACAGTCCAGAGCCAATGGATGCGCCCGGCTCGCTCAACTGACTGTACAACGCGTATTTTGAAAATACACATGCACCCGTCTCCATACGATTCAATGGCCAAGGCGAACGCCTGTCTCGAACCAAGCCTGCCCGACGCGTATGCATGATAGTCACCCGCGTCGGACCTCATTGCAGTCAATGACAAAGCGTACGCACGGCTCGGACATGAACCGTGCAATGCGTACGCATTGTCACCTGCGTCGGACCTCATTGCTTTCAATGGCAAAGCGTACACACGGCTCGGTCATGAACCGTGCAATATGTACGCATTGTCACCCGCGTCGGACCTCATTGCAGTCAATGGCAAAGCGTACGCACGGCTCGGTCATGAACCGTGCAATGCGTACGCATTGTCACCCGCGTCGGACCTCATTGAATTCAATGGCAAAGCGTACGCACGGCTCGGTCATGAACCGTGCAATGCGTATGCATTGTCACCCGCGTCGGGCCTCATTGCATTCAATGGCAAAGTGTACGCACGGCTCGGACATGAACCGTGCAATGCGTATGCATTGTCACCCGCGTCGGGCCTCATTGCATTCAATGGCAAAGCGTACGCACGGCTCGGTCATGAACCGTGCAATGCGTACGCATTGTCACTAGGCCTGGGCGGTAAATTCTGTTCCGTTCACGGAATTTGCGGAATTTGGGTAATTTCGCGTTCCACGGAGAACGCGAAATTGCCCAAAATTCCGCTTTCCGCGACTTCGCGAAATTTTCGCTTGTTCGCGTTCTCAAAATGCGTGTTCGCGAGATATTTCTCCCCGAGCACGCAAACAGCGATTGTGAACAGGAAAAAAGCATCGCGAACAAGCAATTCCGCGTGTTCGCGGAATTTCTGCGTGTTCGCGGAGATTTTTTACCATTTCGCGGAGATTTGCGTAACGCGATTACGCAAATTCCGCCCACCCCTAATTGTCACCCGCGTTGGACCTCATTGATGTGACTATTCTACGGATTCAACACACAATTACTCGCCAGGGACACCTGTGCACACCTACCACACTACATCATTGGCCACACAGTGTCCCATGGCATGTAAGGCTGCATTCCCTGGGTGGTTGGGGGGGGACACATTTGGTTTGTTGGGTGGCACTTTTGTGCAGCCACTCCCAGGCTGTGCACGTGTACATGGGGGCAGAATCCTTTGTGTGTCGTGCACATTACCACTGTGATGTGCAATTGTACAGTAATGGGCATGAGTCACGTACACAGTTTCATGTTGGATATGTTTGGGGCATGTCACATACACCCTGAGTCCAGGGGGTGATGGCATGTACGTCACAGTGAGACCTGTAGCCACAATACTGATGTGCACCCACAGTCTGTGTGCATGTTGTGTCTCAGATGTGTCTGATCAAATGTGCCCAATGGGTGACAGTCTCCACATCCATGTGGTATATGCATCAACCTTGATGGTGTGTGTGTGTGTCTGAAAGACGTACATATAGGGCCTGCAGGAACAACAGTGGCCACTACCTGTGGGACTTACACATGCCTTGTGGTGTGTACGTGATACGCTATGTCCATGCCAGTGTCGATGTGGCAATACAGGGACCCTGGGTTTCTGCATGGCAAAGATCGGTGATGCCTGAGAGACAGCAGGCCTCACTTGTCACTGTGGTGTGTGTTTGTAACGTCACAGCAGTACATAGGTTGGGTGACACAGCCAGATGATTGGCCATTGCACTACATGGGACTCATGTGGACATGTGGAATTGAGATGTGAGGTGATGGTCATGTAGGTGACATATGTGTCCATGCCCAACAGCACACACCTCAGTACACTGTGTAATGTCATGATCTATCATGGATTGAGCCTGGTCATGGCCACATGGGTGGATGAACTGACAATCTTCCTTTGTACATCTCTATACTGCAGGGCACCAGCTGTCAATAGACAATTCCCAGACCTTGCGACCATGCAGGAACGCGACTGCATCAGATGGTACCCCTTCACCTGGCCACTGATTGAGGAGTTGGCGGAGCAGTTGGCGCCACATCTGCTACCTGGCCGGACATAGCCTACAGCACTGACCCCAGAGGTGAAGGTGATGGCAGCCCTGCACTTCTTTGCTACTGGTACCTTCCAGTACACTGTTGCTACTGCTGATGGTATGTCGCAAACGATGTTTAGTCGGGTGCTACTCGATGTCTTGGAGGGGATTTTGCATTTCCTAGACCTGTACATCAAGTTCCCTAGCCCAGCTGAACTCCCTGAAATAAAGGATGCCTTTTATACACTGGGGAGGATGCCGAACGTCATCGGATCTATTGATGGGACACATGTGGCCCTGATACCACCACAGGCACATGAGCAGGCATACCGGAACAGGAAGCACTACCACTACCACTCCATCAATGCTCTTGTGGTATGTCTTGCTAACATGTTTATCACACATGTGTGTGCACGGATCCCTGGTTTGGCGCACGATGCCTACATAATGAGGAGTAGTCGCACTGCAACGCTGATGTCACAGATGCCAGGTCAGCATGCCTGGCTTGTCGGTGTGTACTGATTGTTTCTCATTGTGTGTGTTTGTCAATGTTGTATTCCACACTCCTACAAAACTCAGCTACTTGTTCATTTTTGTGTGTGTAAGTGACTCCGGATACCCTAACATGCCGTGGTTGCTGACACCCCTCCGGAACCCTGTGACACCAGCCGAGATGCGCTACAATGAGGCACATGGTCGGAGCAGGAGGGTGATTGAGCGGACATTCGGCCTCCTGAAAAGCCGCTTTCGCTGCCTGGACAAGACCGGAGGGGCCCTCCCATATGAGCTTGAAAAGGTGTGCAAAATAATCCTTGTATGCTGCATGCTACACAACATGGCAGTGTGGAAGGAGGTGCCTCTCATCCAGGATGACGATGACGATGACCAACCTCTGTCACCTGTGGACGATCCCGGCCTCGGCCAAGATGCCAGTGATGATGAGGATGAGGGTGACGTCCGCTCACAGCTCATCAACAACTTCTTCACCTGAATGTGAGTTTCCAGGGTTGTTATGTCAATGTATGGAGGTAGCCTGGAATGTGTTGTGGCTGCTCTGTTGCTGTCTGAGTGTGTCTGTGTGCCACTTGACTGGATGCGTGCAGTGATGTGTCCATTCAGGTGGTGTGTACTGCACAATAGGGTCGTACTGCTAACTTGTTTTTGTGTAGGTTTCTTGCGACATGTTTTGTGCATGTGTATTGCATTTCTCTCCTGTTCTGCTGTGCTTTTGACTGTGTCTTGTGTCTGTCCTTGCCAGGGTACTTTGCCTGTTGTTTGGTCAACACTGACCCCCAACACCCAGAATCCAACACCAGTGTGGAAGTTGTCAATTCCCATCAACTGATGTACCACACATCCCTGGACTTCAATTCTCCAACACTTTGTGAGCGTGTGTCCACTGTTACATAGAATTACCATGCAACTATTGTGGAATAAACATGTTGCTGATATGTAATGCACCTGTGCTACGCTTTGTTATGTGCGTTGTCTGTCTTCCCACATCTGACTGACATCTGCTTACCTCACCTGTGGACTTGTTACCACTGACTGGGGTTGGTGTTGTGTCTGTGCATGCCAATATGTTTCAGGTCAACATCATTGTGTGGGATGAGTAACATGGCCATGGTGAGAATGTGTTGTGGTGCCATAGTGGTGTGTCTCCCTCACATGTCACATCACCATGACGTTACGTTGGTCACATTGTTGCAGTATTTGGCACTCACTGTGTTGTGTAGCAGATCGACATCTCCATGACACATGAGAAGTTGGAATCCCAACAGAGGCAAGTATTGTGTACTGGTGAGTTTATTTTCAAACATGTGTGAGGAAAGTGCACAGGATGGTGGGTGCTGTACATTGGTTTTGGAATCCAAAGTTCACATTAGAGTTGGATGTGCTGGTAGATGAAATGTCCAGAGTAAAGTCCACAGTCATCTGCTACATTGGCCCAACATGAACCCTCCATGTCATGTGGGCGAGTTGTGTGCGATTGGACAAGGTGAACGGGTTGCGCACAAAGAACATTGTCCAGAACAGGTTTAGAGGCCCTGGGGGATGTGCTGGGACATGTGCCTCTCACATGTCCTTCTTTGGACGACCCCTATTCTTCCTGGGGGAGGGATCCTCAGGTGCAGGCCTCTGCGGTGCAGGGGACTCTCCGCCAGAGTCCTTCTCCCTCCCTGTGGTGCTGGCAGATGGTGTTGCAACAGATTTTGTGGCCACACAGGGAGGTGTGGACAGGTTTGTGTTGATCTGGCGGAGGCTTTGGAGTTTGTCCCGATGCACCGCAGTAAGGGCAACCCACTTAGCCTCCATGCGGGCATGGTGGACAGCCTGCTCCTGTGCCATGTCCTTGAGGATCCCCACTGCCTGGCCAAATCCTCCGGTGCTCTCCTGGTGCGCATCTATGATGCGTGCCAGGTGGGAGTCATCATGCAGTCCAGACCCCTCTGCAAGGCGCGCCCTCTGCCTCCCAACTCTCCCAGCACCCCTATCCACACGGGCAGGACCAGCGGCGGGACGCACAGGTGACACTGGGACCCCTTGAGTGGTGTTGCTGGTGGTGTTTGCTGTAGCTTCCGGGGAGTCCTGTGTCCCTGTGCTGTGGGTGTTCAGTGGCCTTGGTCTGTCCGTGTTGGTGGGGGTGCCCTGTCGGTTTCCAGATGCTGGAGGCGTGGGTACAGGGGGTGCAGATGTTGATGCTGCTGGTGCTGCATGATGACTCACACCGGAGGGGCCAGGTTGGTCATCGTCATCCAAAGAGGACAGAGACAGAGTCAAACCAGAGAGCTCAGTGTCTGCCAGAGTCTGGGACTGGGAATCCTCTTCATTTGGTGCTGGGTGCCCAGCACCACCTGTGTTTGGAAGAGACACACGATGTGAGTTATGTTTCTACATGCATTGATGGTTCAGAAGCATGAAATTTTTTACTTTACGAACAGATGCCTGCCTGTACACTGCTTTTTCCCAGCTTGTCACGGACAGAGTTTGATATGGTTGTTGCCCATTTCCCAGCATGGACTTGTGCGCCCCACAACGGAGCCCAGTGTCAGACATCCTGTCAGTCCCTTCCCACTTCATGTGGGGCGAGTATGGTTCAGTTGGAACTTGCTGGTCCATGTGGGTGGGTGTAGCTTGTCTGTGACTACAACTCCCATCATGCTCCTGGCTACACCCCCCTTCCCAGCATGGCCACACTTCCTTCCTCTTGACTCTGCTTCCCTGTGAGGGGGTGTGACAGCAATGGCAAGATGGCTGACTGTGTAGTCCCGGTGTTTGTTGGTGCTCAGTTCCCAGCATGGCCTTGTGCTCCCCACAACAGAGCCCAGTGTCAGACATCCTGTCAGTCCCTTCTCACTCCCTGTGGGGCGAGTATGGTTCAGTTAGAACTTGCTGGGCCATGTGGGTGGGTATAGATTGTCTGTGACTGCGACTCCCATCATACTCTTGGCTACACCCCCCTTCCCAGCATGCCCATACTTCCTTCCTCTTGACTCTGCTTCCCTGTGAGGGGGTGTGACAGCAATGGCAAGATGGCTGACTGTGAAGTCCTGGTGTTTGTTGTAGCCTATTTCCCAGCAGGGCCTTGTGCTCCCCACAACAGAGCCCAGTGTCCGACATCTTGTCAGTCCCTTCCCACTCCCTGTGAGGCGAGCATGGTTCAGTGTATGCTTACTGGTTTATGTGGCTGGGTGTAAATTGTCTGTGACTGCGAATCCCATCATACTCTTGGCTACACCCCCCTTCCCAGCATGCCCATACTTCCTTCCTCTTGACTCTGCTTCCTTGTGAGGGGGTGTGACAGCAATGGCAAGATGGCTGACTGTGAAGTCCTGGTGTTTGTTGTAGCCCATTTCCCAGCAGGGCCTTGTGCTCCCCACAACAGAGCCCAGTGTCAGACATCTTGTCAGTCCCTTCCCACTCCCTGTGAGGCGAGCATGGTTCAGTGTATGCTTACTGGGCCATGTAGGTGGGTGTAGATCGTCTGTGACTGCGACTCCCATCATACTCTTGGCTACACCCCCCTTCCCAGCATGCCCATACTTCCTTCCTCTTGACTCTGCTTCCTTGTGAGGGGGTGTGACAGCAATGGCAAGATAGCTGACTGTGTAGTCCCGGTGTTTGTTGGTGCCCAGTTCCCAGCATGGCCTTGTGCTCCCCAGAACAGAGCCCAGTGTCAGACATCCTGTCAGTCCCTTCTCACTCCCTGTGGGGCGAGTATGTTTCAGTTAGAACTTGCTGGGCCATGTGGGTGGGTATAGATTGCCTGTGACTGCGACTCCCATCATACTCTTGGCTACACCCCCCTTCCCAGCATGCCCATACTTCCTTCCTCTTGACTCTGCTTCCCTGTGAGGGGGTGTGACAGCAATGGCAAGATGGCTGACTGTGAAGTCCTGGTGTTTGTTGTAGCCCATTTCCCAGCAGGGCCTTGTGCTCCCCACAACAGAGCCCAGTGTCCGACATCTTGTCAGTCCCTTCCCACTCCCTGTGAGGCGAGCATGGTTCAGTGTATGCTTACTGGTTTATGTGGCTGGGTGTAAATTGTCTGTGACTGCGAATCCCATCATACTCTTGGCTACACCCCCCTTCCCAGCATGCCCATACTTCCTTCCTCTTGACTCTGCTTCCTTGTGAGGGGGTGTGACAGCAATGGCAAGATGGCTGACTGTGAAGTCCTGGTGTTTGTTGTAGCCCATTTCCCAGCAGGGCCTTGTGCTCCCCACAACAGAGCCCAGTGTCAGACATCTTGTCAGTCCCTTCCCACTCCCTGTGAGGCGAGCATGGTTCAGTGTATGCTTACTGGGCCATGTAGGTGGGTGTAGATCGTCTGTGACTGCGACTCCCATCATACTCTTGGCTACACCCCCCTTGCCAGCATGCCCATACTTCCTTCCTCTTGACTCTGCTTCCCTGTGAGGGGGTGTGACAGCAATGGCAAGATAGCTGACTGTGTAGTCCCGGTGTTTGTTGGTGCCCAGTTCCCAGCATGGCCTTGTGCTCCCCACAACAGAGCCCAGTGTCAGACATCCTGTCAGTCCCTTCTCACTCCCTGTGGGGCGAGTATGTTTCAGTTAGAACTTGCTGGGCCATGTGGGTGGGTATAGATTGTCTGTGACTGCGACTCCCATCATACTCTTGGCTACACCCCCCTTCCCAGCATGCCCATACTTCCTTCCTCTTGACTCTGCTTCCCTGTGAGGGGGTGTGACAGCAATGGCAAGATGGCTGACTGTGAAGTCCTGGTGTTTGTTGTAGCCCATTTCCCAGCAGGGCCTTGTGCTCCCCACAACAGAGCCCAGTGTCCGACATTTTGTCAGTCCCTTCCCACTCCCTGTGAGGCGAGCATGGTTCAGTGTATGCTTACTGGTTTATGTGGCTGGGTGTAAATTGTCTGTGACTGCGACTCCCATCATACTCTTGGCTACACCCCCCTTCCCAGCATGCCCATACTTCCTTCCTCTTGACTCTGCTTCCTTGTGAGGGGGTGTGACAGCAATGGCAAGATGGCTGACTGTGAAGTCCTGGTGTTTGTTGTAGCCCATTTCCCAGCAGGGCCTTGTGCTCCCCACAACAGAGCCCAGTGTCAGACATCTTGTCAGTCCCTTCCCATTCCCTGTGAGGCGAGCATGGTTCAGTGTATGCTTACTGGGCCATGTAGGTGGGTGTAGATTGTCTGTGACTGCGACTCCCATCATACTCTTGGCTACACCCCCCTTCCCAGCATGCCCATACTTCCTTCCTCTTGACTCTGCTTCCCTGTGAGGGGGTGTGACAGCAATGGCAAGATGGCTGACTGTGTAGTCCCGGTGTTTGTTGGTGCCCAGTTCCCAGCATGGCCTTGTGCTCCCCACAACAGAGCCCAGTGTCAGACATCTTGTCAGTCCCTTCCCACTCCCTGTGAGGCGAGCATGGTTCAGTGTATGCTTACTGGGCTATGTGGGTGGGTATAAATTGTCTGTGACTGTGACTCCCATCATACTCTTGGCTACACCCCCCTTCCCAGCATGCCCATACTTCCTTCCTCTTGACTCTGCTTCCTTGTGAGGGGGTGTGACAGCAATGGCAAGATGGCTGACTGTGAAGTTCTGGTGTTTGTTGTAACCCATTTCCCAGCAGGGCCTTGTGCTCCCCACAACAGAGCCCAGTGTCAGACATCTTGTCAGTCCCTTCCCACTCCCTGTGAGGTGAGCATGGTTCAGTGTATTGTGGAAATATGGATTTTTCTGGTCAGTTATGTCCCCTATCTTGGACCCCAACGGTTCTATGTGCATGTTACAAGTACATGTATGTTCCCTCCAGTTCCAGTTATGAAGACGCAAATACATGTGCGTCCACCGTTGACATGTCCTCTGTTGATCCGCCATGAATGGGCCGGATATTCCATTCCTAAGTACGAAAGGCCACCGCCTTTATATGGTTCACTTATGCCATTTTACAGTCCAGGCAAGTAGGCCCTGATTCTGTCATCAAGCTTTTCTTGCTTTCTGTCTCTGAAGCTCCAGTCCGAGCCTGCATCTGTGACCATGAACTTTGTCTCATCCTCTGCGCGGCTCACGATGCCCGACATCAGCTTGCTGCCTGCCAAGAACTGTATTTCACCTTCGGAAATTATCTGCTCCGCTCCCTGCCCAATGCATTCCTGTCTAGTAGTTTAAGTAAACATTCTTCCAGCTACCGAGCAAAAGGCCCGGCTTCTCTGTCCTCATGCAAGTAATTCATAGCCCTGTTACCATGGAATATTCCTACCCCCTCGCATTTAGTGTAGACACTTAGACGCTTGTACACGCACTCACAGTCAGTATAGAATAGATTTTGTTCGAGAGACCTTTCTTTTTGGATAACACAGTTCTTTAAACATAGGATATTAGATATGATTTGGGATTAGGTTGACATAACCCCAGACTTTTGTCTCCACATGTAGAGCTAAATGTCAAGTCCCTTTCTCCCTCTAGTTGCACGTCTATCACACGTCATGCGACTGCGCACGCATCTCTGCCAAATATTTCTGCTGACATTGCAGGATTCTCCAGGTATCCACCCACACATGACAAATTACCCATTATCATCAAGTGGACGCCCACATGGACGCCCACCTTCACGCCTACTTACACGCCCACATGCTCTTATCTCATTCTCTCTTGCTCTTTTGCTTACGTACAATTGAGAAATGTATATATACTGTACTCTGTGAATAATGTTTTGAGAATATTGAGAATACTTTTCAGTCCCTTCCAGATCCTTTTTTGGTGATGGAAATATTCTCCCTTTGACTCGAGTTATTGGAATAAAGCCCTTTTAGAACCTGATACCACAGACTCAGCCTCTTGCTTTATGCATGATCTTATTGATATTATGAAATTATGAGAGCGTGATATTTTATTTACCACATAATGGCGCCCGAACAGTTTAATCTCTTTCCCACACGCCGGAGATGAAGGTCCAGTTTTGCCCCCTTCCACAGCCGTGATGGACTTCAAGCGCGCACGTCGCGGGTCTTCCCGCCAACTCCCTCAGGCCAACGAAGGGGACAGACTGCGACCAGGCATCCATACGAGGCGGTGAGGAACGCAGATTGTCCTACCCAGAGCCCACCTGCGAGAGAGCTGTGTCCGAGGTATACAGAGGCCCACCAGATTCAGAAGTTTCCGAAGTTTTCCAGTCCGGTCCAGTCCAGTTCAGTCCAGTTCAGTTCCGAGGCCTTCCGTTCCGAGCTACCCGGTGAGTACCATTACTGGGGAGGCGTTCTGGCGTGCACATAAGTTGTGCCGGTCCAGACGGGTTTGGGTACACAAATCCGGTCTGCACTGTTTTAGCAGTGTATCTGTACTGTTTAGCAGTATATCTAGTATATCAAGTATATAAATTCAGAATAATTTCCGTTAATGTCGAGAATTATGTTTTATGATTAAGTTTTCTTAGATCATCAATAGCATCGCTGTTCATTAAATGTTAAATGTTAAATGTATTGATATGTCCTGCATATTGTGGTATGAATGACTGTTCATTATCGTGTTTTATTGTATTAAGTGTGTTCAAAAATAAGGTATCAGATCAGTTCTCAATATGCCGCTCTTTTCGAAGTTAAGACAGATCACAACTAGAAAAGGGGTACTCGAAGAAGCTGTTCCCATTCCACCTAGGGACACTCCAGGGTACTTTATGTATCATAAGCATGGCCTAGACGCCATATTATTTCTTGATTTATGGGTAGACTACACCAAGGAATTATCAGAAAGTCACAGGTGGCCCGCAGCTGGGACCTGGGATGCAGATTGCATCGTGAAAGTAGAGGAAGAATTATGGAAAAGGAAAGCTAGATAATAACAGAAAGACGCCATTGATTTATGGCGAAAAGAATCGTATAGACGTACGGAAAAAGCACGTAGACAGGAAGAGAAGAGTAAGGAGAATTCAAATAAAGTTCGAGAAAATATGTTAGTTGAGGAAGGTATCCGAGTAAAAGCAGAACAAGTAGATGGACAACGAAACACTCTTATGAAAGAGTAATTTTTGAAAAGTTTAGCTTGAAAAAAAAAAAAAAAAAAAAAAAAAAAAAAAGGAATTGTGGGTATTTCGAATTTGCAAATTGTTCAAGAATACAGGTTTGTGTTCTTGGTGGTCCAGTGAGCCAATGTGCTGGGTCAAGTCGGTGAGATTATGACCCCCTGAGTGCAAATTGTATGTAAAAATAATTTTTCAATTGAGCGAATTATTGCAGTTTTTATGGAATTGAGTAGTCTTTTTGTCTTTGACAGCTTCAGAGTGAGGAGAAGGTGGGGGCTGTGTAGAGCAGTATGTGATACAGAAATCGGAGACAGATTCTGACCTTGTAGCCAGTGTAGGTGGGGGCCGGTGAGAGGAGCAGAACAGAGGCACTGCTTAGGAAGCTTCTCTGACATCGCATCTGTGTAATGCCTGCAGCCGGAACAACAAAAAAAGTTGGCTGGCAGCCCAGGCTCAGGCCGCGCTGAGGGGCTATTTTTAGCTTCTCTGATAAGACAGGGCAGCTGAGAAATGTAAGTCGAGAAAGATTCCCTTGGTCTATTCTGTGCTAAACCAGTGCCCCGGGGAAATGTCTATGGAGAAGATTTGTTTTATTTTTTAGAAAATGCTATATTGCTTCTGGCCAGAAAGTAAAATGTTGCTCTTGCTTGGAATTTTAAGGGCTATGTGCCTATATAAAAACGATTTTCAAATTCAGACATTTTTGAATTGTGGCCACAAGCTGCCACCAGTTGCATTGGATAAATGATCCAGTGGTTAAAAGTCTGTGAGGAGAGATGAGAGGTGCGTCTTCGTCTGGGACATTAGGGTACATTGTGTTGACGAAGATGCATAGCTCATTTTTATAAAAGAAAACAAACAGGTTCGTGTGTTCTTCGTTTTTGATTATTATTGCTGATTCTGTTTTTATAAAAGAAAACAAACAGGTTCGTGTGTTCTTCGTTTTTGATTATTATTGCTGATTCTGTGTGTCAGACTTGACACGGTGATTTCAGATGGGGGTGTATAGGGCAGGTAAATGAATTATTGATTATAAGCCTGACAAATTAAGCAGGCCAGAATGTTCGCCTCTGAGCTGTAGGTACTGTAATTGCGCATCGCTGCTCATTTATATATGTTAGTGCAATTGTCTATGCTTTCTGTGCTTGGTATACTGATGGCTTGGCATATGTATTTTATATATGTTTTGTTTTTGTGTTGTATTGACCAGTCTGTTTAGCGTTTAATACCAAGTTCTCCTGTGCAAGTACAGAGATAGTCGTGACGACGGCGATCTTTGCACAGCGCTTGGCTGGAACTTGTTCACAATTACTAAATTTCACAGACGTGATATTACCTTTATCATGCTGTCAAAATAGCAGACAACACATTATCAGTGTATGTCTAATTGGTGTTGGAGATGAATGAAATAAAAGGAAAAATTATGCAAGACTAAAATATTTTTCACATGACTGCCTTTCTCTTATAGACAGGCAGCCTCGGTCATATGTTTCCAGATTGGACATTAAGGAACAATTATGATCTGTGCACTCGCATCTTAACTCTTGAAGGCCTGTTTTAAATAAGGACTGCCACCACAGAGTGACAAATAAGGCTCGGTATTTAGGGTAATGAGAAAATATCTGACAGGATTTCCTTTTTAAAGTTTGCTTTAGTAAGCTCATTCTTGTAAGTGGTGGCCCCAAAAGTTGACTTGTTTTTAAATTAGGCTATTTATTGTATAGGTGGAAATTATTGCAAAATGACTGATTTCTTTAGCAGATAAATTATTAATTATCAACATTAACAACTGTTCTTAAACTTGGTTATCAGAATATTTAGGTAATTTAGCATTCCTATTAGGGCCTACTAGCATTAATATTGACTTCAGGTTGGTGTAGGTTCATGTAATAGGGACATTTGCAACATTTGGCTAGCTTATGAGCTAACACAATGAGGTTTGTACATTAATTTGAAGGATTTCTCGCCGTTTCAAATACGCTGTGTATCTCCTATAAATTTGCTTACGCCCAGTAGCTACACACAGGGATTAATAGTGTTGACAAGACACAGGGTTTGATAGTGTTTGACAGCAGTGAAATCTGTTTCAGATTTCCTCCTGTCAAAAAGGGGGGGAAGGAGGAGAATATTGGCTTTCTGCTGGCCCCTGAGGAGGTTCGCTTCCCGCTAGCCCCTTAAGAAATTAAGCCCCTTAGAAATTAGCCCCCTTAGAAATTAAGTTGAGGAAATAGGTATGGTGCTTTCCCCTTTTTCTCATGTTTTATTGTGATCTTTCAGGGGAATTAGTTGTGGGCACCGGAACGTATTCAATTGATTTCTGGTTTTTCCCAGCCCAAGACACAAAAAGACTAAAGTCCTCAAGAACACACTGTGGTATTTGAAGAATTAAAGAGAGCTTTATGTCAAGCACCAGTTTTAGCAAACCCTGATTACAACAAATCGTTTATGCTTTTTGTGACAGAGCGGGATGGAACAGCACTATCTGTCCTGACACAAGATCATGCAGGAAAACACGAGCCCTGTGCTTATTTTTCTAGTACATTAGACCCAGTAGCACAGGCTTTGCCTGCGTGCCTAAAATCAGTTGCAGCAACGGCCTTAGCCATAAGACAAAGTGACTTGATAGTGCTGGGCCACCCTCTGACAGTACAAGTACCACACGCAGTAGAGGTTCTCTTGAACCGGACACAAACACAACACCTGACTGTAGCTAGACTGACAGGCTATGAGCCAACGTTATTTCAACCACACATAGAGATCAGACGATGCAACATACTGAATCCTGCTACCCTTTTGCCCTCCAGTACAGAAAGCGTTTCACCACACGACTGTGTTGAAGTAATACATACCGTGACTAAACCAAGACAAGACTTGACAGACGTTGCACTCCCAGACCCCGACCTAACACTATAAGTTGACGGCTCATGCATGAGGACAGGGGCGGGAGAATTAGTGGCAGCATATGCAGTGACTACTGATACTGTAATAATAGAGACTAAAAGAATAGACATATTGTCAGCACAAGCAGCAGAGCTCATCGCCCTGACACAAGCGTGCATAAGAGCTAAGCACCTGAGAGTAAACATTTACACCGATTCTCTGGCGAGAAAGAGGTTTCTTGACCTCTCATGGGGCCAAGATACAGCATGGCCCCCATATTCAAGCCCTACTGGAAGCAATACATTTACCAACAGCCATAGCTATCCTAAAATGTAAAGCACATACTAGAGCCACAGATACCATTTCCCAAGGCAATGATCTGGCAGACCGAACAGCTAAACAGACAGCTCAGACCCCACTAGACATGACAAAGTTACAGGTTCAATAAGTGTCCAAAGCCATGACAGTTAGGGATCCTTCCAAGGATGTACAAGACATACAGACACATGCTACGATGGATGAATTAAAGAAATGGTCGGAACAAGGAGGGGTACTGACTGATCAGGGTTTCTTTCTGATTCAATGGTACAAATAATCATAAATACCGCACATAGTCCTGCACACTTAGGAGAGAAAGCAATGATAGATAGCTTACAGAATATATGGTTCAACAAGCACCTGCGTGCAGCAGCGAAACAAAAGGTCAGAACATGTATGATCTGTTGCCAATTCAATGCAGGTAAAGGCATTCCGATGGAACAAGGTGGATTCCATCCACCTGACCACCCTTTTGAAGTGCTCCAAATGGATTATATCCAAATAAACAGATGTAGAGGTTACAAATATGTCCTGGTACTAATGAAGCAGGTGTCCCTTCTGTTAGGGTATACCTGGAAATTCCATTGTGTGCGACATCCTGAAGCAGCAGGCCTTGTAGAAAGACATAAACAGACATTAAAAATTTGCGCAGACAAAGGTGTAGATTGGATGGTAGCCCTGCCGGTTGCCCTCTTTTACATGCGAATGGTAGCTCATTCTAGAACAGGCTTATCTCCCTATGAAGTGGTCTTTGGTAGACCACCAAATATGTGGGGCACTCCAATGCCTAAAAGATTACTGATGCTGACAGATTACCTGGCTTCCTTGATGTCTGCACTACTCTCTTGTTGTTCGCAGGTTGCTGCCGCCTTCCCTGACAACACCCAGGTCAAAGAATACTCCATCGCTCCTGGATGGAAGGCGCCAAAGTCAGTGCTCTGGACCACGGGGACGGCCGTTAAAGTAAAAGTGCACCTTCACCACTCTTTTACAAAGGAAAAAGACTTTAAACTTGGATTTTGGATTTTGAACACCATTTTCTAGAGGAGACTCCCCAGAAGTTTCCACAAAGCTAAACTTTGATCTAAGAAGTCAGAACCCGTTTGATCAATTAAGTCCACTAGGTGGTGAAGCGGTTTAACATGTATTCTGGCTTGCATAAGATCTTGGACAATAACATTGATATAAAAAAAAAAAAGAGAGCAAGATGTGCATCACGATAATATGTATCAGCTTAATACTACATGCTATTTTTCCTCCTATTGCCTCACTCTTATACTCCTCCACTAATGATACCATAAAGCACACATTTAGTGATCTGCCATCCTATGAGCTATCATATCGACTTGCCTTACGCAACAATACCTTTATTCAGATGCTGCACCATTCACATCAGACTAGCAATGCTACAGACTGCTGGGTCTGTGGCCGACTCCCCCCCTATCAGAACTATAAGGGAGTTTTGCCCCTCTTTCTCTATCCGTTCACACACAATGGCTCCTGTGGAGCATGGTTTAGTTTGATTAATTCCCTAGATTCGAATTCCGCAGTTTATCAAGACAACTGGGTATGGGGAAACCTGAACTTAGTTTTGCTTAAAGTCTGCTACCCTAACAAGGAGGGACTTCCCAAAAGAACAGGAACTGATCTAAGAAATGAAGTATATGGATTAGGTAATTTTACACTTAACCTCATGATCCTGAACGTTGAATCTGAAGCTACACCAATCTTGCCCGCCATGTCCGTATTCCCAGTAAAAGGGGAATTATGTATAAGAAAGAATGGCTCCATACACATGGGCCATAGTAAATGCACCACTGTAATAAAATTCAGTGATCAAGGCAAGTCTACATTTAGAGCTTCTCGTCATTCCTACTTTATATGTGGCCAGACCGCATATATACGCCTACCTCTAGATTGGGATGGTACCTGTTACATAGCATTCCTCCTACCACCTGTTTTCCTAGCTCCTCCTGATTCTCATAGAAATACTCATTTAGTACACAATAGACAGCAGAGAGATCTCCCAATTGTCGATTACACTGAAACAGCATGGGAAAAATACACAGATTTCAATAAAGGTTTCTTTCCCTATATAGGTACAGTTACCAATAGTAAGCTGATACGTAGATTAACCAGAACCCTTGAAGCAGTAGTGAACGAAACTATTTCCGCCTTAGGCAATTTAACAGAAGAGCAGTCTGCTATGCGGATTGTTGTGCTTCAAAATAGTCTTGTCCTTGACGTTATCCTGGCCGATAGGGGCGGAGCTTGTAGGGTCATCGGATCAAGCTATTGCATTTTTCATACCAGAAAATTCGCCATCTGTATATAAAGCCATAACTCGCCTTCATAAGATTGTAAGCCAGATACACCAGAATCCAGGCACCTGGACTTGGTCCGGTTGGTTTTGGAGTGTATTATCTACCTTTGGATGGAGGGTCCTATCCTTCCTAGGTATTGGCCTTCTCATACTATTCAGTTGCTGCTTATGCCTGCAATGTGGACCAGCGATTTGTGGTCTGTGTGCCACATCGTGCATTCCACATCAAGATTTTCATTCAAGATCCCGGAAGAAGAAAGAAGAACAAATGATGCTATATGAACAGATCAATGGATTAATGAAGATTGATATCTCTTGACGGGCAAGTAGGGGACAAGGAGGGAATGTGGAAATATGGATTTTTCTGGTCAGTTATGTCCCCTATCTTGGACCCCAACGGTTCTATGTGCATGTTACAAGTACATGTATGTTCCCTCCAGTTCCAGTTATGAAGACGCAAATACATGTGCGTCCACCGTTGACATGTCCTCTGTTGATCCGCCATGAATGGGCCGGATATTCCATTCCTAAGTACGAAAGGCCACCGCCTTTATATGGTTCACTTATGCCATTTTACAGTCCAGGCAAGTAGGCCCTGATTCTGTCATCAAGCTTTTCTTGCTTTCTGTCTCTGAAGCTCCAGTCCGAGCCTGCATCTGTGACCATGAACTTTGTCTCATCCTCTGCGCGGCTCACGATGCCCGACATCAGCTTGCTGCCTGCCAAGAACTGTATTTCACCTTCGGAAATTATCTGCTCCGCTCCCTGCCCAATGCATTCCTGTCTAGTAGTTTAAGTAAACATTCTTCCAGCTACCGAGCAAAAGGCCCGGCTTCTCTGTCCTCATGCAAGTAATTCATAGCCCTGTTACCATGGAATATTCCTACCCCCTCGCATTTAGTGTAGACACTTAGACGCTTGTACACGCACTCACAGTCAGTATAGAATAGATTTTGTTCGAGAGACCTTTCTTTTTGGATAACACAGTTCTTTAAACATAGGATATTAGATATGATTTGGGATTAGGTTGACATAACCCCAGACTTTTGTCTCCACATGTAGAGCTAAATGTCAAGTCCCTTTCTCCCTCTAGTTGCACGTCTATCACACGTCATGCGACTGCGCACGCATCTCTGCCAAATATTTCTGCTGACATTGCAGGATTCTCCAGGTATCCACCCACACATGACAAATTACCCATTATCATCAAGTGGACGCCCACATGGACGCCCACCTTCACGCCTACTTACACGCCCACATGCTCTTATCTCATTCTCTCTTGCTCTTTTGCTTACGTACAATTGAGAAATGTATATATACTGTACTCTGTGAATAATGTTTTGAGAATATTGAGAATACTTTTCAGTCCCTTCCAGATCCTTTTTTGGTGATGGAAATATTCTCCCTTTGACTCGAGTTATTGGAATAAAGCCCTTTTAGAACCTGATACCACAGACTCAGCCTCTTGCTTTATGCATGATCTTATTGATATTATGAAATTATGAGAGCGTGATATTTTATTTACCACAGTATGCTTACTGGGCCATGTGGGTGGGTGTAGATTGTCTGTGACTGCAACTCCCATCATACTCTTGGCTACACCCCCCTTCCCAGCATGCCCATACTTCCTTCCTCTTGACTCTGCTTCCCTGTGAGGGGGTGTGACAGCAATGGCAAGATGGCTGACTGTGAAGTCCTGGTGTTTGTTGTAGCCCATTTCCCAGCAGGGCCTTGTGATCCCCACAACAGAGCCCAGTGTCAGACATCTTGTCAGTCCTTTCCCACTCCCTGTGAGGCGAGCATGGTTCAGTGTATGCTTACTGGGCTATGTGGGTGGGTGTAAATTGTCTGTGACTGCGACTCCCATCATACTCTTGGCTACACCCCCCTTCCCAGCATGCCCATACTTCCTTCCTCTTGACTCTGCTTCCTTGTGAGGGGGTGTGACAGCAATGGCAAGATGGCTGACTGTGAAGTCCTGGTGTTTGTTGTAACCCATTTCCCAGCAGGGCCTTGTGCTCCCCACAACAGAGCCCAGTGTCAGACATCTTGTCAGTCCCTTCCCACTCCCTGTGAGGTGAGCATGGTTCAGTGTATGCTTACTGGGCCATGTGGGTGGGTGTAGATTGTCTGTGACTGCAACTCCCATCATACTCTTGGCTACACCCCCCTTCCCAGCATGCCCATACTTCCTTCCTCTTGACTCTGCTTCCCTGTGAGGGGGTGTGACAGCAATGGCAAGATGGCTGACTGTGAAGTCCTGGTGTTTGTTTGGCTACAAGTCCAAAGAGAGCCCATGTGCTTCACACAGCAGCACCCAGTATGGTGTATGTTTTGCTGATATTTCACAGAGGTGTGGGTCAATGCATTCTACCTGGTGAGTTGAGTGGAGTTTGTGTTGAGGGGTGTGTGTGTCTCCACATGCTGGTAAGTATGGTCAGAGCTGTCAGTCCTCCTTCCCACCCGGCCAGACTTCCCACCATGAAAAGTGCTTCCATTGTGGGGCGTGCAAGTTGTCTTTTAGGATGTCAGTCAGTGGTGTCCTGCTTCTGATTTGTGCACATGCCCTAGCAGGGCCTTGTGCTCCCCACAGCAGGAGCCAGTGTCAGCCATCCTGTCAGTTTCAGAGAGGTCTTGATGGGCCAATCAGGAGTGGGAGCATTATCTGTGACTACAAGCCCCATCATGCTTTTAGATACACTCACTTCACCTGCATCCCCACAATTCCTTCCTGTCAGTCAGCTGCACTGTGAGGTAGTGTGTTTGTGGTGGCAAACTGTCTGGCAATGTGTATTTAGCTTTGTGCCACTGCCTTGCTCTATTTGTTTGTAGGTTGGTGCATGTCATGACACAGTTCTAAGTCACTATGAGATGGCAGGTATTGTGTTTGTCTGACTGGCATACACATCTTGGTATGATTATCTATTGGTTATTGTAGCTTTGCTTGGGGTGCATGGTTTCACTGTCCCCTTGCCACACAATCTTGGGTATGTTACGGGTCGTACGGTCGTATGGCACTGGTCCGTGTCGGTCGGTATCCGGTCCGAGCCCGTGTCGGTCAGTTGGTTTTGCGGCCGGAATCGGAATCGGCCCTCTATTGTTTATCTAGTTAAAAAACTATTATTAAACTAATTACTTTAATTTATATTATAATTTCAGAATTTTTAAAAGAATATAATATATTTGAAAACAAGCCATTTTAATTTAAATCAAAAAGTAAACATCATAAATATCTTCAAATGTAATATAAATATTTTACACATTGAAAACCTTAATAATTATAAATATTATAACATTAAATAAACAAAAACCTAATATTATACATTATAACAGTATAAAATAAATTCTACATTTAACACATATTCTATTTCCACTACAATTTATGCGAAAGTGTTCAAAGTGTTGGATTAAGGGTGTATAAAATTCACTCCTCCCACTTAGCAAAACACAATAATAGGAAAATTGTTACATCTCACAGGGGTAAACCGTACTATTCCCACTACAGTCAGTTTAACATTAGATAAAGGGGCCGATTCCGATCCTGTAATTTTTTTTTCCCGTACGACTCGTATCTGTATTTTTTTGCGTACGAATCGTACAAGTCACGTCCGACCCATGAAGTATGATTCGTATGGGAAAAAGACCATACGGATCAGCCCTATCCGTACGATCAGATCGGGAAAAGTTGTACGGGACGTACCCGGACACTTTTCCATACGAATCATAAAAATGCAGTCCGAGCGTACTAGTACGATCCGGACCGGCTTACCGATTTATGATTTGTACGGAAAACGTCCGTCCCGTACACGGGGAATGACTTGTACAAATGCAATGTCTGTGTACGCACCATACAGTAGCAATGTCGGTGTACGCACCGTACATAAGCGATGGCGGTGTACGCACCGTACATAGCAATGTCGGTGTACGCACCGTACATAAGCGATGGCGGTGTACGTAATGTCGGTGTACGCACCGTACATAAGCGATGGCGGTGTACGCACCGTACATAGCGATGGCGGTGTACGCACCGTACATAAGCGATGGCGGTGTATGCAGCGTACATAGCAATGGCGGCGTACGCCCGGTACATACACAATGCATGGGGCCGTGTGTCTGTACGACTCGTACCCCTGTACCGTACTGAACCACGGACACTGGAAAACAGCACAAGGAGGGTCTATTCGACTCGCACAACACCACAAAACACATCTACACAGCACAAAAAATGGAAAGGACTGACCTGGACACATCCAAACAGGCAAACAGAGGGGCAAACTCACAACCACCCCTTATGACACACCCACCAAAAATTCTAACTGAGCCCCACCCACAAAGGGACCAATAAAAAGGGCCCACACACACAAACCATGAGCCTTTGCAACAGACTCACTGCAGCTACAGAGCACACGTCAACAACTGCACCCATCCACCTTACCATATACACCTTCACACAACCTCCTTCACACATACCCCCTCTACACATTCACACCCACACCGTCACATTCGGACCCACACACCCACAACCATCCACACCCTCACCCCACACCATGCCCACAGACAAGAATCCAAAGTTCACAAGGGAGGAGCTGGAGACCCTTGTCAATGAAGTCATCAGAGTCGAGCCACAGCTGTTTGGAACATTGGTCAGACAGACCAGCATAGCTAAACAATCACGCCTGTGGCAGAGGGTTGTCGATAGTGTGAATGCTGTTGCACCCATCAGAAGGACTAGGATTTAATGCTAAGCCAGGTGGTACGATCTGCGGATGGCGGTCAAACGCAAAATAAATGAGGACTACGCCCAGAGCAACATCACTGGAGGTGGTGCGCACCGCAGACCAGTACATTACCATCCCTGGGAGGAGAAGGTGATGGCTATGCTTCCGCCGGTGGGAGTACATGGACTCCAAGGAGTTCCAGAGCCTGGTGAGTACACAAACAACTTACGTAACATGGGGGTAATGCCATCCACACCCCAACTACACCAAATGTACGCAACTACCCCCAAGCCATCACCGGCCAGAACCACACTCAAAAACTATGCTAATGCCAATAACATGTGTATGCCCCATTGAGAAAACAAGGCCATGCTACGTCCCATGCTACATGAAGCACCAACCCAAGAATGGATGTCTGGTATGCTGGGAGGGTGGGTGGCACAAAACGCATGTTTGAATCATAAATCAGACTCAATTGCCCTCATCCCATATGGCCCAGCTACATACCCATGCACCATGCACAATGCACAGGGATTGGGAAAGTACTGAAGAGATAGCTCACACTTGGCCCTGGTGTAGGCAGCATAAGGCCCTCCTGTGACCAGTGCAAACACAAACACCAAGACAACAAGGTCAGATATCTAGGACAGGAACTCACACTCACTGTCATGGCAGCATGCTCTATGGGGGGACAGCTACATCACCTGGGAGCCCCAGGGCCAAATCACACTACACCCACCAGCAGGCCCTGTCACACACACCCTTTACACAAGCAGACACCACCAGGACAGGCAATGGATTTACCCACTGTCACAATGGACATGCAACACAACAAGACCAATAGATAGCCGAAGAAGCATCCAAGCCACAAATCGACATGTCAAAGACTCAGGAGAACATATCAATCTGTCCCCCGCAACATACCCATCCACAAGTGAACATTGAGGAGAATGCTAGGCACATACAACTACCTGGAGGAACAGTGCCAACTTGAATGTGTATAAAACATGCATGTTGCATGAAACAGCATTAACATTGTCTGTCTTTCACACACAGGGCAACTTGATGAATATCCCCCCAACAAGGAGGGGGAAGAATCACAGTCACAGGCTCGGGAGGAACCTGATCCCACCGGCAGCAACGCCTCTCAAACTCCGCGGATGACCCCAACCGACCTGGACCCTCTGGTGTCCAAGCCCCTGCAGAACCTGGTTCAGGACCATCTGTGCCAACCACCACCCCCATTCCTGCCACATCCCAGGAGACACCGAGGAGCCCCGCCCACAGTGAACAACTGAGCCAGTCTGAGCAGGAGGGACAAGGTGCGGCGGGCACCCAGGAGGAGGCAGACAACACCGACACTGCCATCCCTCAGGGTCCCGTAGACCCGATGTGCCCACAACGGCAGGCCAGGCTCGTGTGGGCAGGGGTGGTGGGAGTGGAGGACGGCGGAGGCGAGAACCTGACCAGCCAGCTGAAGGGACCGGTATGTCACACATCCACAACATCATGGAGGCATACTGGCGTGACACCAGGGAGTTCAGCCAGGTAGTGGTGACCCTCACAGAGATCAAGAACCAGCAGGCCGAGCAACACACCAGTCAACAAGAACACCAAGGACGGATGGAGGCAAGACTGGCTGAGCTCCTGGCGGTGCAAAGGGACATAAGCCATTCACTCCGTCGGATCGCCGACAACATGGGCAACTCTCCCTGTGCCACCAGGCGAAGACCACCACCAGCCACAGGGAGGGAGGAGGAGGAGGATTCGTCCGATGGAGCCTCCCAAGCATTGTCAAGGCCTGCATCTGAGGGTCCCACGAGGAAGGTGGGTCGTCCACAGAAAAGACCATGAGAGGCAGCGGCCCATCCACATCTCCCTGGTCACCTGGCCTGGCACCTGGCCTTCATGTGCGACAGCATCACCTCATTGACTGACATCATCTGCCACATGGACTTGCTGGTCACAGTTTGACCAATGATGCCAAACACTGTGGTCTGGACTCTGATGACTTCAAATGCCAAGGATCCCATCTCCCCCTGTGAACTTTGGATTCTATGGTCTCTGCATAGCACCTTTTTCTGTGCACAAATCACGCCCCAGAGCTATAAATAAAAAATTAAGACATGAAATTTTATGTTGCAGTCATTTAGCATGATTACACAACATACGTGTGGGGATATGTTGAAGTATGCCTGAGTGTGGAACAAACTCCAGCCATCAATACACAAAATACAGACATGGAGCCCAATACTCACACGTGATGGCCTCAAGATCCTGAGGGGGGGCTTGCAATACTGCTCAGACAGACCAATTTGGAAGAGTAACATGAAGGTGTAGAGGTCATGGGTCATGTTGATGTGCCCGGGGAGGGAGTACCAGGTCTGTTTTGCGAGGTGGGAGAACTATCTCCTACATGCAGTTTTTATGTGGATGTGATGAATGGTGGCCAGGGAAAGGTGGGCTGCATGGAGTTGGGCCAACGGGGTGTTGGATGACAGACATCCAAGGTCGGTGTTCGGTCTGGGGTTGTGGACTGCCTCCTGAGTGTGGTTGAGGAGTCTGAAGGTGATCCTGCAGCACACAGTGAGCCATTGTACCTATCTCAGGTGGACGGTGATGGGGCTGGAGTGGGGGATGTTGCAGATGGGGTGTGCGGATGCACCCAGGATGTGGACAACTTCTCCTGCAGTTTTGCTGTTGTTCTCTGTAGAGGCTGGTGCTGTAGTTGAGCTGGCTGGTGTCATGGACCAGGGGGACGGTCTGACTTGCCTTGGAGTAGATCCATCTGTGGGTCATTTGCAGCATGTGGGGGGTGTTGCAGCATGAGGTACAGATGGTGATGAGTTGCATGGTAATTGTCAGCGATGGGTCCATGATGAACACCAGCTTGCGTGCGTGGCCACTGGGTGCTGGTGCGGTGCACAGACCAGTGGGACACAAGGAGTTGAGCCAGCTGTAAGGGGACAATCCTCAGATGATGACCTCTGTCCTGTCAAAGTCCAGCCTCAGGTGGCTGATGTTCAGCCATTCCTCAACGGATCTCATGCCTTCTTGAAGTTTTGATCTGGCAATAGCTGGGTCTTTGGTGAGTTGGAGGAGCATCTGGGTGTCAATGGCATACGAGATGATGATGAGGTTGTGTGCGCATGTGATGGTGGAGAGGGGGGTCATAGAGACATTGAAGATCGTCACGCTGAGAGAAGAGCCCTGTGGCATGGGCCAGATGACCCCAGTATACTACATGTTGCAGGGTGGAGGCAGACTCCATGGGCCTTGCTGGTGAGCGACTTTCTGATTTAACCCTGGGCCCTCCTCTGGATACCAGTGTTGGAGATGTGTGAGATGACAGTGTGGTGGCACATGGTGTAGAATGCCATTGAGAGGTCAAGGGTGGTGGCCTCACCATTGTTGAGCATGGCAAAGTTGTGGTTGGTGGTGGCAATGCTAACGGTTGCAGTGGTGTGATTACTGTGGAAGATGGTCTGGTGCCGGTTGCCTGGAGAAGGTTGCATGGAGGAAAATTGTCATTTGCTTGTTGAGTGTCTTCCTGCTGACATTTGCTGGGTAGGGAAGCAGGGTGATGTACCAGGAGATCCAGCGGTACTGGTGATGTGTGGGGCTGTTGTGTTGAGGAGGTAACAGAGTCCAATGGCGTGCTGGTGGACGGAGCGAGTGTGAAGTAAGAGGCACATTACCTGGTTGTTCTGACAGGGTCTTGTAGGCTGGGCAGCGCTGTGTAGGAAGTTGGAGTAGCACACTCAGCATGCGAATGTGTCGTGTGTGTGCTTAGGGGTTGCCTGATAGCAGGAGGTTGATTGTCACGATGACATTGCTTGGAGAGTGGTTGCAGCATGAGCCTGTTGTGTGACGTGTGTCATGCAAAGACTAGAGGGTCGTGCACTGTTCATGTTGCAGGCGCATACGTACCTGCCTTTGGCACGGCGCTGGGGCTACAGTGACACAGAAAAGCTGCTGCCTGCATTTCGAATGGGTGGAGGGGGAAGGGCAGAGCATTTTGGAGGCGTGGGGGTTGCAGAATCAGCGCACTCGGTGGGGCGGTGCCGCAGGTGAGGCAGCAGCAGGCGGAAGGGGTTAGAAATTAGGCAAAAAGTTGCACACAAAGACAAGGTCTGAAAGGCACAGTGCAACAGGTGTATGTAAAGGAAGGAGTGTCAGGTCACTCATGGGTCACTACGAGAAAATGTATGAACAATTACCATAAATTACAGCCACTGGATCAGGCAACAAAATGCAGAGATGTGCAAAGGAGACACACCATTAGTAGGCGTTCACGTCCCGTTGTGGGGAGCAAGCTGCACAAATACATACCCAACAAGGTACTTCATGCACAATAGAGATCATTAGCCATAAAGCACTGCATGCATGTTGCCAAAGTACACATACACACAGATGCTCAATCTTTGACAATTATGCCATAGATGACGCATGCAAACTGTCAAAAGAGCTGCAGTGACAGAGATGAGGCACTTTGGATTGTGCTGAACACCTTTATTCCACATACACACACAAAGGGATATGCATCCATATTAACAGACTCACAGGTCAGTTGACAGAACATGTGGGACATACGCTGGACACCCCCTTCACAACACGGATGATGTCAATCTCAATGAACTGGCACACAAGTTAAGGGGATGAGCCAAACACATCCTGCTGCACACGGAGAGGCTGCAATTCCCCATGGAGCCTGTTGTTGTGATGTCCCCCACTATGTCCACCCGTAGCATCCGCAATGTTTCAGAGGCAAGGTTTACACACATTGATGCCTTCATCAGATGCCACACTCCACTACAGATGACTGTCAAGAAGGGTGACTATCAAGTCATGGGAGTGATGCTACATGTTATAGGCTCCATAGTGAGAAGACATGTATGCATGGTACCACAACATGCACAGAAGCAGTCCCACACATTTCAAACCCGTACCACCATGAAAAATCCTTGCTGCAAACCTTACCAAGACTGACCTTTCCACATGTCCGTGCATGGAACGCTGATTCAGCACACGTTGCAATCCTCATGAGGAATAGCAGGAGGAAAACTATGACACGAGCAGACAACAGGCGCTAAATACCTGGGAATGACAGACACACAAGAAGTCACCTAAAACAATTCTCACCGCACACATGGACATTTACCAAACATGAACAATGTTTGACACATGCAAATTTCAAAGAATGTCTCTCCGCAAAACTCTGTGGCATGACATCATCACTCTAGTGACACTTCAGAACACACATCCAAGTCACTTTGCATTCAGTCAGCTGGACACACACATTGCAACACATGCCACTCAATGCTACAAGCTTGCACACTCATACCCAGTGACTCACCATTATGAGAAGAAGTTGCGTATGAGCTGACTCCGAATATCATCCTCCTCCTCATCATCATCACTAACCTCATGAGCAAGCCCTTGATCCTCCATGGGGGGATGTTCCTGCTCATCTGGATCCAGGATGAGTGGCACTGCCATCTCAACTGCCATGTTGTGCAGCATGCAGCACACGAGGAAGATTCGGCAGACCTTCTCCGGGGCATAAGGGAGGGACCCGCCAATCTTGTCCAGGCACCGGAATCGGCTCTTCAAGAGGCCAAACGTCCTCTCAATCACTGGCCTGGTCTGCCCGTGTGCATTGTTGTACCTGTGATCTACAGCTGTTCTTGGGTCGCGGAGAGGTGTCATTAGCCATGGCATGTTGGGATATCCAGAGTCCCCTACATGGAAACATCATGTAAAAAACAGGGTCAGGAGATGCCGTAAGAGCCAAAGATACCGCAACACACAGGACAAACAGAGTATACCCACCAACAAGACATGCTCGTTCGTTGTGCAGCCGCAGCATCATTTGTGGCACCCTGCTACGCCTCATGATGTAGGCATCGTGTGCTGATCCTGGAAAACGTGCACAGACATGGGAAATCAGCATGTTAGCAAGACACACCACAAGGGCATTTATCAAGTGGTAATGTTTTCTATTGCAATAGGCTTGTTCCTGTGCCTGTGGTGGTACCAAAGCCACATGTGTACCATCAATGGACCCAATGACATGGGGCATCCATCCCAGGGCATAGAAATCACCCTTGACATCTGTCAACTCCTCAGTAGTAGGAAATGTGATGAATTCATCAAGGTGCTCCAACATGGCTGCTAAAACATCACGCAGGACACGGCTGAACATTGTCTGTGACATGCCACCAACATCAGCTATGGTGAATTGAAACGTACCTGTGGCAAAAAAATGTAGGGCTGCCATCACCTTCATCCTTGGGGTCAGTGCAGTAGGATACCTGTGTCGCGGTTGGAGGTGTGGTGCCAGCCTGTCGGTAAAGTCCTCAATCAACTGTTGAGTGAATCTGTAACGTCGGATGCAGGCACGTTCCCTCATGGCACCCAAGTCTGGCATTAGTCTTGGGACAGGTGGTGCCCTGCAAGACATTGTTTGGATGAATGAAGATTGAGAGTCGGCCAACATCAATGTCAATGAACATTGCACATGCAACACTGCTAATACACATCAGGTAACTATGGAGTCGGGTGTGTGCAATACATCCAGGACACATATGCAAGCTTGCTGGCACTCCTACAAAAAGCCAGATACACCTGTTGATTGTCAAGTCTACATGACATGCCCTGAAATGAGCTGGGGACCAGTCTGAGTGAACAGCCAGAGATATCACCAGAGTGACACACATCCACATAGCTGCATTGGAAGGATGTCATCTCATCCAGACACCTGACTGCAAGGCACACACACAGGTCACATGGAATGTCAAATGTACATATCAAACACATTGCGATGAAGGGGTACACGTGACAACTAAAAAACACAGCCATTGAGACAACGGACACATCTCTGACTGGGAAAATATGATGCACGATGCACACAGACCCTACAGCCGTGGGAATCCACATGTGGCATGGTGTGCGTATATGTGTTCCATGCCCATCTCCACACAGACCCCTGTTGGATGCACCAACAGCAGATGCAGTTGACAGGACACTGACATCAAGCTCATGGGAACACATGACACACACCTGACATAGTCCCAAAGGGGCACGGTGATCAAGACCGTTCAGTTGATAGAGTGTCCCTGTCCCTGGCATCAGGAGACAGGTGCGGGTGTTGATTACTGTGCCATCCCACTGCTGTTGTGCATGACACAGTTGTACTACAGACACACATGTGGCAAGTGGCAAGGTGATGTGTGCCACATAGTGCCCCATCACACATGACATGTGTCCACAGGTCATCAAACATCAATTGTGCAACTAGATGAGATGACCTGTGCAATATCACTGGCTAACATACCTAGGGCCTGCACATGTAAGTATGCAATGACAAGTACTTGATGGACATCCATGTGCGACTCGTAGCCCTCCATTCCTGTCATGTGTATGCCTGCATTACCATTGTAAGCGTGTGAAATGAGTACACGTACGGGTACACACTGTACTACTAGTGCATGCACCGTACGTGTACTACTAGTGCATACCCGTACATGTACTAAGGTAGTACACGTACGGGTATGCACTGTACTACTAGTGCATGCACTGTACGTGTACTACCCGTACGTGTACTACCTTAGTACATGTACGGGTACGCACTGTACTACTAGTGCATACACATACGTATACTAAGGTAGTACACGTACGGGTACGCACTAGAAGTACACGTACGGTGCATGCACTAGTAGTACAGTGTGTACACGTACGTGTACTACCTTAGTACACGTACGGGTACGCACTAGTAGTGCACGTACAGGTACGTGTACTACTAGTGCATGCACGTACGTGTACGCACTAGTAGTACACATACCTGTCAAACGCACTGTACAACTGGTGCCGTAGGGGTACATGTGAAACGCACTGTACACCCACAATCATTGCGTGTGTACGCTTCGTTTCACCATTGTACTTGTGCCGTAGGGGTACGTGTGGTACGCACCATACCCACGCATTCATGCGTGGGTACGGTCCGTGCCACTGTTGTAATGGTGCCGTAGGGGTACGTGTGGTACGCACCGTACACGTCCACATCCGTTGTTGCGGTACGCAGGGGTTGCTGGACACGCCCCCCCAAAGTGACCAGACCCTGGTGGTAATGTATGGCCTCCATATTATAGGTTTGGGTTTGAATAGGGGGTATGTTTCGTGCCCCTCACCCCCACCCTGCACCAGGTCGTAGGCCAAGAGGACCGAGATGACACGTACGATGGGGTTCATGGCATGTACGTCGCGTACCGGGGCTCCGTTGCGTAGCGGTTCGCATCGAACTCTGCTTTTCCGGCTGTGTTTGACTCCCGTAAAAAAAGAGCCGTACGGAGTGACATAGGGACGAATCGTACTTACTGGGCCGGAAACCGCTGCCTGAATACGTCCGGACGTCGCGTATAAGCTGTTCCGGATCAGAATCTTAGGCCTTTTTTCCACGTACAGTCTTTTGTACGATTCGTACGGAAATAGGCTTCCTGTACGAATCGTACTTCCTAGGTTGTAGGGACAGTTTACCGGGTGTGAGTCGTATGGTGAAAACGCTCCGTACGACGATTCGTAGGGCCTTTTCACAGGATCGAAATCGGCCCCAAAGCGTTAAATAGCGTAAGGTAAAATCATCTATTCCCACACCATTCACTGCAGCAGTAGGGAAACTGTTAGATTGCGGTTTGGGTTTGAGTATGGGGTATGTTTCGTGCCCCTCACCCCCACCCTGGCCCCTGGGTGTTGTTCTCACCTTCTGCGGCGTGTCCGTCGGGTGCGGTGCACCTGGTCGTAGGCCAAGAGGACCGGGATGACACGTACAATGGGGTTCATGGCGTGTACGTCGCGTACCGGGGCTCCGTTGCGTAGCGGTTCGCTTCGAACTCTGGTTTTCCGGCTGTGTTTAACTCCCGTAAAAAAAGAGCCGTACGGAGTGACATAGGGACGAATTGTACTTGCTGGGCCGGAAAACGCTGCCTGAATACGTCCGGACGTCGCGTATAAGCTGTTCCGGATCAGAATCTTAGGCATTTTTTCCACGTACAGTCTTTTGTACGATTCGTACGGAAATAGGCTTTCTGTACGAATCGTACTTCCTAGGTTGTAGGGACAGTTTACCGGGTGCGAGTCGTACGGAGAAAACGCTCCGTACGACGATTCGTAAGGCATTTTTACAGGATCGAAATCGGCCCCAAAGTGTTAAATAGCGTAAGGTAAAATCATCTATTCCCACACCATTCACTGCAGCAGTAGGGAAACTGCTAGATTGCGGGGGGGGGGGGGGGTAAAACTTACTATTACCACCCCAGTCAGTGTTATAGTAGAGAAAGTGTTGGGTTGCGAAGGGGTAAAATGTACTATTCCCACTCCAGTAAGTGCAACAGTAGGAAAAGTGTTGGATTGCAGAGTGGTAGGAATTTACTATTCCTACTACAGTCATGCAACACTAGGGAAAAAGCTGAATTGCGGAAGAGTAAAAGTTACTATTCCCACACCAGTCAGTGCAACAGTAGGGAAAGTTTTGGATTGCGGCGGGGTAACTTTACTATTCTCACTCCAGTCAGTGAAACAATACAAACGAACAAATTCTCTTCAACATAATAAGATAATTTCAAAAACATAATAAACAATTAAAAATCAAAAATGTGTAAAAAAAAAGAAATACAAATACATTTTATATTAGAAATAAAATTAAAAACAAAATATTGCAATGTTAAATACATATACATAAGTACAAATATTATTATAATTAAAATATATTCTCAACAACGAACAAGCAAAATATTATTTACATTAAAAAAAATAGCACAATAAACACATACAATAATAAATAACATCATTTTCATTAAATATTTACTTACATTTAAATTTGTTATAACTTATTTTACACTCTACCCTAAACTTCAACAAAGAATACAACACATATGTAAAAAAATTATTTTACATAATATTAATTGCACTTTACATATAATATTATTCCTTAAAATAATAATAATATAAATGTATTTCTAAAATATTTATAGTTAATTACAACCCCCCATTTATCATTAAAAGAAAAACAAAGCACACCAAACGTAGAAATTAAAACAATTATTATTTTCAACATTTTAATAATCAAATCTTAACTATACATGTATTATTAAAAAATAAGTAATAATAGATTAATAATATTTAATTAGCGTTTCTCTTTTACTCCTACAACTTCTACAACTCAAACCTAATATATAAAATGATAAATATCTTATGTGCATATTTGAGATACATATTTTAATTTCTATAACTACTATAAATTTACTTTATTTATTATTTATTATAAATATTTTCATATACACCCTTTACACATGCAGAAACTACAACACACACCCTAAACAAAAAACCTTTAGTATATTATGCCTATTTTTCATTTAAATAAATATTATTTAAAAATTAATTATCAAAAATATATTTATTAAATAATATTACTGTAATTACTTCCCACCCTCCGCCCCCTACAAAACTCACAACTTGCACCTAAAACTTAACTTTAGTAAACACATTTTTTACACCATTACCTTAAATATTTAATCAATGTACTAATTAGCATTAATTAAAAATTAATTATTACTTAATTATAATGAATTAACTTTCCACATTATACACTTACAAAACACACAACACACTCCTAAAATTCAAATTAACAAACATTACACAATTAACATAATTCATAAACAATTTAATAATTAATATCAATTAAAAATGAATTATTACTTAATTTAAATTCATTTACTTTCCACCCTATACCCCTACAAAACCCAGCACCAGCACCTAAAATGTAAGTAAGAAAAAAATCAACAATTAACATAATTAATTTCCAATTAGATAATTATTATTAATAAAAAACGAAATATTAACTAATATTACATAATTTAGTTCCCACCCTGAATCAATTATCAATTGAATAATGAATATTATTTAACACATAATTATGAATGAATTATAATTAATTTAGTTCCCACTCTGTACCCCTTCCCCCCCTTGTTCATTTGGGGCCGTCCACTGTATAACAAGTCCCAGAATGCTAATAGTCTGGAAACTTTAGTGTGGCGTTGATGCCTGCCATGAGTACTGTAAGCCCAAAAAGACACTTTATCTTATAGATTCTTCTAGCTGCAGATTTCTTACCTTTGAATTAGATACCCAAGCCATATCATCCCGGCCCGGCTGTGAGTGCGGACCAATACCTCAAACTAGGAAGCCCTCCAGGACCAAAAATGCCCGTCCCTGTCGAACTGACTGTCCAGGCAGTACTGCTTAACAAATGTGTGCAAGGATGATCATGTTGCTGCCTGATAGATGTCCAGGACTGGTGCACCCTGAGCCAAGGCCATAGTCATAGCCTTTTCACTGGTGGAATGGGCCCTTAATACCTAAGGGGGCTGCTTCTTAGCCAGGGCATAGCAGATTTTAATGCAGAGAATGACCCAGCAAGAGATTGCCCTTTTCTGCACCGCCCTTCCCTATTTAGCACCCACATACCCCACAAAGAGTTGGTTGTCTACCCGCAACTCTTTTGTGCGGTCAAGGTAGAATGACAACGCTCTTTTTGGGTCCAGGCAGTGGAGACGCTCCTCTTCTTTAGAGGGATGCGGGGGAGCAAAGAAGGTGGGCAGTGTGATGGATTGACCCCGATGGAATTAGGTAACATCCTTTGGTGAGAAAGAAGCATGGGTGAGAAGCACCACTTTGTCTGAAAAAGACATCATGTAGGGAGGCATGCAAGATAACACCTGCAACGTACTCACCCTCCGGGCAGATGTAATCGCCACTAAAAAGGCTGCCTTGATGGTAAGCAGCCGGAGGGGACAGTTAAATAAAGCCTCGAAGGGAGCACACATAAGCTAAGTGAGGACCAAATTAAGGTCCCACTGCAACATAATATAGGGTGTGGGTGGAAACAAGTGAGCCAACCCTTTTAGACACCTATGTAGAATTGGAGACCTAAAGAGAGCCGGCAGGTCTGGCAGCTGCAAAAAAGCAGACAGAGAAGAAAGATAACCCAAAGCAGAGCCCTGTTGGGCAAGGGTTAGAATGAATAAAAGAACAATGGAAAGAGAAGCAGAAAGAGGGTCAATAGACCTTTTTTGCAGTAGAAAACAAATTTCTGCCAACGGCAGGCGTATACCGTCTTAGTGGAGGGACGCCTGGCCGATGAAATAACGTTACATACTTCGGGGGAGAATCAAAAGTCATCAATTGCTGCCACTCAATCTCCACACATGGAGGTGCAGAGTTGACAAGTCCGGGTGGAGAACCCTCCCCTGCTGCTGCAAACGAAGATGCTCCCAAAGGGGCAGCCTGATCGGGTACCTTGCTCATCTTCAGAAGCTTTGGATACCAAACTCTCCTCGCCCAGTCCGAAGCCACCAGAATTATTTTGGCCCAGTCATTCCTGATCTTCTTTAGTACCCTGGGCAGAAGTGGTATGGGCAGAAATGCATACAGCAGGCCTGAGCTCCACTTGTGGCGAAAGGCGTCGCGGAGCGATAACCATCTTGTAAACTCACACGTGTAGTAATGCTGACACTGCACATTCTCTTCAGAGGCGAACAACTCTAATCAAGGTTCTCCCCATTGCTGAAAGAGACCTTGCGCCATCTCCGACTGGAGATGCCATATGTGATCCGCTAGGCAATGACGGCTGAGTTCGTCCATCCTGGCGTTTAGAGAATCCGCCAGGTGTTGAACCATCAGAGTTATGCCCTGCTGTTCCAGCCATGTCCAGAAACGCAGGGCCTCTCGACAAAGGGTCCATGACTCTACCCTGCCCTGATTGTCGCAGTACCACATGGCGGTGGTGTTGTCCATGAACACCTGCACTAAGTTCCCCTTGACAGAAGGAAGAAATGCTTTCAATGCCAATCGAATTGCTCAGAGCTTCAACAAATTGATGTGGAGCCCCAACTCTGCCAGAGACCAGTGTCCCCTAATCTCCACCTCTCCCTGATGGCCGCTCCATTCCAGAAGTAAGGCATCTGTCATGACTGTGAAATTTGGTTGGAGAAGGGAGAGGGGTCTGCCGTTGACCCAATCGCGGTTAGTCAACCACCACTGCATTTCTTTCGCAGTTCCTTCCAAGATCTGAACCACGTCGGTAAGGTTTCCCTGATGCCGTTCCCACTGGAACTTTAAGTCCCACTGCAGAGCACGCATACGCCACCCAGCTGCAGGAGTCCATGAGGCCCAACAGCTTCAGAGTCAGATTCACTAAAATCTAGGATAGAGGCTAAAACATCGGAATCATAACCTGAATATCCTTCACTCGCTACTCGAGGGATAGGCCCGAAACTGCGCTGTGTCCAGAACAGCTCCAATGATAGGGAGTGTCTGAAAAGGAGCCAGATGTTACTTCGACACGTTTATAAAGAACCCCAGTGAATTCATGAGGTCCGCCATAGTCTGAAGGTGGTAGACGACAGCTTGGGGCAAGGGCACCTCAACAGCCAGTCATCGAGGTAGGGGAAGACTGACAAGCCTAACCTGCGCAGATGAGCTCCAACCATCGACATCACCTTGGTGAACAACTGAGGTGCACTGGTAAGGCCATAGTGGGAGCAAGGTGAACTGGAAGTGCTCACGGCCTACCTTGAGCCGCAGGTAATGCCTGTGGCCCGGCTGGATAGGGATATATAAATGCGCATCCTGCAGGTCCAGCGCTACCATCCAGTCTTCCTGGTCTAGGGCAGACAAGACATGAGCTAGAGTAAGTTTCTTGAATTTCTACTTCTTGAGGAAGAGATTGACAGGCCAAATATCTAAAATTGGCTGCAACCCTTTGTTCTTCTTTGGAATCAGAAAATAGCAGTAATAATAGCCACCACCTACTTCTGAAACCGGGACCCTTTCTATAGCTCTTTTGGCCAAGAGAACTGGATCTTCCTCCTTGAGAACTTTTAAATGATCCTCCATCAGCCGTTCCTGATTTGGCAGAATGGGAGAAGGAAAAGAAAGAAAAGGCCGAGAATAGCCCTCCTGAATGATCTGCAAGACCCACTTGTCCGATGTTATGGACCTCCCGTGGAGGAGATGATGATGGATTCTCCCACCATCTGGAGTGGTGTGGTCTTGCAGAGTCAGACTAGGCGTTCTTAGAGGCTGCGGCTACTGAGGGCAGGGTGGCCAATGACTTCTGGCTTCCATTCCTAGGTCGAAATGAACTGCGTCCACATCCCCGCACAGGTCGGGAAGCCTACGCAGGACGGTGGCTGGGAAAGGGCTGACGCGGTTGAAAACCCGGTCCGTTGCCACGGAAGGGGCGAAAAGTAGACCGGCCATGAGGAGTAGAAGAGAGGCCCAAGGATATGGCCATAGCTCGCGAGTCCTTGAACCTCACTTTTAGCCGAATCTTTCTTTGCCCCAAAAAGACATCACCCGAGAAGCCAGTTGTCCCAAGGCAAGGCCACACCTTATGGTGAATTTTGCTGCATCTCTCCTCTCCTTAACTGCCTGAGACAGCACAGTCAGGGCCTCCTATGGGACCTTTGGCAGCACTTGCACAACTGTCTCCCAAAGTGGAAGAAATGTCCCAATAAGCATGCAGTATTCACCAACCGTAAAGTCAGGCTGGAGGAAGAAAGCAATTTCTTACCAAATGAATCCAGCTTCTTGAATTCCCTATCTGGAGGAGCAGAAGTGAATGCACCCTGTGATGTAGAGGCCTGCACTGCCAAACTTTCTGGGGTGGGGTATTGGCTGAGGAACTCTGGGTCGCCCAGAGCTGGGCGATGGCGTCGTGCAATTGTCCTATTCACAGGAGCCCCTGTGCTAGGCGTCGACCACGGGCCTAAAAGGGTATCAGTTAGTGCTTCATTAAAGGGCAAAAGAGGTTCTGAGGTGGAATCCCCAGGCTGAAGCACTTTAGTCAGGAGATTAGCCCAGACCTCCACAGAGGGCAACTCCAGTCCAAGGACCTTGGATGTCCTCTTGACCACCATGGCATAAGATGCCCCCTGCTCCGTAGCCACAGTTGGCATAGAGAGCATGCCAGTATCTGGTGAAGTATCCAGTCAACTGGCTTACCCAAGTTACCCATACCAGTCCAACTGCTCTGCAGAGTCATCCTGATGTTCCAAAGGGTACATAGACCCCTCCAATTCCTTTCTCAAGAGCAACACATCCTCAAAGTGTTCAGGTGACAACATAGAATCCCTGGGTTCAATCAGCACCGGAATCAGCGTCCAGCAACTTAGTTCCTACTCCATGTCGTCAGGGATGGGCACCGGTGGCACAGAAGGCACTGACTTTGGGTTGGATGCCAAGGGAGGTTACAGTGTCATGACCGGCATCGACCTGACCTTGGGGCTATCAGGAGGTTGAACCCATTGAGCATCGTACGACTCCGAGGATTCAAGGCCTTGACACTTCCGATCCCACGGGGCCCGAGGTCTCACCAGAGAGGTCGGCCCGCTCAAATGTGCTGCACATGGCCTCGTAGAATTCTTTGATTTGGACAGGGGACACTCCGGCTCAGAGAAAGGGAGGGAGGTACGAGGTCGACCCTGGCTCTGTCTCTGCAGAACCGTGCCTAGGGTGTTGGTGCTCCTTACCTCCTTCGTCGACAGGACAGCAGTCAAGGGGAAGATGAAGTCCATTTGGACTTCTTCATCTTCTTGTGCCTCTTTCCCGAGTGCCGCAAAGACATTGAGTGGGACGAAGAGGACATTGGGCCCTGGGAGCGGTCCCACGACATCCCCTTCCTTGAATGGGAACGGGACCTCTGCGGAGTCTCACTGGAAGGTGTCGACTGCGGGACCGCAAGAAGCTTTAAATCCCACTCGCACAAGGTCTTCTGAGCCATAGCCCGATTGTCTGAGCATGACTTTGGATCGGGGTCACGCTTGAGACACCAAACACAGAAGAGCTGGGGGTCGGTAACAGACAATTTGACAAAAAGTTAAGAAAAGGTCTGTCAGCAAAGAAACCGAGGGGTAGCTCTGTCCGGATCAGCGCTTAACTGGGGCAGAAAGAAATGAACAGACGTCCGCGTGCCTGGGTGGCACCTTTATAGGTACCGTGACGTCATAACCAACGCTACCGCCGACGACTACATCACGTGGAGCCAAATGGTGCCACCCAATGGTGCGCACAAGGGGTATGACACAGCAAAAATGTCTGGATCCAGCCTGACGCCTTGGAAATTCAAAGGTAAGGAATCTGCAGCTAGAAGTCTCTATCAGATAAAAGAAGGCACTACCTGGCCAGCTCCTTGTGGCACTAGAAGAATATAGACTTCATGGGACGTCCCTTTCTTCGTATAAGGTTCTCATTTTAAGAGTCAGCACTGGAGAGGTGCAGAGAGCAGCCAGGTGATATCCATGCAGAAAGCACACAGGCCTGAGGCTTTCGGAGAGTAATAGTGTGACTTAGAAAACGGCACCTGAGAATAAGGTATTATTTAGATAAATGCAGTGCAGGTTAATAATGTTACCCTGGAGATGTGAAGCTATATTTAACTTCCTGGTGATAAACAGGGTTAGCGCAGATTTATTCTACATAGGATCATGGTTCTCTATAATCAGCCATTTGAAGGGGGGGTAATCACTGATGGAGCTACCAAATTAGCCTGCAACAATTGCCATTGAGGTGCAGTAGCAAACAAATTGAATGGAACCTAGAAGGGCCCTGTCATTTCTAATCTGGTGTGTATTGTAGATTGACAAACTCTAAATTCACCTATGTGAGGCCCCTCTCTGTTACCACTCCCCTTTCATCCAAGAACAGCATATGAAGTAGTGTACAGTGCTCCCCATCCACCACAAGCAATTTGGGCCCTTCTCTGGAGGTAAAAAGTGTTAAATAGGTGGAACTGCAGTGTAGCACAAGGCAGGGTCATTAGCTATGTCAGGTCTGGCAAAATAATTACATATGGTGTCCAGGCGTGAATATTCCAGGCACTTCTATGAAAATGAAAGCGCCTCCTCTCCAAGTCAACGTGTTGTTAAACTTCCTCTTACAACTCTTACCTGAGAGCCCTCCATCACCTGAGAGCCCTCCATCACCTCCCATTCAAGCTCTCCCTCCCAGCACAGAGGCGGTGCATGATGACCTTAAATCGCTTCTGTTTTTCATTACTGCGTTTCTCTTTTCAATAATTTCTTGGTTTTTGTCATTACCCAGTGTTCGCTAAAGCTTCCATTTGTGCTACTCCCAGCAGTGCTTAGAAAACACAGGCCCCTCCACCCCAGTCCCCAGGGCACAGTCAAAGGGGAGACAACTTATCAAATTAAATTCTGGGTGAAGCAATCCAACACATCTATCAAAGAAATAATGTTGCAGCAATTTGAGATTCTTTAGGTAGACTTTAATTTTATACCCTATGACCAGGGCCATTGGAATTATATGATTGTGCGGCCACAGCGATTTGTGCACTATTATAGATGTGGAGTATTTGTCTCATAATCCATCATCTGCCACATAATCTGGAGACTTTAACCCCCAAAAATATGTTTCTAGCTCAAAAGATTCATGGGTTAATACAAATGCAGCAACGTGTGGTGCAGCGCAGTGGAAGGCCCCTTGCAATGCTGGACTGATCACCTTTCTGTTGCTTAAAGCTATATTTGGGTGTTAAACTGAGGTGCAATCACTGCCCATACAGTGTTATAAAGTTTAACTAGCATTTGTAATGCTATAGGTCTCGCATTTGGGAGAGTTGGAGCTATTGGCGTTGTAAATGAAAATGTCTTTTACCTATTTGTTTTGGGATGGAGTGTAGTGGATGTATGTAGTGTGGAATTATGTGGGTTATATTGGAATTGTTAGTTGTGGAATTGTGTGGGGGTTGAATTGTGTGGTGTGGAGTGTATTTGTGTAGTGGAATTATATGACATGGTGATTAGATAGGGGTGAGAGCTGCACAGAATAGAAAGAAAGGAAGTGCAGGAAGTGGTCTATGAACTTGAGATAAAGGAGCAGAAACAGTGTGTGAGAAAGACAGAGAGAAGGGGAGACCAGGCCACATATTCATAAAAAGGAAGGACCTGTGTATTCAGAAGACACCCTAAGAAGAAGAGGAAAGCGTGGGCTTGAGAGACAGAAACCTTGAAAATACACAGGAAAGAAACTGTGCTTAGCATGTGTGAGCAGGCAGTATAGAGAGGGGATAGGGAGTGTGAGGGATGAGAGGAGGAAGTTGGAATGTGAGATAAGAGGGAGTGAGACAGTAGACACATTTGTTTTCAAATGTATCTGTATAACCCCTTCCCTGTGGGGGTAATTCCCCCACGGTGCGGGGGGGGGCAGCGCCGGTGTGCTCGTGACAAGCTCAGCTCATCATGACTCACAGATGATGAGCTGAGCTCGTCACGACCCCGCCCACTTATTAATTCTCCCGCACATGCGGGGAATTAATTGCGCATGGGCGGGTCGCTCCCCATGTAGCTCCGGGAAGCAAAGGCGGCGCTCCAACTGGTAAACAATCATCTTTATTTTATCGTGGCAACATGGACAATCTGCCTTCCCAACGCGTTTCAGCATACAGCCTTTGTCAAGGGTTCCGGCGGCAAAGATGGCTACTCGACTGGCACAGGTAAATTCATTATATAGTCCTCCAATCAGATTACTCAATGGAAACAATTGCATCCTGGGCCGAGTAGTTCCAAAAAAAGAATTCTACAAACATTATGCCTACAATAACATTCAAGAAGTCAAACCAGCAGATAAATCACCTGCTGGTCCCTGAAGCTCACTTGGTCGATGGTCTTTTCCAACTCCAGTAGATTTACTCAATTTAGCAGGGACATTAGCAAGGAAAACAAAATCCTTAAAATTTTCCTTCAGGAATCACTTCATCATTATCCACAAGCTCTACAGTCATTGTGATCCTACTAGGCAAGATAGAAGGACACATTATGTTTAATAATAAATATAATCTATTCACAAACTAACCTATACTACATTTTACCACTGACCTATCACACCAATTTTGGAGAGAGTAGGTCATAGGTACCTAAAACTGCAAATTATATTCTACCCATGAGTTCTAAGGCGGAAGTGGCATTTGCTTGGGATCAATAGCTCTGGAGTCTTTGATTTATTCCACCCATGCTTCAAAGGGGAAACCTGTTGTGTCAGAAAGGATGCGACCCGGCCCTCCATGCCCCCAGGCAATGCTAAGGTGCCAGCAGGTCTCCCTCATCCCTTTGTAGGCAAATAATGAACCACTTGTGTAATTACAGGCTAGTGGCATCTGCAGCCTAAAGTCAAAATGACAAATTCTGTAATCCCTACCCAGTCAGATTCAGTCTTAAACAGATGCCTTCATTTAAATCGAATCCAGCCAGGGCATATCTTCACCTTCTCTAAAAAAACATGTTTGGGAGACAAATCTCACCAAACGAATTTTTGATTTTAACGTTTTAGTGAAAATGAGATGCCTGTTTACATTTTCATGTCAGCCAGAGCTGCCACCAGGGTTTAGGTTTAAGCACGTTTGTCAAGTAGGTAGACAAAGCATGTAGAATAAATAACTTTTTTAAATGTAGCTAAAGCTGACCAGGCTATCACTCCAAAGGCCAAACATTTGAAATGTTTATTTTTAAGACAAACAGCAAGCTCATTAAAAGTCCATTGACCTGGTCAGGGTAAAATGACACTTATTTTACCAGTCATCTGAAAAGCACATACAAGCTTAGGCAAAATGGAAATCCTTATTATCGAGTGAGATCTGCAAAAGATATGTATTTGGGCAGCTCAGAGTATTTAGACGACATAAAATAGGGTTTTGTGGACGTTTGGCTTTAGCTTGTATTTTGGACATACGTAGGTTTCAGTTTCTGTTTAATGGAGAACATGTATTGCTGGTGAACCAGTCACTTCTGGTTTCACTGTTCCTTCCCCTTGCCTATTCCTTATTGAGTTCAAATTCATGAGTTCTTTTGTCTCAGTTGTGGTTCTCCCATCACAGCAGTAGGCTGATGCTACTGTGTTTGATCAGAGCACCGCACTGCTTCACTGAAACATTCATTTGTGCATCAAGATGGCTGTCACTAGAATAGTGTTCTTACTGTTCTATGTCCTGCTGTTCCTGAGCAAACCATCTCAATTCATGCTCAATAACTTGTGATTACGACTGAATCGCACAGAAAAATTAAATTATGCAAAGCATACAAAAACATATTCACTTGGCAAAATCCGAACAGATGAAGTATGCAAGTCACATTCTCCGGATCACTGCCATGAAAAAGCATAAAAGGAACAGGATTAGGCTTGGAGAAAAGGGAGGATTTTTGCAATTCCATTAAAAATATACAAAGAGTTTTCTCGGATGAAGTTCTGCCAAAAAGGGATTCTTTGTGTCAAGCAGCATCAATGGAAAAAGTAGAAAGAGGTTGGGAGACTTTGGGAAACGACTAGATGGAACTATTAAAACTGAGCTGCGAAAAAAACATTCAGGTTGGCAATCATACAGAAGCGACACAGTTTTAATAGTGATGCAAGTTTAATGGGAAGCAATGTTGTGATTTTAAAGTTGCTTGCCTGTCAGCAAAAATTATATTTTTTTACTGTCTGTATATTTCGAATACATCTGTACCAGTATTCTTTTTTACTTTAATGCTGGGACTGTACAGTACATAAAGTAGTGTAAATATTCAACCCGCGGGTTGCAATAGTTTTAGCATTTTCCACTCCCTCTGTTCTTTCTATCTGTTGGGGGGACTTGAATGTTAGTGTTTCGTCTGCAAACATTTGGTCAGGGGCATGTCTCGATTCTGAGTTTATCACATGTTCAGCAGTGAAATCTTAGGGCCTGATTATGAGTTTGGTGGTCCAAGGAATGCCAAATTCGCGGTGGAGGTGCGGCGGCAGTCGTGGACCGCCGCATTATGAGTACGGCGATCAGACTGCTATAGGACCGCTGCAGCCGCCAGAGATCCACGATCCCTGGTGCAGTGGTCTGAGGGCCGCAATATGCTGGCAGTGCCGATGCGGCACCGCCAAGCGTATATTACATGTTTTCTCACATCCACCCTTTTACATCCACCCTTTTCATGGCAGTGAGCCCGCCATGAAAAGGGTGGTGTGAAGGAAAACTAGGGAGCAGTACAGGACCCCCTGTTCCCTCAGGGCCATGGGATGCATTCAGAGGGGCACATGGTGTACCCCCCTGTCTACATGAACCCCCATTTTTTTGCATGGCATGGACTTTACAGTCCATGCCATGCAGGAATGGGGCTAGGTGCTCCCACTGCAGTACCTTTTTGATATGCACTGCCGTGGGAACTGCAAAGGACCGCCTGGTAGATCACAAGATAACTCGTAATCTGGCGGGTGGCCTGCCGTGAGGTTTGGCGGGGTGCGAGCGGGTCTGTGGGGTGGCGGCCTGCTCCCACACTCCCAAACTTTTAATTAGGCCCATAGTCTTTACGCATCACAATTGTTTGATGGTGTCTTTGATTGCATGGTTGAACCACCCCTGTGATTATCACTTTTTGATACTGATACATAGTAACTCCATTCCTCTTTGCTGCCCTGTCCCAATATCATTGCCTTTCCCCCCCTGAATTTTGCTCTGCCTAGGCCCTCTGACAATATCTCCTTTTTAAGTCAATAATTTTGTCACTTTTGTGTGCGCCCCTTCTTTTGAAATGCTCTCCTGCCTAATTAAGCTCTTCCCTGCTGCCTCATGGCCACATTAGAGTCTGGTTGACAATCTCATCCTGTTGAAGTAAATATGTACCTGTGCAATCATCCCTTCCTCCTCCCAATCGTGACTTATTAGATATGCCTTCTTCAGAGACACAGGGTATGCAAAAGCTTTTTAGGTCTTGCTTACAGCCAGCTTTAATTGGTTGCAGTTGAAGTCTTATTGTCTGCAATACAATAAAATAATACATAGAGAGGACTATGGGCCTGGCCCTTGCTCGTGAGTGGATGGCTTTCTTGTCTATCTTCATTCCGTACTCCTTACTGGATGGCTTTCTTGTGTTTGTCCTGCTGCTAGAACATTTCCTCTTTACAATGTCTCTGATTGGGTGAGGTATAACCTTACACTGCCGACATCAGGGAACTATATTGTTATTTTTCTTTGAGCTTTCCATGGGAGTGCTTATCCTTTTGCTTTCCTTTATACACCACACCTGTCTAGAGGCGTTCCACCCCCACCTCTGCTGCTCTGCCAGCCCCTTCCTATGCAGCTTTCCATTTTAACTTACTGATCTGAAATAGTCATTGGTTATTTTTGAATGGTTAATTACATTTTAAACAAGCATTTGCAATCCAATCGGTCTCGCATTTGAAAATGTTAGAGCTATCGGCGCTGTAAATGTTATTGTTTTTTACCTATGTTTATTGTTTGTAGTGGAGTGGATGTTTGTTGTTTGTAGTGGAATTAGGTGGTTTTATTTGGATTGGTTAGTTATGGAATTGTGCGGGGTGGAATTGTGTAGTGCATAATGTATTTGTATTTTTGAATTATGCGGAATGGTGAATAGATAGGCGTGAGAGTTATATAAAATAGAAAGTAAGATTGAGAGTGATAGGTAGTTTGTGTATGAAGTGGTGAACGAACTCTTGATAGAGTAGTAGCAAGTGTGAGAGAAAGAGATAATAAAGGGGAGAGAAGATTATAGGTGCATAAAGAGGCTGCGCTTGTGTATGCAGAAGACACAGAAAGAAAGGAGGAGAGTGTGTGTTTGCGTTTTGGAATTTTTGAAAGGTTATTGTAAAGAAACTCTGCTGAAAGACCTGAAGTGAACCAATATCAGAAATGCTGGCTCAGTGTGCGCGTGTGCAATGGAATTATGTGGATAGTAATTATGGGGTATTAAGTGTAGTGAACTTCTGTGTAGTGGTATTGTGTGCCATGGAGTGGCATGTATTGAGTGAAATTATGTGGAGTTGTGTTAAATTATGTGGCATGATTTTGTGTAGTGGAATTATGTGTTGTGGAGTTGAATTTTGTGCAGTGGAATTGAATTTTGTGCTGTGCAATGGAATTGTGTGGTGTTGAATTGTTTTGTTTAGAATTGTGTGGCATTGGGTGAAATTATGTGGCATGGTGTGGAGTGTACTATGTGGAGTGTTGGTATGTGGCATGGAGTAGATTTATGTGGAGTGTAATTATATGATATGGAGTGCGATTGTGTAGTGTGATATGGAATTGTGTGGCGTTGAATTGTGTGGTGTGACATTGTGTGTAATTGTGGGGCATGATGTGGAATTATGTGGAGTGTAATGAGGAATGTTGCAGAGTCGAATTTTGTTGAGTGCATTTATGTGTTTTGGAGCTGAATGGTTATATGTGGAATGTAATTATGTGGCATGAAGTTTAATTATGTAGGTTGGAGTATAATTAAGTGTAGTGGTATTATGTGAAGTGGAATTAAGTGGCACGGAGTGGTGTGAAAATTTGTGGAGTTGAATTTGATGGATTGGTATTATGTGGTATGTAATTGAATACGGTGGATTTGAATTGTGTCATGTGGAATTATAAGATGGTGAAATATTCTGTGTAGTGGAATTATGAAGTGTTCATTAGTGTGTTGCAGAATTGCGTGGCACTTAATTGTGTGGCGTTGTGTTGAATGCTTATTGTCTTTATAAACCAGCTGAGTGTGGAGCCCAAGTTGGCATCAGCTGGCTACATTGTACAGTGATGTCTGCGGGCCTCAAATTGCCGTTGGAATGTGCTATGGTCAGAGTTACCAACTTTGGAAATGGGGAACTAGGTTCAAGCCTCAGCATCGGCTGTACATCCGGTGAATTCCTTATCAGTGCACAGGGTCAGTGTGTTGTGGACTGTACGTGTCCCTTACTGTGTAGCGCCCTCTTTGCCAGCTGTTTTCAAGCCACTAAGTCTGATCCTACATTGCATCACTGTAAGAGATCAGTGGCCTTCATTTTGTACCCCCTGAAACAAAGGATTCCCTCAGCAGAGAAATGCTTCATTACCCTAACTAAAGAATACATCCAATGTGAGGTAGAAGTGAAAGAACAAAAGGTGAGAGAAGATGGAGCTGGAAGATGGAAAAAGAAGGAGAGAGTAAAGGAAGGAGACTGATGGCCGAGCAAGATCAGAGGATGAGAAAGGGAAGAGGAAGATGGCAGGAGGGAAGGAGGTATATTGCGGTGGAAGAAGGAAAGGCCAAGGGTTAGAGGGAATGCATGAGAAAAAGAGAGGAAGACGGCAGATGACGTCAGTAATAGGCAGATGAAAGAGGAAAAATGAAAAGTTTTAAGAGGGCAGATGAAGCACGTAGTGTTGGAAGCGGCAGGAGGCAGGAGAGGGGCAAGTGAATAGAGGATGGAGAGGGGTAGAAAAAGGGGATAGGGGAGTGATAGATGGAAATAAATGCGAGGGAGGCTCTGACAGAGGGAGACATGCCTTGTTGCTTTCCCCAGAGTCCAGCTTTGGCTCAATATTCGTTATGTTATTGAAGAGTATTCGTAAAATGTTAGCTCCTGCTGAGCCCCGAATGGAAAAGGATTATCATTTGAAAGCCAGAATGTCAGAGGAAGGTGGTGCATGTCACTGAAGGATGTGTTTAGACTGCATGAGGGTGCCTTCCTCCCTTACACATGAAAATGGCTGAACAAAAAGTTGTGGAGATGGAGCCATTATGACGAGGCAGCTGGGGGTACTTAAAGTATTTTCATTGCAGCTGGTGACAATGGTGCAGATCAGAGCTTCCGAATCCCCTCTGCTTCCACGGACGGAATGATTTCACAGTCACACACGCATTCACATATTATACGCTGGTGGGGCCCATTACACCAACATTCACACCCTAAATCACACTATCCGTGCCCTGTAAAGGAGAAAACACCTTTCACATATGCTCTATCTAATCTGCCTGAACTTTGAGGTCAATGCGACCAGCTGATTGCTGTGGATCTAGCAAAATACATTTAAAAGAATACACAATAAAATCAATAAAACATGACCAGAAATAATCACCCGAGACAGGAATTCAAACAGATTGCTCATTTATCTAAAATTTCAAGAAAAGCCAAATAAATGCCAATTTCATTTCTCTCATATTTGCCTATTCTGTCTAAATGTCAGATCCTAAGTCAGAACGGTCCTCTGTAGAAGTATTTAGAGTCTTCTGCCGCCATGTAGAGTCAGCGTCCTCTCCGTCAGCATAGGGACCTCGCATCATCAGCTCGGGAAGAAGTGGCGCTAGACCTCTCTAGTCTACAATTATTTATACTGTTTTTTACATTCTAAAAAGTAACATTTCTATAATCAGAACGGATGAATGGCAGAAATAATGTCATCTTGGTACTTTTTGATATTGTACGGGTTATTCTCACGCATAGATTGTCCCAAATAATGAATAGCAGAATTGAATGTTCATGACTAATTCGCAACATCCACGGATGTCTCTGTTAGGTGAATTTGTTGCAAAAATGGGATCACACTAAGTTCGTATAAACTTTTTTGTCTTTCAGGGGCTTTTGGCAGATATCCCAGACTTGTCATCATGCTTATGGCTTTTCAGTTCACCGGAGGTGCAAGGTCACAGGCAGAGCGAAGCCTTTCTGTAAATTTCCAGCAACTCCAATGCAGGCAGCGGGTGGCGGCCATTTTGTGGCAGGCCACAATGGACAACTTAAAGCAAAATAGACATAAAACAGAATTACTGCATAGAAATGATTGAACAGTGTTATTCCCCTGCTAATACCCTTATGTGTGTGTATTTAACTAGCCATTTGCGACATCAGAAGCCATGAATGCATATTAATTATAAGCGCAAAACACCAGAACATCACATAAGCAACATCGTTTTCTGTCAGTTTGCTCACCAACTTAGTTCACTTGTTAATTAGCCATGCAATAGCATTCCCACGTGTAATTCTCTTGTTAATAAGGTTGATTAGTCAACATTCGACAAACTTTTAATCATTAATAATTAATCAGTAGTACTTTTAGTTATAACATGCGAAAATGAAACAGATATTCGGTTTTAGAGTAAAAACCCTGCTCCATCAATCCCCCCTTTGGTGATATATAATCACCACAAAAATCAAAAACCCCAAAAATCAATTTAGTTTCCCCTTTTGGAAGAATTTGAAATGTCTTCTTGTTCTTGTTTTTAGACCCTGGTTCCATCTCATCTTCCTTTTTAATTTCTATATACATGCTTTCTCTTAGCTCTTCTAGTTCTATTTCTTGTAGATCTCTTTCTGATTTCTTTTGTCTCTTTTTAACATTTTCCTTTGTGATTTTCTTTTTATTTCTTCTATATCTACAACACATACATCCTAACCTAAGGATCAATAGTGCAACTATTACACAAGTTAATGGAAATAATATCTTACCAAATATGGTACTACCTATCTGAGCTACAAAATTCTTAATAGCAATCATCTTGTTAGCCATCTTAGTCCAGATACTTTCAGCTTCCAGTGGTACTAATTCTTCATGCAAATCAGTAATATTTTTGATGTAAACCTTTATATCTTTATTTTCATCAGGAATGTAAGTGCAACAATGTTGAACTTTCAGCATTCCACAGACTCCACCCTCTTTTGCCAATAGGATGTCAAGGGCAAGTCGATTTTGCATTGCCATAGCACGCAAAGCAACCATTTCTGTATTAACCAAAAGAAAGCCTCCAGCGGTGCTTGTTGACAAGCGATCTACCACTGTTGACAGCTTCCGAATGCCAAATGCATTCAAAGAAATTCCCACTGCTGGAATTAAAGCTCCAAAAATATCTCCTACAATTTCCGTCCATGTTTCTCTTTTATAGCGTGTTAATGTGTTAGAATGTTCAGCATCATCATCTACTCTATCCATGTGAAAAATCTTTGGAAAGACCAGGCCAACATAACATGTACCAAACCAATGGTCAGGCAAACGGTAATAAGCCTTGTTCCCACAAATATAATACACTCCCGGGAAAACTGGATCTTCTCCTCCTCTAAATCCCCATCCGGTTGCAATAAAGTATGTATCATGGCACTCACTAGTCCCTATGAAATAATAATCATATTGGGATCTCTTCCTGGTAATGCACAGTTTCCCTTTCTGTGGGGCATCTATAGCCATAGTTGGACTGGCTCAATTTTTCAACTCTTTTTCTTTCTCAATATCCCACATTGTGTCACTCATTTTATGCCCTTCTGCTTTCTTGTGCATGTTCAACCTTCTTCTCTCAACCATGTCTAGAAAATTCTTTTCTTCTCCCTTCAGCTTACAAGTTAAATTATTTCTAAAAACATAGTCTAAGGTTAATTCTTTGGTTTCTAGAAAAACCTCACCTAAAGTGTTAGCATCCTTTGCAGGATTCAGTGCTTTATTCATAGGCAACTGCCCAAGAATATTATCTACATCAGACATATTGTAATCTAATTTCCCTAATTGATAAAAAATACTAATCAACACACTACAGGAAATTCCATACGTAGCCGGAAGATGATGATAAGTCACTCCTTCCGAAACAGATGCAGGTAATTGCATGCAGGCGTAGCAATCCCTTACTTCCATTGTCTTTACGTACTCATACAACAATTTAGAAAAAACATTGCTAGAAAAATCGTTAATTGACCTATCTTCATGTATATGTACATTACTAGTTCTAGTTGGAACTACTTTTAACGGACTCTTCCCTATATTAGTCTTATTCTCAATATGACCTTCTAAAGTGTCTATAGTGACTCTAAATGAAATCAGTAGAGCAAGCACGCTCCAAATCAGCATTAATAAACCTGTACAGCAGCAGCACATTTTGCACCATCTTTTCAGAAATGTACATCTACTTTTATTCTCAGTGTTAGCCATTTTGTTAATTTGACCGTGTCTTTTGACTTAGCCTCTTCTACTCCTTTACTGAACTTTTAAGGGCAGCAAGTACCCACCAGATTATTAAACTCTACTAATTTTAGTACTACTTCTTCTTCTCTTTTCCAAGTGATTTTCCTTGGATTTACTCAATTTGGGTTTTCATCACTTTTCACTGTCTCCTCATCATCATCAAACTGTATCAGGTCCTGAACATCCGTCTCTTCTCCAATGTCGGACAAGATAACTCTCAGGATTCCCACAGTTTCTTCTTCTGCAATCTCCTTCAGTAAAGCCTCCTCTGGACTTTCTTGGCTGTCCGCCTCTTCTCCTTCTTCAGGCAGTGCCACATACGTCCATTCCGGTGACTTGTACCTCTGGTTTGGTTTTCTTATTCTTTTAGTTCTCTCAGGTATCTTTGCTTCTTCTTCCTTGGTAGGATTCTGGCTTGACACTTCGTTCACCTGCTCAGCTCTCGAAGAGTTAACTCGTGTCAGTCTGTACCTCAGTCTCTTTATATTATTTGGCCAAAGATCTCCTTTAGCATTTCTCTTTTGCTTTCCTTCTTTATTGTTTCTTTCTCCAAGCCAAGTTCTCTTTCTCAGAACTCGTCCTCCATGTATCTCATTGTCACTTTCATCAGACTCTGTTTCCGTTGCTACTGGTTCGTTAACAGCTTCCTTTTCTTCAACAATTTTCTTTTCTCCAACAGTTTCTTTTTCCACCACTTGAGATTTCCCTACTTCTGTCCCTCCTCGGGTCTTCGACACGCAATCTTCTTGCTGTCTGCTTGTCCCTTCACCTAACTTATTGTTGATGTTCCCTACACCTCCTCGGGGTTTTCCGCAATCTGTCCCTCTCTGTCTTTGTCTGTCCCTTTTTCTTCAATATTTATCTCAGGTGGAACTTGTCCAATTTCCTCATGCGATTCAGGTGTCTCTTCTGTTGGAATGTTCTTTTCTTTTCTTTCTTTCTTTTTGTGTTGTACCCTGTCAATTGGAACCTCAGGCAATTCTTCTGAGTCTGAACTTGCTTCTGCAGTTTGCACTGTTCTCTTCAAAACCTCTTCAGGTGGGATGAAAGCTTCTCTTGACTCACTTTCCCCACTTTCAGGATTCTTTTTCCTTCTTACTGCCTCACTGTCTGCATCATCACTGGAATCTGATTCTTCAAAGTATTCTTTTCCAGTACCATCTCTTGCATTTGGAACTCTCAGTGTGTGGCTTGCATGTATCCAATTCTTCACTCCAGCACACTTCACAGCAGTCGTTGTGGTCAAGATGACTTGTCTTGGCCTTCCCCACCTTGGAACCAGGCAATTTCTTCTTCTGTGGACTTTTATCCTTACCCAGTCCCCTGGGCTCAGATCATGGGCTGGTTTCTTTTCAAGTGTGGTAGCGTCTTCTCCAACCTGGTGAAACACAGAATGAACTGCGTCAGCCAGGCCTTTGCAGTAATCCAGAATCATGTCATCAGTTATAGTCATCAGCTTGTTCACTGGTACATATGCATGCCTCATAGCACGTCCCATGATAATTTCATGTGGACTCAAACCTGTTGTTCTGTCTGGAGTAGACCTAATGGTCATCAGGACTAGAGGCAAGACATCGGGCCATTTCATTCCTGTGGCTAAGCACATTTTGCCAATTCTGTTTTTGATAGTACCATTCATCTGCTCAACAACCCAAGAAGCCTCTGGTCGGTAAGCACAATGCAACTTCTGCTGTACACTCAATGCTTCACAAATTAGACCCATGATTTCATTATAAAAATGTCCTCCTCTGTCTGATTCAATGGTTACTGGGAACCCGTACCTTGGGATGAACTCTCTTAACAGTAATTTTGCCACTGTTATCCCATCATTTCTTCTTGTTGGGTACGCCTCCACCCACCTTGAGAACAAACAGACCACCACCAGGACATACCTCAACCTGTTGACTGGGGGCATTTCAATGAAGTCTATCTGCATTCTTGTGAAGGGTCCTCATTCCCTGCCTATTGTTCCTAGGCTCACTACTGTTTTCTTTCCAGGATTGAATTGCTGACATATCAGACATCTCTGGCAGAGACTTTCTGCTATCAGTCTGAACTTTGGACTGTACCAGGTTTGCTTAAAGGCTCTTATCATAGCATCCCTCCCCAGGTGTCCCTGGCCATGATACATCCTTGCCATGGTTGATAACATGCTGTTAGGCATGACTGGTCTTCCATCCCTGTAGACCCACACATGATCCTTCTCTCTAGGTGCACAACCTGCCTTCACCCAATCTCTCATTTCATCATCTTCTGCCTCATCCTGCAGTTGTTTTACTTCTTCCCGTGTCCCTACTTCATTAGTAAACATTAATGAACAAAAAGACATTTCCCGTTCTTTGCTCCTGTTAATTGAGTGATTGTTCCTTGCACAATATTGTGCTATGTCGTTGGCAAACTTGTTACCAACTGTTACAAAATCGTCACCATGACCATGAGCAGCACATTTTACAACTGCTAGTTCTTTAGGCAGCTGTATCGCCTCTAACAGTTTTCCAACCACTTCAGCATTCTTTATGGGAGTTCCACTTGAGGTCAGGAAACCTCTTTGTAGCCATAGCTGGCCAAAATCATGGACAACTCCGAAACTATACTGGCTGTCAGTCATCACAGTTACTCTCACACTTCTCCCAATCTTCCATGCTTTTGTCAGTGCCACCAATTCTGCCACCTGAGGGGATTTAACTCCTTTCAAGGGTGATGCTTCCACAACTTCTGAGACTTTGCACACAGCAAATGCAGCACTCAACACTCCTTCATCTGTTCTCAGACAAGATCCATCCACAAACAACACATGATCACTTTCAGGCAGTGGCAGATCTCTTATATCTGGCCTTGGTTTTGTGCAGTAATCAAGTACATCCAGGCAGTCATGATCAACATCATTTCTCACTCCCACACATTCAGCATCAGGCAACAGTGTCGCTGGATTCACATTCACACATCTTTCCAGACTTACATTGGTTGCACCAAGAATGACTTTCTCATATTTAGTCAGCCGACTATGAGCCATGAACTGTGTCCGGCTCCTTGTTAAAAGGATAGCCACATCATGAGGTACGAATACCCTTACAGGGTATCCCATTATGATTCCCTCACTTTGTTCCAAACTTTTGCAGGTAGCAGCTACTGCTTTCAGGCAACCTGGCAAACCCACAGCTACTGGGTCAAGAGTTGCCAAGAAATAGGCAATTGGTCTTCTCAGACGTCCGTGTTTCTGGATTAACACTGAAAGTGCACATCCATTTCTCTCACTACAGTACAATTCAAATTCCTTTTCATAATCAGGCATCCCTAGGGCAGGAGCTTCACAAAGTCTGTCTTTCAGCTCTCTGAATGCAGCCATTTCTTCTGGGTTTAGTTCTAATGGGTCTTTCACCTCACTTTTGGTCAATTTAATCAATGGTTTGGCAATCAGGGAAAAATAACTTATCCACTGACGACAGTAACCTACCATTCCCAGGAACATTCTTACTTCTCTTTGGGTCATTGGGGCTCTCATTCCCCTAATGATTTTGATCCTGTCAATAGTCACTTTTCTCAGGCCTTTCTCAATGTTGTGTCCCAGATACTGGACTTCTTTCTTACAGAACTGTAATTTGGCTGGAGATACCTTTAATCCTCCATCTGCCAAGTGATTCAGCAATGCAATGGTATCTACTTCACAAGCTTCACGTGTTTTTGATGCCACAAGTAGGTCATCAATATATTGAACCAAGACTGAATTTTCAGGCATCATCAGACTTTCCAGAGATTTCTTTAGCAACTGATTAAATATTGAGGGGCTCTCTGTATACCCCTGTGGGATTCGGCACCATGCCGAAATCCGCTCTCCAAATCTAAAAGAAAATATTGGCTGGCTGTCATGATGCAATGGGATTGAAAATAAAGCATGACACAAATCAATTACCGTGTACCACTCTGCATCATGGGGAATCTGATACAAAATCACTGATGGATTTGGTACAATCGGACAACATGGCGCAACAATCTTGTTAATCTTTCTCAAATCTTGTACTATTCTGAACTTTCCATTAGGTTTCTTCAGTCCCATTATCGGTGAATTACATGGGCTGCTCAATATTTCCCTTAACACCCCTTGCTGGATCATTTTTTCAATTAAGGGTGTTATTCCTTCAATTATTTAAGGTGTCAATCTGTATCCCTCTTTTACAGTAATCTTTACTGGATCTACATTTCTCATCAGGCCCACATCTTCTCCAGTAAAATCCCAAACTGCTGCTTTCACTGACTGTTTCAACTCTGGAGGTAATGCATCAGGATTAAATATTGCATATGTTCCCAAAGCCTCACATTCTCTGTTATCCATGGTCATTCTGTATAGCACATTCTCATCAGGTGTTTCAAAAGTTATTCCATCTGGAGTACAGAAAATAGTGCAATTCATCTTACACAGCAGATCCCTGCCTAACAAGTTCACTGGACTGGTGTCACACACCACAAATCGGTGCATGTCTGAAAATTTCCCTATTCTAATCTTTACTGGTTCAGTAAGTAGTGTTTTGATCTGTGTGTTGGATACACCAACCACTTGGATTGCTTCATCCGAGAGAGGAAGATTCTTTATATCTGCTGACCTGACAGTTGACCTCGTGGCCCCAGTGTCAACTAGGAAAGTGACACTTTCACCATTAATTTTCCCATCTACAAAAGGCCCTGCCTGGTCTATTTCTAGAGTTGCGCCAAGTACGCACTCCTCCTCCTCTCTTCGGCACCATCAGAAGTCTCCCTTAGAGTCACTCCCCTCATTTTTCAGCCAGTACTGAGATACAGCGCTTGCGCGTTTTGGTTTGATTACCTGTTCTTCATCGTAGAACCACGATTCTTGGCTGCACTTCTGGGATCCTTTTCTCTGTGGCAAGGTGGGTTTTGGCACCTGATTCTGCTGCTTTTCAGCCTTCTGCTGTTGCCGATGCTGACCACACCCCTCACTCTGCACCTGTGAATTCAATGATGAATTATCATCGTTAGTGGACGGGGGATTCTTACACTCGGATTTCCAGTGCCCCAATTTTCCACAGTTGTGGCAGGGGAACTTTTTCTTTGCTTCTTCTATATTCCCTTTTCCTTTTCCTGAACCAAACCTAGGTTTATTTCCTGGGTTATTTGCCTGTTCAACCAGCTGAGATTCCTGTCTTTCTGCAACCTTCACTTGTGCCCACATTGCCTTTTCTTTCAGCTTTCTCTGCTTTGCCTCAATCTCATCACTGAAGTATTTTGCATGTCTCAAAATCTTCTTACTCTGCCAGTCCACGGTATGCTGCCGTATCATTTCACTGATTTCAGGCCGCAAACCATACACAAATCTGTACACAAAATGACTCAGATCCTTGTCACCCAGGTGTTCATCTCCACTAAACTGCTTAAAAGCTAGTATCAATCTTTCATAATAAGCATGGACTGATTCTTTCAATTCCTGATGTGTTCGGTCTATTTTAACCCAGTCTGTCTCCTTGGGGGGTACCTTATTTTTCAAAAAGGCCATAACCTGCTCGTATTTCTTCATGACCTCCGGGTCTGGAGCTCCTGTTTTTTGATCTCTCGGGTATTCTTTAGTGGGCCAGTCTATGACTATTTTACATTCTGCCCACAAGTCTGCTGGTACAATTATATCAAACAGACTATTCAGGTCAATCCACAGTACTTTTGACAGCTTTACAAATCTGTCGACTTGTCTGTACCACTCCACAGGCTTTTCCATTAATCGAGGGAAATCATTTGTAAATGATAAAATATCCTGTCTGGTCCATGGGACATGTACATACCCTCCTCCTGGAATCTCTCTCATGGGGTAAGCTGTCACTGCCTTCTCTTTTTCTGCTAGGGGAAATGCTGAGTAGGTTCTATCCACTCCATCCTCTCGCTTTCGATACCATCTGTCTTTCCATCTTTCTACATCTCCCCATTTCCTTAACAAGGCAATCATTTCCTTAATCTGTCCTGTTCGGCCTGCCATGTTCAGATTCTCAATATCTTTGTCTGAAAAAATCCACTCGGTATGTTTTCTGTAAAGCTTTCACCTTATCCATGTCAATTCCCACTTCACTGGCTATTCCTTTCAACCTGTCGTGTATGTTCTTTGCTCTCCATGTGATACTTTTACATAAAAAGAGAATCTCCCCTTCCTGATAATTCTTCAGTGTGTCCGTAGGTATGGTTCCTACTATCAATTCTTCCATTTCCATACGTAGCCTAGCTACATCCATTCCCTGTGACTTATTCTCCTTTTTCTGTAATGTTTTCAGCCAGTCATTCAAATCTTCAGCAGTTATCACAGATTTTTCCGCACCCCCTGGTTCTGCCACCCTTTGCGGTTCCAAAATTGATCCTCTGTTCCCTTCCATACATCCAGAATTCAAACTTGAGTTAGTCTGCACACTCATTTCCCCTCCACATACGGTATGTCTCCACTGATTTTCTCCTGTTCTCCACTTTGTTTCTCCTGCTCTCATTTCTGCCTGTTCCGGAGGTACAATCAACCTATTGCCCACATATGGCACCGTCAAACCATTTTCACCCGTCCTCTGCGTATCAAAAATCGGCATAACCGGGCTTATTGTCACAGGCACTGTAACAGCCTCCAAATTCTTAGTCAGCTCCCTGATTTTCTCTGTTAGTTCAGATGTAGTTCTTGCTAGTTCTCTGGTCTTTTCATTTTCAAGTTCATTCTCTCTCTCTATCTCTCTTTCTCTCTCTCTCTCTAACTCTCTTTCTCTCTCTCTCTCTCTCTCTCTCTCGCTCTCTCTCTCTTTTTCTATCTCTCTCTCTCTCTCTCTCTCTCTCTCTTTCTCTCTCTCTCTGTCTATCTCTCTTTCTCTCTCTCTTTCTCTCTCTCTTTCTCTCTCCACCAGAGAACAACTGCTTTTCAGCTCAGGGGCTGTAGCCTCTGTCTTTATAATCCGCAGGGTGTTTCTTATTGGGGTAACTGCTGTTCCTACCTCTGGTTCTCTTCTATACGGGGGTGGTCTTTTATAGAGCATGTCTTCTAAGACATCATCATAAGACTCATTTGCCCCATATCTTCTGGTCTCTACATTATTTTGTTTCTCTGTACACTTTCTCCCTCCTGATTCCTCTGCTGTTCTTACAGGATATAACCCCTCGGTCATACTGGCATCTCGCCACCTTCTCATTCTGTCATGATGGGTTTCACGATCATATTTTCTACTGAACATATATCGGTAGTTACCTCCACTCCTCTGCTTTTCTCGCTCATGTACTTCATCTTCCCATTCCACCAATGCCTCGAATTGCGTCGGCCTAGGCTCTAGATTCATCATTTTCTCTCGTAAATTTCTTAACACGGCCAAATTAAATGAGCCACGTTCCGGGAAAGCCAAAACCCCATCCTCTCTAGTATACTTCGCCCAGTTGTCTAACCAAATACAGGTATGATACCCATATTTTGCAACCATAAAGGATGCGGGGGTTCTGGTCGGAGGAAGTAACTCTCCTTCCCTAGTTATGATATCCTTATCCTTGTTGAACCAGGTCTTAACCTTACTGAACAAGGATTTCTTTTTCTTTTCCTCAGCATGGTAATACATTTTCTTATTTTCCCCAAGCTGTTTAATCTATTTAATCTTCCTACAACTGTACGATCTTTTGTCCAATTGCAGCGCGGCTCACACCAACGCACCAATCCTGGAGCGTCTACGTCACTGACTCAGTCCGCGAATCCCAGCGCGACTCACACCAACGCACCGATCCTAAAGCGTCTACGTCACCCTGTATGTCTCCCAATACTAGCGCGGCGTACACTAGCACACCAATCTCTGCGCTTCCACCATTCTAACCCACTGTCCAATCACAGCGCGGTCTTCCTGACGTCAGCAGCCGCTGCAGTTGCTTCTGCTCCTGTCTCCTGTCTCTCACGTCTACCCCTCCTTCACAAGACTACTTGGTAGACTTTGTTTCAACTTCTACGAGTCTGTTAGTTACAACATACAAACATCTCCATTGTCTGCTTCGCTAGCCACAGAACAGCAAAAGACCTTTCCCACGAGAATTCTGCCTTTCCCGAGAACAGCGCTTACCTCTGCTCTACTACAGAATCGTTACTTCCGTTGATAAAGTAGCACATCCCTCTACTTCACCCTTCTAACAAGCATCAATGAATTGTCTCCCTCCGGAATGCTCCTAAGAGTTTCACAATTAACCAGAATGCCTTCTCATTCACGCACTTACACACCAGAAAATGTAGTACATTCACACAGAATTCTGTCTTTCCTGAGAACAGCGAACAGTCTGTCCTACTACAGAATTATGTCACACGTTAACAAAGCAGCGCTTACCTCTGCCCTGTCCTTCTAGCAAGCTCCGAGAATACCTATTACTTCTCCAGATAACCTTTGCTATCATATACACTTCTCTCACTCAGAAATACGTTTCTAATGGCAACACACGGCGATGCTACCTTGTCGAACCCAGACAATGCGACGCGCAACTTCAATTGTCACACGTTTTCCCTGTCTGCATACAGGGCCAACAATCCCGCCTTTTCCGAGAGCAACACTCCCTCTGCTCTACTACGGAACTGTCACCGACTTCCTACATCCCAGAAGCCGATCACAATACATAGAACTCAACACGACTTCAACATATAGTGTTAGTACAAATATCAATCAATAATCAACAAGCCTATATACACGCAATTTCGCCAGATCAAGACAATAGCTAACCATCATTCTGCTACCAAGAAACTGGTGCAGATCAGAGCTTCCGAATCCCCTCTGCTTCCACGGACGGAATGATTTCACAGTCACACACGCATTCACACATTATACGCTGGTGGGGCCCATTACACCAACATTCACCCTAAATCACACTATCCGTGCCCTGTAAAGGAGACAACACCTTTCACATATGCTCTATCTAATCTGCCTGAACTTTGAGGTCAATGCGACCAGCTGATTGCTGTGGATCTAGCAAAATACATTTCAAAGAATACACAATAAAATCAATAAAACATGACCAGAAATAATCACCCGAGACAGGAATTCAAACAGATTGTTCATTTATCTAAAATTTCAAGAAAAGCCAAATAAATGCCAATTTCATTTCTCTCATATTTACCTATTCTGTCTAAATGTCAGATCCTAAGTCAGAACGGTCCTCTGTAGAAGTATTTAGAGTCTTCTGCCGTCATGTAGAGTCACCGTCCTCTCTGTCAGCATAGGGACCTCGCATCATCAGCTCGGGAAGAAGTGGCGCTAGACCTCTCTAGTCTACAATTATTTATACTGTTTTTTACATTCTAAAAAGTAACATTTCTATAATCAGAACGGATGAATGGCAGAAATAATGTCATCTTGGTACTTTTTGATATTGTACGGGTTATTCTCACGCACAGATTGTCCCAAATAATGAATAGCAGAATTGAATGTTCATGACTAATTCGCAACATCCACGGATGTCTCTGTTAGGTGAATTTGTTGCAAAAATGGGATCACACTAAGTTCGTATCAACTTTTTCGTCTTTCAGGGGCTTTTAGCAGATATCCCAGACTTGTCATCATGCTTATGGCTTTTCAGTTCACCGGAGGTGCAAGGTCACAGGCAGAGCGAAGCCTTTCTGTAAATTTCCAGCAACTCCAATGCAGGCAGCGGGTGGCGGCCATTTTGTGGCAGGCCACAATGGACAACTTAAAGCAAAATAGACATAAAACAGAATTACTGCATAGAAATGATTGAACAGTGTTATTCCCCTGCTAATACCCTTATGTGTGTGTATTTAACTAGCCATTTGCGACATCAGAAGCCATGAATGCATATTAATTATAAGCGCAAAACACCAGAACATCACATAAGCAACATCGTTTTCTGTCAGTTTGCTCACCAACTTAGTTCACTTGTTAATTAGCCATGCAATAGCATTCCCACGTGTAATTCTCTTGTTAATAAGGTTGATTAGTCAACATTCGACAAACTTTTAATCATTAATAATTAATCAGTAGTACTTTTAGTTATAACATGCGAAAATGAAACAGATATTCGGTTTTAGAGTAAAAACCCTGCTCCATCAACAAACAGAGGGTGAAACAAACTTGGACAAACTCCCATGTCATTTCTTTCCCTGTGCTGTCCAGCCCAAGCCTTCTCTGCAGTTACCTGGGGTGAGGCGCCGCTCCCCTCAAAAAGCCAGAGACGGTGGTGTTCCCTGAGGGTGCTCCTTGCAGTAGCAGGATGAATGTAAATGAAGCAGCCTTACCCCTTTACGGCAGCGCCAGTAAGGAAAGAAGACAATGCTCTGAGGCGGGGCATCCCTGAAGCAGGCGCTGTGCTGATAAAATAAAAGACTCTCTGCATCCAAAAGTATATAAATAAACACATTTTGTGCAATTTAAACAGCTACACACACTTCATTCTTTTTTAAATAAAAGTCATTTAAAAAATGGCTCGCAAACACATGCACACTTTAGAACTACGGCTTTAGGGAAGATTAAGTGAAGTGGTGGTGAGGGGATGACTGGAAATCTACATAAATAAATGCGATCTCAGGGGATAGTTTTGAAAGAAAAAAGGGCTGGGTGTACTATCTATTCTAAATAAAAATGGTGTTTGCTGTCTTTCGGAATGAAACGAAAGTGCACAAGATCTATGCAAAAGCTACTTTCTTAGTCAAGGACTAACTAAGAGAGCATTGGGTGCCAAGTTCTATCTAATGCTGAATGTCTGCTATGAAAGGTAAATTTACAATCAAGCGAGACAACAAGATGGTGAAATGATGGATGAGTTTGTTGAGAGACCTGTTGTACTTATCAAACACTGCAACTTTATTGAGTTTAATGATGAACAAACCATATGCCTCAGAGTCATCAGAGGCTGTCTTTCAGACTCATTTATAAGATGAATTTCAAGAGAGATGCTCAGTTTTGAGAAAATACTAATGGCTGCAAGGGCCAATGAAAGGGTGGATCGGCAAGCAGCTGCTATGGAAGATGGAACAACAAAAAGTAAACCAATATTCGTCATGAAAAGTAAGCAAAAATACAAGGCAGATGCACACAAGTCTCCAAAGAAGAAAAGTTGTGTTTCCAATATGTGTTTTTGTTTCCCCATGAAGGTAAGTGTCCAGCCATAGGACAGATGTGCAAAGGTTGCAGGAAAGAAAACCATTTTAAAACAGTTTGCAAGGCAAAAGAGAAACCAACCGCGTCACAGCAAGAAGAGAAAATGGACACCAGAAGGTTCCAGAAGCATTCTAGCCATGCCCACAATCAACATCAGTTACGACAGGAAGAAACCAGACAAAGTTGATCGTGATCAAGTTCATTCTACAAAGGCTCTTCAATGTCATCGCTAAGCACCAGTAAAGAAGATGGTTGTGTGATGATGGCATCAACTGAGGAACAACATGCACCTGTAGATTTGGCTGTTTGCAGAGAAGGACAAAGATAAACCAACAAACAAAACAACAACATTCATTTGGACACTACCCCAAAATTACTATAAAGGTCAGCGTTTGCCCCATAACCTTTAACGTAGACAGAGTGTGTCTATTAACATCATGCCAGTCACAACGTTTAACAGCCTATCTCTTGTGCCATGCCTCAACCCGTCATACACCAATGTAAATATGTGGGCTGCCACCAAACTATTGCAGCGTCAAGGGTCATTCATAGCAACCATGCAACATAAAACAATGTGCACCAGTTCATGTTCTTCAAGAAACTTCATCTATTGAATGCCTATTCAGTTTTGCCACTGCTGCTGACACAGGACTTATATCCCTAAAATGTAACATCCATACTTAATCTGAAAATGTGAGTCAGTTCCAGGCATTGTTTCAAGGCCTGAAAAGGCTTAATAAAATCAAACTGCAACTTCATATCAATGAGGACATTTCCCCTGTTGCCAAACCTTTGAGAAAGAACTGACAATGTTGTTGAATCATGACATCATTGAGCGCTCCATCGGGCTATGCCCTGGGTCTCGCCCATAGTAATGATGCTAAAAAAGGAAAGTGCATCTGTGTTGCTATGCGCAAGGCCAACAAAGCAATTGAGAGAGAAAGACAACTTGGTTCACACATAGCGGACATGGTCATGCAGTTGAATGGAGCCAAATTTCTCTCCTGTCTTGACTTGAACAAAGGATACCATCAACTCAGACTGAAAGAGAACTGTAGGTACATTAATACTTTTTCGACTCATGTTGGTTTGTTCAGATACAAAAGGGTGAGTTTTGGAGTTTCGTCAGCTGCAGAAATATTTCAGGATGTTATACGTTAAGTAATTCAACCTGTTATACATGCTTTTAACTACAGTGATGACATACTAGTGTTTGGGACAACATAAAAGGAGCATGATAACGCTCTTACACAATTGTAAGAAAAACTAGGGCTGGCCGCCAGCTGGCTGTCTGGACAAAGGTGCACACTACATGCAGTATATTCATATATTTAACACAAATGTAGAATCGAATACTTTAACATTTCTCACATTCTTTTTAATACGAAACTGAATATTTTCAATCAAACAAATTGTTATATCAAGAAGATTTTTGTATATTAAAAATTGTTACTTTCATTTCAAATATCATTGTAATTCAACAATAAACAATTGAATTTGTAAATCATTCAAATGAACATGACTCAAATGGCAGCCCAATGCATTTCGGGACTGATGTCCCTTAATCAGGAGCATATCTGAAAAAATACAAAGAAAACATATGTATATGTACATTCATAGAACAATCACCCATGTTTGTTCAATATTTAAAGGATAATACCTTAATGATCACAGTGTATCTTTATTCTTTGTAACTAGTGGTGATTAAGAGCCATATGTATCAAACTTCGAATTTGCGATTTTCAAATTGCGATTTTTAGCGAATCGCAATTTGAGAATCGCAAATCGGTATGTAAATAAAACCTCGCAAATAAATAGCGATTCCCTAAAATTCGCATTTTCAATTGCGAGTAGCCAAATTGCGATTCCTTATTTGCGTATCCGCTAATTTTGCGATCTTTCAAATAAGGAATCGCCAGTCTGCTAATCGGAAATTCAGGTGCAGCTTGATGACATCACAACCAGGAAATGTGACTACCCATGCTGCACCTGAGTTTCAGAAGCAGAGTGAGATGCTGGGAGGAGAGTTCAGGCACCACTACACTGCTACTGTGAGAGGAGACATGGCCAGCCAGGACATGCAGAAGGGGGAAACAACAAGGAAGCGAAAACACAAGTTTTCTGAAAGGGAGCTGGAGGTCTTGATACAGGAGATGGTGGTGAGCCATGAGCTGCTCTTCGGGAAGAAATCCCTGCGTGTGCCAGAGACACGCAAAAGAAGGATATGGGCTGACATACAGGAGAAGGTAAACTCCATTGGCGTCACCCAGCGCAGCGTTGAGGATTTGTGAAAACGCTGGTATGACATGCGCCAGCGCTCCAAGGAAAAGGTTGCTGCCAGGCTCGAGGAGGCTAAAAAGACCGGTGGTGGGACCTCCAAAGCCACCGCTTCCACGCCACTTGAGGAAATGGTCGAGGGGACCATGCTACCGGAGAGTGTGAGGGGCGTGGCAGAACTTGACAGCTCCGACCACCCAGACCCGAGACAAGGTAAGAAGCATGCCATCACACCCCTGATACCTCCCTACCTCACCCACACACCCAGGAGAGACCCAGGCACATAACAAAAAAGCAAGTCCAGTGGAGGCACACAAGCACACACAGCAATGCATTCTGGGAGATGTAGTTATATGCACCTAACATTGGAGCAGTGACACCCAGCTAGGGTCAACCCGTATGTGTGCATCAGGAAAGGCAAAATACAGATGGTCAGGACCCATGTAACTACAAACAGTATAATTTATTGCATGACAAATGCAAGTCAGGACACCAAATTAATGTGTGCATTTACGTCCACAGCACCACCAGAAACACAGGGACCGATGAGCGGAGGGGAGGATGAATCCCACAGTGCACTGATGATGATGCCCACCAAGTACACGGACAGTCTGAACCACAACACAGAGCTCAATCACTTTCAACTCCCATTCCAGCTATACCATCCAGGCGCAGGGCATGCCCATCCTTAAGTGCACCTGCGGCAGGAGAGGAGACAGTCTTCAGAGGGCTTGAGGGGCACATGCTTGAAGTGCAGCACCTGCAGGGAAAAAGCATAGGATCCATTCAGAGACAAATTAGGGTGGGCTTCATGGGCCTGATGGGTGCCCTGGAGGCACACTGTGCTGAGAAAAGAGAGGACCGTGCTGCTAGGTGCAGGGAGAGGCAGCGCCTCCACACACACCTTGACTTATACACAAGGGCTGTCAACCGTCTGGCCTCAGCCACCTCGGTGCTGTCACGGCGCTGCATCAGCATGCAGCATGATGCGGCACACTGCGGCCAGAACGTGGCCAGGGGACTAGTCCAGGTCACATTTGCTGTGGACCAGAAGCGGGCAGCTTCCACTGCTGGAACAGGAGTCCTTAGTCCACTGGAGGATGACGCCCAATCAAGCAGGAGCAGCAGCACGCCACCGCTCCCACAGGACAGGTGCCGTAGTGTGCATCATGGCAGGGCTGCAGATGCTACTGAAGAGGGCACTGTGCACTCAGGGCGAGAAGCTACGAGCCGTCAGCGCCGACATTGAGGTGCCCTGACTACCAAATGGCAATGGGTGTATCAACCCATTGCACACAGACACTTGTTAAGTATTGTTTCTTCGCACTGTGTGACCAACACGTGCGGGACATTTTGAACTACATTGTGTGCTACACAGGCTGTGTGACGTAATAGATCCTGAACTTAAGGAAATTAAACACAGTCTTGCATAAATATATAGCATTGTGTCATCATTTCTCACCTAGAAATAGTTCTGTGTGATCTCATCTCGCCTCTGGCGCCCGGCAGCCACACCAATAACACCGGCTGGTCTGCATCCTGGAGCTGGGACCTCCTCACCTGATGATTCCGAATCGGTGAGCTCCACTGGGGTGCCTTTCCTGGTGGCGATGTTGTGCAGCATGGCACACGCAACCACAATCTTGCAAAAGGTCTCGGGGCTGTATTGTAGTGCCCCTTCACTCTTATGTAGGCAGCGGAAATGGTTCTTGAGTATTCCAAAGGTCCGCTCAATGGTACAGCGGGTGGCTGTGTGGGCACAGTTGTACCTCCGCTCCCCAGCGTTGGCAGGATTCAGGTACGGAGTCATTATGTAGTCACGGACAGCATGCGCACTGTCATCTGTGGGGTGAGAGGAATACAGTTAAGCACTGTGCTGCCACTGCTGTACTTTACTAGTGTTTCCTTGTTTCCAATGCAATTATCTAGTAGGTAGCCCTCACCAAACTCCCCATTTGTGAGTTGACGGTGGATCCCACTGTGGCGGAAGATGAATGAGTCGTGGGTGCTGACTGGGTATTTCGCTACAATGTCAGTGATAATATGCTTGGCATTGCACACCACCTGTATATTCAGGGAATGGTAGGACTTGCGATTCCTGAACACATACTCGTTCTGGGAGGGAGGCGATATAGCGACATGGGTCCCATCTATGCAGCCGATGATGTGGGGAAATTGTGCAATTTGATAGAACTCCTGCTTAGTCTGGTCTAGTGCCTGTGGTGTGCTGGGGAAGTGGATGTGGTGATGCAGCCTCTGTACCATTGCATCAAGGAACGTGTGGAAAAAGCGCAAAAGTGCAATCTGTGAGACACCTCCTGCTGTGGCTAGCACCCCCTGGAAGCTCCCTGATGCCAAGAGGTGCAGTGAGCACAGGACCTGTATATGGGTGGTGTGTAGTGTAGTTCCTATATCCCTGATAGGCTCTGTGCATTGGAATAACATACACTATAGATTTGACATAGGACTACGGTCAGTATGTCTCTATCGAGTATATTAAACTTAATTACTTGTGTGTGCCAGCTAATTCAGAGGTCAATAGAAACTTTTCAGATATACATGAAGGGATTAGTCTCTGACAACCGCATAAACATGGCAACTTTGTTTCCTTTTAGAATCGGAACAGTCTCAGAATTGTGGAAACAATAGATAACAGTTTCACTCAGTCAGTCGTGCATGCTTCGTTTTTCCAGAGTTGCACAGAAATAGAGAGACGGGTGTTTCAATAAAAGGGTTTATTGAACAGTCTTATTTCTCATGCAAGAGATATGAATTGCTACAATCGTAAGACAGACTGCGAAGTACAATATGTATGAGGTTAGCAGTAAGATAAAATAGTACTGCAATAGCACGGTTTGTAGCTATGACATATATTAATCAAAATACATACATAAATACCATAAGCTAAAATGTGATACTCATCTGCTGCTTCTAAATTGTTCTATCCCAGTGTACCTAACCTAAGTGCAGTACGAGGTTTGAAGTAGGTGCCATTTCTAAAGTATAGCTAGCTATATTTTAGTTTAGCCAAGAGTTGCCAAAAGTTTCTTTAAGTTCTAGTCAGCTCCATACCTTAGAATGAGAGAGGTTGGAATCTCTTTTCTGGACTCGATAGTCTAACCCCCCGCAAGGGAAGTCAGAGAGCACTGGAGCTGTATTCTCTGCGAGGAGGATGGCAGTGTCAGGTCAGTGCATCAGGCTGGAACTCGATCTCCTTCCAAACTTGCCGTGGCGAACCGCGTAGTCTGGGTTGGATCGAATCCTTCGGGAACCACAATTTGCCAGGGCAAGTGCTGGTATATTTATACCTTGAAGGTGTCTAGGAATGCCAGTATTGACGTAAAAGTCGGGCAGAGGAACGTCATGAATGAACCCCTAAGGAATAGATGTTCATGCATACTTAATGAGTTCTTGGAGAGATCAATATATAATCTGAGGAAAAAATCCTAAATGCTTAAGGGTCTGGTTTTCCAAGAATTCATTTTGACGTGGATGGACGGATGTAGGTGGCCATGCCTGTATTTGGTTTGTACGGACAATGTCCAAATAAGGGCCGGATTTCTATGTCCAAATAAGGGCAATGTGAATTGTACATAGATAAGGGCATAAATCGTGAAACCTACCTATATGGAATCTAAATCTGCACACAACAGGGGATGGTGTGTCCTGCGTGTGGGGTGTTCACGTATAGGTTTGAGCTCCTCTATTAAGTCCAGCATGCTCTCTTCATCCAGCCTGTAGTTAATATGGATCTCCTCCTCAGTTCGCTGGAACAGGGTAATGCGCGCTCTAAAGATCCTTTCCTGGCGTCGCCTTCTCTGTGCAGCAGGTCTGAGTTGCAGCCTCCTTACATACAGCCCAGCCATTGTGGAAAAATACTGTGGCATTGTGGGCCTCTTTAAATAGGTTGCACCTGGTTACCACCTGTTCAGACTTGGTGGTAATTGCGATTAGCAAATTTGCGATTTTCAAGTATTCCCAAATTGCGATTTTTTCATGCATTCTGTTTAGCGAATTCACAAATTGAGAAGTCCACAATTGCAATTTTCGCTATTGTGGTGTAGCAGTTTGCGAATTCGCAAAAATATTCGCAGATTCCATCTGTCGCAATATTGCTAATCGCTACTTTAGCGATTAGCAATTTTGCGATCAGGATGTGTCTCATACATAGCGAGGCTGTGTTTTGAGATCGCAAACACTGTTTTTTTGTGAATCTAAGTGTTTGCGATTGCAAAACAGCTTCATACATTTAGCCCTAAGTGATCAAACATGATTCATCACAGTGCACCATGTCAAGTGTGTTTGTAATAAATTAATACGCAACTCTAAACAATCCAAATGCTACTCACATTCCGTAATAGTTACACTAGCTTATGTTTCATATATCCCTAAATGATCCAATGATGCAACCAATTACTGAAAAAATAAAAAAAATAAAACAACCTTCTAGCTGACCCAGCCATAAAGTACATTCTTATGCTACCTCCCCTTCAGACAACCTAATGTACCTATCAAACTCTAAGCAACCGGAATGCAGCTGCCAAAAGTAAAAATTATAATAATATCACCATTACCAAAATAGCATCTAGATATGAAGAATGACCGAAAAGTTCAAGGACCTCACTCACGTGCCTTTCAAACTCCAAAAAACCCAGAATAAAACTGTCAACAGAAGAAAATAAAAAATAATTATAATATAGCCATTACCGAATAGCATTCAGTTATGCAAAGTGACCAAAAAGTTCAAAAATCTCACTCCTACCTTAACTGCGGTGCAACAGTAGCCCTTATCTGTTAACAAAAGAAAATCAATGAGCTTTTTACATGTATCTGTAAATTAAAAAACAACTAGTTTAACTGTGCACTGTATTGTTCGGACAGTAACCGAATGTGACTAAATACCGGCTCACTCGAATCCCACTGTGTTCCATATCGTCCGAACGCCGACGCAGTATTACATTTCCTAACAAACGTCATCTGACACGAACACATGACCAATTACATTATTACGTAAACGCGTAATGCAGACGCCATCTTTGAGTGTGCAAGTCCAAACCACAATACTTATTAATAATCCGAATTATTAAGCCCATCGATAACATGTAGCGGAGTCCTATCATCAAGTACTGTAATTCTAAAAACCGAGCGCCTTCTTGCAGTATGAATACTTTCAATGACTCCTTTCCCTACTGCTTATAAAAATATTCAACAAGCTAAGTGTAACAACAGCCACTAGTTCTAAGTGGATTACATATAGACAGCAAAACCAAGCAACTTTAGAACGGCTATTCGATTTCCTTAATAATAGTACGGGAACTTTAATGCACAAACTCAGTCAAAGAATAAACAGATAACAAAACTGCTATGTGCAACCTCATGAAACTCACTGGAACCGTGATAGATTACACCAACACAAATAATACTATAACTGATTGTTTTCACTTTAATAAATAGAAAGCTATACCTGTACACCCTCTGTGCGCTTAAAGAACTAGCAACAAAATGTGTAAACACGCCTGAAATTACACCCTGAACAAGTAGCCAATGCTCAGAATCGAGTAAGCTAAGACCCATCATAGAGGACCCTCCGGTAAATACAAACTGAGTAACATATAATTTGGAAAAAATAAATTATGTGTCATGTCTGTTTGTCCATGTAGCAGTCTATCCTGTCAGAATATTGATTAGTTACCTCTTAGGCCTCTGTGGATTGGGGGATTTGTATGTTCACAATATGAAACCAAGATGAAAGATCCATAAGAGTCCCTTTTTTTGGGTTATAAGTGATTATATTACTGTTGCGTATGACAAGAAAATAAAGATTGAAATGTAAAATGATTAGAGAAAACAGCTCATTTCTACCCTATCGTTAAGACCCCTCGGTTTCAAGGTATTCAGACATTTGATTCAGTACATCTCTCTTTGTAGCAGATGTTTATTTATATCTACTCCAGTGTTGAGGGATACCTGCTCTATAATTTGGAATTTCAATTGAGCTATGCTGTGTTGATTTTCCTCCCAATGTAATGCCAAACATGAAGTGGTACTCTTGTTACGTATTCTGCTCATATGTTCAGAAATACCAATTTTTAATTTTCTTTCTGTTTTGCCAATATATAGCATCCAACGTGGACATTTAATTGAATAGATAACACTACTTGAATTGCAATCTCCATTGTAACATACATAATTGTGCCACATACTTGAAGATGCAGGCCTCACTCTGAATGCAGCAAAGTGTGAGTTTCATAAGACCAAACTTGAGTTCTTTGGGCACATATTCGCTGATGTGAAAATGACACCTGAACCACATAAAGTGCAAACACTGTCAGCTACTTGCCCCCCACAATATGTCACCATGCTGCGATGAGTGCCCCATTGAGAGACTTGACAAAAGAAAATGTCCCTTTCCAGTGATCTCCTGAATAAGATCAAAGTTTTAAAAGAATAAAAAATGTAATTGAGAATGCAATCAAGATGGCCTATTTTGACCCCAAGTTACAGATCAGAGTCGATGCAAGCCCCGTGGGGCTCAAGGCAATCCTTGATCAACATAATGGCAAGATTGTGGCCTATGCCAGTCAAAGCCTGCATGACACAGAACGTGCCTATTCTCAGCTGTGGGCCTGCAAACATTTTCATGTGTATCTATAAGGAAAAAGTTTCACTATTGTTACCGACCACCAAGCATTGCTCACTATTTTTGGAAACCCAAAAGCCAAGATGCCATCTTGCATTGAGAGATGGGGGTTGCAACTGCAAGTGTGCGACTATGCAATTGTATACAAGCCAGGTAAAGATCGTGACCCTGCTGATTACATTTCACGAATACCGCTACATTGTCACAGCCCAATATCCAAAATGGAGGAGGAGCACAATAACTTCAATGTGAGGTCCATCACACTTCAATGTGAGGTCCATCACACCAGCAGCCCTATCCGTTGAACAAATTATTGCTGCTACTAATGCTAACAACATCATGCTTATCCTCAAAAACATCCGTTTAACTCAATCGTGGAATAAGATTACTCAATCTTTTGCTGGAGATGTTTAATTTAAAAAATTCAAAAATCTACAGGATGAACTGTCTGTTACCAGGGAAGCTGTTATATTGAGAGGCTCAAGAATCATCATATGTGCGAGCCTAAGACAGTGAGCCATCAAACTATCCCATGAAGGATACTGTGACATTGTAGCCACCAAGAGAGCCCTAAGTGACCGAATGTGGTCCCGTGCCTAGACGAAAAAGTTGAGCGGGAGTGCCATCTTTGCAACTACTTTTCCCCCAAAGTGATGCCGCATCCAGTGACGATGTCTGAACCTTCCTGAACATACCGGGGAAAGAGTTGCAGTTGATTTCTTTGAGCCCTTAGGAAATGAACATCATCTCATGGTAGTCACTGATGTTTATTCACTCTTTCCTTTAGTAGAGGAGTTATCGTCAACAACTTATGACAAGGTCATTGAGGGGCTGGATGACGGATTGGGGTATCTCCGACATTCTCAAATCTGACAATGGTCCACCGTTCAACAGCAAAGAACTCAAGAAGTTTCTTGGCAGACTCAATGTCAAGCATCATAAAGTATACCTCTGTAGCCCCAAGCCAATGTTGTTGTGGAACTATTCATGGGTACCTTCAAAAGTATAGTTCAATGAGCATCCGTGCTTATCATTCAATTCTATCTCCACCACTGGTGAAAGTCCTGCCACCTTACTATTTGGGAGCGCTATCGGAACCAAACTGCATTAGTGGACAGCCAACAGCTCCATGAATGCTGATAAGGTTTGTGTCACAGACACTTCTCGAAAGTGCAAAATGAAAACAAATGCCAATCGGCATCGATAAGTTCAGGAAACAGTCTTCGATGCAGTTAATTGGGTCCTGGTCAAGCAGAAACGTAAATGGAAAGCATACACTCTGTTTGCTGTCGATCCTCTGATGGTTGTGATGTGCAATGGACACATGGTGATCGCGCATAGTCCCGGAAACTCCATCAGACGGGGCTCGTCACACTTTAAGCACCTAGCTCATGTTCATCAGCTCCTGCAATCATGAATGAGGCGACCCCACCTAATAGCCCAGATGAAGCATCAGAACCTCTGCTGTTGAAGCATCATCAGAGTGCATCTCAACATCGTCATACCACTTGATCTAGCCGACTAGAGTGAGCGCCTCAATGACTTATTGAAGAACTATGATGTGACTGTTGTTTAAAATTTTTATTTAACAAAGAGGGAGATGTAGTGCTGTGAGACTATGTGGGCTAGGACCATTGTGGTTCTGGGTGGACTCAGCAGAGGATATATGTAACTTGCTAGGAGGTGTTAAGGTGTGGCTTTTAACGAGTATGATCTAATGAAAGTTCATGGTGTGATCGGATGCTGTGGCATAAAGATTCTGTTGCAGAGCACCATGTGTGGCATATTCATTTGTACGCTCCCGGGCTGGGGAGGACGCAACAGTACAATACTCTATAGCTGATCTTAAGAAGCAAAAAAGAGGGCTGTATGGAACCTCTGAGCGTACATAGATAGACACCTGTCAGCTAGCATGATATAGCTAATGGGAAAATAAGGATGGGTTGAAACCATCTTACATACCTATGTATGATTGGCAGGTCTGACTCTACCAGATATGTGCCTGTACTTTTTGAAATTAGGCTTTTTTAGTCTGTGCTAACTTGGGCTATGATGTATTTAGTACTATGTTGCAGATTTATACAAGGAGACTGGTGTTCGGCAGAGAAAAAATCAAAGTACTCAATTTGATTACTGTAGTCTAGAGATTTATATTAAGACTCAAATTTACAACTTTTTAGCATGAGCGCTCATGCAGCGCCACCTGACACAAAGCAGTGCAACTGGCTGTAAATGATGAAGCACGCTCTCTGTTCAAACACCTTTGTGTTGCGCAGTGCAGGACCCTGATAATCTATACAAACTGGATGTAAGAAGGTAGGGACAATGCACACTCCACTCATTTTCAACCCAAATCAAAATCAACTAAAGTCACAAAACATATAGCAAACTGTCTTTGGGTGGAAAAATAGAAACAAATCAAGACTTGCGTGCCGCAATTCGAAAACAATTAGGGCACTAATAACTCTTATGTATACAATGCGAACTCATGTTTAGTGTTGCACAAATAAAGGGGCAGATTTACAAGAAAGTGACGCATCTGTGAAGATGCGTCACTTTCCCTGCGCCACTTTGAGAAACCCTTGCGCCACTATGGATGCGCCGTATTTACAACACGACGCACCATGGCGCAAGGATTGACAGATGCGTCAGAAATTCTGACGCATCTGTTGACGCAAAAGTCATGCATTGCTGGAGTAGTATCGCAAGCACGACGCAGCTCCAGCAATGCAGGGGGATGCCTATCCTCATTGTGCTGCGTCACTCCTTACGCCTGCTTCAAGCAGGCGTAAGAATTTGACGCAGTGGCATCTTAGAAGTGGCACAGTGAAATCTTGTAGATTTCACTGCGTCTCTTCTACAAGGCTTTTTTGCATTGGAATGCCCACCCTGCATACATTATACCTGACGCAGGTATAATGTGAGGCAGGGCTTTACAACGTGACGCATCTCCCTAGATGCGTCACGTTGTAAATGAGCCGCAATTTTATGCTGCTGCTGCGTCACAAAAAGTGACGCAACTGCGGCGTAAAAATGACGCAAGGGGCTTGTAAATCTGCCTCCAAGGGCCTCATTTATGAAAAGTGACGCATCAGTGCGTGAAAGCTATGATGCGTTACTTTTCACTGCACCCTCCCTGCGACTCCAATGATGAGTCATATTTACAGTATGACGCATCATGTCGCAAGGAGTCACAGATACGTCAGTATTTCTGACGTATCTGTAGGCGCAAAAGTGACGCATTGCTGGAGTGTGTCACAAAAGTGACGCAACTCCAGCAATGTGTCCTTTCACATAGGGCAAGCCCCATGTGAAAGGGCCTGCGTCAGTCTTACGCCTGCTGTGAGGCAGGCGCAAGATATTGACGCATTTGCACCCTAGAAGTGGCGCAGTGAAATCTCTTAGATTTCACTGCGTTACTTCTACGGTGCTTACTTACATGGGAACGCCCACCCTGCATACATTATACCTGACGCAGGTATAATGTAGCGCAGGGGTTTACAAAGTGACGCATCTACCTAGATGCTTCACTTTGTAAATATGGTGCAACAAGGTCCAGTTTTTACGCCGCTGATGCGTCACAAAAAGTGACGCACCGGCGGCGCAAAAGTGACGCAAGGACTCATAAATGAGCCCAGTATTTTAGCGCGAGCATGAGCGACGAGGCAAAAGCCGCTTTGTAAGTAGGGAGCAACACAATTATTTGCTGTTTGCACAGCTCAGCACAGCAGATTTCCATGCAGGGTTGCATTTCATGAATCTTGCTAAATTGTGACATAAAAAGCAGCACTGACTGTCCTAATAAGAAACTGAGCAAAACAGCACACCTATAAGCGTCAGATTGTCTTACAAAATGACTCTTTGGTGCACTTTGCTACAGGTAAAGAAGTGACACTACCTGTACAGTTTTTGTGATCCCGCCTTTGGTCTTTGCATGCCTTCCTGGCATTGTTTGAACTCTTTGACAGCCCTTAATATCAAAATGAAAAGTGCGATGCTCAAGCTTCTTTCTCTTAATTAAAGCAAAGCAACATCAGCCAGAACAGGAAATAATTATCTTAAGAGCATGAAGAAAAAAAAATCATCTCCACATGGCACGTTCAGGTTCAAACAGTGGTAGCGGTAACCAACAATATGTTTTCATGACATGCAGTGGAAAACATCTGTTTCAAGATGTCTATCCTTCGTCAACCCAGAGGCTGTACTTGGAGCCAGGCACATGTGAAGCCGAAGCGAACCTGTGCTCTCGAGCTTACATGGGGAGGTTCTCTCATCGATCAGAAATGCCTTTCAGGTCTGTCCAAATGTATTCAGAGATTTGTTGCTGCACAGCAAAAAGCCAGTTTCACCTGAAGCTGCACACATTGGCACTACTGCCTGCCAAAACCTTCTGGGCAAAGAATCATAGCTCTGCTCATTACAGGTCGGAAGCAAATATCTACGTTACAGAGAACTTTTCTCTCCGGGTTATCACCAAGGGCTCTATCATGATCTCCCAAAAAAATTTAAACCAAAAAAACACTGAAAGGTTGGGCTTTGGCAAGGCCACTCTGACATTGGTTGTTGTTTGCTAGTTCATTTATAGTGATTTTGAGACTATTTCAAAGTAAAATAAATTGGGAAATATTCTGAAAAGGCCTGTTTCTGGTGTATCTGCTACTGAGAGACAGAATATACCTACTGAGGGGATGCCTGCATATGAAATGATGATGGATTTTTGGCTCTATACTTGTGCCAGGATTTCTGAATGGCATGCATACATTGCATTTGATAAAGTCTTGAAGTTTCCTGGATGTCCTTAGACAAACCATGAATGACATGGAGCCAATGCCGAAACTTACACAGTTTGTGGCCCCTGGATAAGTGAGATCAAATGGCAACAGAGAACATAAATGTCAAATCAGGTGAAGGGTTCATTCAAGCAGTGATTGGAGAGTAAGTGGGACTGACAATAAAAATACAGGAGGGAAGATATGCTAGAAGGAGTAAGAGCTTACCCTGCCATAGTTAAAGAAACAAATAACCAAAACAAGACAAAAGAGGGAGAGAAGCAGTGCAATGATTCTGATTAGAAGGGTAATTTCCTTAATGATCTTTTGAATTGTCGACCTCCTCTGTATACAGCTGGAGTAATGGGAACTAGTGGTTCTTGTTCAGGGCCAGACATGAGAGCGGGAGCCGATGGCACTGCAGTGCAAGCTCCTACGACTGTGATACCAAGTGCCCCCCCTACGGAGATTCCAATGACAGTGATGTTTAGTGCTGGCAGGGATACTCACGGTCAGATTTAACAAGCAGGTGCATCATCCTTGTGCCCCACAATGGGGTGCAAGTGTGATGCAAATACTAAGTCAGATTTATCACGCCACGCTCGACCACCTTGGTGGCTTGCTAAATCTAGAGTAATGCAATGGCGTGCAAATCGGTGCGTTGCATTACTCTGCCCTATGGAGGCACTCCATTGGTGGAGCATGGATGTCCCCAAGCATCCACCCCTGCATTTTGGCGTATTCCCAAATTTCAATAAGTGGCAAACCTGGGAATGCGTCAAAATGTTATGTCTTCCCAGGAGAGGCGTAACAAGAGTAATATCTTTATGTCTCCTCATTTCTTTCTCTTTCCATGTGTGCTCCATTCTGCACCACACATAGAAAAAGGGAAATGCCTCTGAGGACTGTTTTTGTGCAGGAAGGTGCGCCTACCTGCACAAAAACTATCCTGTCTGCAACACAGGCACACTTGCACCACAACGCAAGGGTGCCTGCATTGGCCCAATGCAACAAATTGTGCACCACGCAAGGAAAAGACAGGAATGCACTGTGTAATGTTATACAGCACAGTCTTTCCCTTTCACACAGTGCAGTGCAGCAAGGACGCTTGATGTGCTGCATTAAAGGTTGATAAATGTGTCCCTCATTCTGATGTACAGTGTCAAGCCAATTCACCTAATAAAACAGTAGTGGTTGAAGAATCGCCTAATACTATAAATAATTACATTTTAAAAATCAAATTTGTTGAAATGTTATAGGGAAATGTTGATTCAACAGGTTATCGACATATAATGCTGCTGAAATTATATGTTTGAATAATAAAGCAGCCAGATGTGCAACTGAAGCATACAATAAACTAGAGGAGCTAGCTGATGAATGTAAAGCGGACATTAACAAAATAAAAAAATGTGAAACAACATTATAAAATGGATGACACAGATGACATTTAAGCCATTGGCTTAATTATTCTAAGAACTCATATTAAAGATATGATTGAAAAACAAGATAATAGTGACCTGAAGAAATACAAGAAAAGATGGAAGAATGGGACAGCAAGTAAAAGGAAAATGAAGGGAACTGAAGATAGAGGAAGGGCCACAACCAGCTGCGGCCTATGCAGGTAAGAGCGGTGGGGCTGGGTGGGGGGGGAGTGGGGGGGGATTTCGCCATACAACGTGGGAGAATTAAATAAATAAATAATTTACCCTCATCATCTGTCGAAATCCCTCCCCCATCCGGGCTGTGGCTGCACGGGCCTTGGCTGGGTACAACAAGTGACACATGAGCTGAGACAGAAACGGTGTTAGAATTTACTTTGTGGGAAGTGCATGGAGGGGCGCTTTTGCATGTGCCATGGACAAGAGCTGGTCTTTATGCTTTTACTATAAATTCCTGTATTCAGCCCCTCCCATGCTGTTTCCCTGCGCAACTCTTCGCAGGCTTTGCAGAACAAAGACAGCTGGCGTAAGTGTTTTTTCACACTGCGAAGAATACAATGCTTTCAGAGAACTCTCAAGTGTTACTCACATGCACAGCATCCAAGGTCTTACTGCTGTAGTTCTATTGGGTTAATGAGCCCTATTCATTGTGAAAACTGATACTTTAAAAATGTTTCATATTTTATCCAAACACCTCTGGGTGGCAGTAGCGTGGAAGATGCTGGATTCTTTCTTAGAATGGAATAGTGCTTTTGTTTTAAGGCATTGACGTTACTTCTTCTGATTTGCTAAAGGGCTGTTACATACAATCATGCTTGATGAATCTGCAGTTTTTACTAATTTGTTATACAAGAATTGTGTATAAGAACCCATTGAATTTGAGGATGAGGCAGACGATTTTGAGGTTACCTAAATGCTAATAGGGATGCTGTCCGATCCTTTTCTGATTTTGCTGTTCATTTGGGACTTTAAATAATTTCAAATTTTTTACAACTCTGTAATAACTCTGCATTTAAGCCTTTATGGCATTTATTATGTACCGCTTACATTCAGATTATTGTAATAAAACCGTTAACTTTTCTTTCTGATCTAGAACTCAATTCCTGAGTGGCCCCGCTTACTTATTTTGATATTCTATTAAACTGATGTCCGGGAGGGTAACTTTTTACACAATTATATTTTGTGGGTGAACCGTATGAGGTAAATTAGAGGGGGTGGTTCTGACATTTTGGGGTGTCTTGAAAATATTGGGGTATAGTTTTTGCTCCTACATTGGCACAAAAAAATCAGAAAAAATTCTGATAAAAGGAGACACCTTCCATGTGTCAGGGCCATTGATTATTTGTATTTCAGAAACAACCACTTGCTTTTATGTTTTGTTTCTGAAGTAAAAACAAAAAGGCTGAGGAAGCTACCAAGATAGGGTGGTCTGCCTCTCAATACAGTTTCATGAAATGTGCTGCAGCCATATTGTTGGAAGAATGTTCGGCTATACTCTGCCAACCTTGTGGAGCCTTTATATATGGTGTGCACTTCACTGATGGGTTGGTGGAAGTGGGGCCATTTGAGATGCACACTGTCAGTGTCCACCAATTGATAAAATAAATCCCTATGTCTCATATTGTTACTGGTTGGTTGTACTTCTGTTCTTACTATTTGCTTCTTTCTGGTGCAAGCATGAACATGACCTCCCATGAATGCCACGTTTCTGTCATACAGCCTAATCCACACAGAGTAAAGGGATATGAAGGGCATGGTTTCAATATCGATCTAAAGGTAAATGAAAAGAAGAGATTTGACCCTTATGAGCAAACCATGACCCTTAAACAAAGGACACCTCAACATAGCATATTAAGCCTTACACATAAAACCAAGTTCCATGGTTTGTAATCATATTGTGAAACCAAGAAACTGCTTTGCATGATAAAAACATATCCTCTTTTGTTGTGACACAAAGTCCAGATGAGAGAAGAGCATTTACATAATGTCAAAATAACAACTGAACATTATGATCTGGAAGCACTGTTCGGAAACTTCGGCAGTAGTGGGTTAACTTATGTACTACATTGCATAAAATTGGCATAAGCAGAATTCTGTCAGGTGGAAAATCTGCATACAAAAATAACATTTCAACCATTAGGATTTGTATAGTTAACATTTTCACTTCTTGTTTTTCCATGAAGATACTACTTTTCCATGCTTGTTGCTCTTTTGGAGAAAACGTCTCACTTTCTGAATTTACAATGAATACCATAGCGGTCCTTGAAAATAAAACAGTATTACTTTTCCTGGAGTAGTCACATGAGCAGAATCTACACATGCACAAGTTCAACATGTAGACAAGTCTCCATACCAAAATATAATGCTAAGATGCTTCTACATTTTGTTTTCTTTCTCCATAGTAAAATGACATTTTCCCATGAAACATATTCTGTTAAATATGTACAGTGTTTCCTCTCATTGCAATCACAAAGACACTCTTACATCTGCACTCTCAGAGGGTAAGCTTGCCAATTTTTCCAGGGCAGGAAACAATTGTATGCGAACAGCAGTGGTATGTGAACAACACTAAACTTGTTAACTTATTAGCTTTATAGCCGATAGAGGTTCTAACAGGTTTCAACAAATTTGGGGGAAAGTATCAATACTTAACCTAGGACGGACTGTTGGGTATTGGGGGCTCCGTGACTCAGGGACTGAATTTAAGACAGGGATCTTATCTCGTACAAAAGAGATGATTGCAGATTGTATTCCTCCCCTTGCAAGTAATTTGAAACTGTGAATACCATTCCAGGGGAGATTTTGATAGATGGTAAAGCATAGAGATTTGGCGAGTCATGATTCCAGTTTTAAATAGAAACCAGCACCCAATTTTTTTTTAGGGTTATTATTGTTTGATAGCTTGGAGATGAACAGTTACTGCTGAGCTTTTCTGGAGGTTGTAATATTGACACTAATAGTTTTCAATAGCCTCAAACTACTCTTGATAAAAGTGTAACTGTGGAGGGTTCCCAGTTACACCCTAAGAGGGGGTTACATCCTGGACTATGACTCTATGATGAACCACAAATATTGTGATTGTATATGTTTTGTGGATGACTCTTGCAAACATTGCAGTAGACATATAGGTATATGCTAACTAGGATGACTGCTAGCATAGAAAAGGGGGTTTCAGGTCCTTATGAAAGCCACAAACCTCTCATGAGACTTTAGAGTACAGATTAAACATGTCGACCAAGTCATTGAAGATCATTGAATATCCTTTATAAATCTCATGTCTTTTGATTTTAACATTAGCGTATGTAATTAGAATACAATTACTGATAGTTAACTCACGGGGAATTTTAGATGTATATATTGTGGATCCCATCATCTGTTTCCATTAACACCTACAGAAAAAATCTTCTTTAAAAACTGTGAGTTGATTGAGCTTGACAAGAATACCTGGAGTGTAATCAAGAAAGGGAGCGACATGATGATGAAACATTCCACCTAGGTTGGTGGGTGAGGGTTGGCATCCTTTTTAAAAGGATACAGAGGTTGGGATTATCCTTTATTCTTTTCTAGGCTATATGGTATCCAATAGCTCTTTGAGTAGCAGGTTGTCAGGATCTGATGTGTCTTGGTGATTTCGCTACCTCTGAGTATTATTAGATTATTGGTGTATGTAAATGTTACTGTCATGGACCCTCATACTGACATGTTCCAAGCATAGGAGCAATAGCCATAGTGAGACACTTTAACATTCGTGAATATCTCTGTTAAGAGGGTAAGATGATAATATAATACAGTTAGGTTTCACAAACTCACATTTTACTGTCCAGAATAATTGGAAGTAGTTTAGCATTTTTCATGATATAAACATTTTTGAAGAAGATTCAGTAAGACTAAAATACAGGCATCCCCTTCATCTATGATTCTTATGAAGGCATCCAAGTTTTGAATTTTGTTCATCTCAGGGCGGTGATTTGACCTGCGTCTGGATTTAGATTTGTTCAGTAGGTCATTGTTGCATATATCTGTTGACATCGTGAACAATATGGTTTCCCAGGAAGGGCAGTCTGATAACTGATTTAAAAGTTAAGTAAGGTAGACATTTGGGGTCTGGTTCACAAAGGAAAATTTACATGTGTAGATTTACTCATATATACATCTACTACTGCAACAAGGTGTAAATCTACATTTTCTTGGTATTCATTGTTTAGACATACATATCTGCACCCTCTGGTGGAGCCTCGTACAACAAGATTTATGAGTGTAAATTTACTGCAAGTAACTTTTCACACATGGGTAGAGATATCCACCACGGTGGCAGAGATCACCCTATGGGAAATTATAGTGATTACCATTACATTTTTAATTCTGTTAAAAACATATTCAATATATGTTAATATAAATGTAATCTAATGTAACACATGTATTATAAAAATAGAAGTATTAACAAAATCAATACATTAATTACATGTGTATTAATATTATTTAAATATAAATCATATTTCTTATGGAATAATAAATAAAAAAACTACTCACCGTAGCATTTCTTCTTTTTCTTTAGTATGTATTCAATTTGTTTAAAAGGTTAATTTAATTTTAGCTTTAAATGAAATCTAGTATTACTATTTAAAATAACAAAATAATGCGTTAAGAATTGAATGACATTTTTGGTCATATATGGTGCTTGGCTTACTCTAGGGCTGGGCTGCAGTACATATTCCACTGATTTGTCACATTTAGGTCTGTAGTAACTTCAGATGTGTAATTTGTGAATAGTACATGGCTACCTATTTCATTGGAGAGTGTTTGTAGTAGTCTATTCCCCGTAAACCTCTCCTTACTTTTACCTAAACCCCTTCCATTTTGTAATGATGAATCTTTGTATTTGCAGTGATTTTGGCCATGGTTGCTGAACATGTTATTTGTGGTTAGTTCTTGGACTTTGTACATAGTTTTACATTTTGGCAGGGGGGGTCTTGATTGGTTGGCTGCTTAGTTGATTTCATGGAGAACAGATCTGAAACAAATTATATGCTAACAGCATCAAAAAGGTTCTGAAATATAATGGACCTCACTATCTCCTAGTAAACGTGTTCTCAAATTTAACAAATAGTATCACCCAAAAAACAAGTGGACACCAATCAGCTTTGCCAACTTGAAGTGACTTAACAAAATACCATAAATAATCACTGTAATACTGTAAAAAAGTTCATTTGTTCACAAATATCTTCCCAAGCAACAATGCACCATTTCGACTGTCACCATGAACTAAACCAGGTACAATAAACATTCAAGGGAACTGGTAAACAGTTCTAATGCAGGGAATCCAAAGTAAGACTTGCATTTAAAAACTGTACCCATGTGAAAAAGACATGAATTAGAGGTGAAACACACAAATTGACTTTACCCCCTAACATATGAAGCTGCACGTGAAACCACATGTGAAACAGTGTATATTGCTACAAAGACAACAAACAAATACACAAACAAAAACAACAACAAAATTAATGTGAGGTGAGAGGCTGTAGATAAAATCATATATGGAGCTCTGCCTGAAAACAGATGCCCAATTTTACAGTACATTCCAAACCGTATCAAAGAAATGTGAACATGATCAAACAGCGATTATTTATTTTTGGGGGATCGGAATGGGGGCTGTTTGCTTAAGGTTTTTTTTTATCCTCCCTCTTCCAATATTGTAGCTTCTTCCCAGGCTGGATACCCCTCAATGACCACACCACACACAGAGCTTAGTATTACACTTCTTTATTCTTCTGCATGTAACTGTGAACCCAACATTCTAATACAAGGTTTCATGGCTCTGACACCTACATCACAGCTCTGCATAGACCGTTAGGAGCCAAAAGGCCTCCATCATAAAATATCACAAGACACTACTTCTCCCCATCTGTTAAATTATTTTTTTAGGGTGTTAAAGAAACAGACTTTTTTAAAAAAAATTGAGGAGTGATGACACAATGTAAGTAATGGCAATTTTTAATTTCCAACTCATGACTTTGTAATAAACTGTTATGTAGTATTTAAATTTCAGAAAAATGAAGCTAGATATCAGTTTGAAGTCCCGTTTTTTTTCGTGATTTCTCCATGAGAATCACGAAAACATTGTGAAAACACCTCATTTCGAAAGAGAGGGAATGGGTAAACAGATGCTAACCATTCACAAGTGGAGATGCAGTAGTCTAAAATGAAAGACATTATTTCATTTGCTGCCTTTCTCATGATAATAGATTGGAAAGTTGAAGAGATTGCCATTTTAGACTTGCTTTGTATGAGAGTGGTGTACCATTCTTGTGCTTAGTTTTTACAAATCATAACAGTGTCCAAACTATGCAGAAAGAGCTAAAACAACAACATAATCTACAAACTGAATTCAGTGGTATGTATATAACTTTGTAATTATTTTTTAAATGTACATTAGAAATGAAGATGTACATGGGAGTTTGAATAAACGGAGTATCACACTGATGAGAAAAAAAAATATGAGTTGAACTGTATCCATTAGAGAGTATGTGTTTAAGAGGTGTGTGGTGAATGTTTTGGGCAGTAAGAGAAAATTTAATTAGTGCCTGTTTATTACATTGTGTATTTTATTAAAAAATAAAAGTATAGTTTTGTGGAAAGTTGCATTAAGAAACTAAGAATGTTTTTAATGTGTAAACATCATGTGCAGACATCTGTCATTTGCATTCTGGGAGTTGTAGTACTTTTAGTAACATTATTAAACAGGAATAGTGTAGTGAGAAATTAAATATGAGAATATGTTGTCTGCGTGTATATGAATTAAATTAGGTATATATTGGGAAGTGTTTGGTTTTTTAACTTATATGACCACTTTGCATATGCTTAGATGGTGAGATATAGTTTTTGTGCTTGCACATAGCTATATATACAGTGGGACTTTTGATTTTGCTTAAAGATGTAAAGAGGTATATATTTTGGGAAAGATGGCTTGAAGGTGTACATCTATTAGGAAATCGCATATGTGTTTACATGGTGATCTATGATTAGTAAGGCTGATTAAAATTTCATGTATATGCTGAGGGTTGTGTTTTTCTTTAAACATGTTTTGTTTAAAATTGAGAAGGGTTAATAGTGCAGAATGCCTTGAGGTTTCTTGTGCTAGCTTCATTTTGAGTGTAACTTTTGTTTTAGATATGCTGAATATATGTTTTAGAAGCAGAAGAAGTATTTGAGAAATGATTTAGATATGCCATTTAGAAAAGGTTTTGTGCTTTGAAAGATTTCAAAATGTTGTTTTCTGTTTTATAAACTTACTGATGCATGTGCACGCTCAGTAGCAAAGCAATGCATGTTACTAGAGGGCCATGTATGCAATTATATATCATGTTCTTCACTCACACATAGCTAAGAAGAAAACCATGTATACAGTAAAACAGGTAGTTTGATACTAACAGAAGGAGATAACCAATGATTCAGAGATATTGTGACAATTTTTCTGTAACTAACAGGAATGAAGGTACTTTCTCATTCACACAGGCAGTATTCAGGCAGTCGTGGAATCACCCAGCCACTACTCATCAAATCAGTGATTCACTATCCATGGAGTTATTCAATTATCCAGAAACTATACATGTACTCTTGCAGTCAGGCAGGCAGAAATTATGTAGTTATTGAAGTATGCAGGCACTACGTATACATTCATCTAATCACCTAGGTATTATCTATTGACTTATGCAATTAACAAGGCTGTAACTATGCAATCATAACATTTGCGCAGAACAAATGCAGCCATCTAAACACCCACACCCACTTAAAACCCATGCAGTCTTTGAAATACTGAGGCATACGCGTGCACCGATGAAATACTCAGGGTCTACTCATGTAATTAAGTAGCGAGTACCATTGTAGTAGACCTATGAGCCTCCAGTATCTATGCAGCCATTTAATTACTGAGCCAATTGTCTTGCACTAATACAAAAACCCCAACAGTATCCTTACTTCCATCCAATCTCTCAAGCTTTAACAATGGAATTATGCAGTCACTCAGACACAAGTCATGCACTCATCTAATTAGGTAGGCACTAGTGATGCACTTATTCAAGTATGCGGGCACTGCAATGTAGTTATGTAAGCAACCAGGCATTTTACCTGTTCACTCAACCAATAAGACATGAGCTGCATCCAATCACTGACACACTATTTATCCACTCATCCAATAGGCTATGTGCTATGCATGGGCTTAAACAATGAGGTATGCACTATCCATGCACTGCATAAATCACCTATATACTTGCATGCACTCTTGCAATCATCCGGGCACTAGAGTTACACTCATTTAATCATCCTACCAGTATCTATGCATGTATTGAATTATTGAATTATTAGTCACGCACTTGTCGAAACCTTCGGGCTCTACTCATGCACTCGTCCAAACACCCTGGTACTAGTGGTATACTCATGCAAACACGCAGGCAGTAAGTATGCAGATATGGAAAGACCCATGGAGTTATGGCATAGTCAGGGAATCATCTGGGCACTACTTATAGCCACAGGCAATCACCTACGCACTACCTTTGCACTCATTCAATCATCTAGGGAGTATTGATATATTTAATCTCAAATACATGTATTTACAAGTTTTACTGAGGAATATGGGTGATAGATTTAATACAATGGTACTCTCTACATAAATACATGAGTGCAGGAGTAGAGCCTAAGGGCATCATTAGGATGACAGGTGGACTTTGGCCACCCACCATCCCGACGGAAAACGGGGCCGCCCGCCATATGTACGGTGGACCTGTGGGGGATATTAGGATGTGCCCGCCACACTGGCGGGCGCATCATGCATATTTGACATTGCGGTGGGCGGTGCTTTCAGCAGCACCCTCCGCAATGCCAAAAGTGCATGTTGTGCATATGCATGCACAACGTGGCAGGCATCACACGGTGCCTGCCATGTTGTGCATGCACATGCAGGGGGTTCCATAGGGACCCCCATTTGCCCCCCCACTGCCCCAACATCCTGGGGTCGACTTGCTGACCTGGCGGAAAAGCGGCGGATGGTCTTTTCGTCCGCCGCGGTCCCCCCTGCCATACTAATATGGCGGGGGAAATGGGTGGCGGGCGGGGAAAGATGTAGGGCCCTACATCCTAATGATGCCCTAAGTGTTTCATTAATGCACACGTATGCCTCAGTATTTCAATGCCTGAATGGGTTGTAAGTGATTGTTTAGATGGCTGCACTGGTTCTGCGCAAATGTTATAATGATTGCATAGTTACAGCCTTGTCAATTTAGTGTTAAATTTAAAAATGTGTAGAAGGAAAGATGCAGTAAAACAGAAAGAACGAGTTGTGAGAGCAGTTGATAGGGCCTTTGCTTTGAAGAGGAAGCTTTTCATTTTGATGAGGCATAACCAGAAAATAAGATTAGAGTATAGAAAGAAGCAACTGTTGTACAGTTTTTAGTAGACAATGGATACATACGTCTTGCACAGAGGCTTTCTTTAATGAAGAAAGCTATCTACAGGATAACTAATTAGTTCATGCTATTGATTAAAGAGGACAATGTTATCAAATGAAGAATTGTAGTCCTATAGCAAATGAGGTGACGATACAGAGAAATGTAGAAGAAGGAATTGCAGAAGAGGTACGAGGAAGGCGTGGTCAGGCTCCTGTATACAAATGTGATTGTAGTAGTGTTTCTAGTATTAGACAGTAAACCATTGCTATATTGAGAAAATTCCTATGTATCTTTCCAAGGCGAGGTTTAAAACACAAAATAAGTTATGCCACTCAACAATGAGAACTTTATGTAGGAGACTGTATTATGTGAAAACTCTTGCTTTATGTTTAGGAGAAATAAGTAGACTACTTTTGCATGGTAGTGTGGCAGATATAGAAAAGGTTTCTGGTGCAGTTTTATTTCTTTGGTCCTGAGCAAGATTCTGAGGAAGATGAAGAGTTGTAAAGAGGAGGAGTTGAAGAACAAGACACATATATTACAGTTGATTGTTTAAAAAAAGAAATTACTAAATTTAATAGAGTGTTCTGTAAAAAGCAGTGTATGTTTGTATATGTTGTTGATGCACACACTAGATGATTAAAAACACAGACTGTTGACTTATATTTAAAAAGTGAAAAAGTAAATTATGATAAGTGGCAAGCGTTAGCTGTGTATTTATTTGTAGAGGGCTGGTTTGACTTGTGTATATGGCAAGTTATATGTTAGTAGTGTTACAACAATTTGGAAGATAATAAAATGAACAACAGATAGATATTAGATGCCCTTTTTGTAAGATAATAAAATGCCTGCTAATGTAGAAAAACTATGAATGCCAAAAATAAAAAACATACTAACATTTATTATTCTTTCCAGCATTGCGAAAGGCCGTTATGGACTGTTCTCCAGCACTAATTACAAATCCACAATCCATGCAGTATGATGCCATCAGGAAACATTGTGGAGCCAAATCTTGAAGAGATTGGATTTTTGAATGGGCTCTCTGCTTCGGTGTTGTTGTGCTGCTATTGAAGTCAAGGGTCCTTCAGCTTTGCATTGCCTTCTTGTTGCTCATTTGAACTTCTCCTATGAAATGTGCAAAAAAGATAAAAGAGTTAAGAAACACCATGTATGATTTTTGGTAGCATTTTGAATACCTGTCTACTCACCAGCACTTATAACAACACTACAGTCCATGCAGTACATGACCATTCTTGACAACTCTGGAGCCATATCTGTTGCAGTAGTCTTCACCTCAGAAGGGAGTTTTTGACCAGGAATTGTTAGTGCTGCCACTGAAGTAGACGATCCTCCAGCTTCACTCTACTTTAGATGGTATAACATGGCCGTTGTCCCCACATGAATATTTACTGTTTATCCAACAGAGATGGCCGTGTCAGACATTGTGCATTGCACTAGTTTTGCAGCAGGTCTTTATTGCCCATAAGTTTGGGTAACAATGGATAGGCCAGGGTTAAACCAATATGTTACTAAACAGCTAGACTCAAACTTTGTGTAAAATGTCTATATATCTGTCTTACACTTTTTCATTTGTTTTTGTGACTACTAATGTCATTATATCCTCAGGGGTAGCTGTGAAGAAAGAAAATGAATTTTTGACGTCATTATTTCGACAAATAAATACAAAGGAGAAAGTTATATTAGTATTTTACTACATTTCTAAACTAAAACTTTATCTCAAATATGTCTATATATGTGTTTTACACTTTGTCAAAAACACCCGTTATTCACAGTCTGTCCTTGGCAATGGCACTCCTGTGCAATCATCAAGGATGTCCTTTCTGCATCACTCTGCAAACGTGCCTCCTGGCTTAGTACTAGTTTGGGGATGAAGTCCCCTTGGCTTTTGAGAGTATTTGGGGGCCAAGTATCCCTCTTGTTACCTCCAGCAAGTTGTTCATTGTCAGTTTGCTAAGAGGTGTTCTGAGGCCATACACCCATTCTGCACCACTCTGCAAATACATCTCCTGGCATACTACTGGTTGGGGAATAAAGTTGTCTTGGATGCTAAAGGACCTTGGGAACCAAGAAGTCCTCGTGGTACTTTCTATAAGTCCTACTCAGCTGGATTTCTGAGAGCTGGCCAGAGGCCCTGCCACCTTTCCTACAGGGCATAAATAAAAGTGAGAAAGACCGCTTGAGGTCTTCTTCACCCGCACAGCTGTTTGTCGTGCTTAGTGTCTGTTATTGTTGTAGGGTCTGGTGGTATTCACAGGGCAGACTGCACAACATTTGGAGATGAAGAAGTGCCACCTCATGGTCCCCAACTTTCCCCTACAGCCCGGATCGGCAAGTCACCGTAACAGTCCTAGCGAAACCCCACTAACAGAATTGTCGCTAGCCACATCTGCTCTTCTGCCTCCACGCGTCAGCCAGCTTCAGCCTGCGTGGTGCCGAACGCACCGTGCACTGAAGAACTTTGTGTGTGAGTTAAGGTACAGTGACCCAGAGTAAAGTGGGAAGGGGGATGTAGTGAGCCACACAGCCACTACGTCATGACCCTGACACCCGGATGTACTGCACTCAACCCGCAGGGCCGGGCGCAGCCAAGGGTGTAAATAACAGGGAATAAACCCGCACGTAGTCTTCGCCCACACAACAGTCTGTGGTATTTGATGTCTGTTATTGTTGTGGGGTCTGGTGGTATTCACGGGGCAGCCTGCACAACAATGTGGTCTTAGCCCAAACTCCAGGAGCGCCTGAAGGGTCTCCTGTGCCCATTTTGTAATTTACCTGATGAAATAAATTTTGGATGAAAAAAGAATTCCAGTGCTGTTCTGTGATCATCCGTTGAGCATGTGGGGCGGTTCTAGTAGGTGACAAATGGAGTGCACAGCATTCCACCTTGCAGATGGGGTGGCTCACCAGTCGTTATTTCAAAAACGCTACCAATCTTGAATATTGTCAAAGACTATTTTACGGTACGGCTGCTGATCAACCGGTACCAATTTGTCCCTTTTCCTCATCCATAAGAGAGGGATGAAGACGATTAGGACTGAGTATAACAAAGCCGATTGGCATGCACTCTTTCGTAGATTCATGTATAAAAAAATCTGCGTGGCATTCCTACTTTAAACAAGGAGAGGCTTGTAGCAAGGAGAGTCCAGTCCAGGAGGAGGCGCGGTGCAAATGGGAGCACAGAGGAGGGAAGGCATGGTGCTAAGGGGCAAGCACAGAAATGGCATCCTTGGAGCTTTACAAACCTGCAGATGGAGGGCGGAAATGGCGGTGCTTGAGGGTCACGCTGAGGTCTGTGGCATCGCCGGATATCTGAGAGGTACACAGGGTCAGGCAGGCAAAAAAAAAAACGATCGCGAAAGCTAAAAAAATGCCCCCCTGCACGCGCCACTGCGAGCCATATGTGTTCTAATTATCGCGCCCGTTTCTGGGCACGATAATTGAAAACATATGGGCTTTGGTGCGCGTAACAGACACCAATATGCCATGGGCCCCGAACAAAAGGGCTCTCGCCTGTGCGAGCACTGCTGCGCCGTGCAACGCAGGGCGAGAGCCCTTAAAACCATGGAAATTCACTGATAAATCAAAGGTTACAGATAAGTTATAGTGAGGAATTAGCATTTAAAAAACCTTAGAAATTCACTGAAAAACCCCACAAGTTACAGGGCTGTTATAGTTATAAAATAGATTTTTTTTTTAACTTAAATGTCACTGAAAACATCAAAGGTTACAAGGACATTACAGTTAGGCTGACATTTCAGTTGTACAAAACCAGAGAAATTCAGCAGGTATAGTTAGCTGAACTTACTATAACTCGCGTCCCTGCAACGCACTGCTTATGACCTCACATGTTACATCACTCATGACATGGTCAGTGACATCACTGATGACATCTCAAATGACATCACTGATGACATCATCCACAGAATCTCTGATGCACCCACTCAAGCCCCATGTAACCTTTCATACACCCACTGCTACTTCCACACTACCATTCCCGAAACCATTGACACACCCATACCAGTACTTACATTCCAACTCACTGATTAATAGGTCTACACACACATCCACTCAGTCACCCATACAGCCACTCATACACCCACTCACTCACTAGTACAGGCACTGTTATATCCACTCATACAGCCAAACAGCCACTCGCACACTGTCAGTCACTCTAAGGGCTACTCACACACCTACTCACTCACCTAGAGTCAATCAGACAGCCATTTACTCACCTATAAAGTTATACACACACCCACTCACTCATTCATATAGATGCTAATATATAATCCCTGACCCATACAGACCCTCACACATGCACTCACTAACCCCTACAGTCACTATTACATTCCATCTCTCACACATACAGTCACTGATATACTCCAAACACTTACCGCTACTGCTTTTCACATATCCACTTACTCACCCATATACCACTGTCACAACCATTCACTCCCCGACAGCCATAGACACAGTCACTTATACAACCCTTCTCTCACCCTCACTAGCCCATACACCCACTACCTCACACACTCACTCATCCTTGCAGGCAGTCACACACACTCTCACCCACCCACACAGACACTCATACGCCCATACAGGTACTCAGACAACCGACCAATCGCAAATACACCCAGACATGTACACACTCACCAAGCCATACAGCCTCTTCGACACCAATTGACAGACTGATACAAACACTCAGACAACCTATTCAGTAACTCATACATTCACTGGGACACCTATTCACTCACTTATACAGTCAGTCACGCACCTACAGAAGCATCGATACAGGCACACATACACCCACTGATTCATCAATAAACCTTGGTATATATATTTAACATTTAAAAAACACTCACAGGATGATGTAATTAGTGATATGTCAGTGATGTCATTTGAGATTTTCTCTGGATAAAAGTAAGCACGTTCGGTTTGGGACAAACTTCTACAGGCATATGCCACAATGTGCCTTCGAGCACGGGGTTGTCCACTGTGCTCTGCCAGGATAGCACCTTACTCAATTGGCCATTTCAGAAGCAGTTTCAATAGCTTGTTTGATTTTCTTGAAACTTTTCTCACATTCTGTGACCACTTGTATGAAATAATATTCTTTGATAACTATTGTAAGGGAGCCCTTACGGGAGCTAAGTCTTGCCTGTATCTTGATCAGCATTTGACAGTGCTTGTACTGTAGCAGGATCAGGTGTCACTCCCCCATCTGAAAAGTTATGGGCAAAAAATGTTTACTTTGTGTAGTGGAACTCACACTTTTCTGCATTCAAAGTCAGGCCTGCATCAGTCAGTAAGCGGCATACTTGGGTGAGAGCTTTATCATGCTCCTTCTGTGGAGCTCTGAAAATCAATGTCATCGCTATAGTTGAATGTATTCACAAAACGCTGTATAACACGTTGAATGAAGTCTTGGTAAAGTTCTGCACCCAAAACTGAGTATTTTATAGCAAAACAGCCGATATGTGTGAGAAAAGGTTGTCATATACCAGCTATCTTCTTCGAGTTCCAACTGATGATAACCTTTACCTAAATCAAGGCGAGAGAAAACCTTTGCACCTTTTACTTACGTTATCGTGTCAGCAGGTCCATGTGGACCTGGGTATCGTTCTCATTCATTTGCCTTGTTTGCTTGACACATATCAACGCATATGCATACCGCTCCTTCAGTGTCCTTTTTGAGCACTACCACTGTGGGAGAAACCCATGGCCTCGACCAGCTGAACGCTCAATAATGTTATTCTCAAGTAATGAGTTCTTTTTGTAACAGATTTTTGTAAAGAAAAGCAACTCATCTATATTGCTGAGAAACAGGACGGACATTGTTATTAATGTGTAACTTAACTTTCATATTATTTAGCTTTCCCAAACCATGAAACAATAAAGGAAATTGACTTACTATTTTGTGGTGAGCATTCATATTGTAATTCACAGAAATCCATCCCATATCAGCAGTGGTACTGAAACTGAGCAGACAGGCACTGGTTGCTATACCTGAAAGCACAGGGATTGGTGTTTGCACCTTTGTTTTCTTGTGTTTCAATGTCGCTACAAATGAACCTTGACTTTTTATGGGCATCAATGCCACCCATGTATACACTTTGGCTTTCGATGGCATAAGTCGAGACACTGGAGACTGTTCATTGTATGTCTCTTCAGGCATTATGTTTATCGATGTGCCACTGTCGATGATGAAAGGTTTCGAGCAGTCATTTATTTTCAATGTAATTTCCGGACAATGTTTGCTTGACTTAGGTGCTTTGGCATGTCGACTCTTCTTTGAATTACTTTTTTCCTCAAATGCAGCCAGTCAAACATGCGCAGGTTTCTCAAAAGTAAACATTGACATGGCGCAACTGTCTTTCTCACTTTCACTGAATATTGAGGTGGGCAAACAGTTTGATGATTATTTGGATGCCAATCAACTTTGTTCAATGTCAATGTACCTCATTTGATGTCCCCTCATGCTTCATGGGGCTGCATCGAAGACCCAGAAGATTTTAAAAAATTTAGTATTTCTGGTGGACTGCTTCACTCCCTGCAGCCTCATACAACATAAACAAAACAGACACAATGAAATATAAGTAAAAGCCTTCACAGTGCATTATGTGGTGCTCCTTCTTTAGAGAGCAGTGAATAATAAATGAACAGCTTTTGCAGCTTATTTATTATTATTTATATATATGTGTATATATATATATATAAATCAAATCAAATCAGGTGTTTGTTAACCCCTTCGATGCTCATGACGGAACGGTTCCGTCATGAGCATCGGTTGAGCTGTGCTCATGACGGAACCGCTCCGTCATGAGCACAGCCCCCGGGGGAAGCGCTGGCGCTCCCCCCCTGGGGCATCGATCGTGCCCCCACAGAGGGGGATGGCAGCGGAAGAGTTTCCGCTGCCACCCGCGAGCCCCCCCACGCTTCCCCATGACGTCAGCGCGCACAGCGCGCGCCGGCGTCATCAGGAAGCGTTGGACGCGCTGGAATCCATTTCTTCCAGCGCGTCCAAGGGGGTAGAGGTAGGTTTTCTTGTCCGGTGGGGGCCGCAGCGGTGAAATTTGTAGTATTGAGGCATCGGGGGAGAGGAAAGAGTATTTCCTCTCCCCTGATGTCTCAATACAGGGCATTCCTGCTCCACGATCGCGCACAGCGTCGCGATCGTGGAGCAGGGATGCCCCACTAGACGCCAGGGATGTTTTTTTCTTTATTTGGGAAGCGACCCCTTGGGCAAGGGTAGCTTCCTAGGCGGCCAAATTATTTTGAAGACTTTTCTGCCCCCCCTGGGGGCAGATCGGTCATCTTTCTGACCGTTTCTGCCCCCAGGGGGGGCAGAAAAGCCCACTAGACACCAGGGATGACTTTTTCATAATTTAGGAGGCGACCCCTTGGGCAAGGGTCGCTTCCTAGGGGTGCCAATTTTTGTGAAGTCTTTTCTGCCCCCCCTGGGGGCAGATCGGTCGTCTTTCTGCCCGTTTCTGCCCCCAGGGGGGGCAGAAAAGCCCACTAGACACCAGGGATGTCTTTTATGTTATGTTGGAAGCGACCCCTTGGGCAAGGGTCGCTTCCTTCGGGGGCAAAATAATTCGAAGACTTTTCTGCCCCCCCTGGGGGCAGATCGGTCTTCTTTCTGCCCGTTTCTGCCCCCAGGGGGTGCAGAAAAGCCCACTAGACACCAGGGATGTCTTTTTAGTTATGTAGGAAGCGACCCCTTGGGCAAGGGTCGCTTCCTAGGGGTGCCACATTATTCGAAGACTTTTCTGCCCCCCCTGGGGGCAGATCGGTCCTCTTCCTGGCCGTGTCTACCCCCAGGGGGGGCAGAAAAGCCCACTAGTCACCAGGGAAGTCTTTCAGGAAGCGACCCCTTGGGCAAGGGTCGCTTCCTAGGCGGGCATAATAATTTGAAGACTTTTCTGCCCCCCCTGGGTGCAGATCGGTCGTCTTTCTGCCCGTTTCTGCTCCCAGGGGGGGGGCAGAAAAGCCCATTAGACACCAGGGATTTCTTTTTCTTTATGTAGGAAGCGACCCCTTGGGCAAGGGTCGCTTCCTTTGCGGCCTAATTATTTAGAAGACTTTTCTGCCCCCCCTGGGGGCAGATCAGTCGTCGTTCTGTCCGTTTCTGCTCCCAGGGGAGGGGGCAGAAAAGGCCACTAGAGACCAGGGATGTCTTCTTTTTCATTTAGGAAGCGACCCCTTGGCAAAAACTGTTTGCATTTGTGCTCGATGTGTATTTTCTTGTCTTGTGAGTAATTTGTTTTTTTTTCTTCTTTCTAGTTGGATATCGTTGGTATTTGCTGTGTCACTGCAAAGTAGGTTCTGGTGAGTGTAGCTGTCTCTTGTAATTGAATTCTATAGTTTTTGAGTACATTGATCATTGTGATAAAGGTACACATTTCGTTACTTACTTGGTTTGCACATTGTTGGTTGTTGTTGACTTGTTTGTGCAGTCTTCAATCTTAGTAAGTATAATGGCTAGCCGCAGGATGACTGCTCAGCAGGTTGTTGGTTTGCTGTTTGAGTCTTCCTCTGATATTGGTTCAGAGACTGACTCTGCATCTGAGGGAGAGGAGGCAGGGGACGATTCTGGCAGTGAGTTGTCTCTCCGTATGGAGTCATCGGATGATGAAGATACTCTTAGTACGGATGAAGTGCCTGTGTTAGAGGCGGAGACTGATGTGCCGATAGTGCGGCAAGAGGCATCTGTGCTGCAGCCTGGGGCTGCAAGGCTTCCCGTTGGTGTAGTGCGGCAAGAGGCATCTGGGCTGCAGGCTGGGGCTGCAAGGCTTCCCTTTGAAAGTGATGACCTCTGGGTTGCCCCTGGCATGGTGCAGCCGGCATTGCCAGAGTTTACTGGTGTTCCAGGGTCTAGAGTGAATACTGAAAACTTTTTGCCGGTCAATTTTTTTCAGTTGTTTATGGACGATGTGTTTTTTGCAGAGATTGTTGAGCAGACTAATTTGTATGCCGAACAGTTTTTGAGGGACAACAGTGCCAGTCTTAAGCCATACTCTAGAGCTGCCCGGTGGACTCCCACAAATGTTGAAGAGATGAAGAAGTTCTTGGGTTTAACTTTTTTGATGGGCTTGCTAAGGAAGCCATCAATGTCTTCATATTGGTCTAGCAGTCCCTTGATGGCAACGTCTATTTTTCCGGCAGTCATGACTCATGACAGTTGGTTTAGCGTTGCCACGAGATCACCCTCCCTGACTGTGACCGTCTTTTTAAGATTAGGCCTGTCCTTGATCACTTTGTTGATCGATTTTCTGAGATTTATGCCCCTGGGAAAGAAATTGCAGTGGATGAGTCTTTGGTGTTGTTCAAGGGCCGCTTGGTTTTTAGGCAATACATTCCTAGTAAGAGGGCACGCTATGGAATAAAGCTGTATATGCTGTGTGACAGTAGGACTGGATATGTCTCTAATTTCAGGGTGTACACCGGTAAGGAATCTAGGTTTAACCTCCCTGGTTGTCCGTCCACTTTTGGAGTGACTGAGAAAATTGTTTGGGAACTTGGAAGAGGATTTTTTAACAAAGGCCACCATTTATATGTAGATAACTTCTACACTGGTGTGCGGTTGTTCAGGGAATTGGCCAAAGTGGACACTCTTGCTTGTGGCACAATCCGCTCTAACCGTAAAGGTTTCCCGAAAGAACTTGTTTGTCAAAAGCTTGTGCGGGGACAGTGCAGTGCGTTGCGTTGCCAGGAGCTTCTTGCTGTGAAGTTTACAGACAGGAGAGATGTCTACATGCTGACTACCATCCATGATGAAAGCACTGCACCTGTGACTGTTTGGGGTCAGGTCGCTGAAGCGCGCAAACCTGTGTGCATTTTAGACTATAATAGGTACATGGGTGGTGTTGACAGAGTAGATCAGAGGTTGGAACCTTACACTGCTCTTCGTAAGGCCTACATTTGGTACAAGAAGTTGGCTATCCATCTTTTCCACTTAGCAATGTTTAATGCTTTTGTTGTGTTCCAAGATTCTTGCCCTGAGTCAAGGATGACTTTTGCTAAGTTTCAGGAGTCTGTAATAGGCAGCCTTGTTGTAGTGGAACAGGCAAGTGTTACTAGAGTTGGCGAAAAGGATTGCGGAAGGAGAGTCGTATGTACTGCCCCGACTGTCCTTCTCATCCTGCACTGTGTCTCTCTGCTTGTTTTAGAGCGTACCACACACGAAAGAATTTTTGGGAGGATTCTTGAGTGGTAAAGTGAACTGCCTGGGCTGTATTCTTTGGATAATTTGATTCTGTTTCAAGGTTGGTGTTAGTGCAATGTATTTAGTTGCTGATTTTCTGTTAGAAGATTTGTATCTATTTGCAATTTGTTTGTGTTTTTATTTTTTTCTAAAAAAAATCCTAAATGTGATGGCGGTGTGTGTAGGCTTGCGCTTGGCTGTTGGTGTGTGTGGACTGGCACTTGGTTGGTGGTGTGCGTGGAATGGTGCTTGGCTGGCGGTGTGCATGGACTGGCGGTGTGCGTTGACTGGTGCGTGGCTGGTGGTGTGCGTGGACTGGAGCTTGGCTGGCAGTGTGCGTGGAATGGTGCTTGGCAGGCGGTGTGCGTGGACTGGTACTTGGCTGGCGGTGTGCGTGGACTGGTGTTGTGTGTGGACTGGTGCTTGGCTGGTGGTGTCCGTGGACTGGAGCTTGGCTGGTGGTGTGCGTGTAGTGGAGCGTGGCTGGCGGTGTGCGTGGAATGGTGCTTGGCTGGCGGTGTGCATGGACTGGTACTTGGCTGGCGGTGTGCGTGGACTGGTGGTGTGTGCGGACTGGTGCTTGGCTGGTGGTGTCCGTGGACTGGCTCTTGGCTTGCGGTGTGCGTGGACTGGTGTTTGGCTAGCGGTGTGTGTGGACTGGTGCTCTGCTGGCTGTGTGTGAGTAGTGACTTTCTGCTGGTCACTACACACACTGCTAGCTGAGTGCCACTCCACGCAATCCATCAGCCTGTGTAGTTGCTGTGTCTGGATTGTGGGCGTGTGAAAGTGATGGGCCCTTGAATGGCGCTGTGTGCTGGTGTGAGTTTTGTTATGTGATGGGCCCGCGGCTGGCGGTGTGAATGGTTTTGTATGTCTCACACGTATGAAAGGTGTATGAATGGCCTGTAAAGAGGTTGGTGCCTTGTCGTGGCTTTACAGCTCACGAGCTGTGAGTCAATGGTTCAGTTTCTCGCCCTTTCAATTATTACCAGTGCATTTCATTTCTGTGAAATCACTTGCTAATACAATTGTATCTACTGAACCATCACTCACCCTCGTGCCAAATCCAACCAGTATGTGTGTGTGCTTGCGGATCAGATGGCTGTGCAGTAATATTTGTCTTTCTGAAGCAGGGTGTACCTTGTCCCTTTTTGGTGAATTTTGTAATGTGTTGCTTTTGTGCCTGGTGGTGCGAATGGTCTTGTTTGTATCACGTATGAAAGGTGTGTGAATGGCCTGTAAAGTGGTTGGTGCCTTGACGTGGCTTTACAGCTCACGAGCTGTGAGTCATTGGTTTGGTTTTTTGTGAATTTAATTATTGACAGTGCATTTCATTTTTGTGAAATCTCTTGTTAATAAAATTTAATACACTGAACCATGACTCGCACTCGTGCCAAATCCAACCAGTATGTGTGTGTGTTTGAGGAATAGATGGTTGTGCAGGAATCTTTGTCTTTAGTTTCTCTGAACTGTAGATATTGTCAAAAACCCATGGGAGTTCATGGTGATGTCTCTCTTGTGAATTCAAAAAAAATTTTTATCCCCAATGTCCTGCAAACCTCAAAATGTCTGCCACATTTTCTTTGCAATATTATTCCAAAATTCTCACGCTGTAGGAACAATAGTTAATCTGGTTTTGCAAGGGGGGTCACTTTGGTTTTTGGCCCGGTGCTCGGCGGCCATCTAGGGAAACCTACCAAACCCACGCATTTCTGAAAACTAGACACCCAGCAGCTTCCAGGGAGGTATGGCTTGCGTGGATCCCCCAACGTTTCCTTACCCAGAATCCCCTGCAAACCTCAATTTTTGCTGAAAAAATCACTTTTTTCACACATTTTGGGGTGGAAAGGAGTGGCATCACCGGGCTCACACAAATTTACCACCACCCAGCGTTCCCCCAGGTCTCCCGGTAAAAATGGTGCCTCACTTGTGTGGGAGGCCCAAGTACCCGCGGCAGGCAAGGGCCCAAAACGTAGTGAGGCGACATCAAAATGGCCTATCGCAAAACCACCTGGTTTTGCAAGGGGGGTCACTTTGGTTTTTGGCCCGGTGCTCGGTGGCCATCTAGGGAAACCTACCAAACCCACGCATTTCTGAAAACTAGACACCCGGCGGCTTCCAGGGAGGTATGGCTTGCGTGGATCCCCCAACGTTTCCTTACCCAGAATCCCCTGCAAACCTCAATTTTTGCTGAAAAAAGCACTTTTTTCACACATTTTGGGGTGGGAAAGTAGTGGCATCACCGGGCTCACACAAATTTACCACCACCCAGCGTTCCCCCAGGTCTCCCAATAAAAATGGTGCCTCACTTGTGTGGGAGGCCCAAGTACCCGCGGCAGGCAAGGGCCCAAAACGTAGTGAGGCGACATCAAAATGGCCTATCGCAAAACCACCTGGTTTTGCAAGGGGGGTCACTTTGGTTTTTTGCCGGTGCTCGGCGGCCATCTAGGGAAACCTACCAAACCCACGCATTTCTGAAAACTAGACACCCGGCGGCTTCCAGGGAAGTATGGCTTGCGTGGATCCCCCAACGTTTCCTTACCCAGAATCCCCTGCAAACCTCAATTTTTGCTGAAAAAATCACTTTTTTCACACATTTTGGGGTGGGAAAGTAGTGGCATCACCGGGCTCACACAAATTTACCACCACCCAGCATTCCCCCAGGTCTCCCGGTAAAAATGGTGCCTCACTTGTGTGGGAGGCCCAAGTACCCGCGGCAGGCAAGGGCCCAAAACGTAGTGAGGCGACATCAAAATGGCCTATCGCAAAACCACCTTGTTTTGCAAGGGGGGTCACTTTGGTTTTTGGCCCGGTGCTCGGCGGCCATCTAGGGAAACCTACCAAACCCACGCATTTCTGAAAACTAGACACCCAGCAGCTTCCAGGGAGGTATGGCTTGCGTGGATCCCCCAACGTTTCCTTACCCAGAATCCCCTGCAAACCTCAATTATTGCTGAAAAAATCACTTTTTTCACACATTTTGGGGTGGAAAGGAGTGGCATCACCAGGCTCACACAAATTTACCACCACCCAGCATTCCCCCAGGTCTCCCGGTAAAAATGGTGCCTCACTTGTGTGGGAGGCCCAAGTACCCGTGGCAGGCAAGGGCCCAAAACGTAGTGAGGCGACATCAAAATGGCCTATCGCAAAACCACCTGGTTTTGCAAGGGAGGTCACTTTGGTTTTTGGCCCGGTGCTCGGCGGCCATCGAGGGAAACCTACCAAACCCATGCATTTCTGAAAACTAGACACCCGGCGGCTTCCAGGGAGGTACGGCTTGCGTGGATCCCCCAACGTTTCCTTACCCAGAATCCCCTGCAAACCTCAATTTTTGCTGAAAAAATCACTTTTTTCACACATTTTGGGGTGGGAAAGTAGTGGCATCACCGGGCTCACACAAATTTACCACCACCCAGCGTTCCCCCAGGTCTTCCGGTAAAAATGGTGCCTCACTTGTGTGGGAGGCCCAAGTACCCGCGGCAGGCAAGGGCCCAAAACGTAGTGAGGCGACATCAACATTGCCTATCCCAAATGTCCCATCACTACGTTTTGGGCCCTTGCCTGCCGCGGGTACTTGGGCCTCTCACACAAGTGAGGCACCATTTTTACTGGGAGACCTGGGGGAATGCTGGGTGGTCGTAAATTTGTGTGAGCCTGGTGATGCCACTACTTCCCCACCCCAAAATGTGTGAAAAAAGTGATTTTTTCAGCAAAAATTGAGGTTTGCAGGGGATTCTGGGTAAGGAAACGTTGGGGGATCCACGCAAGCCATACCTCCCTGGAAGTCGCCGGGTTTCTAGTTTTCAGAAATGCGTGGGTTTGGTAGGTTTCCCTAGATGGCCGCCGAGCACCGGGCCAAAAACCAAAGTGACCCCCCTTGCAAAACCAGGTGGTTTTGCGATAGGCCATTTTGATGTCGCCTCACTACGTTTTGGGCCCTTGCCTGCCGCGGGTACTTGGGCCTCCCACACAAGTGAGGCACCATTTTTACCGGGAGACCTGGGGGAACGCTGGGTGGTGGTAAATTTGTGTGAGCCCGGTGATGCCACTACTTTCCCACCCCAAAATGTGTGAAAAAAGTGATTTTTTCAGCAAAAATTGAGGTTTGCAGGGGATTCTGGGTAAGGAAACGTTGGGGGATCCACGCAAGCCATACCTCCCTGGAAGCCGCCGGGTGTCTAGTTTTCAGAAATGCATGGGTTTGGTAGGTTTCCCTAGATGGCCGCCGAGCACCGGGCCAAAAACCAAAGTGACCCCCCTTGCAAAACTAGGTGGTTTTGCGATAGGCCATTTTGATGTCGCCTCACTACGTTTCGGGCCCTTGCCTGCCACGGGTACTTGGGCCTCCCACACAAGTGAGGCACCATTTTTACCGGGGGACCTGGGGGAACGCTGGGTGGTGGTAAATTTGTGTGAGCCCGGTGATGCCACTACTTTCCCACCCCAAAATGTGTGAAAAAAGTGATTTTTTCAGCAAAAATGTAGGTTTGCAGGGGATTCTGGGTAAGGAAACGTTGGGGGATCCACGCAAGCCATACCTCCCTGGAAGCCGCCGGGTGTCTAGTTTTCAGAAATGCGTGGGTTTGGTAGGTTTCCCTAGATGGCCACCGAGCACCGGGCCAAAAACCAAAGTGACCCCCCTTGCAAAACCAGGTGGTTTTGCGATAGGCCATTTTGATGTCGCCTCACTACGTTTTGGGCCCTTGCCTGCCGCAGGTACTTGGGCCTCCCACACAAGTGAGGCACCATTTTTACCGGGAGACCTGGGGGAACGCTGGGTGGTGGTAAATTTGTGTGAGCCCTGTGATGCCACTACTTTCCCACCCCAAAATGTGTGAAAAAAGTGATTTTTTCAGCAAAAATTGAGGTTTGCAGGGGATTCTGGGTAAGGAAACGTTGGGGGATCCACGCAAGCCATACCTCCCTGGAAGCTGCTGGGTGTCTAGTTTTCAGAAATGCGTGGGTTTGGTAGGTTTCCCTAGATGGCCGCCGAGCACCGGGCCAAAAACCAAAGTGACCCCCCTTGCAAAACCAGGTGGTTTTGCGATAGGCCATTTGGATGTCGCCTCACTACGTTTTGGGCCCTTGCCTGCCGCGGGTACTTGGGCCTCCCACACAAGTGAGGCACCATTTTTACCGGGAGACCTGGGGGAACTCTGGGTGGTGGTAAATTTGTGTGAGCCCGGTGATGCCACTACTTTCCCACCCCAAAATGTGTGAAAAAAGTGATTATTTCAGCAAAAATTGAGGTTTGCAGGGGATTCTGGGTAAGGAAACGTTGGGGGATCCACGCAAGCCATACCTCCCTGGAAGCCGCCGGGTGTCTAGTTTTCAGAAATGCGTGGGTTTGGTAGGTTTCCCTAGATGGCCGCCGAGCACCGGGCCAAAAACCAAAGTGACCCCCCCCTTGCAAAACCAGGTGGTTTTGCGATAGGCCATTTTGATGTCGCCTCACTACGTTTTGGGCCCTTGCCTGCCGCGGGTACTTGGGCCTCCCACACAAGTGAGGCACCATTTTTACTGGGAGAACTGGGGGAACGCTGGGTTGTGGTAAATTTGTGTGAGCCCGGTGATGCCACTACTTTCCCACCCCAAAATGTGTGAAAAAAGTGATTTTTTCAGCAAAAATTGAGGTTTGCAGGGGATTCTGGGTAAGGAAACGTTGGGGGATCCACGCAAGCCATACCTCCCTGGAAGCCGCCGGGTGTCTAGTTTTCAGAAATGCATGGGTTTGGTAGGTTTCCCTAGATGGCCACCGAGCACCGGGCCAAAAACCAAAGTGACCCCCCTTGCAAAACCAGGTGGTTTTGCGATAGGCCATTTTGATGTCGCCTCACTACGTTTTGGGCCCTTGCCTGCCGCGGGTACTTGGGCCTCCCACACAAGTGAGGCACTATTTTTACCGGGAGACCTGGGGGAACGCTGGGTGGTGGTAAATTTGTGTGAGCCCGGTGATGCCACTACTTTCCCACCCCAAAATGTGTGAAAAAAGTGCTTTTTTCAGCAAAAATTGAGGTTTGCAGGGGATTCTGGGTAAGGAAACGTTGGGGGATCCACGCAAGCCATACCTCCCTGGAAGCCGCCGGGTGTCTAGTTTTCAGAAATGCGTGGGTTTGGTAGGTTTCCCTAGATGGCCGCCGAGCACCGGGCCAAAAACCAAAGTGACCCCCCTTGAAAAACCAGGTGGTTTTGCAAAAGGCCATTTTGATGTCGCCTCACTACGTTTTGGGCCCTTGCCTGCCGCGGGTACTTGGGCCTCCCACACAAGTGAGGCACCATTTTTACCGGGAGACCTGGGGGAATGCTGGGTGGTGGTAAATTTGTGTGAGCCCGGTGATGCCACTACTTTCCCACCCCAAAATGTGTGAAAAAAGTGATTTTTTCAGCACAAATTGAGGTTTGCAGGGGATTCTGGGTAAGGAAACGTTGGGGGATCCACGCAAGCCATACCTCCCTGGAAGCCGCCGGGTGTCTAGTTTTCAGAAATGCGTGGGTTTGGTAGGTTTCCCTAGATGGCCGCAGAGCACCGGGCCAAAAACCAAAGTGACCCCCCTTGCAAAACCAGGTGGTTTGCGATAGGCCATTTTGATGTCGCCTCACTACGTTTTGGGCCCTTGCCTGCCACGGGTACTTGGGCCTCCCACACAAGTGAAGCACCATTTTTACCGGGAGACCTGGGGGAACGCTGGATGGTGGTAAATTTGTGTGAGCCCGGTGATGCCACTACTTTCCCACCCCAAAATGTGTGAAAAAAGTGATTTTTTCAGCAAAAATTGAGGTTTGCAGGGGATTCTGGGTAAGGAAACCTTGGGAGATCCACGCAAGCCATACCTCTCTGGAAGCCGCCGGGTGTCTAGTTTTCAGAAATGCGCGGGTTTGGTAGGTTTCCCTACATGGCCGCCGAGCACCGGGCCAAAAACCAAAGTGACCCCCCTTGCAAAACCAGGTGGTTTTGCGATAGGCCATTTTGATGTCGCCTCACTGCGTTTTGAGCCCTTGCCTGCTGCGGGTACTTGGGCCTCCCACACAAGTGAGGCACCATTTTTACCGGGAGACCTGGGGGAACGCTGGGTGGTGGTAAATTTGTGTGAGCCCGGTGATGCCACTACTTTCCCACCCCAAAATGTGTGAAAAAAGTGATTTTTTCAGCAAAAATTGAGGTTTGCAGGGGATTCTGGGTAAGGAAACGTTGGGGGATCCACGTAAGCCATACCTCCCTGGAAGCCGCCGGGTGTCTAGTTTTCATAAATGTCTGGGTTTGGTAGATTTCCCTAGGTGCCGGCAGGGCTAGAGTTCAAAAACTACAGCTAGTCACTTAGCCAAAAAAGGGTCATTTTTCAGTGCAAAATTGAGGTGCGACCACGTTGCATTTTGCGCCGTTTCCTGTCGCGGGCAGTAGGCCGACCCGCACAAGTGAGGTACCATTTTTACCGGGAGACCTGGGGGAACGCTGGGTGGTGGTAAATTTGTGTGAGCCCGGTGATGCCACTACTTTCCCACCCCAAAATGTGTGAAAAAAGTGATTTTTTCAGCAAAAATTGAGGTTTGCAGGGGATTCTGGGTAAGGAAACGTTGGGGGATCCATGCAAGCCATACCTCCCTGGAAGGCGCCGGGTGTCTAGTTTTCAGAAATGCGTGGGTTTGGTAGGTTTCCCTAGATGGCCGCCGAGCACCGGGCCAAAAACCAAAGTGACCCCCCTTGCAAAACCAGGTGGTTTTGCGATAGGCCATTTTGATGTCGCCTCACTACGTTTTGGGCCCTTGCCTGCCGCGGGTACTTGGGCCTCCCACACAAGTGAGGCACCATTTTTACCGGGAGACCTGGGGGAACTCTGGGTGGTGGTAAATTTGTGTGAGCCCGGTGATGCCACTACTTTCCCACCCCAAAATGTGTGAAAAAAGTGATTATTTCAGCAATAATTGAGGTTTGCAGGGGATTCTGGGTAAGGAAACGTTGGGGGATCCACGCAAGCCATACCTCCCTGGAAGCCGCCGGGTGTCTAGTTTTCAGAAATGCGTGGGTTTGGTAGGTTTCCCTAGATGGCCGCCGAGCACCGGGCCAAAAACCAAAGTGACCCCCCTTGCAAAACCAGGTGGTTTTGCGATAGGCCATTTTGATGTCGCCTCACTACGTTTTGGGCCCTTGCCTGCCACGGGTACTTGGGCCTCCCACACAAGTGAGGCACCATTTTTACTGGGAGAACTGGGGGAACGCTGGGTTGTGGTAAATTTGTGTGAGCCCGGTGATGCCACTACTTTCCCACCCCAAAATGTGTGAAAAAAGTGATTTTTTCAGCAAAAATTGAGGTTTGCAGGGGATTCTGGGTAAGGAAACGTTGGGGGATCCACGCAAGCCATACCTCCCTGGAAGCCGCCGGGTGTCTAGTTTTCAGAAATGCGTGGGTTTGGTAGGTTTCCCTAGATGGCCACCGAGCACCGGGCCAAAAACCAAAGTGACCCCCCTTGCAAAACCAGGTGGTTTTGCGATAGGCCATTTTGATGTCACCTCACTACGTTTTGGGCCCTTGCCTGCCGCGGGTACTTGGGCCTCCCACACAAGTGAGGCACTATTTTTACCAGGAGACCTGGGGGAACGCTGGGTGGTGGTAAATTTGTGTGAGCCCGGTGATGCCACTACTTTCCCACCCCAAAATGTGTGAAAAAAGTGCTTTTTTCAGCAAAAATTGATGTTTGCAGGGGATTCTGGGTAAGGAAACGTTGGGGGATCCACGCAAGCCATACCTCCCTGGAAGCCGCCGGGTGTCTAGTTTTCAGAAATGCGTGGGTTTGGTAGGTTTCCCTAGATGGCCGCCGAGCACCGGGCCAAAAACCAAAGTGACCCCCCTTGAAAAACCAGGTGGTTTTGCAAAAGGCCATTTTGATGTCGCCTCACTACGTTTTGGGCCCTTGCCTGCCGCGGGTACTTGGGCCTCCCTCACAAGTGAGGCACCATTTTTACTGGGAGACCTGGGGGAATGCTGGGTGGTGGTAAATTTGTGTGAGCCCGGTGATGCCACTACTTTCCCACCCCAAAATGTGTGAAAAAAGTGATTTTTTCAGCAAAAATTGAGGTTTGCAGGGGATTCTGGGTAAGGAAACGTTGGGGGATCCACGCAAGCCATACCTCCCTGGAAGCCGCCGGGTGTCTAGTTTTCAGAAATGCGTGGGTTTGGTAGGTTTCCCTAGATGGCCGCAGAGCACCGGGCCAAAAACCAAAGTGACCCCCCTTGCAAAACCAGGTGGTTTTGCGATAGGCCATTTTGATGTCGCCTCACTACGTTTTGGGCCCTTGCCTGCCGCGGGTACTTGGGCCTCCCACACAAGTGAAGCACCATTTTTACCGGGAGACCTGGGGGAACGCTGGGTGGTGGTAAATTTGTGTGAGCCCGGTGATGCCACTACTTTCCCACCCCAAAATGTGTGAAAAAAGTGCTTTTTTCAGCAAAAATTGAGGTTTGCAGGGGATTCTGGGTAAGGAAACGTTGGGAGATCCACGCAAGCCATACCTCTCTGGAAGCCGCCGGGTGTCTAGTTTTCAGAAATGCGTGGGTTTGGTAGGTTTCCCTACATGGCCGCCGAGCACCGGGCCAAAAACCAAAGTGACCCCCCTTGCAAAACCAGGTGGTTTTGCGATAGGCCATTTTGATGTCGCCTCACTGCGTTTTGAGCCCTTGCCTGCTGCGGGTACTTGGGCCTCCCACACAAGTGAGGCACCATTTTTACCGGGAGACCTGGGGGAACGCTGGGTGGTGGTAAATTTGTGTGAGCCCGGTGATGCCACTACTTTCCCACCCCAAAATGTGTGAAAAAAGTGATTTTTTCAGCAAAAATTGAGGTTTGCAGGGAATTCTGGGTAAGGAAACGTTGGGGGATCCACGTAAGCCATACCTCCCTGGAAGCCGCCGGGTGTCTAGTTTTCATAAATGTCTGGGTTTGGTAGATTTCCCTAGGTGCCGGCAGGGCTAGAGTTCAAAAGCTACAGCTAGTCACTTAGCCAAAAAAGGGTAATTTTTCACTGCAAAATTGAGGTGTGACCACGTTGCATTTTGCGCCGTTTCCTGTCGTGGGCAGTAGGCCGACCCGCACAAGTGAGGTACCATTTTTCTCGTAGGACTTTGGGTACCGCGGGGTGGGTGGAAATTTGTGGATCCACGCAGATTCCAGAACTTTCCATCCCAGAAATGTGGCGAAAATTTGTTTTTTTTTGTCATTTTTTTACGTTTGCAAGGGATTCTGGGTAACAGACCATGGAGGGAGGCAGTCAAGTCACCCGATCCTGGATTTCCCTGGGTGTCTAGTTTTCAAAAATGTATAGGTTTGCTAGGTTTCCCTAGGTGCCGGCTGGGATAGGGTTCAAAAACTACAGCTAGTCACTTTGCCAAAAAAGGGTCATTTTTCACTGCAAAATTGAGGTGTGACCACGTTGCGTTTTGCGCCGTTTCCTGTCGCGGGCACTAGGCCGACTCGCACAAGTGAGGTACCATTTTTCTCGTAGGACTTTGGGGAACGCGGGGTGGGTGGAAATTTGTGGATCCACGCAGATTCCAGAATTTTCCATTCCAGAAATGTGGGGAAAATGTGTTTTTTTTGTCATTTTTTTACGTTTGCAAGGGATTCTGGGTAACAGACCATGGTGGGAGGCAGTCAAGTCACCCCATCCTGGATTCCCCTGGGTGTCTAGTTTTCAAAAATGTATAGGTTTTCTAGGTTTCCCTAGGTGCCGGCTGGGCTAGGGTTCAAAAACTACAGCTAGTCACTTAGCCAATAAAGGGTCATTTTTCACTGCAAAATTGAGGTGTGACCACGTTGCGTTTTGCGCCGTTTCCTGTCGCGGGCACTAGGTCGACCCGCACAAGTGAGGTACCATTTTTCTCGTAGGACTTTGGGGAACGCGGGGTGGGTGGAAATTTGTGGATCCACGCAGATTCCAGAACTTTCCATCCCAGAAATGTGGGGAAAATTTTTTTTTTTTTCATTTTTTTACGTTTGCAAGGGATTCTGGGTAACAGACCATGGTGGGAGGCAGTCAAGTCACCCCATCCTGGATTCCCCTGGGTGTCTAGTTTTCAAAAATGTATAGGTTTGCTAGGTTTCCCTAGGTGCCGGCTGGGATAGGGTTCAAAAACTACAGCTAGTCACTTTGCCAAAAAAGGGTCATTTTCCACTGCAAAATTGAGGTGTGACCACGTTGCGTTTTTTTCGCCGTTTCCTGTCGCGGGCACTAGGCCGACCCGCACAAGTGAGGTACCATTTTTATCGTAGGACTTTGGGGAACGCGGGGGGGGTTGAAATTTGTGGATCCACGCACATTCCAGAACTTTCCATCCCAGAAATGTGGGGAAAATGTGTTTTTTTTGTCATTTTTTTACGTTTGCAAGGGATTCTGGGTAACAGACCATGGTGGGAGGCAGTCAAGTCACCCCATCCTGGATTCCCCTGGGTGTCTAGTTTTCAAAAATGTATAGGTTTGCTAAGTTTCCCTAAGTGCCGGCAGGGCTAGGGTTCAAAAACTACAGCTAGTCACTTTGCCAAAAAAGGGTCATTTTTCACTGCAAAATTGAGGTGTGACCATGTTGCGTTTTGCGCCGTTTCCTGTCGAGGGCACTAGGCCGACACGCACAAGTGAGGTACCATTTTTCTCGTAGGACTTTGGGGAACGCGGGGTGGGTGGAAATTTGTGGATCCACGCAGATTCCAGAACTTTCCATCCCAGAAATGTGGGGAAAATGTGTTTTTTTTTACATTTTTTTACGTTTGCAAGGGATTCTGGGTAACAGACCATGGTGGGAGGCAGTCAAGTCACCCCATCCTGGATTCCCCTCGGTGTCTAGTTTTCAAAAATGTATAGGTTTGCTAGGTTTCCCTAGGTGCCGGCTGGGATAGGGTTCAAAAACTACAGCTAGTCACTTTGCCAAAAAAGGGTCATTTTTCACTGCAAAATTGAGGTGTGACCACGTTGCGTTTTGTGCCGTTTCCTGTCGCGGGCACTAGGCCGACCTGCACAAGTGAGGTACCATTTTTCTCGTAGGACTTTGGGGAACGCGGGGGGGATGGAAATTTGTGGATCCACGCACATTCCAGAACTTTCCATCCCAGAAATGTGGGGAAAATGTGTTTTTTTGTCATTTTTTTACGTTTGCAAGGGATTCTGGGTAACAGACCATGGTGGGAGGCTGTCAAGTCACCCCATCCTGGATTCCCCTGGGTGTCTAGTTTTCAAAAATGTATAGGTTTGCTAGGTTTCCCTAAGTGCCGGCAGGGCTAGGGTTAAAAAACTACAGCTAGTCACTTTGCCAAAAAAGGGTCATTTTTCACTGCAAAATTGAGGTGTGACCACGTTGCGTTTTGTGCCGTTTCCTGTCGCGGGCACTAGGCCGACCCGCACACGTGAGGTACCATTTTTCTCGTAGGACTTTGGGGAACGCGGGGTGGGTGGAAATTTGTGGATCCACGCAGATTCCAGAACTTTCCATCCCAGAAATGTGGGGAAAATGTGTTTTTTTTGTCATTTTTTTGCGTTTGCAAGGGATTCTGGGTAACAGACCATGGTGGGAGGCAGTCAAGTCACTCCATCCTGGATTCCCCTGGGTGTCTAGTTTTCAAAAATGTATAGGTTTGCTAGGTTTCCCTAAGTGCCGGCAGGGCTAGGGTTAAAAAACTACAGCTAGTCACTTAGCCAAAAAAGGGTCATTTTTCACTGCAAAATTGAGGTGTGACCACGTTGCGTTTTGCGCCGTTTCCTGTCGCGGGCACTAGGCCGACCCGCACACGTGAGGTACCATTTTTCTCGTAGGACTTTGGGGAACGCGGGGTGGTTGGAAATTTGTGGATCCACGCAGATTCCAGAACTTTCCATCCCAGAAATGTGGGGAATATTTGGGTTTTTTTGTCATTTTTTTACGTTTGCAAGGGATTCTGGGTAACAGACCATGGTGGGAGGCAGTCAAGTCACCCCATCCTGGATTCCCCTGGGTGTCTAGTTTTCAAAAATGTATAGGTTTGCTAGGTTTCCCTAAGTGCCGGCAGGGCTAGGGTTAAAAAACTACAGCTAGTCACTTTGCCAAAAAAGGGTCATTTTTCACTGCAAAATTGAGGTGTGACCACGTTGCGTTTTGCGCCGTTTCCTGTCGCGGGCACTAGGCCGACCCGCACAAGTGAGGTACCATTTTTCTCGTAGGACTTTGGGGAACGCGGGGTGGGTGGAAATTTGTGGATCCACGCAGATTCCAGAACTTTCCATCCCAGAAATGTGGGGAAAATGTGTTTTTTTTGTCATTTTTTTACGTTTGCAAGGGATTCTGGGTAACAGACCATGGTGGGAGGCAGTCAAGTGACCCCATCCTGGATTCCCCTGGGTTTCTAGTTTTCAAAAATGTATAGGTTTGCTAGGTTTCCCTAGGTTCTGGCAGGGCTAGGGTTCAAAAACTACAGCTAGTCACTTTGCCAAAAAGGGGTCATTTTTCACTGCAAAATTGAGGTGTGACCACGTTGCGTTTTGCGCCGTTTCCTGTCGCGGGCACTAGGCCGACCCGCACAAGTGAGGTACCATTTTTCTCGTAGGACTTTGGGGAACGCGGGGTGGGTGGAAATTTGTGGATCCACGCAGATTCCAGAATTTTCCATTCCAGAAATGTGGGGAAAATGTGTTTTTTTTGTCATTTTTTTACGTTTGCAAGGGATTCTGGGTAACAGACCATGGTGGGAGGCAGTCAAGTCACCCCATCCTGGATTCCCCTGGGTGTCTAGTTTTCAAAAATGTATAGGTTTTCTAGGTTTCCCTAGGTGCCGGCTGGGCTAGGGTTCAAAAACTACAGCTAGTCACTTAGCCAATAAAGGGTCATTTTTCACTGCAAAATTGAGGTGTGACCACGTTGCGTTTTGCGCCGTTTCCTGTCGCGGGCACTAGGTCGACCCGCACAAGTGAGGTACCATTTTTCTCGTAGGACTTTGGGGAACGCGGGGTGGGTGGAAATTTGTGGATCCACGCAGATTCCAGAACTTTCCATCCCAGAAATGTGGGGAAAATTTTTTTTTTTGTCATTTTTTTACGTTTGCAAGGGATTCTGGGTAACAGACCATGGTGGGAGGCAGTCAAGTCACCCCATCCTGGATTCCCCTGGGTGTCTAGTTTTCAAAAATGTATAGGTTTGCTAGGTTTCCCTAGGTGCCGGCTGGGATAGGGTTCAAAAACTACAGCTAGTCACTTTGCCAAAAAAGGGTCATTTTCCACTGCAAAATTGAGGTGTGACCACGTTGCGTTTTTTTCGCCGTTTCCTGTCGCGGGCACTAGGCCGACCCGCACAAGTGAGGTACCATTTTTATCGTAGGACTTTGGGGAACGCGGGGGGGGGTTGAAATTTGTGGATCCACGCACATTCCAGAACTTTCCATCCCAGAAATGTGGGGAAAATGTGTTTTTTTTGTCATTTTTTTACGTTTGCAAGGGATTCTGGGTAACAGACCATGGTGGGAGGCAGTCAAGTCACCCCATCCTGGATTCCCCTGGGTGTCTAGTTTTCAAAAATGTATAGGTTTGCTAAGTTTCCCTAAGTGCCGGCAGGGCTAGGGTTCAAAAACTACAGCTAGTCACTTTGCCAAAAAAGGGTCATTTTTCACTGCAAAATTGAGGTGTGACCATGTTGCGTTTTGCGCCGTTTCCTGTCGAGGGCACTAGGCCGACACGCACAAGTGAGGTACCATTTTTCTCGTAGGACTTTGGGGAACGCGGGGTGGGTGGAAATTTGTGGATCCACGCAGATTCCAGAACTTTCCATCCCAGAAATGTGGGGAAAATGTGTTTTTTTTTACATTTTTTTACGTTTGCAAGGGATTCTGGGTAACAGACCATGGTGGGAGGCAGTCAAGTCACCCCATCCTGGATTCCCCTCGGTGTCTAGTTTTCAAAAATGTATAGGTTTGCTAGGTTTCCCTAGGTGCCGGCTGGGATAGGGTTCAAAAACTACAGCTAGTCACTTTGCCAAAAAAGGGTCATTTTTCACTGCAAAATTGAGGTGTGACCACGTTGCGTTTTGTGCCGTTTCCTGTCGCGGGCACTAGGCCGACCTGCACAAGTGAGGTACCATTTTTCTCGTAGGACTTTGGGGAACGCGGGGGGGATGGAAATTTGTGGATCCACGCACATTCCAGAACTTTCCATCCCAGAAATGTGGGGAAAATGTGTTTTTTTGTCATTTTTTTACGTTTGCAAGGGATTCTGGGTAACAGACCATGGTGGGAGGCTGTCAAGTCACCCCATCCTGGATTCCCCTGGGTGTCTAGTTTTCAAAAATGTATAGGTTTGCTAGGTTTCCCTAAGTGCCGGCAGGGCTAGGGTTAAAAAACTACAGCTAGTCACTTTGCCAAAAAAGGGTCATTTTTCACTGCAAAATTGAGGTGTGACCACGTTGCGTTTTGTGCCGTTTCCTGTCGCGGGCACTAGGCCGACCCGCACACGTGAGGTACCATTTTTCTCGTAGGACTTTGGGGAACGCGGGGTGGGTGGAAATTTGTGGATCCACGCAGATTCCAGAACTTTCCATCCCAGAAATGTGGGGAAAATGTGTTTTTTTTGTCATTTTTTTGCGTTTGCAAGGGATTCTGGGTAACAGACCATGGTGGGAGGCAGTCAAGTCACTCCATCCTGGATTCCCCTGGGTGTCTAGTTTTCAAAAATGTATAGGTTTGCTAGGTTTCCCTAAGTGCCGGCAGGGCTAGGGTTAAAAAACTACAGCTAGTCACTTAGCCAAAAAAGGGTCATTTTTCACTGCAAAATTGAGGTGTGACCACGTTGCGTTTTGCGCCGTTTCCTGTCGCGGGCACTAGGCCGACCCGCACACGTGAGGTACCATTTTTCTCGTAGGACTTTGGGGAACGCGGGGTGGTTGGAAATTTGTGGATCCACGCAGATTCCAGAACTTTCCATCCCAGAAATGTGGGGAATATTTGGTTTTTTTTGTCATTTTTTTACGTTTGCAAGGGATTCTGGGTAACAGACCATGGTGGGAGGCAGTCAAGTCACCCCATCCTGGATTCCCCTGGGTGTCTAGTTTTCAAAAATGTATAGGTTTGCTAGGTTTCCCTAAGTGCCGGCAGGGCTAGGGTTCAAAAACTACAGCTAGTCACTTTGTCAAAAAAGGGTCATTTTTCACTGCAAAATTGAGGTGTGACCACGTTGCGTTTTGCGCCGTTTCCTGTCGCGGGCACTAGGCCGACCCGCACAAGTGAGGTACCATTTTTCTCGTAGGACTTTGGGGAACGCGGGGTGGGTGGAAATTTGTGGATCCACGCAGATTCCAGAACTTTCCATCCCAGAAATGTGGGGAAAATGTGTTTTTTTTGTCATTTTTTTACGTTTGCAAGGGATTCTGGGTAACAGACCATGGTGGGAGGCAGTCAAGTGACCCCATCCTGGATTCCCCTGGGTTTCTAGTTTTCAAAAATGTATAGGTTTGCTAGGTTTCCCTAGGTTCTGGCAGGGCTAGGGTTCAAAAACTACAGCTAGTCACTTTGCCAAAAAGGGGTCATTTTTCACTGCAAAATTGAGGTGTGACCACGTTGCGTTTTGCGCCGTTTCCTGTCGCGGGCACTAGGCCGACCCGCACAAGTGAGGTACCATTTTTCTCGTAGGACTTTGGGGAACGCGGGGTGGGTGGAAATTTGTGGATCCACGCAGATTCCAGACCTTTCCATCCCAGAAATGTGGGGAAAATATGTTTTTTTTGTCATTTTTTTACGTTTGCAAGGGATTCTGGGTAACAGACCATGGTGGGAGGCAGTCAAGTCACCCCATCCTGGATTCCCCTGGGTGTCTAGTTTTCAAAAATGTATAGGTTTGCTAGGTTTCCCTAGGTGCCGGCAGGGCTAGGGTTCAAAAACTACAGCTAGACTCTTCGCAAAAAAAGTGTAAATTTTCAGTGTGAAAATGTGGTGTGTTCAGCTTAGGTTTTGAGCCCCTTCCTGTCGTGGGCACTATGCCTACCCACACAAGTGAGGTACCATTTTTATCGGGAGACTTAGGGTAGTTCAGATTTGTAAAGCAACTGTTATTACCTATTGATTTTGGATGCATTTCTCCCTTCCAAATGAAAGACATTGTGTAAAAAAAAAGTCATTTTGAAAAATGACCAATAATTGTCATGCAAGTATGAGTATTCCCAATTTCGAAAATTTGCAAATATGCACTGTTTCTAAACTCTGTAGTTTGTTCCCATTTCAGAAATACATAGGTGTCTTTCATACCGATTTTTCCATGTATACATTTTCCCACAATAATTGCTATAGACCCGGAACAAAAAAAAACATTATGAAATGCTGCTTAGTTTTTTACTCTGGGTTCGTTGGGCTCTTGGTGAACGTACAAGTCCTATATATCCCCATAACCAGGAAGGTCCAGTGGATGTAACGGTACATTGCTTTCTAAGAGATGTGATAATTAGAAGAAGTTACAGGTGAAAACGATGACTCAAAAGGCTGCTTTTTTCAACTAATTTTTAATTTTTCCTATATTTAACTGTTAGTTTCTATAAAGAAACCTTGATGGATCTACACAAATGACCCCTTGCTGAATTCAGAATTTTGTCTACTTTTCAAAAATGTATAGCTTTCCAGGGTCCATTATTGTTTTTGTACCCATTTCTACCATTAACTGGAAGGAGGTTGAAAGCACAAAAAATAGCAAAAAGAGGGTATGTCCCAGAAAAATGCCAAAACTGTGTAAAAAATGTTGGTTTTCTGACAAAATTCTGTCATTCCCTAAAAGCTGGAGAAATGGTGACTTCAGCCCCACAAACCCTTTTTTGATACCATTTGCAGAGAAAAACCCAGAAGCTTTCATTTGCAGCCCGTTTTTCCCATTTTTTCCAAAAAAAACAAAATTTTGCTGTATTTTGACTAATTTCTGGGAACCCTCTAGGAGAATCCACAAACCCTGGGTACCTTTAGAATCCCCATGATGTTGGAAGAAAAGGACGCAAATTTGGCGTGGATACCTAATGTGGTCAAAAAGTTACAGGGGCCTAAGCGCGCACTACCCCAAATAGCCCAAAAAAGGCTTAGCACAGGAGGGGAAAAGGCCTAGCAGCGAAGGGGTTAAGCGCGACTACTCACCCGTAAGGGTCTCAAGGCGCTGGAGGGTGTGGGGGGGTTCGCAGGTTCCAGTCCATCAAGGAGGGGGTCTGTCGAAGGGCCAGGTTTTGAGGTTTCTTGCGAGGATGGGGAGCGATGTTATCTGTCTGAGGTGGAGCGGAAGATCGTTCCAGGCTCTGGCCGCGCAGAAGGAGAAGGAGCGGCCTCCCGATCTGGTCTTTTCGGTGTGGGGGACCACGGCGTAGGAGAGCTGGGCTGATCGTAGGGTCCTTTGGGGTGCATATAATTTGAGTCGGCTATTCAGGTATGCTGGTCCGGTGTCGTGAAGGGCCTTGTGAGCGTGGGTTAGCATCTTGAAGGTGACTCTAGCTTCGATGGGGAGCCAGTGGAGTGTGCGCAGGTGCTGGGAGATGTGGCAGTGTCTTGGCAGGTTGAGGACCAGTCTTGCGGCGGCGATTTGGATGTCCTGTAGCTTGCGGGTGAGGTTGTTGTTTATTCCGGAATTGAGTGCGTTGCCGTAGTCAAGCCTGCTGGTGACCAGGGCATGAGTGATGGTCTTTCTGTGTTCGAGGGGGATCCATTTGAAGGTCTTACGTAGGAGGCGCAGGGTGTGGAAGCAGGAGGACGAGATGGAGTTGATCTGGCGGTCCATTTTGAGCTCTGAGTCCTGGATGATACCCAGGTTGCGTGAGTGGTCCGTGGGGGTGGGCGGGCTTCCGAGGACGGGGGGCCACCAGGTGTTGTTCCAGGCATCTGGGTTTGGGCCCATGATGAGTACTTCCGTTTTGTTGGTGTTTAGTTGTAGGCAGCTGTTTTTCATCCATTTGGCGACGGCTTCCATGCCTTCTCGAAAGTTGTGTCTGGCGGTGTTGGGTTCGCTGGATAGAATGAATTGGGTGTCGTATGCGTATGACACAATGTTGAGTCCGTAGGTTCTGACGATTGGGGCGAGCAGAGCCATGTAGATGTTGAAGAGCGTAGGGCTGAGGGAGGACCCCTAGGGGTCTCCGCAGGTGGTAGGTGAAGTGTCTGAGAGGAAAGGGGGAGTCTGACCCGCTGCATTCTGCCGGAGAAGAAGGAGCGGATCCAGTCGAGGGTCTTGTCTTGGAACCCTGCATCATGGAGTCTGCGTATTAGGGTGCAGTGAGAGACTGTGTCGAACGCCGCTGAGAGGTCGAGGAGGATGAGGGCTGCTGTTTCTCCTTTGTCCAGTAAGGTATGGATGTCGTCTGTTGCGGCGAGGAGGGCGGTTTCCGTACTGTGGTTTTTTCTGAAGCCGGATTGGGAGGAGTCAAGGATGTTGTGCTCTTTGATGAATGTGGCGAGTTGGCTGATGATGGCTTTCTCAATGACTTTCGTTGGGAACAGGAGCAGGGAGATGGGTCTGAGTTTTTGAGGTCGGTGGGGTCCGCCGAGGGTTTCTTCAGGAGGGGGTTGATCTCAGCGTATTTCCAGTCGTCAGGGAACGAGGCGGTTGCCAGGGAGCGGTTGATCGTGTGGCAGAGCATGGGTACGATGGTGTTGGCAGCTCTGTTGAAAATGTGGTGGGGGCAGGGGTCCGTGGGGGCCCCGGAGTGGATTGACTTCATCGTCTTCAGTGTGTCTTCGGTAGTGAGGGCTGTCCAGTTGTCGATCGCTGGCTTCAGGGTGTCGGGGTGGTTGGTGAGGGTTCAGTGTGTTGGTTGTCTTCGTCGAAGTTGCCGTAGATGCTCTTGATATAAACCCATACCTATTCTTTTAAAGATGTGGGCTGCTGGTGGTTACCCAAGGCCCCTGCGGCCCCTGTCAACTTCCCTGGTGGAAGCCTGCAAATTAGTTATTGGTGGGAGCCCTGGTGCCCACCCAAGCCACCCACAATGTGTCCTAGTCCACAATGTGTTTCCCTCACAATATAAAATATAATAGCTCTGTGAGATGGGGTTCCAGGGTCCTAAGGAGGGCTTGGATAGGATGACCACACCTCTCCATCCCCTAAAAATAAACAAAGCACCAGCCCCCTGGCACTTACCCACCCTAGGGCTCAATAATTTGAAAAACAAATTGTGGATGGCATTTTTTAATTCGTTTACTGTGATATCACAGGAGAACCTGCATTAAAAATTGTGGGAAAAGTAGTGGGACCCAGATACGTATGTCAACTTTATAGAGCTCAGTTGTCTTAATGCCTTTCTCGGCTTTTGCAGAGCATTTGCTGCTTCCACAACTGCCTGGGTATAAGCATAGATAGACCAACTTCTTGCAACTTCAGATCTATAGGCAACACTAATGTTTCTCGATTCACATCCCCCTTAAATCATTTAAACTCATAGGACCTGATACATAAACTGCATTTTGTAGTGCGCAAAGTAGTACTGCAGTAGTAATATTTAAGGACTACAAAATGAAATCCACAAACCTACAAGTGTAAACCTCCTGTTCCACCTCTCCTACCTTTTCTATGGGTAGATCCTCACACATGTACATTTCCTGTTTAGTAGTATATCTGGGAGGGACCACCGGTAGTGGCAGAAAAATCAAGAACGGTTATGACTAAATGGGAAGGTTTAAGGATGAGTTAGGAGGCCTTTAGGGAGGGTTAAGGAAGGGTTTAGGAAGAGACAGACACCCATGCACAACAGAGTAAGTCCAATGATATTCACAAACTGTACATCTAAAGTTATTACAGCCCAAAAGGACCCACAACAGTGGTAAATGTACTCCATCTCAGATCCAATGCATCAGCCCACTCACTGGACTGGCAGGTTCAGAGTAAGACACAAAACATTTGCTGTGATCTCTTTAAGGGCCCACATTTGCCCGAGCTCAGCAAATGTACTGCTGGCCAACATAACATAGACAATTTTCTTTTCTGTTTTTGGACCTACTGCATAATGGTGCATGTAGTGCCCTTTGATACACTCTTAGTCTTAGATTCACTAGTGGACCTGCCAACCCTATCTAGGAGTTGCACATTTTTCTCATGTGAATTCCATTAAACCCCTGATAAATTTTCTGTCACCCAGTCCCAGTTCCTCCCGTTGCTGTTGCAACAGATCATCGTTATGCAGGGGCTGTATGTTGACGGCTTCTGTTATCCACCAGAGACCACTAAAATATCAGCAAGAAGTCCCTCCTCTGACATACATAACAAAATTTTAGAAGAAGAAAATGGGGGATTAAAAAAAAAAATTGTTGGGAGAATGTATTTCTCCCTTTGACTTCTGTTGACGCAGAGGCAATTTCAGGTGGAAGGCAGCCAAAATAAGGCAATTTTTTTCTTCAAACATCGGGAGTATCCCCCCTGAATCGAGTCTATTGGCATCCACGCTCTAAAGTGTGGCCTCAATACCACAGATAGAAAACCTCCACACTTCCAAAATCAAGTTAGCTGAATACGGAGGTAGCCAAGTTACAAGGTTCACAGGGATTAAAACGTATTCTTTCTAGGAACTGAACTGACATATCATCAGAAATACTTTACTAAAGTGTTAGAAGTTCATAGTTAAAAGCGTGTCTGAGACAGCCAATCAGGGGGTGTTTTATTTTCTATCCACTCTTTGATTCGTTTTTCATGAGCCCATGTATTGTTTCAATAGGATTTAATACAAATGTGTCTCTACATCTGGTATAGAAATGTGAGATAAATTAAACCAGTAAATGTCTATTAAATGCATGGCCTCAGCAGATATTAGCTAATTATGTTTTAAGCGTAGAACCCTTACAGAAACTGTCATGTGGTTTGTGATTCAAAAATCACTCTGCGCTGAATGATCTAACCAGAGCCTCACCACGCCACATTAACACTTCCTAATAAAAACATAACAGCACTCCACAGAATTAAGAATGAAATGTCATTGAAATACAACAGTCAAAAACTCATTACACGTTTACAAGGCGCGAACTAGGCGATTTCTGCAGTTTAGACGCTGTTCTTGATTTAGGCTTCTGGCACGGGACGCGCGTGCGTCACGGAAACGCGGTGAGGTCATGCCATGTGTATTTCTTCCTGACCACAACAGATCTTCCGGCTTCAGACAAACATGGATTAAAGGCATTCCTTCAACGTGCGGTAATGCTGTGAACCTACAGTATATTCATGACAGACGGCCAACTCATGGTGTTGTAATGCGGTTTTGTTTTGGGTGCTTGGGAGCGATCCAGCACTCAGGAAGACCCTTGATTAGTGTAAATGCGATAATGGTGAAAGTACAGGTTTTGCTGCTATGTAAACAGCGCCAGCGGTTCTACGAAAGAATGCGATAATGGGCTGGGGGCTTACAGCTGGCTATACAGATGCAGTAGAAAGGAATTGTGTGAGAAAGATTTCTGGTTGAATTTGGATGAAATACTACTGCACATTTCCTGAAAGATGGCGTGCACATCCATTTTCTTAGCATGTGGCCTTTTTATCGCTTTAAAAGTATATTTATCTCTCTGGAATATGTGTCCTGCAAGTCTTGAAAACTGACAAATAAAAAGCACGTATGATGAGTAACAGTTGAGTAATTTGTCTGCACATAATCTACTAATATACTAGGGTTTTAGTTCCCTTCTTTACTATTCTAGCAGTGAGTTACACACAAAGGATACATTGATTATTTCCATACACGTATTTCCCACTTGAGGCTAGACATATAGGGGCAGATTTACAAACCCCTTGTGACACTTTAGTGCAGCCGTTGCGTAACTTTTTGTGATACAGCAGCGGCGTAAGCAATGCGCCATGCTGTGGCCAATTTCTAGGGAGATGTGTCACCTTGTAAAGCCCTATGCCACATTATACCTGTGTCAGGTATAATGTATGCAGGGTGGGCGTTCCCACACAATAAGCCATGTAGAACTGATGCAGTGAAATTTACATTTCACTGCGTCACTCTATGTCTTCACTGTGGCAAAATCCCTACACCTGTTCAGAGCAGGTGTAAAGAATTACCCAGGGTTTTTTCAAGGGGACTCACCTATCTGTTGTGGTGCATTGCTGAAGTTGCGTCACTTTCATGAGCAAATCCAGCAATGCGTCACTTTTGCGTCAACAGATTATTATTTATTTATTTTATTTTGCGATTTATAAAGCGCCTGGTGACCCGTAGGCATCCCCGCGCTATAACTTTGTGAGAACCAAGAGAGGGAGACCGAGGGAACTATTTGGGAAACAGGAGGGTTTTAAATATTTTTCGGAAGAGGGCGTGACAGGGTTCCAGACGCAAGTTGCGAGGAAGAGAGTTCCATCCTACAGAGGCTTTGACAGAGAAACGTCGGCCACCAGTGCGTGCCTTCTTAAACCTAGGGACTGTGGCCAAATGTTCGCCGTCAGAGCGAAGGAGTCTGGGAGCCTTGTAGGGGGTGACCATGTCTTTCAGGGCTGCTGGACCAACACCGTTGATAAGTTTATGGGTGGTGCACAGGGCTTTAAACTCTACACGCTGGCGGACAGGAAGCCAGTGAAGAGCTTTAAGAGCAGGCTTGGCAGAGGCTCTGGGAGGAAGGTTCATGATGAGCCGCGCCGCCGCGTTTTGAGTCCGTTGGAGTTTGGCCAGGGTAAATTCGGGTGCGCCGAGGTAAACGGCGTTACTGTAGTCCAGCCGGGCTAAGATGAGCCCTTGAACCAATAGTTTCCTGGATAGGGGAGGAAGGAGGGGGAGAATCTTGCGAATTGACCGCAAGAGGCCAAAGCATGTTCCAGCAGTTTTGGTTGCCTGGGTCTTCATGGTGAGGTCAGGTTCAAGCCATACCCCTAGTGTCTTAATTTCTTTTTTAGGTGTGGGGATTTCACCAAAGGCATCCGGCCATACTGATGGTGGGATGGAGGTCCATTTGTTGCCCAAGAGCATGATTTCGGTTTTTGCACCGTTCAGCTTCAAGGAAGATTCGCACATCCAGGTGTGAATATCCTGGAGACAGTTCAACAGGCTGTCTGGGTGTTTATCCAGGTGGGACAAAGAGACGACAAGTTGTGTGTCGTCGGCATAGTTTACTATTTTTATCCCATAAGGGGTCACGATGTCTTCAAGGGGGGCCATGTAGACATTAAACAGGGTGGGACTAAGCGAAGACCCCTGAGGGACACCACACGTGAGTGGGAGTGGGTCTGATCGTGAATTGCCGTCCCACACCTGAAATGAACGACCGGATAAGAAGGAGTTAATCCATGCGTGTGCAGCTCCCGTGATTCCAGCCCTGTGCAGGCGGTGGAGAAGGACACGGTGATCCACCGTATCAAAGGCGGCACTGAGATCCAGGAGGATCACTGCCACTGATCCTCCTGAGTCCAGGATGCACCTTGCCTCCTCGATGACGGAGAGGAGGGCAGTGTCCGTGCCATGGCCGGGCCGGAATCCTGTTTGAGATTGACGAAGGAGTTTGTTAGTCTCAAGGAATTGGGATAACTGCACATTCACAAGTTTCTCGGCCATCTTGCTGATACAAGGAAGGAGCGATATGGGTCTATAATTGGCCATGTCGTCCGGGTTCAATTGGGGCTTTTTCAGTAACGCCTTGACAACGGCGTTCTTCCAATTGGGAGGCACTGTGCCTTGGGAAAAAGAGGTGTTGATGAGATCCCTGATAGAGGGGGCTATACTGGGTGACACGGTTTTTAAGAATCTAACCGGGGCTGGGTCAAGGGGGGATCCACTTTTCATCTTGGCCAACGTGGAGGTGACCTCCGCAAGAGAAACTGCTCTGAAAGACTGCAGCTGCGGGCTGTTGGTGCAAGTCTCCATAACCGTGTGGTTATGGGGGCTGATGGTAGGGAGGGAGTCCAGTATACGCGATATTTTGGAATCAAAGAAGGAGGCCAGGTCCTTGCTTCTATCTGGGGGAGGGGGGCAGGCAGCGGGTGCCACAGGGATGTTAAGAGGTTCTTTAACTATAAGGTAAGATTCTTTGGAGGAGTTGGTGGCATTTTTTATTCTATTGTCGTAGAATGCGGCCTTGGCTAGCTTTAGGGCAGATTTGTATCGTCTTACCGAGCAGTGGTACATGTCCTTATTGTTATGGAGCCAGTCCTTTCTCCACAGTCTCTCTGCCTTTTTGCACTCTTTGCGAAGAGCTCTGAGTTCAGAGTTGTACCATGGGGCATGGCCCTTTGTCTTGTTTTTGTACGCACGATTTTTTATGAGGATGATACTGTGGAGGGAGGAGGAGATCCATTCTCTAAATTGGGTATCAGCGGTGGAGGGGTCCTCCGAGAGACTAGGGGTCGAGGAGTCCAGGGCTTTGGACCAGTCCTCCACCGAGAGTTTGGCCCACGATCTGTCTCTGGTGAGGGTGGTGGGTTTTTGGGGTTTCTTAAAAGCCCCTGGTAAGTGTGTTGTGACCAGAAAATGGTCCGTCCACGGGAGTGGTTGGGAATTAATGAATTGGAGAGAGGGGATGTTAGAAAACACCGGATCAAGTAGGTGTCCTTTCGTATGTGTTGCCCCGGTGTTGGCAAGGAGAAGGCCATAGGCTGCTAGGTCGCGAATTAGCTCCGATGCGCCTGTGTCTAAAGGGTCCTCGAAGTGCATGTTCAGGTCTCCTGTTATTAGGAAGTTCGATGTCAGGTGGGCCGAGGAAGAGACGGTTTCCAAAAGGGTGGCCGAGAAGGGGCCGGGGTGGCCGGGCGGCCGATACACCAGGAGGCCTGACAGGGAGCTAGTCGAGGATAACTGGATCGTGAAGAGGCAACTCTCTGATTCCTGGGTCTGAATCTCGTTGGATCGACAGGCGAAGTGATCCCTGTGGATAATAGCTAGTCCGCCTCCTCTGCCTAAGGGGCGTGGTTGAGACGTGATAAGGAAGCCTGGGGGTAAAGCCAATACTATATCCGAATTAGAGTGCTCTGTGATCCACGTTTCCGTAAGGAAAAGTATGTCCAGGCTAAGGTCGACAATGAGGTGGTTAATGAGCAGGGCATGCTTAGGAAGTGATCTGCAATTTAGTGTCGAAATTTTAAGGACGGGGGTGGGGCTGAGGGTTTGGGAAGGAGTAGCTTTCCTGGTTTACACGTGCTGCAGCTGGTAAAAGGACCATTAGGGTCGTGCATTACGTGACAGGTGCTGCTTTTGGAGGGTCTGAGGCAGAGGAGCTCTCTGCGAGAGTAGCTTACCTTTGTGGCGGTGGAATTAGGCAGGGATTCTGGCCCTAGGCCCGGTCGTGCGCGGACGGGCGCAGACGGGCTTGCCTTAGGTGCGCCTTCGGCGCGCAAACGGCGCTCCCGCTGCGCTCGTCCGCTGCGCTGGTATGGCCGGCACATTTGTACTCGTTAGAGGGGGCGTGGCCTCGCAGTGGGTGTGGCTACCGCCTTTGGGCGTTTCCCTGTTCAGCGCTGGGATCGCTGTCTCAGGGGTGGTCGCGAAGGGCTGTCAGAGCGCGTTAAGATCGGCGCTTTTAAGCAGGTGAGCTCAGAGGTGATTAAAATCAATATAAAGTGACAGATAGTGCAATTTTTAAAAACAGTTGCAAATACAGTCCTCCGGCTTCCGCCTCAGAGGATACCAACACAAGAGTGCCAAATCCGCTCTCAATCAGCGTTTTTGTTCTCGTTAGAGGGGGCGTGGCCTCGCAGTGGGCATGGCTACCGCCTTTGGGCGTTTCCCTGTTCAGCGCTGGGATCGCTGTCTCAGGGGTGGTCGCGAAGGGCTGTCAGAGCGCGTTAAGATCGGCGCTTTTAAGCAGGTGAGCTCAGAGGTGATTAAAATCAATATAAAGTGACAGATAGTGCAATTTTTAAAAACAGTTGCAAATACAGTCCTCCGGCTTCCGCCTCAGAGGATACCAACACAAGAGTGCCAAATCCGCTCTCAATCAGCGTTTTTGTACTCGTTAGAGGGGGCGTGGCCTCGCAGTGGGCGTGGCTACCGCCTTTGGGCGTTTCCCTGTTCAGCGCTGGGATCGCTGTCTCAGGGGTGGTCGCGAAGGGCTGTCAGAGCGCGTTAAGATCGGCGCTTTTAAGCAGGTGAGCTCAGAGGTGATTAAAATCAATATAAAGTGACAGATAGTGCAATTTTTTAAAAACAGTTGCAAATACAGTCCTCCGGCTTCCGCCTCAGAGGATACCAACACAAGAGTGCCAAATCCGCTCTCAATCAGCGTTTTTGTACTCGTTAGAGGGGGCGTGGCCTCGCAGTGGGCGTGAGTATCGCCTTTGGGCGTTTCCCTGTTCAGCGCTGGGATCGCTGTCTCAGGGGTGGTCGCAAAGGGCTGTCAGAGCGCGTTAAGATCGGCGCTTTTAAGCAGGTGAGCTCAGAGGTGATTAAAATCAATATAAAGTGACAGATAGTGCAATTTTTAAAAACAGTTGCAAATACAGTCCTCCGGCTTCCGCCTCAGAGGATACCAACACAAGAGTGCCAAATCCGCTCTCAATCAGCGTTTTTGTACTCGTTAGAGGGGGCGTGGCCTCGCAGTGGGCGTGGCTACCGCCTTTGGGCGTTTCCCTGTTCAGCGCTGGGATCGCTGTCTCAGGGGTGGTCGCGAAGGGCTGTCAGAGCGCGTTAAGATCGGCGCTTTTAAGCAGGTGAGCTCAGAGGTGATTAAAATCAATATAAAGTGACAGATAGTGCAATTTTTAAAAACAGTTGCAAATACAGTCCTCCGGCTTCCGCCTCAGAGGATACCAACACAAGAGTGCCAAATCCGCTCTCAATCAGCGTTTTTGTACTCGTTAGAGGGGGCGTGGTCTCGCAGTGGGCGTGGCTACCGCCTTTGGGCGTTTCCCTGTTCAGCGCTGGGATCGCTGTCTCAGGGGTGGTCGCGAAGGGCTGTTAGAGCGCGTTAAGATCGGCGCTTTTAGGCAGGTGAGCTCAGAGGTGATTAAAATCAATATAACGTGACAGATAGTGCAATTTTTTAAAAACAGTTGCAAATACAGTCCTCCGGCTTCCGCCTCAGAGGATACCAACACAAGAGTGCCAAATCCGCTCTCAATCAGCGTTTTTGTACTCGTTAGAGGGGGCGTGGCCTCGCAGTGGGCGTGAGTACCGCCTTTGGGCGTTTCCCTGTTCAGCGCTGGGATCGCTGTCTCAGGGGTGGTCGCAAAGGGCTGTCAGAGCGCGTTAAGATCGGCACTTTTAAGCAGGTGAGCTCAGAGGTGATTAAAATCAATATAAAGTGACAGATAGTGCAATTTTTAAAAACAGTTGCAAATACAGTCCTCCGGCTTCCGCCTCAGAGGATACCAACACAAGAGTGCCAAATCCGCTCTCAATCAGCGTTTTTGTACTCGTTAGAGGGGGGCGTGGCCTCGCAGTGGGCGTGGCTACCGCCTTTGGGCGTTTCCCTGTTCAGCGCTGGGATCGCTGTCTCAGGGGTGGTCGCGAAGGGCTGTCAGAGCGCGTTAAGATCAGCGCTTTTAAGCAGGTGAGCTCAGTGGTGATTAAAATCAATATAAAGTGACAGATAGTGCAATTTTTAAAAACAGTTGCAAATACAGTCCTCCGGCTTCCGCCTCAGAGGATACCAACACAAGAGTGCCAAAGCCGCTCTCAATCAGCGTTTTTGTACTCGTTAGAGGGGGCGTGGCCTCGCAGTGGGCGTGGCTACCGCCTTTGGGCATTTCCCTATTCAGCGCTGGGATCGCTGTCTCAGGGGTGGTCGCGAAGGGCTGTCAGAGCGCGTTAAGATCGGCGCTTTTAAGCAGGTGAGCTCAGAGGTGATTAAAATCAATATAAAGTGACAGATAGTGCAATTTTTAAAAACAGTTGCAAATACAGTCCTCCGGCTTCCGCCTCAGAGGATACCAACACAAGAGAGTCAGAATTTCAGACTCATCTGTAAATCCTTGCACCATGGTGCGCCGTATTGTAAATACAGTGCATCCATGGTGGTGCAAGGGTTTCGTATGGAGGCACAGGGAAACTGATGCATCTGTACAGATGTGTCACTTTCTTGTAAATCTGCCCCTTAACCTTTTCTAAATGGAGGTGATGTCCGCCTATACGGTATCTAATTAGTATTGTGTGTAATGCAACGCAGGAGTAAACAAAGAATACGTATTTGAGAAAAAACGTAATCACTAAGCACCTGGTTAATGATGTAGCAAACATTTTTAATGGCAAAAGTATTACGAGAGGCCCTGGTAGTGACAAAGGACATACCTTGTGTTTCGAGTGGTGTAATAGGTGATGAGAAACATGGCCATTGTTGTTACCAATTACGTGATTTTAGATTTCATTAGGGATGTTAACAACGCAGTCATTGAACATGACATTATTGAGACAATATGCAAGGGTGGAAACAGTGCATGGCGAGGGCACGAGTTGTAGTTACTTTTATACACGAGTTGAGATAACGGTAACTAGTGAATTTCAGTGGTTTTGTTTGTTTAAAACATTATGCTTTTTAATTTAAGGTAAGCTCATATTACATGTCATAACTGTCACTTTATCCTTTGTTTCTTTCAGTGAATTTCAATGTTTGTTTTTCAGCATAAAGTAAGATGTCCATCACTGTGCACGGCGGCCAGGCCCTGCGGCCAACTCCCTTTTTTGTATTTTTTGGTGTGCTACAGATCCACAGATCTGCCACCAATCTTCAGAGGTGTCATGCTGAGTATTGTAGTGGAGCTGTGGTTCTACAGAACCCCCAAAAACCATTTGTCTTTTAGGACGTGGAAACCGAGTCACCAAGCCCTAAGATGGCAGTTGCAACTTTTCCTTCAGGTTGCGGCCAGACAATCACAATGTGTGGTTGAGGTCCCTGGGTTTTTCACAGTGTAAAATATACATACATTTTGATTTACACCAAATCACAAAAAGCTCGCTCTCTGGATCATGATCGCCCTGAAACTTTCCAGGGAAAAAGCTGAGGTGGATGAGATTTATGTTTAGAAAGTTTCATGAAGATTTGCCAAATGGTGCCAAAGTTATTACCAAACCAAAAAATCAAATTCCAATGGAAAAGTGGTACTAACTATAAGTGGGTAGTATGTGTGTGTGTGTGTGTGTGTGTAAGCTATGCTAAGAGATTTGTAAAGCGCATGGCAACCCAGAGGCATCCAAGCGATGGTGGAAGTTTCATGAAGATATGTCAAACGGTGCCAAAGTTATTAGCAAACCAAAAAATCTATTTTCGATGGAAAAGTGGTCCTAAGTATAAGTGGGTAGTATGTGTGTGTGTGCGTGTGTGTGTGTGGGTGCGTGTAATCTATGGTAAGGGATTTGTAAAGCGCATGCCGAGCCAGAGGCATCCCTGCACTGGCGGCCAAACAAGAACCACTACACCACGATCAGACACTACAGCTGAAAAGATCAGTTCCTAAAGAGTCAGGTCTTGATAGATTTTCGGAAACTCAACTTGTTATTCATAGATCAAATGGGCAGAGGGACGGCATTCCATAGCTTGGCCGCTTTGCATCCAAAACACGATCCTCCACTTCTGGTTCTTCTAACAGTGGGGACGGTGGCTAAATGAGAGCTGGTGGATCTAAGAAGCCTTTTGGTGGAGTAAGGAATAACCAGTTGGCAGGAGTTGGAGGAGCTGCTCGCATGAAATAATCAGTGCACCGTGCACAAGGATTCGTTCCATTGGGCCACAGGTAATCAGTGAAGGTCAATCAGACCCTATCTCACTGAGTCATACATCTGTGTCCCTAACAGCAATTGTGTTGCCGTATTTTGCACAACTTGGAGTTTATGACTCACTGCCTTGGTGGACATCTAGGTAGAGCAAGTTGCCGTAGTCCAGGTGTGAAAAAAATACAATTATATATATATATATATATATGAAAAAAAAATAGTTGCCCCAACAAGAAGAAGCCGCACACTTCAAGCTTTAACCATTTAATTTGGAGATTGCGGGAGCCTGCCACCGGCATTTTCCAAGCACAATATGAGTGGCAAACGCTTTTCGAGCAACCACTGCTCTTGTTCACTGGCATACACTCCGGACAGCAGAAATGGCAAGCAAGCCACACGCCAAGGTTTAAATGTCCCACCCTGGTGGGCGTATCCGCTGTTGCACCCTGGTAGATGTAGTTTCGCTCTATAATCCAAACCCCAATGGGCTCCGTCATGTCCATATGTTCCCAAGTGGGGTGTTCAGAATAAAACAGGCACAGGTTCCACCAATACAAAAGGAGAGAAGGTCTCTGGCATTTCTCAAAAAAACTGAAGCTTGTTCCAAGCTTTGGACGCGCAGGTAATAAAGTTTCTGCCTCCCTAGCTGGATTTCCTAACAATGGGGATCTGAACATTGTGTGAGGTATTGGCTGACCTGGGCCTTCTGCCATACCTGCTTAATATCCTGACCCGTTTGCATGTTGGAAATTATGCACGGGTCAGGAGTGGGAGACACGGGGATCTCTTGGACCGCTTCCCTGTTTCCAGGGGTGTCCGGCAGGGGTGCGTTTTAGCCCCTACCCTTTTTAGCTTATTTATCAATGGCCTTGTCGACACCTTAAATGATGTAAAGGATAATGATGCTCCATGGTTGACGACCGGTCAGGTGCCCGCCTTAATGTTCGCGGATGACACCATGTTGCTATCCCGAACATCTTCGGGCATCCAGCGCGTCCTGGACGGTTTTGTGTGCTTTTGCGCTTCGAGGGAATTGGAGATCAATTTGGATAAAACCAAATTTATGATCTTTAATCCCCCGAGGCGTACGCGCCCGAACCGTCTTCTGAATGGTGCCCGCATTAATGTTCACGGATGACACCCTGTTGCTATCCCGAACATCTTCGGGCATCCAGCGCGTCCTGGGCGGTTTCGTGTGCTTTTGCGCCTCGAGGGAATTGGAGATCAATTTGGATAAAACCAAGTTTATGATCTTTAATCCCCCGAGGCGTACGCGCCCGAACCCTCTTCTGAATGGTGTTCCGTTGGAACGAGTCAAAACCTTCGTCTATCTTGGGATCACTTTGGCAGAGGATTTTGGCTGGGGCCATCAGATTACCAGATCCGCCCTTAGACTTTCACAAATAGCAGGGGGTATTGGCAAGCTTTAGAGAGCATCGATCTCCAAACCGGTTGCGCCCGCCCTTGAGATCTATGGCCTCCAAGCTCGGACCGCATCCATCTATGGCGCCGAATTTTGGGGCCATAAGAACGTATTTAGCCTTCTGAGGGTGGAACAGGCCTTTATGAGGAATTTGGTGGGCCTACCGAAAAGTACACCCCTCATCCCCTTGCGAATGGACTTGGGTCTGGAGTCTATTGAGAAATTGGCAGGTGTGCGACCCTTGCTTTATTGGAGGAGGCTCTGGTCAGTACCTGAGCTGGTATCATTTAGAGCTGAATTTAGGGAGGTCTGGGAACAGATAAAAAACAAAAATATTCCATGGCTTTCCCATATTAAGGCCCTTTCTTTCAAAATAGGCTTGCCTCAGTTGTGGGGGACCCCTGAGTTGAGTTGCCCGAGAATATCTAGGGCCCAGTTGTTAAATCTGGTGAGGCAGCAAAATTTAAGTGCACTACAACGGTCAACATCCTATGGTAGGCTCTCTATTGAGTTCCTCTCAGTCAAATCTGAAATGGGGTGGGAGGAATTCTTTGATTTAGTCGAACCCCCTCTTGCAAGGAAACTATATGCTCAATTAAGGTATGGTTCCCTACCTATTAGGTCATTTACTTCGAAATGGGCAAAAAATGAAAATGAAACTTGTCCGGCATGTAATTACATTAGAGAAGATGTCATTCGTGTTTTATTTTTCTGTCCAGCATATAGCAACATACGCAAAACTTGGCTTATCCCAATATGCAGAAACCTGGGTTTTAGACATTGTGTGCAGGCATGTAGAGTTCTTAAATATGATACCTCGCCGCCTATTGTATTTGCTGTCTCTCGTTTCCTTTATGGTATGTGGCGCCGTAGGATAACTTTTAAACCAATCTAAACTATCGAAATACGTCTGATAACTCACTGTTTAATTCTTTTTTTAATAAGTGATATACCTATATTTATTATTTTATTCGATGTGCTATGTATGTATGTATTTTATTTGCACTTTTATGGTCTTCTGACCGAAATAAAGTTATCATACGATACTAATCCTAAAGCCTGTGAGACCAGAGACATCTCCTCTCAACTCTTATGTGACAATATTTCCTCTTTCTTTATTCAGAAAGTTGAAAATATTTACCAAAACATTATCTCAGCAAATACCTCCCTTTCCGTTTCTGTTGTAGATCTATCCAATCATACTAATGAAGACTCTCAATTATTTACTTTCCCTAGTGTTACTGTCACAGAAGTGTCATCCCTATTGGAATGTACTAAATCTGGTTCTCCACTTTGATATTATTCTAGCTAAAGTTTCATCCAAACTTTCGGCTCAACTTGCATTACCCATATGTTCCATCATTAACAGTTCTCTAAACTCCGGTAGTCTCCTGTCAGAATGGAAACACGCCCAAATCATTCCCATTCGCCAAAACTCCAAAATCAATCCTTCTGAGTTGTCCAATTACCGCCCCATTTCTCTGCTTCCTTTACAGAGTAAGCTCATAGAAAAACATATCAATAGACATCTATCGGCATTTATTGAGTTTACTCATGCACTTGACATCTCTCAATCGGGCTTTCTGGCTAAACATAGCACGGAGACTGCACTTGTGGAGGTAACTGACAATATCAGGATGGCCCTGATAATGGTCAAGCAGCACTTTTGGTGCTGCTTGACCTCTCAAATCTGCTCCCTCTCAAGTTACCAAGGGTGTCCCCCAGGTCTCTTGCTTGAACCCTACCCTTTTTAATATCTATGTGACCCCTTTGGTGAAACTCATGAGAAACTTAGGGTTCAGTCCTATCTCTTATGCAGATGATACCCAACTCCTCCTCACCTTCGATAAAAAAAGATCAGATACACAACATATTTTCTCCCAGGGTATGATGGCTATTGCCTCTTGGATGCAAAGTAATTTCCTCCAATAAAACTCCGAAAAATCTGAGATTATGTTGTTTGGAGGTGCCGCCATCTGCTGGTCGCCTAATTGGTGGCCTGAGGAGCTGGGTAAAGCCCCTATTCCCAAAGAGGAGATAAAAAATCTTGGCATCAAGCTTGATCAAAAACTTACCTTGGATGCCCATGTCAATTCAACAATCGGCACTTGTTATCATGTTCTGGGCCTACTCAGGAGAATTTTTCCCCTGCTTCCTATTTCGACCAGGAAGACTCTGATTCAGGCTCTGATCATGAGCAGAATCGACTATTGCAATGCTCTGCTTCTCTCACACATGAAGCCTCCCTAGGTAAACTACAGGTCATACAGAATACGACGGCCCGTCTAGTGACGGGATCACCGCCCAGGACTCCCTCTATGCCTTTGTTAACAAAGCTTCATTGGCTCCCAGTGAAGAAAAGAGTGGAATTTAAGATAGGATGCATGATCTTTAAGGCCTTAAATAAGCTTAGTCCCTCCTACCTTGCCAGAAAATTCAATATCTATACTCCTTTACGCTCTCTTAGATCTGGATCTAAAAGATTGCTTTCTATTCCCAGAATCAAGAAGTCGAGTACTGGTGGTAAAGCCTTTTCTTACCTTGCCCCGAGTTTCTGAAATAATCTTCCACCATACCTCCGTACTGACATGACCTTACTCCAGTTCAGAAAGCTTCTGAAAACCTAAACTTTTTTAATCTGCTTGCCGCGGCTGTAGGTCTGTTACAAGCGCAGAGATACCCCTTGGAGTGATTCAGCGCTATATAAAATTATAAAATAAATAAATAAATAAAAAATGATATCTTTATTACAGTGTATCACAGTTTATTTTTCATAAGTGATTGCAAAAACTATTAATTTGTTGGCTAAAGAAACTATCACAGAACACAAAGAAAAAAAAGTCACAGAAACATCAACTGATATTTCTCTTTTGGTTTGCTGCAAAAATAAACATAATTTGGCAGGAAAACTGAAAAACTGATATTTCACTTTCAAATTTCATTTGTTGTGCACACAATTGCCTCATCTACATATTTCACTATGCTCGACATTTACTCAAAACACATTATGTAACTGCATCTGGAAGACTTCCTATATGTCACTGCTGATACCAAACATATAGCCACATATAAACAGTAGATGTCTGAGCTAGAAAAGATACCATAATTTATGTCTACTACAGCTTCTAAATGTCACACCTCTTGACAGAGGAACACTATAGTGCTTATCCACGAGCAAGTAACATTTCAAAAGAAGACAGTGCATGTAAGTTTGCATTGTAACCTTCTAATAGGACAGAAATTGCCAACCATTGGGAAATGATTCCATATGATGGATGACACACAATCTTAGTCTTATTAAAACGTGACATTATTAAGGCTTTTTACTTATCTTAAATAAGGATCAACCCCCGTACTTGTCTTCAGAGGATAATATTGGTTCCTAATTAATATTGCATATTCCTGTTTTGCCAACTGTTCCTCATTTTTCCAAATATCCTTGGGAGCTGTAAGAACAGATCCTATACCAGAGCATTCATTCCCTTTACAATTAACTAAATTATGTTACAACTAGACATATAAGTATACATATAAGGATACATAGACAGGGTTTGTCAGTTTAACGTTGCTGTGGGTTTTCATTAAAGAGAGACAGAGAGATACCAACAGCAACAACAGGGCCAGTATAGTAAAGTGTTAAAAAATCTTGAGGCCCGTCTCCTTGTGCAAAGACCATGAAAAGATGGATTGGGGACACTCAGCAACTGCCTAAGGGACTATTTTTCCTGATAATGGAGCACCATTGAATGCATATTACCGCTACACCCCATGTCATCCCCAAATCTCCCAAACCTGTCCCTCTCCCAATACTATCTACCTCTCCAGTGACTTTTTCCAGCTCTTACTGTGACTGAACATCTCTTCAAGTCACTGGCCCTAATCTCTCAATACAGTCAACCTCTCTTACACCATTATTCACATCCTCTCTGTCACTGTCCTCTTCTCCTTTTCTGTATCCTTCTCCTCTCAAGGTCACCTTCTCCCATCACTGCCCACCTCTCCTATCACTGTTAGGCACTCCCATAACTGTTCATCTTTGATCACTCCATATTCTCAACCTCCTCTCATAGTTTCACTTGCCATTTACTATCACTCATTGTATATCATGCCACCTTTTCTGACTCATATTCATCAATGCCAACCACCTGATAACACCCAAAGCCTGGTAATGGAGGGACAGAAGCTAGCAGGATATTTCACTGTGTCACTGACTCTTCCCCTATACCAATTACACAACTGGTATCCCACAAACGAATACAGGAATCCCAATAGAGGGAAAGTCACCCCAATATCAACATCCTTTCAGAGAACTAATGAGGGGCAATTTGTCCCCAGGAAACCGCTCACCAACAGTCATGGGATATTTTGAAGTCTGGGTTTAGCTTCTTTTCCATGAGCCATGATTCTCATTGACAAGCAATGCCAGTCAGATTATTGCAGTGTACCAAGCCTGCAATAGTGTCCTGCACTTCCAAATGACAAGAACGGTGTTTTCCCTCTACTAATCGGGGCCCTGTGCCTTACTTACCCATCACAACTTTTACTGTAACATTTGAATGACAACTGAACACTCAAAGAGATCAGAAAAAACAAAGACTTATTTGTGACTGCATTCTGTGGTGTGTGATGCTCCTGATAAGATTAGACCCTTAAAGGGAATTTACTCTACAGAATTGCTGAATATTCTAAACCCTAAAGCAGATACACATTGTTTGGGGCACCCTGAGAACCCTGAGTGTATGTTTGCCGACAGTTGTCCCATTCCACAAAATTAGACTCTGTTAAAAATGACGTACCCCAGTACGTGACCCTTTTCAATGCATTAGTCATTTTAGCTAATTTAATCTGAAATTGTGCTGTAAATGCGCTTTTGATTTCATCGTTTTCAAAATTTTCACGGGGCTGGGGAACCTCCTATCAAAACCATACTTGGAGGAAGGCTGCCTTGCTGAAATTCAGATTGGGTATTACATCAGCAGTGCCAGTTGAGGATGTGGGTGGAGCTAATAGAGTAAGTGGGTGAAGTCAGTGGAGAAAGTGGTTAGAGCTGACGAAATTGGGTGTGGCCTCCGACAAACATTTGAGCACCTGTACTTCATATTTTACAAATTAAGCACTGGCAAAACTGGTCTAGGGTTGCTTGTGTTCCAGTACAGAGGTGATCTGGCTTGGCAGTTCGGGCTGAACTTTTCCTATTGAACAGGAACAAGATTTACATATGTCTGGATCTAATACGAGGAGGCACGGTGGGCAAAAAATCAATTAACATGGATGGGGTCCAATCAATTACCGGTGACTGAGCTTATTTTGAGCATTCCACCAATCATTTTATCGTTTACTTTTTATAACCTTTGAAAGGCATCACACCCATATGATCTACGTGTTTGACTTTGAAGATGCCAGCTGATGGACAATCCTAAGTATATGACATTTCTGATAGAGTCAGGAATTTTGAACTTGTAACGTTCCTTCTACCTTTAAGAAGAATTTGGTAGGCTTTAGACTTCCACACGTCTCCCAAAGTCTACTTCAGTCATAAGTGAGGTAGGAGGACACTAATGAGTGTTATGACCTAGATCCCAACTTGCAGGCCACCCACTCATTTAGCTGAAAGTGAAGCATCAGGATTCTGGTGATGGAACCTTAGATGGTTCTCTCATCAGACTATTCTGTTTGACAAACCATCAGGCACAAAACCATTGGTCAATGTACATCAAAAGCCACACCCTAAATATGGTGATCCTTCCAACGTATTTTTGTTCTGTTCAAGACTGCCAGAAAAATTCTGGTGGCCTGGAACAGGAAAAAACACAAATGACCCCCATGCACTGCTAGTAAATTGCGAGCGCGTACTGGCCATTTGTTGATCAGAAGAAAACCCTTGCTGTGGGTTTTTTTGTTGTTGTTTTTTTTAACAAAACAGTTTGCAAAATGGGGCAAAAACAAAATGGCCACTGCTCTGGAAACTTCTTTCGCCTCTCTGCTTGAGCCTCACAGATAGATGAGAAGTAAACAACGCTATCTTTTCCAGGAAGGTGGGATTCTCATGATACAGTGGGGTTTTCTCTGACATGGGGGCAGATCTAGTAATGGTAGTAAAATACTTTATTTTGTCAATCAAGTCTATTAAAGTTCCAAGTACAGGAAACAAGGAGTTGTGCAAACAGAAATGAGTTAAAATGGCAATTGTGCAAATAAGCAGCATCTCACAATGTGTTATCTTTGAAATTCGACTGCTGACATATAAGATAATGGTATTTCATTACAATTATAACAACTAAATGCTAAATAAGTAAATCAAAACCCTAGGGATGTAGCTAAAATGAAATTCTGTAAAGTGCTAGTATTCAGGAATATAAAAGTAATGAGTGTCCGTAAAAGTTGCAGTGTAAACTATGTCACAAATTGTCTCTGAGTAATATGTTTCAGATTTGAAAGGATAAGTAATGGTTCATGCTGGAGTTCACCCATACATTCATTTATTCATTTAAATCTTTATTCGACTATCAAAGAAAACAGCCATAAAAGTACAGACAAAAATAATACATCTAATAAAGAATTAAAAGGTGTATAATTACTGTGACAATTATTAAAACAATTCTTTTGCTACACTATAACACGATACTTTTCCTCGCATTAACCCCTTCGGCGCTCATGACGGAACGGTTCCGTCATGAGCGTCGGTTGGGCTGTGCTCATGACGGAACCGTTCCGTCATGAGCCCGCCCGCGTAACGAACCTTCAGCGTGGCGCGGGAATCCGCGCCGCGCTGAAGGGGTTAATCGATTTCTGGATAAACAATGCAACATTATAACATGTTAGAGGATCATCTAGTGTCACCAAGAATTTCATTGCTACTTTGTGTGACCTGATGTTATGGGCAGCAAACAATGTTTTAAGATAAAAACACCTAAAATTATGATAAAAGTTACAGAACAATAAAAAGTCAATGTTCTTTGTTTACTATTGTCATCACAGGGGCATGGTTCCATATCAGATGGACGGGACTTCATTTTTGGAAATGCAACAAGATAATGAGCAATACTGCATCTGAATCTCAACAGTACAAAATGATGCTGTACATAAGTTACATGTGATAAGTAATTATTAGCTCCCTCCTCTAAATTAAAAGATTTGTACAATGCGACAGTCTGTTTATTCTGCTCAGCCATTTATCTAAGATCCAGTCTGTGCTGCAAAACAGAATCTTTAATCACTTTCTTTGTATGAGACAATATTTTTGAGTTATCCGACCAGACTGATATCTTGAGCAGCCTTTTTAATGTGGAATTAATAAATGATAAAGCAAAAACCAAAGGAAATGATGGACGGACTGTTGAACATAGCAAGCACTCACCCCCAGTCAATGCCAGAAACCGGTCCTAGGAAGCTTGTTTCCGGTCCAGGGAAGACATGGCTTGGCAGTTCGGGCTGGACTGTTCCCATGAGGCACAGGGTCAGACTGATTTGCATATGGCCATGTCTGAACTGGGGTGGCAGAGTGGGCTAAAGAACGGTGGTGGATTAAACCAAGATCAGTTGACTGGGGGTGAGTGCTTGCAATGTTCAACACTCCGTCCATCATTTCCTTTGGTTCTTGCTTTGTTCGCCATAAGTTGGCAGGGTATGCTCAGACGTGAGTCCCTTGCTCACTTGGCCACTGGATTCAAGCAAGCCTGGCTGAAGACGGCTGAAATGCCAGAAACCGGTCCTAGGAAGCTTGTTTCCGGTCCAGGGAAGACATGGCTTGGCAGTTCGGGCCGGGCTGTTCCCACGAGGCACAGGGTCAGACTGATTTGCATATGGCCATGTCTGAACTGGGGTGGCAGAGTGGGCTAAAGAACGGTGGTGGATTAAACCCAGATCAGTTGACTGGGGGTGAGTGCTTGCAATGTTCAACACTCCGTCCATCATTTCCTTTGGTTTTTGCTTTGTTCGCCATAAGTTGGCAGGGTATGCTCAGACGTGAGTCCCTTGCTCACTTGGCCACTGGATTCAAGCAAGCCTGGCTGAAGACGGCTGAAATGCCAGAAACCGGTCCTAGTGCTTGTTTCCGGTCCAGGGAAGACATGGCTTGGCAGTTCGGGCTGGACTGTTCCCATGAGGCACAGGGTCAGACTGATTTGCATATGGCCATGTCTGAACTGGGGTGGCAGAGTGGGCTAAAGAACGGTGGTGGATTAAACCCAGATCAGTTGACTGGGGGTAAGTGCTTGCAATGTTCAACACTCCGTCCATCATATCCTTTGGTTTTTGCTTTGTTCGCCATAAGTTGGCAGGGTATGCTCAGACGTGAGTCCCTTGCTCACTTGGCCACTGGATTCAAGCAAGCCTGGCTGAAGACGGCTGAAATGCCAGAAACCGGTCCTAGGAAGCTTGTTTCCGGTCCAGAGAAGACATGGCTTGGCAGTTCGGGCTGGACTGTTCCCATGAGGCACAGGGTCAGACTGATTTGCATATGGCCATGTCTGAACTGGGGTGGCAGATTGGGCTAAAGAACGGTGGTGGATTAAACCCAGATCAGTTGACTGGGGGTGAGTGCTTGCAATGTTCAACACTCCGTCCATCATTTCCTTTGGTTTTTGATTAATAAATGATAGCCAGGGAATTCTCAATGTATCATTCAAATTTAGACAGTCTAAAATAATTGATCTAGTGAAGGCAGTTTCTACCGTCATCCAAAGTGAGGCCCACAATAGCAGCGATCTAACCAATAAAACATCTTCTAAAAACCGGAGTCGTGCCTCATGATGTACAATAGTATTTGATGCAGGGGATGGTAGCTATAGTAAACGTATTGAAAAGCAATTTCCTTCTGTTTGCAATGCCGTGCTATTTGCACAACCCCAGAGACCTACCCCATAAAGGGCTGTGCTTAAACCTTTTGCTTTGTAAATGGCTACCATTTCATTAATTAGTCGATTCCCTAGTTTTGAGGAGAATTTAAAAATCCCTTGGATTGCTCTACTCATTTTAGCTCTCGTATTTAAAATATGTTGACACCATATGCCATTTCCCGAGAAAAAAATCCCAATGTAGCAAAAGGAATTCACTGTGTGAATTGGAGTACTGTCACTAAAAAATGATTTGCAGGATTTGGGTTTAGGGCCACAGACCATACTAAATGTTTTCGCTTTATTGATTACCATTTTCCTTTGTGTCATAAAATCTAAAAAAGCGTTCATCAATCTCTGGAGACCTACTGGGGTCTGTGCTAATAATACTGCGTCGTCCGCATACAATAGTATGGGTATCAGACGACCAGCTGCCCAAGGGGCATCATCCTGTATCATTTGTAAATGATGATTTACCCCATTAATAAAAAGGGAAAATAATATTAGCTGTAGCACACACCCTTGTCGTATACCCCGCCCTACTTGGGTGAGCATTCCCCCCGAGGGCCAAAACTGACTTGATTGGTTAGGTTCTCGTATAGACAGGAGAGAAACTCAATGATCGCCCTAGGTGCTCCCAATGAAATCAGAGTTGGCCAGAGTAAATTGTAGTCGACCAGATCAATGCACTATTTAAATGGGCAAAGCAAAGATAAAGAGTACCTGCCCTTGCCTTAGTATACTTGCCTATGACTCTAAGTTATTGCATTGCTCAATAGTCCCAAGACGTTTCCTAAACCCGAGCTGCACTGGGGTTGGGATCAAATGCTCTAGCGCCCATTCTTCCAATCTTAATAAGAGAACCCTACTCATCACTTTCAAGGCGGTGTCTAGGAGCGAAAACGGGTGATAGTTTTTAGGGTCTATTTTGTCCCCTTTTTTAAATATGGGTACGATGATCGATTCTCCCCATGTCTGGGTAATCGTATCAGTTACTGCTGAATTAAACACTCTGGTTAAAATAGGTCCCCATAATTCAGGAGCAGATTTATAGGCATCAACTGGGACACCATCCGGGCCTGGGACCCATCCCCCAGCTCTTGCCTGAATAGCCTGCGGAACTTCATAATTACCCATACACAAATTTGCCCATATACATAGCATCCTGCCCTTTTTCCCACAATTTTTAGGAATTTGACCGGGCTGCCCCCGGTGTTGGGCAAGCCTCAAGTAGGAGCTGCCCGGCTTCTAAGAAGAAATTGCCAAACTGAGCTAATTCCTTTGGTATCACTGTGGTGTAGATTAGCTTTAGTGCATCTTTGCATGTTCTTGACCCATGCTATAAGAAGATTGGCCTTAGATACTGTTGCCTCTGTTGTAACAGTTTAAGCCCTTTGTTGGTGAAGATGCTTGCCCTGGCGTGGGTCTGTGTTATCTTAGTCCTCACCTAGTTATTGGTGTATAACGCTGTTATTGTCACAAGCAGTTGTCTCGATATGCCCCATACTGCCAGTTTTTTCTAGATGATGCTACGATCAATGCCATCGAATGCAGGGCTGTAGTTTACGAAACACGCATATATTGTTGGTGTGTTCATTTCACAGGCCATGGCGCCTCAGTATGAGAGAGCAATGATGTTGTCCATTTGTGGAGGCATTAGGCCTAACCCCTTTCTGATAAATTGGAATGATATTCTTCTTCTTGATCCAGCGTTCTAGCTCATGTAATAAAAGTTTTGCATAGGCTTTGCCATCAACGTCCAATAGGGCTATTAGCGTGTAGTTCTCAGGTTGGGTAGGGTCTCCTTTTTTGTGTATAGGATGGAGAATGAAGTCTTTCCAAGCCTCAGGGATGATAGATGTAGCGAGGCATTCATTGAACAGATTGAGCATCAAAGGAGTTTGTGTATTCCATTTGGCCCAGGACCCCCATTCCCTCCGAATGCTCTGCAAGAGCTTCAATGTTTTTGACTTAGTGACTGTTAGTTGAATGTCTTCCAGGCCCTCTAATATATTGTCCAACAAGGTTGCGTTGATGGCTCTTGTTTTCGGGGACCCTTTGACAGGCTAGTGGGGCTGTACCCCGCCCCTGTACCCCGCAGGCTGCCAGTGCCTGCGTTAAGCCCCAAGCATATACTACATGGAAGGTTTGGCATAGTGCTCGGACTTTTAAAGTCCAATATGAAAAATTTGTGATATAGAGATTTTTCTACAACTTATCAATAATAAACAATGTTTTACTGTTTCCAGGATGCAATATCCGCACCTCTTTGCTCACTGATGCAGTCTGGACGCTGCTGAACACATACTCTTAGTAAGTAAAATACAGGAGAGATTTGTATGTGTTCTGCATGTGCAGCATCATGTGAAAAAACAATATGATACAATAAGGCCTGAGCCTTTTGATGGATTCATTGCGCTGTAACTCGTCTGTGCTCAGTGCCTAGTGCAACGTCCACAGATGCATTTCTATGACAGTAAGTGTTGTGAAATGTAGCCGGGTCTTCTGTGCGCAGTGCAGCATACAACTGAGCACTATAACTTCAAGGCGTGCTTCGCGCGAGTGTGTTATTTGTTCTTCAAAGCAGGAAATCTATACAGTAACAGCATGACTTGTCGAACCTTAATAGTATAGATTGTGTTAGAAACAAGTGCTGCTCTTTGAATTTTATTTTTATGTTCATCAGACATTCACAGTGGGGCTCACTGCACGGCGCTGAGCACTTCTTTGGTGCTCCATTTCCCAGTGTTTCATGACCAACTTGTGGCATTAGTAAGCAGTTGGCACCGAGTTCACAAAGTGACTTTGTCATTGCGATAAATTCCGCTTTTTAACGTGCGTATGTCATTTTATGTTTTATATGAAGTGTTTTGTTTCCAATCAGCTCTCTTTCCCACTAGATCCTGAGTAGAGAGTTTAACTGGATAGTACCTTTTTATTTTTATACCTTTTAATATTGAATTAAAAGTAGAAATTAGACACTCTAGAGTGCATGGCCTGATCGGTGGTCAGGCCCTGTAATTAAAACCAAAAAATGCTTCTTTAAGTTGCATTAGTTTATATTTGTATGTTTACTTTATTGAATGTCAACTCGTATTTTTGACTTTTCATTCATTCATTTAGGATACTTGTAAAGTGCTAGCTAGGCATACGGAAACAATGCCCTGTACATAGAACTTTTTAAGCAACAGAGTGGGTGATAGAAATATCAGAGAGAATCTGAAAGCATGGGTCTTAAACTATGCCTCAAAGCCTTGGTAGGGATCCTGCATAATAGCCCAACGTTTAGTAATCTTACTTTTCATTTGCAATTTACAGGAAGTAAGATGATATTGAAAAAGACATGGACAATTGCCCCCTCATTAGGAGTGGTGAAGCTGGAAAGGTGATCATCCCTAAGCACCTCTGGAGGAAGACCAAGGAGTGATTTGAGAAGCTCCTAAAATCTAGAAACCATGCCTTTAAACTTGCTAAAATTTCGAAGGGCTAAGCGTAACAATGTCCTCAACAAAAACTGCTTTGTGACCCGGATCCAGTTGCTGAACAATAGTAGCATCGAGTGGAGTCTGTTACTGGAGTTCTGCTAGCTGCTTCTCTGGTCCCATCAGTAATTCCTCATTCTAAGACCTCTAGACAGTGCTTCTAGCTGCTTCTCTGGTCCTGTTAGTAATTCCTCATCCTAAATCCTCTAGACAGTGCTGCTAGCTGCTTTCTGGTCCCAGTGGTAAATACTAATTCTTAGTCCTCTAGGCAGTACTACTAGCTGCTTCACTGCTCCCAGTGATAATTCCTCATTCTTAGTCCTCTAGGCAGTGCTGCTAGCCGCTTCTCTGGTCCCAGTGATAATTCCTCGTTCTGCGTCAATAGCCCACAAATGGAAACAATGAGGCTGCCCGGCACTCACCCACTGGTATCATAGACTGTGGGATCTCCTTGCAAGGAACGATTGTTTAGTAACATTCAAGGGACCCCGCTGTGTTTTGAAGTTAAATGGAAACTACTGTATACCCAATTTAGTAAGGGCGCACCCAGCCTAACTCCACAGCGAAGGACCCTGGACTTGTGTAACTGAAAATGATAGCTTAATTGTTATCACTTGTATTAACTAATACTCTTGTTGGGGGAAATCTAATATATTTCAGGGCTCGACAAATCCACTCGACCGCTCGCATTTGCGAGGTAAATTTAATGAGGTCGAGCTATTTTTAGGTCCTACTCGCCCTTACTGGCGAGTAGGAAAACATACTAACTTTTGTCCTCTGTCTTTGAAAACGGAGAAAATGTGACAAGATAACAAGATTTAAAGGTCTTTTTCTTGCTCACAAAGCAAATGAGCAATAAAGATGCCTTTAAATCTTGTTATCTTGTCACATTTGCTCCGCTTTCAGAGACGGAGGTCAAGTTAGGTCGAGGAGATTTTTCAAGGTACTAGACCTGCAGGACTAGTACAATTTTTCAGATTTTTCGAGCCCTGTATTTGACGATGATGCAGAAAATGTTCTCGAGAGGTTTTTATTCATCCTTTTGAGCTCCTCTCAATGGTGGATATGGGGGAGGGTTTGGCCTTCTGTAGTTGGAAGCAGAATGTCAGTGAGGCGCTTAATGAGCATACGGACCAAGATCTGATGTAATCACATAGGTTTCCAATCAGATTGAACTAATGTGCGTTCTGTGATGATCAATCGCTCAATGCCTATATTGTATGTTGTACCAAACAGTTCTAACTTTTGTACGAATGCCCTTACTTCACCTAGAAATGCTAATAAAAGAGTTAAACAAATATATATAAAACAAAATGCTATTCACAAACCTACCGATGGCGATTCACCTCAGCTTCTTCCATCTTTTCTCTTCATATATCTCCGCCACAGTGATGAAGAGCTCTACAAATATATTAAATGTGGGAGGTACCGGAGAAATTGGTGGGAAAATGTCCGCAACATTCCGGTAATATTTACTGACAACCCTATTTTAAAAAAAGGTTACAGCTGTATCGAAACTAATTGTAGTAGAGACCTTATGGTCCTTACCATAGAAACGGCGCAGCGGCTGTCAGAACAACTTTACTGACAAAGGTAGAAAAGAGTTCAAGGATTTTACCATCAACCAACAAGCCATAAAATTTGAAAAAAACAAAAAGAACTTCTTGCTGGAAACAGCATCTCCATACTTGCAAATGGACTTCTACTTGTGTCCTGACTCTAGACGTTATTTAACTGATTTCCAAGGACGTTCAAGAAATACATTCATCTCCTTTTCATTCACATATTCATCCTCTGGTGGAGAGACTGATAATTCGGACGGAAAACAGCAACAAAATAGACGGAAAAATAACCAACAGCAGCAGCCTTTTTTAGGCAGAGGCCAACAGCAACCTCGAGCCCGGAACAGATACCAAAACCTAGGATGGGAAATGAAAACAAGGAACCAATATTACAAAACATAACACCCTCACCCATTTTTAATCTATCAGATCGTGTCCTCCCCGATGCGGAAGAATCTATCTTGAGAAAAGGATTATCATTTGACCCGCTAGAACTACGGATTTGGTGAAAATGAAAATGGAAACCATAGAGTTCTGTAGAAAAATTTGACTGAAGTCTTTTTTTCAGACAAATGATTACTCACCCAATATGGAGGTAACCGGATTTCAGGAAAAATCAACCTTTTGTCCACTGGCAAATAAAATACCCAAAGAGATAATTACATTCGAACGTACAGTCTTGTCAGCAATTACACAAATTGAAAATAAAAAGGACTTTGTTAAATACAACACCACAAAAGCCGAAAAGGAAGCAATAACTACGCTAAAAACTGATAATTTAATAACAATAAAGCCAGCGGACAAAGGTGGCTCTATAGTTGTTATGAGTACCAGTAATTATCAGGCAGAGGTGTTAAGACAACTAAATGATATACAATGCTATAGGAGACTCAGGACAGATCCTACATCAGATATACAAAGTGAACTTTCTGTAATTCTTTGTAAAGCCCTGGATCTTGGGATTATTGGAAGTAATGATTTTGGTTTTCTGAATAGAAAATATCCTAAGGTTCCCTTGTTATACATACTCCCAAAAATCCATAAAAATGATACACAACCACCAGGACGTCCAATTGTGGCTGGATGTCGCTCGATACTTGAGCCTATTTCTAAATATGTTGATTATTTTTTAAAACCTTTCGTAGCCGAAGTACCTTCTCACCTACAGGATACAACGGACTTCCTAAATAAAATTGATGCATTGGAGTTCTTTCCTGAAAATCAATTGTTGGTGACCTTGGATGTGGTGCCCTTATATACCCAAATACCGCAGGAGGATAGATTAAGCGCCATTAAAATCTTTCTTGAAAAGAGGCCTCGACCAGTATGAGTCCCAAGCGAGTTCTTAATGGAAATAGCAAGATTTGCTTTAAAAAAGAACTACTTTAAATTTGAAAATGACTACTACCTGCAAATCAAGGGGACAGCCATGGGCTGTCCTTTTGTGCCAGAATTTGCAGTGTTGTTGTTGGAACGATTTGAGAAACACTTCATCTATAATTGTAATCCTTTTTGGACTCCGATAACAACGTACGTCTGCTACATCGACGATATATTTCTAATTTGGAATGGAACTCCATCTGAATTAACATTGTTCCATAATTGGTTATATCAGCGCACATTGGACATTCAATTCAATTTACATTCGAGTCCCAATACTATAACATTTTTGGACTTTAAAGTGTACAACTCGCATGGTACGCTAATTACATCCTTGAATGTAAATCCTACTGACAGAAACAAAGCGCTTCACTATACGAGCCACCATCCACGCAGTTTGCGTGACAACCTTCCGGTTGGTCAATTCTTGAGGATAAAACGTAATTGTTCAACCAAAGACGAATATACAAACAATCCCTTATGGGGAATTTACAAGAGCAAGGAGGAACTGCAGCGAGGACACAGAATTTGAAAAGTGCTTATCAGATATGAAACACAGATTTTCCAAACGTGGCTATGGGCCACAGACCATCAACAAAGCTGCAAAGAGAATTGAGAGCACTAAAAGGAATACAACTCTACAGACCAAGACCAAGAAAAAGACTATCAAACAACCTGTGAGGCTCATTATGGATCACAACGAGTTAAGTGTCACAATGCGAACAAGTCTTAATAGACATTGGAAAACTCTCCTAGCAGACAAAACTCTTACTGATTGCATAACCGCTCACCCACAAATAATTTTCAGGAGAGGCAGGACACTTAGAAACAGACTAAGCCTGACTATTCCTCTTCCTGGCTAACTCCCCACACTACAGGTTTTCACAAATGCGGATGTTGTGGAGTTTGCAAATGGGCCCGTAATGGCACTAAAGAATTCAAAAGTTGGAATGGACACAAATACAATATAATTCGTAACATTCGTAATTCGTAACATCAATTGCAGCACTAAGTATGTGGTGTACATCTTGGAATGCACATGCAAAAAACATTACATGCATTATGGAACATATCAGAGCAATGAACAACGGAGATGCAAGATACCCTATGTCCCTGCATATAGCGAGATGTGCAACTCAAGGATCTCACAAGAGCTTCACTTTTTTGGCATAGATGTCGTCAACAATAGTGTCAGAGGTGTCAGTGTCAGAGGTGGCAATCGCAAATTGAAACTAAGAAGACTGGAGGCCACTTGGATTATGTGTCTTCAGTCAGTTAAACATGGTCTCAACATCGACCACGAACTACAATACTTTCTCGGATCCTAAAGACCCTTTGATCACATCCAATGTGTGATACTTTTTTGTCCTTTCCACACAGTTGCTTACTTGTACTTAATTGTGTCTAATTTAGGTTATTGTGACTCCAATCACCTCTCTATAACCTTTTTGATGTATGACACTGTAATCTCTTTGATACAGGTAACCTCCGAGCACCGAAAGTATGCCTAATTTTAGGCTAGTTTGCACTATTTCATACATGATGGTTATTTTATATCTTGTCCTTTTTTTGAATTCTGATTTTGTCCATACAATCTGTTTCTGTATTTCCTTTGCTGTTATTTGAGAGAATGCCTTTCTGTCTATTACGTACGGACTGTTAATATTCCTCAAACCCTCCCTTTTCTGTCACTCACCTTTTGGGTCTCATATTTTTCTTTTATCATTTCTTCGAATAACCATTTCACCTACTTTCTATCTCCTTCTTCCTTTTCTTTATTATTTAGATCCTATACTTTATTTTTGTGCTTGAGCTACCACCCAGTTTTTTCTACTTTGCCCCTTCTGTCCCTCTTATTATTATTATCATTATTTTCCAACATTTTGCCTCCTGATATTCATATTTAATAATGGGCATTCGTTTCCTTCCCTTTTTTTCGTTTTTTTCGTTTTGTTGACACTGCGAGGCCTCGTTTGTATCTTTCGAATTTTTATTTTTTTACTCCGTCATCTCTTTCTACCCTTTTTTGTACAAATTCTCACTCCTTGTGTCACTGAAGCAGAAGTGCTCCTCACGCTCTAGTGTTCGCTCTACTTTCTCTATTTCACTTCCTGTTCCCATATAGTGCGCCTTCATTAGCCCGGACCGGACTAATTGAATCCTACCACCAGGATTCTGGAACGCAGGTAAGCCGTTTTGGCCGCCCCCCTTTTTTCATACTTTAATTTTTTCATACTGCCTTTTCTCATACTGCCCTTTTACATTATAATTTTTTTTAATTTACCTTACGATTCCCCCCCCCCTCTTCTCCCATTCTCCCAGATTTCCATTTCAGACGTACCCGTTTTGGAATTTCTACGCCCTGCTACTTATGGAAGTAGAGAAAGGTTATCCTCCCTTTCCCTTTTGATCATTGTTAACCCGTGTTTTGTGCCAGGTCTGAAACATCACCGCTTTTTGTTGCACCATGCATACAGGTAGATCCTTATATATATAATTTTTGCTGACCTTGTGTCATCTTAGGACATTTGCGCTCCCTACTTTCCATTTACTTTGGGTTTTCACGTGTGCATAGCTTTCCTTCTTCAATCAAGATTATTTCAGTCTCAAGCTGTCACGTTGCTTTTCGACTTTTGAATACTGCTTGACTTTCTCTAATGGTCTCATTCCCCACCTGCTTCCTGCTTATTGAGCGCCATTCTAAAACTCTTTTCTGTTTTAACTACTTGTGTTACTGTACATCCTGTCTTCATCTTTTATACATCTGCCTTTCAAGACTACGATATCATGTCGATTGTTTTCTCTGTTGCTTCTCATTTCCGCAATCTCTTACCCCGATTTTGACTTTGTATACATATTTGGTCCGGATGAAACATACAACTTTTTTATTCTTGTCCAACTCTTGGTCTTTACGTTTGAACTCGTCCACACAGCACCATTATGTTTTAAAACAAATGTTATGTCGTTCATTTTGGAGCAACTTTTCTCATCTACCATAGTTATGTTATTGATTATCATCTCGTACTGCAGAATGGCCTCTTGTGAATAAGTTTCTACATAACATGCGATGTACATAATCATATTTTCTGCAAAACTCACTTATTTCGCACCAAGTCACTCTTCATACTTTATAGTCTTCACCTATGTTTCAATTCTAAATGTTTTTTGCTCCAGTTGGGGCTCATGTTCTATGTTTCTTGTCCCTTTTGCCTTTCAGAATAACATATACGCGCTACCATCAATGGATTTTGCCTATCTCACTACGTTTTTACACTGATTTGGGTTTTTTCTGTGTAGTGTGAAGTCAACAATATTGTGTGTTTCTCACAACATTGGGTCTCCATGTTATTTGAGGTTTTCACCTTTTCACCTTTTTCACTTTAAAAAAATATTTTTTGTAATGCGCCAAGAATATTATTTTGCTTTATTTTAGTTGCTTGTTTTGTGTCCTTCCCAGCCCTGAAGAGTCACAATTGTATCACGTTGAGACGAAACACGTGTCGGCTGGTTCATTTCTCTTGGTATTGATCTGGATTGATATTAAATCCTTATCTATGTTACTTCTGATGTCGATTTCCATAATTTCAGCAGAAACAAATCATTAACTTGGGTTTTTACACTAGAACCACCATATTAATATGTGTGCACAGGACTCTGTTTTATATTTACTGTGTAGATCTTTATCTACACATTCGCAGGGTTTTTTTCCCTTTGGGTTTGTTTCCCCTTGACCTGTTTTGCACCGTGCATATTCATCCTCATCACAACTTTAAGCGTACATGCAAGAGCGCCATTTTCTTCCTGTTCTCAATCTAAACCCTTCAACAATAAAAAGACGAATATATGTTTCATGCAAGTAATCTTGTTGATAAACTTAAAGCACGTGGTTACCCCCAAAAACTTTTGAAACAGGCACTAAAACGTGCATGGTGGACACCAAGAGAAGTTTTATTAGAAAAAAAGAAAAAAGAACCTACCGACCAGATGGTCTATGTCACAACATTCTGTTCTCGGACAAACTTCTTAAAAAAGGTGATCAATCAAAACTGGCACCTAGTCACAAAGATACACATGTCATGGAGCAAACCTTTGTTTGCCCTAAAAAAAGATGAGTGTGGGTAACTTGATTGTACGAGCAGTGGCACATAAACCCCTAAATAAAAACACGTTGAGACTACAATTGAGTCTTCTGCCTATCACAGGACATTACAAATGTGGAACATGCTCTTGTTGTTCAAACACTGTTGAAGGTGCCCTTTTTTCGAGTTTTAAGGTATCAAGTGGAAGCACGACCAGTTTACCAACTGTAAAAGTAAGAATGTAGTTTATGGAATACTATGTCCATGCCCTAAACTTTACATCGCTAAAACGAACCAAGAGGCACGTCAAAGAATAACTCAACATATGTTCCGAATCCGAAGAACAATGCCTAATGCACCCCTGGTGCACCATTGGGTGTCACAAAATCATGATATGAATGATCTTAAATGGACCATACTGTCGAAAATTGAGATGAACCCTCGAGGAGGGGATATCGAAAGGATATTGTTACAAGGAGAAGCGATGCTGATTGTTAAATATAACACTGCTATTGACGGACTGAACGAACTGTCCGAAATCTACAATTTGTAACTGAGGATGGACTTTTGCCTCCTGAGTTTGTATATTAAGGGGAATTGATTCGAAATTCCGTTTTTGCTATTTAACATAGCGTTGGATTGTTGGTATGCAGAGACGTTTTTAGATGAATTACTCTAAATTTGCTTTCTTAGGACTAAATCTTCTGATTCGTATCTGAAGATGGATATTTTCCTCCTCACCACTCCGGGATTGAATTCCAGAATCTGTTTTGATTAAAGGGTTTTTGATCCGGTTTCATTCTAACTGTATCGAGTATGAATGATGTCCATATTTTGACAACTAGATGGCCCTAGAGCACTATGATGCAGAAATGCATCGAGACCTAATTCCACATGTTTTGGACAGAGTGTCATTATGACGAACTTGGACTAAGGCGGTTTTGCATGTTATATCGTAAAATGATGATTTAACTCGAATGGATGTCCTTGTGGTTTTTATCATTGATCACTGTCCGTTATGTTCCCATAGATAGTTTTTACTAGACTTGTTTACACTCTGGGACTGGAAAACGTTAGGGCAATCCGTGATCATCGTCAATTACATTGAGCGTTCATCGTATTCGCCTCGATACATTGAAGCTTGAGACCAGGATGGTATGTCGGCGAGGCGTTTCTTTGCCGCCTTCGAACAATAAAGTATATACAAAAAAAATAATTTCTTTGAGTAGTACGGCGGCCGACTATGACGTCAGGGGACGTTCGGCGCAGCAATGACCATGAATAAAGGCGCCCGTTCTTTAAACTAAATCGTAACAATATACTTCACTTTCTTTTTTTTAATAAAAATCTAACATCCAATACGATGAGGGTCCAATATGTGTGCACTGAAGAATATAAAATTGATACAATAATACTGAACGTATATATTCCACTCCTCCTCCAGTGGCCCACCGTAAAAAAACACTCTGGAACAAACAATATATTGATGTATGGAAGGAGTGGGCAAGTACTCTGTCAACAATAAATTATTGTAGTCCAAAGAAATTATTTTCTGAAGTCCAAGAAATTTCTTCCAAAAAGATTCTTTTATTCTTTCAAATTATTTTCAAGTTGGTGCTCCAACACATTCTTAGAAGTCCAAACACAATCTTAGTTACATATAAACACAGCCAACGCGTTTCGTCCCCCTTGGGACCTCATCAGGGCTGCAAGAATAAAAAATAAATTATCACTAATGAGTAAATCATACGTCTCTATAACCCAATTCCTGCTTACAGTCAAATTAATGTTATCAAGTACATCTATAACCCATACATCCTGCCTATATGACAATCTTAAATTTGAAGAATTTACCTCTACATCCTGCCTAAATGACAATCTTATTTTTGAAGAATTTACCCAAAACCATAATCATATAATATTGAAAAGAATAACATGTTAATTTGTCATGCTGAGATTTAGATCACACAAAATGATCTGATAGAATATTCAGAACACATCATTGAAATCATTGCTCTTGTACTTTATTACAATTCTCTATCCAATTTTGATTATAATAATCTCTCATTGTCGTTTCAATATATTGACCTGTCACATACCTCCTAAATAATGATACAACGGCTTTAAATACCAATCTTGGAAGGATATCAGTATCATCCAGGTCTGTTATTTAGTTCTCATCAAATTAAAAGTTATCTAAATAGGATAAAATATGATTGTCAATTTTCTAATTGCAATTTATTTTAATATAATTCATTATTCCTAGACTTTATTATAATTGGCTGTCCCATTTCATCCTTAGTATCGTTAATTCTTTTTACGATAAGATAATCTACTGCATACCTCCTAAATATTACCGCGGTGGTGTGAAATATTAGTTCTGGATTAGTGCCAGTATCATCCCAGTCTTTGTTTTTCCATCAATTAAAAGCTTTCTAAATAAGAAAAAACATAATAATCATATTATTCCCATATTACTATTTACTACAGTAGCCTCCGTATCCCATCCTTAATCCTCACCTCATTCTATGTCCGTTCTAGTGAAATAGAGGGTATTCTCCACATATCGAGTACTATAACAACATGACACAGAAGGGCCAAATCAGTATTCCTTTCTGAACCTAATTAGACAGAGCATCATCCTGAAACAACCAAATCTTCAGTTATATCCTCATACCTTCTATTCTGGCACTGGGTTCCTCGTGGCCTCCACCTCCTTTCGAATAACACCGCTATTACCTTGTGTCTTTTACTTTTCCTTTATATACTATTATTCAGCCAATCACGTATCCCACCATTCCCCTCCTTAATTAACATAAACAGTTTCCTCTCTGGTCCGTACGTTGTCAACCAATCAAATTCATTATTCAGCCTTCTCCATTGAACCACTATACTGGTGCGTAGAACGTTCCCCACAAATATCGTAGGCCAATGATATTTCCCACTCTCTAAGCCTGCAATTTGCATAACACAAGAGTGCTTCCTACTCGGTCCTCATACCATTGGCCAATCAGATCCGGCTTCCCATATCCTTACTAGTCTCAAGCATTCTCAAAATCCATCATGATCGTAGTGCGCTGTGTCTTTAACTTAATGAATCCATTAGTGCTTCCTGCCCGGTCCGCATGGGAGCGGCCGCGCAAATCCAGAGTATTCCCATATATTTACTTCAACAGAACAATAATATTATCCAATAACTTTTACAGTCCAGCGCCACTAATTGCGAGTTCGTCAAGGCTTTACACTAATCCACAAGTGCCTCCTAATGCCGGTGGCCCATCAAATCAGGCATATATAATACTTGCTACCCTTGGGAACAGTGATCCTGTGTGCTTAGTTTTTTAACCTCAATTGATAAATCCAGTACTAAGACCACTGCAGTGGTATACAATTAGTCAATCGTAGATGCTTACAAAGTATAAACAACTAATCTTATTCTCTAAATAAATAACTCATCGAGAATACTGCATGGTCCAAACTAATTAAAATGCACCTTCTTACTGTATGCGTATCCCAGGTTGCTATCACTTCCAAATTTAAAGTATACACTGTCTTATTTGACACATGAAAAAAAATCCACAAATGATGGTACGAAGTAACCCTATGTCCAAACTGTCATACAAATACAGGCCCACATTTATGCATATACTATTGATTCCATCATTCCAAAAAGTAGTGGAGCTCTGTATCACTGTTAAGCCCCAGCTCCACAGATCTACAATGACTGATCCATCTAGCTTCATTTTGTCTAATCCTGAGTTCCCAATTACCTCCTCTTTTTCCTGGTAAAATTCTCTGCATACCATGGAACTTAATACTGTTCTCCCCCGGATGTTTCTCTTTAATATGCAAATACAGAGGGGATCTGTTATCATGATTCATTATGGATCATCTATGTTCCTGTATCCTAAGCTTTAAACTACGCATAGTACTACCGATATAGATCTTTCCACAAGTGCATATTATGGCATAGATAACGCCCATGCTGTTGCAATTGATGAATTCCTTAATATTATATCTTTTCATAGTGTTATACATGACATTTTTGATCTTATTGATGCCCATATCACACACATTACAAGATCCACAAGTAAAGAAACCATTCAGTGGTTTAGGCAACCAATTTAATTTCTCATTTACTACAGGTTCAATATAATTCCTTGTGATCATTTCTCTTATAGTTGGACTACGTTTGTATACCACCCCAGGTTTATCCCCAATAACATTGATTAAACCCGGTACACCTCTTAATAGACCCCAATTTCTTCTCAGAGCCTTAAAAATTTCATTTTTTTGTGAACAATAGGTTGTCACAAATGATATTCGCTCGGCAGAGCTGCTTCTGTCTTTCTGTACTAAAGTGGTATTTCTCTCAAACTTCATTATCCTGCTCCTGGCTTTATGGAGAATATTTTTGGAATATCCTCTCTGTGATAATCGTTTGTGGAGATTGTCCAACTCCTTAATGAAATCAGTTTGTAAACTACAATTCCTTCGTATCCTCACCATCTCCCCATAAGGGATCCCTCCAATCACTGAAACTGGATGGGAACTTTCAGCCCTCAGCATAGAATTAGTAGCAGTGCTTTTTCTGAATAATTTACTATTGATGGAATCCCCATCAATGAATAATTCCACATCCAGAAAATGTATCCTTTCTGAGCTGCATCCCATCGTAAAAGTGATATTAAAATTATTACAATTGAGATATAGCAAATATTCATTCAGTTTCTCAGTGTTTCCTCTCCAAATCATTAAAACATCATCAATAAAGCTGACCCAAAACAGAATATAATCTGTCCATTCTGAAGCATTCCGACCCCAGGCATGCTCCCTCTCATACCAACCCATAAAGAGGTTGGCATAAGAGGGAGCAAACCTGGAACCCATCGCTGTTCCCCTAATCTGATGAAACCACTCATCCTCAAAAAGAAAAAAATTATTGTTCAATATTAATTGACTCATTTCCACTAGCATCATAGAGTGGTCCCTCAAACTTGCACTTCGACTGCTTAGAAAATAATTCAATGCCTCCACACCTCTCACATGATCAATGCAAGTGTAGAGTCCAACCACATCTAGTGTGACTAGACTCATACCCTGTTCCCATTTAATATCTTGCAATTTGTTTAGAATATCCATAGTGTCCCTTATGTGAGATGGTAAGTTAGTCACCAATGGTAACTAAGATTGTGTTTGGACTTCTAAGAATGTGTTGGAGCACCAACTTGAAAATAATTTGAAAGAATAAAAGAATCTTTTTGGAAGAAATTTCTTGGACTTCAGAAAATAATTTCTTTGGACTACAATAATTTATTGTTGACAGAGTACTTGCCCACTCCTTCCATACATTGATATATTCTTTTTTTTATGTCAGACTGGTAGACATCATTAGAGGGCCCATGTCTACAGAAGAATAATACAAAAATGTGGATTAATGGTTTGTGTTTATATTGTGGAAGTTCATGACACTTAGTAAAATATTGTTGTAGTAAATATGAGGGTTTTACAAGTCAGGTGGTGGTGACGCTGTCTATTGACAAGCTACAGCTGACAGAAAACTAGGTACCTCATCAATGAAAGGAACCATGATGAGGCAAGAAATTAAGTCAGTTCCTAGAGGGATTGTGACTGCTCAGCAGTAGCTCATATGATCATTCCTATGAAGATGACTTCATCATAAGGGCAAGAAAAGTGATTTCAGGACTTTAAGATTCTGGAGCTTCTGGGAATTACATTCATATTAAGTCTGCTTAATCTATTTAAATTCCAGTAGTTAAGAATACAAATCATGAAACTGTAAGGGCAGTAGATGATTATAACGTATCCTTTGTTTTAATGAGACCTAAATTCATATGATTTCCATTGTTTGTTCTGAAATCATGAGATTGTTTCTTTTGATTTTGGTTGATCTTTCTCAGTTTATGATAATTGTGGGTATGCCATGATTAGTCCTACATAATGTCTGTACAGAATGGGCCTCTAGTTCAGTTCATCTGAATCCAAACTACTGTCAAACTAGTTGCAATATTTGAATTTCACCTTTAGAAAATAGTTTTCCATGGGTACTCACAGGAGTAGGCACTTTTCCAACTGTTTGATGTAGTATCTTTTTACTCCCTTATTATCAAGATTGAAGTGAGTTTTTTAAAAACTAAATGGCAAATGTATTGCCTCAGCACAGAAGTTATGATTGATGTGGAAACACAAGCATCAATTCTGTGTAGTCCGGTTTGTTCACTCACTGATTCAGAAACAGACTATCTTAGAGAGCACAGTGTAAATTTGACTTATATATTTATTACTTCTTCGTTTTCAATTTCCTCCCCATTATTCGTAGACCTAAAAAGGAGAAGACCTGAGATCATGTATTGACTACAGAACCCTCAGTACTATTACTGTGGATAATTGGTATCCTCTGCTATTGATATTTGTTTTATTAGACCGAATAAAAAATGAAAAATTGCTTACCTAGCTAGATCTTAAAAGAGCCTGCCATCTAGTCATGGTCAAAGAGGCAAATCAGCATTCCATATTGTTTAAATACCAGGTCATGTATTGAGGACTGTGCAATACTCCCTCAGCTTTTCAGTTTTTTACAAAGCAAATGTATTGAGAGGATTATTTTATGTCTTCTGCATTGTTGATCCACTTTGACACATTAGAAACTCATCAATTACACGTTAAGTCAGTTATGCAACACTTAGGAGAACACCACTTTTTAGCTAAAATGGATAAATGCCTTTTTTGCCATCAATTCAGTAGAGATAATAAGGGTATATAATTACACCTCTGGGCATTAAGACAGATGAATAGAAAGAAGAGTAAAATAGCAATGGTGTACTCCAGCCTCAGTTTAGACAACTTAGAGTTTTTTGGGGATTTGCCAAATTTATAGGAGGCTCATTGATCACTTTTCTGAACTAATAATACCCATTAACTGATTACTATAAAAGGAAGGGGAATTTGTTTGGTCAAATAAAGTAGATGAGACATTTTGCTTTATGAAGAAAACATTTTTCCAGCTCCCCAATTTTTAAATATCCTAATGTAGAGAGTCATTTTACAGTGGGGATGGATGCTTTTGATGAAGCACTAGCAGGTGGTTGGTCTCAGACAAAACCAATTGCTGTCCAGGTAGTGTGTGATTAATTAATTGTTTCACCCAATATTATCTTTACTTACTTTAAAAGTATACAAAACTGGACATTGTTTGCTGCAACAGCTTCTCAAATTAGCTTATATTTCTATAACATTCTTGTTAGAAGTGCCAACATAAAGAGGTCTTCCCCCAACTTTTTGCCTTCCCCTCCACTTCATCTGACCTTGTTTGTGCTGGTATTATGACTCTGTGTACTTTACCACTGCTAACCAGTGCATAAGTGCTTGTACTCTCGCCTCTAAATATGGTACTATTTGCCTATCTCAAATTGGCATTGTTGGTTTAATTATAAGTCCCTAGTAAAGTGGCACTACCAGTACCCGGTCCTGTAAATTAAATTCAATTAGTGGGTCTGCAGCACTGATTGTGCCACCCACTTAAGTAGCCCTTTAAACATGTCTCAGGCCTGCCATTGCAGAGCCGGATGTGCAGTTTTAAACTGCCATTTTTACCTGGGAAAATAATCCTTTTGCCAGGTACAATCCTTCCTTTTTCATACATGTAAATAACCCCTAGGGGAGGCCCTAGACAGCACCCATAGCATGGTGCAATGTATTTTACAAGTAGGGCATGTACGTTTAAGTTTACATGTCCTGGTAGAGAAACAATCTCAAATTAGTTTTCCACTACTGCAAGGCCTATCTCTCCCACAGGATAACTTTGTAGTTGCCTTAGTACATTTTATAGGTGTAATTTCCAAATGGGAGGAGATAACTAGTTCGTATTTGATGTCTCTAGAATCACAATTTAAAATTCTAACTTATGGTGAGGTCGGATTTTAAATAGCAATTCTGAAATTGCCACTTTTAGAAAATTGGCATTTTCTTGCCTTAAGACATTTTGGTGCCTGCAGCCTGTCTCTGGTCACATGACTGAGTGTAGTTCGCAGTTGGGGTTTGTGTATTCCTCCTAGACAGACACACACAATGGACCATCACTGGCAGTATGGGAGGGAAGACCTGGAAACAGTCTTACATACACTTGTCTCCACACAAAGGCCTAACAAACTTGCATTTTCACTTCAACCAGCTTGGAGCCAGGGCAAGGGAGGCAGGGAATTCCTTGCACTTCAAAGCCACTACCTAGAAACTTCTCCCACCATCCTTTACCAGGGCACTAGGGTATAGAAGATAGACCTCAGATACGGCCACTTCAGTACACTTCTGGACCTGTGGATACTCTGCCAGAAAGAAGGACTGCTGTGTTGGTGAAGGACTGCCACCCTGCTGGACTCCTGCTTTGCTGTTCTGCCCTGCTGCTCACTGGCCTGGGTGAGAAGGACTGGACCTTCATCTTTCGAACTCCAGAACTCAGAGTGACTTCAGGGGCTTGTTGGCTGGCCTCCTGATCTGAAGCCTCATGGGGCATAACAGGCTTCTAACAAACTTGCACCTGGACTCTGCCATCTATGAGTCTACCCTGCCAAGTTGATCCACTCTAGTCTGGGACCCTTGGGAGAGGGCCTTAAGGTTCTCTGCCAGCCTGTGGATCCAGCAGAACAAACACATCTCCTCTTTTGTGTGGCGCAACCCTGAGCAGAACTGACACATTTCTGCAACTGTGTGGATTGGATAAGTTGCAAAAGACTTGCATTGCAGCCACTGCCCACATCGCCTTCAGGACCCCCACTGCGTGAAGCATCCTCAGCACAGAGCCTTAAATCTCTCATCGCCGGCAGCCCCGACGATGAGGTCAGACTCCAACGCGCATCCACACAATGCTCTGCAAACCAGTATTGAAGGTACTTCTGTTCAATGGACCTTAATGGGTTGCTATAGCTGGCCCATGCTCCTTCTCAGTTGGCCTGAACTAGTAACTTTGTTCCGGTCCACGGCTACCAGATATCCACAGTTTCTTGCTCTATTTTCTTGAAAAAAAAATTAAAATTCAATATCTATGGTTCTTTTAATTGGAATTTTATTATTTTGGTCTTGTTTCATTTATTAGATAATATTGCATTTTTCAAACTCTGTTGTGCCTCCTTTTGTGTAGTGTTTTAACTGTGTTGCTGTTTGAAGTGTTGCATAAATACTTTATTACATTTGCCTCTAAGTTAAGCCTGACTGCATGATGCCAAGTTACAAGGGAGTGAGCACAGGTTAATCTGAAGTTTTGCTTGTGTCTACTCTGATAAGGATAGTGGTTGCTGATTGACCAGGGCTCACACCCCAGTTAAGTAACAAGCCAATTTCTTACAATTCTCACCAGCAATGCTAAATCATACCACCACCGAAGGAGCTTTTGGCCATTAGAACATATTTTGAGGAATGCATGCATAATTTATTGAGGTAGACTCACTATAGAAGTAAATACAGACCACAGAAATCTGCAGTTTTTTAAATGTGCTTGAGTGCTTGTGCCTAGGCAACTCCGGTGGACTTTGTTTTTCTCTGTCCAGGATTTTTTAAATGAAAATCAAGTGACTGAAGCTCCACCATTTATTTTGTCTCAAAAGGTTTTGTGTGATCAAGCCATCGTTTTGAATAGCACACAGTCCTTTTTTTTACCAGAGTATTTGCAGGAAGCCAACCTATAAATGAAGAGGCATTTTTTTTAATTGAAGTTTTATTCAGATATATAAATGTTACAGAGGGATTTGCAGTATCAAACTGTACACCTACATTTCAGGATTGTAACTCTACATTGATTAGTGGTAGACCAATGCAAAACAAGATTAAGTTACATCACTTAAATTATTACAGCTCCAGTTTAGTGTGTATCATATTGTCTAAGAACAAGTAGGTAGGATATAATGACTAGAGGTTGACCTTTAAAACCTGAAGTTTTGTTGGGCATATCATTTAACACAATCAAACAAGTTTCAATAAGTTTTGGCACAGAAATATGATAGAGTTTGTTAACCAGCATATAGGAGAGCTGTGTGCATAAGATGGTGTGTAACGGGTCAACGAGTGGGAAAAATGTTGGTGGTTATGTATCTATGGCTGGTGCTGAGTTATCTGAGATTGTCCCGTCTTTCTCCCTAAGCCAGGTCGTGAATGGTTCCCAAATTCCTTTCAAGCGTGATGCCATGGGCATAAGATCCCATTATGCAGCTAGTTGCTCCTGACAATAAGCGATGTCCTGCACCCAGGTATCTATTCGGGTGTTTCTAGGGGCGCCCCAGTGAATGGCCAGTCTTCTTTTTGCAAGCAGCAACATCATAGCTATGAGCCGATGTTTCTCAGACGGGGCATCTGCTACGCAACCTAGCAGGTCTACCAGCGGTGTGCATTCCAGTGATATCCCTGTGACTAGCTCCGCGAAACGGTAAAAAATCTCCGTGAACACGCAGAAATTCCTCAAACACGCGGAATTGCTTGTTCGTGATACTTTTTTTTTGTTCGCGATTGCTGTTTGCGTGCTCGAGGAGAAATATCTTGCAAACACGCATTTTGAGAACGCAAACAAGCAAAAAATTCCACGAAGCCGTGGAATGCAGCATTTTGGGCAATTCCGCGTTCTCTGTGGAACGCAAAATTACCCAAATTCTGCAATTTACTACCCAGGCCTACTTGTGACCTCATGTATAGTTGCATATGCCACCTCCCAGAATCTAGCTATGGATGGGCAGTCCCATGCAACATGCATTATCTTGCTTTCACTTCCAGCATCGAGCGTCTGGATGTAGCCCTAATTTTTGTAATTGCAAGAGGTGCGATACACCCTATGTACAAATTTCCAATGTATAAGTCTCAACTTGGAGTTTGGGGATAGGTATCTAAGCTGGAGCAACAGAATGACCACTGTTCATCTGTGGGTAATTCGTTCAGGTGCCCCCTCCACTTCGCCAGAGCCTTCGGGCTGACAAATGGGGTGTATGACTGCACGGGGTTGTATACCCTGGTGATCAGTTTTTTTTTTTTTTTTAAACATTTTTATTGAATTTCATTTTATAACAACAAAGTTACCCCTCCTCCCTCCCCCCTCCCCACCATTTCGAACAAGGTACAAAATTCAGAGTTTCCCAAAACACAAAAAGCAAATAAGACTGTGGAGAGTGTTAATGCATACATTTGGTAAAAAAGAAGAAAGAAAAATAATAGCTCCAATTTGTTTGACCTTTCCCTTTGGAAGAGAAAAAAATACATATATATATATATATATAATCCTAAATAAAATTGGACAACCATTGTATCAATGGATCCCATATCAACATACCTCTTTTGCACTTATTACGCCCTTTTCTTTTATATATGGCTACCTCTAGATTGCATGTTGCTAGTAGGCGAGCCCTCCATTGCTGAAACGTCGGAGGGTTTGGATCCAGCCAAGCTGAGGCTATACAAAGCCTAAGGATAGCCATAGCTACAAAGATCAACCCGCATACGCTTTTAGGACGAGCACAATCTGTTATACCCAGCAATATTTCCTCTGTAGATATATAGATATCTGTTCCAGATACTTCTGAAAAAAACTCTGAAATCTCCCTTATTAGATTTGACAGGACATTGCAGGAGGCAAACATATGGACACTATCAGCCTCAAACAGTGAACAGCGTGGACATGAAGTACCTTTCCCGGTCCCCCACTTGGCAATTTTCTTCGGAGTATAATACAATGAAAAGAATGTTTTATAATACTGAGCTTGTAGTTTAGCTGACATAAAGCTAGATTGTGACATTTCAAAGGATCGAGCAGGGGTTTGGGGTGATACAGTTAGTTTTGTCTGCCATGTCTCGAACTGTTTCTCCATATCGTCGGAACCCAAGGAGTTCAGAGATTCGTAAATCTCACCTATAGTTAGAGAGGATCTTTTACAAATCCGGTCTATAATTTGCGTAGGGTGAAATTTCTCCCTAGCCCCCCCCTTTATTAACAAAAAATCTCTAACCTGCAGGTATTTAAAAAAATCTCTATGACAAAGGTCATAGTCTCTGCGTAAATCTTCAAAGGTCTTCAAACCTGCTTTATTAAAAAAACAGCCAAGCTGTAGTATCCCTAATTGAATCCACCGATTCATACACCTGTCGTCAAATATCTCGGGAAGATCATTATTTTTGGAGATAGGGGTGTAGAATGAGAATCGTCCTAAGCCTAGCAATTTGCGCGAACAGCCCCATACCTTATAAATACCATAAATACCCTTGAATTTTATTTTCTTGAAGTAATTATCATTCATATGACGCCACAAGCATCCTTCAGAGCCTTTACCTAATATGAGTGTTTGTGGACTAGGTATACTATCGCCTATGGGCTCTACGGAAATAAGAGCAGTATCTCAAAACCGTGGGCCAATAGTACAATTTAAAATTAGGCATTGCCATCCCCCCTCTATCCTTTGGGAGAGTGATGTATTTTAAAGCCCGGCGTGGATTTTTATAGCCCCACAGGAATTTGGAAAATAAAGAATCAATAGACCGGAACAGTTGGGGTGGAAATTCTAAACAAATGGCCCTAAAGAAATATAAAAATCTGGGGAGATACAACATTTTAATTACATTAGATCTTCCTCCTAATGTTAAATGAAGGTTATTAAGACGTAACAGATCTTTCTTTGTACGTTGCATCAGAGGCTCTACATTGTCCTTAACTATATTATCCACGTCTGCCGATATGCTAACGCCAAGATATATAGCTTTGTTAATAACTCTAACATCGTTCATCGTTATCTTGTCATTAAGAATAATCTGCGTTTTGGTCTGATTTAATTTATAGCCAGAGACTGATCCAAAAAATAGGGCCTCTTTCTCTATCTCAGCAATTGCTTTACTTGGATTGCTAGTGACTATGGCAATGTCGTCTGCGAAGGCTAGGGTTTCAGTCTCAAATTCATGTACGCATATTGAAGGGATTAATAAATTTTGCTCTAGCCTCCGAATAAACGGATCAATATATATCGCAAAAAGAAGGGGAGAACATGGACACCCCTGACTTGTCCCCCGTGTGATGGTTACTTTGTCTGATAACATCCCATTTATTGCCACCCTAGCGATAGGTTCAACATAAAGCATTTGTGTTGCCTTAATGAATCGTTGACCAATCCCATAGTGTAACATTGCGCGCCAGAGATATTCCCAGGAGACCCTATCAAATGCTTTTTTGGCGTCAAGTAAAATGAGGGCCATAGGGTCTCCTGTCACCTGGGTAGAGTCAAAGAGAGATATTACCCTTTGGACATGGTCAATTGTGGATTTCCCGGGAATAAACCCATGTTGACGTTCCGATACAATCTTATATATGATGGGTGCTAGTCGGTTAGCTAAAAGTTTAGAATATATTTTCGAATCGCCGTTTATCAATGTAATAGGACGGTAGGACCCAGGTTCTAAAGAATTATTATTTTTTTTTTTAAAAACAATGATTTTAGCGGAGGACCATGAAGCTGGTGGTTTTCCACCCTCGAAAATATGGATAAAGATTTCCTGCATAATATCTTTCAATTGTAGTGAGAATTTGACCTAGAATTCTGTTGGAATACCATCCATGCCAGCGGCTTTCCCTGCAGTGAGGCTGGTCATAGATAAGAAAATTTCCTCCCAAGATGGAATACTATCCAAGCTATCCTGATCCTCTTTTTGCAAACCTGTTGATGCATTTAAGTTTAGATATGTCTCCGCGCTATTTGTTTGATTCTCAGTAGTTTCATAGAGATTCTGATAACATTTTTGAAATACCTTTCTAATCTCTGAAGATTCAGTTTTAAGGACAGATTCTGGATCTAAAATCTCTTTAACAAGATTAGCGGTATATTCTTCTCTAGTGCGTATCGCCAGCTGATGGTCAACCTGTTCGCTCCACTCATACATTTTCTCTTTGTGGGCTGAGGCTTTAGCAACTGCCTTATCTGTCAAAACATCGATAATCTGGTTTTTGACGGCAGCAACCTGTTTTAATTTATTCTCAGATAAATCCCTATCTTGGATAGCCTTGGTCAGCTCCTCTTCCGCTCTAGCCAACTTACCCTGGAGTGTTGTCATTTTTATTCTGGCCTCCTTATTGGAGCGGAAAGAGAACTGCATTGTCTCTCCTCTAATTCCAGCTTTTAGGGCATCCCAGACCACATCGATTGTTGTACTACCAACATTAACCTCGAGAAAGCCTGCTATCCATTCTGTCATGTGTTGATAAAATTTCTCATTCCCTAAGAACGCTCTCTCGAAAGTCCATGTCTTCGGCTTGTTTAACCCCTTATTCAAGCTTAATACAAGAGGATTGTGATCCGATAAAATTCTAGGTGTTTTTACAATTGTACTACCAGACCACAAAGTACTAGACATAAGTATATAATCTAGCCGGACAAGTCGAGAGTGTGGGTATGAATAGTATGTAAATCCCGGGTCCCCAGGGTGACCGTTAGGCCAACAATCAACTAAGCCATTCAAAACACACACATTTTTTAAGGCCTGGTAAACTTTTGGTTTCCGCCCTGTATATCTAAAATCTGGTTCTGACAACCACTCCCCTGGTAGATGTATATTAAGATCACCACAGACGATTAGGGGAAGAGGCCACTGAGATAGTTCATTAGTCATCAGAAACAACACATCAGGGTCGTCACTAACGCTTCCATAGATAGTACACAGCGTCACTTTACTTCTTCCAGAGTCGTAATGACACTCTGTGATAGCCCACCGACCAAATTTGTCCGCCAATGTACGTATAAATTGGAGATCCCCCCCTTTAGCCAAGATTGCCACCCCCCTTGTTCGTGCCCCTTGTGATGAGGCTGTAATCAATTGGTACCCTAGAGTTTTGAGCAAATAATGTTGTGATCCTTCGACATGTGTCTCTTGAAGGCATAGGATATTAGCGCCAATCCCCTGTAGCCCTACCGTTACTCTCTGCCTTTTCTTGATATCGTTGAGGCCGCAAATATTTATAGTGCCAATTTTTAATTTAGCCATATGATTAATTGATCAAATGATCTGTACAGAAAGGAAACGATGCTCTCCCCACATGTATGCCTCATAAACAAAAACTAACATAAAATGTTTTAAGTCTGTCCTTATCTTGCTACCTACACTCTCTAATCATCACATAGTCATTGTGTTTGGAACCCCCCCTCTCCCTCTCTCCCCCCCGTACTGATACCCCCACCCGAGCCCCCCCCCACCCTCCCACCAAAATTTAGGCAACCAGGCTCAATCCTGAGCCTGTGTGATAGCGTCTGAACAGACCTCACCCACCTTCCACACAGCCCCCATCACCAGACCATCCATACCTAGAGCAAACTCTTATCTCTTCCCTACACCACCACTGCCCCTCTTACCCTCTTTATCGCTCTCTGCACAACATCCTCATCATCATCCCATCCCATCCCTCACCTTATCACTAGTATAAAGAAAAAAAATAATAGAAGGATGGACAAGTATAAAGAAATTGATCATCAATAGATCTATGGATCTAGATGAAGCATCAGATCATAGACAAATTTAAGTGCCCCCCGAGGGAGCTTTGCCAGTTGTTATCTCCTTAAGTAATTGTTCAGCTTGAATCTCCGAGGTAAAAAACCAGGTCCGACCTTGCAAAATAACCTTCAATTTGGCAGGATTTTGAAGAAAAACAGCAGCACCCACTTTTTGGAATGGTGTAATCAGTTGCCGGAGTCTCCAACGTCTTTCTACAGTTGCATGTGCAAAGTCTGGCTTGGCAAAGAACGAGAAATTCTCCCAAGTCCGCTTTTTATTAGGTCTGGCCAGATCGTAAATTGCTTGACGAAGCAAGAAATTTCCAAAATAGATTAGAATGACTCTGGGAAAGGACTGGTTGTTCTGTGGGCGTTTAGGAACGGACATTGGGAATCTATGCACCCTCTGGATCTCCTTTTCCCAGACCCAGTGTGCTAGTTCCGGAAACGCATTTTTAAACAGGTTGATAACAAATGTACGAATATCACTTCCCTCGCAGTTCTCTGGGATCCCTAGGATCCTAAGGTTGTTCCGTCGTTGGCGATTTTCCGCCTCCTCAAGTTTCCACATAATGTCTTTTATCGCCTCTTCTTGAGATGTTACCTGAGTTTTCAGCAAATCGACGGTAGACTCCAGTACCTCCGTCCGATTTTCCACCAAAGACATTCTTTCGGCTATTTCGGTACAAGTTTTCCCGATTTTGCGAACTGACCCCCGCAATTTTTTCCCAGCCATTCGAGCATGGCGATTTTCGGCTTTGACCTCATTTTGAAATGTATTTAGTTTTTGTAGGATCGTAGTTAGAATAGGCTCAGCGGCAGACTCAGGGGTTCTAGGAGCCTCCAAACCTCCGGGAGTTGCCCCGTGTATTAGTGCAATAGAATGAATGTTTGCATCTGAATAGTCCCATTTAAGTTCTTTCCCATCATCCATCCTGTCTTTGATGTGGGTAGTTTTCTTGCCTTCAGAGAGTCTCTTAGTTTTCCTGTAGGTTCTTTGGCTTTCCTGCTGGCTACAATGACTCGTAGAGGTATCTGCACAACCATCATCTCCACTACTACTCTGAGACTCGACGGAGTCCGAATTAACAGATTCCTCATTTAAGGAGAAAAAATTCTCCGTGGGGTCCCAGTCTGTGTCTTCCGCGAGGTGACCCCCCCCCACAGTGGTTTCAGGAATGTCGTGTGCATCATGTGCAACAAGTTTTTTGTTTCCATTAGCATTAGCTTTAGCTTCTGTTCTAACAAGAGGGGTGGAAACTCCCACACAGTCTACATAGTCCGCACAATCTACCGTCTCTGGCTGAATCGTTATAGGGGAGTTAACCACAGCCATGTCCAGCAAGGTATTCTCGTTGTTATCCCAGGAGGCTCGCTTATCTCTCAGCGAATCTTCGTCTAACAGGGCTCCCTCTACCCTCTCAGCGCTATCAACGATATTATCAGTGTCATCCTTGGGTATTTTATTGCTTTGCTCACCCTCTTTGCTAATGATTTTTTTTGTAAACATACTACTGATTGCCGGTTGATTTCTCTCTAGTCCGCCGGCCGAAGTACTATTTTCTGTGAGAAGGCTTTTCCCGCTTTTAGACCTACTATTTTGGAGGCTCTTACCCGTGCCAGGCTTCTTGGGTCCGACATCTGGTTTCATCTCGATAGCCTGGTTCCCCCTGAGAACACTAGCAGGGATTGAGGAGCGCGTCTTGTTGCGGGCCCCTCGCGCCGTCGCCATTCCTTCGTTCTCCCTTCTTCCGTGTACAGCCGTAGTTCCTGCGTTGCTAGGCAACCCTAGCAGGCGTCCTACGGAATTCCAGCCCGATACCGCTGACAGAAGCAGCCGCGCGAGTGCTTCCCAACGCGAAGGGCAGGTACGGCACAACGATGAACCGCTCCCGCGTTTCACCCTCGGGCCACGCAGACTTCTTACTCCAAACAAATAGTCATCGCATCCAGGACGCATTTTGGGCCGTATCCGTCATTGCAGCCACAACGTGAGCAGGACGAACTTGATGGAGCGATGGAGAGAGGTGGAGGTGAGTTCAGAGACCTCTCACTCAGCAGCCATCTTGCCCTCAGCCGAGGTATTTAAAGCGGATGATCAGTTTTTGAGGAGACGGAGTAACAAGTATGTGCTCTAGTGGCATCATACTAGCAGGGGCTGATGGGAAGGAGAGGTGCAATATTTTGCAGGCCGCTCTGAGTTGATAGTACAGGAGTAATACCAGGATAGGTATTGGATTACCTTCTTAGTTTTGCGGCATCTCCAGGAATGTATCCTGTGGGTATAGGTCACCTAGCGTGGAAAGGCTCATGTTGCGGGCGCGCGCTATGGTGCCATTATCTTGGAGAATAGGGAAAAGTGGATGTTGTGCAAGTGGGGTAGAGGGGGCGTATAGCAATGGGGTCCCAAAACGTTTCCTGAGACTCTCCCAAGCCCAGCGGAGAGTCTTGACCGTATTCACTTCACCAGATGTTCTATTATAGGGCTTGTATAGAGCGACATGTAGAGGAATGGTGTCAGCCAGGTCTTTCTCAATTGCCACGTGTGGCTGAAATGGGAAGGGATGTACCCAAAAATGGAGAAAATTAACTTGTGCACACATTGCATAAAGTTCAAGGTCAGGGGCCCCCAGCCCACCCCGTGAGGGTGGATGTGTCAGCAGTTCCCAGCTCACTTGCGGCTACTTTCCAGCCCACACCAGGGCAATTATGATGGAGCGAAGAGATTTGGAGAAAGTTTGAGTTAGGGGGATGGGTATATTTGCAAATAAATATAGGAACTTAGGGATGACTATCGTTTTTGTATGGCTAGGCTATTCTACCAGTAAGGGACAGAGGTAGAGCCGACCAGAATTTTTTTTGGGGCTCCAGCCAGTCCAGCAGTCTGCCAAAGTTCATGCGCCAGATTTCTTGCTTGTCTCTCCTGAGCCACACAAATAGGTATTTTACAGTGCCATCAGCCCATGTAAGCGGGAATTCTAATTCAGTTTTTAATGGGGCTTCAGTTAATGGCAGGAGTGATGATTTAGACCAGTTGATTTTTATGTCAGACAGTCCACCAAATTGGACAACCTCACGAAAAACTGGATTCAGGTTTTCATCTGGTTTACAAATGTACAGTGTGATATTGTTGGCGTACATTGAAAATATTAAACTTTTATCTGTGAAACCTAGCCCACGAGAGGTATGGTACTGACGTATTCTGGCAGCCAGGGGTTCTATCGCCACTGCGTACCACGTGTTATAGAAAATGGTTCCGATAACAGTCCATTTGCTCCTAGGCGGTTTGTGGGTTTTGTATAGAACAGGCTAATCAGCTTGATAAAATTAGGACTGAATCCTAGCCTGGGTATTATGGTAAATAGAAATGGCCACTCCAGGGAGTCAAATGCCTTGGTGGCATCAAGAAACGCCGCAATGGCTGGCAATTGAGGGTCGATCTGGTGAACAGTAGCAAAAAAAGTACATAGATTATGGGCTGTGGATCTGCCTGGAATGAAACCAGACTGGTCTGGCCTGGCAATAAGCCGTAGGAGTGGCTGAAGTCTATCAGCAATCAGTTTGGCGAGAATTTTTACATCAACGTTAATTAAAGAGAGAGGTCTGTATGAGTCACAAAGATTTGTTTTGTTATCGGGTTTTATAAGGGAGATGATCACCCCTTCCTGCATAGTTGGTGGCAGGGAGCCATATTCTAAAGATTCTTGGTATACTTCTAGTAATTGGGGCTCTAGCTCTTCTGCGTAGGTCATCAACCCATCTAGCCTAGGTGCCTTCTCACCTGGCAAACTACTTATGACCTGTATTATGTCTTCCATTGAAAAAGGTTCGTCTAGATAGGCCCTATGGGCTTCGCTGAGCCAAAGCAGTTCAATGGAGTCTAAATATGTCCCTAGCTCAGGTTGAGGTGCACTTTGCATGGCCGAGTACAACAGGGAATAGAATCTGGTGAGATGCGTATGTGTGGCTCGTTGTCCTCTGATGGGAGTTAAGTCTTCATCAAGTAGCTCAACTATGAACGTTGAGGATGTGTGTTGTTTGAGTGTCTTTGCAAGTGCCTTGCCCGGCCTGTCGCCTTCGCCATAGCTGCGCGCTCTCGCTTTTTTCCCCTGGAATCGGGTCTCCCTGTCTGCCTCTACTTCAAATTCTGAGATTTTCTCCCTCACGGTTGCAAGGTGTATGGATGCCCCAGACTGTTAGAACAGCAGTTCTGTGGACCTAATGTTATGTTCCAGCTTTGATAATGTTGCTCTTATGGACTTCAAGACTCCTAATTGCTTAGAGATACATACACCTCTTATAACTGCCTTAAAGGCCTCCCACAAGATGGAGGAAGAGTCCACCGACCCTTTAGTTATGGAAAAAAACTGTGTGATCTCAATTCTGATCTCCTCTCTAAATGCAGCATCTAGGAGAGAGTATGGTGGGAGGCGCCAACTGAACGCACGGGGTAAAGATCATGGTATTACCCAGTGCAATACGACCGGAGCATGGTCAGATAGTGTGCACGGCAGGTGCAGTATGTCTATGGTCCAGGTTGCAATGTCACACATAACAAGCCAGTAATCCAGTCTGGACCATGCACTGTGATGTGAAGTGATGTATGTGCCTCCCTGGCTCCTGGATTCCTACTACGCCAGACATCAATAAGACTGTGGTAAAAATAGAATAGTGTTTAGTTGTTGAGCTGCCTTGGATGTAGGCTGCGAGTGGCCCCAACCCTGTCCACTTCATTTTGTAGGGTGGCATTAAAGTCCCCGCCCCAAATGACCGTGTAGCCTCCCGTTGCCAGATCCCATTGGCCACATGGTGAGGAAAAATTGTGGGTCATCCACATTTGGACCATATATTGCCACTAGGGTAACCTGAATAGATATTAGTGTACCACTTAAAATAACATACTGTCCCTCTGGGTCAAACTGTGTGTGAGTAGTTGTCCAGCCCAGCCCACGCCTAATCAGCACTGAAACTCCTCTTGCATAATTAGAGTACAGGGCAGAGTGTATCTCCCCCAGTATCTGTTGTGTCGTTTGGGGTCAGTGCCACATTTCAAGTGAGTCTCTTGCAAGAAGCACACATTGATGTGGTGTCTGATTAAGTATGCGTGCATTAATCTCCATTTTCTAAAATCATTGAGACCTCTGATGTTCCAGGTAAGGAATTTAGCCTTAGTCATAATACAGCTGGTATGTAGTATAGCGTGTTACTTGCGTAATAAAAGTGCATATTGGAGCAAAAAAAAAAGAAAAATTATTCTACTTGCATAACCTTGGAATTCAAGCAGGATTTTGGAGTAGCTATTAAATACCATATTCAGTATAGTTAACAACTGTATGTCTGAGAAAACTGTGAACACCCTGACCCACCCACTGCCCACACCAACCTTCCAACTAGATTGTAGCATGTTACTCCCCACCCACCACCCTGCATTCCCCCCTTAACAAAAAAGCAAGAACACATGGGTGATCTCCCAGTGGGGCTAGGGATACCGTCATAAAATGGCAGGGTTGCCAGGCTGTTCCAGTTTGTAAGGAATCTGCCACATATGAAAATTGTGTCATTGTGGAGCCAGAGGAAGTAGCTAACTCCTGACTTAGCAGTCACAGCAGCCAGGACTGGTATACTATGTAAAATTCTGTACATGGCTTAATAGTTCAACTCACGAAAACAGAATAGTCATATCAGACATTTTTGCTCAGGTTCTGTTCTGATTCAGTTTGCTGTGAGGAGGTGACATTTTGATGCCGATATGCTTGGTCTACTTTAGGGCTGCCTTGGCGTCAGTGAAGAAATGCGATTTCCCTTTGTGTGTTATTTTCAAGCTTGGCACGGTAAAGCATGGCATACAACATGGAAGCGTTTGGTAAGATGCATTTCGCCGGTGCAAATTCTCTGCGTGCTGCTTACACCATTGGAGTGTAATCTGGAAAGAAGGAGAGGGAGTTCCCCTGGTTGTTTATTGGGCTTTGGTCCTTGGCGGCTCTGTGCATCGCATCTCTGTCTCTGTAATTCAGAAGGCGCACAATTATGGGATGATGTGCAGTACCCACCGGTGGTCTGGGACCAAGTGAGCGGTGGGTATGTTCGACTATCATGACTGACGAAAGTGCCGGCCCAAACAGTTCGCGTAGTAGATTTTCTATGTATGGTTCCTTTTTTGGGATGGTGGTGGACTCTGGCAGACCAATATTTCTGAGGTTGTTGCACCTCGAGCACGCTTCTAAGTCCTCCTTCTTTGCTTTAATTACCGCCAGTACCTTCTGCATATTAAGTAGTTGTACACTAGATTCAGCTTGGAAGTCCTGGGTTTCTGAGATTCTGTTCTCCAGGGTATGCAGGCGGACTTCATGAGTGTATACCCGTTTATTAGCCTTGTATAGGCTCGAAGTAAGCACATCAATCTTATTGTCTATGGTTTTAATGCTTGAGCGCACATCAGGCAATATGGTGCACAGGTCTTCCTCTTGTTGTTCCCCAGATTCTTTGGCACCATGGTCAGTGTCCGGCTCCGAACCTGTGTCAGTCGTGCAGGTTTGGCGCTTGTTTTCAACAGGGAGTTTAGATTGTCTGTGGTCGGTCTTCCCCATGGTGCCAGGTGGCACACCAGCAGTGTAGGGCAATGTGGGTTTACAAATAATGGCACTACAGTGGCACACAGTGGGCCTGTATGGTTCAATCAGTCACTTCTGTGACCTGGACGCCACCGCTGTTGTCGTTGGTATGCTAGTACCACGCCTCCGAGGTTGGTGCTCCACAGCCTGGAGAATCAAAGAGCACAAGGCCTATTGCTGAAGGAGAACATGCGCCAGCAGAGATAGGGGGGGTTTATATGCGGGTGGTTCCCCGAGCAGGTGTGGAAGAGGCAGCCCCCAGATCCCAAACTCCTGTTCCCCACACTATTTACACAGCGCAGGGAGGGGAACGAAGGCCTGCCCGCCACCCCACCACATTGTCTCGGTTGCGCTCGCTCCCGCCTCCCAGATTCAGCTTGACAGGGGGCCCTCTCAGCATTTTTAAGTTACTGCCACTGGTTTGAAGCGGCAGATTTCGTAGTAAGGATAGCAATAACATAGGATATATGAGCCTGGCCCGCAGAGCCCCTCTAGAAGACGGCCATACTGCAGCTCGGCGAAGCCACGCCCGAAGAGGCTTGGTAAAATGAAAAGGGAACAGACATGAAAACGATGACTTATTGTATCTTGAAAAATTGGAGTATTTACCATTGGATCTGTTAAGATTTGAATTCATATTTAGTTTATACAGTGATGAGAGAATTTCTGCTCAACCCCTAGTAGTTATGGTAAAAGTTGCAGACAATCCTCAGAGAAGTGTTAAATTCACTTAGAATAACATTTTTAAAGTAAACAACACGCACGATAAAATCACAAACCAATTTAGAAAAATAGGTTAAATTATAAATGAGAAAAACACACCAAGGCCATTAAAATAGGTCAAGGGAAAAGTTTCAACCAAAAGTCACTGTGCGTGATTGATCGGGGAATAGTTGCAATTTCAAGCAGGCTGCGATAGAGCAGAGGTTAGATAAACCAAATGAGCCATTCAGGTCAAAGTTTTTACATTTAGAATAAAACTCTAGAAAGGAGGTCAAAGTGTTCTGGCAGGGCGAGGTGCAAGGCGATGGCTAGCAGGGGTCCCTCAAAGTTAAATTTGTCATCGCCGGTCAAATTGTTGGTTTGGGTGCCAGAAGCTCAGAGTGGAAGATAGCTGGATATCATGACCGCCAAGGGTAGTTTACCATCAGACTTAGCAGCATCCTTGGTGTAAGGGTGTCTGTGTTGGCACTAGGCAGCATATTGTGCACCAATGCAAGGAAAGGACAGGAATGCACTGTATCATTCCTGCCCTTTCCCTTTCACATAGCTGCGTTGAGTGAAATATTGGTGAATCTGTGCCAAAGTCTCTTTTTTGGAAGTCAAAATTTTACAGTAAGCCAAGGCTGGAAATATAAGCGTAGCGGGGCTACACAAGGCTGAATACATTTACCACGAGGTCCCTCTGATCTTGTTTCAAGTACTGCAAACAGCTCTGAGCAGTGCAAACCTGGTTTTCTTGCCTATCTGGGATGTAGCCGTCATGGGCAAGCCTTAGCACATTATCCTAGTGTTCTGAAGGTGGTAAAAACTGACAAAGGGGCTGATCTTGAGTTTGACAGACTTACAAATGTGATTGTGCAGCCTGCCTGCCAAATCCTTGATCTTCCCTTCAAAACATTGGTCTACCGTGAGTCCATTTATAGATTGTCGGGAAAGATACGTAATGGTTCCTTTAATTCATCAGATCCCAGTTGGTAGGGATGGTTAAGTATTCCATTTATGGACCCCCAGTTCGCTCAGTCAATGGAATTCTTCCTCCCACGGACCGATGGAGTAGGGGCCATTGCTATTTGGCTGATGCTCGGTGGAGCTACCTGAGCTTGAGGAGATGGGCTATGGACTTCCCCCTCGGCCCTCACCTACCCAGCCAGTCCTTGGAAAGCTGTTCCCTTCGTCTCTCCGATGAATCTCCCCCTACTCCTTATCCCTACCCCCTTACCTTTCTTCACTCCATGAGCCTCGTCCTCTATGCTACTTAATTGTTTTCATTGGTATATTATGTAATTTGTAACAGATGTAATTTTTGCAACTGTGGAACCTTATGTAAAGCGCTCTGATACCTTCCGGTCTAACCAGCGCTATATAAAATTCTTTAAATAAAAAATAGAAAAATTGGAGGAAGGACATTAAACTGTCTGCCCTATTTAAGGTGGATAATGTAATGTCTTTTTTTTCTCCATCCGTCACCACCATTAAACACCTGGTAAAAAGTCTGGCCAACAGCCTTCAAAACCAATGGGGCCATCCAACAAATTCTTGTACAGAGATGACTGCTGTTTTACTTATACATTTATCAGCACTATTAAGAGAGGGGTTTTATATTATCCTGGAAAGTAGCTGGAAGTATTTTCTGAGTGGATTATTGCATATGAATTATATGAATGTGATGTAGAGTTCTAATATGCACACATACTTGGGAAGAGTAGAGAACAACAGGATGTTAACAGAACTTGTTATTTTACTTCTCTACAGAACTCATGGAGAATCTATAAAACATCTCCAGAAAGGAGAGTGTAGTGATTGGAGAAAGACTAGTACACATATATATCTAAGATACTTATGTGTCCTATGTTTTGTTTTCAGGAATTATCAATTTTATGTCAAAGTTCAAAGAGTAGGTTTAAAAGAGATAGGGCTCAGACATATCCATTCATGATCACAGTTATGTTCAATTAAAACTTACGTAAGATATATTTTTCTCTTTTAAAATTTATGTCATACTGCAGGCCTCACTAATCAGCACAGCGGATGAGCCAGAGTGGAGGAATATATTGTTCTACCATTGGCCATCAGAACCCCTGTGTATGAAGTCATTAGGGGGTCAGTGAGAAATAGAAAAGGTCATTGCTCATGTTGAACCCTGCACACAAGTTTAGTACAACCTGACATTCCTATTTCTAAATGATTAAAAGAACCATCTGCTGAGTAATGTCACAGTTAGCCTTGAAACCAAAGCAGACATCATAAATCAAACAACCATTCTGGAATGCCTGTTGGTGGTGAAACCTAGTGAGGAATAATGGAGTAAAGAGAACTGTTTTCTACTCTGTGCTCCATGGCCTCTGTCTGTCACTTTCATTGTTTTTTAAGGATTTGAAATAATACTGCAAGCACTGAAGAAGTCCTTTAGTAGACTTACGTTGAAACATCCTCAGCTCTTCATATAACAATACATTTTGATTGAAAGGCTTTTGCCATAGGCACAGAAGGTCCCTCAGGTCCTGACAAAGTCTTCATGAGACCTTCAGTCCCATTAGAGTTGAAAAGTGTATACATGATCAGAGAGTCTCTGTATTTTGAGAACTGCACAAGAGAGAAGCAGATCCAAAAACAACTATTTATCTAATCATCTTTCGCTGCCAGCCTCTGTAAGGACCATCAAAATCTATTGTTAAGCAGACAACTAAGAACAAACTTCTTTAGATTCTTGCTCATGTGTATATTGTGGATCATGATCAAAATAACTCGTCGTTTTATAAAGTGACACTTTTCAACCATGCACCGGACTATGTGTCTGGCTACTTCGTATGTTATGACGATTTCTCATTGGACCCCACTGAACCTAAACTGCCAGCACGGCCTCTCCCTTTCAAGCTAGAAATTTATATTTTCTATCTTTGGCTGAAAAAGACATACGCTGTTGTTCCCTGGATATATCTCTGGATTACAATTGGATTACTTTTCCTGGTTCTCTGTATTGGTTTAGTGACTGTTGTTTTTCTGCTTCTGAATGGACGTTATCTCCCAGAAAGTTCCGCAGTACATCTTGGGAATTGAGGGGCAGAGTTATAAGAAACTGAAGTATCTGTAGAGATGCGTCAGTTTCCCTGCACCAGCCTGTGATACCCTTGAGCCACCATGGTGCAATGATTGACAAATGCCTCAGAATTCTGACGCATCTTTTGGCCCAACAGTCATGCATTGCTGAAGTCATGTCACAAGCAGGACAAAACTCCAGCAATACATGGGGAGGCCTATACTCATTGTTCTATGCCACTCCTTACGCCTGCTTCAAGCAGACATTGGGTTTTGACACAGTGGCATCCTAGAAGTGGCCCAGTAAAATCTTGTAGATTTCACTTCGTCACTTCTACAAGGATTTCCTGCGTGGGAACGCCCACCCTGCATACATTATACCTGACGCAGGTATAATGTGATGCAGGGCTTTACAATGTGACGCATCTCCCTAGATGCATCATGTTGTAAATGGGCTGCAATGTGGCACATTGTTTATGCAAAAAGTGATGCAACTGTGGCGCAAAGGTGTTGCAAGGGGCTTGTAAATCAGCCCCTGGTTCTTAAACCACATGCATCCTCGCACCATCAAGTAAGGGACCTGTCCCTTGTGAACATTACAGTGCTTCCAGTTCCTGAAGGAACTGCATGGGACAGGGTATCGTATGATGAATATGGTCCAACTGATTTATTACAAATTCCTTATTTGTTTAAAATTTCCATAAATGATAGCTTCTCTAGTACTCTCTCTGATGATTGAGACATTGTAAGTGTGAATAATTTGCTTGCAGATCTAGAGCAATCAGCTGCATTTTCCAATGGAGAATTATATGATGGTACAAGTAATTGTAGAGACATGCTGTGTTACCAGCATTATGGCACCCTTTTTTTTACATAAAGCTAGTATCCCATGTCCTGTTTATAATTACACACAATGGGAACACTGCCTAACACAGCTGAAAGGTAGTTCAAAGACGTTTGCATCTAAGTTTGTTTATTTTTCAGGTTTTGAAACATCAGACCCAGCCTTGTATTACTACAGCCTTGCACCTACACCTGCAAAGAAAAATATGCTAGCAAACACCAAGCTGATATACTCTGCTTCCTTTATTTCATAACTTTCTATACGAGTTTCAACTTTTGGAAAAAAAACATAGACACAAAATCTGTCTGTGGGACAAAAGTTTGGCAGGTTCAGGGAATTGAGGCTTTATTCAGAGTATACCTCATATCACATCAAATGATTTTCCTGAACAAAACAGTGCAACAAGCTTCATGTCTTGGTATAGCAAAAATGAAGGATTTGAACGCATTGTGTATTCCTGCATTCTCACGCTTTGAGAATTGCCAGCACTTAACATACTTCAGTGAGGATACTCTAGATACCATGATGCATATTGTTTCCATTAATGCATCAGATCCCAGTTGGTAGGGATGGTTGGTATGGCCTGTGGACACAAACATGTGTCAATCTGGCTTAGGGTCAATAGGCCTGATCAACGATATGTACCAACAGAGCATTCGGGGGTGGTGATGACACATAGTGTGAGGAAGTTGTGCCTTGAAGGGCTAAAAACCTCAACACTTTCCCAGGTGAACCAACACGTGTCACTTTTTCTGATGACATAGATCTCAGGTATGTTTTATTAGTTACCCAGAACCCTTGTCAAAAGAGCTTTTGGTATGGAATATACAACGAGCTATGAAACATTTCTCAACAAGAAGCTGCCGAGATAGATAGGGTTAATTTACAAAAGGCTTTGGCTGTGGTTATCAACGGTATGACCACATTATCATCCAGAATGTATTCACTGTGAAACATAGTGGGCCCGATTCACAAAAGTAATCAGAGACAAAATCCTAACTTTATGACTTTCGATATTCACAAAAGGAATTTAGGAGTTGTAAAGTTAGGATTCCTAACTTTACTACTTCATTTACTGAGACAAAATCCTAACTTTATGACTTTCGGTATTCACAAAGGGTATTTAGGAGGAGTAAAGTTAGGAATCCTAACTTTACTACTCCTAAACTGAGACGAAATCCTAAGTTTACGACTTTCGGTATTCACAAAGGGCATTTAGGAGTAGTAAAGTTTGGAATCCAAACTTTACTACTCCTAAACTGAGTGCATACAACCTGTCTTCCGGTGTCTGATTTGCAGCCATGAAAACGTCCTGGATATATGTCTCGGTTCAGAATTGGTTTCACCATCAGGCATTGAAGTACTGGTGGACCCCTTAAGGGCCCATGAATATTGCTGTCCCCAGCGTATTCCATTCATGAGGAATGCATTCTTAGAGCCACCCTGGGATTCTTCAGCTCCTAGTGATGTGAACAATGGCTCTGGAGAGAACTTATGGGAAAAAATGCCTCCCTCCGCAGCTGCTGTGCGATCTGGATAGAATCACCTATGCTTCATAAACTTGCTATGAGGTGCGCCTCTGGGAATGTCTGCAGTTGTGGGCAGCGGCAATGTTGTGTCTGCCACTTGGAACACATAGACAAATTGGCCTTTTCTGTGTGGGAATATTTTGATTTTTTTTTTTTACAAATGAAATAAATAGCTTTTTCTTTTTCTAGGAACCATGGCTTTCTGAGTGCTTGGGCTGTCAAATGACTTTTAAATAAATATTATAAAGGGAAGTCTGCTTTTTAGATACTTTTAAGATTTGTTTTTTAAAGTTTTTAAAATTGTCTGCTGGCTATTTAGATAACAGTTTAGATATTGACTCTTAGTATGAGGACTGGGTGTTATATTCCCAGGTTAGGCTCATGTAGTGAAGCAGCTTATTTCTTACATGGTCCTCACAAATAAAATTTTCAACATATTTGCGTGACCGACAATTTTGGATTAGTTTCCCTGAAACAAAACTTGTTTACACATGTAGCTTCACACAACATTATCTCAATGCCCTGAACATCATGTACATGGTCTCGTTTCGCACTATGTACAAACGTCATCAACGGGGCGACAGGGCTATCTACATATCCATAACATCACTAATCTATACGTACATTGCAAAGCTGATTTCTATTATAAAAGATGAGCATCCCCGATAGATTAGCAGAGGAGGCACTTACGCTGACAACGATGGTCCTTGCATGCTGAGAAATCACCATGCAGCGGTTTGACATCTTGTGAGGGGTGTCTAGTTCGTGACCAAGAGAGGTCCTTCATTCTATCCCATCAGGTAATGGGATTGGATAGTCCCTTGGGGGGATTCTTGGCTCTACACCTACACACACTCTAAGTACACTTAGAGTGGGTTTTGCATCGTAGGAGTAAGCTTGATTACTGCCTTGTTTTATATGCCTACATATATACATTGTTTTAGCACCATTGTAGAAATCTATCTACTATTAACGCTGTTGGTGCTTGTAATCACGTTTATCTGCTTCTCTCTATTGATCATTGCAGCACGTGTATTTTATGCTAGAATAACGTTGATACAATAAATTTATTGGAAACATCCCACTCTGTATTCTCTGTATATTTCTCTGAGAACAAGTGAGCATGAGTGACAAGCGAACGATTCTGCACTGTTTCCACGATCCCTTTGGGGACATGGTTGTTATGTTCAGTGGTTGCCAGAAAACATTCGCACCCTGATAGTTCAGGGGGCTTACGGTGGCACTGTGAGCTAGCTAGTCTATAGGCCAACATATCCTAAGGTGGTGTCCGGAATCAGTCTTGGCATAAAGCCCCTAGTTTATGCTGCTCAAATAATGCGCAGATCCTATGGATTAGTAGGAACTACACAACAGTAGGTCTTACTCAAGAGTCCACTCTGACTCATAGGAAGTAGTCAATGGTGTCTGTGTTGCCACAGCACCAATAGCAGTGAGTCTCCCAGGGCCCTGTAGGCCTGTATCAAGTCTTATCCACTACAGCAGCAAGAATGTATACATCCTCTCATCTAGTGCCTCACCTTTGCACATTCGCATTGCTCCAGTCCTATTCAATTGAGTTGGGCTGCATGCAGGAGGCTCGGCAGTACCCAGCACTTGGCAAACTCCCCAAGAGCTTGCACGGCCAGCTTCAGGTCCGGCGCCTCCTCCTCGGAGGTGTGTTCAGTGCTCCCCACTGTGGGAGGGGAGTGGACCCTTGCCCTCCTAATCTGGTACCAGTGAGATTGATGCACTAACTGGTCCTCCACTGTTCACGAGGTAGTTCTTGGCAATTTCATTGATGATTGATATCACCCCATGGGTTGCACTTCAGTTCATGGGCGTAGGCCTGAACTCTGAAAATTAGTACCAGCAGCACCTCATGGCATATGGGGTTGCTGTGGTACTTCGCACAAGGTGTCTGCCCTTCATGCACGGCACTTAAGACCACAGAGGCCCCTCATGGCATACGGGGTCGCCGCTAACCCCGGCAATGGTCTCAGCACTTGCTGGCAGTGTTCACTTTCACTGCAGCCTCTCCTGGCATACAGGGTCACTGCAATGTAGCGGTGTGGACTTCACACTCTCTGCATCACACTTTGCTCACAGCTATCATAACGATGGCACTCACCGACCTGTTTATGCACACTGGCAATGACCCATTCGGTGCAGCAGCCATCTCTTCACACCTTACACCGGGAGTCATCTCGACAGTCTCCCCACTGGACCTCACAACCTCCAACACTCTCCTCTTCCTTACAGGCACACTGGTCTTGGCAAGAAGGCAGGCGCTGCTTCTTAAAGCTCCAGAGCAGGTGGTCTTGGATTCCCTGGGTGATGTCCCCTCACCCAGCAGGGAGACTAGCAGGCCTTGGACCCCAGTCCTGCTCACAGACAGAAGTCCTTATTCAAACAGACCATTCGGCTGCTTGGCAGATGGCAATTTTCGAGTCTGAAACCTCCCCTTCTTATATTCGATTTCCAAAGACCAAATGTGATTTAAGGTGTGAAGCTTTGAAGTTTTATGTTAGGGTTCTGCTTCTATTGAAGTACACATTAATCTTCTCCCTCTTCATATTTAAAGGTTGTCACAGCAGAAAAGACTCTGAATCTGATAGTCCCACAACACAGGCAATGGAGGTGACTAGAGTTCACATCTTGATGTCAGCCACAGTAATAAATAAATCAAACGGTTAATCCCGGGCTTTCAGTCCTACTCTTTATGATTTGCTTATCAGCCCCATCGCCTTCTTGAGATGTGTCCCTGACTCTTTTTAGTGATCTCTCACTGAATCAAAAAGCAACTTTTGAAGTGTACAGTGGGTGTCTCTCCCTTCTCTAGTGTGTCCCACCCAGCTCGGAGGAATGCTGCAATACACAAATCTTTCTGGGGGGACACCTCCACTTCTCATGTCTTACTCAGGCAGGCATGGGCTTCCCAAAATGGAACTCATGGTCCTCCATATAGTGTACCATTGCAGGCACACTTGCACTCTGTGTATGGAAACAGCGCACACTTATTAAGTGCTGTTAACTCCATATATTGTGCCCTCACAGACAAATACACAATACGTAAATGCAATCAGCATTCATATTCGCAGGACTTTGCAGCTCCTCAGAACCACTGCTGTGTGATGCTGTGAGATCGTATCCTTGATGCAGGACTTTGTATCGTAACCCTACAACTCCTTGAAACTGCTACTGTGTGACTAATCCTCAATGCAGGGTCTTGCATCACAGCCTCGAAGCACCTCAAAACTGCCGCTGCACAACGCATCCTCAATGCGGGCTCTCACAATGCTACACAACCGGGATTTAAGGTAGTTTTTTCAGCAGGCCTAACATGGTCCCTTTATCCGGCCCAGGTTCCATTGTGGTCAGACTGAACTTGTGACTTTGTTCTGGTCTGGCTCAACCAGTAACCCCAGTTGGTGCTTTGTGGTTTTGAGCACTATTTGTATCAACATTTTTAAAATTGCATTTCTCTTGTTCTACTGATTTGATTTTTGTTGATTCTATGTCAGATAATTTATTAAATTGTATTCTATTTTTCTAAAATTTTGTAAGATTTTTCTTGTGTTCTGTGTCCACATTATTACTGTTTGTGTGTTGCATAAATACGTTACACATTGCCGGTAAATTAAGCCTGACTGCCTTTGTGCCAAGTTACTAAAGGATAGTCCACTGGGGGTAGAAAATTCCAGAGCCTTCTCCTACTTCGAAGTGGACACCAGGTATACATTTTGGACCCTAAGACCCATCTTTTCAGTACAGCTTTGGACCTGTGGAAGTCTCAGGAGAACTACTGTGCTGCTCTGCAAGAAGAACTGATACCCTGCTGCCATGCTGCTTTGCTGAGTGGTGGACTGGACCAGCATCATGTACCCCACCACCAATGACTCCAAGAGCTAGTTGACTGATCCTACCCCCGAAAGTGGTGCCATCGCAGTCTTTGACACTTGCATGGGGGCCTGAAGGTGCTCTGCCAGCCCAAATATGGTCCTATAAAGCAGAAACCATGCAGCGCGAAACATCTCATAGCCGCATCAAAACCGCCTCAGCGCGTTGCATGCCTGATGCTAGACCTTGTATCAAAGCTCGCAATCTTCTCTGAACCCCCGATGCACGACATATTATCAATGCAGGGCTTCCCATTGGATGACGCAGAACTCTGCATCATAGCCCCCTGGAATCGCCGCTGTGCAACGCACTCTCGATGCAAGATCTCTCAACTCTCCGCAAGGCAGGATTAAAGGCACTTTTGTTGAGCGGGCCTAACTTGGTCCTGAACCTGTGAGTTTGTCTCCGTTCAGCGTGACCAATAATAACAGGTCGCGCTTTGTGCTTTCAGGCGCTGTTTTTACTTAATACTATGAAATTGCATATCTCCAGTTCTACTGATTGAATATTTGATGTTTTGGTGTCAAATAATGTATTAAATGTTGCTCTATTTTTCGAAATTGATGTGGGATTTTTATTTTTTCTTGTGTTGTATTTTCTATTTATTTCTGTTTGAGGTGCAGCATAACTACCTTACACGTTGCCTCTAAGTTAAGCCTGACTGCTTTTGTGCCAAGCTACCAAAAGGTTGAGCACAGGTTAATTTGGGGTTTGCTTGTGTTTCACCCTAACAAGAATTATGGTTGCTGCTTTAGCTGGGTTTCACCCCCCTCAACCAGTAACATCATTTCCTACACACATGCTGCACAACACTTTACCTTTCATGTAGTGTACCTTTTGCAAGCACACATACATCCAGCACATGCTTCCAGTGCGCATGCACTGCACAGCCCTACAGCTTTAATGCAATGTATGCCATGCAGGTATACATATGCCCAGTAGACGCTCTCACCATGCATGTACCGCACCTCACTACTCTGTCCTTGTATTGACCCCTTCTCAGGCACACATACATCTAGCACAGTCACTATTCCTGGGCTGCGCAGCAATTTACAGCTAACTGATGTAAGTCAATGGTGAGTTAAGCACACAGCAACAGAACTTTAAAAAGTGAGTCAGCCTGTGGGCCTCACTTTAGTGAGACAGAAAAAAAGGACCTGTTCACTCATAATGATCACTACACACTATGCAGCCACCTCTACACTTATGCTGCTTAAATCCCGGAGAACGCAGTAGCTTCTCACCACTAGGAGGGTAGAGATTTTGCTCTCCTCCCGGTCGAAAAAGACTGATATCCACGAGACGGGCCTATGTCATGGTGCACATGCCTGATCCATGTTTGCCTTTGACAACACAAATGTCAAGACTTCCAGAACCATAGCCAGCATTAGATCAGTGCCAGCAAAAACTCAACGGTCATTAAAGCAGGGTTCCAAATATCCATGTTGGCGAAGGCAGCATAGAGTCACCACGTTGTTCCTGCGGCGCTGTGTACAGAACTTGAAGAAGCGAGTATTCCAACATGGCCGCCGAAGGGGATTACAAACAGCGAGGAGTGAGCGCTCTAGTCTTCGAGAGCGCGCGAGCAGCTGTGGAGATGAAGCGCACAGCTGCTCAGGAATCTGCGCACTTCAACTGACCTCTTCACCGGAGTCACTGCGCGGCTCTGAGTGAAGTTCTTGTTCTGAGGGAATTCCTGTCAGCGCTTCTGTTTTGGTTGTTCTTATCGCATGCGCAACGTGGGATTCTGGCAAGTGACTTAATAGAAGAATTCGTAGTATGTATTTAGTTGGTGCCACTTCACGAAATTCTAGTTAATTATCTCTGGTACCAGAATTGGGGGTCTTACTCCTTCACAGTTCAGTCAGTTCAATAGGACGATATTAGTTACTCATAGCTAGGTTTTAAGTCATAGTGTCTACTTCAAAGTTTATTCCTTGAGTCGGGACTACTCCATTACAATTCCTTAAGAGTGTTGTCAGTCCATTCTCCATTGTTCCTTCGATTGACTGTTGTGAGGATAACAGAACATTGCCTGTCACCGACCACCTCCTGGGGCTTGTACAGATTATATTGAGGGTAAGAGACTTCGTCTGTTATTTTCCAGTTAACTCACAGCAATTGTCCAGAGTGTTCCTTGAGTTCTTTTTCAGAGGTAGTGGGCATAGGAGTCAGTGTCGACTCCAGTGTTACTTGAAGTTTCTGACAACAAATCAGCATAGTCACTCAGGGCAGGGGTACACGTCCATTACAATGCATAAGAAGAAGATACAACTCTACTTAAAAAAAATAGTGAAAATAATTTTCCAGGTTCAACATCACAAAACTGAATATTCTTGTAGAATAATTCTCTATGTAAGGATTCTTTTCTAAGAATATTGTAATGCATTCAATCCTGTGCCTCACCTAAACAGATGATATGGAATGTATAGACACACATACATACTTACATGTGCTCTATTTTCCCTGACATCTAAGTGATTTGCTACTTTTTTATTAATGCCAATTACATAAATTCCTGTTTAGACCTGGGGAAATGTATGAGTGTGGTTGGATATGCCACTCTCATCTCTTTGCACTTGTCGTGCAGCTGATGAGTTCAGCTTGTCCTTGCATGTTTTAGTTCAAATGTGGTGTTCACATGGTTTTAAAACAACTCTATTTATATCTTTTAGAAGGATGTTGATGTCAAAGTTGTCATTGGAAGAAAAGTCTTTAAATGATCTGTGAATGATCTTCAGCTTTATTCTCTTGGAGGTTGCACTCCAAGTGGTGGTTGGACGCTGAGCAGAGTGACGTGGATGGGAAGGTGGGTGGTCCCGTCTTTAGTTATTAAAAGTTTGCATTAGATGGTTGCTGATACTGAGATGACAAGGTTGAGTATTTGTACTTTGGAGTGGACATTCAATACCAGGTGGATTGTGTCTATGAATACGATAAAGGGATCACTTGCTTTGTCATGCTTGAGTTGTCTAGGAGGTTTAAATCACAGAGGAGTACGGCGTGGGCATGCAAGATTTGTGAACACCCACAAAGGGCCAGTTACTGCTCTGCCACTGCTGTGATAAAGTGGAAAAATGTTCACAGTGATGTCTGAAGCTAAAAGAAAAGTCTTTACTATCACACTGTATGTTTTCAACACAGTAGAAAGATGAACATAAATCAGATCTTAAGCGTCATGATGGATGTTTGTTGCTAGAAGTGGTGTTTTTTTCTTGCATTTAAAATTACCAATATTCAGTACTAAGCGATAGGAACATAAGCTGAGAGGCTTGACAGCAGCTCAGTCATTAAAATATAATCACTCACACGTTTTAAAATTCTCCAACGCTCTCATCAAATTCAATTTACAGTTAACTTTCAAGAGTTTGTATAAGAAATGCTAGCCTCTGTTTGAAAAAGTCACAGCACTAGTTATGGATCAAACAGCTGTGGTGTTGTTGATGCCAACAATAGAAGGTCGGAAGATGCTCGCTGCAGGTAGGAGCCAAACCTGTAACCCAATGCGCAATAAAGGATGGGAAAAAAAGTGAACTTGCAACAACATGCTCTGGGTTATATGTGGCTCAAAAGAGGCCTTTAAAGTAAAATTTTTGTAGTGAGACTGTTCCACGCTGTGTAGTATTATACTGGTATCCAAAGTGCAATCTTCATCACCACTTTAAAAATCTAAAGCAGTTTTTCTAGTTGATTTTCAATATCTATAATGTATACAGTTTATCATAATTCTGCTGTGATTGCAAAATGCTCAGAATTTCATCAGCGCCGTGAGTGGCCTTCTGGTTGATGATTAAAAGAGTATGGGACATAATTTGACCCATGTGAGGGAAAACATTGCATGTCTTGTGTGAGGTTTGGATGCAGATTAAAAGTATTGCATAGGTCTTCAATAGTGTGTAAGAGTGCATGAGTGGGTGAGACATAGAGTATGAGAATTAGTCACAACTTTTAATTTAGGGTACTTAACTATTCTATGATAGTGTTATATTTAAAAAAAAAAAAGGTTATAATGGTTGCTGCCTGTACAAACCATATTATCTCATGCTATTTGGCCAATGTGGTAATATTCAGAGTTCAGTGACAGAATTCTGTTTTATCCAGTGGCATTCTGGGTTTCACCCAGTAGGGCATGGGTGAACCTTCCAGAGGCATTTTGAGTAATTTAACACGGTGATCTAAGTGTTATATCGTTACTGGGGAAAAGCCGAGATAAATAGCTTTTTTTATTCTCTGTGGCAGTTTACTTCTTGGTAAGTGTGTTTCATAGTTTGTAGTTTTCTGCTAAAACAGATCGCCCACCTATACTGTTTTTCCTCCTGAAAGGAGTGTTGATTAGTAGAGGCTCAATGTCAAGATAAGATATTTTTATTTAGAATATGGATTGATTGTGTTGTGTAGTTCCTGCCAATCCGTAGGAACTATGCATTGTTCGGACAGCATAAACTAAGGGCTTGATGTGAAGACTGACTCCGGAAACAGGATGTGTTGGCTTATAGACCAACTAGCTCACAGTGCCACTGTAAGGCCCCCTAACCTACAAAGGAGCAAATAGTTTCTGGCAACTACTGAACAATACAACCCTGGCCCCTCAGAGATCGTGGAAACAGTGCAGAACCTTTCGCTCAGTCACTCGTACTTATTTATTCTTGGAGAAATATATAGAGAATACACAGTGGAAAGTTTTCAATAAAATGTATTGATCCAACGTTATTCTTGCATAAAATATGTGTGCTGCAATGATTAATAGACAGCAGCAGATAAATGTGATCACAAGCACGAAGAACTTAAATAGTAGATATAGTCTACCATGGTGCTAAACAATGTATATATGCAGGCATATAAACAAGGCAGTTGTCATGATTCCTCTGTTTCTGAAACAGGCAGAGTTATTCATAAGTAAAAATAACACCACTTTCCCGTGCAAACCAGCACCACCAGTATGTAATTAATGATTGAATTTGATTATCATTACATATTGCCTGAGTTAAAATATGAAGGTATGTGTTTGGTGCATTTTCTGTTACCATAGAATATCATCAGTGTTTGGCAGTATTGTGGCATTATTGATTAAAAGTGCATAACATGAATATGATGTGAGTTTGAACTGATAAAAGCAATTTATCTGCATCTTAGACTTTTTGTGGTCAAGCGCTATTCAGGAGAATAAGAATCACAGTGAGCACAGAACGAGAGAACACAGCGCATTTGACTGCCGGAAAACCATTGCCGATACAAGATAGGCAATGCCACACCCACGTCACGTTGAGTGTGCATCAAGCGTGGTAGCCATTTTGGGTGTGGCAGTTCTATTTAAAGCCACACCCAAGTTCTAGAAATTGCTTAGCCTTCCTTCTGTTTTCGTGGAAGGTTCATCGCATGCGCTCCTCACCTGAAAATCCGGCGTGGTAGGTCTTCAGTCGTCGATCTTCCCAGGCAACATCTTCACGACATCTGAAGGAGGTTCTTTCTTTTTCCACTCAGCTGCAAACCTGAAACGATAAAAAGAATGCTAAGTTATTTTATTTGATTAAGGCGCCCATCGCAAGACAGTTTATTGTGTTGTAGCAAATGAAATACCTAAAGACAATTCTTGGAAAGACGTATTGAACATTTGAGAATAATATTGGCGAACTTTATGAAAGTAAAACCTTATGGTTAAAAGACTTTCAGGAAACTCAAAGAGAAGTCTGTTTGTTTGAATCGTATTTTTTTTTTACTTTCTTTTAGTGATGGAACATATTAGGGACAATAAAGAAATGTAAGTACTTGTAGAAAAAGACTTCCTGCAAAGAAATATCGTATTGTAAGATGTATTAAATTAGATCAAGATAACCAAGAAATAATTAATGTAACAAGGAGAGTTTCTTACAGAAAAGGAAAGTGAGAAGCCTTTCTTCCGGTTACGCGCGTTTCATCTTCCCTTCGTCTTCCCCTAAAAGAACCATCATAGTGGACAGCTCAGCCATCACAAGAACTACTAGGACTACTAGGACACTCATAACGCTTACTTGAGTTCGCAGGTAGGAAAGCTAAATAGACTTTAGTATTTCAAGCAAGTTAAAGTAAGGTTATACATATTTCACTACATGACTATTGCTATTAAGTAAGTGTCATATTGTTGCCTCGCAGGTTGACAACAAGAGCTCACCAGCGTCCAGTATCTGGCCCTCCTTCCTAAACCCTATAGCATAGCTTTAAGTGATCATGTAATCCACTGGTTATCAGGTAGGGAAGTTGGTCCATAGCGTCTCTGCAAAACCAACTGTTCACATAAAAGGTAAGAGTGCATGGTTAAAACAACGTTTCGCCCAGACTCAATCGACCAACCTCAGCAAATATCTTTGCAAGATATAGCCACCATGCTAGCTGATATTAAATCAGAAAATGCGTTATTACGCAGAGATTTATCGACATTATAAAATGCTATGCAAGACCGTTCGGCTTTGAGTTTCTCCCCAACGCAAAAGCCTATTCTGAAGCCACCTACCTTTCAGCCTCATTTTCAGTCAGCAACACAAATGTTGCATTCTTCAACTGCTACACCCCCTACTCAAATTCAAGTGGTAACACCTGTATCTGTTCCTTTAGCACCCCCAGAACGATTTCATGGGGATAGCAACAAGTTTACAATTTTTCTTAAATCAATGGCATTTACATTTCTTGCAAAACCTACAGCTTTTCACGATGATCCTTCTAAAGTAGCATTTGCACTGTCATATCTAGCGGGTGGCGCAGCTTTATGGTCGGTTACTTTAGTAGAACGTGATGACCTATTACTCTATGACTTTAGACGTTTTAAGAATACAATGAAAAAATTATCTGCCAAACGTGTTTGTGCAATGTGCAGACCATGAATTACTAAACCTAAAACAAGGCTCATCAGACCTATTACATTACATTTCGGTATTTAACAGGTTGGTGATTAAAGCAGAATGGCCAGAAGAGAAAAGAGTCTCTCTCTTTTATAGAGGTCTACAAGACGAGCTAAAAGATATGGTGACTCAGGTTTTAGACCCTCCTGAAGATATTGGTGACTTCATCGATCTAGTGGTAAAATTAAACCATCGTTTACTAGAACGTAAAGGTGAAAAAGGCAAAACGGAACATAAAATGTTTGTATTCAAAATAAGACATTATTCAAAGATTGAGTCTGCTAGTAAACCAGATTTAGGGGAACCAATGCAAATTGTAACAATTAGAGGACCCCTCACCAAAGAAGAAAAATATAAACGTTGTAAGTTAAATCAGTGCCTTTATTGTGGGAAAATAGGACATTTTGTAAAGGAATGTCCTACTCATTCAAATAAAGGGAAACCCAAGGTAACGGAAATACCTGCCAGTCAACTATCAGAAAACTAGAAAACTCGACGAAAGACGAGGTCTGTTTGTCGAGTAGGTTTTCTAGTTTGGCCTCCACAGATCCTGCTGCTTCCTTTCAACATCTTAGCATTCAGATTACACTAAAATCTTTAAACAACAACACACATACTTGGTCCGTAGACGCTTTGATAGATTCAGGTGCTACTGGAAATTTCATAGAGACACAGTTTTTACAAAAATTAGGTTAAAGAACTTTGCCTAAATCTCATCCCGAAATCGTACGTGCAGTAGATGGAAAATAATTAACTTCAGGCCTCATACAAAATCATACAGAAAGCCTTTTCGAATATTAAGTCATGCCCTTCGGACTCTGCAACGCTCACGCAGCTTTTCAGTATTTTATAAATTAGGTTTTGCGAAAATTCATAGACATCTGATGTGTTGTCTACATTGATGACATACTTATATATTCCAACTCAGTAACAGAACATGTGAAGCAAGTACGAGCCATTCTTCAAAAGCTGTTGCAAAATTCATTATATATATAAAATTAGAAAACAGCATGTTTCACACCTCCAGAGTGGATTTTCTGGGATATATAATTAGTCCTTGTGGAATTAAAATGGACCCAAAAAAGATCGACTCAATACTTACCTGGCCTAGCCCTTTGTCTGTTAAGCAGGTCCAAAGTTTTTGGGGGTTTGCCAATTTGTACTGCCAATTTATTCCCAATTTTTCTCAGACTATTACACCAATTACCAAACTTCTCCGCAAAGGTGTAAAATTTGAATGGAATGAATCAGCTTAAAAGGCCTTTAAGGAATTGAAAATACAGTTCACTTCAGCTCCAATTGTGATGTATCCTGACCCTTCCCTTACATTCACAGTAGAAGTGGACGCTTCACAATTCGCTTTAGGAGGCATTTTGTCGCAAATACATAAAGATAGTGGGCAAATGCATCCACTAGCTTATTATTCCAGGAAACTATCCTCAGCAGAACAAAATTATGCCATCGCTGACAGAGAACTATTGGCCATAAAAGCTGTTTTTGAAGAATGGCGGCACTACTTATTGGGAGCGAGACATCCAATTACAATTTATACAGATCATGGTAATCTGCAAACCTTAAGAACTGTTGAAGATCTCTCAGGTCATCAACTTCACTGGACGTTATTTCTTAACCATTACAATTTTGTTATTACATTTCGGCAAGGGAAGGAAAACAATAAAGCTGATGCCTTGTCACACATAGGTATAGACAAAAGTATTACAAAACATCAAGAAGAACCTAGAACCATTTTACCCACACATTGCTTTCAAGCCAGCATTACCAATTCAGATGTGGTGTTAAAAATACAAGACAAATTAAAGACAAAAAACATTTTAGAATGGCAGCAATTGTACCCATTACTGCAATGGAAAGATGAAGTACTGTTTATGAATGATCAAATATTTGTACCATCTACAACTTGCCAAAAACAAGTTACATAATTACATTATGACACCTCTGTGTCTGCTCATCCTGGGATTACCAAGACTTATCATTTAATTAAATGAAAGTTTTGGTGGCCTTCCATGGTTAATGATATTCGAGAATATGTTGAAACTTGTGCCATATGTATTCAAAATAAATCTGAGCATCATGCCCCTAGTGGTTTGCAACCAATGCCAATACCTCCTCAACCGTGGCATACTGTTTCCCTTGACTTTATAGTTGAACTTCCTCCTACCAAAACCGGTTTCACTACTATTTTAACCGTGATTGATCATTTCACACGTATGGTTCATTTGATACCATTAAAGAAACTTCCTTCAACAGTCGAATTGGCTCATATTTTTTTTGCTAGAAATTATCCCTCTTCATGGAATACCATCCATTATAATTTCCGACTGAGACCCTCAATTTATTTCCCATTTGTAGCACAACTTAAGTAAATCCTTAAACATGGAAGTGCGTACTTCTTCAAGTTATCATCCCCAAACAGATGGGTTAACGGAGGGCACTATCCAAACAATAGAACAATATTTGCGTTGTATGTTGGGAAATTGTGATCAAGAATAGTCCGATATTCTATGTGCTTTAGAATTTGCTTACAATAACGTGGAACATTCTTCTATTGACCTGTCACCATTCTTTTGTGCATATGGTCTCCATCCGAAGGATATTTCTGGACAATTAACATCTTCTTTATCTGTTCCATCAATTCATAATTATGTAGCTAATTTGATATCTATTCAACCAAAGGCTCAGTTTTATTTAGCAAAGTCAAAAGAAAGTCAAAAAAGCAAAGCAGACCAACATCGTTCTGGGCAGCCATTATATGCCATTGGAGACAAAGTTTGGTTGTCTACAAAACATCTGTGTGTAAAAAGTAATAAGAAATTCTTCCCTCGGTTCATTGCACCATTCCCAGTTGAAAAGATTATTAACCCAGTTAGTCACAAATTGACGCTCCCTCTAAAATACCGTTTTCATCCTGTCTTCCACGTGTCTCTTCTTAAACCATGCAATCCCATGACTCGCATAAAGGCACCACCTCTTCCTATTGATATTGAAGGCATCCCAGAATTATTTGAAGTTAAGGCAGTACTTGATTCAAAGAGAGTGAGAGGAAAGTTTTATTATTTAGTGGATTGGAAACGGTATGGTCCCGAGGAACGATCTTGGGAACCTCTTGCACATTTAAAAAATGCTCCACGTTTAGGAAAGGTTTTTCGCCTTCGATATCCTGATAAACCAAAACCAATCCCTATGGTTTTAGAGGTGATTTTGAGAGGGGAGTACTGTCATGATTCCTCTGTCTCTGAAACGGTCAGAGTTAATCATAAGTAAAATACCCACCCCTTTCCCGTGCAAACCCGCACCACCAATATGTAATTAATGATTGAATGTGATTATCATTACATATTGGCTGAGTTAAATTATGAAGGTATATGTTTGGTGTCATTTTCTGTTACCATAATATATCCGTGTTTGGCAGTATTGTGGCATTATTGATTAAAAGTGCATAACATGAATATGATGTGAATTTGAACGTATAAAAGCAATTTATCTGCATCTGAGACTTATTGAGGTCAAGCGCTATTCAGGATAATCAGAATCACAGTGAGCACAGAACGAGAGAACACAGCACATTTGACCGCTGGAAAAACATTGCCGATACAAGAGATGCAATGCCACACCCCACGTCACGTTGAGCGTGCATCAAACGTGGCGGCCATTTTGGGTGTGGCAGTTCTTTTTAAAGCCACACCCAAGTTATAGAAATTGCTTAGCCTTTCTCCTGTTTTCGTGGAAGGTTCATTGCACGCGCTCCTCACCCGAAAATCCGTCATGGCAGGTCTTCAGTCATCGATCTTCCCAGGCTAAATCTTCACGGCACCTGGAGGAGTTTCCTACTTGTTCCACTCAGCTGCAAACCTGTAACAACAAAAAGACAGCTAAGTTATTTTATTTGATTAAGGCGCCCATCGCAAGACAGTTTATTGTGTTGAAGCAAAGGAAATACCTAAAGACAATTTTTGGACAGTTTTTCTCCATAATAGAAAAGACGTATTGAACATTTGAGAACAATATTGACAAACTTTATGAAACTAAAACGTCATGGGTAAAAGACTTTAAGGAAACCCAAAGAGAAGTCTGTTTGTTTGTTTTGTATTTTGTTTTATTATCTTTTAGTGATGGGACATATTGGGGACAAAAAAGAAATGTAAGTACTTGAGGAAAAAGACTTCCTGCAAAGAAATATCGTATTGTAAGATGTATTAAATTAGATCAAGATAACCAAGAAATAATTAATGTAGTATTTTTTCTTTAAGACAAGATTTTCTTACAGACAAGGAAAGTGAGAAGCCTTTCTTCAGGGTATGCGCGTTTCGTCTTCCCTTCATCTTCCCCTAAAAGAACCATCATAGTGGACAGCTCTGCCATCACAAGAACTACTAGGACGCTCATCACGCTTACTTGAGTTTGCAGGTAGGAAAGCTAAATAGACTTTAGTATTTCAAGCAAGTGAAAGTAAGGTTATGCATATTTCACTACATGACTATTGCTATTAAGTAAGTGTCATATTGTTGCCTCGCAGGTCGAAAACAGGAGACCACCGGCGTCCAGTATCCGGCCCTCCTCCCTAAACCCTATAGCATAGCTTTAAGTGATCGTGTAAATCACTGGTTATCAGGTAGGGTTAAAGGAAGTTGGTCCATAGTGTCTCTGCGAAACCAACTGTGCACATTAAAGGTAAGAGTGCATGGTTACCTTGACATCAGTAATCTAGCGTACTCATACTATGCGTACCATACTCTAAGTGTACATAGAGTGTGTGGAGTTGCAGAGCCTAGAATCCTCCAAAGGGACGATCCAACCCAATTACCTGACGGGATAGAGTTATGGACCCCGCCTTGGTCACGAACTGGACACCCCTCACGAGATGTCAGGTTGCTGTGTGGTGTTTTCTCAGCATGCAAGGACCCTCCGTGTCAGTGGAAGTACCTCCTCTGCTAATCTATTGGGATGCTCATTTTTTATAATAGAAAGCAGCCTTGCAATGTGCACATAGATTATTTTTTTTATTTTTTTTTTAAACCGTTTATTGCAATCTCAAGAATATACAAGTATGGGCCTACAACCTTCCGGCCGGCCGCTAGAATGACAGGAGCATATGACATACGTTCAAAAACACTTGGCCTTGCAGAGAAGCAGAATCAGGAGGTATCAACGTCGTGGGCCACATCACTCTGACCCCACAATACGGTTTCATTTTATACAAACAACACGAAAAATCACACCCGCAAGGCAACCCGCAATCGAAAGTAACAGCACGTGCTCCCCGAATGGGGGACCCCAGCCATCCACAGGAGTCTAAAGAGGGGAAGGGGAACAGATCGAGGACTGGGGGAACTCTGTGCCCGGGGCTGGGGAAAGGAGTCAACTAAGGGGACGGGGTTGGTGAGGCAGCAGGCAGCAGTGGTGGCGCGCAGATACCCCCGCGGTAGGCGTTCCAGGGGCCCCATACTTTCATCCATGCCCCAGGCTTACCCCTCGCCACATACACCACCTTTTCTCGGAACATGCACCAATCCACGTGTTCTTTCCAAGCCGACACCGCCGGGGGCCTCTGGGATCCCCACAGTTGAGCAATGTCACGCTTAGCAATCATATATCCCAGAGTCACCCATCGCGTCTGCGGAACCGAGTAGTCAGTTGGTTCCCACACATTCAGCAGGCATCTCCTCGCTTCAGGCAGCAGCGCGACATACGTAACCACTCGCAGGACCTCATGCACACCACGCCAGAATCGCTCCACCTTCGGGCATTCCCACAAAATATGCAAAAAAGTAGCCAAAGCACCACACCCACGCTTACACAACCCATCCTCAGCATAACCCATACGCAGAAGCCTTGGCCCCGTCATGTAAACCCGGTGGAGTATCTTAAGCTGGACGAAGCGAAGGCGAGCCGGTATGGCCACCTCCTTCGGAGAGGCCACCGCAGAAATCCAGTCCTCGTCGTCCAACTCCAGCCCATCGGCAACCCAAGCCTCGCGGAGGCCAGTCAGCAAGCCCGATTGGTCATTAATCAATTTTTTGTAAATAAGGGAGATCGTGCTGTCCGGAACGTGGCCGTCCAGCACCCTATCCTCCAGGGGGGAAGACTCCGGGATGGAGGCGACGTCTGGGAAGACGGAGCCCAGTGCGTGACGGACCTGCAAGTACCGAAAGTATTCACTGCCCTGCAGCTGAAACTCCGTCTGCAGCGTCTCGAATGTTTTAAATCCCCCCCTCGTCCAGAGATCCCCCACTTTACTGATGCCTATCGTGTCCCACTTCTCGAAGCCCTTCGAGGTCCACAGGGAGCCCAATCTCTCAGACGCGTACAACGGTGATGCCCGGGTCAAACGGTCCTTCCACCCCATAGCTGCGTTAGCCGCGTGCCATACTCGCACCATGACACGCGTAGGTCCCGTTAGGCGGGGGCCGGGCGCGCCAGAGTAGAGCGCTCGATTATAGTCGCCACCAGGCAGGAGCATCTTGTCCATTTCAAATGCCGGGTTTAAGGCGGGCCCGTAAAGGCCATGGTTAATTGCAGCTAGCTGGGAGGCCCAGTAATACCGTTTAATATCCGGGAGGGCAATCCCCCCGTCGTACCATGGGAGCGTCAACTTCGCCAGGGCAATACGCGGCCTCCCGTCCCAGAACAGGCGGCGCTGTAGACTCTCCACCTCACGGAAGTAGCGCGCTGGGACTAAATCCATAGTGTTCTGGAGAGCGTACAGGAAGCGTGGCAACGACATCATCTTAAACAATGCCGCCCGGCCGAGCGGCGAAAGCGGCAGGCGCCGCCAACGCGCGACGTCCTCCTTCAAGCGCTGGAGGGGGGGAAGCAAATTCCGCTCGTAGCGGGCCTCCGGGTCCAGAGTAATATAAACCCCCAGGTACCGAAACCCCTGAGAGGCAATCTGGATCGGACAGCCCCGCGGGAGGACGGGAGCCTCCCCGGAAAGCACATACACACATGATTTAGCCCAGTTGATGACAAGGCCTGAGTTGCGGCCGAATGAGCGCAAAACATCAACCAGGACAATCAGTGATTTACGCGGGGAGGCTAGGTACAAAAGGATATCGTCAGCGTATAGGGACACGCGGTCCTCATACTCGGGGGTCCAACGGAGACCACGGATGGAAGGGTGCCACCGCAGCCACTCCGCCAGGGGTTCCAAGGCCAGCGCGAACAGGAGCGGCGACAAGGGGCAGCCCTGTCGCGTGCCCCGTCCCAGCTCGAATGGGACCGATACTCTTCCATTCACCACCACCTGCGCCAAAGGGCCCGAATACAACAATTTGACCCAGCTGATGAACCCCGGGCCAAATCCAAACTTCGCCAGCATCGCCCAAATGTATGGCCACTCGAGCGTGTCAAACGCCATGGTGGCGTCTAAGGACGCCAATACGGCCGGCTCCCGCACAAACGGGACACGCGCGAGCACCCCGTGCAAGCGCCGCAGATTGAGGGCCGTGTTGCGATGGGGAATAAAGCCGGACTGGTCTTGGTGGACCAGATCGCCCACCACGCCGACCAGCCGGTTGGCTAGCACCTTGGCGAGGATTTTGGGCTCCGCATTCAAGAGTGAAATGGGCCGATAGGATGTAACCCGGTCCCGGGGTCTCCCTTCCTTGTGGATCACCACGATTGTAGCCAGACGCTGGTCCGGCGGGAGGGAGCCCAGCGAGTGGGCCGCCAGGAACATCGCGCGGAGATGGGGTGCCAGTACATCCGGTCGCAGCTTATACAACTCGATAGGGATGCCGTTCGGGCCCATGGCCTTGCCGGATGCGACCGAGCGTATGGCGAGGGCAATTTCGTCGGAGGTGGGAGCGGCATCTAACGACACCCTGTCCTCCACCGAAAGGGAAGGCAGCGCGATATCCCTAAGCAGGGCATGGGAGTCCTCCTCCGAGCAGGGAGAAACCGGGGAATACACATCGCGGAAATAATCCGCGAAACAAGAGACAATGTCTTCTGGCTCGGTGACACGCACACCATCCATCCTCTCAATCAGCGGGACCACACGACTCGCTCTCTCCTTCTTATCCAACCACGCAAGCAGTTTACCAGCCTTATCACCCACATCATACAGTCGCCCCTGTTGCTCCCTACTGAGGCCCCTGGCCGCCTCCGTGACGAGGGCCCTGTAGGCCGCCTGCTTAGGTTGTAGGACATGTAGTGCAGCATCCGTCACCCCACCCTCTAGATCACCCTCCAATTCAGCAATTTCGGCCTCCACCCGGGTCACCTCCTCCTGCTCGCGCCTCCGGGCATGGGAGATAAAGGAGAGGGCCTCCCCTCTAAGAACTGTCTTGAAGGCTTCCCACAGGGAGATGGCCGAAGGGACGGACCCCACATTCTCATCAAAATACCGCTGCAAGGATTTAATCAAATCAGCGCGAATGGTGGGGTCGCGCAGGTACCAGGCGTTGATTGGAGCTACCCTGCCCTCCCCCCTCGGGAAGACATCAAAGTGCAACAGGAGCGGGGAGTGATCTGAAATACCCCACGCCAAATGGCGCACCTCTCCTACCCTCCCCACATAGGCCGCGGGGACAAGGACATAATCAAGCCGAGAGAGGCTACCATGGGCACCCGAGTGGAAAGTGTACTGCAGCTGCGTGGGATGTTTTAAGCGCCAGCAGTCCACCAATCCCAGTGTATCTAGAAAGCCGGACAGCCACGCCTGCGCCCGGGGAAGGTCCCTAGGGGGGTGGCGATCCACGGTCCCAGAAACCACCGCATTGAAGTCCCCCCCAACCACCAGAAGCCCCCCCGGAAGGTCAAGAAGGAGGCGCCCCAGGTCTGCAAAAGTGGTAGACTGTAACCCCGGTGGGACGTACACTGATACAAAGACAACTACTTTGCCCTCCATTCTCCCCACTAAGACAGTGTAGCGTCCCCTCTCATCATGGCGCACCTCGTCTATTTCCAACGGGAGCGAGTTCTTCACCATGATGCCCACCCCCCGTGAGCCCGACGTGAAGCCCGAGTGGGCCACCAAACGATAACCACGCCGATTCATGGCACAAAAGGAATTACCAATAAGGTGTGTCTCCTGCAGAAAGACCACATCTGGCGAAATTCGTTTCAGATACTGCAGGACCACACCTCGCTTGATCCTATTCCCCAGTCCATTAACGTTCCAAGACAATAAAGTCAGGTCCCTACCCCCCATCACATACAGAAGCCATCATTCGTCCCCCTGAGAGCACCTTAAAAGCACCAATACAATAAAGGGTTTGCCTTGCGGTAAAAACAAACAACACCCCACCCCAACCCACCCCTCCCAACAGAACTCCCCCCTCCCTGCACCCCTGCATGAGCCCAAACAGCCCCCCCAAAGTGCAGTGTGCCTGTCGCCCCATAAATGATTAAACTAACTAGTCCCCCAGAGGAGGAGGGAGAGCCCCCAGGAGACCCCGTACTACCTCCACAGGAGGGGAACTTACACGAACAGTCAAAGGTGACGATAATGTTGTCCAGAGCGAGGCCTACTATTAGTCCCTCAGTCCTGATCCGGCGAGCCCTCCCCTCCAACCGCGCCCCCCCCACCCCCCCGGCCCCGATCCCCGGGCAAAGAGTCCAACCAGTCCCCGGCCGCTTCGGGACGATTGAAAAAGTGCGTGCGGCCATCCACCTCCACCCGCAACTTAGCTGGAAAAAGCATCGCATACTTGAGGTTCAGGTCCCGTAGACGACGTTTAACTCCGAGAAAGCTCAGTCTCTGCTTCTGGACCGCTGGGGTGAAATCAGGATAAAAGTTTACGTCCATATTGTCGAGACTGACCGGTCCTTGTAGCCGAGAAGTCTGCAGGATAGCGTCTCTGTCCCGAAAGTTGAAAATCCGGGCAATGAGAGGCCTCGGAGGGGCTCCGGCCTTAGGTCTTCCTCCGGGAACCCTGTGGGCACGTTCCACCGCAAAGAATTTACTCAGCCCCCGGGGCTGGAGATGGGTGAGAATCAGGTCCTCCACAAACAGGTCCGCCGCCGCCTCCTCACGTCCCTCCGGCACCCCGACAATGCGGACATTGTTCCTCCGGGCCCGACCCTCGGAATCCTCCAGTCGACGATCCATCAGGGCGCTCGCCTGGCCAAGCCGGCGCACCTCCTTTTGGAGGGCCGCCACGTCCGTTGTGAGGCCCGAGGTGGCGTGGACCAAAGAATCGACCCGGTCGTTGGTCTTGGATAGATCGGCCCTCACCAGGCCAACATCCACATGGACCGAGTCAATCTTCTGCGCCAGTGTGTCGAAGCGCTGGTCCACCGAGGCCTTCATCTCGGCGATAGCGCCCATGACATCTCGCAGGGTCAGATCCGCGGGCAGAGCAGGAGCATCAGTCGGGCCCTCAGGGGACCTACGCGGCACCTCAGGAGATCCCTTCTGGAGGGTGTAGCGGTCCATGTTGTTGGACTGATGGGCTGCACCACGGCGGGTCGATTTCACCTTTGCCCAGTCGCCATCTTGCTTTGTGGACATGGTTTCAGTCCCCAAATCGTGCCAATCACCTCGGAAAAGGCCGACAAACCAGTTCACGGGCTCCGGGGGGGGGCAACCACAGGTCCGCAGGACGGATCACAGCCGGCGGGCCGGCAGGGCACCCCAACGAGGCCACACCACCGCACACCGCCCCGCAACCCAACCTCGCCTACGCAGCAAGGAGGGTGCAAAAGCGAAAGTGAAAGTGCGGGGTACGCGAGTCGCCCAGCCCTGCCCGCCGCTGTTGATCACTTTATCTCCGGATCGCCCCACAACTCCAATCCGGGGGGCCGGCGTGGAGAAGGCCGCAAACCTCACTCGGTGCTCCCGCCGGTGTCCGAGGTCCAATTTGGAAGCGGAAAACGGGTGACACCTCAGCTCGGGCTCACCAACACAGTCCCCTCATCTAGGACAGGATATTGTCAGGATTTATGTAGGAGGTCACGGAGGTCCTCGGGAGCCTCGCACCTACGCGGCCATCTTGGTTGCGCGCTAGGCTCCTCCTTTGCACATAGATTATTGATGTTATGGATATATAGATAGCCCTGTCATCCTGTGGATAAAGATAGTGATGACATTTGTACGTAGTGTGAAACAAGACCTTGTACATGATATTCAGGGCGCTGTGATAATGTTGTGCGAAGCTAGACTGTTAAAACTGGTTTAGTTTCGGAGAAACTAATACAACATTGTCATGCGTGCAAATGTGTGCCAAAGGTCACAGCTGGAAATGTTATTTGTGAGGACATTGTAAGAAATTAGCTGCTTCGCTACATGGGCCTAACTCAGTAATATAACAATTGGGATTAGAGAAAAATGGTTGAGTACAAGGATGACCTAGGGGGCATTTCAAAGTGATTTGAAGGATACTTTTGAGACTCATTACCAGAACTTGGCTTTGTGGGCTAGGGTGGTGTTGTCACATTGATGTGGTCACATCTGTTCTAGCTTAGAAGTTGTTTTACCGCAACATTCTGGATAAGTTAAGTGTTGTAGAGTAGGCACTTTTGTGTGCCCAATGTAGCGTCTCTGTTGGCATAGTTTAGGAATTTTATCACTAGGGCTGTTGAGACTTGGACCCTTTTTGACACATTGTTGAACTTTTGGAGTGAGAGATTGGAGTACATAATTATGATTGTGCTTGAAGGGTATCACCGGTTGTTTGAATAACAATAAGCTAAAGCTCAAGGCGGAGAATACACAGGTCTTATTCTTTGATAAGGCATCTTCTCCGTCTGCTGGACTTTGGTGGCCGGTGGAAATGGGCCTGACACCTATCCCAGCAACGACAGCAAAAAAACCTGGGCGTAAAATGGGAAACGGATCTGTCATTCACAGCCCAAGTAAGTCATATAGCAGCCTCATGCTTCCGTAAGTTGAGAAGCCTGAGGAGATTTCTGCATCTATGGCCAGAGGACTGTCGTAGAGTCATTGTTCATGCCACAGTAACATCTCGGCTGGACTATGCAAACGGTCTTTACCTAGGATTACCCGTCTATCTGATTAAGAGATTGAGAATGGTACAAAATGCAGCTGCAAGATTAATTAGACGAGTACCGCATCGACTACAAATCTCTCCGCATGTAAGACAGCTGCAATGGCTTCCGGTAGCGGAAAGGATAAAGTTCAAGGCCCTGATCGCAGCCTTCCAGGCATTGCGAGGCAATTGTCCTACTTACCTGAAGCATCGACTATGCTGCTACCAACTCTCAACATCTGTTCTGTGAACCTCACTATGCGAAGTCACGCATAGGGGGTAGATCCTTCATGGTGGTAACAGCCAGATTGTGGAATTCCCTGCCTGCCAACATGCACCTCATCCAGTCTGAACGTGAGTTCAGAAAGACTCAGAAGACTTGGCTTTTTATCTAAAGCAAGAACCTTGGTAATTCCTTTTCTCCTGCTTGCTCGCTAAGCGCCAGGACACCTCAGTTTGAGGTAGCTGTTGCGCTTTATAAATGTTGATATTATTATTATGCCCATGTAATTTATTTCAGTAAATTTGGTAGGAGGACATGCGATCTCCTTTTGTGAGACTCTTGTTGGGTTATAAATTTACCATAATCCAGACGTATTGAAGGGATTTATTGCCATGTAATGTTGTAGCATTAAGTTGTTAAATAGCTGTAGATTTACAAATAGTTGATGCAACCAAGAGCAGCAAGCAAAGTTGCTGTGCTGCATGAACTGTTGTGAGCAGAGCTGCGCCATATCTACTAAGAAGTGATGCAGTTCTGCTCTCTCCCTGTGCTGGCATACTTTCAGCAGCTATGCATGAACGCAGGTATGCTTGTGCCATTGTGCAAGGGTGTCTGCATTGTGGTCAGCACAGGTTTGTTGCAGGAAAGTGTCCCTTCCTGCACAAAAACTACATTTTAAAGAAATATCCTCTTTGTATATGTGCTACAGAAGGCAGAACACATGCAAAGAGGAAAACAGAAGAAGCAAAGACTGTTCTCCTCTGTATACCAGCTTCAGGGAGATGCAGGACTTTGGTGCAAATCCATGTCTTCAATTAATTGTGGATGTGCATCAAAATCCACAGGTGAATGCACAGGAACACTCATGCACCACCCATGGAACATTCTCTTAATGCAATGTGACGTAAGGCAGAACATTGCATTGCATTGCATTACTTTTGGTTACAAAACAACGCAAATCTCCATTTGCGTTAGTATGCAAATACCAACGTGGATTTTGCTTTGGGTCTGCTTTAAAAAAGTAATGCAAACCTGACACAAAAGCTTTGTAAATATTACGAAAATGAATAAGTACTGTAAGTTTCCCACTAAACAGAATTATTTCCGAATTGCATTGCTGTGCATAAGCTTCATACCAGACAACTGTAGAAAATGCCATTCTCAGACTGCCTTTTAATAATAATAATGCACACTTACTTTTGCTGCACTTGCTATCACAGTTTACCATATACGAGCACTCTAATAAACAATGTCACTCTTTCTCAATTTAAAAGTACTTAATTTAGTGGCATCTTACTAAAGAAAAGCTAAGTGTTTGATGGAGCCTGTTAAGTTTTGGCATATGCTCTATGATACTGCAAAACAGAATGGCTTAATATGGTTCTCAACAAAGCCTTAAGAGATACAAAAGACAGTTTCTGTAGCCTGCTTGGCTTCCCAAACAAAGTATGGTTGTTTAATTCTACTCTGGTTATTCTTTTGCAATATACAGTACATATGAAGTGTATAAGTGGTTAATTCTCACGTTTGTGTGTGTCTTGTTACAAAGAGAAACAAAATGATGCACAGTGCAATGTGTTTTGTACCACAACAAATGACACAGCATACATGTATAAGAAATGACTTAATGAGAACAATTATGCATCACTAGTCTTCATTACCAATAACCCCGTTCATGTTTATTCTATAAAATGAACATCCGATTGTGCTCTACTACAGATGTCTGCTTGTTTCAAGAGGAAACAATATAACTTATACGTCAGAAGTAATATTGATGCATAACATTTCTCGACGTCAGGTCTTCATAAAGTTAAGTATGGATTCCACTGCCAATTGAAAGTTTAGGTGATCATTACGCATTGGAAGGTAATTTCAATGCAGACAGAAGTAGGTGGCTAGCCAAATCGGGACTGTGAATTGTGCAGCAATAATACAAATGCAACTTGTTTTGTCCACATACATTTTGCCAGGAAACAACTTTATAATAAGCTGTGCATAATCAAGGAAATCATTGCATATACATTTCCACTATTCCCCATTTCACATGGTAATACCTTTAATGATGCCATAATACCTCACAAGGTAATTACAGTATCTTTTAGCATTAACCCCTTCAGTGCCCGCCCCTTTCCCCGCCCTGTGCCGCGCCTTTCATTAGCGGGCGGGGTCTATGACGAGCTGGACTCGTCATGGGCACAGCGCAACCGCGGCCCATGACGAGTCCAGCTCGTCATGGGCACTGAAGGGGTTAATAATACCGGATGTGCTATGACATTTCCAGAGATACCAACAAACTTGGAGGCATATCAACAAGGGCTTTATCTCTGCTTTTTTGGCTTTAAAAGCCAAAAAAGCAGAGATGAAACTAGCGCTCTATCAACAACAGGGTGCTAACATTTAAATTTGCATGCTAGCACCCTTTTACTCTTCGCTTCCCCTTGCATCTCTAATGAGATGCAAAGGTGGCGTTCCAGAGTAAAATAATAGGAGAAATGTCGCTAAGCGACATTTCTCCTATTATCAAGAATGTTGCTAACCCTGTTAGAGACAAAAAAAGCAGCGCTAACCGCGGTTAACGCTGCTTTTTTACGTCTGGTATTTTTCTGACTTAGCCATGATATCCTATGGAAGGAGGATATCATGGCTAAGTTTGCCTGTCCCTATCAACAAGGTAACGTGAGATTATCGCTGGCTTTCCAGCAATAATCTCACGTTAGCCTGTTAGCGTGAGGATTTTTATCGCTAATGAGATAAGAGTTGCTAATAGCACGCTATCTCAGCGATAAAAATTCACGCTAGCCGGCGATAATTATCCTAGCGCTAAGTGCGCTTAGAGATAATTATCGCCGGTTGTTGTTGATATGCCCCTTAGAACGGTGACTATTAGAAATGGGGGTCTCTAGTTGGCAGTTTTGTTAATCTGTCCAAGTAGGGACCCTTCTTTCTAGTTATGGTAAGGGTGGTACACTTCTAAAATAAACCCTGCTCACCCCCTTGGTAGTTTGGCACAAGCAGTCAGGCTTATCTCAGAGGCAGTGTGTAAAGCATTTCACATAACCAACAGTAATACAATGAAAACACTACAAAAGGACACTACACCAGTTTTAGAAAAATATCCAATATTTTATCTGTGCAAAACAAGACCAAAACCGATAAAAATACACCATACAGTTCTTAGAAATATCAATAAGAAAAAATAGACTCAAAATACAGTTCCTTGAAGTTGCAAACTCCCCCCTGGAGCTATCACGGCGTCATGAACAACAAATCCAACAGTTCTGGCTGACTGCGGCATTGTGGGCAAACTATGGTGTTGGGGAGACCCATAAAACATTATCTTTGGAGAGGCAGGGCGTCAGATCTTGCGGTGAGCTCCGGAGGAGCGGCATCGGTAGGGGGCAGTTCTGGAAGTCAGTGCAGGAGTCGTTGGCCCCTTGAAGTCACATGCATTGCAGGTCGAACTCCATGAGTTTGACATCAGGACCGCTAACCGTCGGCAGGCGTCAGGGCTGCTGTGTGAAGCAGAGTAGTGCGACATGAGGTGCCCTTAGGTCGTGGTACAGGCAGCGGCTCGGTGACAGTCATCCAGCGGCATCGGTGAGACCAGGGCTCTGGTGCAAAGAAGTGCAGTGCTCGTTGCGGTGCTGACAGGTCATGGTGCAAGCAGAAGTGTCGTAATTGCTGTAGAGCTGTTGTCGGTAGACCCAAGGCTGCGGTGCAAGGTGGCTCAATGCTATAGTTAGACCAGGGCTGCGGTCCGAAGAGGGACGGGTCTCCATGTTCTCCATGGGCGGTGTCCACAGGTCACGGTGCAAGTGTCGGCTTCATGGATACCAAGACAGCAGTGTGAGCGAGGTGGTGCATAGTGTGGTGCCCACAGGTCACGATGCAAGCAGCGGCTCGGTTGCGCCATCAAGCATCATCATTGGTGAGACCAGGGTTGCGCTGCAAAGTGCGGCAGAGCCCTCTGCGGTACCTCTAGGTCATAGAGCCAGCAGCAGCATTGCTAAAGGCATCCGGAAACCTTTTTCCTTTGTGGCAGCAGAAACATCCAGTTCCAGAAGCTGGTACAGTGTGCTTTCAATCTTTCTGGTGCTATTCTGGGGTATTCCAGTCACAGCTCCAAAGACGAGATAGTCCAGTCTGTATCTGTATTGTTCTACAACCAAGAGTGAAAATATCTTAAAGATGCTGGAAACTCACCATTGTTTCTCCTATAACTGCAACATATCCATGGATAGCTCTTAGGACCCAGTATTCTGTCCAGCCAATGTTTCCACATGGTCCAATGCACTTTTCTCCTAACTGAAAGGCTGGTTCTTCCAGACAAGTTGGAACCTATCAGACCTGTCAGCCTTAGGGTGGTTTTCCCTCAAACATTTTGCATTCTCCCCTCTTGTTTTGCGAATTTGTTTTTTGTGTGCCCTTGTGCACTTTACTACTACTAAGCAGTGCAAACATGCTTGTGCTCACTGCTTAAACATGCTAATATTGGTTTAATTCTGATTGTCAAATTTTATTTATTTATAGGTCCATAGTAAAGTGGTTCAACATGTGCCCAGGGCCAGTGTAGATAAATGAGGTTACTGGTTGATGGAGGTGAAACACTACTCAAGCAGCAACTACAATCTCTGTCAGGGTGAAACACAAACAAGCTCCAAATATACCTGTGCTCAATCTTCTGGTAGCTTGGCACAAAAGCAGTCAGGCTTAATTTAGCAGCAGCGTGTAAAGTATTTACACAGCACTTCAAACAGTAATAAACTGACAACACAACACACCAATCAAAAAAAAAAAAATTAAAGGCCCGATTTCGCCCAACACCATCTCGTAAACGGGACCAACCGACCCCGGGTCGGTGGTCCCGACCGCCTGATTTGGATGCGAACGAGCACTGTTTTGGCGCATTCCTGCATTTCCCTGTGGGAGCATGTATTACGGCAGTAAACCGTCTGTAGTACATGCTCCCATAGGAAAATGGGAGGTATTGTTAATCCCATGAGTGCAGGGATTAACAGGAGAACATCTTAGGTGCCCCCTCAGCCCTCAACTGAGAACACGCTTTCCGACAGTGTTTCCATGTCGGAAAGGCCGGCATGGCAACCCTGCTGGAAACCATGCATTATAATCCCAAGGTCAGAAAGACCGCCCATGGGTCGGCCTCCTACTGGCTGAGGGGCTCGTTGAGCATGTCGGAAGCCAGCCGGAATGACCTGCCGGTTTCAATTCCGACCGGCTCATTCATAATCAGCCGGTCCGAAATAAAACCGATGATGGCGATCTGGAGCCTCCGACCAAAGGTCAGAGGCTTTTTTACCGGCATTGTAATAGGCCCCTAATTAAATTATTTGACAACAAAAATTCAATCATTAGAACTGGAGATATAAAATTTAAAAGTTTTAAGTAAAAATAATGCCTGAAAGCACAAAGTGCCAACTGGAGTTATTTAATCATGCTGCACCAGGACAAAATTGCAAATTCAGAATAAATCAGTGGGGCACAGGTTGGCTACCGGGACCAATAAGGCCCACTGAACAAAAGTGGCTTAAGTCCTTGTTTGTGGAGCATTGCGAGATCTCCCGTCGAGGGTTCATTGCACAGCGGAGCTTCCAAGGAGCTGTGGGACTATGATGCACAGTCCTGCATCATCATTGAGGAATCTATTGACAAGGGGCTTGTGATGTGAAGGCTTGCATTGACAATACGTTGCACCAAGGCAGTTCCGAGGAGACTGCGAGCTGCAATTCAAGATCCAGCATTATTGGCCATGATTTGCACAGTGGCTGTTCCGTTGGGGCTATGAGGAAATGCATTGCGCTGCATACGTTCTGCTACACAGGACCACAGCTGGGCTTGCAGAGCACCTTCAGGCCCACTTGCAAAGGACCAAGATTGTGAAGTCACTTCTTGGGGGGGTAGGACTCACAGCAAGCAGAGTCCAGGTGCTTGATTTAAGGTGGTTGGAGCCTTTTCTGTCCATAAGGCTCTGATCAGGAGGTCAGCCAACCAGCCCTTGGAGTCACTCTGGTGGTCCTGGGTACACAATGCTGATCCAGTCTTTCACTCAGTCAGCAGGCCAACAGGGTATCAGTCCTTCTTGCAGAGCAGCACAACATTCCTCCTCAGACATCCACAGGTCCAGAGTTGTACTGAAGAGTTGGGTCTGAGGGTCCAATATGTATACCTGGTGTCCAATTTGAGTAGGAGAAGGTTCTTAAGTTTTCTACCCACAGAGGTGCTTGTAATTTCCTACCTCTTTGCCATGGTCCCAGTTTGTCTTGGCTCACAGTAGACTAGTGCCAAGCCCTTTATGAATGTGCTTAGAAGACAGACCTTTTATTATATGTTCAATTGTGGTAGGTGACAGTTCCTCCCCCTCATTAAGTCATAGATGGCCCATTCCACCAAAATCTATTCTCCATTGTTTTACTGTCTGGGAACAATACAGAAAGACCAACTGCCAGCTACACCTAGTCCTATGACTCAGGTTACAGGTGCCAAATGGTTAGGACAAAACAGTACCTACTTTCTAAAAGTGCCATTTTCAGAATTGCAGCATAAAATCCGATTTTACCATTAAAGAGGGTTTTATATCACAATTCTTTGGACACCAAATTCGCTATTCATGCCTGCTCTCAATTGAAAGTTATCACTTATTAAATGTAGTAAGATAACCCAATATTATCCTATGAGAGAGCTAGTCCTTGAAGTAATGAAAAACTCATTTGAAAGGTTTTCAGTACCAGGACATATACAACTTAAAAGTTCTTGTCTAACTTCTTAAATATACTGCCCCTGCGCTGTTTAGGGCCTACCGTAGGAATGACTTAAGTGTATTAAAAAGGAAGGTTTAAACCTAGCAAAAGGTTTATCTTTGCAGTTCGAAATGGCTTATTTAAAGCTGTACACAAAATCTGCAATTGCATACAGCATACACACAAAGCATACGCTCCAAGAACTTCCCTCCAAGCCATTGTGACTCAAGACATCCTGGGAACAGGACTGGGCGACAAAAAATTCCAGACACGTCTGTGGGGGGAACTGGCACCAGATAGGACCAGAAACCTACTCTTGAGTACATTCTTGTACTTGTGGATACTTCAAAAGAAGGGCTTCCCTGCTACCACAGGCCCGCTGTGCTGCTTGAGGCCTGCCCAGCTACCAGATGGAAGAGTGGAACTGCTCCTTTCTTTCCAGGCTAGCTGAAGTGACTCCAAGGGGCAACTGACTGACCTCCTATTGTTATGTTATGTTAGAACTATATTTCTTGAGCGCACGGCTACCCAGAACGGGTGTCCCGGCGCTTTGGCAGAGAGTCCTGAACACAACCAAGAAAAACCCAGCGGCAGAAACACTGTAGGCCCACTGGTTAGGCGGAGAAGAGGAGCGTCTTGAGCTCCTTTCTAAAGGCCAGAAGATTGTTAGCCTTGCGGAGTGACAGAGGGAGCTCATTCCACAAACTGGCCGCCATAAACTGGAAAGACCGGCCTCCCATCCGCACGCGTTTGATCACTGGTACCTCCACTTTAGCCAGGTCAGCAGATCTCAAACTCCTCCGGGGAACGTAGAGAGCAATCCGCTTCCTGAGGTAAGCTGGGCCAATGCAGTGGAGGGCTTTAAACGCCAACGTGAGGACCTTGAAACTAATTCTGCTAGGGATAGACAGCCAATGCAGCCTACCGCGCAGTAGAGAGGCACTGGCTCTCCGTGGAAGGCCAAAGATGGCTCTGGCCGCCGAGTTTTGGACAACTTGCAATCTGGATACCAGATATTTAGGCAGACCAGAGAAAAGTGCGTTAGCGTAGTCTAAACGCGAGCCCACAAGTGCTTGCACGATGTTCTTGCGATATTGAAGGGAAAGCAGTGGGAGAAATTTCCTCACCATCTTCAAGATACCGAAACATTTCCCCGCCAGGCCCGTGATGTGGGGACGAAAAGAAAGACTATTCAAAGCACACAAGGACATAATGGGCTACAGAGACCTCCCTGCAACAGATGACCTACTGCACTAGAGCTGCCTGGACATGCCACTGGACTTGACTTAGTCGTGCTGTCCTCTGCATCTGTCCTTGATCCCGATGAGGCACCTCCCCAGGTCCTAGGTCTTTGTTTGACATAAGAGTGCATTCCTCTGACCAAGAAGTAGAAATTCAAACATTTTGTACTCTTTGTGACCGTGAACGGGCCCATTAGCATTAAGATCTCGCTGTCCATGCTGACAAAGCTCCAGTGAACCCAACTCTTTGCGTTAGAGCGACTTCCAACAATGACCTGCAAAGTAAGATCTATAGCATCGACAACTCGCAGTGACCGCCCACACAAAGCTCCATCAACGAATGTCTGAAATGGCTGGCAAAATCTTCACACCGCAGCAATGACTGTCTGTGATGCCCAGCCTGCTCTTCGCACTACACAGACGATCATCCATTATGCTCTATCTGCTCTTCATGGCCTCCTTCACAGCGAACAGGACTCTCTGCCCCAGACTTTGAGAAGGTCGTTTTTTTTAGTGAGGTTAACCTGTTCCCTTTATCTGGCCGGTGCTCCATCGCAGTCATCCTGAACTTGTGTCTTTCACCTAGTCTAGAATGACCAGATGACTGTGAGTGGTGCTTTGTGCTTTTGGGCGCTATATTTGCCTTAGTTTTTTTTTTCATTGCATATCTCTGTTTCTACTGAGTTTTGTTCTTTTGGAGTCAGATAATTTATTGCATTTTTCAAAATTCTTGTGGTCTTTTTCTTGTGTTGTGTTTTCACTTTATAACTGTTAATTTGTTGCATAAAAACTTTACTACTGCTCGATGATGACACCAACAGTAACCAATGAGCCGTAAGATCTTCAAGTGGCTCCCAGGTGCTCCAGACATACCATCACTCAAGACCTCATCACTAGCTGACTGGACTACAGCAATGCACTCTACGCAGGAATCACCACCAACCTCATCAGAGACTGCAGTCCACTCAGAACTTGTCAGCCAGACTCATCCACAACCTCCCTAGATGGACCCACATCATCCCACACCTCAAGAAACTCCATTGGCTCCCCTATCCAGAAGAGATACCAATTCAGGATGCTGAGCCACACCTTCAAAGCCCTACACAACCAAAGACCAACTTACATCAACCATCATCTAAGCTTCCACCAACCCTCCAGACACCCGTGCTCCACCTCCCTCTCTGCGTGCACACCCCTGCATCTGCCGATGCAACAGTGGAGGATGCTCCTTCTCCCCCCTTGCCACAAAATCCTGGAACAGCCTCCCCCTCCACCCCCACCTCCAGACCTCACCCTCTTTTCAGGAATTCAGAAAATGTCTCAAGACCTGATTGTTCAACTAAGTCCACCTGACCAGAATGACTCTCAGCACCTAGACACCCTCACAAGTGAATTGCAGCACTCTATAAATCCTGATTGATTGAACCTGCACATAAGTACCAAGGTGCACTGCAATTTTTGATCACCTGTATGCTTAATCACTTTTTTATAATTTCATGTAAATTCTTATCTCACTTTTCTTACAAAAAAATGTTTTAACGAAGAGTTCATTATTATCAGGCAAGTGTGTCCCCAAGTGGCAGGAATGCTACAAGTTTGGGCACGTGAAAAGAGATGCCAAGTGTCCCAAGAGGGCACAGCCCCTTACTAGTGGGCAGACTCCATCTCTTGGGAAGGAGATTGTCCCAGCTAGTGTGGGGAGAGAGCAGAGGTTTTTTGGACACTCTGGTGATGAACCAGATGCATTAGCCATCTGAGGGGCCTGTGCTCTGTCTAAACTCGAAAGTGAGTCCCAAACAGGCATGGTCTCAGCTTCTTCAGTGCCAAGACCAGAGCAAAGGCTTCCCTTTCAATATCAATCTACCTCAGCTCTCTTGGAAGTAACCTTCTACGAATGAAGGCTACCGGTAGGTTTAGGCTCTCCTCATTTACTGTCTTAATAAAACCTCTTTTCCTTGCTCTGTAGCATCAGTCTCTATTAGGAACTCTTTGGAGAAGTCTTGAGCCTTGAGTACAGGTGCCTGGATACCTTCACAGGTCATTAGAAGTGCTTTGAAAGTCTACGTTGGTGGATTGATTGAGGTGCTGTACACATTGCCTCCTTGAGGGTGGCAGGCCTTCATCCAGTTCACGTTCTTGGGCTGCTTTTTAGAAGTCAGGTCAGATAAGGGGAAACACTGGTTCTATATCCCTTAACAAACCTCTTGCAGTATCCAGTGAGACTCAGGAAGTTCCTCACTTCTGAGTATAGGGGGATTCCCATAAAAGGATGGTCTCAATCTAGGCCTGGAGGGACTGCACCTTGCCCCCACCCATCAGGTATCTCATATACACCACAGTTCCCACCCCTATCGGACACTCGCTGGCCTTGATTGTGTGGACCTGCCTGTTGCAAAGCCTGAAGCACATACTGGAGGTAGTACATGTGTTCTTCCCAGACAGTTATGTCATCCAGGTAGGCAACATAGAATGACTTTGGAAGGTGGCAGGGGCATTCTTTAATACAAAGGGCATCCCTCTGAATTGGAAGTGGCACTCTGGGGTCGGGAATGCTGACCTCTCTTTTGCCCCCTTACCCAGGTCAATCTGCCAGTAGCCGGATGTATGATCAAAAGTACTGAGGAACTTGGCAGTGCCCAATCTCATCAGCTCTGAGTGTCACGACTCCCTGATGCACCCTATGTGTAGTGGGCCCAGCGCGCATGGCTCATTTTGCTTTACCCTTGTGATACTTTACGGTGCGCTATCGTACCATGACTGATGTTCCCCGCATAAACCGTATTTCCATTACGCTTGAGTCCCTGAAAGTGTCCCACATGAACTGATAGATGATCTGCACTCGCTGTTACTAGTGCATTAGTGTGCTTTTCCATTGAATCCCTGCAAGCTTCCGCCAGAATCTCGTGAGCCAATGGTAAACCTTGCTCCTGATGCTACTGGTGCCTTGGTGTTGTTTTCCATTATGCACGTTCAAGCAAAAATGATACATTTGTTGCCTGTTATTTGGCCCCGATGATCAAGTTGCACCTGCCTATTCTGTAAGGTCAAAGAGAGTGTACTAAAACGCGTTTTCTCCAAGATTCGAGAACCTTCCAGAGACAATGTGCCCCATATGCCACACGTGATCTAGCTGCATCCGTTGAGCCTTCGAGAGGGTATATAAACCCCGCCCAACTTCAAATCGAGGCTTGGTCTCGCTTCCTGTGGAACAAGCTCCACCGTTCCCACTCACCTGAAGAATCCTGCCGGAACCAAGAAGTGCATGAATTAAAGACATGAGCTTTGTGTTTCTCTGATGAACAGTAGTGTCAAGAGAAAGTACTTCAGTCATTGATATATGTATGAACCTTGTACCAAAATCTGTGTCCCAATGTTAATCCTTGGGAGTATCCAAAATTCCATTCTGTGATTTTGGTTATTTTGCTCTCATGTTGTGCTACTGATGAAATCTGTGTAAGTGTATGTCACCAAAGTCAATGTATGGTCACTGTAGATAGAGGCCTGTTAGTGCACTGATGGTAACTGCCTCCTCTTGTTATTTCCAGTGTATTTGCGTCATCGCAAAACCAGCGGTTCTGGTCCCATGCTTATCTGCCTCGCAGACACAGAAGGTCTCTGGAGCAACAAATCCTTTTATACAGGGTTACACTGCTGCTGAGCAGATCCAGACCGGCAAGTCTCTCTTTTCTTATTTGATCCCAACCTCCTTTCCTGAAGGGGCCACGCGTTGTTTAAGGAGTTTCCATTCCTGAACGACCTAGGCATCGAGAAAGATAGGCGGTCCAGCATCGACTCTAGTCCAGCCCAAACTGTCAGGTCAGGTCCTCCCTGAAACCATGGGGAGTAGGGTCAAGACTGATTTGTTTATGACTGGGTCCAAATTGGAATTGTGTGGTGAGCAAAAAAACAATGGGTTTAGCCCCACATCTCTAACTGGGGGTGAGTGCTTGACATTGTTCAACATTCCGTCCATAAATTGTTCTTTTTGTAGTGAGGATGGGATAGGCATCAGTCTGTGTGACTGAGTTGTTGTCCACACAGAACCTGAGTTCAGAGGTGGAGCATGGTGGAGTGGCTTTGGATACCTGCACTAGTGGACTAGGCCAGGGTCTTCTGGAGTGCTCAATCACTCCTAATGCCAGCATTTTGGAAACTTCCTCCTTAATGCTATTCATCACATTGTCTGACAATCTGTATATGTTATTCTTCACAGGCACACTGTCTCCAGTAGCTATGTCCTGGGTGCACAAGTGTGTGAACCTAGGGGTGAGCGAACACAGAAACATAAACTGCCCCCAACAACTGGCAACAGTTCTCTGCTGTTCTCGTGTCGAGTAGGGGAGAGGCTGACACCCTCCAATGACCCATCATTCTCCTTAGACGATAGGTGGTCAAGAAGAGTCTTACTCTCTTCCTCCACACCATCATCTGTCACCAGGTGCATGATGACCTCAGACCTCTCAAAGTTTAGTTTTATGTGATTCACATGGGGTACACTTAAGGGGTTTCTCTGGGTCAATAAAATCATAAAAAAATCTTTGTATGTATCTTCTGGGTGCACTCATTTATTGTACAGACTTTCTTACAGGCCATCTAGGAAATTAACCCATTTGTTTTGTTTCAGATAAAAAGAGGGGTGAGGCAGAGATGTGTCTCTCTCTTTTCCTTTTCTTTTCTCTCTTTATATTAATGGTATTGACTGAAAACTTCAATCATTCGGCACTGACATCCTTAAAGTTAGCCAACAGCCCATACCTATGCTTTTGTACGCTGATGATGCAATCTTATTATCTCAAACACCTTTAGGCTTTCAGAGTCCTATTAACACCTTTACTCAGTACATGAAGGAGCTAGATCTGAGTATAAATAAAAAAAAGGTTTATTATGAGCTTTGGTAAAGGGAGATCAAAGACCTGTCCCTTCTATATCAAAGGGGCAGGATTACAATTACTGAGAGTTTCAGCTATCTAGGTCTAAATTTGTCCTCATATGAAAGTGGGAACCTTCATAAGGAAATTAGTTGCACTAATATGCTGAGAACTACTAAAGGGAGTATACAACAGTGTTCTCCTTGGGTTCATGACTGTTAGAAAAGATTTAGTCGAGGGTGTGATCCATCCCATCTCTACAGCATTATTGAGAATTGTCTGCAGTGTCTTACTTAGTTCTATTGTGGGATCATTACTCAGTGGAAAATAAGTCATTGAATTTGCAACGTGTTCATTGACGCTCTTCCTGTATCATTGTTTGTCAATAATTACTATTGCTCCTCTTTTATCTGCTTTTTGGATGACTATTTCCGTGTTGCTCTGGATTGCTCTAAGAATGGTCTTTTCTTTCAGGGATCCACTAGGGAAGGGAGTCATTGGAAAGGGGAGATTCTACCCTTTCCAACGGTACCCCTCCCAAGTGTTTCGGTGCTCGGTGGGCTGAGATAGCCCCACGAGCACTGAAACACTAAGTTTCAGTTTCATTTTCAATCCAATGACAACAGCGCGCCATGCGCGCGATTGTCATTACATTGAAAACCAGGGAAGGGCCTCGGGAGGTTGGGGAAGCTCTTTCCCACCTCCCGACGCCCCACAAAAAATGGAAATCCCTCTGCTGTTTACAACAGAGGTATTTTGTGCCCCCTTCCTCATGACGGAATGGTTCCGTCATGAGCACAGGAGCACTGGTGCTTATGACGGAACCATTCCGTCATGAGCACGGAAGGGGTTAATAATTTTTGCTTTGCTGATCATACAGCCAATACATTCAGCCAGAAGCATGCAGACTACCCGGCAAACGAGAACAAGACATTGCACTGAGGAGGACACAGACTTTGTAGTTAAATTGGTGTTAAACTACTACTCCTTATGGCAGGAGTTGACAAACTCGATCAATGTATTGGTTGGGGAGGCCTGCACCCTGGAGGATATTAAAATAAAATGGCAAGATGATAGGAGACAGATGAAGTTAAAGTTTACAGGATTCAGCGGGCTGCAGTTCTTCCTGGAGGGCGAACTGAATCTTGTCTCCTTTTCGCCCCCTCGAGGAGGCTTCCCTCGCCACAATATACTGGAGTGCAGCCATTTAAGAATCTAACCCCCACTCCTCTCTCAAAATGCAAACCTACATTTACTTTCCCTTATCTGTCCTACACTCTTACCTGCATTATTGGGCACACATCACATATATATCCATCAAAAACACCATCTAACAGAAGCCCTACAAATTTATAACTTCCATCATGTTTTATGCAAGAGTCTTTGCAACTGCAGCAGAGCAACACACGGTAGGTCTTGAAATGCAACCACCTCCACCTGGGGGTATGTCCTTATACTAACACACTATGGAGGAATGATTTCACTCATTTTGCTAAATCCTAGCACTATATGTGATACTGTTTTTTGGAATGGCTTTGACACTTGAAATGTCACTATTATGTACTCATACCTTAATTGTATCCTTTTTAAGGCCCTGTGTTGTTGTCCCATCCACCAACTCCCACGGCAAACGTTTATAAGAGGAAACAATGGCTCAAGTGGATTGATACTCAATAATATGATTTACAACAGAAATTGCAATAAATTAAAGGGTTAAATGTGGCGTCAGAAAGAGAAGTTAACCTCACACGTCAGACTTAAGGTAGAAAAAACATTTTTTTATATTCCACAGTAAAAGAGCACTTTGAAATTTACAAAAACAATTTCACAATATACAAATTCATAATACACAAATAAATGACAATCTTACTGACAAAAACAAAGCAAAATCTTAATACACATTTGTGAAAACGTGTCCCAATGAAACCGGTGAATAGACATAAAAAAAGAAATATCAGAAAACTAAACCACATACAACGGTTTCAATTTATCATTATAAAGGCGACCAAAACGAAAGAATTAGAATGATCTATGACACTCATTCATTACAAGTGTCAGAAAATATTTTGATTCGCCTATTTCGTCAACGGCGTTTCGACCCTGTCTGAAATGAAGGGTCTCTTCAGGACAATATAATATGGGAACACCTCATCAGCAAGCGTTACAGATATTATAAATATATAGTGTCACCGTTCTAAAAGTGAAAGAAATAACTCACAGGGCGCCCAGGCTGGGTGCCCTGTAAGGGATGACTCAACTAGAAGCCGATACTTAATTCCAGTTCTGTTCAAATAAACAGACTCGGTGTAGCGTACAATCCGTGTATAGAATAAACACGTGGCTTCGCGGTAAAGACTGCGCAGTGGCTGTCGTTTAGTATTGTAGATAGAAATGGACTATCTATATCTGTAAATAACGTGTAAATACACCGCGTTTCACTTCGGCAGGGGAACAATCTCCAGTCTGCAGAGTACGATCACCATCATAAATCATATTATTGAGTATCAATCCACTTGAGCCATTGTTTCCTCTTATAAACGTGCACCAAACCCAGGCTGGAACCACCCATCAGATGGATGGTAGAGGCTGGTAAGTTAAATGTCTTCTCTTTTGCCTTTGGATCTAGCTTCTATATTATTGACAGGGTAGCTGTATGTCTTTTGTCATACATCCCTAGCGGCTCCAAGCTCAAAAGGTAATGCTATTGTTTTACATATTTTATATGTTGTCTCGTAAAATTGCCTTTTAACTTGGAAATGTTAGGTTAACACTATAAGATGTGTGTTGTTAGGCCTTATCATAACTTGCAGGAGAAGATTCTTTGTGGGACTCGATACGAGTATTGAACCATATACCTAGCATCTTCTTGTATGATTTCCAATTAGTCAAAGCTTCAATGTATGTTGATCATGTCATCTTCTGTCATATTACACCACCTGGTGTCCTCAGTGAGAACATCAACATGGATGACATGAGACAAGAGGGGACATCCTGACAGTAGGTTTTTTAGGCCCTTTAAAATCCATCGGTCAGGTACTATCTTAACCTTTGCATCTCATCATTAGTCCTTTCAGTTACCCATGTAAGGATATCAAGTGTTAATAGTCTCTTTAATGGTGGTGTTTATTTTCTCTAATGTGTCAGCATTTGTAGTAATGATGACCTTTATCGATTAACAATATCCACTGAACACATTTTTCATCTCTATAGCTGCCAGATCTGGAATCACAAACTACAAGGACACAGATTCAATTGACTTCATGGTGTATCTCCACATATCTCCAAAAATCGTTAACAGTGTGAATTTACCAGCTAAAGCCTTATTGCCAAAAGCCAGCAGCTTGACTTGGACCTCATTCAAAGGCTATCCTTCCTTGCGGATCCCTTCTTGGTCACAGCCTTCTGTCTTGCCCTGCTGAGGATTTTTGACTTCCATTTCAAAGAGTTAAAACTTCTGACCGGGATGCACATGGTTTCTGTATCCCACTGGGGCTCTATCTTGTTCAGCCTTAAAAGTGCAAGAAGATGACCGTGGTTGGTGATCAATGCTTTTTGGGACAATTTTTAAATCTACATTTTAAAAATTCATATCTCCAGTTCCCCTTAGTTGATTTTTTCAATTTTGGTATCCGTATATTTATAAGATTATTTTCTAGCTTTATAAATTGGTGTAGGATTTTTATTTGTTGTGTTTTTGACTTTTAACTGTGATGGTACTTCTAAATGCTATACATATAATACACTTTCACACAGTTTGGAATCGGGGGAACATAGATTTCATATATTTGCCAGTCACAAACAATAGCATTGCAAATATTGTGACAAATGTCTGGTGACCCTCAGACTGATTCACAATGCTTATTCTTTGAGTTATTGAGTCTTATTTCCAACTTAGGCCATCATTCTTTTCTAGATCATGGTCAGTTACAGTTATCCCTATATTACCACATAATTAGAATAACATGATGACAACTATTTGGAAGTGTTGTTTCAATATGTTTCCCATAGTTAAGGGTGTGGTGTTTGAACGAAAATTGTGATAAATGTTTGGAAATCCATTTCTGCATGCTTAGGCCCTAATTACTAGTGCATCGGAGGGTTATGCAATAATTCTCACACACTAAAATCTAATGCTCCGAGATTTGGAATTTCCCTTAATAGAATAATTATTGGCAATTACAATTTACTCCATTTAAATTGACGGCAGGTTTGACCTACTACAAATTGACATAAAATTATAGGAGTGCAGAGCTTTTTTGAGCCTGTTAATTACAGGGCACAGAAAATTCTACATGGGTCATAAAAAATATGAGGCACTCGAAATCGAACCCTTAGCATGAGGTTCAGCACTTGTCCCTGACCTCCCAGGAGGAAGGCAGACTTATTCAAAGAAAAATTAATTTTCAATTTGGCCAAACGTATCACATTGTGAGTTCCCCCTAGCAAGGTAGTGAAACCTTGAAATTTTGAACCAGTGCCAAACTTAGACGTAAACTAATGTGACAATATAAAGTATAACAATAGAAAGATATTAAGTTTGGATGTAAGTGGAAAAAATACGCAGCTTGTGCAGAACCATTCTAATTTTTAAAGGGCTGCCACCATTTCGCTCCATTGTTTCCTTAGTTACAATCGCGTGAGAGCTTCCTAAAGAATGTGCTTTCAAAAGAATGACGTCAGTTAGTTTTATTTTATTAATTTAGAAAAGTCAATGATTAAGGACTTCTTTCTCTAGCCAAGTGCATTTCGCGAAATAGAATGGAAACTATTCTGTCGCTCATGCTCACCCAGGGCATTATTCATTGAACAGGTTTTTGGAATATGCAGTTTATGGTTCGCTGTATTCTTGGATCAGGATACGTTCCAAATACAATGGGCTACCTGGCACTGTGTGCCTGATGTTCGAAGCTCCTCAAACCACAGCTGGTTAGCAAACAATGATAAATTGCAGCTGCAAAATACCGTTGTGCATCTGGTCCAAAGTGATTACTGTGTCAGTCTGCTAGAGTTGTGACTGACTAGTACCTTAAATAGATTAACTCGTAAAGCAGTGGTATGTTACCATATTAGACAATAGTCATTGTAGCCTTTAAAGAAATGTGCTTCTTTTGTCAGAAAATTTTGCATCATTTGTTTTTCTATCTATATTAACAACTTAGCCAACATAATAACAGTGCAAAAAAACAGAAAACTATAACAGTGGACGACACCACAAATCATCAAGACAGGGGAAAAAACAGACCAGGAACAGTACAACACAACCCAGTGCAGTATTTCAAAACAAAAAGAATCACATCAAAGTTTCACTCAATAACAAAAAACAAGATGACAACAGTACATCAACACAATCGAAAAGCACAACACAGTGACAAATAAAACAACACAATAATGCAACCTAAAACATTTATAAAGGTATAACACAAGCTAACAGAGCAACACATTGAAATAGCACAATAATGAGCCAATTTACATCTAAAACCAGAAGTGGTAGCACGGGAATGTCTATGCCCCACCCATGGAATATCCCTTGATGCAAAGTATAGAAAAACAGCACAAAGTGCTGCTTGGCATTACTTTTAGGCAACTTTCCATCACAAAAGTGCTGGAAAGTAAATTCCAAATAAACATTTTGCACCAGTTTGCCTCAATTGTGTGATAAACACCTGGTGCAAAATATTTTTAAATTTGCCCCAATATGCGTTGCTGTTTTGTTATCTTATTGCTGTGTGTGTGTGTTGTGGTCATATGCTATGTTGCATTTCTGCATTTTTATTGTGTTGCATTGTGTGTTGTCTTTTTATTTTCACTGTGTTGCTCTTCTACTGAATATGGTTGGTGCATTGTATTTTGTTGCATGTGTATTGCTCTATTATTACTGCATTATTGTGTTACGGGGCTGTTTTTTTATTATTGTAGTAAGCTATAGTTTAATGATGCTGTGGATGTATATAGGAATATAGTATTCAGAAATATGGTATATCCTATATATTTTTAATTTAGAAAGTTCTGTTATTAACTTCAATGGGGCGATAATTTTTTAATCAATATTTGGACAACAGCATTTTTGTACCACCCCAATGTTCTAGTGTGCCTTAACTGCAGTCTGTCCGATTGAATATGCACAGATGGGGGTCTATTAGTATGGCGGGCGGAGGCACCATGGTGCTGGCGGTGACGGAAAATGCTTTTTCCACACGCCAGCAGTGGTCTTCACGCCCGCCATATTAGTATGGCCAAAAATAGCCCATTTCCTGTCTGCCGTGGTGTGACACGAACTGCCATCAAAGTGCACCCACCACCGCAGTGGTGTGAGCCAATGGAGACTCACCGCCATGCGGAATGATGTCCCGTCCACTGTACAAATCAGGATGCCCCAAATATCCAGTCGCACCGCAGCGGAGAAACCGCCCAACCAGAGACGGCGGGAGCACGACAGTGGAGCGCAAAACCAGAGTCCCGGTCCCTTCCACCTGGTCCTGACCGTAATGGATCCAGCTCTACATGTCTTCCCGGTTCTGTACCTGATACATTACCAGCAACTCATGGACCGTCGCGGACGACGACGCAGGTACCCAAACACACAATCCCGCACACAATCACAACACACAACTCATGGGCTGACTAAGGGTTCCTGTCCATACCAGACACCCTGGTGAAGACAGGAACACATCCACAAGTGTACCCACACATGTCCTACTTGTCACAAAATCACCCCTCTGCATCCAGGTCACCCATCTACCATGATCATAAAGTAATGTCCCGGTCACGTCACCGCAGCGGTGAAGACACGTGAAAACATGCGCACAATGCAGAAGGCAGTGCCAGCGCCAGGCATGGGCAGTGCACAAAGACCACAGGGCCACACCTCCACCCTCAACACACTAGGCCCTCCCCACATGAAGGGACATGCCATGTGCCCCTCCTGTGCTCCCCCATGCACAACAACCAGCCAGGTGAACCCACACCCTGCACCACACAAACAAAAACTAGGGAGACAGCCGCAACAGGTGTGGCTGCAGAGGAGCACACAGCACAGAAGCACAGGGCCAGGGCAACCTACATGGCAAGAAAACTGAGTCCAAGCACAAAATGTGAACGCACACAGATAATGAACAATCACTCTACTAGGCACAAAGCCTGCAAAGTCACACAGACATACCCCACACTGACACACAGCCACATACTCAGACCACATGCCAGCAGCAATGGAGCACAACATATAGGAAAGCTAAAGTGAGGTGCACTCAAATGGAAGGCCAAGGAGCTAACCACCAAGTATGTGTACATCACATGCAAGAGAAGAAACATATAACAACAACCCAGCCCATCAAATCACACATGGCTGGTATAGTGAGTGAAGACAAACCACAGTCACCTCAGTGCAACAACTCAGGGAGACAGCAAGGCAACCCATGTATAGGCAGTGGGATGAAAGGAAGTGTATGAAGTCAAACTGTGAACAGCCACTTATCTGTATCCAACTATTTGACAGGATTATGTCAGCAGCACAACACACAGGGCCCATTGCAACACTCCATTACTGTCAAACACAAGTAGGAATCTTCACACATACACCCCCACCCATCGCAACAGCAACACACAACACCAGGGTCAAACACACAGAAGGGTGCCAATATGTCCAGTCAATACACTGGCAAACAATCACACTCCCTGGGGGTTTTCCACAAACATCACACACACACACAGGGATGCCTGAATAAATGATTGCACAAAAACAACAGCCAAACACATAACCCAACAAAAACACACAGAACCACAGCAAGACCAGACATGACCTGTGAAGCGAAACTGTTGAAAGGCAATGGGAGCACAGACAGAACAGGAGCGCACAACCTCATCAGTCAGGAACAATGCACAGACAACATACCACAGCACAGACAAGAAGTGCACCATCACAAAACAATCATGGACACAAACTGGGAGAAATAGGCCTACAATGACACACAGACAGACATACCACACCACCCATCAAGTCAACATGGTTTCACAGTGTACCACATGCTTGCACATGCACAAGAATGGCAAGAGACAGCACCAATATGAGAGGAGAAAACACAAAGGACGCACCTAAAACAAGCACAGGAACTAGAACAGACCTACGTTCATGTGACTGACACACAAGTAAGGCACACCACACTGGAAACACATATCTGAATGAAACACACCACACCAACCAAACCCACACACTGACATGCAAATAGAAAACCACACACAGAGCATCTGTCAGCTGCAAGAGACAACACAGCCCAAACACTACACACAGCCACATCAAACACAAAACAGATGCACATGCCAATAAATCACATTGCAAACACAGCAGGACATCAGGGGATGCACACCAGGCAAGGACAAGGCAACATACACTCACAGCACTGCAAGCACAACAAACAGTGTGTGCACACCAGACATACCAGTTCCACACAGATATGAGTGACACACCATGAACTCCCACAACAATAATCAGCACAGCACACAGACAACATCACACTCAGGAAGTGAAGCAGTACCTCAGCAAACACACATACAGCTAACCCAACACCCACAGATGCACAAGTCTGGGACTCCAAAGTAGACACAACATTACGATAGGACTGTGCAGCACAAACAGTTGAATTGCATATGAGCAACCATGACTGCTAAACAGTACACGAAAATCACATTTAACCAATTGGGAAAAATGTCCTGAGTGGCACATTGCTCCTGTGCACAGATCTGCACCACAAAGCACAGTGTTACAAATGAAGTGATGGGGAGCAGCACACACAGGCAACCCAAGGGGACCGATGACATGAAAGTGAAGTGTTGTGTACGTCAGTAGTGGACATGGCAGGAGTGTACCATACACAAATATATGGAGTGCAGACTCACAATGGGTAGGCATCTGAAGCACAGATAGGGAATGGTATGACACCACATGCCATACTGGAAGCAATAATGCCCGATGTGACAGCAATGCATGAGAAAACACACCCACAATGTCAGTGTGGCTGAGCAGGTCTGCACAGTGACCACAAACAGTATCAAGACACATGGCTGATCAACAACACTGCATACTCACAATTGCCAAAAAACAACAAGTTGGAGTCAGCCAGAACTGCAAGGACACACCAACACACTGCACAGTGCACAACATACAACACACACATGTGCACACAATCACAATAATAGGGCTGAACATTCACACAAACAGGCACTCTACTCCTGGGTGATATGTGTGTAGTTGACATTGCAGGGGCACAAACACATCAACACTCCTGACAAAGTCACCCTCTTCACACTGCACACTTCTTGACCAACCAAGTGCACACATTGCAAGTAACCCATGTGACTAGGATGACTGCCCATCACAAGATGACTATACACCTACACTGCTGGGCACCCATAAAGTAAGATCACACATACATGATTTTCCTGGCCAGCCTGCCTGCAATCCTGTGGATAGAATACCACTTTATGCTGGCAGTGCCTCCAAACCTGACATGTGTACAATATAGCTAACATGAACAAAGAATGATAATGATAACGGTATGTTATCGAAAACCACCATCATTGCACCCACAAGCATCAGAGTCAGGAAGAACTGAAGTCCCTTTCACCCCTGTAAAAACTAGCAAAAGTGAGACAAGCCATCGGCAATGGTGAAGTGGCATACAGAGCATGTGTCACAGTAAAACATACCCACACAGAAAACACTTTTATCAGTAAGGACACTGACAAACCAGACAACATGCGCAACTGTCTTTATTCGCATATTGCACAGATAGGCACCAATATCAGACAAGAGCATGGCCAGTGGCCAGCACAAAGTGCAGAGTAGTTACATGAGAAGTTGCACAGGCAAGTGGCAAACAGCAGTGAAAAACAAGGCCAGTGGCCAGCACAAAGTGCAGGGTAGTTACATGAGAAGCTGCACAAGCAAGTGGCAAATAGCAGTGAAAAACAAGGCCAGTGGCAAGCGCAAAGTGCAGAGTAAGTCCATGAGAAGCTGCACAGGGAATGTGTGCGACTGTACCCTGCCATGTTAAGCAACACAGTAAGGGGGTAACAATGGGCAGTACAGGCACTGCTGTGGGCGAGACAGGTGTGTGAGGGTGACTACCACTCAGACTTGGCTGTCTGTCGGACTGGGAGCTGGCTGTGTGTCGGGGACAGTTGGAGGACTTGACTGGGGAGAGAGAGGCCCAGCTGAGGTAGAGGCATCAGTGGCTTGGGAAACCGTGGGGCTGCTTGGACCAGGTGGTGTAGTGACACGTAGAGGTGGAGTCATGCTGCCGTGAGACACAGTGTGGGTAAGAGATTGTGGAGGGGTGCCTTTCTACTTCTGGGGGAGTCAAAATGGCTTCCCTGTCTTGGGATTAATGGCAAGTGGCGTTGACACAACAGGCACACTCAGCACCAAAGCTGCATCAGGTACAGACGTTGGCCCTCCCTCTGAGGACATGCTGGATCCAGCTGTTCGCTTGGCCTGGCCTTGCCTTTGCCCCTCCATTCCCTGTTTACCAGGTTTACCCCATACAGTACCCTCCTTTCCCTGATTCACAGGGCTTTGGATGGGAGTTGAGGTTGTGGGTGAATCTGCCTTGGAGCTCTTCTTATGTGTACTCTTAGCAGGCACCACCTTCTCAGTGGGCACGGAAACTGTCTGCGTGTCTTTGCGAGATGCTTCAGGGACAGGAAAGTCCTTGGCTGGGAATGCCTCTGAGGCATATGACCCTGAGGTCTGCTTCTTGGCTTTGTGGGCCTTGGTGTCGCCAGATGGGCTTTTGTCTTTTCGCTCTGCGGTGGCTTTAGTTTTCTGTGGGGATGGTGTCTGTGCCCTGGACTGCTTAGGCTGCTGCTGCTGTGTGCTCCGTGTGCTGCATCTCGCCCTTGATGTCTGTTGTGCGTGGTCACTATTGTCAGATGTGGCCACAGGCAGGGGGTGGACAAAGGGACTGGAGCTGGACTCCGTGATTGTGCCAGTTGAAGGGCTGCCGTCACTGCGGAGGACAAAGACTGGACAGTCCGGTGTAGCCCACCCACGTCTGAATGTATGTCCTCCATGAAAGCAACCACCTGTGGCAACTTTTTGTCGAGGTCTATGAAGGCTTTGAGGAGAGCTGTCTGGCCGACACACAGCTGGCGCAAAAGGTCGACAGACTCAGCACTGATGGCAGCAGGGGGACAGGGGCGGAAGTGCCTGGGGTGAAGGACACTCTTCTCTTCTTACTGTTGCGAACACGGGCTGCACTAGTGGAAGTAGCTGCGAGGGTGGGCACTGTACGCTGTGTGGTGGAAGAGGAGGCAGAGTCCCCGTTCCCTGTGCCCGCCAACAAGGATACGTCACCACTGGCGTCACATGACGTTGAGGTTTGCATCTCTGGGTGTGATTCCTCAAGCAGACTCCTGTCCCCCTCCGAGGCGCTAGTCACTTCTGTGTCACGGTGCTCGTGTCCAGCTGTCATGCTTGAGGGCTTACCACTGGTGTCCGTCCTCTGTCCTTCCGTGCCCACGGGAGATGCGGCATGAGAGAGAGAGATGTAGGGTCAGTTCATTGGCATCAACAGAACAATCATATTCAAGCAAAGCATCACTGAAGATGATGAAATCTATATGTTGCACAACACCCTGTGCAATAACATTGTGCAACCTCAATTTTTAACTCAAACATTGCGTGTCAACAAGCAAACCAGGCATAAATGAGCCATGTGATGACCATACAGCACAATAGCCTGCCGGTCGCTTCGCTCAACCAGACACACAAATAGCTTTGAGCACACCTAGGGCCCTGATGGGGGCAAGGATGAACCCCACGACATGTTGCCACTGTCATATCTGGATGGAGCAGAAGGGAACAACACAGATCCAGACTACAACATAACAGTCCACAATGGCCATGAGCTCATACCATCCACCATGTAGTACTTTGGGGCACAACTACTGTTGCACAATGGCATCAGATGTCTAAGCCTCACAAATCTGAGGTCACACTCAGATTAGGCACACTGCCGTTCCTTTCCATGTTATTTCCCTGAATACCCCAATGCAGACGATACCTGAAGCCCACGACTCACAGTGCAATGTTAATGCCCAGTACTTAAATTACATTAGGAAGTACAGGTAGGGCAAATGCATGATAGCTGCACCCAGCACAGAGGCCACTTACAAGCCACTGCATCACAATACCAACATCACATAGCCCAGCGCTGGCCCAGACTGTGTACACATGCAGCCACTCACAGCCAAAGTCACCCTTCCAAGAATACTCACCACTAGCTTGCTTGCTGCTGATGCTCCTTCAGGCTGTGTCACGGCCAAGATGCGGGCCATTACTGTTGTCATGCTCCGCCATGCGAACCTGCCATTCCGAGGGAGCAGGCCCAGCGTCATCTCCGCCACGCTCTTGCTCAGCCGGCAGATGTCATCCCACCTCTTGTGACAGTGGGTACGCTGTCGGTTTGAGGCACCCAGAGCCCGCACCTTGCATGCAATGGCCCTCCACAGGGCCTTATGCTGGTGTACTTTGAACTGCTGGCATGGGAGACAAGAGGGGGGAAACATCAGTGACACAGTGTTATGTACCAATATCTCAGTACGGTAACATGATACTGAATCATCCTAAATCCACAGATATGTCTAGCAGAGACAAGAATGCATCTCACATGGAACATCAGCATTGGAGTACCACACGTAAATGCATGCAGGTGTGAGGGTGGACACAGTACCTTCCCATCTCATACACATGCAGGATGCCAGTACAGAAAGCCATGTGTAGCCTGCCCCCATCTACCATCCATTTTTAGGTAGAGGAAGACATACATTACATATCAATATATGTTTGGGAGCAGACTCACTGTGTCCAACACTGTGCAGCCCTCAATGTCCTTGCCCTGTGAATGGCTCTCTGTGTCATGGATGTCACATTGAAGGACATGATCCCACATCGCGATTTGGGTGCCATACATTGAGATTAGTGACCTTGAATTGGGTGGCGGAGCATGCCAACCGCCATTTGGCAATTCTCAAATGCTTATCTATACCGCGATTGTGTCTTGGGATAGGTGGTGACACACCGCTAGTGCCAGGTGGTAGCTACCGCAATATGGGTGCCATGCATTGACCTGAGTGACCGTGATTTAGGTGGCAGAGCATGCCAACCGCCATTTGAGCATGTGTATATGCCTATCACTACCGCAATTGGGTTTTGGGCATTGGTGGTGATGCACCACTGGTGCCAGGTTGTAGCTACCATGATTTGGGTGCCATACATTGACATGAGTGACCGTGATTTGGGTGGCAGAGCACTTTGACAGCACCTATGGACACATCATGCTGTGTCAATGGCCAATGTGCAGTTATCAACAGTGCACAGTGGACACATGATTAATGGCACATTATTGTGCATACAATGCCAATGTGACATTTACCCTGCTGCTGACTATACATGCCATGTTTGTTTATGTGATTTTGTACATTGGCATGTACTCCCTCACATGTCACTTGTGATATTGATGGGCATGTACACAGAACAGTGTTGTGATGGACTCTCCAGCCTGTATACATGTCAATGTGTGAAAGTGCTGAGAAAATCACAGTGATTTATGTCTTAATGAACAATGTGCAGATTTGACTGTCTACTTTTCTTGGCTCATGCACACACTTGTTGTTTACGCACAGCCTGTGGTCATTGTATTGTTGATAAATGCCATGTTCAACTCACACCTGAAGGTGTGGCAGGTACAGCAGATAGGTATGAGACAGTAGTGTTTGCAGTTTCACACATATGCTGTATGAAATACTCTCAGGCCTGCTCATGATAGATGTGGCCATATCCCTTTGTGCATTCTCATAGTCAGATGTTGTTTCGGAGGTACTTGCTGTGTGAGGGGACAAGTCTACATGTGAGCTGCTCTGTAACTCAAATGTGATGACAGTCATTGTTGGCGTTGTGTCAGTCAAAACGTAAGATGTTGTACACATCTCATGGTGTATTGCATTGACATGTGTCCACTTTCATCTCAACTAGGAGGAGACCAAATCTGCATCATCCCTTCACAGTGCTGGCAGACATGGAGAATGAGGAGGTCATCCAGAAATTCTGACTGGATAGAGCCACCCTACAAAACACGTGTGCTCTGTTCTGTTGGAGCCCCACCTGCAGCCTCGCAGAACAAATCCAACAGCTTTCACCCCAACCTCTACGGTGATGGCGGCCCTGCATTTTTTTGCCACTGGATCATTCCAGCACACGGTGTCCAGCGCAGGAGGGATGTCGCAACCTATGTTCAGCATGGTGCTGCGTGATGTCCTGTCCGCTATGATGATCTACAAGGACAGACATATCCAGTTCCCCAGGGGGCGTGAATTGGCGGCTGTGATGGGAGATTTTTATGCCCTTGGACACATCCCCCATGTTGTTGCTGCCATTGATTGAACCCATGTTGGGCTTGTTCCACCACAGGCACGTGAGCACATCTACAGGAATCATAAACATTTCCACTCAATAAATGTCCAAGTGGTGTGCCAGGCGAATATGATCTTCTCGCTCGTGTGTGCCAAATTTCTAGGCACAGCCCATGACTCATACATCATGCGTAACAGAATTGTACCACAGCTGATGGCTAATCTGCTTCCTGAGCGTGCAAGGATTGTGGGTGAGTATGCATTGTCAAATAGCTTGCTGTGTGTGTGACATGCTGTCCTCTGCCACAGTAACATTACAAGGTTTCTCTGTGTTTATCACACCTAGGTGACTTTGCATAACCCAACCGTCCTTGGTTGCTGAGCCCACTGCGGAATCCCAGGACACCAGCTGATGTCCGCTACAATGATGCCCATGGGAGAACACGTCGTGTGGTGGAGCGTACTTTTGGTCTCCTGAAGTCACGATTACGCTGCCTGAACAAGACCGAAGGTGCACTGATGTACTCGCCCAGGAAGGTGTGTCAGATTGTAGTGGCATATTGCATGCTCCACAACCTGGCCATTCGCAAGGAGATCCCCCTGATCCTGGATGATGATGAGCAGTCAAGGCCCCCACCTGCAAACCAACCCGTGTCCAGTGACGAGGATAGTGGAGAGGAGGAAGGTGTTGACCTGCGTCAACAGCTCATCAACCGCTACTTCACTTGAAGGTGAGTGCCAATGTACAATGGACCCATTGTCCGATGATGTTGCTGTTGTTGTGAAGGTGTATGTGAGCTTTGTGACTGTAGCCGGTTGTTGACTCAGTGGTGCCTGACAATCTTTCTGGGACAGTGTAGTTTGGAACATCTACCGGATGTGTATCTTGGCACTGTTGCTCATTGTGATGTGTGCATGATGGATTAGCTTGATGGCAAGTGTTTTGTGATGTCTGTGATCCCACACCCAGACTAGTGAAGATTGTTCTGTTGTGTTTTCCTAGGTGCCTTCAGCCTCTCATTTCCTAAATACATTCCATACTCCTGGTACATTGTGATCATGGTGAAGACTGCACATCCTGGATTAAACACGGAGCAGAAACAACAACATGTGTATAAGGTGTATTTATTTACAATGGTGACATGTGAGGGGGTTGAACATTTACATTGAGGTGATTAGTGAAGCAGTGAGTTGACAGTTATGGTAAATGAGAGAATCAAGTAGCACCACATTGATGTGGTGACCCAGTCCAACAGACAGATGCCATTCACAAGGCAGTGTGGGGAAGGATAGTCCAAAAAGTCAATGCAGTAGTGAAGTGGGTTGCCATCATGGCTGGCTCCGTGACTGACGTATGGCAGGTGCCTTGCCACGGGATACTCCTAGGGATTTCTTGGGATGGCCCCTTTCTCGCTTGCAGGGGGGGCCTCTGCTGTAGGGCCAGTGGGGTCTGAGAACTCACCCCCATCTGTGGCCGCAGGGGAGGATGATGAATTGTCATCCTGCGGCCCACCAGGGGGAGTTGGAGGTGTTGTTTGTGGTGCAGGCCTGTCCCTCAGTACCGCCACTAGCTGGCCCAAGAGGTCCACAATTTGGCCCATGCGGGTGTCCATGGACCTCATCAGCAGGAGGAGCTCGCGGGAATCTTCTTCTGACAGGCCCGTTCGTCCCTGGGCCCGTTCATAGGCCCCAAGGACTCTGTTTATGTTGTCCAGGGTTCAGTCCCAGGCTCTGGTTCTCTGTTACTGACCCTGCCCCTCTCACCTGCCCTGCTGCCACAGACCTGTTGCCTCACCACAGTGGGCCCCAGCATCCTCTCCCTGCCCTCCTCAGTTGCTGGTGTTGGGTGGTCATCCTCTGGGACAGGGAGAGTGTTGCAGGCAGCACTGGTGGTGATGGAGGACGCACAGGCCGTAACAGCCGGGGTCTGCAGAGAGGTTGGTGTTGCTACAGATGGGGTGGGGGGACGATGTGGTCCTGGGACCTGTTGCGCCCTGGCACACCAGATGGGCCGGCTCCAAGCTCCTGGTCCTCTGAATCCCGGGAGTCAACATCCGAGAGTCCATGTTCTAGGGGGAGTGGGGGGGGGAAGGAGACTGGCTCTGCAGGTTGCTGCTGTTGTCCTCTGCAGTCAGTTCTTGGTCACCTGTGGGTTAGATGGGAAATGGTCATTGTAGTGCACCCCGCAAGCTTTGTATTAGCTGTGTATTATTCACTGTTCGTACACCAGACAGTTGACTAATCATCACATTGTTTGTATGTGCACTACTGTGTCTCCTGAGATGATGTTGAGGTACATGCATTACTTGTCCATGGTGTGAGGTGTCAAAACATACCATGAGCCACGTGCATATTTTGTGATTACAGGAACATGTTGCCATCTAGGGACTAGCGCAACAAAGATTTTCTGTGAAGCCTCTTTGATGATTACTCTGCCCTGGCAGACGTTACATCTGAGCATAAACTGGCCATTTTCATCTCATGCATACCTTTGTCATGTCATGTGCATTTCTGAATTTGTACCACCAACCATGCTTTCTTTGTTTTCATATGGTCCTTGCTGCTCTGGCCCCATGGCACTTACACATGGCATTCAGTGCTGTGCATGATTGTGCACAGACTTTCTTCTACATGTGAATTGGTGTGTCACACTTTGGTTACTGTGGCAGTTTCATTTGCTTAGCTGTCTGCACACTGTGAGTGGCAATAGTATCGGTGTGTGTATTTGTGCAATGAGAGGGCTGGTGTTGTCATATGGCACCATGCTTTTTGAGAGGAATGGCTGGGTGCATGTACTGGCTACTTACCTGTTATGTTTTCAAATTTGTCTTGGATTTGTGACACATCTGTGTGTGTGTGGTGGAGGCTTCCATCATGCTCAGGGGTGGGACAAGAAAGCATGCTATGTCTACCTACCTGTTAGTTTGAAGTGGACCGTGCAATGACTGACACATGCATCTGGGTGGGAGGGAGTTTTCCGTCTTGATGAGCTGGGGGCATGGTGGGAGTAGTACTGTCGTCTTCCCACCCCCATATCCCCTCCCTGTGAAGATGGCTACCTACCTGTAAGTTTGTTTGTAGCGATCTAATGGCTGCCACATGCTTCTGGGTGGGAGGGAGTGCTCCATCCTGCTCAGGGGTGCCTGGTGGGAGTTGTGCTTCAGGCCTCCCACCCCCAAACAGCCCTACCTGGGAAGATGGCTAACTACCTGCGTTTGTTTGATGAGATACAATGGCTGCCACATGCTTCTGGGTGGGGGAGTGCTCCATCCTGCTCAGGGGTGGGACAGGGGTGCATGGTGAGAGTTGTATTGTAGGCCTCCCACCCCCAGACAGCCCTCCCTGTGAAGATGGCTACCTACCTGTAAGTGTGTTTGTAGTGATACAATGGCTTCCAACTGCTTCTAGTGCAGTCATCCAACCCCCAAACCCCACAACCTGTGAAGATGGCTACCTACCTATTATTTGTAAGTGTACAATGCAATGGCTGACACATGCATCTGGGTGGGAGTGAGTGCTCCAGCTTGATGAGCTGGGGAACAAGGGGGCATGGTGGGAGTAGTTGTACAGTCTTCCCACCCCCAAATCCCCCTCCCTGTGAAGATGGCTACCTACCTGTAAGTTTGCTTGTAGTGATACAATGGCTTCCAACTGCTTCTGGGTGGGGGAGTGCTCCAGCCTGCTCAGGTGTGGGACTGGGGCCTAGTTGGAGTAGTAGTGCAGTCTTCCCACCCCTAAACACCCCAACCTGTGAAGATGGCTACCTACCTGTTATTTGTAAGTGTACAATGCAATGACTGACACATGCATCTGGGTGGGAGGGAGTGCTCCATCTTGATGAGCTGTGGAACAAGAGGGCATGGTGGGAGTTGTTGTGCAGGCCTCCCACCCACAGACAGAACAACCTTGGTAAATGGCTGCCTACCTGTTAGTTTGTTTGTAGTGATCTAATGGCTGCCTAATGCTTCTGGGTGGGGGTGAGTGCTACATCCTGCTCAGGGGTGGGTCAGGGGGGCTGGTAGGAGTTGTTGTGCAGACCTCCCACCCCCAAACAGCACTCCCAGGGAAGATGGCTACCTATCTGTTAGGTGAGTGTGAACCATTCAATGGCTGGCAATTTCTTCTGTGTGGGGGGAGTGCTCCATCCTGCTCAGGTGTGGAACAGGGGGCCTGGTGGGAGTTGTTGTGCAGTCATTCCACCCCCAAACAGCCCTCCCTGTGAAGATGGCTACCTACCTGTTTGCTTGTTTGTAGTGAGACAATGGCTTCCAAATGCTTGTGGGTGGGGGAGTGTTCCATCTTGCTCAGGTGTGGGACAGGGGGGCTAGTGGGAGTTGTTATGCAGGCCTCCCACCCGCAGAACACCCCTTCCTATGAAGATGGCTACCTACCTGTTAGTTTGTTTGTAGTGAAACAATGGCTTCCAAATGATTCTGGAGGGAGTGCTCCATCCCGCTCAGGGGTGGGATCGGAGTGCCTGGTGGGAGTTGTGGTGCAGGCCTCCCACCCCCAAATAGCCCTCCCTGGGAAGATGGCTACCTACCTGTGAGTTTGGTTGATGAGATACAATGGCTGCCATATTCTTCTGGGTGGGGGAGTGCTCCATCCTGCTCAGGGGTGGGACAGGAGTGCATGGTGGAAGTTGTATTGCAGGCCTCCCACCTACAGACAACCCTCCCTGGGAAGATGGCTACCTACCTGTCAGTTTGTTTGTAGTGACCTAATGGCTGTCACATGCTTCTGGGTGGGAGGGAGTGCTCCATCCTGCTCAGGGGTGGACAGGGGTGCCTGGGGAGAAATTGTGGTGCAGGCCTCCCACCCCCAAACAGCCCTCCCTGGGAAAATGGCTACCTACCTGTGAGTTTGGTTGATGAGGTACAATGGCTGCAACATGCTTCTGGGTGGGGGAGTGCTCCATCCTGCTCAGGGGTGGGACAGGGGTGCCTGGGGGGAGTTGTGGTGCAGGCCTCCCACCCCCAAACAGCCCTCCTTGGGAAGATGGCTACCTACCTGTGAGTTTGGTTGATGAGATGCAATGGCTGTAACATGCTTCTGGGCGGAGGAGTGCTCCATCCTGCTCAGGGGTGGGATAGGGGTACATGGTGGGAGTTGTATTGCTGGCCTCCCACCCCCAGACAGCCCTCCCTGGGATGATGGCTACCTACCTGTGAGTTTGGTTGATGAGATACAATGGCTGTCACATGCTTCTGGGTGGGGGGGAGTGCTCCATCCTGCTCAGGGGTGGGACAGGGGTGCTTGGTGGGATTTGTGGTGCTGGTTGCCTAGACACATGCCACCATGTAAATGTTGTGTAGCTTTGGGGTGATTCAGGAGTGAATGTTACATCTGAGAGACCTGTGTTGGGTATTGTGCTGCGGATGGATGGACTTGGGCCTAGGAGGTGTAGCTTGGTAGTTGTGCAAGACAGTACATAGCAGTGTGATGGTATACATTTGTTTGTACTTACCAGCCTGCACTCCCCTGGCTATTCCTGTGAGACTCTCTTGATGCAGTATGGAAAGCACCTTCTCCTCCCATGAAGGGAATGTTTTTAGTGGAATGGGAGGGCCACCACCAGTCCTCTGAGCCAGCTCATGGTTCTTCCTCCTCTTCTTCTTCACAACTGTCTTCAGGTCATGCCACCGCTTCATGATTTAATTATCTGTTGCGCGAAGTGGTCCCTACTGCATTGACCTTGTCAACTATCCTTACCCACATTTCCAAAGGATTCTTGTCAGGGAAGGGGCTTGATTTATACTCAGCTATGTGGGTGTGTCAAAATGGGGTATTGCTGTCAGGTGTGTTGTGTGGGTTGTCCTGGGATTGTACTTTTTGAATTTGCCATGGGGGTGTGTCTTTGGGATGTGTTAGGTGTTTTTGGGGGCAGGACTAGTTTGCTGTGTGCACTTGGTGGCCTTGTTGTGTATTTTAATTTCGACCGCCATTTTTTTCACGGAGCGTCCGCAGCGGTGGCCTAATCGGACCACCGCTTTCGCCGCGGTACCGGCGGGTGGTTGTTTTCTGCTACCATGGCGGTCGGGGTGGTTTTCCGACAGCCATCCTAATGGGCCCCATAGTCTTGTCATGTTACAACCACCACAAGCCTGCTTTCATAATACGGTAGTAAATGGTGTGTCCAAATAGCACTGTATTACTTACCCACAAAACTATAATCTGGCCCTGCTAAACACGCTTGAGGTTCAGCCATCCAGAAAGTACTTTAATTTATGCTAAAGCTGCATGAATGACTCAAATGAGGACATGCAGCTTTGTTTGGCCATATTGTGGATCATTTAGTTGTCAATCTTTCTATTAAGTCTCCAATTGCAGATTATTTGTTTTTACTGTATGTACTGCACAAAGTAGCCGGTGGGGGTGGGGTAGAGAGTTGTACAGGTTGTAATAGTGAGTAGTGGGCTGCAGAGGAGCGTAGAATGGTGAACATCCACCTGATAATATCAAAAAGAGGCAATTGACACTGGGGAACACACACTACCAACATATTGATGATAGTGTGGAGACATGAACAACGCTATGGTGGCGGAAAAGGCAGTATAAACACACACAGAGGGTGCCCTAGGAAGTGGAGGCAGGTCTGGGAAAAATGGAATGTCTTTGAAGGCAATATCTGTGATCCACCTCCCGATGAATCAGCAACGAATGTTAGCGAATAAAGAGGACGGAACATTGTTTAGAATGTACCTATGTTAATACTGTATTGATTGTGTAATCCTGTCAGATGAGGTAGTTGGTGCAGTGTGCTACGTACTAATACTCTGTCATTGAACTGGTATATGTTAACCATATATAATAAAAAGAGTTATTTAAAAAAAAAAAGGGAATAGTTAAAATAAAAAAGGATCCTTCAGGCAAAAAAAAGGGGGAGTGATTCGACAGACTATGAAGAGGAAAAATGTATTATTTGTTTAATTTTATTTATTTAACTTTCCCTCAGCGTTGTCTGTCGAATCTCGCCCCACCCAGCCCAACCGTTCTTACCTGCACAGGCCACTCCTGGGCGATGGAGAAGCAGAGCTTGCTGAGGCTGTTAGTTACTATGCAGTCCCTAATTCTAGAGGAATATCTAGCTTGGGTATCAGTCCTATCCAAATGTCATTCATCGCCAGCTCTACATGGACGTGACATCAGCAACATACTGATAGCAGAAGTGACATAACAGGCCCTTTGTCGCCCTGATAGGATCACAGGATGTAAAAAAAAAACACGTGATGTTTGAACCCCGATAGCATTATAAAAATCTCATTGTCTGACCATAATCCCTGATGGCATGGAATGAAGTGATGTCACTGGAGATAAAGTGCAGAATCACTTAAAAAGGAAAAGATAGTAAAATAGGCAAAAACACAAGCGTGCTTTATTTGCTACTAGTATGTTGCCTAGGATGCACTAGAGGTAACCAGACACGAGTTCAACAAGCTGGACAGTGGTTGTATCCCAATTAAAACCTAAAACACCGGTTTTGTGTCTATCTGGAGCCGTGCATATTTAATTTGTTTTAAGTTTGAGTTTATTTAAAATAAATAAAACAATAAGGATAAGAAGCATAGTGAAAGACTTTCTTTCACCACGCCATCTGGCTTGTGAGTCGCCTGCTAAAATATTGGCCCTTTTCTCAGTCCTTTCTCTGGAAAACATCAAGCTGTCATGTAATTCATGGTCAACCTCATTGGTTGGATTCTGCAACTGGCAAATCTGGAGTTGTTTAGGTTGAGTCTCCAAGCGAGTGAGTTGATCACATATTTATTTCAGTAAGCCTGCCTGCTTGGAAATACAACCCACCCACCCTGAATAACCGGCTTAAAGGCATTCCACAGAATTGCATGAGATTCCATGAATTTGAAGTTCATGCATAAATTATCTTGGCTGCCTGCAATTCGACCTTAAATGCTGAGTTCAGAAATACAAGTTCGGTACAGGTTGGAAAGGACATGCAGAGCTGCACTGATAGTGGTCCGAGACAGTACGTGGCAGGTAACTTTGTTTAGCAGTACACATCAGTGAAGTAGAGCAACACCAATAATCTATTTTAGAGTTGGAGTCATTGACTGTTAAATAATCAGAATATGCACCAGCCATCCTATATATGGCACACCAGGTGTGCATTAAGGAACTTTATGGGGGGACAGCCACATGACATGATCAGTCAAGTGATTCATCAAGGACTAAATTGAAGTCTCCACTCCAGAGAAGCATGCAGTCAGTGTGCTGGTGGAAAATGTCTATATGTCCCTGTCCTGTTTGACTGTGTGATGTTTAATATGGGATGAGTAGTGTGCTGAGCATAATATAACATACTGAAAACAATATTAAAACTACCCAGACTATAAACACTCCCTTGCACTCAACTCAGTGGGGCCAGTGCCCCTCCCACTCAGACCCCCAAATTGTCAGCAAACGTTCCCATGGAGTATAAGTGAGTGCCTGTTTAAGAAAGGATGTGCTACACCACACTGCAAGGTCATGGTCTCTGACCTCCAGCATGGAGAGAATACATCTTTTTGAGACAGAAAATATTAATAAAGGAGAATTATCATCCTTAAATACAAACACATGCCAGTGATAGACAAAGAATATGTGTTAATGCCACCCAATTCTATGTGTGATTGCTCTAGGTTTGACTGCCCAATCAGTCATTGTCACTCAGGATGTCTCAGTCTTGTCTTGAGGCAGCAGACCCTGAATCAGACCCCCTATAAGATCTGGCCACTCCCACATTGCGTTAGTCCACTAGTTTCACTGAATAGAGCATAGAGTAAATAACACCCTTATTTTTTGGCAGTTTCTTGACTTTAAGACATTTTTGTCTGTCATCTTGCATCCGTATTGTGAAGTATGAAATATGACAATGTTTGCACACCCGATTCACAGCGGGACTAATTCCATGGCAAGACATAGAGCTGTGTCTTCACCCTGGTAAGTATACAATTATAGGTCCTGGGGAAGTGTGGGGAATTGACCAAGGGGTGAGCGATTAATGCAAGCGCTGGACCATAAACATGGCAGTGAAGCTGTCTCATCCAAACAGTTCCAGTAGGAGATTTTCTACAAAGAGTTCCATCTTGGCCATGTTAATGGATTTGGCTAAGCCCAATATTCTAACATTGTTTCGGCACAACAGTGCCTCAAGGTCCTTGGCTGCCACCACCAGCAACCTGTGCTCCATTACCTGTAGTTTATTCGAATGGTACTCACTTGTGACTTCCAATTCCAATATGCTGTGTTCTAGCCCATTCATGTGTGGCCTGTCTGTTGAGCCGCTCTGTGATGCTGGCCATTCATGTGATGATGGTATCTAGCTTCCCATCAATGGCTGGCAGATCTGCCTACAATTCGAGTGAGAGGCATCTAGTGTCCTCTGTACTGTTTGGCACCGAGCTGTCTCGTAGTGACTGCACATCTCAGGGGTCCCCACTAATAAAAGGACCGTTTACTTTGGCACGGTTCATATTTGCTCATTGTCGCATAACCCCTCAGTGACTGTCAGTAAGATCATATGCAGTTGCTTGAGTGAGGAGAAGATATGGAGGGCCCCCACTGCGGCACACACCTTGGTACACAGTGACGGCCGTAATTAGGGGGCCAGCAAGCAGGTGTGGTGCAGGGAAAGTCTTGCACACAAAAGATGTTATCAATTGCCATGGCTGGGGAACAGGAATCCAAGCCCACACCTCGACCCTCCCTGTGGTGTGTAGTCAATGGGCCTTCATAGGTCGTTTAATGGCAACAAGCCGAAAACATTTAGCAACCATTGGAGACTAATGACCAGCAGCCGGCATCTACAGCTATTGTCCCCTGTCCTCCAGCCAGGATTCGTCTCATAGGGAGCCACGGAGAGTGCTAGGTAGCGGGGCAAATAGTGGGCCCACCGCTGTGTCCACTGCTTGTCAGATGCTTCGGGCCCACCATGGCCCCAGCTAGGCCCAATGACCAGTCTCAGCAGTGCTGCCACTCACCAACAATTTGAACGGCCCCTCACAGGTGTGAGAGGAGCCATATTTACACTCCTGTGGACAGCAGCCACTCAGCACAGCCCACTTGTCTCAGGAAAGGCCATGGACTTTACAAACGAAGTAGACTGGTTTCATTCAGTCAAGTCAGGGGCCGAGCAGCGAATCTCTTGGCAGCCCCAGCAAGATATAATGTCTCCTCATAGCTCATGGCAACAGTTGGCGGGTGGCATCTGGTCAGATGACAGTTGCATAAGGGGGGATTGTCGGATGTAGGTCCACTAGTGCCGGTGCGCCGCAATTAGGCGGCCATCTTGGATCATGCACACCATGTCCCCCCAGCCCTCCTTTTGAGGAGCTTATTTATGAAATTTGTTGCATCGCTGCGACAAAACAGCGACGCAGCAGTTTTCCCTGCGCCCTCCTTGAGACACAATGGATGTGCTGTATTTATTGTGTGCCGTAGTTATTGTACGCCACTCCATGTCGTAGGAAAGACAGATACATCAGGAATCCTGACGTATCTGTCGGCGCAAAAGTTACGCATTGTTGGAGTTGTGCCGCAAGCATGACGCAACTTCAGCAATGCGTGGGGGAGGCCTATCTTCAATGCACTGCATCACCCTTACGCTGCCATGAGGCAGGCATAAGGTTCCGACGTAATGGAGTCCTAGAAGTGGCACACTGAAATTGATAGAGTTCAATAAGCCACTTCTACGAGGCTTTGATGAAGAGGAACGTCCACCCTGCATACATTATACGTGGCGCAGGTATAATGTGGTGCAGGGGTTTGCAAAGGGACGCATCTGCCTAGATGCCTCACCTTGTAAATATGGCGCAATGTGGTGCATTGTTTATGCCACAGCTGCATCACAAAAAGTGATGCAACAGCGGCGCAAAAGTGTTGCAAGGGGCTTATAAGTAAGCCCCTTAATTTGGAGCCCTCAGAATCTTATTTGAGACTCTCAGTTGCTTTCCCTGGCAGATAAAGCATGTTGTAGGTCTTTTATTCTCTCTCTCTCTCTCTCTATGCAGACTTAAAGAGCATAAAAAGCAAACAGAATACCTATGAGTTATATTAACTTTAATTGCAGCTATGGGACGCAAGCAGGATAGAAACAGGTGCGTCCATTTTTTCAATACATTTTGATTTCATGCAAATCTTAGGTATATTCGCTGCATACCTTCAGGTGAGGGAAGGTATAGAATCACCACAGTTGTAATCGTAAAAGACCCATTTGACTTAGGACTTGTATGGTGTTCATTGTAAGGCTCAATAGGAGGTCTGAATTTATGTTAATGTCCTTATTTCCTAGTCCTACCATAATTCACTAGGGCCTTCAATAATATTTTCATTTAAGTTCCTGGTTCCTCTAAGGACAATAGGATGTCATCATGTACCTCCAAAGGGGATGTCTCATGTCCCCAGCTGCTTGGAGTTTTATGGTCAAACATTGGTTCTATAACCACGAACTATTGCAATGGAGACAGGGCCTGCCCGGTGCCTCAGAATAAGTCCAAGTTCTCTGACGGTGCTGTGTCTACTGGCACCCTGGCATTTCGGGCTCGGTAACTATCCATTACCATTTTTATACCTAGACATTACCCTGTTTATAAATTGCCTCCAGCTCATCGTATCAAAGAATTTTTTTCAGGGTCTGATACTACTAAAATTTCCTGTTCTTCCTCTTTTTCGACAAGATTGGCTAGCCTTCTTGTATTATCGAAAGTCTGCCTTCCTGTGATAAACCCAAATGTATCTTCATGTTTTATAAAGGCATTCTGGCTACCATATTGGGAATTATTTCTGAGTCTGCTGGTAGTTTGTATTTTGTTGCAGAAAGTGTCAACACTCCTATTGCCCTTTATGGTTTCTTTTTGTGGCATTGAGACTCCTCCACCCCCTTGTAAAATGTCACTGATTAATGTGTTCAATCTTTCTTTCCTGGCATCCATTATTAAAAAGGATCTTTCCTGAGTATCTCTGTTTTGTTAATCATTTATGTTGGAAATCACAATTTGTTGGAATTGCTCAGTGCTCTCAGTACCCTCAGGGGCCCAATCAAACAGCCACTGCACCCTTATCTCTGAACATTCGACAGACCCTTACCTTTAACTTTAACAGCACCTTCCCTCCTGAGGACTGCATAAAATGGACTACAATCAGGCCTCCAATGGTCCTCCGTGTATGCAACCTGGATTCAAGGTTCTTGAATTATTTGCTTGCAGGGTTATTCATATATAAGATTTCAATTCTGCCAATGCATCCCAGCGAAATTTGGTTAGTCTCAACTTGTCCAATGGAGTCCAGGTGCTCCTGTCAACCCCCTGATGTGCAGTCAAAGGTCATGCCAGCAAGGGGTTGTCCACCTGCGGGGCTATGGCCTTACGTCCTATGGCCAAAGGCTGTGTGCAGTAAGCCATGGACTGTTGTGGTGAAGTTGGCCACAGGGACTGGCTGGAGGCCAGTTTGGTTGTATGCAAAGGGATGGGCCGCCTGCAGCAGGGATGGCCACCGTCAGGAGGGTTACCTGCCCGTAGGGAGTCGGACACAGGGCCTCGCATCTAAAGTTGTGTATGGGAAGATTGCCGCCCACAGCAAAAGTGACCACTGGGCTTGATTTGAGGCCAGGCCTTGAGGCCAGCCCTCAGTTGTACATGGCTGTGTGCAGCGGGGTTTAGCCACCTGCAATGGGGCTTGACACAGAGCCTGGCCAAAGTCCAACACCTTACTTCGCAATTCTTAATACCTTGATCAGTGGGGTTGTTGGCTGAATATGAGCAAAAAAAACTTAAACAAACAAAAAAAAAATACAGGCTGAAGTGACGTTTTTTATATAAGTATGGTAATCAGATCTTCACTTACGTTAAAAACTCCAGAAATTTACTGACAAAACACCGGTTATACTGATATTATTGTTGAAAAAATACAAAAACTATATGGTGGTGGATGTATGTTGAATTTTACAACAGGCCAATAAGGATACAATATTATAGCCTTAGAGCCTTACTGAGAGGGCTCTACCGGACACTAAAGGCCCGCTCCAGCAGTTAAAGGCCCGAGCCGAAGGCAAGAGCCTTTAACAAGGGAGCGGCCCTTAAATGGCGGGTAGAGCCCGCTAGGAGGGTTATAAGGCTATTAGATCATTCCTCCCCTAGAAGGCAGAATGTTCTAATTGGTAAAAACAAAGGCCTCTTGGAGCCCGAGAGGATTTAAATCCCCTCAGGCCCTGAGAGGCCTTTGTTGACAGCAGCAGGTGTGAATGAAAACAACATTAGAATGTGGTTCTGCCGGCTTCTACCTGTAGAATTCTGCCCAGGGTACTCCATTGGCTGCAATGTAGTACTCAACATTATAATGGTCTAATACTACTTATGTCAAGTAATATATACAAATGAATAGATTACCTATCTGACAGCTTGAAGGTGCTTGGAACAAGAAGTGTCGCCCACTTAGATTGTGTCACCTCTGTGGCTATGAGGATGAATCTTTCAAACAGACTTGTACCTACTTCTATAGCCTACTTGAAAAAAATATGTGAAACTTGGTTTTATAAAAGCAAACTGTAGAACAATTCATGAAGCAGAGACACACTGTTTTTCTACTAATACTGTGCAATTTATTGAGAAGCTTGTAAAATTTCTGGATAGAGCATATTGCTGTCTCGAATAATTTATGGTTTTAAACTTATGGTTCTAATTTCTTACATTTAGAATTCACGACGATGTTATTATGATTGTAATTGATATTTTATTATATCTATGCTTATCTGGCACTTTGTTACAATAGTATATAAATACACTGAGATTGCATGTATGTGCAAGAACACATTCATCCTCCCACATTATGATTTCACTGGAACAACTGTCAAAAGGAACTTAGGTCTGCAGCAAGAAATATGTTTCTTTTCTAAGTCAGGTCCTTTCATAAAAAACGTGTTTTTATTTTAATTATGTAAGAAATATGAAATGCCAAAAACATATGCTGCACTTGATGTTTTACAGCTCACGGTGTTAGGTTCTGTTATAAGCAGCTGCTTTCACACTTTAAAAACGTATAGCTCCAGTAATTGAGTAATGACTGCTCGCTTAGGGCCTGGCCATTCATCAAAGCAAAGCTGCGCTGGTTAGTCTCACCTCACTTTCCATGAAAGGGGAAACAGTATGTCTTGTTCATTGACGCGACTGTGGGCTTTTCACCTCAAAAGAAGGACATTTTAATGGTTTATTAAGCTGATTTAAATAAGGCTTTCCGGTTGTTGTTTTTTAATCTTCACATAATATTTACACATGTATGCAGAAAAAAGACAATCTCTTTTCCATTCAGCATGAATTTAATAAAAATAAGAACTGGAAAAAGTTATTTATATTCGGTCCACATACCGTCACCAAGCATTGCAGGCCAATGGTTCTACAGAGTGACATGGGGGAAAAAACGGAGATGGCCTGACGTGTAGCCACAGCCTGAAAAACCGCGAGATTACCACCATTTAAAATTAACTAAAGACATCTCCACCTGCGATAAGCAGTAGACATGTTCAGTTTGCCCGTTTGAAACGGAGAGTTGATTTAAAAAAAATATATGTGTGATCTTCTGGTGGGTGCCCGCATATTGTGCTCTCATGGACAGGGTTGGTGTTAATTTTAAACAATATTATCATAACTATAGTGATGGGATCTTTTTATCTGCTAAATAGTGTAGAGGGGAGGAAATATAATTATTAAAACATAATCGCCAAAATTAGATCTCATTTGGAAAGGACCACTGACTCCGAATCTAAAATTTGTAGGATTTTATTACAACCAAAAAAAACTGCACATACAAACACCTTAGCACAAGGTGAAGAAGATAGACGGGCACTAATACAAACGCCAATCTGCGCAACAGTCTCATACGACTCAGAACAAAAAGAATGACCAGCTCACGAAGCATAAGAAATGCAATAATCAAACCAATATCTACATTAGGAATCATTAGCCTAAAAGAAAAACCGTTAGTCTTTCCCTACTCTATCTCTAAAGTGACATCCCTACTTAATATTTCCCTTCCCAGGCATGAGAACAAAAGGTGTCAGAAGTGAAGACCTCCTAAGAAGTACATTCACTTAGTCAGAGCTCGTTCTAAAATTCTCTTTCTAGCTTCCCGTCTAAACCTCAACTGCTCAACCCTCCCGGGCACTGTCCCTAATACAAAATCTCAAAAACGTAGAACACGCCCTTAGGCACACCTCTTCAGCCAGGTCTTCTTCCAGTACTTTTCCATAGAAACTTGTAAGTTATCCAACGACGGTTAGCTTGACCTTGGGTCCCAGGCACCTTCTCCGCTGAAAGTATCATCCTTACATTCCAGAATACTCCCCTGTTGGTTTCTCATAGCATCCTAACTCCTAAAACAAAGACCTAGTCTCACTAACGAGTTAAATGTCCTTGCACCTGCAGCAGAAACATGGGAACGAAAACTTTTTCTCTTCTTTAAGATTTTTAATCGTCCTACAACCCAAAGCCTTTTCCAAGGGAAATCATTTATGGCCTACAATATTTAACTAACATAAGAAAAATGAACAGGCCTTTCTCTTCAAACGTATATGCGATCAGGCCTTTACACTGTTAAACACATTACTACATACATCACACTCTAAGCATTAGTTCATCACTTTTAGACGTGAATAAACTACTTGCACGTGTAACTTTAACATGGCAAACGTTTAACCTAATACATTGCATTACGTAAACTAATAATTATGCTTTACTAAAATACATTCACAATAATCTACAACATTACTTGTCATGAAAAGCATGGTTACAATTCTAATCACCTCTATGTTAAAACGATTCTAGTAATACATTTCTATGACACACTTAACCCACATCGATTAATATGCGGGTGCTGACTAACGGTGAATATGGTGCACCCCTACAAATTTCAGGATAACATGACGCTCTATCAATAGTGTCATCGCCATGAATAGGTTAATGTGAACAACTTGAGTTTACAATTTTGATAATGCAGCCCCTATCACACAAACGCTAACATCCAAAGAGCTTGAATAGTTTTGGGCTTGAGCCATATTAGTATTGAACACATTTCACAGCTTAATGGATGTATTGGTGTCTTGTTAACAGCAGTATTATATTATATAGAACTACAGGCATTACGGCACAGGTATTGAAATATTTTTGCTTTGACACCCCCAGTAGCAATTTGTTTTGAAGTCTGTCCCTCCTTCTCCTGAAACTTTTTGGCAAGAGTTGGTGGAGCAGAGCTGAGCACAGGGGGTGGGTTATGAGATCAATCCAGGGGTACCTTTGCACAGGTCATAATCCATATAAAAGGTGAAACTTCTAAAAGGACAAATGTATCAAACAAAAACAAGAACTGGCTGAAAAACCCTGCCTCTCCCCCCCGTACTTGGGGTGATGTGCGGTCCTGACAACACTCTATAGTCCCAATGTGACTGCACCTGGTGTATCAGTGATAATAGTGGCTCTGAGCAGCAACCTGTTTCCTGTGTCCTTTCACTCTTTATCCACCTTGCCAGGTTGTGAGAAAGTGGATTATTAGGTAAGGCCAATGGTAGTCCACCGCATGTGATAATGGCACTGTTCTTATTAAGTTCAGTAAATGCTTCAGTAATTTCAACCTGAGCTCAACCCCTGGTTGCTATAGCAGAGAGCAGACAGGCTGAACCTAAGGAAATGTATGAAGCATAAATAGTAGAAGAGTCCAAAACACAACGCAATAAAAATCCCACTCCAATTTATAAAACTCAAGAATATTTTAATGTATCACATGACACTAAAACAACAAAAATTCAATAAAGGTAACTGTTAATATGAATAGCTAAAGTTTTAGAAATAAATAGTGCCAAAAATTGCAAAGCACCAACTGCGATGGACTGCGGGCAGGATACAAGGATGGATCAAGAAAAAAAGATGGTTATCAATGAATCATCAGTGGAGTAAGCTGGATCTGAATCAAGGTTTGATGACAGTGGGCTGCTGAACTGGTCACTGTCAACGAAGACAGGAAATCTCAGAGTGGGAAAAATCTGGAGTCCATTCCCCAAGAAGGTCTTGATGTCTATAGGCTTCGGCTCAGCGTTGCGCTCAGTGAAGCCCTATATATTTTGGTGCTTTAGAAACTTTTTTGGGAAGTCGGATCATCCTCAGTGGGGCAGACCAACAAGTTGTTCAACATCAATACCTTTGGCTTGATGGGAGTCCAGGACCCCCTACGGCTTTTCAGATGCATTGTAGGCACACTCTAACACCAGCCAAGGCGTCCAGGACCTGAGAAACAACACTTGGGGGTCAGAACTCACTTCAGCAGGTGCCAAGGTCCAAGGCAGGTCCAGTTGAAACTGGTCAAGTGGGCTCTTCAGGAAAGTGGACTTGTTGCTGCTTTTATGTCCCTGTATCTTAGCAGGGGGTTAGCCAACTAACCCTTAGAGTCCACTTCTTTGTCCTGGTCGCCTCACAAATCCTAACAGCAGGTATAGTCCTACTTCTGTCTTGCACAGAAGTAGGACTATTTAATTACCTAGACTTAATTTATGCGGTAAAATTCAATAAGAATAACTCAGTAAAAATAAGAGGCAGAATCCGTGGTATTTGAGGTTATAAAAATGGGTTTATTCCTTACAAAGGAATTGGTTCGAACCAGGCAATCGTATTCCGTCACCACTAAGGTTCGGGAAGGGATAGAGGCAATAGTTTATTGACAGGTTGTCATATATATAGTAAATGCATTACAGTGAAGACATATGCAGAAGGCGTGACAGCTGAGAAGAGAGATAAGAATACACATACGTAATGAAAAGGCGTTACAATAGGCGTGCATGAGGGCATGTACTAGAAACGTCATTATGATGATGACACAAGTGGGTGGATCCATAAGAGAATCCTGCAAAGTCAGCAGAAATACATGGCAGAGATGCGCGCACAGTAGCATGACGTGTGATTGACGTGTAACTGGAGGGTGAAGGGGACTTGACATTTAGCCCTACATGAGGAGACAGAAGTCTGGGATGTCAGAACAACCTAATCCCAAATCGTATCTAATATCTTGTGTTTAAGGAACTGTATTATCTGGAAGGAAAGGTCTCTCAGGCAGAGGCTATCCTATGCTGACTTCTAGTGCGTGTATAAGCGTCTACGTGTCTACATGAGATGCGAGGGGGCATGGGCCTACCATGGCAACAGAAGCCATGAATTACTTGCACGGAGACAGTAAGGCCGGGCCCTTTGCTCTGTAGCTGGAAGGATGTTTACCTAAACTACTAGACAGGAATGCATTTCTCGAGGAGCGGAGCAGATAACTTGAAGGCTGAATACAGTCTTGGCAGGCAACAGGCCGGGCCAGGCACCGTTAGCCGCGCAGGAAGTAAGACAAAGGTCATGGATACAGATACAGGTCCAGGCTGGAGCATTCAGAGGCAGAAGGCAGAAAAAGCTCGATGGCAGAATTCAGGGCCTACCTTGCCAGAGCTGAAAAACGTGAAAAGTATACCATATAAAGACGGTGGCAAGGCATACTTAGGAACGGAATATTCGACCCATTCATTGCGGATCTGAAAGAGGATATGTTAACGTTGGACGCATATGTATTTGCGTCTTCATAGCTTGAAGTGGAGGGAACATACATGTACTTGTAGCATGTACATGGAGTCGTTGGGGTCTAAGATAGGGGACACAATTGACCATAAAAATTCATATTTCCTCATTCCCTCCTTGTCCCCTACGGACCCTTCATGAGATATCGATCCTCAGGAATCCATCAATCTGTTCATGTAACATCATTTGCTCTTCTTTCTTCTTCCGGGATTTTGAACGAGAACTTGAACGTGGAATACATGATGTGGCACACAGGCCGCAAATCGCTGGTCCACATTGTAGACACAGGCAGCAACTGAATACTATGAGAAGGCCAATACCTAGGAAGGATAGGACTTTCCATCCCCAGGCTGACAACACGCTCCAGAACCAACCGGACCATGTCCAGGTGCCTGGATTCTGATGTATCTGGCTTGCAATCTTGTGAAGACGAGTTATGGCTTATATACGGATGGCGCGTTTTCTGGAATGAAAACACAGCAACTTGATCCGATGACTCTACAGGCTCCGCCCCTATCGGCCAGGATGACGTCAAGGACAAGACGATTTTGGAGAACAACAATCCGCATCGCAGACTGCTCCTCTGTTAAGTTGCCTAGGGCAGAGGTAGTTTCATTCACTACTGCTTCAAGGGTTCTGGTTAATCTACGTATCAGTTTACTATTAGAGACAACACCTATGTAGGGAAAGAGACCTTTATTGAAGTCTGTGTATTGTTCCCATGCTGTTTCAGTGTAGTCGACAATCGGGAGATCTCTCTGGGGTCTATTGTGTACTAGATGAGTGTTTCTATGATAATCAGGAGGGGCTAGGAAAACAGGTGGCAGAAGGAATGCAATGTAACAGGTACCATCCCAATCTAGAGGTAAGCGTATATATGCGGTATGACCACAAATGAAGTAGGAATGACGGGAAGCTCTAAATGTAGACTTGCCTTTATCACTGAATTCGATCACAGTAGTACATTTACTATGACCCAGATGTACTGAACCATTCTTTCTTACACATAATTCACCTTTGACTGGTAATACTGACATAGCAGGCAAGACTAGTGCAGTTTCAGATTCGACATTCAGAATCATGAGGTTAAGTGTAAAGTTACCTAATCCATATACTTCATTTTCTAGATCAGTTCCTGTCCTTTTGGGAAGTCCCTCCTTGTTAGGGTAACAGGCTTTAAGCAAAACTAATTTCAGGTTTCCCCATACCCAGTTGCTCTGGTAAACTACAGTATTTGAATCTAAAGAATTAATCAAACTAAACCATGCGCCACAGGAACCATTGTGCGTGAATGGATACGGAAAGAGAGGCAGAACTCCCTTGTATTTCTGATAGGGAGGGAGTCGGCCACATATCCAACAATTAGTAACGTTGTTGGCCTGATGGGAGTGATGTAACATACTAATGAATGTGTTGTTGCGCAGCGCAAGTCTATAGGGCAATTCATGTGAAGGTAATTCGCTAAAAGAATGTTCGGCAGTAACATTGTAAGCAGAATGAGCACGTTTGAAAATAGGATAGTATATGTGCAACAGTATACTTGCAGCAATAATCAGAAGATTTAGGAAAAACATAATCAACAATGTCACTATACAGTGACTATGAAGTAATTTACAATATGCACGTTTCTTGAGCTGTTTTTGTCTATCTCTCTCTCGATTTCGGTCTAGAGGATACATGTCAAAGACTAATTCAACCGATTCACCTAGGAGAGGACTTAAACAATCAAATTGTCTGACTTGCTAGACCTTAGTTTCAGTTTATAGTTTTGGGCAGCAGAGTTCTCGACCAGGGGGAGTTTTGAATCAGTCTGTGGAGGGGGGCAGGGCTGAGAGTTCAAATCAGAAGGTAGTCCATGAAATCTCTTGATATGGCTCGAGTGTAGCCAACCCTTGCGGCCCTCGACCTTCACTGCTGTCCTCGTGGTCAGAAGTACTAATTTCGGTGTTTGCCAGCGAGGCTCCAACGGGCTCCTCCTGTCGAAGTTTCTTATAAAAACAAAATCTCCGGGAACCACTTCATGGGGCTTCACCTCGGTGTTGTCAGGAAAGGCTGCAGCTACCTGTGAACGGCAAGATTGTAGTGCAGACATCAAGGAAGCAAGGTAATCTGTCAGCATATTACAATCAACATCAGTGATTTTACGAGGTATAGGCGTCCCCCACATATTTGGTGGCCTACCGAAGACAACCTCGTACGGGGATAGCCCTGTTCGAGAATGTGCTACCATTCTCATGTAAAAGAGTGCAACTGGTAAGGCTACTATCCAGTCGACGCCTTTCTCTCTACAGATTTTAGAAAGTCGAATTTTCAGAGTCTGGTTATGACGTTCCACGAGACCTGCTGCCTCGGGATGCCGGACACAGTGGAATTTCCATTGATAGCCTAACAGGAGTGAAATGTGTTTCATCAGCTCGGATGAGAACGGTTGGCCATTATCTGAGTACACGATACGGGGCAAACCATACCGTGGGAAGAATTCACGAACCAACTGCTTGGCAGTGGTCGGGGCAGTGTAATCTGAGACTGGATATGCTTCTGTCCAACGGGAAAGAGCGCATACAACTACGAGGACATATTTGAATCCCCGACATCGTTCCATCTGGATATAATCCATCTGGAGGACTTCAAAAGGGTGATCAGGAGGTTGAAATCCACCTTGCTCTACAGGTACACCTTTACCTGGGTTGAACTGACAACAAATCATGCAAGTACGGACTTTCTGTTTGGCTGCAGCTCGTAAGTGTTTATTAAACCAAATGTTTTGAATACTGTCTAACATAGCTTTCTCTCCTAGATGTGCTGGACTATGTATTGTGTTAATGATAACTTGAACCATTGAGTCGGGGAGAAACCATGTAGATTTTCCCTTCGTCATCCATCCCTGATCTGTTTGGATCCCTCCTAGTTCAGTCCATTTCTTGATTTCCTCTGGCGTAGCATGTGTCTGTATGTCAATTACATCAAGGGCGGGATCCCTAACTGTCATGCAGTGTGTCGGTATCGGAACTATTGTCTTTGTCAAGTCAGTTGCATGAGTCCTATTCTGTACTGTTTGCTTAGCTGTTCGGTCTGCTAGGTCGTTACCCTGGGAAATGATATCGGTGACTTTTGTATGGGCCTTGCACTTCATGATAGATATCGAAGTAGGCAGATGTATTGCATCTAACAGAGCTTGAATGAGGGGACCGTGTTGAATGTTGGCACCGTGAGAAGTCAAATAACCTCTCTCTCGCCAAAGGACTCCGAAGTCGTGTACAACTCCGAATGCATAACGTGAATCTGTGTATATGTTAACTCTCTTATTTTTGGCTTGAATACAGGCTTGTGTTAGAGCGATGAGCTCTGCTGCTTGAGCTGACAATGTGTCAATACAATTCGTTTCAATAACTTCGGTGTCTGTCGTGACTGCGTAAGCAGCCACTAATTCTCCTGTACTTGTTCTCATGCATGAACCATCCACATAAAGTGTCAGGTCTGGATCTGGTAATGGAACATCTGTCAAGTTTTGTCTGGGTTTCGTCGTAATAGTAATGACTTCAATGCAATCATGTGCCAATGGGTCTGTTCCACTTAATGGCAAAAGTGTGGCAGGATTTAATGTACTACAGCGTCTGATTTCTATGTGTGGCTGAAACAATGTTAATTCGTAACCTGTCAGTCGTGCTATGGTCAAGTGCTGAGTCTGTGTTCGGTTTAAAAGAACTTCCACGGAGTGTGGAACTTGCACTGTCAACTGATGTCCTAATACTATGGAATCGCTTTGTCTGATCGCTAAAGCTGTCGCTGCGACTGATTTCAGGCATGTAGGCAGAGCCTGAGCTACTGGATCTAATGTGCTAGAAAAGTAAGCACACGGCTTGTGTGAACCTGCTTGTTCCTGAGTGAGTACTGACAAGGCAGTACCTTCACGTTCTGTAACGAAGAGTGTAAAAGGCTTACTGTAACATGGTGTCGCTAAAACAGGTGCTTGACATAAGGCTTTCTTTAAGTCTTCAAAAGCTTGTGTATGTGCCTGAGTCCAAGGGAGGACAGTCGAAGTCGCTGCCTCCTGGGTTGTCAACTGAATGAGTGGCTTTACTAAAAATGCATATTGGGGAATCCATTGTCTACAGTACGAAGTGAGACCTATGAAGGCCCGCACCTCCTTTTGTGTCTTGGGTGGTGGCATGTTTACAATTAACTGGATGCGGTCAGGTGTGAGCTGTCTTCCCCCCTTGGACAGCAAGTGCCCAAGGTACACAACTTGCTGAACACAGAATTGCAGCTTCGAAGGGGACACCTTGTGCCCCCTTGTCGGCCAGAAAATGTAAAACCGTCAGTGATGCTTTTTCACATTCAGGTTCGCTTCGGGCGGTGATCAGCAGATCATCGACATACTGAAGCAGTGCAGTGTTAACAGGCATGTGGATACTGTCAAGTTGTCTTTTCAGTGCTTGGCTGTAGATGCTGGGGCTTTCTGTAAATCCTTGAGGTGCGCGTGCAAATTTAAAGCTTCGTCCATTTAAACTAAATCCGAACAAATATTGGCTTTCCGGATCGATTGGGACGCTAAAGAAGGCGTTCTTGAGGTCAATTACAGTAAAGAACGTCGCTTCTGAATCAATAGCTGTCAATAATGAGGAGATATCTGGAACCACGGGATATTGTGGTACAATGCATTTATTCAATTCGCGCAGATCAATAATCAATCGATAAACTGGGGGTGCTTTTGGATCAGTTCGTTTAAGAACCGGAATTATAGGAGAATTACACACGTTGGAGTCGGTTTCCACAACCACTCCTTGTGCAATGAGCTCGTCAATGATTTGCAGCAAAGCCACTACAGCATCTGGGGGTAACTTGTATTGTCGAATTCGTGGTAATACCACTCCTGCTTTGAGTGTGACTCGATATGGTGTAATGTGCATACAACCTACATCAGTAGGGCCTTGTGCCCATAAATGTGCAGGGACATTCTGTAACCTGTGATCCATGTCTCTAAATACATAGTGACCTTTGAAGTCACGCAAAAATAGTCGTACCCCCTCCGGGGAACAACATATTACAGCTCCTAGAGCTTTCAGTGTCTTTATACCTAACAAGTTCTCTGGGCATGATTTTGTAAGCAATAGATCTGTAGTCCGTGTCAATGGACCGACTGCAAGAGGAAGAGGTTGCGATACTTCGTTAACAATAGGTTGTCCTGAAAATCCAAGGGAAACATTTTGTGAGCCTGAGAGGGGTGCCCCTGGAACCTCGTCGTGACTTATAGTTGTTCTGCTTGCCCCTGTATCAATTAAGAACTTTCTGTCTTTCCCTAATACTTGACTATGTACATAAGGACCCTCTTGATCTACGGGAACCTCTATAAGGGGTAAGCCAACTTCCCTCTCTAGGCTGTTTCATGTGTATCGCTGATAATCGGGATAGTCATTTTGTGCATACTGGTACATCTGTTGTGTCGTGTTTTGTGTTGCGGCAATAGGCTGTGACTGTGGTACCGCTACAGTCTGTTGTGCAGCTTGCATAGGCTGTACATTCTGAGGAACTTGTTGTTGGATCTGATCCTGTCTAGGTGGACGTGGTCTCTCCTTGGTTTTACCCGTGGAGATATTATGTTTCAGAACTGCGCAATCGTTTATATAATGACCTGGCTGTTTACAATAGTTGCATGTCCCTTTAACAGGAACTGCTGAATTATTGGACTGTGTCGCTCTCTTTTTATGACTGTCAGCTGGAACTGACTGGGCGACGAGCATTTTCATTTTCGTGTCTTTCATACGTCTCTGTTCGTGTTCTTGTTCTTCTCTAATTCTATTCTGGTGGTACTGTAACATTTGTAACATTTGTGACGGGGTATTAGCTTGCCAAGAGCTCTCTACTTTCAATACTCTGTTCTTAACCTGAGGCAAGGAATTCTCGACTAGTTTCGTTACAAAAAGATGTGGATATGAATCGCTACTTGCTTTCAGGCCGCTATTAATACCAAAACATTTTTCAAATCGGGAATAAAAATCACTAGTGTCTTCATCAGGTTTCTGTTTGCAAGCTGAGATTGCTCCCCAGTCTTCCTTTTTCGTAGTTAATAAACGTGGCAATACTTGTACTAATAATCCTGGTAATGCTTTAGTTTTGTCCCCAAGCCCTACGCCTGCAGTTCGGGCATTTTCTTCGTTTTCTAATGCTGTCCAATCAATCTTTTGTTCTCCCACCTCCCACTCTTTTTCTTTGAGTTTCTCGTAAATACCGGCAGGCAATAATACTTTCAATATTTTCATAATGTCAGGATAGGTATAATCACCCATGAGTAACATGTCTTTTATTTCACGGTGAAAACCTGCTGGATCTCTGTCATGGCTGGGCACTAATTTTTTCATTTCCAATAGTTCTATTTTAGTTATAGGCGTGTACACGAACACGCGTCTAAAAGTATTATCATCATTTCTAACTGGGTGTACTTCGCGTAAGGGATTCTGTCTGTCTATGTAATACGTTTTTCTTTCCATGGAGGGAGCTGGATCATGTTCTGGACACAAAAAGGCACTATATCTGTGTCGATATTCTAGAATTACTTTAATTAGATCGGTACCTAGACCTCTCCATTTATTCATGAGTAGTTCTATCAGTATATCATGTAGGGGACCAGGATCGGAGTGTTGGCCTTTATACAATAGAAGGAGATGTTGTATCATGTATATACCAGCTAAGCGCTGTTCGTCTGGTGAGAGATTCAAAAACGTATGTACTAGCGCGTCATCACTATATTTATCAGAGCTGTCAGCCCATTGTACTGCTGACCTGGCTAATTCTTGTTCATCCATAGAATCGAGTACATGGTACCCCATTCGTTCTTGAAGTATTTTATCAGTAGCCTGAAACAAATGTTCAGGGGTCCTTGGGTTGACATAGCTGCTTGAAAGATTCTCTTACTTTCTGGACGTATCGGACGTATTGGATTATTGAAGGATCTTCCTTTTCCTACATAAGCTATCGTTTCTCTATCTGGTAATTGTAATTGTCCTGTTGTCATTTCTAGTTGTTCCTCATCCCCTGAGGACTCGGTTTTATCTGCATCTGTTTCTCCTTCAGGCTGTTCTTTTTCACATATTTGTTCTACTTTTTTTCCTGATCCTTCGGTACATACTTTCTATACTATTCTGTTTATCATGTTTTCCGTCTGCTATATTCTGGCCCCATTTGTTGAGGGCTCTCATTTCTTCCGCGTCTACACCTGGCCTATCTCTGTGTCTTATCAGGCAGTTTATAAAGAAGCGTAACAACAGTTTCTGCGTGTCCACTTTCTGGTATGCCATGGCTTCGCCAATACTTTCAGAACCTTGCCCTGTTTGGACAAAGTGATATATTTTGTCTAGATGTTCAATCATTCCTGGTAGTATCATTAAATAGTTCGCGACTCGTCGTAGACGTACTGATGATAGCATCATTCTGTCGTCTTTTCCTGGTACTGGATCATATCTACAATCTGTAAGAGGCTCTTTAAGTATGTCATAATTCACTGTTTGAGGTGTACGTTGGTGTGCTAGATCCCTATAAGTCAATCGACGCACTGATGGCGGCGTATGAAAACTTCCTGTCGCACCTCCTGAGGTGCTAGGTCCAAAAGGATTCGTTGGGTGTAAGGTAGGAAGAATAGATGCAGGAAGAAGTGAAGGAACGGGTGGAAGATTTGGAACGGATGGAGGGGTATGTTGCTGCGGAAGTGGGGGCAGATTTTCTCGGGGTCGAGCACCATTAGCAGGTGGTGTGCATGGCGGCGGAGCATTAACATATTCGGGGGCTACATCGTCTAAATAGGAAGAAAGGAAAATGTCCTTTGCGGTCTTGGGGTGTAATTTAGTCGGAAGCAATGGAGGTGGCAGATCTTTCGGTACTTCCAGGGTGGCCTTAGGTAAACCCTCGGCCAGAAGAGGATACATACCATTCATAAGAGTGTTTCGTTGTCTGTCTACTTGTTCGGCTTTTGCTCGGATACCTTCCTCAATTAATACATTTTCTCGGGCTTTGTCTGAATCCTCCCTACTTTTCTCTTCTTTTCTGAGCGCTTTCTCTGTGCGTCTTTGCGATTCTTTACGCCATAATTCAATGGCATCTTTCTGTGATTGTCTTGCTTTCTTTTTCCATAATGCTTCTTCTACTCTCATGATGCAATCTGCATCCCATGTCCCAGTAGTGGGCCATCTCTGATTCTCTGCTAATTCCTTGGTGTAGTCTACCCATAATTCGAGATATAATACGGCGTCTAGGCCATGTTTATGGTACATAAAGTACCCTGGAGTGTCCCTAGGTGGAATGGGAACGGCTTCTTCGAGTATCCCTTTTCTAGTTTTTATCTGTCTTAATTTTGAAAATAACGGCATCTTGAACCTTGCTACTTGATTCTTACTCGGACTTGAACACAATTAATACAATAAACACAGTAATGAAGATCGAACAATCACTCATACCACGACATTTAAAACATATCAAAACATTTTAGAACGAACAATAATAATTAGAATAAAACTAGTTAACTGCATAATACTAGATGTACTGCTAAACAGCACAGATACACTGCTGAAACAGTGCAGACCAGGTCTGTGTACCCAAACCCGTCTTGACCGGCACAAACCAATGTGCACGTCTAGATGCGTCCCCAGCAACGGTACTCACCGGGAAGCACGGAACGGAACAGAAGGCCTCGGAAGTCTGGACTGGGCTAGACCAAACTGGACTGGACTCGACTCTTGACTTAGTTACTTCGGAACTTCGGAATCTGGTGGGCCTCTGTATACCTCGGATCTTGCTCTCTCAGCTAGGCTCTGGTCGGGATTCTCCGCACTCCTCACCGCCTCGTCTGGGTGTTGATCGCAGCCTCAGTCACCCCCGTTGGCCTGAGGGAGATACAGGAAATCCTGCGGGTACGCGTAGTTGTCCGTCCGGCTGTGGCAGGAGACCGGGTCTGCAACGCACCTCCGGCGCGTGGGGTGTGAGAGGTGTCCCTATTCGGGCGCCAATTATGTGGTAAATTTAATTACCTAGACTTAATTTATGCGGTAAAATTCAATAAGAATAACTCAGTAAAAATAAGAGGCAGAATCCGTGGTATTTGAGGTTATAAAAATGGGTTTATTCCTTACAAAGGAATTGGTTCGAACCAGGCAATCGTATTCCGTCACCACTAAGGTTCGGGAAGGGATAGAGGCAATAGTTTATTGACAGGTTGTCATATATATAGTAAATGCATTACAGTGAAGACATATGCAGAAGGCGTGACAGCTGAGAAGAGAGATAAGAATACACATACGTAATGAAAAGGCGTTACAATAGGCGTGCATGAGGGCATGTACTAGAAACGTCATTATGATGATGACACAAGTGGGTGGATCCATAAGAGAATCCTGCAAAGTCAGCAGAAATACATGGCAGAGATGCGCGCACAGTAGCATGACGTGTGATTGACGTGTAACTGGAGGGTGAAGGGGACTTGACATTTAGCCCTACATGAGGAGACAGAAGTCTGGGATGTCAGAACAACCTAATCCCAAATCGTATCTAATATCTTGTGTTTAAGGAACTGTATTATCTGGAAGGAAAGGTCTCTCAGGCAGAGGCTATCCTATGCTGACTTCTAGTGCGTGTATAAGCGTCTACGTGTCTACATGAGATGCGAGGGGGCATGGGCCTACCATGGCAACAGAAGCCATGAATTACTTGCACGGAGACAGTAAGACCGGGCCCTTTGCTCTGTAGCTGGAAGGATGTTTACCTAAACTACTAGACAGGAATGCATTTCTCGAGGAGCGGAGCAGATAACTTGAAGGCTGAATACAGTCTTGGCAGGCAACAGGCCGGGCCAGGCACCGTTAGCCGCGCAGGAAGTAAGACAAAGGTCATGGATACAGATACAGGTCCAGGCTGGAGCATTCAGAGGCAGAAGGCAGAAAAAGCTCGATGGCAGAATTCAGGGCCTACCTTGCCAGAGCTGAAAAACGTGAAAAGTATACCATATAAAGACGGTGGCAAGGCATACTTAGGAACGGAATATTCGACCCATTCATGGCGGATCTGAAAGAGGATATGTTAACGTTGGACGCATATGTATTTGCGTCTTCATAGCTTGAAGTGGAGGGAACATACATGTACTTGTAGCATGTACATGGAGTCGTTGGGGTCTAAGATAGGGGACACAATTGACCATAAAAATTCATATTTCCTCAAGTGTTGTGACTAGGGAGCTTAGTGGTGCCACATTTATACCTGGTACTAGCCTGTCTGTGAGGTGACTCCTGCCACCTCCCTGACCATTAAGGAAAACATTTCCAGGGGAAATCATTAACCCGCGGCGTAGTTCGAGGAGTTTTGCTACACAGAACTCTGTGAAGTGACAAGAAAACTCAGTGGAGTTCCGCAAGTGGAGGAGTGCAGTGCAAACTGCCGTTCTCACTGATCTTCCTGCCACTCGGGTAGAAATTCTACTCGAGCGGCGACTCGCAAACTTACTGTTCGCGAGCTGGAAAAAACTCTGCAGCACCACATGAAGCTGAGTTATCTGCACTCCACAAGCTCTGCAGAGTGCAGAAAACTCTGCAAACTCCACGAACGGAGGCCTAGAAATCATACCCATTTTTTAAGCAGGCTCTGTGTCCCTATTGCAAAATAGCTTTTAAATATGATGTACCCTGCCTTATAGGCATTTAAGGTCTACCTACGAGTAATTTATTAATATTTAAAATGAGGGTTTGCGCCTGTCAAAAGGGATTATATTGACAAGTTGAATTTCCAGTTTAAATCCGCACAGCCAGGCCACTGGTGGCAGGCATGAAGTCATGTTTTGCATTGTCACTTTCGTGGTGGCCCAATATATGCTGCAGTCCAAAAGTGACATCTGATTCTCAGGCCTTGGGTGCTCTGTGTACCATATACTAGGGATTTATAGATAAGTTAAATCTGCCAATTATGGGGCAGATTTATGTTCCCTGACGCATCCCTGCAAATCAGCATGGATGCGCCAGGGAAGATGCGTCACGCAAGTTTGCCCTTGCGCCACCGCAGATGCGCCGCATTTACAATGTGGTGCATCGTGGCGCAAGGACAAGCAGATACATGACGCATCTGCCGGCGTAAGGTTGGCGCAGTGCTGAAGTTGCATCGCAAGCGCGTCGCAACTCCAACACTGTTCCAACCTACCCTATCCCTAACATGGTGCATCAAGCCTTACGCCTGCTTCAAGCAGGCGCAGGGTTTTGGCGCATCAGCGTTGGGAAAGTGACTCAGTGAAATCTTATAGATTTCACTGAGTCACTTTTCAGGGGCGTTCCTGCGACGGAACGCCCCCCCTGTGTCGAAACGCCCACGTGAAACCTGACGCAGGTTTCACGTGGCGCAGGGCTTTACACCGTGACGCATCTTCATAGATGCGTCACGATGTAAATGGGGCGCAACGTGGCGCAGGGCTTACGCCACCGCTGCGTCACAAAAGTGAGGCAACGGCGGCGTAAAAGGGGCGCAAATCCCACATAAATCTGCCCCTATGTGTATACATGCTTTTAGGGGTCAACGCACATACACTGGGCACTTTACGTGTCAACGTGTTTTTAGGTGGTCAGATCACATACACTGGGATTGGACAGCAGTGCTTCAGTGTTCAGAGTCAAAAAAACTGCAAACAAATCTAGAATGAATTGGGGTGGCCATGAAAGAAGCATTTTCCTACACTGTCATCACTCCAGTCTAAAAAGAGGCTCTTCAAATGAGCCTCCTTGCACCTTTTGTATAGTGAGACAACCATAGCTGTGATGTAGGGGGCCCCTCAAACCTCTGAGCCCTAGTGCCACAACACCTGCTTCACTAATGATAGCTACTGCCTTGTAAAGTGGGGTGTCTCTGTCCACAATTTCTCAGAGTCTAAGCTAAGGTGTCTCCTCTACTTCAATATACCCTCCCTTGGGTCATTGCTCTGAGGCCAAAGCAACACTGCCAGAAAGGCTGGGCCCTAATTCAAGCAAGAAAGGATACCAACACAGCCGCAATTGGTGTTTAGTTGGTTCCTCAAATCACTGGGCCCCATTTTCACAGCACCTTCAGCTAAATGAGACCTTACAGCCATGTCTCCTCTGACCACTTCCTGGATCATCATTCCTAGACCGGAGGCCAAAAACCGGATTCTGCCCCTTTGTGTAAAAAAGGTACAAAAGCCCCACATTACACCACTGTTGCATAGGTACTGCTGGTTGTACATAAAGGGTGACCTGGGCCCTAAATCTAGCAATGAAAATGGGTCCCATTTGTCTTTTGGGTAGTAAAACAGCCATAAATGCAGTAGCCCCTCACACTGCTGGTGTTGTTGCCTCTGCACCTGCTGCACTAATGGTAATAATGACAAAAAGCAAGCCCCAAATCTCACTCTGTTCCTCACAGCACCTCTCTGAGGAAGTTGTTTCCAAGTTGTCTTTTGAAACCTGGGACTTGTAGTGTAATGTACAACATGATTGACCAGGACTACAACTCCCACAATACCAAGCAAAAACCCTCGTCTTGAGCAGCACATCATGCATGAACTTTGGAAACTTTGCAGATAAGTCAGTGACAATGCAGACCCTTTGCACTATGAAGCAAGTGTGTTTGTCTTGGGGCTAGGCAGCCAACAGTGGAATTAAATGGAATGCAGTATGCCAGAGGGTAAACTCCTCACCCGAGAGGGGATCCAGGTACTGAGTATGTGAAGTCTTTCCAAGTAGGATCATATGGCGAGCCAGGTGTATAGTTACTAGAACTAATCCATATTGCACACAGCTGTCTTGATGTGCTGGGTGAAGTTTATACAGATGTTGTCTGCCATATAAGAGACCATCCTGCCTCCTGTCTTGGTCAAATGGATATTGGGGGTGGGGTTAAAGCAAGTGATGCACACCAGAGGTCCATGATTATTTGCTGGAAGCGTAGATGTTGTATGAGCTAGGTGGGCCCCTGGAAGTGTAGCGCATTGTAGGTGTCGCTGAGCACATTGAACTGGCACTGTCTCTAAATGGGGAGCCACTGTATCTTAAGGAGATGATGTCTGATGTATTTGCTGCAAGGTAGGCTAAGTGATAGTAAGCCACTGCTATGTTTGATACTTTGCCACTTGTGTGGCAGCTGTGCAGACATGTTGTGGTAGGGAGCATTGGTGTACTACAGTTTACATGTGATGTAGCCCTTGGTGATAGTGTTGCAGGTGTCAGGAAGGAGCCATGAGAAGGAATGTCTGACAACGGAACATGTGTGAAAGCAGGTGGATGTGAAACAGGCAATTCTGAAGAGTCAGGGTGAGGTAGATGTCTAGGATGATGGACAGGTTTCTGGGATGGTTGAAGGATGAGGTGCTTGGGTATTTTCATGTGGACAGCCAGGGTAGGTACATGTTACAATATATTCTCACATCTATCTTGAGAGGTTCAGTATGAGCCATGACTCGCACATTCAGGTAGGTATGTTGGTTAATTGCATAATGTAACAAATGTTGGTGGTGTTGGTGTCTCCTGAGATTCATTGTTTGATCTGCGTGTCATTAGATTGCGAGAGGAGTCATGTATATGTACAATTGAGTGGTGCTGAGTGAAGAGATTTGCTCAACTCTTCAGATGAGCATCTTGGGTTCTGAGAAAATGGAGTGTGTGTAAGCTGTTGCATATTTCCAAGTGTGAAAGTGGCTCTCCCCTTCAGAGATGGTTCTCAGTGCCTACGGTGTTGGACCCTGGAGATGGCTGTGCAATAGGAAACTACTGGTTGGACTCCACATAAATAAGTAAAGTTTGGCAAATACCTGACCTTTACCATTCCTGAAGTGTAGCAAGATTTTTTGCTGTGTAGAATTGTGTGAATGTGTGTCAAATATGACCCCCTGGGCCACAATATTGCACAAATTGCATGCAAGAGTGTACATCAAGGCAGATTGGTGTGGTGTACTGTGGGAAAGGCATAGTTCAGGATTATGTGTGATAGATGACAAACTAACATTACTTGGTCTGTGCTGTGGGCTGATGGCTAGAGGGAATGCAGGCACCCTAGTGACATGGTGAAATGCTTTCAGCAATTGGTGTCAATAAGTGAATGTAACATCACTGCTACAAAAAAGAGAAGCAAATAAATATGTGAAGTAGGGCCCTTACTTGCACTCACTCTTTCATTATACTAGTAGCCCCCTTGTTTAACAGTGGTTGTGTGAACAATGTAAGTGTATTGCCATGTGAAAGGCAACAATAGTGTAACATGGTCACATTTACTTGTAGTAACATACGGTCCACATATCTCTGTGTACTCGAAAGTGGATAAAAACAGTCTAATTTTCAACGAAATCACTATTGTCTACATCTATCATGGATCATTATTGACATATTTCTATCTCATTGCTGAGGGACAAGCAACACCTCCTGTGTAGCATCCTGCCCTCGATGACCAACATGTTGGTGATACCATCCTGCCCTCCCTGGATGATGACACCTTCCAACATATCCTGGACTTTAGTGAATCTCCTTCTCAGGCTTGGCAAGGGAAGACGGTGTTGCAGGGTCTCCAGAGGAATCATCACCCACAGGACTTGCCCCACCTAGCAATTCAATCCCAGCTTCAGACTCCGAGGAACCCCAAGTTGTATTCCAATGGAGAGTGGCAGGAATCCAGCAGCGAATGGCTAATGAGGAAGGGAAGGGATGGGGACCCTAGTGGGCAGCCTAGAAGAAGTCTGTAGGTGTCTGAGTCCTAATAAGGATATGGCTATGGCAATTAGAAACACCTGCACTTTACTCCATGGGATGGATGAGCAACTAGTTGACATTGCCAGTGTCATGATGCAGAGGAAAAAATAACAGTCCTCTACATCTGATACCAGGGAAGTTGCCAGCCAGCTAGGGAAATCCGTAGCATCATGGAATCCATGGAGCGGAATTTGGACTCCTACATTGCAACAATGGGTGCCCTAAGTCGCAGCATCATTGCCTTGTTGACAAGCCACCAGAGCCTTGTCAACAATCTGCTGCTTGCTTTACTGGCACAGACAAATGCTGACAGAGACAGGGGAGCCACATCTTCGTCTCCTGATGTGTGTGTGCCTCAAATGCCTCCCATAAAAATACCAACACCAGCAGGGGAGGCAAAACACACATCAGAGGAGGAAGATGTGGAGTTTCCCAGTGCCGTCAGATAACACCTGTCTATGCCTCCTGGCCAGTTTCCAAGTGGTCCTGTATTTATCTTCATGCCACCTTCTTTGTCACTCAGTACTGGACGTTTTGTCTGTGCATCTGTTGAACTTACCACTTGTGGACTTTTGCAGAAGCTTACCTTCCCTTATGGCAATTTGAACCTCCTTGCTGAAATACTCCTCACCTCTACAAGTTGCATGACATGTCTCCCAAACTGACTCTGTCTGGTCATCATTAGCTCCCAATCGCTGTTGTTGCCCATAACAAATTGACTCATTGGGAGCGACATACATTATTCAAGGCAAGTCAATAAACTTTATTTCGGTCATCAGACCATAAAAGTGCAAAATGCATACGTACAACTCAATAAAATTAACACGTTAAAAGTCATCAAACATACTTAAAAGCTAGCAAGTCATATAACTAGATATTTAAAATGCAGAATTTCTCACAGAAAGACTATACAATAGGTGCCTTTTATAAAAAACTACTAGCTGGTCAGTGCATATGGCCCAATACATAAAAATAGAGTATTTTCTATTGACTATGAAACTAAAATGGTGCACAATGTTTTTAATAAAATAGTGCTTCTGTTGCCAAGGGAATCCTAATCTAATAGGGAAGGATGCTCGAATAGCTACGCTCCCTAGGGGTTAGAGTAGATTCCTCGGCTAGCAGTACCTTGGGGGAATATCCTGTCCTGCAGGCCTGTTCTAGGGGATAATAAGTAGGCCTTTTGGGCCTTCCTGCTAATTCTCCACATATTGCCCAATAACTTTACTGTTGCACATACAAACAGAGATCTTGTGTCTGATTTAAGTATGCGCAAACCTACCCCATGGTCTCGGGTTTCGAGCTGTTTGCAGATAGGGATTAGCCATTTTCTTCTAAGGCCGAAGTATGCAGGGCAACCAAAGAGAGCATGACCAATTGATTCAATTGGGGCAATACAACATGTACAACCTTTTTTCTGGGAAATAGACAACCGTTTTTTCCCAAAAGCAAAAAGAGTATTGGATGTTTATTGCTGAAAAGACTACATATACCACAGTGGAAGTGGGAAATTATAACCCACTTGTTTGCATCTCAATTGCATATGCTGTGTTTGTATATGCACCTAGATCAAGTACATCCACTGCAATGGTAATATGAAGAATGTTTTGTCTACCAATGGAACATCAGAGTGTAACATCAAGATGCAGTTACTTGAATGACACACAGTAAGAATCTGTATCCAATCAAACAGATACTTACCAGCTATAAATGGGATCTGTTAGGCAAGTGAGGCCATAACAGCGTTCCACTCATCCACATATATGCTGCCCATTGTACATGACAACGTGATCATCCTAATATGATAACCTGACTGCTCACACTGAAGAGATTCTACAGTACATAAATATGCATGGTTGTACTAATGATAGCCAGATTCTCATTCCCATACTCCTCATGAATTAGCATCATACCTGTGCCACACAAGGATGCACACAGCCAATACAAACCTCGAATGATAGTAAGCAATAAATGCAAGCATGCCTTGTCAGGGCCCTGTGTTATCTGATAAATTGTAAATAATGCTACACTGTGATGAGTTGGGAAAATGTGTGCCTCTCCCACTGAGAGGCCTCATATGTGTTGAGTGTGAGTGCAACCGCACATTGCATCTATTGTACACACATATTTTTGCATAAGAGCCAGACCACAAACCCAAAAACAATGCTACACCTCCCCAGTGGAAGAGGACATTGGAGATTTATGGACATGAAACTTTGAAAGTAGTTACCAATTTTCCGTTCACCTTTATGGTAGTAACCTCATGAAGACTTCACATGACCCACAACTTTAACTCAAGAGGTTGCCAGGTATAAAGTTGCCACATTTTGTTAGGCCCTATGTACAACCCTTTTAATAATGTACACTGCACACATTAATGAGATGGTCACAACAACATACAAACTTACTGGCTGATTAGGATGGCGGACAGATGCCATTATGCAAAATGGGGACACCTGACATATCCCTACACTACGTGGCAGGCACCTTAAGTGCCCCCCAACACCCAAAACATAGGGCCACGGGAGAAGGGGGGCCCATTACAGGCTCTCAAAGTCACTATCCGCCTGCCTTTTCATGGTAGGTTAATCGCCATGAAAAGATGGTATGGCAGGGATTCTGCTTATGCACAGAACTATGCGCAGGAAACCAGGACCTCAGTGAATTGTGGTGTACCAAAAACTCACCTCAGCACCCAGAACCCCTATCCGACCAGCATCAGTGTTCCATTCGTTATCCATATCATCACGGAGGTCCCAATGTATAGACAACCCAGAACAAGCGACTAAGAGTATTCTCAGGAACGGTGGGAATCGGAAATACCTGTTCGCTATTATACATATATCAATCCACATCAAAGTAATCAGAGACACAATAAAATTTACAAGGTTTATTTTATAAACTACGTGTCCTAAGATGCAGTACTTTGGCTAACATAAGCAGACAAATGATTATAATTAAAACCATCAGCATTGTTACAATACCATAGAAAATGAAAGGAGAAATCATAGTATAAATGACAGTGGCATACAGCCACCTTCCTTTCGCTAGTAAACTAATATTATTAGACTAGTAGAAGGTCTCTTAGGCTTGAATGGGGAACCCCATACCGTAAAAATCAGCTTTATGAGGATCACATCACAGGATCAGCTTTGCTCTGCGCCTGGAAATGTTCTTCTCCAGAATGTATTTCAAACGCATGCAAACTGTAATATTAAAGGCTCTCGACATTCAGGTATTTGCAGCTGTGTGCATATTGTGACTAGAGAGTGGGCCGATCAACCTGGATTCAAAAACATACATTGTCTGGCTGCTCAAAGTGTTTTGCACACAATGTTCAGACCAAGGTCGCAGTGCACGTCTAGGGAGGTGAACAACAGATGGTTCTCATGTGAAGCAAAGACAAGCAAGCAGTTTCTCAAATAATAGCATGTATCTGCAGTGTCGCGTGCAAAAGCAGCAAAAGTGGCAAGATGGCTTTCTAATAGCTAACACGCTTATGCTAACATAGCAATGTATGTGGACACCTTCACTACACCCCCCCTTGATCGGACTACGAGCAACTAGGGATACAATAAGGAACGCAGAGTTCAAGATCGACAGAGCAGAACCAAGTGCATGTATTGTATATCCAAAAGGAGCAGTGAAAGTTTGAAAAAACCATTAAAAAAAACAAAATGAAGGGAAAAAAATAAATGTTTTGTTTGTGCTAAAGAAGCTGGACCATAATCAAGTTAATCCATAAACGTGTAAGCACAGTACGTAGCAACAGCTTCCAGAAGGAAGTCATTGGAACGAGATGCAAAAAATTCCGCAATACGGTTCAGCAAGGTAAACGAACTTACATGTTCTTCGACCACTGGAGCCTCTAGCACGTTCAGAGGACAACTGGCGTGTTCTTCTAAATACCTTCATGCCAAGAAGTCATACGCTGCCGTTCCGATGTCCCAGTTCCCAAGGACTCCATGTGCTGCTCCACAGGCCATAATCCTGACACCAGAGCAGTCCAACTCATGAGCCACTAATGGACTCATTAGTCGATCATAATCCGGGGCAGGAGACACCGAGTTTGACAAGCACAAATCCAGAGCCCATTCGAAAGGACAATCTAGGCAATGAAAAACAGGTTGTACGCATGTAAAGTAGGCAAACCGGAAAGATAATCCATAGGCAATGCTCACAGTTGCCAGAGGTAAAGTCCCATAGTATTCAAGCATCCGGTTACGAAGATGGAGGAGCCGTGCCAGGCTGTCGCGTGATACAGAGTGTGCCGCCATTGCGCAGTATGCAGACCAACAGCAGTACGCCAGCCACGAGAGCGAGAATCAATGGAAGCCCTCCAAAGACGCTGGAAAAAATAGAATGAAAAAAGGCCGGTATCACACCAAAAATAGTTTGGAAGGAGGTCACGAGGCCAGAGCCCACAATTTTGAAAAAGTGCACCAAGCCAGTTGTTGACGAGGCGTTGAATATAGTCTGAATCAGGGCACCAAAATGAAGTGGGAGATCAGTATTTAAAAGAGCCTGCACCTCGGTACGGGTGTTAGCTACGTGAAGTACAAATGTTTCACGGGACCTCTTTTTGAGACAATAGAGCCCTTATTCTGCTCATCTTGTTGAACTCTGCTTTCAAGGTTGAAATGGAAAGCCAGATGGATACATCCAGCCGCCCATGCGGGGGTGGGAAAAGGACATTCTTACAGCAAACTACCCTCTGTGATACAGTCACAATGTAGGGAATTCCCACTAGCATTCCGCAGCAAGCCTCGTTATTCAAAAGCAAATAACTACCATTAGCTAGCAACACGAAAGAAGGTGTAATAGCTGGCACTAAAATCCCTTTCAGGACGCATGCTAAATTAGGAGCGTGCACATTGCACGCGCTATGCAATTGGATGTGCCTACCGACTACAGAGTGATCAGGTGCGGAAGTACATTCCTCACCTTTCAAATAGACCTCTTTACCGTCTCTCATGCACCTGTATGTAAATGGGAGTGACCAGATTTCATGCAGGAAAGCAGTACCCAATGGTTCATATCTGCCTAGGGCATAATGTTTCATGCACGAACTGAACTTAAACAATGGAAACGGCAATGTGATTAACCCGTGGATAAGCCACATAGCTGAGTTCAATTCGGCCACTGAGAAAGGTAAAGGTTCTAACTTTTCAATATGCAGTAATGAATATGTTGCATCTTTCATGGACATGAATTGTTGTTTCGCAGTTAAATTAAAAGGAAGGAATAACGATGAAGCATTCATATAGTCCCTGGGGACTTTCCCAGCTTTTAACGTTTGCAATGTCCATGCAAACTGCATTATAGAACGCAATTGATTCTGACCATGATATAAAACAGACACATCATCCTGCACGATATCAACAACAGATGAAACAATATTATCTAATGTGTAAATTCTGGAAGAAAGGGTGTTAATGCTATTTTCTATAACCGCTAGCACTTTTTCCATGTTGGCTTGATCAATAGCCCTCAATCTGGAAGCAGCTTCAATTTGTGATAACTTCCAAACCTCGTTATAAATAGCATACACCCATCTTTTGGACCTGCCACCTACAGGACCTTTAACAAAATCATTCAAATCTATTTTGTCATGTAATTTTAGATACGTGAACTTTAACAGATGCTAAAGTGGAGTGTTGCAGCCAACACTGGCATAACTTCCCAACCAAGTAGGTAGTAACAGAATGAGAAGATTCAAAGCGGGGGTCTACACGATCTTGCGTATAGCCAGGCTTCAGACCCAAAAAACAATGTTGACAGGAATCTGAACTCGTTTGCCAAGTCAACCATCCTTCAGAGTCGAACTTGGAAATATTGAAGGATGAATTAGTAACGTACGACTGCAACGCATGAAGGGACAGATCTGTATGATTATCCCAATTTGGGTAAGCACCCAGATCCAGAATAGACGGGGAATTCAGTTTTTTAGAAGTAGCCAACCCAAAGCAGGTGGTCTGAAAAATAGTCGAATTCAAAAACAATATGTGGTTCGGGATAAGGCAGGCACGATGCAAAGCTTCTGTACCTGCCAAGATTTAGAACCCCAGACAGACTTCAGATCAATAGTATCTTTCCACAGATCATAACCCCTGACCGCTAAATCATCCAAAAAGGATTTGGAATATAATAATTTAGTGTGTGTCAGCCTAACCTTCGAGGCAGACTCTGCTGCCATTTTAAAATAAAAGGCGGCCGGTTCAGAAATACTGAAATCAGTAAAATAGGCAAATTTGTTCACCAATGTGCTTGAGCTGCCTAACATTGGCGTTGGACAATGTTCCCATTGTGCATAATTTACAAAATTACTAAATGTATTGGCTTTATGTAGGAAATGATTGCCATAATGTTGATAGCAAAACTGCTCTCCATAATTAGAGGTATCTAAATACAAATCCTCAGCATCAAATGCGGCATAATATTTCAAATCAGAAAACAGTGCTTCAATGGCCTGAACGTCCCAATCATCAGAACGGATGTTTTGTTTAAATACATCCCCCATAGAAACACGAAATACATTTGGTACATTGATAACCTCAGTCGACCATGAATTTGTAATTTAACAGCATCCCACGCAATCCCATCTAACACAGGCCAGGCAGTAATTTAGTCACAAATGTCTGGTCCCTTTTCATGATGTGTGACAAGGAGTGAGGGGCCAAAGTTCCATCAATTAGTCTAATTGTAGATCTTTCTTTTAGGTAGTGTCCGTTCACTAGACGAAAAAATACCACCACAAATCCGATGGACATAAATAAAAAAAACACATATGAGAATCAGCCAAATGTAAGTCCAAGGAGGAATCAAAAAATGTTTTTTAAACCAAACAGCAAAAATAGAAACTTTTGATGGGCCCCTACAAGTCATAGAGTTAGTGTCAAAAGAGTAACGTGACTGTGTAACTGCGGTTGATTGTAAAACAGGTAATGTTACATCTGCAGGATAAGCATACTCAGTATCTTAGGTTGACCACCAGCCGGTGGTAGCAATAAAGGAGCAGTAACTGTATGCATCTCGATGGCAACATCAGGCATGGTGTTAGGAGCTGGAGCCAACACAGAATTTCTCAGCATCGCAGGGCAAGAAACTGCTGGAGTCATACTAAGAGGAATCGGCCACTCGCTGTAGTTTGACATTGTCAATGGAGATGTACCTGTTATCCTTGTGACCAGGAAGTGGAGGTAAAATGACTGTTCTTGTACCCTTCACGCCGAGCACTGGAACTGGGGCACGATAAGAGGGGCCGAACTCCTTCTTGTTCTCCACCTTCTCACGGACCAGGTCACCAACTCGAGGTAGCCAGCCGACTGCCAGAATCTGAAGCTCAGCATCAGATGTGGAGGGCACGTGTTCCTTCGCGAGACTGTCTCTGGTTTCTTGTAGAGTCTGTAATACAGCACAGTGATCATCTACGTCAAAGGGTGCGGCAGACACCGCCATGTCTAGACCATCAAGGTCCGGGACAAACATATTTATGCCAAAGAGCATCATGTATGGGGTCCGCCCACCCAGAGACCTTCTAGGGAGATTATTAAGTGCACGTTGGACGTTATACAAATGGGCTAGCCAGTTCCGACCAGTGCCTAACACCCTAGCTGTCAAAGATTGCTTTAAGTCACGGTTCATCCGCTCCACTACACTATTACCCTCAGGCCGGTACGGAGACGAAAATTTGACTTGGACCCCCAAATTTTTCATGGCTTCTTTGTACGCCTTAGAGGCGAATGCAGGGCCCTGATCAGAATGAAAGGTACCACACACAAAACTTCCCACAAAGACACGCAAATCCCTGATGACAGTACAGGCATCAGCACTCCTTTGTGGCCATACCCACAGAAAACGTGTGCACGAATCCACTGCAACTAAGATATACTTGTACGCAGTATCAGAGGAGAAAGGACCGCAGTCATCCAAATAAACACACCCAAGTGGTTTATTGGATATGTACAACTGAGTTTGTGGTGGACGCGCAGCAGTTGAAGGTTTAATCTGCTGGCAAATGTCACAATCAAGAACATAAGTGCGAGCTTGTTTATAACCCACGCCACCAGTAACGTTGTTGTAACATAGAAACAGTTGCTGCAACGCCGGCATGGGCAGACGCCATGCCATCGTGAGCTGCTGATATCAGAGATGGTCTGCAGTCCGCGTTGGGAATCAATCTGTCACCAACGTCGGTAATTCTCACTAATGGGACTTTATCAGGACTTAAGTGATAATGGTAATGAGAAGAGAACCCTCTCGGGTAATTACCTCCCTTCTCTGTAGCAGCAATAGCTGCCAAGATGTCATCATCGATCTTACTTTTGGATCTTGTAACTGCCGCTACTAAATATGTCGCCACTGCTGTTTTCGCTGCTTCGTTAGCTAAGCTGTTTCCGACAGCGCGGACACCAACACGTTGGTGCCCAAGAGTGTGAATTACATTCACGAGAGGCAGATGTTCTTTAAGTTCTGCGACTCGAACCCAAAGCATTTTATGCTTAATTGTGCTACCTTTGGAATCACGATATTCATTTTGAGACCAAAAGAAAAGATTGTCGTTAAATGACTGAACACAGTAAAATGAGTCACTTGCTATAAGAGTAGTGACTCGAGGATCAGCAAACTTCAGTGCAAGCACCAGAGCACGTAGCTCTGCTAACTGTGCGGTACAATCGCCCAATTTTAGCACCAGGACACCTCTGGGTAACAGTGCGCTTTATAAATGTGAAAAATAAATAAATAATAAATAATGTCTGCGTATGCATGACATCAGATAGGAATTCGCCATTTACAAAAGTACCTGCCACAATTGCGCAGTCTGCCGAATAGGCATGCTTCGATCCAGTCGCCGGTTGCGCTGAACCGTCGGTATAAATGACACAATGGTAATCTTTGAGCGGGCGCAAAGACAGAGGAGCAGGATGAACAAACTCATACTGTAAATACTCCTGAGTCTGTAATGAGGCATCAAAGATATAGGTGACATCTGGCGATGTCAAGGAAGTGGCCCATTGTATCCAATGTGGATGCAAAGCTTTAGAATTAGGTACACTTGCTTTCGTCACTGCCTCCAGGGCAGGATATGGAGTTACCACCAACATGCGTTTTCCTTGCGACAGCACTCGTTCTTTCAGAATCGCCATCTGTACCGCCGTCAAAACTTTCTCGACGGATGAAAAACGCAGTTCAGCCGAAGTGTACAGGTGTGATTTGTTAAGTACGTGAAACCCACCGCGCCTTGCACAATTCTTAATTACCAGGTTTGTGTGGTTATCACGCGTCAGTAAGTACTTTGAAGCAAGACGATCAGCCTGTAATTATTGTAAAATGGCTGAATGCTCTGGCAGCCAGCTCGATTTGGAAAAAGTAGGTTGTACCAAGGCATAAAGCGGCTTGATACGCTGGGCATAATCAGGAATATACGTACAACCGAAATTCAGAAAGCCCAGCAAGGACTGTAATATTTTCAATGTTGTCGGAGAACGCAAACATGCGCACTTTTCCAGAAAGTGAGGAGCCAGTCCTCGACCTTCATTGTTGAGCTCGTAGCCCAAAAACAACACTGTATACTCTGCAATGTGAGACTTCGCAAAGTTGAATTTGTAACCGAAGTCTGCAAACATTACAATAATTCGATCAACGCAACACAGATGCGGCCACAACTCGTCGTCTGTGAGATAGATATAATCAACATACGAGTACACATCAGGGTCTATGCTCTCCAATAGAGAGACTACACGTGCGGCAAAGACGCCAGGGCTGTTTTTATAGCCCATGGCTAATCTTTTAAATTGTTTTTGCTTGCCGCCGGATGTAAACGCTGTCCACTGACTACTAAGTGAGGACAGGTTATGGCTATAAAAGCCATTGGATATGTCAAGTGTGGTTTTAAATCGCTTAAGTACAAGACTATCCACTAGTGCAGAACTGTGGGTATTCTGTACCACGCATGTCCGGCAATGAGAGTTTAGGTGCCGATAATCCAAAACTAGACGGTACGACCCATCAGGCTTCGTCACAGTGAACAAAGGATTATTCATTGGTGACATACATGTTTCAATAACACCCTGATATTCCAATTGATCAAGGATCTCCGCGATGTGAGATCTCGCTTCGCGGCGCATGGGATTTTGGCGTTGTGGCTGGGGCATAGACTGTAAGGGAATCTCATGGCTGGGGGACAATTTATCCCAGCCTACCTGAGTACGATACAAAGCTGGTGCAAGCACCTGAGCCCACTCCGCGGCAAACCTTTCAGCATGCTCCCTTTGCACTGTATGCGCAAAGGACGGGAGGATAATCTCCTCCCCTCTAGGAGCATCTAAAATGAAAGTTAGGGGCCAGTCTGCCTCCGCCAAGAGAATGTCATAGGAGGAGGTCAGATTATCCCAAAAAAACTCTGGAATTGAGCGTTGTATGTCACCTTCTATTAAGAGGACTATCTAATATAGTCTGTCAGGGGGAGCCACTCTAGTATCCGCAGTTTCTACAGTAATGAACGTGTCAGTTGCTCTCACGTCCAGATATGGACATAGTGCTTGCCGCACTACTGTAACCTCCGCCGCGCTGTCGAGCAGCATTATCGCCCATGTCAGGTTCAGAAGTTGCGTCCGTACTATCTGTGGCATACCTTGCTGTTAATGCAGCAACCTTCTTCTTTTGAAACGGGGGATGTTGACGTGCAAACTCGTCTTGCTTGCCTCTACCTTTCAGCCTGACGGGGTTGCTCACGACCTTGCTGGGCACCCCGACCTCTGCCACGTTCTCCTCCACCGGACTGTGAGGTCAATGTATCCTGTGAAGAACGAGGAGAACGTTCAGTAACCTGAAATCTATCAGGTGACTTAATACTAGTGCGATCACGCAAATCGTATGTGCGCTCACTAGGTGGCTGAGTGGGATACGCAGGGCGAGACCCCTGCTTCTGTTGCTGCTTTCCCTGTTTCTTTTGTCTCCAATTTTGGTTTGGAAAATTAGGACGATCGTCTTTAACAGACGAGCTCACCTTAGTTTGTTGTATCAGGTCAGGAATGACAATAGTTGGTTTAACCCCTAAACTACTGCGGCCAATAGTTCGATATGCTTCCGCAATAATCTTAGGCAACTCTTTTGGATTATCGAGTTCATCGACGCAGGCTAAGCCATTAGCCACTTGGAACTTTACCGCATCTCCTTTGAGATTACCAAGGACGAGAGAGGCAACTACGTCAAACACCCCGACAAGTCGCATTCCTAACTCAACTGCCGCCTCCGGACCGTGATTATCCTGAACACGTTTAATAACAGAGGGGAGCACGGCCATAGACGGAGTGCCAAAGCACTTCGAGTACACCGCTGCAAAAACCTTACCCCAGGTGTCACAATCGGACACTTCTGGGACCAAGTCCTTGGGCAAACCTATGGTGTGTATTCTGTGTTTTTCCACTGTCGTAGAGTGTGGAAACACTGCTTCCAGTTGGTCAAATTTCTCGGCAAGCCAATAAGGCAAATCGTCCTTATTCTGGGGGCGCTTGCCCATCACCGAATTAACTATGACTGGGCTAATAACAACCGCAGGATGACCAGCTGGTAGTCCCGCAACAGCAGTTGCCCCTACCTGCACGTTGCGCAAAATGTATTGCACCAAAGCCCTATATATTGTAATAAGGGCTGTATGGAGTGTACACAATTCATCCACCGTAATAGTCAAATAGCGGGGGTGAGGCGTAAAGCCGGCCAGCACCGGCCACGTGGCCCCTGGAATTGACAAAGGGCTGAGTCTAGCCGGTGCAACCGCAATGGGAAGGGCGCCATTACACCAAATGTTATGCTGCCAGGAAGAAAGTGGAATCTCTAGTGTCCTATATGGCGTATAATTGGCTGGGACCCGTGTGTGAGTATACGAGTGACACGTTTTATCATCCGCATTTACCGCCGGGAGCGTCACCCAAGAGTAAAACAACTCATAAGGGTGAGAGCCATCAGCACTCACCACAAAAATAACGGCCATCCCATCGTCCGGTACCCCATACTGCATCAAATGATGCCGCCAAGGCGTACGACTATGCGCTTCAATTTCGACCGCCATAATGACACAGAGAAGAACAACAATGTAATTTACTGTAGCACACAGGTTCAGAAATATAAAAACACCTTTTTAATTTACAAGCTTGTATGAACCTATTATGTTACTAACAGGTACGTGAAAATCCATCACTCCCGTTATACAGAAACAAGAGTGAGGGTGTTGTGGAATAATATAAGCGCTACTAAGGCGTTTCAAATGAAAAGCACAAACGTTAGGTGCGCCATGTTGCAGGGATTCTGCTTATGCATCAGTGTCCCATTCGTTATCCGTATCATCACGGAGGTCCCAATGTATAGACAACCCAGAACAAGCGACTAAGAGTATTCTCAGGAATGGTGGGAATCGGAAATACCTGTTTGCTATTATACATATATCAATCCACAACAAAGTAATCAGAGACATGATAAAGTTTACAAGGTTTATTTTATAAACTACGTGTCCTAAGATGCAGTACTTTGGCTAACATAAGCAGACAAATTATTATAATTAAAACCATCAGCATTGTTACAATACCATAGAAAATGAAAGGAGAAATCATAGTATAAATGACAGTGGCATACAGCCACCTTCCTTTCGCTAGTAAACTAATATAATTAGACTAGTAGAAGGTCTCTTAGGCTTGAATGGGGAACCCCATACCGTAAAAATCAGCTTTATGAGGATCACATCACAGAATCAGCTTTGCTCTGCACCTGGAAATGTTCTTCTCCAGAATGTATTTCAAACGCATGCAAACTGTAATATTAAAGGCTCTTGACATTCAGGTATTTGCAGCTGTGTGCATATTGTGACTAGAGAGTGGGCCGATCAACCTGGATTCAAAAACATACATTGTCTGGCTGCTCAAAGTGTTTTGCACACAATGTTCAGACCAAGGTCGCAGTGCACGTCTAGGGAGGTGAACAACAGACGGTTCTCATGTGAAGCAAAGGCAAGCATGCAGTTTCTCAAATAATAACATGTATCTGCAGTGTCGCGTGCAAAAGCAGCAAAAGTGGCAAGATGGCTTTCTAAAAGCTAACGCGCTTATGCTAACATAGCATCGTATGTGGACACCTTCACTACAATGGATTGAAAGGGACATCATAATCACTACGGTAGTGCCTGGTAGGCACTGCCACAGTTGTAGGGATATGATTCCCCTCTGGCGCACCGGTGGGCTCAAGAAACCCATTGATTGCTTGGCGGTCGGTCTTTCCGACCGCCACCTATACGTCTGCCATAGTAATATGGCGGGTGGATATCATGGTTCCGATGGCGGTGGGACAACCACTGACGGGATGTTGGTGGTGGTACCTCTGTCATCATAATCGGCCCCTTAGAGCCATGCTTACAAAGGCAGTGCAAGATAAACCAACTGTAAGTGGAACCCTCTACATTATTTAACAATGTACAATGCCTCAAAATCTTCAGCGATGCTCTGGGAATAAGCATCCACACCTTAAAAACGTTAGGCATGTTTCACAAAGGTAAACTTCAATGTTTGGCCTAAACTTAGATCAAACGTCTAAATTTAAAACTTTGGGAATTCACAAAGGGCATTTACGAGTACTGTCTCTATGTTCGCACTCTGGGATTAAGAGAATTTAAAAATGAAGTACTCCACAACAGTGTGACCATCTTTACATTGACCACCAGTTTAGAATTAATATATCAATGGAAATAGGACTTTTTTATTTTAATCCAGTAAAAATGAATTCCCTTAATTTAGTTCTTAATAGGATAACAACCAAACACTCATGAAAAGATTAATATTATATTTTTTAAATCATTCCTTTTCATATATACAAAAATAAATTGAGCAACTCATCTACGCAAGACAGGTGAGGATGTTAGAATGAAAGGAAGAGTAAGTTAAAATGCTTTCAAATCCAGGAAATGTACTGATGCGCGTCTGGGTCTTTTTTTGTATCTTTCCAGACTGTCACAATGCACAAGTATAGGCCTGGAAGACTTATCAGTAAATAAAAAAACAGCTCTTTACTTTTTTCGGCTTTTTTTAATAACTAAAAAAGGAAAACAAATTGTTCTCTGTATATGCATTTGTAAAAATGTGGTAAAAATAAAATACTTTAAGCCTTATATACAGGACTCGTGAAATTTTTTCCTTGGTTCGCAATCTTGCTACTTCTGACCGCTCCACCCCTAGCTTGGTTCCTTCCCAACCCCTCTGTCTGTCACTTAATAACTTCTTTATTGACAAGATTGCAAAAATTAAAGCTGACATTCCTACTGTGCCTCAGCCTACCCCTACCAGCCCTGTTACCCTTCCTTCTTCTTTCTTCGACACTTTTCCCCCTATCTCCCTTGATTTGTTTCACAACTACCTGTCTAAAGTTAAATCTGGCTCTCCTTTGGATGGTGTTCCTGCACGGATCCTCAAAATTCTCTTCACTAATTGTCCTGGTCCCCCCCTTTCTCTTCTTAACTCCTCACTGGTTTCCGGTGCTGTCCCCTCTTCCTTTAAATCTGCTGTTGTCCTCCCTATTCTCAAAAAACCTGGTCTAGATCCCTCCCTCCCAGCTAATTTCCGTCCCATTTCCCTTCTTCCCTACCTGGGTAAGATCCTAGAGACCCACGTCACCTCCTGCCTCTCCTCATACATTGAGGACAATGGCCTTCTAGCCTCCCACCAGGCGGGCTTCCGCCCTGGCCACTCTACAGAGGCGGTGGTTCTAGCGGTCTTGGACGAACTTAAGGGTAAGGCAGATGTTAACCTTCCCCAAGCCTTGGTGCTTCTCGACTTGTCCGCTGCGTTTGACACGGTCGACCATTCCATTCTTCTCGGCCGAGTCTGCGCAGCGGGCATTCGGGGCGCGGCCCTCTCTTGGCTAGCATCCTTTCTTCAGGATAGGCATCAGGCTGTTCATCTCTCTGGTTTCTCTGCCCCTTCCTGTTCGGTCACCTGCGGTGTTCCTCAGGGCTCTTCTCTTTCCCCTCTCCTCTTTAACCTATATATCTGTCCCCTTGTTTCTTCTCTTCTCAAGCGGGGGGTCTCTGTATATAATTACGCTGATGACCTCCAGCTTGTCTTTGATCTGTCTTCTTCTCCTGATTCTATTCCCAAGTTCAGTTCCACCCTTATCTTTATTTCGGAATGGATGAGCGCCAACCATCTTAAGCTCAACCCCGATAAAACGGAACTTGTCCTTACGGGTGGTCCCTCTAACCCTTGGTCCCCTGCACATTGGCCCCCCTCTTTTGGCCCCCCCCCCACGCCCTCTCCCTCTGTTCGCACCCTTGGCATCAAAGTCAGCTCTGACTTAACCATGCACTGCCAGATCAGCTCTGTGGTGTCTTCATGTTTCCTCTCCCTCCGTCTTATTCGGAAAATATCTCGTTTCTTCACCATCGACGCGCTTAAATCCATAGTCTTGGCTTTAGTCATCTCACGCCTCGACTATGGCAATGGCCTGTACGTGGGCATCCCCTCCCACGAATCCCGACGTTTACAGGCCATTCAAAACCAGGCTGCCCGTCTCATTTTTTCCCTTCCCAAATCCTCACACATTACCCCGGTTCTGAAATCCCTCCACTGGCTCCCCATCTGCTCCAGATCCCTTTTCAAACTTGCTTGCTTTGCCTTTCGCGCCCACTCCCGCTCTGCCCCTGCCTACATCACTTCCCTCATTTCTTCCTATGTTCCCAGTCGCACTCTTCGTTCTTCCTCTCTCTCCCTTCTTCACATTCCCCGTTTCCGCAAATCCAGATCTGGGGGCACTCGTCTCTCCGTCTTGGCTCCCCAGTTCTGGAATAGTCTCCCACTTCATCTTCGCTCTATTCCTATTTTTAGCCACTTTCGTAAAGCCTTAAAAACTTTTCTTTTCTCTTTGGCCTTCCCCTCTTAGGCCCCCTGTGTTTCCCTCTGTGAGTTCTTACCCAGGTCCCCCCAGCGCCAGGAAGCCGCTTGGCAGCAGTGCGCTTTATTAAATATTGTTTTCATTCATTCATTCATAGTACATACACAATTAGTTCAGTTATAAACTTTATTTCGGTTCTTTTACAGACCATAAAAGTACATATACTATACAAAGTACATTACAAATAAAATGCCAAAATAACTGTACTTTCTTCCACAAAATACAGTCATTACTAAGGATGAAGACATAAATAGTGCAAAATACACAGTGAATCATTACTGGTCCAGGCAATGTCTCAATTTAACAGTTAATTTTAAAAATTCATTCATTTGGAGGATACTGTCACTATGCAACAATTGTAGGTACATTAATGCCGGTCTGATTTGTGTAAAATCAAGTTTTTTTAAAAGAGAAACCAGATAGCGCTTGCGAGGGAATTCATAAAATTTACATAAAAATATAAAATGCAGCATGTCCTGCGGAGACTTCCCGTCGCAGCCGCAGGGTGCTGCCAAATTATTAAAAATATCAGTTTTTGGTCTGATCAGCAAACGATGAAAAAGATTTAACCTAAACCTTGTCAGCAAAAATTTGTCATGTGAGGGCAGGGAGCCAGTCAGGTATGGTTCTATGGTTTCACAAGTTTTCAGCATGACAAATTTCCTCACTCTTTGTTTCTGAAGCTCCACTTCTTCCCTCCGGATCCTCCTATCCATAAGGAAGGCCCGTTTAATGAGCTCTAAGTCCCCTTTTACAGTTTTACTCGGGTGTTCAAACAATTCTGAACGACCAAGCCTCACAAAATTGAGTTTCAGATATTTTATCCAAGGGGTACACATTACCTTTTCTAGACCCAGAAAGTCACTCACAATCAGATGTGTTAATGGAATGTCCTGATTCAACCATAATTTAAGCCAGCAGGTCAAGGGACGTAAAGAGTACATGTCACTTAAATATTGCGACCCTAGCTCTTCATGTACGACATAATTAGATGTGCCTGCAGGGACACATAAAAGACGCTTCAAAAAGGAATTATTAGCAATCTGCAGTTGCTCACCACCAACATACCCCCAAATTTCACTGCCATAGTTTGCAGTTGCCACTGACTTTGCGTTATACAATTTTAACATGGCACAAATGGGTTTTTTCCTCAGTTTGGCAGCAAAGTTAAAAATAGAGGCATTAACCCTCACAAAATCGCCTTTTTTTTTTTGCAAGGTGAGGGGCCCAATTTAGTTTTGTATCAAAGAGAACCCCAAGATAGGAGAAAGTTTTTGTTACGGGGATTATAGCTTCATCAATTTTGAATGTAAAAGTCCTCCTTGGTTGCTGACCTACTTGCATGACAAATGATTTAGAATTATTTACCAGAAGGTCTCTATCTGTCATAAACGATTTAAAAGCATATAAGAGTAATTGAAGACCCTTCTCAGTTCTTGAAATTAAAACCGCATCATCTGCATACAGAAGTATAGGAGTTCCCCGCCTACCGACTCTAGGACAGTCTGCCGGGACATTCTGTAACACGCTATCTAGTTCATTAATATAGAAATTAAAAAGAAAGGGGGCCAAAATACATCCCTGGTGAACACCCTTACTAATACTAAAATTGTCCGTAACACTCAAATCTTGGGAATATCTCACATTAGCTCTGGTATTGTTATGTAAATCAGCCAAGAAATCAACCACACCACTGTCTACCCCCTTCTCCCTCATGAACTGCCACAGCTTTCCCCTGTTCACACAGTCGAAAGCTGAGGACAAATTCATGAAGGCGAGATGAATGGTGCCCCTTTGGACTACAGTGTATTTACTTAGGATTAAAAAGAGATTAAGGCACTGAGTTATTGTGGAGCGACCTCTGCAAAAACCATACTGAGCAATGGACATAATGTTTTTTTCCTCTGCCCAGTCAGAGAGTCGTGACAATAAAATTTGTCCCACAATTTTAACCATAGAGTCTATTATTGAGATGGGTCTATAACAATGTGGGCTACCTCTGTCCCCCTTCTTGAAAACCGGGACAATTGTAGAGACACCCCATGATTGCGGACACCCATCTTTCACAGCAGCGTTAAAAACAGACTCTAGTGTAGGTGCCCAGAAGTTAGGCTCGGACTTATACAAGTCCGGAGGGATCCCATCTGGCCCTGGTGCTTTGCCAGCAGTTAAACCCACAATGCCCTCAATAACTTCACCTCTATTAAAACTAATTATTTCACCACTGACGGAAAGGGCAGAGCTGTAAGACTCATCCAACGAGCAACAGTACAACTTCCTGAAGTGTGCTTCCCAGTCCTCCTTAGCGATGTGACATTCTAAGCCATCACCCTGCTCCTGAACAAAAAAAAGGTTTCCTCATCACTGTCCAAAATCTAGTGCTACTCCGCAGGATAGAGGGATCAAGAATCTCACTCCAAGCTTCTTCCCTAAGGAATTCCTTATGTCGAGCGATAGAAGTTTTATATATCTTACGACATAGCTGAACTTCTGCCTTTATCCTTGGTTTGGCTGCCAGTACTATTCTTAAATTTCTAGCAGTCGTTGAAAATTCACGATTAAACCATTTGGGTCCCCTGATCTCCAGCTTCTTTGCCGGAGCTGACATCAGTTTTGAGACCTTGTCAGCCAGACTTTGGAACGCATTAAGGACATTGTGTGGCTGTGCACCTTCTTTCGTACAAGCCATGATCTCAACAGCACAGGCGACTTTAATCTCTTTATACAGCAGATCTGGAGTGATCTTGGACCATCTCAAACGACATCTCCCGTCTGTCGTACTCACCCTGCCTGAAGGGAGATTCAATCCTTCTTTGGCTAACCACGGACCCCTCATATATACAGTGAGTGGGTTATGATCACTAAACTCACTGACTGTAATAGCAGAGGAACCCACAAAAGACTGCATTGATGATGTTAATAAAACAAAATCAATAAAGGTTCCCCTCCCATGACCCTTAAAAGTCGGTGTCATAAAACGCATAGTAGGGTCAGTTAGTGCCATTGTCGTCGTTAAGTCTAGATCATTAAGCATGTCATTTAAATATTCCCCCTCCGTTGTATGTTCAAAATGAAGATCCGTGGATCGTAGGCAGTTTAAATCTGTAATACTTTTAAAGAGTGGATCCCCACAGGGATGGACATTAAAATCCCCCATAATCAGGAGGTTATGGGCACAATCCTTCATAGAACTAGTAATAAAAGAATTCAATGCTAATATCTGACTCAAAGCAGAGCAAGAATTAGTAGCATTATAAAAATTAACCACGCCGGCCATACAGTTTTCCCCCGTCAAAACTAGACCAATAAATAATTCCTGTATTACATGTTGAGACTCTGCGTACTTTACAAGATAAAGCAACCGAGATAAATATAACCATTCCCCCTTTGGACCTGCCCCTAGTAGTTGCTATTGCAGGGACATAGTGAGCTGTGTACCCTTCGAGAAAGTGGTTACAGTCAGTGGACCAAGTCTCCTGCAAGCAGATAATTTGATACTGCTTGATGTACCTAGGCCAATTGCAGTCCTCCATCTTACTGGCCAGGCCCGCAATGTTCCATGAAATTACGTTATGTTGACTCCATTTTGCCAGGGTTATCTCTGCACATCCCACTTCCTCCAGTCTTCCATTATCCTGACCCACAGACTCCTCACGTCAGTCACATGTCTCTAATCCTGAAAGAGTGTCAAATCTATTCTGTGTGACAATATTAAAACCTTTCCCACATAGATTATTGACATTTTGCAGATATACTCCATTGGGGGTAAGCGGCTGAATAGAGGTGAATGGTCTAAATAACCCAGGGTTCGGTGGGACTTTAATCAGGTGAGTATAGAAATAACCAAGTGGGCGTACACAAATATTATTCACATTATGAGCTAAAGATGCCGCTCTTAATAGAACAGTGGTAACATGTTGGGGATGCTTAAAGTTGACAATAACACAGTCTCCATTTGTTGATTTTCTTGACATACCAATCCAGTTCACCCTCCTTGTTGACAATATTTGATCAGCAAATGTGACTGGAAATCCACAGTTTTTATTTAACCATGATACTGTTCTTATTTTTAATGAATCATAGGATTCCTCATAAGCCTGATGAGGATGACACGCAATGGGGGGACGTTCGTAAGAACAGCCACATAAGGAGCACAATCAGGCGGAAGGTTAGCATGGCGGTTATTCTTTACAAGCCTAAGAGCTGACGTTTCTTCAGAGTCTACTGTGGCCTTAGTATTCCGGATAGTAAGAGGGATGGTCTCAGGTGGGACTGGCTCAAATACAGGTGTTAATTGGCTAGTTTGCTGTAAGTTTACAATACCAGCTCCCTGCCCCTCAGCGACTATTCTCTTGTCCACCACCACCTTGTCCACCATTTACGCTGCCCTTGTAAATAGGGGGCAGCATAAAAAACAATGGGTATTGTGGTGGAATGCCCGCAGCAACACCCACTGCCCACCCCTTTCACACCGACCTTAGCGTGAAAGGTGGCCTTATTTACAAAGCAGCATTAAGCCCCGTTAAGTGGCTTAATGCTGCCTTGTAAATAAGGTGAGGCCCCTATCGCCACCACAATGTCACTGAACCTTGTGATAGCGATAGGGGCTTGTACATATGCCCCTCAGATTTGTAAACCTGGGTTTGCACCAAAATGGTGTGACAGAGGTTTAACGAGCAGAAGTATCTTTATTTCTCCTCTTTACTTCCATCCTTCCATGTGGACTGCATTCTTCAGGACACACAGAAAGAGGAATATACCTCTAAGGATAGTTTTGTGCACAAAAACAATCTTGCCCGTAACTCGGGCCCCCTTGCACTCTAGTGCCAGGGTGTCTGCTTTGACGCTAGAAGAGAGCAGAAATGCACCGTGTCTTTCTAAATATGGAGCATTTCGGCTCTCTCTCGTTCAGATAACGCAGTGCAGCAAGTTCCCTTGCTGAGCCGCATTGCATCGAATAATAGTAAACGTGCCCCACTGTTTCAGCTTTCACAAACCGTGTGCTGACACTGTGCAGACCTTCGGTTTGATGAATGGACAAGCACAAATGGACACTCATTACTCAATTACTGGGGCGATACTTTCTAAGTGTGAAACCAGCTGCTTATAACAAAAACTGAACCAGGATATATTTCTGGAATTTTTAATTTCTCACTTTTCCATTCATTCATAATTAAAATAAAAACATGAGTGAAATATTCCAAATTCGCTGTGATTGTTGTTCCAGAGGAATGCTACAGAACAGCATGCATGTGTGCTTGTGTTTTTCTTAGAAACCACGTACATACAATGTCACTGTATATCGAATGACAGTGTACTAACGTGCCAGACATCTAATCAGTGCAATTGTGTAATATGCAAGTAGCTGTAAGTAATTACTTGTCTCTGTGTTGTCTAATTACAATATTCCACATATATCGAACATCATGTTGAAAACTTTTCTTGTGTGCAATGTTTCAAGGATTTTTGGCAGTAAGCACCAGGGCTGTTGTCTACATATGTTTGACACGCCAATATTTGATTAATGCTTAGAATCTGAAAAAGAAGGCTCCCCGCCTCCCCCTGAGTTTAAAGTCGAGCACATATGTTAACCATACTAGTTCTTTATAACGTGTTCAAGATTTCTGGCACATGAGAGCGCTATGAAATGAATCTTATTCACCATCACCACGTCACTGTTTGTAGCACTACAAGTCAACACCAGAGAGGCTGCATAATTAATGTCCCACTACCTTATTATCAGCATGGTTCTGGAAGTGATTATGTAATCTTAGTATGGCCAAGTCTATGTGAGCAGTTGTTGCTGTAGTAGGTCGGGTTCTAGGACAAAGCTTTCTTATTGAAGAGTTCACATGGAAACAAATGAATGCATTTGTCAAAGTCAAAAGGTGTAGCCTTTGACACTTGATGACTTTGCCAATGCTTGTATTTTACCCTGATGGCCACAGTGCATGTGCACTCCAGTGCAAGAACCATCATGGCATGAATTTTGGTTAAGTAAAAGAAAAATCCTTCCACGTTGGTCGCTGTGTGTATGCACACTTGCCAAGGAGCCATCTTGGAATTATTTTTTTTCTTGCAGTATTCTTAATTCATCATTTCAAGATGGTGGACGGTCATTTCTAAAAAATAAAGTGTGTGTGGGATGCCAGGCAAACGGAGATGAGCGAATGACCTGATTGCAGTGTGCAGCTGCTGGGCCCTTGCAAAAAGAAAAAAGAATACTGACTAAATAAATAAATATATGATCAGGTATTTGGCTTCAGTAATATAGCATTTCCTGTGGCACCGATGAAGCCAAATATGATGCACCGCCGGCATTTTCTTGTTCATTGTGCCACTGGAACTAAGCTTCACCTGACTCAATATTCCAATCAGGGTGAAACCGGTCTTGGGTTATTTGTGTTCTGGTTCAGAGAGGACATGGCTGGACAGACTGGGCGGGATCGTTCCTTTGGGAGTAAGGTCAAGACTGATTTGCATATGGCTTGGTCCAATCTGAGGTGGCATAGCGGATGAAAAATAATAGATTGGGATGTGGCCCGAGCGACGGCCAGTGCCTGAGATTAATTAAAGTATTCCATCCATCACCTTGTTGGTTTTGCATTTGATGTCCTAAGCACGCCAGGTATTCTCAGATGTGGGTCTTGGGCACACTGCACCACTTGAATCAAGCTATGCCGTGCTGAAAAGCCCTAACTAGGGGGAAACCGGTCCTAGTTTGCTTGTGTTCAGGCTCAGGGAGGAGCTGGCTTGCCAATTCAGGCTGGACTATTCATATTGGAGCAGGGTCATACCTGATTTGCAAATGTCTGGGCCCAATCTGAGGTTGCATGGTGGGCAAAAGAATGGTACCCAAGCCATTGCTAGTGGTTAGACTTATTACGAGCATCCTTGCATCATCTTTTCTGTGTTACAAGTACACTGGCTACCACGTACTGGTTTGCTTTTTCCACATGGGCCTACAGATATCATTGGCCTAACCCACTATCATCAAATGGACCTTTTAGAAGCAGAATAAGTGAAGCATGGCAAAGGGAGTCAAAGTGAGCAGCAGAATGAGTTCTGGAGAACACTGCAAAACTCTCAAAAACTTTACAAAAGATAGTGCTGACGGTCTCAAACACACGCAAGTACTACTGGGTAGTCCAGCTGATAGCAGTAAACAACTGAGTGTTCGCAGATCGCAATTAACTGGCATACCGTATGGAGTGGGAGGCCATAGGAAGCCGCGGCTATCCACCGCTGCCCTTCAGGAAAGGACCAGAAGGACCCCTGCTGACTCACACTCAGTGAGAGGCTACTAGGTGCCTTGGATGGGAGGACAAGTTAACAGACAGGACCCCACAATGGGACAGTGACCACCTTTGGGATGTTGGGGGCCTAGAGGGATTCTTCAGATGGCAGATTTTTGGCATTGAATATTTGGGGGATGTATGGAGAGGACAAGTAACGGTAACACTCGAGGTTCTGAAGCAAGAGTATGAGATGGGGCATGCACTGAGGCGACACATACTGGAAGGAGAACAATTGCCAGTGTCCACACTGCTAGAGGACCGAGTATTATTAGATTCCATGACAGACAAAGACATCGTTCTGATCTACTGGAAATTAATGAACAATTCCACTGGCCCGCTGAAGGCGTTGAGAGAAGCGTGGGAAGAGGACATTGGACGTATTGAGGATGATGACTGGGTCGAAGCAGTGCAGAGCCCCTGTAAAGTGGCTATACGAGTCTGTTTCTGTTTAGTCCAACTAAGTATACTCCACAAATCGTACTACTCTAGAACACTCCTACATCGGCTGGGGAGGAGCAATACTGCCCTATGTGCCAAGGGCTGTGGTCTAGTGGGTACTTTCTTTTATATATTGTGGGACTGCCTAGAAATTCAGCATTACTGGAAGGGAGTGGTGCAAATTTTGATCTGGGTTACTGGACTCAATGGGTCTCTGAAGGCTAGATGGCACCTCTTGAATAATACGGGTGAGGAGGTGTTGCCGAGATATCAGAAGATATGGTTAACATTGGCTGTGGGGGTCACTAAGCGAAACATAGCACGGGCCTGGTGGGTGGCTGGACCCCACGTATTGAAGGCTGGAAAACACATCCGGACTGGTGTCAATGAGCGGAACATGTGGTATACCAGACTCAGGCTGCCCTTGGAAATAGGAGAAGGTCTGGGATTACAGGCGTAACTGTAGAGGACAATGAATAGAAAGATGATGAGTGACGCCTCGGGGTTGGTCCCGGGTAATTAATTCAATTTCACCCAAATGTGATATTTTCGTCTGAATACACTGGAAACTTTCCACTTGAGAATTAAAGTTATTATGGTCATACTGTAACTTGAATTATTGTGATATCATTTGTGCAAATGATCCAATATTTGTATTTTCTGTACACTGAGCAACTGTTCAATAAAAAGATTTTTTTTAAACTAGGCAGAGCTTACAACAACAAGACTGTCTGTGTGTGTATATACAAATGCACATGAACATATACAAACTGTCAACATACAAGCAGTTGCCTATGTAAATAACTAGGCAGAGCAATGTACGCACATGCTTGGTTTGCAGGGAGTCATAGTGACTCCCTGGGCGCACTCCAAGGTCCCCAAGAGTAATCACACTCAAAAACTCTCACCAGTGTAATGGCTATTTTTCTATGCAGATGCAAACAGAATTGAACATAATCAAATGATGATTCAGATCTTCATGGACTTGATACTCTGACAACGTTTGTCTAATCTAATTGGTCTGATTCTCTAAAACTGTGTACTATGCCTTGCCAATTGCACGAAGATTGAAAGAAAATATACATACACTTGTCAGAGCCAACCTGATCATCTGATACCAAACTCCTTGAAAAACAAAAAATGTTAAATGTGTGTTAGAAATGGGGGTTTAGAGTTGGCAAGGTTTTGCACCTCTGTTCAAGTAGGGACCCTTCTTCCTAGTCATGGTAAGGGGGAAACACTTCTAAAATAACCCCTGCTCAACACCTTGGTAGCTTGGCACAAGCAGACAGGCTTATCACAGAGGCAGTATGCAAAGCATCTGTGAACACATACAGTAATACAGTGAAAACACTACAAATGGAAACGACACCAGTTTAAAAAATAAGTCATCTTTATGTAAACCAAAACAAGACCAAAACGACAGAAATCCACAATAGAGTAATAAAGATATGACTTTAAATGGTAAAAATAGTTTTGTTCAAGGCAAATTGCAGATGCAACACATTTCACAGAAAGTACCTTGGATGCCTTGCGCACATAAACAAAAACTGTTGCAAGGAAAGATGATGCGTTGGTTCCTTACGCCCAGGGAAGGTGATGCGTTGGTTCTAACTTCAGAGGAGGTGATGTGTCGGTGCCTTACTGCCTCGTAGGGGTGGTGATGCGTTGGCTCCATACCGAAGGGGATGTGATGTGTCGGTTTGTTACTGTGCGTGGAGGTGATGCGTCTGTTTCTTACTGTCACGCCGGTGTTCTTGCCAGCGAGGCGCCCAAATGTGATACACGATGATTGGGGATGCATCGGTTCTCAGTGCAAAAACAACAGTTGATGGACAGAATGTAGAACAATGTCATACATTCACCCCAGTACAGAGATCTGGGCCTAAATCCATTGTTTTTTTGCTCACCATACCGTTCCAGTTTGAACCTAGCCATATGCAAATCAGTCTTGACCCTGTGCCTCATGGGAACAGACCAGCCCGAACTGCCAAGCCAGGTCTTCCCTGGACTGGAAACAAGCATCCTAGGACCGGTTTCGGGGTTTCACTCCTCTTCAGCCAGGATAGCTTGATTCCAGTGGCATGGAGAGCACGAGAACAACGTCTGGGCATACCCTTCCCACTCGGGGTGACAAATGCAAAAACAACCGTTGATGGATAGAATGCAGAACAATGTCATACATTCACCCCAGTATAGAGATCTGGGCCTAAATCCATCGTTTTATTGCTCACCATGCCGTTCCAGTTTGAACCTAGCCATATGCAAATCAGTCTTTACCCTGTGCCTCATGGGAACAGTCCAGCCCGAACTGCCAAGCCAGGTCCTCCCTGGACTGGAAACAAGCATCCTAGAACCGGTTTCGCGGTTTCACCCCTCTTCAGCCAGGATAGCTTGATTCCAGTGGCATGGAGAGCACGGGACCCATATCTGGGCAAACCCTTCCCACTCGAGGTGACAAATGCAAAAACAACCGTTGATGGACAGAATGCAGAACAATGTCATACATTCACCCCAGTACAGAGATCTGGGCCTAAATCCATTGTTTTTTTGCTCACTATGCCGCTCCAGTTTGAACCTAGCCAAATGCAAATCAGTCTTGACCCTGTGCCTCATGGGAACAGTCCAGCCCAAACTGGGGGTGAGTGCTTGCATTGCTCAACACTCCGTCCATCATCCCCTTTGGTTTTGCTTTGTTCGCCCTAGGTTGGCAGGGTATGCCCAGACGTGGGTCCCTTGCTCACGTTGCCACTGGATTCAAGCTAGCCTGGCTGATGACGGCCACACACATCAGGGCATTTCCCACCATTTTCATACACTGCACCCTGCCCACAGAGGTACCTTGGCCTACCTTAGGGGTGACTAGCACGTAAGAAAATTAAGGTTAGGACCTAGCAAGTAGGTGCACTGGCCAGGTTGACATGGCAGTACCAGACTGCACACAGGCACTGTAATGGCAGTCCTGAGTTACATTTTCAGACTGTTTATGTGGGTGGCACAATCAGTGCTGTAGGCCCAGCAGTAGTATTTGATTTACAGGCCCTGGGCACCCACAGTGCACTGGACTAGGGACTGACTATTAAATAAAATATGCCAATCATTGAATCACCAATCCATAACAACAATTGACAAAGGGAGCAATTGCACTTTGGCACTGAACAGCGTGGAAAAGTGCCTAAAGCATCTAGACCAGCAAAACAAAGTCCAACACACAGCAAAACACAGGAGGCAAAGGCAAAAGTTACAGGGTAAACCCATGCCATTGATGCCAGGTCTAATACATGTCCTCTCCAGCTGAAATGTGGGAAGAACTCTTAGTTCTCTTCACTAAGGCGAAATAATCTGGACAGATCATCAGCATTGGCGTGTTCTGTACCAGGGCGGCGTTCCAACATGTAGTCCATTCCATGTAGGGAAATGGACCACCTCCACAACTTTGGGTTCTCACCCTTCATCTGCATCAACCATCTGATGGGCCTGTGGTCGGTCTGAACCTGGAAGTGAGTCCCAAACAAGTAGGGCCTTAGCTTCTTCAGCGCCCAGACCACAGCAAAAGTCTCACGCTCAATCGCACTCCACCTCTGTTCCCATGGAAGTAACCTCCTACTAATGAAGGCTACAGGTTAGTCTAGGCCCTACTCATTTATCTGTGAGAGCACAGCCCCCACACCATGCTATGAAGCATCTGTCTGCACCACAAATTACTGTGAGAAGTTGGGTACCTTGAGCACGGACGCCATGCACATGGCAGATTTCAGGGCATCAAAAGCTTTTTGGCAGGCGTCAGTCCAGTTCACCTTCCTGGGCTGCTTCCTGGAAGTCAGCTTTGTCAAGGGGGCAACATTGGTGCCATACCCCTTGACAAATCTCCTGTAATATCCAGTGAGGCCTAAAAAGGCTCTCACCTCTGTCTGGGTCTTGGAGGTTCCCAAGCCAGAATGCTGTCTAGCTTAGGCTGTAGGGGTGCCATCTGGCCGCTTTCTACCTGGTGTCCTAAGTACACCACTAAACCCTGCCTGATCTGGCACTTGCTTGCCTTGATCGTGAGGCCTGCCATCTGCAGAGCCTTCAACTCTTCCCAGAGGTGGTACAGATGTTCCTCTCAAGTGGCACTGAACACTGAGATTCCATCCAGGCAAGCAGCACTGAAATCCTCCAGTCTAGCCAACACCTGGTTGACCAACCTCTGAAAGGTGGCAGGGGCATTATTCAACCCAAAGGGCATCACCCAGAATTGGTAGTGCCCCTCTGGGGTTGAAAATGCCGACCTCTCCTTTACCATTACCCAGATGTTAAGTCAAACATACTGAGGTACTGGGAAGCTCCCAACCGATCTAAGAGCTCATCAGCTCTGGGGTGCATCAGTCCTGGTGACTGAATTGAGCCCTCAGTAGTCCACACAGAACCAGAGTTTTGGCATGGCCCTGGGAGCAGCAGCCTCTGGGACCAAGACTACTGGGCTGGCCCAAGGGCTGTTTGAGGGCTCAATCACCCCTAGCGCTAAAATCTTGGAGACCTCCTCCTTGATGCAAGCCTTGACCCTGTCAGTCACTCTGTAACTTTTGTGCTTCACAGGAGGAGGACTGTCCCCAGTGTCCACATCATAGACACACCACTGAGTGACACCATGGGTCAGGGAGAACAGAGCAGCAAACTGTCCCAACAGTTGTCAGCAGTCACTCTGCTGCTCAGGAGTCAGGGCGGGGGAGAGGGTTACATCTTCCACTCAACCATCATCTTCCTTAGCAGACAGGAGGTTAGGAAGAGGCTCAGTCTCCTCCTCCATTTCAGCATCTGTCACTAGGAGCACGCCCACGTCTGACCTCTCCAAGTGGGGCTTAAGGCAGTTTACATGTAGGACCCGCAAAGGGTTCCTTGGAGACTGCAAGTCCACCAGGTAGGTGACTTCACTCTTGCTCTCCACCATCTCAAAAGGCCCAGTCCACTTATCTTGGAGCACACAAGGCTCCAATGGGGCCATGACCCACCCTTTTTGACCAGGCTGAAACTCGATCAGAGTGGCATTCTGCTCATACCACCATTTTATCTCTTCCTGGCTGACTTCCAGATTCATCTGAGCAAGTTGCCTGAAGCACTTCCTCTGGTTTCTAAAGGCCAGAATGTAGCTATATACATCCTATGGCACTTTACTGGGAGCTTTCTCCCAGGCTTCTTTGACTAGAATTAGAGGTCATCTTATAGGATGCCCATACAGGAGCTCAAAGGGACTGAACCCTAAGGACTTCTGGGGTACCTCCCTATAAGCAAACAACAAGCATGGCAAGATGATGTCCCACGTACGCCTCATGGGTTCACCAAGACCCATAATCATGCCCGTCAAGGTCTGGTTGAATCTTTCAAACAGCCCATTCCCTTGGGGTGGTAAGGAGTGGTGAACTTGTTGGTAACACCGCACTACTGCCACAGGGACTTCATATACTTGGATACGAAGTTGGCGTCTCGGTCAGACACCACCTCTCTGGGGAACCCCACATGGGAGTAGATCCACATCAACGCTCGACCCACCACGGGGGCCATCACAGTCCGGAGAGGGATGGCTTCTGGGTACCCGGTGGCATGGTCAACCAAGACCAGGATGAACCTTTTGGCTGTCTTGGGATCTAGAGGCCCCACAATGTCAATACCCACCCTCTCAAAGGGGGTGCTGACTACAGGAAAGGTTGTAGAGGAGCCTTGCACTTCCTCCCCCTCTTACCACTTGCCTGGCAAGTTTGTCTAGACTGACAATGTGTGTCAGAGTTCTTATGCATTTGGGGCCAGCAAAAGTGGGTGACAAGCCTTTCAAAGATCTTGCCTTGCCACAAATGACCTACCAAGGCACATCATGACCCAGCCCCTGTAGGAAGGCTCTGAAGCGCTGGGGTGTGGTGATTTCGGCCTACAAAGATAGATGCACTCGATGTGGCATGCTGTAATTTCTTGAGCCACGATCAGGCGCTGTGTCAGTTTCTTTGGGGATGCGTCAGAAACAGTTATGGAATGATGCGTTGCGCTTCTCGAAGGTGCATTACTTTTCCAGCTCCCAGTGGCAAACAGCCTCCAGATGTCCAAAACAGCAGCAGGCCCCTCTTAGCAGGTCAGAACTTCAGCAAAGAAGTTCAGGGGAGCTGGTGGTGAAGTATTTGTGTCCCTGAGACTTCAGAACAGGAGGCAAGCTCTTCTTGCAAACCCTTGGAGATCTTCTTCAAGCAGGGGGCACAGCACACAGCTAAGTCATTTCTCCTTTCCTTGGCAGAAACACCCACTGCAGGCCAACCCCAGACAGCACACAGCATGTTCAGAAACAGCAAACACACTGCATGGAAGGACTGATTCAGATAAGTAAGCTTACACCTTTCTGTAAGTTTATGTTTGCTTTTAAATTCACAAATTCAGAGTTAACAGTAAGTTTACATTTGCCGGGATGGAGAACACTGTACATCAAAATATATGCAGTGACAGCTTACATGGAATAGTACGTGTGGGGCGGTGGGCTGAGACATAGAAAAAAAAGGGAAAATTCACCTACCTGCTAACCGCCACCTCTTCTACATCCTCTTCAGTTCATGCAAGGAAGCTCACAGGCTCCCAGACTCCCCTAAGCCAATTGCAGCATTGTGATTGGTCTGAATGGCTGGGTTAGCCGCTCAGACAGAGAATGGGAGCTTGGGACTGTTCTCCACCCAGCTGTGTAACACAGCTGGGTGGAGAAATGCTAAGTGGGCCTGTCTAAAATGAAAACAAACTGACCCAGTACGGAAAAATAAAATGATAACATGTTATTATCATTTTATTTTTATTTTTCGCACTGCTCAGAGAGCATTGGGGTGGGGCTCCTCTGCCTTAGTGGAAGAGCCGCCGCTGAACATATGCATGACTAACTTTTTTATGTGCAGCGATGTCTGCCCCTTCTTCGGAGTCTCTACAGTCGTAAACATACAATTAACACCGAGTTTGTGCATACCAGAACAAACCGAAACTTACACAAATGGCAAAATGTACCTTTGTAAATCAGGGCCTAGAAGGGCAAAAATTATTGAGCATCATCAACAAACACGTTTTCCCACTTCCAACCGTGTAGGTGTTGGAAACTGGCAGCTTGACTTAAAACACATTTTTGTTCGCTGCCATAATTGACTTTACTGAAACAAACGAAGATAGACCATCACCCTTTTTTCACATGTGAAAGCTAATTTTTCTCTGTTTAGTGCATGGCTCTCCACTCTGTGGAGTCAGGAAAAGAACCAATGTCGCTCACCAGTAAGTCATAAACAAGTATTGGCAACGGTCTGACCTTATTTCAGTTGATTTTACATTTTTTTCTAATTAGACTTTCAGTGCTGCAGTTTACACTTGCGAGGCTATAGATATAAGAAGACAGATCTACTAAGGGTTTGCACTGGTGCTCGAGTTATTCACAAGTAACGAATTAACGTTCACGTGCAAAAGCACTGAAGGTTGGCCCCTGCGTTTCAATAAAACCCCTTTGAGCCACCCACTTGGGAGTCTTGGGCATTCCAGAGTAAATAAGTATATGAAATGCAACAGGTCTCACATTACTGAAAGTTTGAGCTATTGACGTTGCATTATTATTTGCAATGATAATGGGCCAAACTTTCAGTAATGTGAGACCTATTGCATTGCAAAGGCTTGTTTAAAGTTGATCTTACCTCTGTGATCCCATGATGTTCTTCAACAGCAGGCCAGTGGCCTGTAGAAAAGGGCCTAAATGTTCCTCCTCCAGAAAACAACATGGATGGAGTCAAGAGATGGCCAGAGCTGGCCATCCCAAAAAATCTATTGTTGATGTCCACTGGGAGGAAACAAGCACCGAAAGGCGGGACAGATGCACACTATTAACCAACCAGAGAAGGAATTTTGAAAAAGCAGCCCAGCTAACCAACTAAAAATGGTGGGCGTGTTCAAAGTCCCCAATAGCCCATACACTGAATATAGCATGCCTCGCAGAGCAATGTATGCGCTGCCCTGGCTCAACCTAAAACAAGCATTGGCATAGCCAATAGGTCTCGCCTTTGAGACCTTATAAGTGTTTAGCCATGCAACAGTTAATGTTACTGCACCAAGGATATTGTGATGGATAACTAAACACTTAAACGGTCCCAAAGGCGAGACCTATTGGCTATGCCAATGCTTGTTAGTGTTTGAGTGTGATTATAGAGGTATGGGCGAAACCGTTTATGGCCGTTCCGTCCAGAATTTGATGGCCTGTGGTGTTGAAAGCACTGCTAGATAACAAGGGTATAAGAAGTCGAGAATGGGCACAAGTGAAGGGTATGACATGAAATTCCAAATGTCAAAATCATAAAATGTGTGATTTAAGATATGGATGTCGTTTAAGAACAAATGTGTTATTTTCTTGAAAGTTAAAAACAACCAATAACTGCATTGTAAATAGAGACACGAGTTTTCCATTTTTACTATAAATGCTTCCCTCTCTTTATTTTAAAAATCACAAAGAAGTAGAGGTTAAGGGTCTGATTTGCAAAGGGACTTACGTGTAGTAAAGGTACAAGTGTGGAGTCTCTGCACTCTGGGCAGCCTCTCTGTCCAGCGCACTGCAGTGAGTGCAGTGCGGAGATTCTGCCATGAGTGAAGAGACACGTAACTTTATTGCATATTAGTCCCTTTGTGATTTGAGCCCTAAGCCTTCGTTTAAGGGTCTCACCATATGTTCAATCATGTCTGCTAGATCAAACGTTATGCATATAATCAGAAGCCCTAGTATTAAAACATGCCATCTTGTAATGTGCCATACATTTTCATTACCTTTTCTGCTTGCGAAAGGCACCAGTTATCGAAAGTAGTAAAATAAACTTTTACTAAACTCACCTTGGTGAAACTGCAACGATTGCTGCTGCTTATTGAGGAGCATAAGGGCTGGTACCCAGCTAATGCCCCGTGCGCTCATTGAGAAAAGTGTGGGGTGACCAGCAATATCAAAGGAGAGGCAGAATGATCTAAGAGTATGAGCATAGACAAGAACAGAGGAGAGGATAGGATAGTGAAATGAAGGGTCCCGAACACAGGAGAGGGTTGAGTAGTCGGTTACAGGACAGGCAGTCAGTGCGAAGGGAAACGCAGGGTTAAACTGTTGGATGAAAGAGGCAAAGATTTGATGAAGGGAGGACGAAATGGTTACAGGGAGGGGCACAGGGTGGATTAGCTACTTTCATAATAGGAAACGTTTGTTAGGAGGATGTTGTGTTAAATCGTAATAATGTAACTGCGCAGGGTTGAGGCGAGTGAGGACTTGAGCACTGTGGACTAATTATAGTGTTAATCTTGGAGCAGATGTAGCAGGGTGAAGTCATGAGCAGGTAAGGATGAACAATAGAATACTGATAATTGAAGATGATGGCGAGAGTAAAGAGCTGAAGGTTTGCACAGAGCGCTTGTGGATGGTGAGGTAATGAGGTCCTGGAAATAGATAGATTTGACACCTCCTAGATCATTATGCAGTGTATGAAGGGCTTGCTTATTAACCAAGAAGTTAGCAGTGAATATGTGCTTTCGCCATTTATGTACTGCTGCCCTCATTTACTGTTATGCGCTCTTATTTCAAGTGTAATTCATGGCTGAGGCCTATCTTTGGTACAATGTGGATAATGAAGCAGTTGTATGAGCGGTAGTGCAAGACTGAAGTGAGGTCTTTATGAAGATCACGTGGAAAGCAGTGAGAGCAGTGGGGTCCTGTTTTCTACAGCAGATGGGTACATGAGAGAGCGATCTACAAGGAGGCGAACTGATTTGCATGTGAAATGTGTGATGTCAGATGGAGCGATGATGGGTTTAGATTTGGATAAAGTGTTTGAAATTAGCATAAAATTGAGTGGCTTGCCTTGCTTGTGGGTGGGATTAAGGAAGGTGTCATTTGAGGAGTGATCAGACAGAAGTGGAGACACTGCCGAAAGCATCAGTAAAAAATTTTGGCAAGTTATGGTCACACCAGTGAAAGCAGAATCGTTTGGTGAAGGCAATAAATAGGTGTGTAGCATAATTTCCGCCAGCCGTAACTGAAAGCCATTACTATATAGTTACAGAGACGAATGCGTTTCCAGATGTTTGGAATGAAAGAGGCTTATGGTGCGAGTCCTAATGAGAAAACATCTTGTCATCCATAATAAAACACTGACCAAGGAGAGTAAGATCACATAGGTATGCTTTGCTAAAGTAATACCTAAAACAAAACAAATGTTAGATTGGTTTTGAAATAACAGTAAAACAATGAGTCTGAGTCTTAGGACCTGGAAGGCCAGTGCAATCAGGAGTGAAATACGGACAGTATTGGAGCATGCTAGTATAAACTATGTTCAGGATCCTTTGAGACACCTTTAAAAATACATTTTAATACAAGTAAAAGGGATCGCTCCTTTCCGCTCCTAAAGCGTCTTTTTTTTAACGCAGAACAAAATGCTGTATGGTGCTCTGTAAAACACGTTAGCGCCACCTGGTGTATTTCATGCAATACGGCCCCAGAAATGTTCTGCCAAATGCAATGGATCTCCGTCACCTAAACAAAGGCAATAAAAATCAAACATCAAAGCGGCGAAAGTGAAAGTAATCGAGCAGATCATCAAAGGGCTGGGTGAGAAGGGAGGGGGGAATGCAAGGGTCAAAGCGGCTAAAGTGAAAGAAAGCTATAGAGAAGGGAGGGGGAGTGGGAGCAGCTGTGCACATGCATGTGATCGTGCACTCAAGGTTTAGGCCAGCCAAAAGACTGTGGGTAGGTAGCACTTTGAAAATCCCACATACAAAATGTCTCTTCGAGCCTTTGGCTCAGCGAGACCAAAAGTACGACACAGCAAAAACTCACCACAGTGCTGAAATTCAAGCTACAAAAGTCCCAGTGTGAAATTTTTAAATGCAAGCTACTTGTCTGTGCACCTACGTTACAGCTGGGTCCAAAACGTTATCAATCGGTTCGCTAATAAACTTCAAAGGCTGTGAATCTAAATAAAAATATAAGGCAAAGACTTTTGGACAGCTGCCTTGGCTCGACTGAAGAAGGCAACATGCTATCTGTTCCCTCGTAACTACTGTCAGACCCTCCACAGCATAGGCAGACTGTTCTGGAGGGAACCTGGAGATTGTGTGACCAGCTGCAGGCATCTAAAGGGTTGTAGGGCTGGGGCAGCTCCGACACAAGCTTGTCAGCCTTTCAAAGGCGCATGCCTATAGCTCTCACTGGTGAGTGGCTGTTCTGCTCGATTTTCCTGGCCTTCTTGTGTTAACAAGTGATTGAATGTGACTTCAGTCTCTTACCATTCAAGCCTAAGGGTTAGAGTAGTGGATGGAGCCTATTTACTAGGCACTTCGACATGATTCTGTGCTCTTCCCCATAGATCAGGGCTTGCACATATAGCCTAGGGGATAGATTCGTTAGTATTAGGGATAACCTGTCCTGTAGTGAGGGTATTTCATGGAGCCGTGCTGAATGCAGGCCTGGTAGGCCTCAAACGGGAGAGACTCCATCTTTCTTTCTGCTCCGGCAGCTTGGGATTCTTCTAGGTCAAACGTAATGTTTTAGTTATGAGGTGTTATTCGCTTGGAGAGAACCGGTTCAGGCCGGCCCTTATCGAAGGATTGTATTTTTCTTCATGCCGAAGACACTACATCAGGCCGGCCGGCTGGGAACGTGTCCTTGGTACGGGGAGGTACAAGAATTTGGTGGGCGGCAGGTTACGGGCCGGAATTTTCCATGAGGAAATGCACCTCTATATTAGTGAAAGTCTGAGGCAGTTACAGGGGCAGTCCGTAGGCGGCATCTAGCCGTTAGCAGTAGAGCTACTACTTATTCCAGGGAAGACAGACGCCATCTTGAGGGCGGAGAAGAACTGAGAGACAGATGCTTTCCTAACAGAATAACCAGAGAGGAGAGAGTAGCCGATAAGGAAGAGGTCCCAGTGACTCGGAGAAGGGTGATTCCAGGCGAGCCGAGGCACAGACGAGAAGGGAGCCTAGATGACCACTGAGTGCAGGCTACATACTACTAAGGTGATGTCGACCCTTTCTTATTAGAGTGTACAACTTAATCTTTCACTTTTCTTTGCAGGTTATGTGTTATATCGTAATGTTATGTGATTGTATGTGCAATGAGTAATAAAGTATCCAGTTTGTAGTGAACCAACATATGCTGTGTGTTCTTGTATAAGAGGGTAGCCTATTCTTCTAGTCAGCTGCGGCTACATGAACAGATGTTAACCCTGATCAGGTAAGTGGTAACTGAATAGGGGAAAGAGGAGCCCCTCAAACCTGAGAACAGGCTATGCCCGAACTGGCAATCCTTGTGTGATCTGATGAATAGTGAGACTGATTCCCTTTTTGTATGTTATGGTGATCATAGGATGAACCGTCGTATGAGACTGCTGTCTAGGTAGAGAGGTCTGGGTTCGTATGGGACCGCGAGGCCGCCACTTGTGATACTGTCGTATGGGCAGAGAGGTCTGGATCCGTATGGGATCGCGAGGCCGCCGATTGTGCTGAGACTGCCGTCTGGGTAGAGAGGTCTGGGTTCGTATGGGACCGCGAGGCCGCCACTTGTGATACTGTCGTATGGGCAGAGAGGTCTGGATCCGTATGGGATCGCGAGGCCGCCGATTGTGCTGAGACTGCCGTCTAGGTAGAGAGGTCTGGGTTCGTATGGGACCGCGAGGCCGCCACTTGTGATACTGTCGTATGGGCAGAGAGGTCTGGATCCGTATGGGATCGCGAGGCCGCCGATTGTACTGAGACTGCCGTCTGGGTAGAGAGGTCTGGGTTCGTATGGGACCGCGAGGCCGCCACTTGTGATACTGTCGTATGGGCAGAGAGGTCTGGGTTCGTATGGGACCGCGAGGCCGCCACTTGTGATACTGTCGTATGGGCAGAGAGGTCTGGGTTCGTATGGGACCGCGAGGCCGCCACTTGTGATACTGTCGTATGGGCAGAGAGGTCTGGGTTCGTATGGGACCGCGAGGCCGCCACTTATGAGATCTTGGTATGCATAGTAGGAATCCCCTGTCCTTAGGTGATAGATATATGTGGTTGTAGGATTGTAAATAGGTTCTAGGGAGGGGGTAACGTTCTGGCCGGGTTAGTGAGGCTCTGATGAGCGGGTTCTATCTGATCCGAAAACCCAAGCAGAACATTTGGCATCACGAACCGTTTACGAAACCTGTGTGCGTTGTGGTTGTATCGTGTTTGCTTTCGGCGCGTGCGTGGTTTTGTTTGTATATTATTTGTATCTACCTGCGTATAATTTTCTTTTCTCTTTCTTCTTTTTCTTTTTCTCTTTTTCTTTCTTTTCAAACATGTTTTCTAGAAAGTCGAAATCTGCTTTTAAGTTGCCCGTTGATATTCCCGGTTGGGATTCAACGCCTTATAAAGCCTTAGCCCGTGAGTGGGCTGATTCTACTGGTTTGAGTGAGAATTGGAATTCTTTTTTGGAGCTGGCGGAGCCGGCTAATGTGATTACTTGCTTACAGAAGGCGCCGGTATCTAAGGGTGATGAGCTTCCCGTTTTAGGGCGCAGAGGTTGGATTGTTCTGTCTGCGTACAGGATTCTCCATGAGAGGTTGTTGAAATTGCAGAACTTGCATAAGGATTTGGAAGCGAACTTTGTTGAAATTCAGAATGCTCATACTTTGTTGCGGTGTCAAAATAAGTTGCTTGCTGACAAACTTGAGACGTACCAAACTTTTGCCGAGAGAGCGGCTGTGCGAATTGCTCGTTATAAATACAAGAATCGGCGTGGTCGAGTTTCGACGCGGAAGGTGCGTCTGGTCGTGGCGAAAGCCGGACTGGATTGGAATCCTGATGAATGGGATGGTAATATCTGGAACTCGAGTGATTCTCCTTCCTCGGGTGAGGAGTCTGCCAAGCGCGAGTCCTCTCGCTCCGGCCGTGCTTGTAAATCTGCTTCTTGCGCCTCTGATGGTGCACCCCGTGATTACGCTCGTCCTTCGAGCGGGGTCGACGCTTCTTCCACTGATTGTTCCTCTACGTGTACTGGTCGAGCTCCTTGTAATGCTCATCCCGCGGTCTCGGCGCATCCAGTTTTTCGACGGAAGGTGCAGCAGGCTCCCGGTGCTCCGAATGGTATTGCTTTAGACTCTTTGGAGGATTTTACTCAACAAGAAATTAGTGATATTTTGCAGCGATTTCGGCAGCGAGTTGGTGAGCCCTTGCTCACATGGATGGTGCGCCTTTATGAACTGGGCGCTGCTGGCATTATGTTGGATGCTGGCGATTGTTTGAAGTTTTGCTCCTTGAGTTCGGATTCTACTGTACAGGATCATTTTCGTAACTTTAATGGTGGTGGTCAAATTTCTTTGCTTCAATTGGCGACTGAGGGTTGTAATCAAAAATATCCTACTGAGGGAGGAGCCTAGCGCGCATCCAAGATGGTCGCGTGAGCGCAGGGCTCCCCGGACCCTTGCTGCTCCTCGGAATTTATCCTGAGAATATCCTGATGTGGTTTATGGAATCTGGCAGATGAAGACCGGCTGAGCACGTATTTCTTTTCAGAACTCGAATCGGACCTGAGAATCCTGATTTGTCGTTGTTCGAACTTTTGGGACCCACCCGACGGAGGTGCCCGGGGCGAGGGTGAACCGTGGAGCTGTGTCGTAATTGAACAACAGCGGCTGCAGTGCGGTGCCAGTGGCCGCTCTACCACTTTCGGTTTCACTTTTGGACTTCAGGGGGCTGGCCTGCGAACGCACTTGATGTGGCGAGGTGTTTCCTTGGCCTCTGCACGAGGCCTTGTCTCCACCTGCCACCGGTGTGCCCATCGCCCTGGGTCTCCCCGCACCGCTATCTTGTGGTCCTTGGTGAGGCGCTGGTCTGCGGTGCCGGTGCCCCTGCGACTCTTGATCGGCGGTCCCCTTCGTTATCCGTGACCACATGGGGGGCAAGGGGGGCCCCGAGGGGCGTAAGACTAAGGCCTCCCTCCGCGGGGGACCGGTCCAGGCCAACAACATGGACCGCTACACTCAGGGCAGAGGGTCTCCTGGAGCGACCGGCCCCCCCCCGGATGCCGCCGGCGGTGGCACGACCGTTTCTCTGGAGCTTTCCCTGCAGGACATCATGGGCGCCATTGATGGCATCAGGGAAACCATCGCCACGCAATACGAGGCCCTGGCCCGTAAAATCGACACGGTGGCAATCGATGTCACCTTAATTCGGGCAGACCTCTCCAAAACTAACAAGAGGGTTCAGGCTCTCGATGCGCGGACCTCCACCCTTGGTGCGGATGTGTCGGACCTGCAGGCCGCGCTGGGTGACATTAAGGCGGTCAACGATCAGATGGCTCGGCGGCTGGAGGACTTCGAGGGACGGGCCCGACGCAACAACATCCGTGTCATAGGCGTACCGGAGTCCTCTGACAACCGCCCGGTTGACCTCCTGGTCGAGGAACTCATCCTCCAACAGTTGGCCCCTGCAGGCCTAAGCAAGTTCTTTGCCGTGGAGCGGGCACATCGAGTTCCGGGCGGTCGGCCGCGGCCGGGGGCCCCCCCGAGGCCTATCGTGGCCAAACTGTTCCACTATAGAGACCGAGATGCGATTCTGCAGGCCTCACGGGTCCACGGCCCGGTTCGTCATGAGAACTCATCCATTAACTTTTATCCGGACTTTACCCAACTTGTCCAGAAACAGCGGATGGGATTCCAGGGGGTGAAGCGTCGTCTCCGTGAACTGGGCCTAAAGTACTCTATGCTCTACCCTGCAAAACTCCGAGTGGAACATGAGGATCGGACTGCCTTTTTTGACTCTCCTGTGGCCGTGAGTGACTGGCTGGACTCGCTGCCGGACAGAGGTGGCCGTCCTGGGCCCTCTGCGAGCGCCGAAGGTGACGGGTCCCCTTTGGAGTGACTTTTGGTCCGTGATTCTGCCATTTTGCACTGTTCAGATGGGTTTTACTTCTTTTGTTCATTTTGTCTCGCTAGGACCTGTGTGGGGGGCGGGCGGGGACGGGTCCCTTTCCTCCTCCGGGGTCTTTTCGTAGAATGGGGTTAGGAGGGCGACAGGCACACTGCAAGTTGGGGGGGTTTTTTGGCCCGCAGGGGTGCAGGGTGGGGGGAGTTGTTTTTGGGGGGGGTTGGGGGGAGGTAGGGGTTGTTTTGCTGTGTGTTTTTCGTTTGCAGGGCGAGGTACTGATTTTTGTCCAGAGTCGGGAACTGTGCTACTGAATGGGGGGCCTTTGATCTGCTGGAGGGGATGGGGGGGGACGGGTTGAGGCTGATGTCGTGGAACGTCAATGGGTTGGGGGACCGTATCAAACGGGGTGTAGTACTGCAGTATTTGCGCCGTCTGACTCCTGATGTGGTGTTTATCCAGGAGACGCATCTGGTTGGTAATGTTTGTCATGCAATGAACAGGGGGGGATACCGCCTCGTGGCCCATTCTGGTTTCACGACTGGTTCCAGGGGGGTGGGCATTCTCCTGCGATCCTCACTTCCGTTGGATATCACTGGGGTAATCTCGGACGACAGAGGGCGCTATGTGTGTCTGACTGGAAGGTGGGAGGGGCAGCCCCTTTCCTTGGTCTCAGTTTACGTCCCCCCGGGCCTCCAGAACTCCACCTTTGCGGACTTGGGTCGAATGCTGCTTGAACTTCCGGATAGTCTTTTGCTCATGGGCGGGGACTTTAATTCGGTGGTTTCGGGTGACCGGGATCGTCACCCACCCAGGGCCCTCCCCGCTGCCCAGGCATGGCTTGGTGGACTGCTGGAGACCTTCGGTCTGGTAGATAGTTGGAGATTAATGCATCCGACCCAATGTCAGTACACCTTTCACTCTGGGGCGCATGGGAGTCTTTCTAGGTTAGACTATTTCCTTATGCCCGTGGCACAGACTGGTCGGATACGAGAGATTAGGCACCTGGCGCGGGGTATCTCCGATCATTCCCCGCTGTGGTTGCTCTTTGACACCGAGTCGCGGTCTGCAGGGCGGATCGCTCCCATCAACCCGTGGTACCTGCGAGACCCTACGACTCGCGACAGTCTGGTTAAGGCTATGGACCAATACTTCCTTGAAAACGAGGGGTCGGTGTCGTCCGCAAGGTCCCTGTGGGAAGCCTTTAAAACCGTAATCCGCGGACACGCCCTCTCCCAGATAGTGGTGGCTAAGAAGCATAAGAGTGAGGCAGTGGTGAAGCTGGAGACTGACATCTCGGGGCTGGAGTCGGCTTTGGAGACGGGTGTCACTCCGGACGGGCTCCATGCCCTCAGCCTGAAACAGTTTGAATACAGGTCTCTTGTCACTGACGCTGCCAAAACGATGTATAGGGAGCAGCAGGGTCGATTGTACGATGCCGGGGACAAGGCGGGAAAGTTGATTGCGTGGCTGGATAAGAAGGAGAGAGTGAATCGTGTGGTCCCGGAGCTGCGTGTCTCGGATGGAGTGTGTCTGACTGAGCCTGGCGAGATTGTGGAATGTTTTGCTGACCACCTCCGGGCCGTGTACTCCCCGGTGACTGATAGGGACGAGGAAGACTCTTGCCTTCTGCTGAGGGATATTGCTTTGCCCTGCCTGTCCGTCGAAGACCGTGAGCAGCTGGACGCCCCCTTGTCTGTAGATGAAATTGCATCTGCGATTCGGTCCCTTCGTTCGGGCAAGGCGATGGGTCCCAACGGTCTGCCTATTGAATTATATAAGTTGCGCCCGGATAAACTCGCGCCCTTCCTCCGTCGTATGTTTCAGGAGTCCCTTGAGGCGGGCTCCCTGCCTGACGACCAGCGTCTGGCTACGATAGTCGTGATCCCCAAGGACGGTAAGCCACGAGACCGCTGTGCCTCCTATAGGCCTATTTCACTGCTAAACGCAGAGCCTAAAATCCAGGCCAAAGTCCTTGCCAATCGTTTGTTGAGCGTCATCTGCGATCTTATTCATCCTGATCAATGCGGCTTCATCCCTCACCGTAACACCGCTCTTAACTTGCGGCGTCTTCACGGCGCCCTCGCCAGGGCGGCGTACCTCTCCGAACCGGCCGTGCTGGTTTCTTTAGACGCCACGATGGCCTTTGACACCATCGAGTGGCCATTCCTCTGGGCTGTCTTGACCAAATTCGGCTTTGGGGAAGGATTTCTTGGCTGGGTGAAGCTTCTTTACACGGGACCCATGGCTCAGGTGGTGGTTAATGGTCGGGTCTCTCGGCCCTTCGCTCTCGGTAGGGGTACGAGGCAGGGGTGCCCGTTGTCCCCTCTGCTCTTTGCTCTTGCCCTGGAACCGCTCGCTGCTTGGCTCCGCTGGGAGCCCTCGCTCAGAGGGATCCGGTGGGCCCCGGGCTTCGAGGATCGGGTCTCATTGTATGCAGACGATATTCTCCTGTATCTCACCTCGCCGCGGCAGTCGCTTAATGTTCTCTTTGATGTTCTGACTTCCTTTGGGAGAAATTCGGGTCTAACGATCAACTGGTCTAAATCCTGTGTCTATCCTATCTCCGGCGACCCTCCTCTCTTGCCGCCTCGGCTTCCGATCCAATTATCTCTGTCCGGCTTTAAATACCTGGGAATACACGTCTCGATGGACCCGGTGGCTCGCTATGAGCAGAATCTCCTGCTTCCACTTCGGCGTTTGAGGGAGGACACGGCTCGGTGGTGTAAGCTGCCCTTGTCCCCGCTGGGTCGGGCAGCGCTGTTTAAAATGATGTCCCTTCCCAGATTCCTCTATGCACTTCAGAACTCCTTCGATGTCATTCCTGTGTCCTACTTTCGGGAGGTGGAGAGCCTGCAGAGGAGACTGGTGTGGGACGGACGGGCTCGTATCGCTCTGGCAAAGCTTACTCTCCCCTGGTATGACGGGGGCATCGCGCTTCCCGACATTCGCAGGTATTATTGGGCCTCACAGCTATCGGCCATTAACCATGCCACGTATGCGCCTGGCTTGAATCCGGCGTATGAGATGGATAAATTCCTGCTTCCCGGCGGAAATTATAACAGGGCACTTTACTCCAGCTCGGCTGGACGGACCCTTACGGGCCCTACTAAGATTGCGGTACGGATCTGGAGGGCGGCCAATGTAGCCATGGGCTGGAGTGAGCGATTAACATGTGCGACTCCCCTGTTTGCCTCCGACCGACTGGGAAGCCTCTGGACAACGAAGGGGTTTGAACGTTGGGACACGATTGGTATTAGTAGAGTGGGAGACTTATGGATTAAGGGTGCGGTTAAAACATTCGCGGCGCTCCAGAGCGAATACGAACTTACGGAAAGGGAGTTCTTTCGCTACGCCCAGGTTCGGCATGCCCTGCTCTCTGTTTTTGGGGAGGGGACCAAGATCCCGGCTTCTTCGCCCCTCGAGGACCGCATACTCGATGGTCATGTCCCCGACAGTACTATCTCTTTAATTTATAAAAAACTTATCAATAATCGGGCTGACCTCTTGGTGCGCCTCCGGGAGGCGTGGACGGGGGATGGGGTGGAACTGGACGACGAGGACTGGCAGTCCGCACTGTCGTCCCCCAAGGAAGTGGCCATTCCAGCCCGTCTCCGCCTGGTCCAGCTTAAGATTCTCCACCGGGTGTATGTGACGGGTCCCCGTTTGGTCTCGATGGGATTTTCTGAAGACGGGCTCTGTAAGCGGGGATGTGGGCTCAGTGCCACCTTTCTCCATATCCTTTGGGAGTGCAGTGAGGTGGCTGAATACTGGCGCCGGGTTCATGTGGTCATGGGACAAGTCACCGGGGTTGCGCTGTTGCCGGAGGTGCGTCGCTGTGTCCTGAATGTGTGGGAGCCCAATGATTATAACGCGGCTCAGACTCGGTGGGCGGCCCTGGGGAACATGATTGCCAAGAGAGATATAGCGCAGCTATGGGGTTCCCAGCGGCCTCCCACCGTGTCCGTATGGAAGGAGAACATGGACTGGTGCATGTTCAGGGAGAAGACTGTGTATGTGGCTCGTGGTAAACCGGGGGCATGGGGTAGAATCTGGGGGCAATGGAACGCGTATCGTGGGGGTATCTGTACTCCCCCCCTAGTGGACACCGATATTGCTTTGTCCCCCGACCCTTGATGGTTCCTTGCGACTTTTGGAATAACCGAATATAGACGTTCCTCTCCCGTGACCCCCCCCCCCGACCTATCAGTACTCCTTCCTCTTGATAGCTATTTGAAGGTCTGAAGTAGAGTCCCCCGGAGGTAGCCTGACCCACACTTTTTGTCCTTATGCCTCGCCTTTTGTCTTTATTTGTTATTTATGTTAAACCTATGTATCCTGCTTCCCTAGTACTATCCGGAGCCGTGTACGGGACCGGGCCCCGGGAGTCGAATACTGCCTTAAGTACTGTATGATCCTTTCTGAATCTAGCGGCCGGCCCTGGTGGTTGTAGGCCCATGCTTGTAATTGAATTATTGTTCAATAAAACTTTCAAAAAAAAAAAAATATCCTACTGAGTCTGACTGGCCTGTGAATGACAAACCGTGGTATAATTTGCGCGATGCTGCGCAACGTCTCAAAGAGGAGGTGATGAAAACGGCACTTTTTCTGAATACTGCCGGCCGGTTGCTTGATGCTTTCTTGACATCTTCTGTGCGGAATCGTATTATTCGTTCTTCCCCTGTTGCTTATAAGCAGGTCATGATGACTTTATTGATTAATCAGACTGGTAACATGTTATCTGTGGTGCTGGAATCGGTACGCCAACTCGGTGAGTTGGGTGAGTGGTTTAAACCTGAACGGCAGTCCCGGCCTGACACTCGTACTCCTGGTGAAAATAAATTTACTAGACGTGATATGTTTCTTGCTCTTCTGGCTGATGGTGTGCGTAAGGAGGACATTGATGGTGAGACTACTTCTCGTTTGTGGGAAATGTTTCGCAAACGTGGCTTGGATCGAAAGGAGGGTGCCCGGCGTGTTCGGACAACTGAGTGTGATCGTGGTTTTTCTGACAGTAGCGGTGATGACGACCGCCGTGGGCGCTCTGATCGTCGTGATGATCGACGCTATGAGCGTGATTTGTCCCCCCGTCGTGAGAGAGACAGGGAGAGAGAGGGGGAAAGAGAGAGGGGGAGAGATGATTATGTTAACAGCAGACGTAGAGATGATAGGGATCAATCCCCTGAGTTGAGAAGGAGAGAGGATCGACACATATTGGCCGATCGAAACCCGCAGTACAATGCAGGGAACAGTAATCCATTTCGTAATGGAGATGGATATGAACAGGAGGTATCGATACCTAGGAACCGTGAGAGTCTTTATCCTGATTTATCCTGGTACACAGAACACAATAAAAAGGACTAGGAAATAGGTCAAGCTCCAGTACGCAGATGGGCTCACAGAGATAATAGACCCTATGTAGATATTGATATTTATTGGAGACATCGTAATATCCAAAGGGCCCGAGCATTGGTAGATACAGGAGCGGAGGCCACTCTTATTCATGGAAAATCAAAGAAGTTTAAAGGTCAGCCTTTTACAATTACCGGATTAGGTGGAAAGGAAACTCCCGCAGTTCAAACCTTACTTGAAATAAGAATAGGTAGAATTCCTAGAAAAGAATACTCTGTATTAGTGGTGCCACTCTTAGAATTCATAATTGGAATTGATATTTTGAAAGGAATGACTTTGCACTTAGATGATGGATGTTACCAATTTGGAACTAAACATTATATATCGTCCAGGCCTGTACGGGTTGGTCGTTTAAGAATGCCCCCCAGAAAAGTTCCTCAGGCGACAAAAGTGGTTCGTCAGAAGCAGTATCGTATTCCAGGTGGTCATGAAGAGATTAGTACCACTATTCAGGAGTTGGTGGATGCAGGAGTTATAACCCCAGTTACTTCTGCTTGGAATAATCCTGTTTGGCCTGTACGTAAGAGTGATAATTCTTGGCGCATGACTGTTGATTATCGAGAATTGAATAGACACACACCCTCTTTGACTGTTGCAGTACCGGATGTTATTACCCTAATTGAAAGAATCCAGAAACATCCAGGTACATGGTATGCATCCATTGATATTGCTAATGCTTTCTTTTCGATTCCGATTGCCCCTGAGTGTCAGGAACAATTCAGTTTTACGTGGAACGGGCGTCAAATGACGTTTAGAAGTCTTCCTCAGGGCTATGTGCATAGTCCTACGATATGTCACCGGCTGGTGGCAGAGCATCTGGCTGAGGTACCAGTTCATCCACAAATTCAGATATGTCACTATATTGATGATATTTTGATCCAAGGTGAATCACAAGAGGAAGTTCAGACCCAATTGGATAGAGTCATTGAGTGCTTGCGTGAGAAAGGTTGGGAAATCAACCCGGATAAATTACAAGGTCCGTCCCAGGCTGTGAAATTTTTGGGTATTAATTGGCATGAAGGGCACTGAGAAGTGATCCCTCAGGTTAAACAGAAAATTCTTGATTTTGCAGTTCCGAGAAATAGGAAAGAAGCCCAAAGCTTCATTGGTTTGTTTGGATTTTGGCGCCAGCATATTCCTCATTTGAGTCAAATATTGGCCCCTTTGTACCAGGTCACTCGTAAAAAGAATGCATTTGAATGGGGTAAACCACAGCAAGATGCGTTCAGTCTGGCAAAAGAAGCAATTCAGCATGCTCTGGATTTGTGGCCTGTATGTGATGGTGATGTGGATTTGAATGTGTCTGTACAAGGCCTTTATGCGAATTGGAGTTTGTGGCAGAAACAAGGCAAGAGTAGAGTACCGTTAGGTTTCTGGACCAAAAAGTTACCTGATGCTGGTGAGCGTTATACACCTTTTGAGAAACAGCTACTTGCATGTTATTGGGCTCTGGTGGATACCGAGCAATTGACTTTGGGACATGATATAGTTTTGCGACCTGAAATTCCTATCATGCAGTGGGTTATGAGTTCGCCGAAAACTCACCGAATTGGACACGCTCAAGAGGCGAGTGTGATTAAATGGAAATGGTATATACAAGACAGGGCACGTGTGGGACAAAAAGGAGTTGCATCTTTGCATGAGCAGGTGGCACGGGCGCCATCAACTGAGACTGAGAGTGAATGTTCCGTACCTTTAGTACAGGAGTCTCCTGTTAAGTGGGGTAAACCTTTTGATGATTTGTCCGCAGAGGACAGAAACTATGTCTGGTTTACGGATGGTTCAGCAAGGTTCATAGGGACGAAACGGCATTGGAAGGCAGTGTCCTATAATCCGATCACACAAAAATTGCTGAGTACAACTGGTGAGGGTAAGAGCAGTCAATTTGCTGAACTCTATGCTGTTTATCAAGTTCTGAAACAAGAGTTACCTGGCACATGTCATATTTTTACCGATTCTTGGTCTACTGCCAATGGACTGGCAGTTTGGTTACCGACTTGGCATTCCCATAGTTGGAAAATCCATTCCAAGGAATTGTGGGGAAAAGAATTATGGCAGGAGATTTGGGAAATGCTCCCACAGAGTACTGTTACAATCTTCCATGTGGATGCTCATACCCCGATAGACTCTCTTGACAAATTCTTTCATAACATTGCAGATGAGAAATCTAAAATTGCTGAGGCAGTGGTGGACACGCAAGATTCTGATATTACGGGATTGGCGAAATGGGCCCACCAGAAAGCAGGACACTTTGGAGAGAAAGCCACTAGCAGGTGGGCTGCTGATCGAGGAATTTATATTCCCCTAGATTTAATTAAAAATGTTATTCTACATTGTCCCATTTGTCAGCATATCAGGCAGCGCAAAGTGCCCCAAATTGTTAAAGGTCATTTACATCGCGGGAAATTGCCCGCTCAAATTTGGCAGATTGATTACATTGGTCCACTTCCTATGAGTAGGAATTGTCAATATGTTTGCACCATTGTTGATACATACAGTGGCCTGTTGGTGGCCCTTCCCTGTAAGCAAGCTACCCAATTGAATACTATTAAAACATTGGAATTGATTATGATGTATTATGGTGTGCCATTCCAAATTCAATCTGATAATGCATCCCATTTTCGTGGAAGATTGGTACAGGAATTCTGTGTGGAAAACAATATTGAATGGGTATTTCATATACCATATTATCCACAGGCCTCGGGTCTTGTGGAGAGGTTAAATGGCCTGCTAAAAGACAAACTTCGCAAATTAACAGATGACAAGTATAAGAATTGGCGAGATTTTTTGCCTCAAGCGCTATTGATTTTGAATAACCGTCCTTTTCTAAATGCTGAATCCCCACTTATGCGTTTGTTTCCTCCGAATGTTGATGCTAAACCTAACGAGATCAGAGAGACTGTGATGTACTGGGAGATTACTCCCGGAGCTTTGGCTCCATGCAGAGCGTCCCCAGGGTCGGCAGGTTTAGACTTGCATGCCATGGATGACACCATTATAAAAAGTAAAGATCGAGTCATCATTGAAACAGGTGTTGGTGTTCAGATACCACCTGGAAATTTCGGATTAATTGCCCCTAGATCGGGGCTGGCTGTAAAAGGTATTCAGGTGCTTGGAGGAATCATTGATAGTGATTATCAGGGAGAGATTAAGGTGCTCCTGCTGAATAGCAGTGAGGTTGACTTACTGATACATAAATCTGACCGAGTGGCTCAATTGCTAATAATGCCTGTCTTCAGTGGTGAGATGGTAAAAGGCACTGCCCCAACGTTGCTAACTGTACGAGGCCAGAAAGGTTTTGGCTCCACAGATAATCCGGGGGCCAGAGTTTGGGTGCAGTCGCCTAAGAATCCCCCTGAACAAGCAGAGGTCATTGCAACCGGTCAAGATAATACCATTTTAGTTATGAGACCAGGGAAAGATAGCTGGGAAGCAGTCCCGGCTGACAAATGTTACTTACGAGAATGAATAATGCCTGTATTTGATTCTCTTTCAGATCATTCTTTGGACTGTTGCTGCAGGATGTGTCAGCGTTGGACTGTTTTTGGGCTGCTACGACGAGAGAGGAGGGATCCCATCAACCCGGGATGAGTTGAGAACCCGAGTGTCGCGTTCCTTCGCTGCGTGGGATTCGTCGTCGAACTTTTGGACTTCACTAGCGAAACGGGTGACTAGCGCCCCTCATTTCTGCTTGACACCGATGAGATCAGTAAATGACATTTTGGCAACTTGTTTGGTTGCTGTCCCTGCTTCGTTGGAGACTCTGACTCATATTTTCAATATATCAACCGCTCGCCCCAATATTCTTCTGGGCGATTTCGCTACCCATCAGTATTGCCCCTTGTGTACTGAATTGTCAGACCCAATACCCCCCATCCAGTCCCAAATAGTTACCTATAATATCACACAAGGTGATTTGTGTTTTTTCCTTACGTGTAATCCTAGTGCAATTTCGGAATGTATGCGTTTAAAATTGAAAGGTGCCACCTCATTCACCACTCATGAACGAACTTTGTGCCTTCAAAGGACACCGAAAATATGTACTTCTGTTCAGAATAACATGACTTGCAAGAGTATGGTAGTTGCCCCCAGTCATTATCGCACGATGTTACTACCTGCCGGATGGCTTTTCTCATGTGGTAATACTTCCTGGCCATATGTCCCCGCAAATATTTCTGGAGGCTCTTGTGCCATTACTAGACTAAGCTTGCTCATGTTTTCATCACATCCGAATGCCAACTCTCGTATGACTCGAGATACAGTGAGGTTACAGGAGGATTGTGACTCATCTTTGCATTTATATTCTAAGTCCGAATACCTTAGCCTGGCTATTTCAATTGTTGGTGTTCCTGCTTTGGCAGTTTATAATGCAAAATCTATTGAGAAAATGGCCTGCTGGATGGTGAAATCCATTAATAATACTTCTACAGTCCTGTCGGACATGCTATTAGACGCCCAGGGTGAACGAAGGGCTATCTTGCAAAATCGAGCGGCCATTGATTATCTTTTGCTTAAACATGGACACGATTGTTCTGATTTTGAGGGTCTTTGTTGTTTTAACTTGTCTGATCATACACAATCCATTCGAGCTCACATTAATAAGCTACATGACTTAACAGAAGAATTTAGAAAACACATTGACCAGGGCTGGTTTGACTGGCTCTTTAATTGGTTGCCTGATTTACATATGTTACGTCAAATATTAGGAGGTATTCTGATTGCTATTGGCATTTTGATTTCCATCTGTTGCTTTATTCAGTGTATTCCTTCACTACTTCACTTCTGCACACCTGGTTATAGACATAGATCAGTTAGTGTTGTTTCATATTATTCTTCCACAGATGTTAGTTCTGTTTAATGAATGTATAATAGACTGAAGTCAAGGGTGAAATGTTCTGCTCGATTTTCCTGGCCTTCTTGTGTTAACAAGTGATTGAATGTGACTTCAGTCTCTTACCATTCAAGCCTAAGGGTTAGAGTAGTGGATGGAGCCTATTTACTAGGCACTTCGACATGATTCTGTGCTCTTCCCCATAGATCAGGGCTTGCACATATAGCCTAGGGGATAGATGCGTTAGTATTAGGGATAACCTGTCCTGTAGTGAGGGTATTTCATGGAGCCGTGCTGAATGCAGGCCTGGTAGGCCTCAAACGGGAGAGACTCCATCTTTCTTTCTGCTCCGGCAGCTTGGGATTCTTCTAGGTCAAACGTAATGTTTTAGTTATGAGGTGTTATTCGCTTGGAGAGAACCGGTTCAGGCCGGCCCTTATCGAAGGATTGTATTTTTCTTCATGCCGAAGACACAACATCAGGCCGGCCGGCTGGGAACGTGTCCTTGGTACGGGGAGGTACAAGAATTTGGTGGGCGGCAGGTTACGGGCCGGAATTTTCCATGAGGAAATGCACCTCTATATTAGTGAAAGTCTGAGGCAGTTACAGGGGCAGTCCGTAGGCGGCATCTAGCCGTTAGCAGTAGAGCTACTACTTATTCCAGGGAAGACAGACGCCATCTTGAGGGCGGAGAAGAACTGAGAGACAGATGCTTTCCTAACAGAATAACCAGAGAGGAGAGAGTAGCCGATAAGGAAGAGGTCCCAGTGACTCGGAGAAGGGTGATTCCAGGCGAGCCGAGGCACAGACGAGAAGGGAGCCTAGATGACCACTGAGTGCAGGCTACATACTACTAAGGTGATGTCGACCCTTTCTTATTAGAGTGTACAACTTAATCTTTCACTTTTCTTTGCAGGTTATGTGTTATATCGTAATGTTATGTGATTGTATGTGCAATGAGTAATAAAGTATCCAGTTTGTAGTGAACCAACATATGCTGTGTGTTCTTGTATAAGAGGGTAGCCTATTCTTCTAGTCAGCTGCGGCTACATGAACAGATGTTAACCCTGATCAGGTAAGTGGTAACTGAATAGGGGAAAGAGGAGCCCCTCAAACCTGAGAACAGGCTATGCCCGAACTGGCAATCCTTGTGTGATCTGATGAATAGTGAGACTGATTCCCTTTTTGTATGTTATGGTGATCATAGGATGAACCGTCGTATGAGACTGCCGTCTAGGTAGAGAGGTCTGGGTTCGTATGGGACCGCGAGGCCGCCACTTGTGATACTGTCGTATGGGCAGAGAGGTCTGGATCCGTATGGGATCGCGAGGCCGCCGATTGTGCTGAGACTGCCGTCTGGGTAGAGAGGTCTGGGTTCGTATGGGACCGCGAGGCCGCCACTTGTGATACTGTCGTATGGGCAGAGAGGTCTGGATCCGTATGGGATCGCGAGGCCGCCGATTGTGCTGAGACTGCCGTCTAGGTAGAGAGGTCTGGGTTCGTATGGGACCGCGAGGCCGCCACTTGTGATACTGTCGTATGGGCAGAGAGGTCTGGATCCGTATGGGATCGCGAGGCCGCCGATTGTACTGAGACTGCCGTCTGGGTAGAGAGGTCTGGGTTCGTATGGGACCGCGAGGCCGCCACTTGTGATACTGTCGTATGGGCAGAGAGGTCTGGGTTCGTATGGGACCGCGAGGCCGCCACTTGTGATACTGTCGTATGGGCAGAGAGGTCTGGGTTCGTATGGGACCGCGAGGCCGCCACTTGTGATACTGTCGTATGGGCAGAGAGGTCTGGGTTCGTATGGGACCGCGAGGCCGCCACTTATGAGATCTTGGTATGCATAGTAGGAATCCCCTGTCCTTAGGTGATAGATATATGTGGTTGTAGGATTGTAAATAGGTTCTAGGGAGGGGGTAACGTTCTGGCCGGGTTAGTGAGGCTCTGATGAGCGGGTTCTATCTGATCCGAAAACCCAAGCAGAACAGTGGCTGACTTGATCCCATCCCAAACTGCCTTTCTTCTGTATCGACCTTTTGCAAACTCTCGTCTTTTCCCTCCAGACTAGTCTTCTACCAACATGTGACTGACCCAGCACCAGCCATACCAACCTGTCAGAGGCATCATGTTACAAAATGATACCTTACCTTACTTGCACTTTCCCATCAAACATGTGACTATCCCAGCACCAGCTATATCAACCTGTTAAGAGGCATCATGTCACAAAATCACAAGATTACCCTGCCAGCCACTCTCCCAATGAAACGTGTGACTGACCCAGCATCATCCCTGCTAGAATATCAGAGGCACAATGTTACAGAATCTCAATATTTTCTTACAGGAACATCAGCCTCTGCTCCTCAGGCAGTGTGTTTTGCATTACAATATTATCAGCTGTTACAAACTGATTCAGTCAGCAAACCAGTCAACAATCACCATTTTTGCTGGAAAAAAAAAAGGTTCCCTTTGTCCCAGGTTGTCGGCTCCTAATCTGCGGCCCATGCCTATCTCCGAAGCAGTTACACATTAAGCTGAGCGGCGGTGCCACAGCTCGACCTCCCTGGCAGATAATGGCAGCCCTGTGCATGAAGGCTGTGTGGCTGTCATGGCGTTTCCATAGCAACCGCGCCCTAATTAAAAAAATGTGTGCTGTGCAGTTTGTGTTGACTCCATCCATATAGATGTCACTGGAGAGAACGAGATATTGTCATGCCCCGTGATCCGGATCGACAGACGGTCCAGTATATAAGGACCTAAGACGCGTACGAACGCGCTTAGCGTTCTAGCTTGATGCCCTGGTTTCCGTCTTCACTTAGCTTGCCTGACTTCCGGATAGAACTTCCTGTTTCCGTGGTCGCGCTAGTGAGCGCCGAGCCTTCCCGGGTTCTACCCGTGTGTTCTGTGTCTTTCTACAGACGCCTAACAGCCGTGATTCGCGAGCCCTTTTGCCATCTGAAGGCTCGCTTCTGCTTTAGAAGCATTTTTGATTCCCGCCAAATGTGGCGGAGTGCCGAGTGAGTGCCAGTCCTCTTCCTTCCCCGGGGCTGCGGAGACTTACTCTTCTGATTCCTGACGCTCCTGCAGAAGATCCTGCGAACCATTACAGAACGCTAAGCCTAACAGTGTGTTCTGCCCGAGCGTCATGGACCTGGGAACAGTAACGTTGGCAGATGTAGCCAACATGATAGGCAATTTGCAGGCCGAAACTCAGGCCTTGGCGGCCAGAGTAGATACCTTACAGGGTCAACAGAGAGTGGCCTCTGCGGGAGAGAGAAGCACCAACCAACAACCCGTGATCCAAGTCACTACTCCCCAGTCCATTCCTCTAGCTCCGCCTGAGCGCTTTGCAGGAGACGCGGCGAGATGCGCCGCTTTCCTCAGTCAATGCCAGTTGCACTTTTCGTGCAAGGCGAACTGTTTTCCCACGGAGCAGTCCAGGGTAGCCTTTGCCATATCCTATTTGAGCGGGTCCGCAGCGGATTGGGCTATACCCTTGGTAGATAGAGACGACCCATTGTTGTATAATTACGGAGCCTTTCGGAGGGAATTTCGTAAACTGTTTGATCGCCACATGTATACCCATGCGGCGGATACAGAGCTGTTGGCCTTGAAGCAAGGCAGTCATGAGTTGGTTCAATACATAACTTCATTCCAGAGATTAGTGGTGGAGGCCAAGTGGCCAGAGGAAAAGCGTGGTACGCTCTTCTACCGAGGGTTGCGGGATGACATAAAGGACGCGTTATCCCAAATAGTAGATTTACCCGACTCTTGTTCTGACCTTATAGATTTAGTTGTCCAAATTGATCACAGGCTAAGAGAGCGAAAACACGAAAGAGGGAAAAGTGAACCTCGGTATGTCCTTTCCAAGGAGAAAAAGAGCGATCTACCCAAGTCTGTGGATGAGAGTGAGCCTATGCAAATAGGCATGGTGCGAGGCCCTTTGACACCCGAAGAGAGGCAAAGAAGACGAGCAGAGAAACTCTGCATGTATTGTGGTAAAGCCGGCCATTTTGTAAGAGCCTGCCCGGTCAAGCCAAGTACTGTAAACCGACAGGGAAACTAGAGGGTCCGGGGTCTTTTGAGGCCAGGCTCCCGGGCAGTACAGGTTATGCGGTCTCCCCCGTTGATCAAGACATAGCTTCTACCTCACACTTTTATGTCCCAGCGTATATCGCACTTGAGCATCAGGGCCTTCATGTACGGATCATGATCGATTCTGGGGCTTCAGGGAATTATATGGATGTCGATTGGGCTAAGACCAATCTCATACCATGTATAAAAAAAAGACGTCATCAATAGGGTTACCGCTATTGATGGCAGGCCTCTTAGCTCAGGGCCTGTGACACATCAAACAGAACAGCTACACATGAGTATTGAACCCCACCATCAGGAAGACCTATCCTTCGATCTGATCCATTCCCCACATATTCCTGTTTTATTAGGAATCCCATGGTTAAAGCTCCACAATCCCATCATTGATTGGGAGAATTCCACCCTTGAGTTCCGACATTCCCAAGGGCAGGAGGCAGTGATAGCAGGTACTCTGGGAAATAGTGCCTCGGAGACATCGGAACAGTTGCCTGAGTTACCCACATGCTACAATGATCTGAAAGCAGTATTCGATCCACGAGAGGCAGAAACCCTACCCCCTCATAGAGCGTATGACTGCCGTATAGACTTGGAGGCGGGAGCTAGAATTCCGTGCAGTCGGGTATACTCGCTAACGGAAAAGGAAAACGTCTATCTAAGACAGTACCTGGACGACATGCTTGAAAAGGGGTTTATCAGATCCTCGCGTTCTCCAGCCTCTTCTTCATTGTTTTTCATTCCCAAGCGGGAGGGGGGTTTGAGATGCTGCATTGATTACAGACGGCTTAATCAGGTCACCATAAAGAATCGCTACCCGTTGCCCCTCATTTCCTCCCTCCTTGACAAGGTACGGGGCGCACAGTACTTCACGAAACTAGACCTACGTGGAGCCTATCATCTTGTGCGAGTCAAGGAGGGAGATGAGTGGAAAACAGCCTTTTGCACCAAATACGGGTTGTACGAGTATTTGGTCATGCCCTTTGGGCTTTGCAATGCTCCTGCAGCATTTCAATTTTTTATAAATGAAGTGCTGAGAGACATGCTGGAGGAGTTTGTAATAGCTTATATAGACGATCTATTGATTTACTCGGTTTCCTTGTCTGATCATGTGTTGCATGTACGGAAGGTTTTAGAACGCCTCCATGACAACAGGTTGTACTGCAAACTAGAGAAGTGCACCTTCCACACGCAAGAAGTGCCCTTTCTCGGTTTTGTTGTGTCTCCATGGGGTCTGGCTATGGATCCCGGTAAGGTGAAGGCAGTTCTTTCTTGGCCGGCGCCCAATACTGTCAAGGAGTTGCAGAGTTTTTGGGGTTTTGCCAATTTTTATAGGAGGTTCATCAAAGATTTTTCGGAATTGGCATCACCGCTTACGGCTCTCTTGAAGAAGGGTGTCAGTTATACCTGGTCTAGGGAATCTGAAGATGCCTTTCGACAGTTGCGCTTAGCCTTCACCAGAGCCCCTGTTCTTCACCACCCAGATCCTGCCTTACCCTTTGTTGTGGAGGTCGATGCTTCACAAGTGGCTGTGGGGGGGATTCTCAGTCAAACAGACCCCGTTAGCGGCCTAACTCACCCTGTGGCCTATTTTTCACATAAGTTCACCCCGGCAGAATACAACTACGCGGTGGGTGAAAAAGAGCTTCTTGCGATCAAAAAGGCCTTCGAGGAATGGCGTCAGTATTTATTGGGGGCCAGGCATCAAACAACGGTCCTAACGGATCACCGTAACCTCCAATATTTGAAGTCCGCCAAGGCCTTGTCCATGCGACAATTACGTTGGTCACAATTCTTTTGCGAATACGATTTTTGTATTCACTACCGTCCAGGACGGAAGAACGGGAAGGCAGATACATTGTCTCGCCTAGGTTTTCATCAACCAGATATGCCCTTAGAAACCCCGACCATTGTTCCCAGTGCGGCTATTGTAGGGGGGGTACTTACTGAAGAAATGTTTCTCACCCAGGTTCGGCAACACCAGCTGTCATCAGAGATGAGGGACATCGTAGGAACTCATGCAACTACCATTCAGGACGGATGTGTCTGTGTACAAGGGTGTGTGGTCTTGCCCACTAAGGAACTGCAACACCAGGTATTAGAATGGTACCATTCACATTCCTTGGCAGGCCATCCAGGGATCAAAAAGACTACACAAGTAATACGTGAACGGTTCTGGTGGCCAGGCATGCTGAAAGACATAGTGATGTACGTCAAGACGTGCCATGTATGTGCCCAATCTAAAATCTCCCGCCAAAACCCCGTGGGTTTGCTCTTGCCTCTCCCTGCTCCGCCTGGACCCTGGCATACTGTGCCCCTTGATTTTATTGTCGAGCTGCCCATGACCCAAACTCAGCATAATACCTTGCTAGTGGTGGTGGATATGTTTTCTAAAACCGCTCATTTTGTCCCCTTGAGTGGGTTACCTACTGCCAGTGAACTTGCGTCAGTGTTTTTACGTGAGATCGTCAGGCTACATGGGTGTCCTTCTGTATTAATATCTGATAGGGGGGCCCAGTTTGTAGCAAGATTTTGGAGGGGTTTGTGCTCATTACTTGGGATAGAAGTCAGGTTGTCCTCGAGTCATCACCCGCAGTCAGATGGGCAGACCGAAAGGGTCAATCAATGTTTCGAGCAATACATAAGAATTCAGGCCCTACAGAAACCCGGGGAATGGGATGAATGGGTGTGGGTGGCAGAAATTGCTTATAACAACAACCCCCATTCCTCGACGGGCTACTCACCCTTCTATTGTGCTAACGGGTTTCATCCCAAGTTGTTACCCACAGGGGTTTCCCCGGACGGCCCTACACCAGCGGCCAATGAGCTTCTTTCTCAACTACAGGAGATACAGAGTAGCACTCTAGTGAACCTAGACGCAGCAAAGACAAGATATAAGGAAGGGGCCGATCAACATAGAAGGTTAGAACCCATCTATGAACCAGGGGATAAGGTGTGGCTTTCCACTAAACATCTGGCACTTCGTGGTCCACGCAAGTTCAACCCTACTTACATAGGCCCGTACAAGGTACACAGTGTGATTAACCCAGTGGCCTTGAAATTGGAACTACCTGCCTCTATGAAGATACACCCCGTGTTCCATGTTTCCTTGGTAAAACCCGTTGAACCTGGTACCCGACTCCCGCGACGTCCAGCTCCGGTCTCTCTTTCAGATGATTCTGAGTATGAGGTGGAATCCATTGTAGATTCCCGTTTGGTACGGAATACACTCCAATATCTCATACATTGGAAGGGATACGGAGTAGAGGAACGTACGTGGGAACCGGTGTCCAATGTACACGCCCCTCGTCTGGTTCGCCTGTTTCATTTGAAGCATCCCAACAAGCCCAAAGCGGGGGGGGGGCCGTTGTGGGGGGAGTGTGCTGTCATGCCCCGTGATCCGGATCGACAGACGGTCCAGTATATAAGGACCTAAGACGCGTACGAACGCGCTTAGCGTTCTAGCTTGATGCCCTGGTTTCCGTCTTCACTTAGCTTGCCTGACTTCCGGATAGAACTTCCTGTTTCCGTGGTCGCGCTAGTGAGCGCCGAGCCTTCCCGGGTTCTACCCGTGTGTTCTGTGTCTTTCTACAGACGCCTAACAGCCGTGATTCGCGAGCCCTTTTGCCATCTGGAGGCTCGCTTTTGCTTTAGAAGCATTTTTGATTCCCGCCAAATGTGGCGGAGTGCCGAGTGAGTGCCAGTCCTCTTCCTTCCCCGGGGCTGCTGCGTCGTGGGGTGCTCACTCCTGGGTGGTGGTTGGGTGTTGACACGTGTATATCCCACTCACCTTGCCCTCCTTCCCCTCTCCGAGGTTAAGGGTTCCCGAACTCCTCTCACAAGTACATGTCTTTTGTTTATTACACTGATTAGTAGCGTCCTCCTCTGCTGAACATTACGCCCTAGTTTTACCGTATCCTCAGCTGAGTCCACACACCTCCTACCCCTCTTCGTACCGGTTCAGCCCTTCACCTACCTCTCTTCAGTGGTGCTGGTCTTCCCCTGATACAGAAGATCGATTTATCCATAGGGGACGCTAGCGTGGACCACGCCATAGTGACCAGTGTTCTTCTGAAGCACGGTAACAGCGCTGTGCGCTACTCTTTTTACTTGCACTTAGGAATACAGCACTGGGTGGGCGAATATAATTGCTATTGTTTTGTCTTTTTCCCTAGGAGTTCTCCTATACTCAAAAAGCCTTTCGTTATTACCTTCCATGTGGAAATAGAGGGACGCATTTGTATATCATCCTAGTGAGTAAGAGGCCGATAAGAATTGTGTACCAAATTTAATGTTACAGGAAGACCATTCACCGAATTGTTTATCTTATAGGGTGTAAGCATTAGAAGCCGGCTTGCTCCACGTCTGCCCCCGTCCTTAGTCCCTTACAGATCCAGTGGAGGTGACACCTTCTTATGCTAAAACAAGACCCCAGTGGTAGGTGGGTTAGGGACATGTTTATGGTTGGGAAATGCATGAGGTGATACGAAGTAGTAAGTAGAATTTTCTATTGCAGCGCGCACAGAGAAGAACTACGTCATTGGTACCAACCCAGCCACACCTCTGAAGTCACACCCTCCTTCCCTTGTTTTGTTACCCTGTTTTCCCCTGGCGTGCCATCCGGTTCTCTAGGGTTTGATAGAGACGGAAGGCCGTAGGGGAGGACGGAGACTTACTCTTCTGATTCCTGACGCTCCTGCAGAAGATCCTGCGAACCATTACAGATATAGAATAAACTGCAAGTGCCTGACCCCCCAATCCCAGGTTCAACACCCCCTTCGTATGTTGTGTGAGCCTCTGCATGAGGCTGATTTGGCATAAAACAATGCAGCATTGCAGCTTTAGTGACCCAAAATAACCTCCTGGCGAGCAGGCTGGCGATGTAGTTCTCAGGCCAATGCGCCCACTTAAAAGAGGTTTGTGCAACTGGCATGAGAAAAATTGGAGTCCTAAGGGCCGACTCACACACTTTAATCATTTTAATGTAGATGCAATAAGTAAAGTAATCAATCATACTGCTTGAGTGTTTGATTTTGAATATGTCTTACAAAATTGGGAAAAAGGTGTCTATATTTATGATGGCAATTTATTGGGTGAACATTTTTTTGTGCTAATAAATCTGAAGCCATTTGAGGAAAATATACAATTTTGCAAAAAACCCAACCAAACCTTTTTATAAGCAGTCAAAGCGCACATGAGTAAGGGCATTGTGCTACTGAGCGCTGTGGAGGAAGGGTCAGATACAAGGACAAAACTAGCAAACAACATTCCAAACACGAGCCGAGCGGGCGCCTTCAACAAAGCAGCGCCCCACGAGTGGTGTGCGTGTGCTGAATATAAAAAAAAAGTCAAGATGAAGCATGGTCTAACTCCCTGAGCTTGAATTTAAAGAAGTAATCCCCACACGAGCAAACAAGCACCTACAGTGTAAGGAAACTGTACGTGTTTCCTACTCTCTCACTGAGCAGGAATTCAAAAAAGTAGTTCCCAAACGAGCAAACAAGGGCCTATATTGTAAGGAGACTGTAGTTGGCTGGTGCTCCTGAGGGATAAACGGAAGTGACGCATCGGGAGCACCAACCAGTGAGGAGTCAGTAAAGAACACTGACACACAAGAGAACCTATGGTGAGCAGCAGGCAGAATTTAAATGCATATAGTGAAAACAACAGGTCTTACAGACAGCGCATAAGCGCTGATGCGCGACCTAAAAACTGAGCTTTTGGTGCAAAGCCAGATTTAGTAAATTAGTGTGCTCTGTTCTTGCTCCAAATCCGTAATGCCAAAGAGAAAGAGGTGCAAACAAACTGTCAAACAGTATATCACCTGACACACCTACATGTGACCAGTATTTTGTCATTAAACACACATCTTCAATGTCTCAACTTTTTGCATGTGTCTTTTTGAAGGAATTTATACTGGAGAGTGTTCCTCCAGTTAACAGCCTAAGGCAGACAGTAGGGACTTAAATTTTGTGCCACAGTGTAGTGCTCTTGTTGACATAGAATATACGGTTTTAGCACAAGTAATGCATAAGATGTAATCAGCTGGCGACTCTTGCTCAATCTGGGGCTACACTATTTTCTGCCCTTCTAGAAATAAAGTGCTGCAGTTTTCACACAGGGTGTCGTGTAGTTCCTAAAATACATAGGATCTGCGCATTTGTTGGACAACATAAACTAAGGGATCGGTGTCTAGACTGATTCTGGACAACCCCTTGGGATATGTCAGCCTATAAACCTGCTAGCTCACAGTGCCACTATCAGGCCCCAGACACTACCAAGGAGCGGATAGTTTCTGGCAACCGTTGAACATGACAACCCTTGAACCTTCTGGGATCGTAGAAACAGTACAGTTCTTTTCGCTCAGACAATTGTGCTCAGAGAGATACCCAGAATGAACATTGGGGACGTTTTCCATAAGCATGTATTGAACCAGCGTCATTCTAGTATAAAACATATGTGCTGCAACAGTCAGTAGATAGAAGCAAACGTAAGGGATTACGAGCACCTTAAGAGTGAATAGTAGATACATTTCTACCATGGTGCTAAAGCAATGAATATTTGCAGGCAGATCTAAAAAACAATGATCTTTGTGTACTCCTACGATGCAGACCCTACCTAAGTGTACCTACGCATACCTAGCATGTATGTGGGTGTGAAGCCAAGAATCTCCTATGAAAGAGCCAAACCCATTACCTGATGGGAGAGAATGAAGGACCCCAACTTGATCCCGAGTTGGACACCCGCAAGGGATGTCAGACCACTGCTTGTTAAAGCCTCAGCGTGCAGGGACTTCTTTGTACGTCTCAGCGCAGAAGCGTCTCCTCTGTTACTTAGTGAAGGTGCAGCTCTTTTGTACAAAAAAGGTATCTTTGTGGTTCTACCACAATCAATATGTTGTGAGTACGATTATGTAGATGAGCCTAAATCAATAATTGTAACTATGCAAATAGCCCTGTTCCCAGTGGATGAAGATAGTGATGACCTTTGTACAGAGTATGTAAATCCTGTTATGTACGTCATGTGCAGGGGATTAAGATATGATGCTAAGAATCCTCATGCATAATAAATGAGGCTAGTTTCAAGGAACTCAATCGACATTTATTCAGCACATAACTGGGTAAAAGGTCACTGCTAGAACCGTTATGCAGAACAAGGTAGGACAAATGTAGGTAAAAGGTCACTTTGCTACTTAGGCCTAAGTTAGGAAACATAACATGGGCTCCCTTGCATGAAAGACAATAAACCTAGGTCATGATTTGTTTCTGCACAGTTTTTCTAAAAGTATATGACTTTTCCACACATGCATTCTTTCTGACATTTCCAAGCACCAAAGTGAATCCCAAAGCTACTAACCTGAAAAATAAATAAACGTTATCTTTAGCAACTCCCTTCTGCTCATTGAGATACTTAAAGGCACTTTTTCTGTATTAGTTTGATGCAGCTGTGTGAATAACTGGAAGGCTGTCTCCCTGCTACGTTTCAAGGTTTTTCTGTCACATACTGAGTTATCCTACCTAGGGTTTACATCGGAATTACTCCTACAACATTTTTTAATGGGTATCTAGCCACAATATGCAAAATCATGGCACTCCCCTACATCAAGACAAATTGGAAAGAGGTCTGCCTGTGGTCAAGGAAAGCTCTGTGATTTGCAGACATTAAAGGGACAGTCAGATCTGTCTGGAAGCAGGCAGTACCTTAACACATGCTTGCAGTCATAAATTGCTGACTTTTGTTAGCAGGTACAGTCACAATTATGTGATTAAAAAACGGTAGGCAGTCATGGCCATCAGTAGTTATTGGGTTACATTGCGTAGGGATTACAAATGCACATAACAACAAGCTTTGACAAAACCAATAGATCGGGCGTTGGTCGCCGGTCTTCTGGCAAATTCCTAGTTTATTTGTCAGGGTTTTGCAAAACTTCATTGTTAGAGAATATGCTGAGACCTTATTTATCTAAAGAAAATCATTTTCCACAGGCAACAAACTGTTTTGGTTAAAAAAAAAGACATTACCACAATACTCCCTGACACGGGAACACCTTTGCGTGTAGATGTGTTCCTTGTGAAAGGGCCGCATGCTGTACACCAGAGTTAAGTCAGCCAATGGCTGAAGTGGGGTGACATGTTGTCCCTTTTAGTGCATGCTGTAGTGGGTAGAAGAAAAATGTGAATGACACCAACCACTGACTAATGGGTGAAGTTTGGTTACAATTTTTATAAGTAACTATGTTATACAAATAATTTCAGCAATGTTAAAGGCTAGAAAGTCAATCAGTCTGGCATGGGATGCAAGTCTCTTGCCTTTGAGAAAGAAAGAAACAAAGAAAGAAAGAAAGAAGGAAGAAAAGAAGGAAGGGGAGAAGGAAGGAAAGAAAGATGGACAGAGAAATGGAAGGAGAAGGAAAGAAGAAAGGAATGAAGGGAAGAAAGAAGGTAGGCAAGAAAGAAACAAAGAAAGAAATAAACAAATAAAGAAGGCAAGAAAGAAAAAATTCAAGAATGAATAAAGCAAAGAATGAAGGAAAGAAATAAAGAAGGAAAACAGAGAAAGAAAAAAGTAAAAATTGAATAACTTAATATAGAACAGTTTCAAATAGGAACAATCTCATATGCTGTGAAATTGCAGCAGAAAGAATAGAAAACAACTCCAAAAAGAATTTACAGCAGCATTGCAGAAGATGGCATCTGATAAAGATGGAATGCGCCCTGTGTTCTCATCAGAAGCATGCTTCTTTCACATCAGGCTCTAAACACAAAGGCAACGCAAAAGTAATTAGAAAGTGAAAACAAAACACTGAAGGGAAGTAGGTTGTGTGCGGATGTGCTACTTGTGAAAGAGCAAAATGTAGTCACTCAGGGTGAAGTTAAACAGCGTCTTAAGTAGGCTGACCCACTACCCAATGTTATTTGGTGTAGTGAGCTGAAGCAAAATGTGAATGACTCAACAACAGACCAATTGATGAAGAGAGTTGGGTGAAAACCACTATGTCAGTATAGTATACACATTTTACTAAAATCAAAAGGTCTTGGCTACCAGGCATACAACTGTGAATTTCCCCAGAACACAAAGTCTGGTGTAAGGAGTGGCGAAATTTCTTCCAAAACTGTGGCTGGAGAGTTTGGAAACCGACAGTCTCAGCAGTTCGCATCTCCAATTTGGGAAAGTGAACAGTGCCATCCACCATACCAAACACCTGGCTAATGTCTCATTTAAGCTTCAGTGTGTGATCTTTGGTGAACATCAGTGAGAAGACTGATCAGTCAGGAAACTGCTGCTACCTGCTGGGCAGGATAGTGAACTTAGGTGACAGCTAACATCCCACCAACTGTCTGTACTCTGCAGGAATAATCTCTGGGAGGACGACCTACTGCAGCATGACTGACAGGTCTACAGCATGCCCAAGTGATGATGGTGAGCTGTATGATTGAAACTGGGCAGGCGGCAGGGGGAACCAGCGGTGCATTTCACCTCCATAAGCACGCTGCTTGCCCTAAGACATCCCTGCATCCCTCCATCTGCTGCTAAGAGTTTGCATACTTCTTCCACCTACCCTGAACTGTCTGCCATCCATATGCCCCATGCTGCCATGGTGCAGATAGATGTTTGTGGCCCCCTGCCATCTATGGGCTTCCTGGTCCCATATGCACTCTTACTTCCTTGCTAAACATTCAGTCTTTCCTCTGCGCGATGATAATTACCTCCTGTGATTTTTATCCAGTGGCTCTCATCTCTTGCATCTATTCCCCTTTATAAGGTGCATTGATAGCAGGGGAGATACAGACTAGCCCAGCCTGCTACACCCCAGTGGGCGCCTAAAAACTAGCCTGGGACATTTGATCGCCTCGACCCGCCTTGCCCATCCACATAAGACTTATCTGGTCAGTGTCCATGGAGGTTTTTATGTGGGTAACTCAGACCTCATGCTCCAGATGCCCCTGCATTGATGTGAAAGTTTCTCAAGACAGGGAGCAGTAACAGTTAGTATAAAACGAGTGAGTGGGTTGTTCGGTCTATGGTGTAAAGTCCTGTGATATAATCAATATGATTTGAATGCCTGAACAATCCTCCTCTTTTGTACCTGAATGCTGACAACTATGGAGCTTCCTGCGGGCAGAGAGACACTTTACACCAGTTCGCCATGCATGGCCAAGTCCCACATTTGCAAATGTTTAAACCTACAATCTCTGTTCCACCCACCACCAAAACCTCTGATCCTTCATTGTCCTAAATATGGAGATTAATTCACCAGTAGAGTTTCGTCCTGGGACAAATCGATGCAGGAATAGGTTGTATATATTATTTTACAAGAAAGGACAGTGAAGAGGAAATATCCTACCACCCTATCTAACTCAGTACTCCCCAAAATTTCTTTACACCTTCAGCAGTGCTAAACATGTCAGTATTACTGTCGGAAAGTGCCCCTTTTTGCATGGTTACCCCCTAACATTTTGCCAGATACCTGACTGACTGCGAGCTGGGACCCTGCTAACAAGACCCTAGCACCTGTGTTTTTTCCCAAAACTGTACCTTTGCTTTCACAATTGGCACACTTCAGGGCCACATGTAAGTCCCTTGTAAATGGTACCCCTGGTACCAAGGTCTTTGTGACCAGAGAGGTTCTCTGAGGGCTGCAGTATGTATTATGCGACACAAATAGACCCCTCACTATAACACCCATGCACTGCCTTTGCAGGCTGCGTGTTTTGGTGCAGACCAAACTAAAGAGTCAACATGGCACACATCCCTGTGTGCCTTGCCCACCAACTCTGACTGACTGTGGCATGGGTAAGTCACCCCTCTAGCAGGCCTTATACCCCTAAGGCAGTGTGCACCGTACCACAGGTGGGGGCATAGCTGCATGAGCAATATACCCATACAGTGTCTGAGCTATTCACATACATTGTAAATGCAGGGAAAGCCATTTGGAGTACAGGGGCTGGGAGTTTGTCATTACGATCTCCACAGGTCCATGACGGCTTTACTGAAAACTGGGAAATTTGGTACCAAACTTCTCAACATGATAAACCCACACTGATGCCTGTATTGTATTTATTATAATGTACTCAGAGGGCATCCTAGAGATGCCCCCTGAAAAATGACCAGCTTTTAGTGTACTGGCTGACTGGTTCCTAACACACAGCCACCACCAGACAGGTTTCTAACATCATGTGAGGAGAAACATTGTGCTCTTGGAGGTCAGGAGCAAAGCTTGCTCTGGGAGAAGGTGCTTCGCAACTCCCCCTGGCTGGAACAGCAACAGTTGGCGGTGAACCTCAACAGTTCTCGCCTTGGGATGTGCTGATGTAGGCAGCTCCAACTAGTGGAGATGCCACCCCCCCGTCTGGCCCCACTTTTGATGGGGAAATTAGTAAGCAGAGTAGGAGTGTCCACCTCAGCCTGGCACACCCCTAGGGTCGCCAGAAGATGAGGTGAACCCCTCTCTTAGCAATTTTCCATCATGAATTGGGGAATGAGGCCCAATAGTGTAGTGTAGTTCCTATATCCCGGATAGGCTCTGCGCATTGGAATAATATACACTATAGTTTTGACATAGGACTGAGGTCAGTATGTCCCTATCAAGTACATTAAACTTAATTACTTGTGTGTGCCAGCTTACTCAGAGGTCACTATAAACGTCTCAAATATACAAGAAGGGATCGTTTCTGACAACCGCATAAACATGACAACTTTGTTTCCGTTAGAGTCGGAACAATTTCAGAACCATGGAAACAATAGATAACAGTTTCACTCAGTCAATTGTGCATGCTTCGTTTCTACAGAGTTGCACAGAAATAGAGAGACTGGCGTTTCAATAAAAAGGGATTTATTGAACAGTCTTATTTCTCATGCAAGAGATATGAACTGCTACAATCGTAAGACAGGATGCGAAGTACAATACATACAGGGTTAGCAGTAAGATAAAATAATACTGCAATAGCATGGTTTGTATCTATGACATATAGTCATAAAATACATACATAAATAACACAGGCTAAAATGTGAATACTCATCTGATGCTTCTGAATAGTTCTACCCCAGTGTACCTAACCTAAGTGTAGAACGAGGAAAGAAGTAGGTGCTGTTTTCTAAAGTATAGCTAGCTATAGTTTTAGTTTTGCTAAGAGTTGCCAAACGTTTCTCTAAGTTCTAGTCTGCTCCATAACTTAGAATGTGTGAGGTTGGAATCTCTTTCCGGGACTCGATATCTAACACCCCGCAAGGGGAGTTAGACACACTGGAGCTGGATTCTCTGCGAGGAGGATGTCAGCGTCTGGTCAGTGCATCAGGCGGGAACTCGATCTCCTTCCGAACTTGCCGTGGCGAACCGCAAGTAGGCAGTTGAACTGGATCGTACCGGAACCGTGGTTTGCCAGGGCAAGTGCAGGTATATTTATACCTTGAAGGTGTTTAGGAATGCCTGTATTGACGTAAAAGTCGGGCATCGGAACATCATGAATGAACCCCTAAGGAATAGATGTTCATGCATAATAAATGAGTTCTTGGAGAAATCAATATCCAAGCAAGGGAAATCCCTAAAGGCTTAAGAGTCTGGTTTTCCAAGAACTCGTTGTGACGTGGATTGACGGATGTAGGAGACCATGCCTGTATTTGGTTAGCATGGACAATGCCTAAATAAGGGTTGGCTTTTCTATGCCTAAATAAGGGCAATATGAATTGTACCTATATAAGGGCATAAATCGGGAAACCTATATACGAAATCTAAATCTACACACAACAATAGGAACAGGTATGTGCCCCACTACCCAAAGAGAGGGGGCACCCAAAGGGTGTAATCACTCTATGGGACATTAGCCATTGGCTACTGCTCCCACCTCAGTAAAACCCTTAAATGTAGCATTTAGGAGCTCCCCTTAAACTTGTTCCTCAGATTCGATGACCTAAGAAGAACTGTAGTGTAGTTCCTATTTCCCTTATAGGCTCTGCTCATTGGAATAATATACACTATAGTTTTTGCGTTGGACTAAGGTCAGTATGCTCCTATCGAGTACATTAAACTTAATTACTTGTGTGTGCCAGCTAACTCAGAGGTCACTAGAAACTTCTCGGATGGACAAAAATGGATTCTTTTCTGACAACCTCTTAAACATGACAACTTTGTTTCCCTTAGAAGCGGAAACAATAGATAACAGTTTCACTCAGTCTATCGTGCATGCTAAGTTTCTCCAGAGTTACACAGAAATAGAAAGACAGGCGTTTCAATAAAAAGGTTTATTGAACAGTCTTGTTTCTCGTGTAAGAGATATGAGCTGTTACAATCATTAGACAGTAAGCAAGATAAAATACGCACAGCGTAAGCAGTAAGAAGAAATAATACTGCAATAGCATTGTCTTTTAGCTATGACATATAATCATATATACATACATAAATATTACAGGCTAAAAGGTGAATACTCGTCTGATGCTTCTAAAATAGTCCTACCCCGGTGTACCTAACATAAGTGTACTGCGAGGTAAAAGTAGGTGCTGTTTTCTATAGTATGGTATATACCAGGTTTAGTATGCCAAGAGTCCCTCTAGGTTCTAGTCGGCTCCATACCATTAGAATGAGCGATGTGGGAATCTCTATCCGGGTCTCAAACTCTAACACCCCGCAAAGGGAGTCAGAACACTGGAAGCTGGATTCTCTGCGAGCAGGGATGACAGCGTCTGGTCAGTGCGTCAGGCCGAGATATGGTCTCTTCTGAACTTGCAGTGGCGAACCGTGCAGTCAAGTTGTGCTGAGTCGTGCCGTGGTTTGCCATGGTAAAGGAAGGCATATTTATACCGGGACGGTGCTTAGGAATGCTAGCATTGACGTAAAGTCGGGCAGAGGAAGACGTCATGGATGAACCCCTAAGGAATAGTAGTTCATGCATAATATATGAGTTCTTGGAGAAATCAATAATCCTAGCTAGGGAACGTCCCGTTAGGCTAAAGGGTCTGGTTTCTAAGAACTCATTGTGACGTGGGATGGACGGATGTAGGTGACCATGCTTGTATTTGGTTAGCACGGCTAATGCCTAAACAAGGACTGGGATTCATGCCTAAATAAGGGCAATACGAATTGTGCCTATATAAGGACATGATTCAGGGAAACCTATATACGGGTATCTAAATCAAAACACAACAGAAGGACTGAAGAGCTGTGCAGCAGCGGGGAAGAAGGCAAGAGACTTGACCCCACCCCTTCTGGTCTGTTTCCTCCTCCAGCGACCCTGCTTCAAGAAATCGGTGTGGCCCACAGCCAGCTACAACAAGAACCCCAGAGGACCTGTGCTGTCTTGGGCAAAGACTCTTGTCTCCTGCGACACTGGATTTGTCCAGCCAAGAAACAAACTACAAGTCTCCGGATCCAGGTGGATCGAGAGGACTGCAATACTCTACACCCGACGCCCACGGCTTGAGGCCATGTGGCCCACCAACCCAGTGGCGTCTCCTCAGTGATCCTGACCAGAGATCCAGCATTGGATGACGTCTCCTGATTTTCCCAATCGATGCCTGTATCCGCAACCTGATTTGTTCCCCCAACCGCGACCAGATCTCGTGAGATAACCTGATTTCTAAAGCCCCCCATGCATTAGCAGCATCCCAATCTTGTTGTGCCCAACCAATGGCATCCTGGCATCCCCCCACTATATAACTTACTTCTCCAGTCATGTAATTCCTTCAGCCAACCTCCCGAACTGAGCCGGCAGCTGTTTTCCCCAACCGAGGATCTCCATTGATTTCGCCTTCTTTCCACTCTACACCCGGCTGCCCCTGCGCCACCGGTAGTGCAGTCTCTGTGCTCTTTAGTGGCCCCTCCAGTGCTGATCTTAACGCCAGGACCTGTCTCCCTGACCCACAGTGTACCTGTAACGGCTGCCTCTGCGTGATGCCCCCAGGCTCTATAGGATAACATTGGGCCCAGTGACCTCTGCACCCAGCCGCCCCAGTGCTGCTGGTGGTGCAGCACCTACTTTGGTCAGACCCTGTCCCAGTGTTGAACACAGCCTCCGGACATCAAACTTGAGAACCGCTTAATTACCTATAAGTTACTCACCTGTCTTTTTCCTATAGGATTGCATTGGTCTCTCACTGTATTGTATGATCCTGAAAACAAAGTATCTTTTTCAGTACCAAAAAGTATTTCATGCACCTGCAAAGTATTGATTAATGCTTTACAAATATATAGCCAGTATTTGAAAGTATTTCAACTAAAAAGTACTTACTTCTAACTGAGTTCAACTTGGTTCCTAGAAATAAAAGTAACAAAAGTAATATTTGTCTACAAACCATTGGCCTGGAGTCAGTCCTTGAGTATATGTTCCTGCCTTTTATGATTATGTGCAGCAAATGCATTCACACTACCCTCTGTTAAGCCTAACAGCTCAGCCCAGCTACCACTAAATTGAGAGTAAGGTATTATCTACTTTAACCTCTGCCATACCTTTGGGGACTCACTGGACTCTGTACACTATACCTCTTTTTTGTATCTTCCTACAATTACTATTCCACTCCACCTATCTGTATAGGCTCTCGCTCTTAGAGCCCTGCTGAATGTGTCCATTTATGTAGCTTAGGAATGCTTGCATTACTGCCTGTCTATTTGAACTGGTGTACCTGTAAGCACTCTGATGCAGAGTTCATGAGAATTGTATGTGTACGATAAACTCCTGCCAGTGTTAGATTAAATTGATCTCAGATACGCAGAAAAATACAAATGCTTGGTTTTTATTTATGCCTGACCATAAATTGAAACTGGGCAGATGGCAAGGGGAAGCATTTGTGCATTCCACCTGTCTGAGGGAAAGGAAGATGGTGGATTGATTATGCCGCTAGGAGGTCGCTTGCAGAGTTGCTCCCGTCTGACTTACCAGCTTTAGGTATGCAGGGGTTGCGGTAGCACTGTAACAGGAGGAAAGTTGGAGGCGAAACGCGATCGTGTAAAAGCAAGCTGAAACAAACATGAGGAATTGAAGAAAGAACCTTTTTTCCCAGAATTTACGGAGGAGAGATACTTGGCATTTTCATCGATTCCCGCTGCAGGTTACTAGCGACCGGCTCATAGGACTGCTTCGTTTTAGTAAGTTGGCAGAGCTGTTCACGTTTCATTTATTGACTTTAAAATAAACATGAGGAATTGAAGAAAGAACCTTCTTAGTTAAAACCCACTTCTGGAGAAGAGGAGTTTCCACACCTGGTGGAATAAAGCAGTTCAACGTGTTCTGCCTCACGGGTAGGTCGCCCCATTTTGAAAGTTTTGTCAACTGTTTACTAGGGGTGAGCGGAATTTGCGAAAGTGACTTTCGCAAATTATCACGAAAATGTTAAAAATCTCCGCAAACACGCGGAAATATCACGAAGATGCATCCGTTTTTTTCCCGCCCATTCGCGGTATTTTCTGCATGGTCGCGGCTCGCCAACTTACCCATACGGTTGCTCGCGGGTGCGGCCATCTTGTTTTCACTCTTCTCGCGGTGCATGATCGCGAGAAGAAAGACGTGATCGCGCGACCTATGACATTACTGCGGGCGCGAACTGTCGCGAGACAGCGCAAATGGCTACCAACAATCCAACATCTCGTGGAGAACGCGACCGGATTGGGAAAACTTGTCGGCGAACGCGGGGATTCAGGTAAGGCGATCGCGCGCGAGAATGTATTATTTTACAGCACGAGCAAGAAGCAAATTATTGCTAAGCTGCGGAATGCAGAAATTTTGACATTTTCGCGCTCTCCGCAGAACGCGAAAATGTCAAATTTTCGCAATTTCCGCGAGCGTAACGGAAATTTAGCCCAGGCCTACTGTTTACCCACCAGAGATTGACATGGTGAGCGCACTTATCGGGCCGTATTGTCATCGGGGGAAGAAAAGCGACAGGAGGATGCAAATTCACCCATTGCTTCGAGATCACTACCAGGTACTCAATGTAAAGTTAATATTGGAAAGGATTCACAGGGAGCAGAAATATCTGCATCTCCAGAGGACATGGGTATAGCAGTTACCGCCGATGGTTTAAGGAAAGATTTGATTATTCCTACCTCACAGTCTACTACTCAAGGCTCCGAGTATTCTAATACCAGCCAGGCTCTACAGGATCAACTAGTGTTGACGATCCCCTTGGAAGCTGGTATCTCTCTGTGCTCTGAGAAAGCTACAGAATTGATTGAGTGTGGGGATTCTTCATGCATTACAATTGGCATGGATAGTGAGGCAGCTGCTCTGCAACAACTGGAACATACTACTAGCCCCATACTTTCTAGGAAAATCGATATGCTAGAAAATAGCTCTGGGGCTAAGGAAGGCTCTCATAGTACGGACAATGTTAACAATGGATGGATAACTATCACCAGCAAGGAGGTCCTTATGGACTATAACGAAGAGGGGGCCTTAATGAATAAGCATAACAAAGGTGGCGCAAAGCCTAAAGTTCAGAAACAGCCTAAAAAGAAGGTTCCCAATAAACAATGTGACAGTACTGCTAAAATTGCAGCAACTAGTTGCCCTCTTTGGAAATGGGTTACGAAGAAGGGAGAAGTTAAGAAAATAATTTCGTGGCTTTTTGGCTCCTTCTCTGACCCTGCTTTTCAGCTTATTCAGACTTTCCCAGATTCTTTGGCTGTACCCTCTGTACAAGGCGACGACAGTACTAGTACAAGTGGCAGGGGTACTAGTGGTCAAATGCGATCCTTGCTGCTCCCTTCTTCAACATCTCAGTCGCTACTATGACTATACAAGGGGATCGAATTGATATACAGTCAGTACCTATCCAGATATCTTAGCAGACAAAGCTGTTAGAAATTCTGCAGGTGCTGCAAGCATAGAGGGTGGAGGCTCAGGATCATTACGCTCAAGCTAGGGCCGACAGTTCTGTAATCAAGCTTTCTCTCTCAGAGGTTAAAAGCCAAATAGCCTCTCTCACATCGGATATCACCGAGCTACAGCAGGGGGTAGCTGATATAGAAGACCAAGTGAGTAGAACAGCTACGCTCACAGAGGTGCATGATACTCAGCTTAGAACTATGCAACAGAAGATCGAAGACTTGGAGAACCGGCAGTGACGCAATAATCAGCGTGTGTTTGGGGTACCAGAAGGACTGGAAGGCGCGGACTGCCGGACATATATTGTAAGTCTTTTCCAGAAATCTTTCCCAGACTTAGCTGATTGGGACTGGGACAGTCAAGTTCAATGTGCACTCAGCCTACCACCCATTTCTAATAAACCTCCTGGTCGCTTTCCTAGGCCTATCCTAATTTATCTGGGAAATGTCTTATTACGGCAGGCGGTTTCCATTAACCCCTATGATGCTCATGACGAGCTGGACTCGTCATGGCACACAGTGGTCGTGTGCTCATGACGACTCCAGCTCGTCATGAAACATCGCATGGGAAATCCCTCTGGTGCGGGCACCAGAGGGATTCCCTTTAACCTAAAATAGCCTCGGGAGCTGGGGAAGCTTCCCCAGCTCCCGAGGTCCCCCCCCTGGTTTCCCTGAAATGACGATAAGTGCGCATGTCACGCTGACGTCATTTTAGTGAAACCAAAACTGAAATGAGCCAAGAGGCTCATTACAGTTTCAGTGTCTACGTGCTCAGGGGCTATCTCAGTCCCCTGAGCACATAGAAACTCAGGAGAGGTATCGTTGGAAAGGGGAGAATCTCCCCTTTCCAATGGTACCCCTGACTAGTGGATCCCTGCTGGGGCGATCCCCAAGCAGGGATCCACCCACTAGGCACCAGGGAGGGGGGAGCGGCCCCTTGGGCAAGGGCCTTTGCTCCTCCCATAAATTTTTGGGCACCATTAGTCTTTCTGCCCCCCATGGGGGGTATATGCGGGCAGTAGCCCCCAATCTCCCCCCCTAGGTGGGTAGAAAGCCCACTAGACACCAGGGATTTTATAGTAATGTATTCATTAGGGGTGGGGGCTGCCCAAAACGGGCATGCCAATGCCCCTGCCCCCCCAGGTACAAAATTAGTCTTTCTGCCCCCCCTGGGGGGCAGAATGGGCAGTAGCCCCCAATCTGCCCCCCGGGGGGCAGAAAGCCCACTAAACACCAGGGATTTTGTTTTTGCCTCATTTGTTGGGGGGGATGAGGGCTGCCCGAAACGGGCACGCCAATGCCCCCACCCCCACTGCCATTACAGCCTTTCTGCCCCCCTGGTGGGTAGATGGGGGCAGTAGCCCCCAATCTGTCCCTCCGGGGGAGTAGAAAGCCCACTAGACACCAGGGATTGTTTAATGGGGTATTAATTTGCGGTGGGGGCTGCCCCCACCCCTGGCCACAAAATTAGTCTTTCTGAGATGGGACAGTAACCCCCAATCTGCCCCCCCGGGAAGGCATAAAGCCCACTAAACGCCAGGGATTTTGTTTTTGCAAATTTTATTTTAGGGTGGGGGCTGCCCGAAATGGGCATGCCAATGCCCCCACAACCATTACTGCCTTTCTGCCCCGCGGGGAGTTAAAAAGGCCACTAGACGCCAGGGTTAGTTTGGGGCAAATTTGAATTAGGGTGGGGGCTGCCCAAAACAGACATGCCCATGCCCCCACCCCCTCCCCCGCAAAAATGACAGCCTTCCTGCCCCCCCCCCCGGGGGGCAGACGGGGGCTTTAGCACCAATATGCCCCCCCGGGGGGCAAAAAGCCCAGTAGACGCCAGGGACTTTTTGGGCAAATTTTAATTAGGGTGGGGGCATTGGCATGCCCATTTTGGGCAGCCCCCACCCTAATTAAAATTTGCCCAAAAAACTCCCTGGCACCTAGTGGACTTTTAGCCCCCCCGGGGGGCAGATAGGGGGATTAGTCCCCAATCTGCCCCGCCTGGGGGGCAAAAAGCCCTCTAGATGCCAGGGTTTTTTTGGGAAAAATTTGAATTGGAGTGGGGTAGCCCAAAACTGGCATGTCCATGCCCCCACCCCCTCTCCCGCAAAAATTACAGCCTTCCTGCCCCCCTGGGGGCAGATGGGGCAGAGCCCCCAGTCTTCCCCCCTGGGGTGGCAAAAAGCCCACTAGACACCAGGGAATTCTTTGGGCACATTTTTATTAGGGTGGGGGCATTGGCATGCCCGTTTTTGGCAACCCACACCCTAAGTGAAATTGGCTCAAAAAAATCCCTGGTGTCTAGTAGGCTTTCTGCCCCCCCTGGGGCACAGATGGGGACATTTGCCCCAATATGCACGCCCAGGGGGTGCAAAAAACCGAGTAGTCGCCAGGGATTTTTTGGGGGAAAATTTGAATTAGGGTGGGGGCTGCCCAAAACAGGCATGTCCATGCCCCCACCCCCTCCCCACAAAAATTGCAGCCTTCCTGCCCGCCTGGGGAGCAGATGGAGCAGTAGCCACAGATCTGCCCCCCTGGGGGGGCAAAATACCCACTAGACACCAGGGATTTTTTGTGGCAAATTTTTATTAGGGTGGGGGCATTGGTATGCCCGTTTTATCCAACCCCTACCCTAATTAAAATTTGCTTTAAAAAATCCTTGGTGTCTAGTAGGCTTTCTGCCCTGGGTTTTTGGCCCCGTGCTCGGCGGCCATCTAGGGAAACCCACACATTTCTGAAAACTAGACACCCGGGGGCTTCCAGGGAGGTATGGCTTGCATGGAGCCCCCAACGTTTCCTTACCCAGAATCCCCTGCAAACCTCAATTTTAGCTGAAAAAATATCACTTATTTCACATATTTTTGTGTAGGAAAGTTGTGGCATCACCGGGCTCACACAAATTTTCCACCACCCAGCGTTCCCCCAGGCCTCCCGGTAAAAATGGTGCCTCACTTGTGTGGGAGGCCCAAGTACCCGCGACAGGCAAGGGCCCAAAATGTAGTGAGGCGACAGCAAAATTGCCTATCTCAAAACCACCTGGTTTTGCAAGGGGAGTCACCTGGGTTTTTGGCCCCGTGCTCGGCAGCCATCTATGGAAACCTACCAAACCCACACATTTCTGAAAACTAGACACCCGGGGGCTTCCAGGTAGGTATGGCTTGCGTGGATCCCCCAATGTATCCTTACCCAGAATCCCCTGCAAATCTCAATTTTAGCTGAAAAAATCACTTTTTCACACATTTTTGTGTAGGGAAGTTGTGGCATCATCGGCTCACACAAATTTTCCCACAATATACCCGGAACATAATAAAAAACCATTGCAAATTGCTGCTCAGTTTTTGACTCTGGGTTCGTCGGGTTCTTGGTGAACCTACATGTCCTATATATCCCCACAACCAGGAAGGTCCAGCGGATGTAATGGTATATTGCTTTCAAAGAGCTGTCATAATTAGAAGAAGTTACAAGTGAAAACGTTGACACAAAAGGCTGTTTTATTCAACTAATTTTCAATTTTTCCTATATTTAATTGTTAGTTTCTATAAAGACGTCTAAACCTAGACGATTTCATCTGCAGCCTGTTTTTCCCATTTTTGCCCAAAAAAACAAAATGTTGCTGTATTTTGGCTACTTTCTGGGACCCCTCCAGGGGAATCCACAATCCCTGGGTACCTTTACCATCCCCATGATGTTGGAAGAAAAGGATACCTTATGTGGTCAAAAAGTTACAGGGGCCTAAGCGCGCACTACCCCAAATAGCCAAAAAAAGGCTTAGCACAGGGGGGGAAAAGGCCTAGCAGCGAAGGGGTTAAGACGAGGCCTACTTCTCCTATATGTATGGATTCACTCTCAATATTTGTCAGGTCTGACTTTTGTAAGGGTACAATGGACAGGCGATGGAAACTATGCCATTTTATCGATCCCTTGAAGGCGGCAGGAGCGCAGGTTTATCTCCAGGAGCCTGGTCATTAAAAAATTATAAAGGATAGTTAGTCCAAGCCAGTATTCACGGAAGAGGAAGCTCAGGAAGTTCTGAACTCTTGGCAACAGGGGAATGAGAAATAACTTGAAGTGATAGCTATAATGCTTAATGGATAGGTTCTTCATGTTTCTATGTGTCTTCTTTTGGTGCTCTCCTTCTTTTGCCTGTTATATTTGCTTTTTTTCTTACAGTTGACAGAAATTGCTTTTTAGTTTGGAGGCACTTTGCATGCGATCTTCCTTGAATGCAATCTTTATTGGACAGTAATGAGGGGGGTGATTGCTTTCTTTAGATACGGGGTGGGTGCGAAGGGGGTGTGGGGAAGGGTGGGTTGTTGCAGGGCAGAAGCAAAGGATCCATGAATATGATATTTTCTCCACTTGGGGGAGTGGTTTTTGGGTGTAGTTTAGGAAAATGTGTTAAAAGAGAGCTATTTTTGTTATATCATGGGAGTGATTAAATGTCTATGCTGGAACGTATCCGGATTAAATGCAGCTTGTAAGCACCAACTTGTACAAGAAAAGATAAAGATGTATCGCTCCCACTTAATTTTTTTAACCGAAACTCATATAGCGTACAAGGATCGAACATTGCTCAATCAACTTGGATACAATATTGTTGTTTGCTCATCTCGAACAGTCTCAATAAGGGGTGTGGCTATATTAGCTATTACATTTTTGATATATAAAATTGACCGTGTTTTAGCTGATACTAGGGGGAGATGGGCTATTGCTCAATTGGAGGTTCATGGAATTAAATATGTATTATCTGTGATCAATGGACCTAATATAGATGATGGCCGGTCTTTAACACACTCATGTTAACTTTGCTGGCATTTCAGGGGACTTTAATGGTCAATGGGGGACTTCAACTGTGTTATGAATCAAACATTGGATTCAACTTCTCGACGTTCTATTTCTAGAATGTCGAAAGTACAGGCCACAATCTTGGAACTTGCACAACAATCTGATGCTTGGAGGGTTCTGCATCCAGACGCCCCGGGGTTTACATATTACTCCTGCCCACATGGGCAATATTCAAGGATAGATAAGGCTTTGACCAGTGCTGCAGTTTTGAGTACAGCTAAGATGGAGGTTTGCCGTAAGATCACTTCAGATCACAACCCTATTTCTTAACTGTTCAGCTGCCACCTGCTACTAAGGCAGGACAGCCTTTTTCTTTCCCACGGTATTTTCTATCAGATGATGAGTATATTTTACATATGGGGAAACTTTTGGCAGAATTCTTACATTTTAATACTCATACTGCTTCTCCTCATATGGTTTGGGACTCCATGAAGGCATTCATAAGGGGCATTACACAGCAATTTATATTGGCTAAAAATAAAACCAAGGAGGCTTTCATCGAAATAGCTTTTATGACTTTAACTATTCTAGAACTCTCCCAGGCGCTGTCTGTTAAGAGACGAGATGAAGATCATTTACAGGTGTATATTAAATTAATAGAAACGAAAGAATCAGTATTAGGGATTATTAAGGAAAGAGTGGCAATTGCTTTTAATAAATTCCACTCGGAACAATACTAATATAGTGAACAGGTGGATAGAGTATTAGCTTATAAAATTGATGATAAAAAGGCTGAAAGTAGGATTATTGAAATTAAGGCACGGACAATGCTCTACATACGAAAGCCCATGCGATTTTGGAACAATTTGCCTCTTTCTATGAAGATCTTTATGCTCCTTCAGATCCAATAGTATTAGAGGAGGTCTCTAGGTATTTAGCTAGTGTTCGACTTCCCTTGTTAACAGCTGAGGATGCTGCCCAATTGGAGTCAGATATATCGGTCGAGGATATCTAGATGGCTTTGTCATCTCTTCCTTCGGGTAAAGCTGTAGGTGAAGATCAGATCCCTGTCAAATTTGATAAAGTTTTTAAAAACATTGTAACACCGCTCTTTCTTAAGGTTATTCTTGAAATAGGAAACTAGGTACTGTACCACCTTCCTGGGACATTACAAACATTGTCTTCTTTTTGAAGAAGAAAAAGCCACCAGCAGATTGCGGATCTGACCGCTCGATATCACTCATTAATGCTGATACAAAATTGTTTGGAAACATTTTAGCTAATCGTTTTTCTCCATTGGTGCTGAAATTGGTGTCTGGGCAACAACATGGTTTTAATTTGGGAAGAGATACGTCCACCCATATTAATACTGCCATTATGGCATTTGATCTGGCTGAGCAAACTAGTGTCAATCTAGGTATGATACTATTGGATGCAGAGAAAGCGTTCGACCGGGTGGCATGGTGCTATCTTTGGTCGACTCTTATTGCATTTGGAGTTCCCGATCGGTTTTTGAGATGGGTAAAGGCCCTTTATCGTTTACCTCAGGCTAAACTAAGCTATGCTGGTTTACAGTCCAGGTCTTTCCGGATAAATAGGGGTACACAACAGGGATGCCCTCTCTCTCTTTTGTTGTTTGCTTTATATCTTGAGCCTTTTTTCCAAGTTCTATTGATAAATCAAGGCATCTTACCGCTTTCTCCAGGACCTAACGAATTAAAAGTTAATGCTTATGCAGATGACATTGCAATCTTTTCTACGGATCCAGCCCAATCTTTAGAACTAATCATTCAAGAGGCTGATAGATTTGGTACCTTTTCGGGATACAATTTAAATACTAATAAAACTCATGCTTTACTGAACTTTAAACCCGACAGTCCTATAATGGGAACTTGTCTAGAAGCCACGTATCTTGGTGTTTGTAAGACCGCTCAGATTCAAAATATCATTAAACTAAACAATGAAGCATTGTTTGTTGATGTTGTTAAAAAATGTAAGAATTGGCATAGGTTATCTATTAGTGTAATCGGACGATGTAATATTGTAAAAATGAAAATTCTCCCTAAATTTCTTTACTTATTCCGGTCCATCCCTTTGAAAATTTCGAATTTATTTTTTAGAAACTAGATGGGGCAGTAGGCAGCTTCATATGGGGCTACAGGCGCGCTTGTCGGGCAATTAAATCATTAAAATACCCGTGTAATCAAGGCGGTCTCACAGTTCCTGATTTTAAACTTTGTTATTGGGCTTCCTTTATGAGTAGATTCCGCAGCATTTTCTCTAACCGGGACCAAGATTTTAACCATAAACTTCTGTTAAACCAAGGCAGCTGTAGCTTTCTTTACCGGATACACGATCCAAATTACTTCAAGAGAGTACGTTTTAAGACACGTATGGGCTTAGCTATCATTTGGCCGGAAATTGTTACTACGTATTCTCTACCGATTTATTTTACTAAGTTTCCACTGTGGGACAATCCACTTCTCCCAGACATATTCCAAGATAGGACCACCAAACAATGGGCAAGACTCGGAGTGGACAAACTAGAAGATCTCTCTGATGATCATGGCTTTTGCACTTTTCAAGATTTGCAGGATTCTTTTTTGATACCAAGTCAACATTATTATAAGTACTTTCAATTTAGGGATTATTTTGTGAGATCGCAAGGGCTTAAATCGGTGGAGTCCCAGCAACTATTGTTTTTTTTACATAACCATCCTCAGAAGAGACCAATATACACTGTGTATCGGCTATTTAGCCAGCATAGATCAGATACTTTTGTACATTTAGCTGGAAAATGGAGTGTAATTCTTGCAGAGGAAATAACCTTTACAACTCAGGATGATGCATTATCAACATTAAAAGATGCTGTCTGGTCTAATAATATGAGACTTCAGCAATTTAAAACTATGTGTATGTTGTACTATATGCTTGATAAGATAGCTAGATGGGGACAAACAATGAATCAATACTCCAGGAATAGGACGAATTGTCCTAAATGTGGGGAGCATGGCGCTAATATTGTCCATATGTTCGCCACGTGTCCTCTGCTAGTGGCCTTCTGGCGTGAGGTCATGCTTGTTTCAAAATTCGTTTTAGATTGGATATGACCCTTTCTAGCAAAGCGATATTGCTGGGTTAAAGGACTGATCTTGATCGAGCGAGGTGCGCATTAATGGCTATAGTTATAGTTACTGCTAGATTGGCTATAGCCCGTGCATGGATTACTCCAAGGCCATGTAATGTAACAGAATGGTGGTGTATTCTTATAGAGGTCTTTGAACGGGAAAACGTTTTTGCTAAGGTTAGAGGCTTAAAGGCACTGCGGAAATGTAATGCTATTTGGCATGGTATGAATCAGGATTGATTTTCTAAATTTGCGGTATTTTTACTGTCTAATACTTCCTAATTTTTTTACCTATTATGTTTCTTTTTTTTCTCTTCCCCTTGTAACTAGAATGTATACGGAAAGTATGCAAGATGTAACTTTTTTTCTCTTTTTCTGTGTTTGTCTCCTTTGCAAAAATAAAATAATAAAGAAATAAAAATAAAAAAAGGTGCATTCCCCTGTCCAAAAGAAGGCACGCTGCTTGTCCTAAGCCATTGCTGCTTCCCTCCTTTTGCTGCTAAGACTGTGCATCCTTCTGCCACAAACCCTGTTTTATCTGCTATCACAGTGCCTCATGCAGCCATGCCTGTGTCTTTGTAAAGGTTATTGTTTTAAAAAAATATATATTATTTATACAACTTAGTTGTGATTTTGCAAGGTAGTCAAACAACTTAACATTAGTGTATAATGAATAGTTATCAAAGACACTACATTTAGGTTTTGGATTAAAAATGCAAATGGGACAATAAAAACATATGCAAATATGGAGATACAAACAAATCCATTGAAGGACACACATACAGGCATTTGTGCACACAATATTCATACAATCTAATTTCCCTTTTTTTTCCTTTCCCTCCCATTTAGAGAGTATAGATATGAGCCCATATTTACTGTCCATCACACAACAGAGAATGCAGTGTGAAAATTTGTATTAAGATTAACACTAGATTTAGTAAGAGTTGCCTGCTGGTGACATCATTGTCAGTGATTGTGCTAAATATAGTTGTGCTGCATGATGATAAGCTTTGCACTATTGTGAAAAGGTGTGTCAGCAGAGTCTAGCCTAGGATTTGTAGTCGAGGTATCCCTCCAGTATGAATTCCTAGGTGTAGACAGCAACCTGTGGGGCAGCATTCTAAGACGTGCTTTAGATAAAAGAACCCACTACACATATGTATACCAGGTGATAACCACTTCACTATTGCTTGCATCTTTTCCTGGAAGATAGTATGTGGGGCAGAGCCAGATCATAAGTATTTTATGGATCCAAGGCATGGGTGGCATATTACTTCTATTTTCAGTTTAAAATATTTTATTGATTTTTTAAACTGAATAATAAAATGGAGTATAAATTTAATGTATAATACAGAATAGAAAGAAGAGATAACATTATCTATGATAGGGGAAAAGGTAAGTAGTATAAACACTAACAATATCAAAATGCATTGATCATAAATTCATCCAAAGGAGACTGCCTAGGCAGATTCTTTAAATCTGTGTTAGATAGTCAAAAAAGAGCTATATGTAATTCTCTCTTTATAAAATTGACCCACTGCCACCAATGAAAGGATCATCCTGTTGATGACTTCTATTCAAAAGTAATAGATCTAACCCCTAGAACTCTTAGAGTATCAAATATTTCACATCGCTTTCTGTTTAAAAAATAGATTTACCCGCAAAGCTCTTAGAGTATTGTAGGAAATTGGGTTACTGTTTGGGGGACCCTACTCAAGCAGCAACCACAATCCTTGTCAAGTTGAGACATGAGCAAAACTCCAAATTAACCTGGTCTCAACCCTCTGTTAGCTTGGCAAAGAACAGTCAGGCTTACAGTTGTGGCCCGTATTTGGGACGAATGGAGGGGCCGGCGAGGGGGATATAGGGGTCACGAAGGGAGGGAAGCAAAATAAAAATAAAACAAATAAAAAAAACCTTACCCTCAGCTGACCACATTCCACGTTGCGCTCCTCTGCTCCTCTGATTCAGGCACAGGCTTCCACAATGCCCTGCAGCGAATCATGAAGCTGTTCTCAAATGAGAGAAGCTTCAGAATTGGCCTAAGTGCCCTTGATTGGTGCTCCAGGACAGACTGGCAGTCTGTGCCTGCTCTCTCCAATCCCAGCAATGCACTTGGGGTTGGAGAGAGGTTCACTGCGCATGATGGTTGGACGGCCTGAGACGGCTGGCCAAACCATCATGTGCAGTGAAGGGAGTGCACTACCACTCCCCTCAGTGCCGTCACCCCCCAGACTCTGCCCTAAAGACTCAGCAGGAAAGGAAAAATGAAATGAGCGTTGTTTTTTTGCTTTCCTGACATTTTTGGAAGGGCGACGCTCCCCGCCAAATCGATGGCGCCGCTGCAGGCTTAAATAAGAGGCAATATGTAAAATATTTATCGAGCATGTCAAACAGTAATAAAGTGAAACACAGCATAAGAAAAATCCCATACTAATTTAGAAAAATAGAGTAAACTTAATAAATAAATCAGAATTGAAATTACAAAAGCCAATCAGTAAAACTGGACATATGAAATTTTAAAGTGTTAAGTAAAAATAGTGCCTAAAAGCACAAAGCGCCAACTGTGGATATCTGGTGGCACCGTACCATGACAATGTTGCAAGTTGAGGCCAGCTGCGATGGAGCGCAGGCTGGCTACAGGGACCAAGTAAGGCTCACTTAACAAGAGTACCTTAAGTCCTGGACGCGTAGGATTGTGAGGTCCGATGTCAAGGGTGCTTTGCGCCGCAGAGGCGATGCGTAGTTTCAAAGGAGCTGAGGAGCTGTGATGTGAGGTGCTGCAATGTCTTTGACGATCCTGTCGATGAGGGCTTGCAATGAAAAGTCCGGTGTTGAGAATGTGCTGCGTAGTCGGGTGATGTGTCAGTGTCGAAGAGCTGCGAGGCTGCAGTGAGAAAACCTGCATCATCATTAAGGCTGCTGTTGATGAGAGATTTTTGATTTAAATGCCTACGTTGGGGAAGCTTTGCACAGTGGCCATTCCGATGTGGGCTGCAAGGTCGATGCGGAGTCATTGCTCTGGGAGAACACTGGCAGAAGAAGCGATGCATAAGTTCTTCTTTGGTTTGCGCCATGAAGATGATGCATCAGTTGTGCTGGAGCCACAGATCTACTGGCATAGCACCATAAAACTCAGTTCCAAGGGTCCAGGACTGGGGTAGCATCACTTGGTAGGGTAAGATTCACAGATGGCAGAGTGCAGGTACTGGGTTGAAGGTGGTTTGACCCTTTTGTCCCTTTTGTCAGGAGTCCAGTCAACTATACTTGGAGTCACTCTGGGGTCCAGGGTTGAATAGATGTAGGTCCAGTCCTTGTCATCCAGGCAAGAGAGCAAAAGGCAGCAGGGTAGCAGAGCAGGCAGTAGTCCTTCTGAGAAGTAGTCCAGAAGTGTACTGAAGAGTTGGTCTCTGGGGTCAAATATTTATACTTGGTTCTTTCTTTGAAGTGGAAGAGGCTTCTAGAGGTTTTCATTTGAAGTCCACAGGCTTCCTGCCTTCGCTGTTCTGGCTCCAGAATATCTACAGCCCTTGTGGAGGAGTGTGGCTCAATGGTTAGAGCGGCAGACCCTGAAGCAGATTTCTGGCCAGGGACCAGGGTTCGATTCCTGCCTCGGCGGGGCTCGGGCTCAATTTCCTCGGACCTGTCTATTCTCGCCTCGGTGCCTATTCTAATCATGGGCCCCACGCTGCAACTCTGGGCAATAGCTTGCTTAGCCTCCACACCGGCCCCAACAACGCCAAGGATGCCTGGCTTCACCCTGGGGGTGCCCAGGAGTCGACACTTCAAAGGGAAAGCCAGGAGGGGTTCCACAGCAGTATGAGTATCAGCGCCAGGAAACCGCAAAAGGCTACACCGCAAGGTGGCCGTCTGGTGACAGTGCGCTCTATAAGTACCTTGACATTTACATTTACTTTATGTGGAGGCAGGACACAGCCTATTCAAGTGTAAGTAGGACTGTGCCCTGCTCTGCCTTCCCATTCAGCCAGTGCTGTCCCATCCAGGCACACCTAAGATCTCTATTGTGTTTGGCTGTCTAGGAGCAATTCACAAAGCCCGACTGTCAACTACACCCAGGTATGTGACCCAGAGACAGGCTGCAGGCACCAAATGTCTAAGGCAGGAAAATGCCAATTTACTAAAAATTGAATTTTCCTCTAAATTCACCATTAGAGAGGCTTTTTCATTGCAATTCCACAGACACCAATCGTGGACTGGTAACCTGCTCCCATTTTGAAACTATCCCTAATTCGGTGTAATAAGGTAACTCCAATGTTAGACTATTGTTATGAGCCCAGCGAACCCCAATATAAGCCCAGGTAGTTGCATGACCTTTAACCTACATTTGTCCTACCTTGCTCTACATAATGGTTCTGACACTGACCTTTTATCTAGTTAAGTGCAGAATAAATGTTGTGTGGTTTTCTCTGAAAAACTAGCCTAATGTATTATGCATGAGGATTCATAGTATCACAGCAGGATTACTATCTTCACTATCGTCATCCTTGGCCGACATGCCCACAGTACAATGATACATCTATGGAAAGCCCCCAAGGGTACCTTTTGGGTATATAAACATCACCTCTTTACTGGACAAACCAGAGGAGAAGCTTCCATGCTGGCACACCTACACGAGACCCTGAGGTCGCAGACACTGAAGCACACAGTGGTCTGACATCCCTCGCGGGGTATCCAACTCGAGACCAAGACGGGGTCCTTCCTTCTCTCCAATCAGGTAATAGGGTTGGCTCTTTCCTAGGGGGATTCTCTACACCTACATACATGCTAGGTACATTCAGGTACATCTAGTTAGGGTTGCATCATAGGAGTACGCATTTATTACTGTCATGTATCTCTATGTCTGCATACATTCACTGTTTTAGCATTATGGTAGAATTCTACCTTTTATTTACTATGTTGGTGCTTATAACCGTACACATCTATTTCTGTCTAATGGTTGTTGCAGCACACATATTTTATACTAGACTGACACTGGTTGAATAAATGCTTATTGAAAATGTCCCCATCTCTTATTCTGTATATCTCTATGCGAGCAAATGAGCACGAGTGACTGAGCGGAAAGTACTTTACTGTTTTCATGATCCCTGAGGGGTCAGGGTTGTCATGTTTGACAGTTGCCAAAAACTATTCACTTCTTCGTAAGAGGGGCTCATAGTGGCACTGTGAGCTAGCTGGTCCACAGACTAACATATCCTTTGGGGGTGTCTGTAATCAGTCTGGACACCAATCCCATAGTTTATGTTGTCTAAACGCGCACATCCTATATAGTTTTGTAAGAACTACATGACACTATGAGAGAGGTAGGTCTTGCAGTAGTGAAAAACCAAGTGTTTCACTACCAGGACATATAAAAATAAGAAGCATATGTCCTACTTTTTAGGTATACTGCAACCTGCCTTCTGGGCTGTCCAGACCCTGTCCTTGGACACAAAGATTTATTTTGCCAGGTCAAAATAGCACTTTAAAACTGCACACGCATACTGCAATGGCAGGCATGAGACAGATTTACTAGTAACATTTAAATTACAGGCCCTGGGTACCTGCAGTGTAACTTTGCTAGGGACCTACAAGTAAATTAAATGTCAATTGGGTGTAAGCCAGTTTCATCATGTTTACAGAAGAGAGCACAAACACTTTAGCACTGGGTAGCATTGGCAAAGGGCGCAGATTCCTAAAAGCCAACTAAAATAAATTTAGCAAAAATAGGAGGAGTGAAGGCAAAAAGTCTGAGGATGACTCTGCGGAGAGTGCCAACCCCAACAGTAGGATTTAATAGTGAAGAGTTGTCTTGCTCACTGCTATCAGTTCATGTTTAGGTCGAGGGACCGTCCGGTCTGCCGAAGGCAGAACCGGAAGTCCGGAGATTTAATGATTCTTAGAGTGGCTATTTAGCCCGCCTCTCTTTTTGCTTCTCCTCCATTGGCTGGCTTCCTAAACGGAGGCCAGCCATTGGAGGAGAGAGCCGTCCCTCCAAATAGGCTCCGTCTTTTTCAGAATCGGGGGCGTGTTCCCTGCTCTTCTTTCCACTTTTTAGCCACGCCCCCGAATCTGAAAACCACCGCTGCGTTTCTCCGAGGCATTTCTCCTTCGCCTCGGAGAAAGGCAGTGGTGTGCTTGTTACTATCTGTTTTCGACTCCTGCGCCCTCCGCACCAATGGCGCCCACTTAGCATTCCACTCGGGGGAGACTCCTTTACGATCGGTGCATTCAGAATGAGGGGATGCCGGTGCACATTAAGGAGTAATAGGAGCCAGCTTTAGTAAAGTACTTGTCCTAACTTTTTTTATTTTTTTATTTATATAGCGCAAACTCGCCCAAAGGTATTGGAGCGCTTTACATGCGCGCCGGTTACATTGCGCATTCAGGCACGAGGGGGGTTAAGGGATTTAGCCAGGATCACGAGATGTGGACGCGACCCCGAGTGTCGAACTCTGGTTTCCCGCACCAAGGTCGGCAATCTAGCCGCCGGACCGCATCCGCTCCCCCGCTGCTTAAGCCCTTACCCTGCCACTGCTCTCGGCACCAAGAACCTCCTCGTCGTCGCCTGGGGAGCTGGGGGTCGCTACTGCGCCTTTCTATCTCACTAACTCACTGTCTCTTTCACTACCTCTCTCTATCTCACTACATCACAACACCACTCTGCTTACATCTCACTACTTCACAACATCCCTCTCCCTCACTACATCACTGTTTCACTACCTCACTCTCTCTCACTACATAACTCTCTACCTCACTACTCCACTCTATCTCACTACCTCACTATCTCACAACTTCTCTCTCTCAAAACATCACTACCTCACTCTCTAGCTCACAACCTCACAACTTCACTCTCTCTCACTCACTACCTCAATCACTCTCTATCTCACTACCTCACTCTTTCTATCTCACTAACTCACTTTCACTCTCTCTTTCACTACCTCTCTCTCTATCTCACTACATCACAACATCACTCACTACCTCACTCTCTATCTCACTCTCTATCTACCTCACTCTCTATCTCACTACCTCACTCTCTATCTACCTCACTCTCTCTCACTACCTCACTCTCTATTTCAATACCTCACTCTCTCTATCTCACTACCTCACTCTCTCTCTGCTAATGCAATAGGTATCACATATGCACAAAAAAAAGCTAATGCCAATAGAAATGACAATGCCATTTATTTAGGGATACAATAATGGTAAAAAATAATGAGCAATACCAATAGCTCTACCTATAATATTGCCGAGACCATTGCATTGTAAATGCTTGTTTTAAACTTTCTATGCCCAATTTGTGTTGCTGCCAGAGCAATATGAAGTACAAATTCTCTAGCAAGCAAAAAAATAAATGTGATGCGACTCATGTCACTGCCACAATCAGATATGGAATCTTGGGTACCTGGGACCACAACAAGTTTCACAATTCCTGAGGAAGAGCATTACTAATGATTCTCTCAGTTGAGATGCATGGAATGATGATTAGGAAACGTGCACTAATGTTTATAGTATGTGAAAAATCTTGATTAGGGAAGTGCAAGTGTGACTGTCATGAGGTTAGGTTTATAAAGGATTTTAACTGAGGTGTGAAACAATCTGATAATGTCTATCCTGTATTTTGTAAAGCATAGAGATCAGTTTATATGATTTTTAAACAAATAAATAATAATATACTTGACTTTGATGGCAGTCCTACATTCTGCATGACAGATTTAATGGCCATCATTAAGTATTTATGCAGTATGGGGCAATAACCATTTTACAGACAGCAGAAGTCATTCCCTACACTCATGTGGCAGGATATAGGCCTGACACAAACCCATTTTCCTGGGATGCTTTTAGCTCCAAGTAAAAACGACAAATGAGCTAACACGTGTCTCCTTTTTCTTTTTCTTTCAAGCTTATGTTTATTAGCATTTTGGTATATATTGCGATACAATATGACAGGAGAGACATCAAAATTGACTTACAAAGTATAGCAGCAATAAAAGTCCAGGGTTGATTTGTTATACAAGGCAAATGTCCAGACCCTCCCTTGTAGAAACCTAGAATAACAAGTACTGTGTCTGGTATTGTGAAGGCACGGCATGTGTCTACATTAGGAAGTGTACGCTCAGCCCGTCTTTCTTTTGTGACAGGTTTTAACTCTAAACCTTCCAACTGGGAAGGTGCCCCCTAAAAAAGAAAACACAAAAAACAAGAACCCAAGAAAAATAGATAAATAAATTCCCCCCCCACGCCCCCTCCCTACCAACATAATAATGGTGGCGGCAACACAATATTAGATTGTTTCAAGGTCTAGTCATGTTAAAATTGAAAAAGGTGCATATCTCTCCGATGGAGGGAGGACAGACTGCCAGCGGTAATCCCCGTCTAAGAAAGGCAACCAACGGACCCTTTTGTATTCAAAACTTTTAAAGTCGTCTCGGAAGATGTCCGACATCCTTTCAAGACATAGCAATTTTCAGAGCCTTGAATGCCACAGCGAGATAGTAGGAGCGGCCTTCTTCTTCCAGGCTGCTTCTATCGCTACTTTCACAGCCCCTATGCATGTCCACATAATGGCCTTGTCTGCCTTAGTTTGGTGTTCGAGAGATGGGTCACGAAGGACTAGTAGAATCTCTGCCATAGTAATCTGGATGTGGTAACCCAGCATGCTTTTAATTTGTGTGAGAATTTCTTCCCAAAATGGTCGTATTGTGGGGCAGTCCCACCAAATGTGCTGGAAATCTCCCAAAAGCCCACAGCCCCACCAGCATTTATCAGATGTGTTCAGGAATATTCTTTTAGGTTTAACAGGATAAAGATACCAATCCATCATTGTTTTAAGATGGGCTTCCCGAAGTTCTAAAGAGTGGTTGAATTTTGTGATGTCTGACCTCAGCCCAGTCCACTCCCTATTGGATTTATCGCATTGTATTATCCCCTCCCACATATTCATGTATTGGGGTCTCGAAGAGTGTGTAGAGACAAGAAAGTAGTTGTATAAGAATGAAATCACCCCTTTCATAGAACCTACATTCTGTACAAAGGTTTCGAACTTCGTGAGCTCAAGTGTAGCTGCTTCGTGAATGTGGGGGGTAAGGACCCAGTGCTTCAGTTGGATATAATGAAAATGTTCAGCGGGTTCCAAGCGATAGTCCCTTCTGAAATTATCGAAGGTAAGAATATCAGAGTTATGAAATAAATGTGTCAGTGCAAGACAGCCACCCTCTTTCCAGGGATTGAAAGGCCCCTCCTGAAGGGCCGGAGGAAAGTCCAGATTGAAGTGGAGGGGTGAGGGGAATGTGGTCCAGTAGTAATTCCCAGATATGGAGTCCCATACTTTCATGGTAGTGCGCGTGGGAGTGCTAATATAAACATTCTCGGGCCTCTCCCAATTGGGTCTCCATATGAGGTCCCAGATTGTCCTCCCTGCAATGGCTCTGCCCATATGGAGCCAGTGTTTTCCCGACTCCCTTTTAGACCATTCGGTCACTACCCTCAGTTGAGCAGCTGTATAAAATAGGCAGAAATCTGATAGGCCCACTCCTCCCTCCTTCCTTGGTCGACTCAGAAAGAAAAGCGTGCCCGCCCTCTGTGCCATGTAAACCGTAAAATCATGGACCTACCTTTAGGGAGAAATTCCCTGTCGGGTTTGATGGGTAATGCCTGGAAAAGGTACAGGAGTTTAGGAAGTACTGTCATTTTGACTGCATGTGTACAGCCGAGCCAGGATATAAAAAGAGGCTTCCAGCGTGTAAGATCAGTTTGGAGCTGGCAGAGAGAAGACTAGAAATTAGCCTTATAGAGCCCTTCCACACGTGGTGTCAATTGGACTCCCAGATACCGGAGAGAGCGAGAAGTCCACTGGAGTAGAGTGTGCGTCCTTAATGCATCGACCTCTTCTTCCGGAACTGTGAGATTGAGTACATATGATTTATCTAGATTAACCTTAAATCCCGCTACAGTTTAGAACCGTGCAAGTTCAGTATGCAGTGTGGGGAGAGAGAGGTACGGGTCCGTAAAAGATAAAAGCACATCATCGGCAAAAAGCGATATTTTGTGGGTATCACCACCAAAAGGGATTCCCTTAATCTCCGGTGCCGCCCGAATGGACATCGCCAACGGCTCAATGCTGAGGGCGAATAGTAGGGGTGACAACGGGCACCCCTGATGGGTTCCCATGGTAAGGGAGAAGAGGACGGACAGCAGCCCGTTCACTTGTACTCTGGAGCGGGGTTGTACATAGTTGGCCCTAATCCTAGCAATAAATGTATCCGCAAAGCCAAAATGTGTGAGCGTGTTAAAGAGGAATGACCAATCCACCCTGTAAAAGGCCTTCTCAGCATCTAACCCGACAAGCACTGCTGGAATCTTCCATTTGGTAGCTTTTTCAAAGAGGTGTACTATACGTCGGGTGTTGTCATCGGTCTGATGGACTTTAATGAATCCGGATTGATCAGGGTGGATTAGTTCTGGCATAAGGTCATTCAGCCGGGCAGCTAAGATAGCCGAGTAGAGCTTCGCGTCTAAATTTAGAAAGGCGATGGGGCGGTATGAGGCGCACCATTGTGTGTTCTTCCCAGGTTTGGGAATAACTGTGACCAACGCCTCAGCCATCGAGTGAGTCACCTCTCCCTCCTCAGCCATTTTGTTAAAGAGACGTGTGAGGTGGGGTATGAGGTCTGGTGCAAATGTTTTATAGAATTAGGCCGTCAGTCCAACCAGCCCTGGTGCTTTATGGAGTTTAAGGGAGTTAATGACTGTGCCCACCTCTTCTGGGGTATAGGAGATGTAAGTTTATCTTTCCACTCCTGCGAGACCCGGGGGAACTGCAGTGCCTGGAGGTAGCCATGTTGCATATCTATGTCCCGTGGTTCCCCGGTGTATAGTACCTTGTAGAAGGATCCAAAAATATTGGCCTTCACAGTATCTTTGTGGACCAATCTGCCCTCCCTGTCCTGTATGTCTCCTATGTATTCCCGTTCACGCTTCTCTTTCAGCTGTCTTGCTAAGTGCTTGTCTATTTTGTTTCCCTGGGAGTATGAGAGCTGACGCAGTTTAAATAATGTGAGCTCTACCCTGTTGTTATAAATGGCCCTGAGCCTCCCCCGTAGTGCTGTGAGGGTGCATAGAGAACCTATAGTGGGGTTGTTTTTATGATTAGTTTCGGCCAGTTCCAATTATGCCTCTAGATCGACCCTCCCCTTAGTCCTCTGCCTATTCAGGGTGGAGTTAAGCGCTATGGATTTCCCCCGGAAAACCGCTTTGAAAGTGGCCCAGTTATTGAACACCGAATGTATCTTCGGGGGCATTTAGGGTAAAAAAGTCCATGATCACTTCCCTTAGTTCAGTACGGAGCACCCTATCTCTCGTGAGAGCAGTCGGGAAATACCATTTGGGTGTTGTAGACCCAATCCCACTCCACTTTAGACAGATCGAGACGGGACGGAGGTCTGATATGGAGAGAGGGAAAATCTTGGCCTCCCGGAGGGTTCCTAAATGATTCTGACTAATAAAAATATAATCGAGTATGTATGGTGTATGTGAGAATAAAAGGTGCAGTCCCTTGTCTGAGGATATAGGGTACGCCAGGCATCTCGAAACCCCAAGTCGTGGATTTGTTGCTTAACATCTGTGGAGAAGGAACTAGTTCCTAGTCTATGACGGTGGGTGCTATCAAGATCAGCTTGCCAAGTCAGGTTGAAGTCACCCAGTAAGATTGTTGGCCCTTCTGCAAAGTCCTGTATTTTACCCATGAGCGTATTTATAAAGGCTGCCTGCCCCACATTAGGCGCGTACACTATGATGAATGTGCATAGTTTACCCTTCAGGGTGTCCTTGACCATAATAAACCTTCCCTCCTTGTCCGTCTGAGTGTCAACGGGTTGGAACTTTGTGGAGCTATGAAAAAGGAGTGCAACCCCTCGGTGTTTAGTAAACGCGGTGGACCTATAAATCAGTGGATATTGTTTATGTCGGAATCAGGATTCTTCCGTCCTTGAAAGGCGTGTCTCCTGGAGAGCCACTATATCAAAGTGATGGTCAGTAAGGTATTTCCAAACATTTGACGTTTTTGGGGTGAATTGAGTCCCTTCACATTCCAGGAGCCTATAGAGAGTACCATCTGTCCAATGTTATCCTCCCTCTCCCTCTTGCATCTGTGTGGCAGACCCGTGTGTCAAGCTTTAGTAGCCGTAGTTAGTGGGCTCCCTAGTTGTGCCCGCCATAAGAGATGCATCCTGGCCAAAACACATCCTCGAGAAGTACACAAAAAATGCCGCCACCATTCCCAAAACCCTCCCCCTCCCAACAAACTAAACAAAATGAAACACAACTTGATTATTAGATGTAAATGTAGCAAGATAACTTGCAGTTACTCAATTTATAACCCCACACCTAGAGAGAACACCATCCAACCCTCCCAAAAACTCTGTGACAACCTCTCAGAGCACTTCCGCAGCAAAATTGCCACCATCTACACCACCTCCAACTACCATCCCACCACCCTCAACCCTGACACCCTTAACCAACCAACGAACACCAGCCAAACGATTACCACCTGGCCTCCGCTCACCACCCAAACCACCACAGCCATCATGTTGTCTATCCACGCCAGGGGACCCAACGACTCCTGTCCCCACTGGCTCTTCCATCTCGGAGCCAACTAAATCAGCATGGAACTCACCAGCATCCTCAACACTTCCATCTCCAAAGCAACCTTTCCAGAAGTGTAGTCAGACACCTCCTAAAGAAGCCTTCTGCCGACCCCAGAGACCTAAAACATTTCTGGCCAATCTCCCTCTTCCCCATCTCAGCCAAAGTACTTGAGAAAGCCATCAACCAATAACTCACCAAATACCTGGGAAAAAAACACCCACTCGTTGCCTCACAATCAGGATTCCCAGCCTACCACAATATTGAGTTTGCGCAGATTCCCGCTACAGATGACAACAGAATTCTTCTCGATCATGGAGAAACTGTGGCCCGGATCCTCCTCGAACTCTCTGCGTTATTCACACTGTAACTACCACACCCTCATCGACAGACTACACAACGCCGGCAAAAAGCACCACGCCCACAAGTGGAGTGCATCCTTCCTTTCAGGAGGCACATTGAGCATCCGACTGCCTCCCTTCATCTCTGTACCCCAAAACATATTTTGCAGGGTACCCTATGGATCATCCCTCAGCCCCACCCTGTTCAACATCTACATGACCCCCCTCGCAGATGTCATCAGATCTCATGAACTCAACATAATCTCCTAAAGAGATGACAACCAACTAATCCTCTCCCTCACCGAGGACCCCTCCAATGCCAAAGCCAACTTCTGCAACACCATGACCAATGTGGCAAAATGTATGAGAGACAGTTGCCTCAAACTCATTTCTGAGAAAGCAGAAGTTCTGATCTTCAGGAACAACACCTCTGGATGGGACCAGAGCTGGTGGCCAGCAGAACTCCCACACAAGCAGACCATGCACTCAACCTCTCCATCATCCTGCCTCCATGCGAAACCCTTGTGCCACCACGGATGCGCCGTATTTACGTATTTATGGGGAGGCCTATTCCCAATACACTGCATCACTCCTTACACCTGCTCCAAGCACGCATAGGATTTTGACGCTGTGGCGTACTAGAAGTGGCATAGTGAAATCTTGTCACTTCTATGAGGCTTTCCTGCGTGGGAACACCCACCTTGCATACATTATACCTGATGCAGGTATAATGTGGTGCAGGGCTTTACAAGGTGATGAATCTCCCTAGATGCGTCACGTTGTAAATGGGCCGCAACGTGGCACATTGTTTACGCCGCTGCTGCATCACAAAACGTGATGCAACTGCGGCACAGAAGTGTTGAAAGGGAAAGATAGAGGAGAGCTTCCAGACACAGGCTTTCTTTGCTGAATGCTACTGAGAGGCACCCTTCTCATAGAGGCCGGAGAGAACAGCAGATGCTGCTATTTTACTGAATGATGGTTTAGCCATGGCGCAAGGGTGTGTGCATTCTCGGAAGCATATCTTTTGTACTTGAATAGAAACCGTCCAGTATAAACATTATTCTTTAGGAGTGGGCATGGCCAGCAGTGAAAGAAAATGGGTGCACACTAGTGAAGCTCCCGAGACCTGAGCCCTGAGCCTGACATTCCACACTATCCGGTCAATAATCTGATTCTATGGTGTCAGGACCACTGCGGAAGTGCCCGACTACCTGTGATTGCCAATCGCAGCGAAAAGTGTGTAACATTTCGAAGCGACACATGCTAAAATTGAGGTGAGGATTACTCACATCAGTGAGCCCGGGAGAACAGTTGTGACACCTCCCAGGGGAATGTGCAACTGGAGGCCCCACGGAAGGTTCCACAACTGCGAGTTCGACTGGGAGCAGAGGACATTGGGGTGAGTGAAACAGAATGGCGGCATCCAACCAGAGACCATGAAGGAAACGGAGATACATCCTGGGAAACAAGGCTGTGGCGGACAGAACAGAGACGCTTTCCCACTGCGGCACACTGCGGTGGTTGAAACGGAATAAGGCCACCCAACCAGAGGCTTGTACCAAAGTATGGAAGGCACCTCGGGAGGTGAGACTGCAGTAAAGAACACCGAAAATCCCTCCCATTGCAGTCCAATGCGGTGAGGCATCGACATGGTGGGAGCCAAAAAGTAGCAATGCGGCAGTGCCGCGAAGCATCCCGAGACAGTCATTCGGCATGGCGTGGCCCAGCACTCAAGCTGCTACTAAAGACTGGGGCCCAGAAGTCTCTGCAGAGAAAACCTATACTGTGACCATGCAGATCACCTGCTGGCGAGATGAAACAGGTGAGGCCAGGGATAGTACTACCTGATATGCAGATATATTATTGGGCGCCACAACTAGCGGTGGTCAACCAGTGGGAACCCTGATCGTTTGAAGACCCGGCTTACCAGTTGGATAGACTACTCATGAGTCCCAGAGACTATAGACAAGCCCTATACACTATTCCTCAACATCAATATCTAACAGGCCCAACGCAACAAACAGTAGCTCTCTGGCACCGGGTGACCAAAAGGCTGGGGCGGCATAATAAAGTGACCCAATCCATGACCCTCTAGGAGTTAGAAAGGCTCGGTATGCTAAACAGATGCTCAGGAATCAACAAATGGGATATAATAGGTATCTCTAAAGTTGGAGACCTATAGTCCAAGGGAACAGTAATACCATTTGCGGATTTAAAATGAGACTATGGCATGGCAGTCACAGAAACATATCGATATTTACAAATAAAACATGCCTTATCGGCGGCCATCCCATAAGGAAGCGACCTCCCAGAGACGTCCCCTGACCGACTATATGGACCACAGGGCAATATCCATGACATATCAAATATTGCTTAATAACTTGCCTGACCCCCCTTTGAAGCTCTGCATGTGCTGCCAGAGAGATATTGGGGAACTGGAAGACGACTACTGGCAAGACACAGTGTCCTCCCCCAAAGAAATGGCCATTTTCTCAAAATTAAAATTAATCCTACTTAAAATTCTTCACAGGTCCTATCTTTCCTGTAATACCTTGACAAAAATTAGATGTAAAAATGACTCTACATGTAAAAGGATTTGTGCACAAGAGGGTACATTTTACCACATACTGTGGAAATGTCCAGTCATTCAGTGATAATGGGAATCTGTGCTGGCTCAATAACGAATGATATACGGCAAAGACCTTCAACCTATGCCTAAACTGTGTCTTCTTAATGTATGGGAACAGACAGACCTGAATAGCGGAGAGCAAACGTGGGTGGCCCTGGGGATTACAAAAGCAAAACTAAACATTGCACGAAAATGGGGGGACAAGTGAACCACCAACACTTGTGGAATGGGAGCAATATATAGACTGATTTATGGTAGCTGAAAAGACCATTTGCGAAGGCAAAGTTTGCCCCAAAAAATGGGACAAAATATGGCGAAACTGGAATGCACACAGGGGTCATAAATGTGTCCCCACTGTTCAGAGCGGCAGAACGACTTTGGTAAGAATTATTGGTAAGGCTCTGGAGATATTAAGAGGCTGGAGGTAAGGAAAGGCGACATACCTAAAGTGAACAGATACTCCCTCCGGACGAGAGTGATTTGTTCTTCAAATATTGACAAGCCTGGCTATCCCTCCCGTACCCCCCCAGTAATATCTGAAGTGAAACGGAGGGGTACAACGGAGAGAGGAGTTACAGAGGGGAGAGCGGAGATTAAGGGTAAAAGGACAGATAACAGTAGGAGAGGTGGGAAAGGCAAAAAGGGCTCTCCCTCAAGGGTTAAAATTACCCCCTCTCTTAAAACATTTTATAAGGTCATGTCTTCCTCGAGAACGAGTACCACCATTTCCGTATCCTCTGCTCCGGCTATTTTAGTCAGTGCTTGCCCAAAGGCGACTGAACTTGACTCCACACCACCCACTCAGCCATCTGTAGGGAAGGAGGGGGCTACACCCACCCACGAGATAACACCTTCATTGTCAGTTGAGGTGTGCCCCGCTCTATCTCTCTCTAACAGATATTCTCCCTTAACTCTACATGAACCTCAGATAGTTGGTGAAGAGGTGTTCAAACTGAGGGCTACCAATAACGCTTCCTCTGTCTCAGCTGGTGTGAAAACTGTACCAGATACCTGAGATAGTTTAGGTATAGCTATGGCCATTGGCTCAGTAATAGCAACTTCTGACACGGCTACATATTCGGCAACCTCGGGTACAGAGCCGCATTCAGTTGGCTGACATCTTGCTTGGAATAAAAGAGGAACTGTCCAATAGGTTTAGGGTATCTGAGCTGAACCAAGCAGAGCTGTCAAAAAGATTTATCATTTCCGAGACAAACCAGGCAGCCATTCAAGCTTCTTGTGAGGCCCTTTCTAATAGACTGGATGAGGTCACTTTAAGAACTGATGCAATAGAGACAGAAATTCCAAAAATAAAGGACACTATTAATTCTACTGTTGGGGAGCTTGCCAGGATATCAGCCCAGAATAAGGACCTCAGGGAAGATATAGACCGCCTGAAAAATTACTCTCGCCGGAACAACTTAAGACTCCTGAACATTCCAGAAGCCCTGGAGGGCGCCGATTTAAAGGGATTTGTCATCTCTCTTTTAAAAGAAACAGTCCTGATAGGTGCTCCAGAGATTGACCTTGTTCAAGATATCCAGAGAATCCATCGAGATCCTTTTAGGAGGAACCTGGCTAAATCAAAGCCGAGGAAAATACTGGTTAACTTTCTAACTTACTCAGTAAAAGAATTCATTCTGTCCTCTGCTCTTAAAGAAGGTTCCATTAACTTCAGGGGGTCTACTCCTTTCTCCTTCCAAATAAGATCCGATATCTCCCAAGCGACTGCTTCAAGGCAGTGGGAGTTGGGGAAAAGAATGGAGGAGATGAAGACTATTGGAGTAAAGGTCCAGCTGAAGTTTCCCGCTCTTCTTCGAGTAATGTGGAACAACCAAATGCACCAAAAAAAAACAGGAGAGGAAGCGGATGCTCTAATAGAGAGGATCAAAAGTAGCATAGGGAGGTAGGTGAGGAGCTATATGTAAAGTAATTCTAGCAGGAGTAGAGTATGGAAGTTAATAACAATCACTAATGAGAATTTAATTTAGAATCCATTAGTAGACTTAAGCTTCTGACTTTTCAGTCCAGGGGGGGGGGGGGGGGGGGGGGGTAGGGGCCGAATAGGCTTGCCTATTGGAAGGGAGGGTTCCTCATGGTAGAGGGGGGCACAGGGGAGGTAGGGGAGAGGGTGGGTGGGAGGACACGGGTGGGGTTAGCAGTGGGTAAAAAAAGAAAAAAAAAATGAACCTCATCTCACATTAAGTACATGTATTGGGAGCCTATGGCTTAAGGGGTGGATACACCGAAAATGGCTTTAAACTGTAGCACGGGGGGTAGAAAGATCACCTTCACCTCCTGGAATGTCAATGGGTTAAGGTGCCCCCGCAGACAAAGGCTGATTTTAAAGCACCTTGAACTTTCCTCGGCTCAGGTCTGCATTCTACAGGAGACTCACCTGAGTCAAACCGAGAGCTCCCTCCTTTTCTCTAGGGTCCCCTGGATAGACTGCTTTTGTACATCTCAGCAGTCATCCCACAACAGAGGGGTGGCGATTTTGGTAAAACAAGGCTTACGTTGCTCTATAGAAAACCCACAGTCAGATGCATTTGGGAGGTGGTTAGTGGCGAATTTGATGGTTGATAACACTAACTTAACATGTGTGTCATTCTATGGCCCAAACATAGATGATCCTACTTATATCTGTAAACTCCAGTCGATCCTAACATTAGTAACTCCTCCGTTTGTTATTGGGGTTGACTTTAATCTCCTCCTTGACCCGGTTAGAGATAGATCTAACTTGAGTTATTATACTGGCGCTCCAAAATCCCGCCTAGCTCTTATTAATATGTTACAGGATTTAGACTTGGCAGACGTTTGGAGGGCAAAGAAAGGAGATTTACAGGGATTTACGTTTTATAGTAAGAAGTATGGACATTCCTCCCGGATCGATTATGTTTTGTCAGATACACTATCCCTGAATGATATCGAGGAGATAATAGTTAAGCCTAGCCACCTCTCAGACCATGCGCAAATTCAGTTTGCTTATAGAGCTAAGGGGACGTTATTACAGTCAAGATGGACGCTAAACAGAGCTATGTTGTCTGACCCCGAGATTATTAAGGCTGTTAAGCTTTCCTCTATTGATTTTTTTGAGTTCAATAGGGGATCTACGTCAATGGATTTTATATGGGACGCCTACAAGGCCAACTTGAGAGGTAGTCTCCACAGCCTCATCTGTTTTAAAAACAGATCTGAAGCTAGTGTCCTAAAATCTGTTGAGGAGAAAATAAGTCAGTTAGAGAGGGAAAGGAACAGATTACCCCTCGGGGATTTAGATCATTTACCGCAAGTCCTAAAAGACTTAGAAGATGTAAGGTGGGAGTATAGAGGTAAGTTAGAAGCAAAGTGCAGGGCACAGTGGCATGCAAGGAATATGCAGAACTTTGAGTACGGGGAGAAAGCAGGAGCCCTTCTTGCTTGGAAGTCCAGAATAGACCGGGCAAAAAACAACATCAGTAGATTGATAATCAACACCACGGGGGAGACATCAAGTAGATTTGAAGATCTGCAATCTTGTCTACTTTCCCTCTTTTCAGATCTCAGATCTATATAAAGAGGATCTGGAGCCCTCCCCTAGCTTAGTCCAAGCTTGGCTAAGTACAAAGTCTCTCCCCTCTATAACAGAGGACAGCAGAAATAAATTAGAAGCCCCTATTACCTTGGAAGAGATAAGTGGGCAAATTAACAAATGTAAGAACAAAAAGGCTGCTGGTATGGACTCTCTCCCAAATGAAGTCTATAAACTTTTGGCTGAAGAACTGACCCCCGCCTTAGCTTCTTTGTTTAACTCGGTTTATAGTCCTTTTGGTAAGGTTCCCGAGTCCTGGAAAGAGGCAACTATAGTGTTGATCCCTAAACCCGGTAAAGACCCATTAAGAGCTGATTCGTACCGTCCAATCTCCCTGCTCAATGCCGATTACAAGATCTTTATGGGCATATTGGCAGGGAGATTGGCGAAGTTGGTCCCCATGTTGGTCCATTCGGACCAAAAGGGTTTTGTAGAAGGTAGGCAGATACAAGAGCAAACTCAATTAATGATAGGTAACATCGACCTGGCTACTACAAGATCTGTTCCATTGGCTATAATAGCCTTGGACGCGGCCAAAGCGTTTGATAGAGTTTGCTGGGTCTATCTATGGGAGGTCTTGGCAGCATTAGGGTTTGGCCCAATCTTTATCCAAACCCTGAGGAATTGTTACCAAGGCGCATCTGCCCGTATCCTTCTGAATGGGATACTCACCTCAAGCTTTAACATCCAGAGAGGGACTCGGCAAGGTTGCCCGATTTCCCCACTTTTGTTCAATATCTATATCGAACCGCTAGCACAAGCCATCAGACTAGACAATGACATCTATCCCTTTAAATCCCAACTCTACAGCTGCAAATTAGCCCTTTACGCTGACGACTTGACAGTATATACAAACAATCCTGGAGTGGCTATTTCCCGTTTAGAGTCAATCACGGAGGAATTTGGGGCACTGTCACGTTACCTGATTAATAAATCTAAGACGGAGGTGATGGGCTGGAATGTTGATCATTGGGGAGGAGTCGACTCCTCAGAAGATACTTGGGCATCTATATAGTTAAAGATTTGGAAAAAATCCCCTTTGTAAATTTGACCAGAGCAATTAAAGAAATAGATCGCCTTTTCTCTAGATGGAGGAACCTCCCTTTGACTATATACGGGAAAGTCAATCTGGTGAAGATGGTCATTCTCCTTAAGCTCTCCTATGTTTTTTCTGCTATCCCTCTCCCATTTCCACACAATTTAATAAATAAAGTTCGGAGCAAGATCGGGAGTTTCATCTGGGGTGATAAGGGCACCAGATTGGCTTGGAAAAAGTTGAGGCGTAGACTTGCTAAGGGGGGTTTGGCACTCCCGGATATAAGCTGGTATGCAATTGCTTTCCAGTTTAAAGCTATCCGTATGCTACTTATGAGACCTGAAGAGTCAGCGTGGGGAAGGCTGTTGGGTGAAATGGCAAGAGTGGAAGGAGGGGAAGGAAGAGAAGAAGCCTTTTTGTATAAGTTCGGCGCCCCAAAGTACTTCAAAAAAGTTTGCCTAAAGGTCCTAAGGGCAGCCCTAGGTCTTTGGTATAAAGTAAGAACTACATGGGGGATAGGGTATTATTCACACTATGCCCCCATCTGGGATTCCCCCGGGACACCTCATTGTTTAAAGGATGGTTTGGCTTTATCCATTAAGAGAGCTGGAATCACAATTTGGTCGGAACTGGCAGATTCAGAGGGGATTAACCCCTGGGAGGTTTTAAGGTCCAGGATAGGCACCGGTCTCTTTAGATTCAAGTTTCTACAGTTGGCTTTGTGGTTTGAGGCAGAGAAAGAGGAAGTAAGAGGAAACTGGGAGATAGAAAGGCTATGTCACTCTGGTCATATTATAAAAAAAGAGATATCGGTGTGGTATAATCTAGCCCTAGAAACTGTAGACCCGAAGACTTCCCCTTCGATTAAAATATGGGAGCAGTCCCCTCTCGAGCCAACAATAGAAGCACTGTTTGAGCCATCATTGAAGCTGCTGTATAAATATATTAAACCAGCGGCTTTAAAAAAGAACCACTTTTTTGTCATTAATAGACTTTACTACACCCCAGCTAGAATAGCGAAATTTGCCCCAGCGCCAACCCCAAAATGTCAAAGGTGCAAGCTTCCCTTAGCCAATGATCTCAACATATTTTTCGAGTGCCCAGAAATAAAGACCTTCTGGAGGGAAATCGGAGAAACTCTTAAAGATGTTTTTAAGTACAACATCGAGATAAATTTGTCACTGATTTTTTTGGGTGATGATGGCTCATTCTGCATAAAGGCATCACAACAGCAAAGAGGATTACTGTTATATTTGGTATTATTGGCACGAAGAGAAATATGTAAGAGATGGAAGGATCCCCAACCACCCAATAGAGAAGACTGGCTTAAGGCCGCCTTTGCTATGGCTCGACTGGAGTACGATGGAGTAGAGGAAAAATCTACCAATCTATGGCATCCTCTTATGAGCTGGGGTCACAATCTATGACTAAATACAATGGTCCAATGATTACACCAGATACCCATACTAAATAAGGGCCTGGTCGACCAATGGAAACATATGTGGTAAGCCGGGTGCCTCCTTCCCCACAGAATGCATTAGCGGCTTTATAAGACCCACAGATGTTTACTGGTGAGATGAGGACAAAAAAAAAAGAATTATTGGTAAGGAAAATAAAGCGAGCCCATAATGATGTACTTGTTCGTCTAGCTTATGATTGTTAATGCAAAATGTATCTTATAATGTCTTGTCACTTGCTGTTGCAACTTGTCAAAATGTATAATTGAATACACTTTAATAAAAAGAGTTAAAAAATATATATAATGCTTTGGGGCTTTTCCCCTTGTGTGTTGTGTGTGCGTGTGTGTGTATGTATGTGTGTGTGTCTGGCTGTGTGTTGTCCACGTGTTGTGAGTGTGTGACACATGTATGGTAGTAGGACTCTTCTTATAGTGGGCTTCTGAGTACTGGGACCATTCGGGTTCATTTTGGATGACCCCTGGCTTACCATGGCACAATATGGATGGTGGGTACAGCTTCCTCATACATTAGACTGCAGACTGCATTTCTTTGACTGGAGTACGGAGACTGAGAACCTGAAGTAAAGGAGGATGGAGACAGAGCTCCCCTTAGAAACTGGTGACAGCCGGGCGTAGAGATCTCATGCTTCATTGTGCCATTGTATTGGATACTCCTGCATGGAGCGAGCATCATTGCCACCTGCTGGGAAAACCACATCCTTGCACAAGTGCTGTGTCTGAGGAACACATTTAAAGGAGAACCCAACCAAACCGATTATGAAAACCTCATCAGTGGATCCACAATCCCTGTCTAGAAGATGTGTACAAAAGTGCGATCCAATCCACCCTATTTTGATCCTGTTCCAAGTTTTTTATGGCCAATGAAAAACGTAGAAAGGAGTGCTCTGCAGAGTACTCAAAGAACTTTCTGTATGAGGGCAAGTCTCGGGGAGATGAGGGGACATCACCAGAAAGGTGCATTTACTCCTAGAGGATTTGAGGGTCTGCCTAGAACGTAGAACTCGGCCTGTTTGCTAATTAATGGATGGAGAATGCCTGGCACTGGAGGAGAAAAAACTTTCTAGGAGGAGAAACCTAGCATGTTTTGAGCATGGAAAAGGCCAAAGAGAGAGAGCGACTACTAGGGAGCAAATGCAGGAGTGCCCCTTGAGTGGAAGGTACTCCCTTTCTCCCAAAATAGTTTTGGTCAAGAACCGCATCAAGCCTTTGACAAAAATCAAATATCAAGTGTGTCCTACAATCTGCCCAGACTAAAATACTAGTGCTCCCACTTCTGACGTTGGAGTCAGTGTGCTCTGTCTTTGCTGAGAAGCGCACACTGATTGGCCAACTACCAGAAGTCATCCACAATAGTTGTCATCCGCCAGAGGCCACAATTCCATCTGCATATGGCCAAGTAAGGCGACAGCTGACATAGTCAAGCTCATCCCATTCCAACCTGGCTTAGATAGACTGCAACTGCTGAAGACCAGAGCTCAATCAATCAGTCAATCAATCAGGGTTTTGTAGAGCACACTACTCACCCGTGAGGGTCTCAAGGCGCTGAAGGAGGATGGTGTGAGCAGCTCCATTGGGATCATTCGAAGAGCCAGGTCTTTAGGTTCTTTCTGAATTGGTGTATTGTTGGGCTTCATAGAAGGTGAAGGGGAAGTTTATTCCAGGTCTTGGTTGTGAGTTAGGAGAAGGATCTTCCACCTGCTTTGGTCCTGTAGAAACAAGATACAGTGGCTATGGTGAGGTCGGCTGAGCAGAGGTTTCTCTTGGGGTCATGGAAGGAGATTCGGTCATTGACGTATTGGGGTCCGGTGTTGTTGAGGGGTTTGTAAGCGTGTTTGAGCAGGTTGAAGGTTTTTCTGCTTTCGACGGGGAGCCATTGGAGATTGCGGAGGTGGTGGGTGATGTGGTCATGTTGTGGGATGTCGAGGAAAAGTCTGGCTGCAGAGTTCTGGACGGGTTGGAGTTTGCGGAGGAGCTTTTTGTTGATTCCATCAAAGAGAGCATTTCCATAGTCCAGTCTGCTGGTGATGAGTGTGTGGGTTAGTGACAAAACTGCACCACTGCGGCGTCAGAGGTCAAACTTGGGACCTGGTTCTATTGTTATCCCACGGAGAAAGGGCAATCAAAGTGATACTACGTGCAGTTGAGTAGCACGGTTTTGGAACCCAGTCTCTGAGGGTTAAGTTAAGCATGGGGGAAACAAGGCTGCACCAAACTTACACCCTCAGCGGCACAGGGGCAGATGGGTGGAGAGGGCCACCACAACGTCGGGCGCCCAATGCAATCAAATAGAGAATCTCAAAGTTGGAATAAGGCTGCAGGCTCAGGCCAGGAGACCCATCTACAGAAGCCTACAGCTGCACAGGTACGTTTGATTTACTGGAGCTTCGGGACACCATCATATGATCTCCCTAAAGCCCAGGGGCTCCGGGCGCATGGGTGTCATTTGGTGTCGGAAATCAGCTTACCAGTGCAGGTTGCGGTTGGGGGGTTGTCATGCAGAGGCTGCAGGTGTCGTAGTGGTGCTCGGATGGGGTAAACCCATTGTGGACTCTTGCTCTAAATTGCTAGAGAACCATTGCTAGATCGGTGGGCCACTGGAACTTGGGCCGTGAGCATCGGGTGCAGAGGTAGTCGGTTTCGGGGTACTGCAGGCAGACCACTTAGCATTTAAAGTTTTTCTTCTGGACAGGTCCGCTGTGCAAAAGAGATTAGAAGTCTTTTTAGAAGGCAGGCAGCCCTCCAAGAGTTCTGGGTATTGCTGGGCTGCGGGATGAGTCGCTCTTCTTTAGCAGGGTCTCTGAGGACTGCAGACAGACCAGTAGGCCTGGGGCCAAGTCAGTTGTTGCCTTCAGTCTTCTCTGCTTCATGGCCCTCATTTGTCCTCTTCTACATAGGTCATCAGTAATCTCAGGATTAAGGATTAAATACAAATTTTAGGAGTATTACCGGGATCAGAAGGTACTAGCCAATGGGCTACTTACCTCTAGGGTGTCTACACCCTTTGCATGTCCACTCCCTTTGGGGAAGGGGCATATCCCTTAACCCTTTTGGCTAGAGTCCTCCAAAACATCATGTTTGGATGATGGAAAGGATGGCGTGTATAAAGCTGTTACAAATGCTGAATGGCTAGCAGCAATGTATAAGGACGAGATTTTGAAAGAAGCCAGGAAGACGATTCACAAGAGTATATGGACAGAGGATTCAGGGTCTGAGTCTGTTAAACCAAATTGCAAGGTGGTGGAGGAGTTGACAATATGTGGTGAAGAACTGATCATGATAGGAGAAAGATGGAGGATTCTCAAAGGAGGAGGTCACTTTAGCTCAGGACACCGTAGGGGTGGTCTTGGCTGAGCTGAGACATACCTCTCCTGCTTACTAATTTTCTCACCAACATTGCCACCAAAAGGTGCCTTGGTTAGGGGCGTGGGCATCTCCACTGGCTGGAGAGGCCTTGGTTAGCATAACAAGGGGCAGGAGGCCTTTGAGGCTCATTGCCTTTCTATGCTTATCCTGCTTGGGAGTATGTGTGAAGCACCTCCACCCAGGACAGGCTTGATTCTGACCCACAAGAGCAAATGGCTCCCACCTTAGGGGGTGAGAAAGATGTCTAGAGGTAGCAGGCTGGCAAGGACCAGTCAGGCACACACTAGCGAGTTGGTCAGATTTCAGGGGGTACCTGTGAAGTGCCATCTGAGTGCATTTTTTATAAATCCATCACTAGCATCAGTGTGGATTTATTAAGCTGAATTGTTTGATACCAGTGAAGCCATCATGGAGCTGTAGAACTCATAATGACAAGCTTTCAGCCCATGCACTCTGTATGGCTTCACTGTGCACTTATAATGCCTAAGAATGGACTTAGACCCTATATAAGGGCATATCTGCTCATGCATTGATGCCCTCACAAGAGGTATGGTGAAGCCTGCAATGGGGCTATAAGGTCTGCTGTAGAAGTGACTTACCTATGCCTTTTGCAGTGCTGCCAGACATGGCACACAGGGATGTGCGGCTGGTTGACTCTTCACTTTTATCTGCACCAAAACATGCAGGCGGCAGTGGCGCCATGTCTGTGTTTGGCGAGGGGTCCCTTAGGGTGGCACAATACATGCTGCAGCCCTTAAAGGCCTTCTCTGGTCACAAGGCCCTTGGCACCATTGGTACCTTTAACAAGGGAATTATATGTGAGCCATAGGTGTGCCAATTTAGGAAACAATACTATAGTGTTGGGGAAAGAACACTGGTACTGGGAACCTGATTAGCAGGAACCTAGTGCTCTACAGTCAAAGTTAAATCACAAGGCAGGCAAAAAACTGGGGGGGGGGCTACTGCAATAGAAACCCACTTCCCTAAATAAGTGACAAACAAAGCACAAGCGTACGCTCATTCACCTGCTCATTCAGTTGAGGAATGACAGCAAAGCAATTAAGGGCACACAAACACAAATAATCAGCACACTAAAATGCATGGTACAAGAATACTAGTGCTGAAGCTAACAGACATAAAACACATCAAAGTATAAATCGAATCTCAATTTAAAGGAACTGTCATTGGTGTGGTAGCTCGTATCATGGTTCTGAATCAACAGATTTGAAAAATAATTCCGGAAGTGTAGGAAACAATGTTACTTCACTCGTGTATGTCATGGAAACAGAGGCAGAATGGGATCAGTTGATGTGGCTTCTAAACATGCTTTGGAACAAGTTCCAAACAAAAATTTTGATAAGAAACTCTTTGCTAGGATGAAGAGGACAAACTTGATGCAACAAAGATCAGCTCAAATCTTTCATGGGTTTAATATAATATAATTAAAAGTTTGTGAGTACTATTGCAGAAAAAAACGAATGGATCTCAGGGTGATAGTAAAAAACGTTCAATTTTCTTGGGGCAAAGAATATATTTAGGCAATTCAAGGACTCAAGCGTGAGATAGCAGAAGCGGGCATGCTTACACCTTCTGACATCAACAGACAATCCATAGTTATGGTGGAATGCGATACTTCTGGGACTGGGGCCATTCTTTCCAAAAAAACACAATGGCAGAGACATGATTGTAGCCTTGGCTTCTAGAGCTTTGAATTCTTCAGAAAATAAATATTCGTTCATTGAGAGAGAGGTATTGGCAGCAGTGTGGGGAATGGGATATTTCAGAATGTAGTTATGGGGAACCAATGAAGTCTTGAGGATTAATCACAAAGCTCTGTTGATAATTCTGAGACATGCAGGCACGGACAAAAGTTCTGGTAGGTTAGCAATATTTGTGGTCAGACTGCAGAGTTTTAACTGTGTAATTTAATTAATTTTGGGGTGAAGGAAATACATGGCAGATTGCAATTCATGACTACATAATAAGAGTGAATTGATTGGGGGTTATGAGGTCGGGCATGTTTGGATGATGGAAAGAATGATGTGCATAAAGCTGTCACTAATGCTGAATAATTATCAGCGATGAATAAGAACGAGATTTTGAAAGAAGCATGGAAGACGATTCACAAGGGTATATGGAGAGAGGGTTCAGTGTCTGTGATTGTCAAACCATATCACAAGGTGGTGGAGGAATTGACAATATGTGGTGAAGAACTGATCATGAAAGGAGAAAAATCTGTACCTCCTCAGGAGGTGAGAGGGAAGCTGATTAATTTAGCACATTAAGGTCATTTGGGACAGCCAATGACAAAGAAAAAGCTGAAGGAGAGGTTCTGGTGGATGGAGCAAGAGGTATTTAGACATGTGATTGGATATCTGGTATGAAGAGAGAGTGAGAAAAGGTTAAATGTAGCTGCGGGTGGGGTAGAGCAACATCTTGGTGATCTGGGTGAAGGTATGTCTAGATTTCATTAAACAGTTTACATGTTCCCATGTCTGTCGGATTACCAATTTTATGCTGCTGTCATTGTAGACGTTCATTCCAAATTGCTGGAATTTGTTTTTATGAGGACTGTGCCTCCCCCCTATCAAAGTACTCATAGTTTTATCTGTGTAACCCAGTACTTGATTATGAACAATGGAACACAGTTGATCTCCAACCAGATGAGAGATTTCTTGGGTAAGCATTGCATCAAACATGTGAGGACACAGCTTTAGAGTTCTCCGCCCAATGGCCAGGTGAAAAATGCCAAAAGAATAGTAAAGGACCCAATAGAATTGGCTAAGAAAAGTCAGTTGGAAGTGAAAGAAGAGGTGAGAGACATGAAGAAGATGAAAAATATGTTCTTTTTGATTTAATTTAAAATCATAAAAGCAATGCGATACAGCAAAAAGATGTACTTAAAATAATTAGACATTTGTGCTTGTTTAAAATATTAGGTTACAATCTTGTTAATATAAGGTTTAAAGCTGATAATGCAACAACTTTCCTATGACTCTTATAAGCCTATGACTACCAGGCCTGAAGTCAGTACACAAAACATCTAATGCGTACAAGTTTATCCAACCACACACAATCCAACATCGTAACGCAATTGAAAACTAGCAGGTGATACCATGGCGTAAATAAGGAAAAAAGTTCTGATGTAATAATGATATCAACTGACAATGTTTGTCCGAAGTAGGCAATGTGCCTACGTGTTGGTTGCTTGTGTCCTTGTGCAAGTTCTCTGATTTCGCATTAGGTTTGTTCAAGTTTGATGTTGGCTGTGTGAACAGTGTGCCTCTCTGCATTTCTTTTTCTATTCAGTAACTATAGGGTTGCTGTCTTTAAATGACCTCATTTTTGTTTATGGCTCAGACTCACTTGTTAATTAAAAACACTGCTTTACAAGGCTTAATGCTGGTCATAGCTATAGTGCAAAAGTAGGTCGCACACTGCTTCCTTAAGCCAACGGGCTGACGAGCCTTGAGTCTGCACCTGCGCGCCAGGAGAGGTACTTGACCTGCTTTTAATTACATTTGGCAGTCCACGCGGCACCCCTTTACACTGACCTGCTCCCTGCTGACGAGAGGCAACTACCTCGAAACACGTGTCCAGGGATGGCTAACGCATACACATACTGTTCTATTTACATTTTGTGGCATAGGCGTACCCGCCGTCGCCACTACATTTCCCACAGTCCTTTGGGGCAACTTGCTGGTGTGACGAGCGGTGTGCGACCTACTTTTCCTCAATTTAAACGGCTTCCTTAAGCCAACGGGCTGACGAGCCTTGAGTCTGCACCTGCGCGCCAGGAGAGGTACTTGACCTGCTTTTAATTACATTTGGCAGTCCACGCGGCACCCCTTTACACTGACCTGCTCCCTGCTGACGAGAGGCAACTACCTCGAAACACGTGTCCAGGGATGGCTAACGCATACACATACTGTTCTATTTACATTTTGTGGCATAGGCGTACCCGCCGTCGCCACTACATTTCCCACAGTCCTTTGGGGCAACTTGCTGGTGTGACGAGCGGTGTGCGACCTACTTTTCCTCAATTTAAACGGCTTCCTTAAGCCAACGGGCTGACGAGCCTTGAGTCTGCACCTGCGCGCCAGGAGAGGTACTTGACCTGCTTTTAATTACATTTGGCAGTCCACGCGGCACCCCTTTACACTGACCTGCTCCCTGCTGACGAGAGGCAACTACCTCGAAACACGTGTCCAGGGATGGCTAACGCATACACATACTGTTCTATTTACATTTTGTGGCATAGGCGTACCCGCCGTCGCCACTACATTTCCCACAGTCCTTTGGGGCAACTTGCTGGTGTGACGAGCGGTGTGCGACCTACTTTTCCTCAATTTAAACGGCTCCCTTAAGCCAACGGGCTGACGAGCCTTGAGTCTGCACCTGCGCGCCAGGAGAGGTACTTGACCTGCTTTTAATTACATTTGGCAGTCCACGCGGCACCCCTTTACACTGACCTGCTCCCTGCTGACGAGAGGCAACTACCTCGAAACACGTGTCTAGGGATGGCTAACGCATACACATACTGTTCTATTTACATTTTGTGGCATAGGCGTACCCGCCGTCGCCACTACATTTCCCACAGTCCTTTGGGGCAACTTGCTGGTGTGACGAGCGGTGTGCGACCTACTTTTCCTCAATTTAAACGGCTTCCTTAAGCCAACGGGCTGACGAGCCTTGAGTCTGCACCTGCGCGCCAGGAGAGGTACTTGACCTGCTTTTAATTACATTTGGCAGTCCACGCGGCACCCCTTTACACTGACCTGCTCCCTGCTGACGAGAGGCAACTACCTCGAAACACGTGTCCAGGGATGGCTAACGCATACACATACTGTTCTATTTACATTTTGTGGCATAGGCGTACCCGCCGTCGCCACTACATTTCCCACAGTCCTTTGGGGCAACTTGCTGGTGTGACGAGCGGTGTGCGACCTACTTTTCCTCAATTTAAACGGCTTCCTTAAGCCAACGGGCTGACGAGCCTTGAGTCTGCACCTGCGCGCCAGGAGAGGTACTTGACCTGCTTTTAATTACATTTGGCAGTCCACGCGGCACCCCTTTACACTGACCTGCTCCCTGCTGACGAGAGGCAACTACCTCGAAACACGTGTCCAGGGATGGCTAACGCATACACATACTGTTCTATTTACATTTTGTGGCATAGGCGTACCCGCCGTCGCCACTACATTTCCCACAGTCCTTTGGGGCAACTTGCTGGTGTGACGAGCGGTGTGCGACCTACTTTTCCTCAATTTAAACGGCTTCCTTAAGCCAACGGGCTGACGAGCCTTGAGTCTGCACCTGCGCGCCAGGAGAGGTACTTGACCTGCTTTTAATTACATTTGGCAGTCCACGCGGCACCCCTTTACACTGACCTGCTCCCTGCTGACGAGAGGCAACTACCTCGAAACACGTGTCCAGGGATGGCTAACGCATACACATACTGTTCTATTTACATTTTGTGGCATAGGCGTACCCGCCGTCGCCACTACATTTCCCACAGTCCTTTGGGGCAACTTGCTGGTGTGACGAGCGGTGTGCGACCTACTTTTCCTCAATTTAAACGGCTTCCTTAAGCCAACGGGCTGACGAGCCTTGAGTCTGCACCTGCGCGCCAGGAGAGGTACTTGACCTGCTTTTAATTACATTTGGCAGTCCACGCGGCACCCCTTTACACTGACCTGCTCCCTGCTGACGAGAGGCAACTACCTCGAAACACGTGTCCAGGGATGGCTAACGCATACACATACTGTTCTATTTACATTTTGTGGCATAGGCGTACCCGCCGTCGCCACTACATTTCCCACAGTCCTTTGGGGCAACTTGCTGGTGTGACGAGCGGTGTGCGACCTACTTTTCCTCTGGTCATAGCTATAGTTTAAAATAAACGGGAGAAGCAAAGTTCCCTAACGGGCAGACTTGATTCATCTGTTTCTCTTTTTTAGTTCCTTTGCTGCTAAACTCCGAACCTTCACAGCCTTGTATGGGAGTTGGAAAGTCGACCCTCCTAATGATTTTATAATGGCGGATCTGCAGGTTCTTATTTGTTGTTACTTCAATGTTGGCAGTAAAAGAGTTTTCTGGAGGGGTAGTAATGCCGGGCAAGTGCACAATAGATGGAGCAATGATTTGTTACTATAACTGCAGAGGTGACAGTCCAGGGTTGGCCAAGACCGTTTCTACTTTGATTTTAAATCCTTAGATGGGTAGACTCTGAGCCTCAATTACATTAGGTTGATCTTTTTTGATCTTAGGAAGTGGTCCAGGAAGTACAATTGAGGTTTTAGGGCCAGATGTATGACCCACTTTTGCATGCAAACCCGTTTGCGCATGCAAAAACATATTGGGTCATGTACATAGCCTATTAAGCAAGGCAAATACATGCAAAATAATTTTTATAAGGGCAGGCAGTGGTCCTAGGGACCACTGCCTGCCTTTAAAAAATGAAATGAAAACGTTTAATTTTGTTTTTTTTTAAATGCATCTCATTTTCTGTTTAAGGAAAACGGGCTGCATTTTAAAAAAAGCTGCTTTATTAAAAAGCAATCCCAGGCATGGTGGTCTGCTAAGCCCAGGAGGCCACCATCCCTGGAAGGGCTGGCATTCACAATGGGCGCGCAATTTGCGAGAGGCTCATTAATATTAATGAGCCTCGCAATTTGTGACCCTATTGGGAATCCCAAAACAGTGTAAACACACTGTTGTACATTTCATTTAGCGCCTCGCAATTTGCGACTCAAAATACGAGGCGCTAAATGAAAGGGTTGTACATCTGGCCCCTAGAGTTTTATATGTTGGCATCACCACCCACGCAAAGCTTTTGTTCGTCAAGGTTGCTTTGTCTATTAGCAGTGATTGCAGCCTGATGGCTTTGTTAGTAGTTTGTTTGAGCTCGGAGTAGGCGGATACTGTGTGCCAAGCCTCTTCTAACTTTAGAGATGAAAGTGATTGCTGTAAAACAAAGTATGCTGAGTTCTGTGTAGATTGTTTTTCGATTTCCTTCGAACAATGATGGGCGAAGGAGTTTGCCTCTGCTGTCCTCATTCTCCAGTAAACGTTTATGAGGGCACCTTGTTTTGCCTGAACCTGTTTTTTGAATCCGCACTGCTGCCTGATGTGAGCTTGTCATGTGTATCGTGGGACTGAAAATAAATTCTTGACAAGCTAGATTGTGCGGTGTACAAACCTGATGCATCATTAGTTTTAAGCAGGTCCGATCCATATGAGATTGAGCGCAAGAATGTAGCTGCTATGACCTTCAGCAAATGATTTGTTGAACAGCCTATGAGTTTTATTTGGTAAGATTTTGAATGCAAATATCAACAGGTTTGCTTTTACTTGCCTTGCTAGCAAACATTGCTCATAGTTAAGGTGGCAATCAAGTAATACCCCCAGACGTCTTTGGATGTCACTAAATTTGCGGCATTCCTGTGCGTGCTCCAGGATATCTTTGTAATGAAACAAAAAAGTATAGCAGGACTCCTAGGCATCTGGATATATCTCAGAGATCTAAAGCTACCAAATGTTCTAAGTTAGAAAGGAAATTGAATAAATCAACCAAAGATGCAAAGTTATGGTCTGATCTTCAGTCTGCGGTTTCTTCTCGCAATGTGCGTAAATTCTGACTCATAATAACCAGAAGTTTGGGTAGAGATCACATCAAAACTCCTACTCCTTTTGACGAAAATCTTTTATATTCTCATTTGTATGCTCTGTACACATCTTCCTCTTCTTTTCTACCAGATTTGGGACTCAGATTTTAAAAAGTCTCAGAGATTTTTTTTTTGTGGAGGTGGTAAAAGTAAACACATATTTAGGTGCAAACATCTCAAATACTGTTTCTTAGGTCCCATATATCATACCTCTCAGGCTGCAAAATCAAAGTCTATGAGAATTGGCCTTTTACAGTTGTTTTATGTACAAAGAAGGAGGGAAATGTTTTGCTGTTAAAGGTGTATATTGCTAGCGTGGTTCCTGATGCTTTATATGGAATAGAAGCAAGGTTGCTTTCTTCATTTATCTCCAATATTGAATCTGTTTTATGGAAGAGCTACCTTGGTGTAAGCTCCTCCTGCTCTATTGAAATGATTTGTCATGAGCTGGGCTTTATGGGTATTCCCTTCTGTGCCTACTGCCAAATAATTTGATATTTTCAATAACTTAGTGGGAACTTGCTTGGGATAATAAAAAGATTTATACTTTTGGGGCTGTTTACTCCTATTGTATACCACAGTTTCCATTAAATAATGATGGGGTGTTATTGTGTCTACATAGTAGCGCCTTAAAGTGTCACTTAAAAAGCATGCTATAAATGGAGGTTTCCAGCTTGAGTTGCAACATTGTTTAGAAATAAGAAGATTACAGCTGGGCTGTATGTTCGCAAGAAATGGTGAGATGCAATTGTAATTAAAGTCTATCATATGTCCCCTTGGGTGTAGATTTTTCAGGAAATTCAGGTTTAACCAGATGCCCTGGGGTGATAATGTGTGGATCAAGAATGATGGGATCTCTCCACATCCATGCTGTCAAAATTGTGGAGTTGTTAAACATCATTTGAATCATGTGCTTTTTATTCTGTCCTGACCTTTTTTATCTGCAGAATTTTTTTTTCTATCCTTTGATTTTAAGGTATTCTGTAGTAACACACAAATAAGCACTTCAAGTTTTTTAAACCCTCCTACCGTGAATATTTGTTATAATTTAATTAGGTTTTTGGGTGCTTTCTTGATATAAATTGACCTATTTGTATTCACTACAATGTATTTTGCTTGCTCTAATCAAGTTTTTCATTGTTTTAATTACATGTATTTTTAATTCACTGTATTTATTTATTATTTATTGTTGTGGTATTTAAGTTTAATCTGTGGATGCACTTTAAAGATTAAATAAATAAAGAAAACATAAAAAAACAAAGCAAACTTTGGATGTGGATAGCCATGTCATGTTGAAGGTGTGCATACCACAACATTTTTTTTTAGATATTTACAGAGTTGTATCAGTAATCAAAAATAAATAAAATGCCAGGGAGGGATGCAGAAGCAAACAGGGGACCCGATGCAGAAGTGAAATTGGGGACGAGGGCAGGGGAAAGCAACCTGGAGGGCGGAAACAACCTGGGAGGGGCAAAGAAGCACATGATGAGACCAGGGAACATTGAGGGGAGCACTGAAGCACACAGCAAGACAAAGCAACACAGAAACTGAGGGAGCACACAAGCTCATAGAGAGATGGAACAACATGGAGAAAGGGGAAGCAACAAGGGAACAAAAACAACATGGGAGGAACAGAGAAGCACATGATGAGACCAGGGAACATTGAGGGGAGCACTGAAGCACACAGCAAGACAGAGCAGCACTGCCACTGAGAGATCACAGAAGCTCATAGAGAGATAGACCAACATGGAGACAGGGGAAGCAACAAGGGGACAGAAACAACATGGATGGGGCAGAGAAAAACGTGTTGGAACTGACCCCCTCTGCAGTATCACTACCAGATGTTTTGCCTTCCTCCTCCATTTTTGCTGATCTTGTTTTGCTGTCCTCATGATTCTGTAGACTTTACACTGCTAACCAGTGCTAAAGTGCTTGTGCTCTCTCCCCAGAACATGGTAAGATTGGCTTATCCCCAATTTGCATATTTAATGTGCTTGTAATTCCCTAGTAAAGTGATATTACATGTACCCAGGTACACTTGAGTAGTCCTTCAAACCTCTCTCAGGCCTGCAATTAAAGCCTGTGTGAGCAGTTTTAAACTGCCATTTCGAGATGGTAAAATAAACTGCTTGCCAGGCCCAATCTTTCCTTTTTAATACATATAAGTCACCACTAGGGTAGGCCCTTGAAAGCTCAGAGGGCAAGGTGAAGTATATTTAAAATTTGGGCATATACTTTTAAATTTTGCTTGTCCTGGTAGTAAAAAACTCTTAAATTCATTTTTCGGTGCTGCAAGGCCTACCTCTCCAATGGAGTTACCTTATTACATTTAATTAGCTGTAACTTCCAAATAGAAACAGGTATCTAGTTCATGTTTTGTGTCTTTGGAATTGTAATGAAAAATCCCCTCTTATGTTAAGGTCAGATTTTAAATTACATTTTTGAGAATACCACTTTTAGAAAGTTGGCATTTTCCTGCATTAACCATACAGTTTTTGCAGCCTGTTTCTGGGTGTAGCTGACAGTTGGGCTTTGTGTATTCCTCCACACACAATACAAAGCTTAGGTGCGCCTGGACGGGCCATCACTGGCAGGATGGGAGGATGGAGCTGGGCACAGCCCTACATCCTCTTGAATATGCTGTGTCCTATCTCCACACAAAGAGATACATACCAATGTAGCTAGTTTGCAGCCAAGGCTAGGGAGGCAGGAAGCCTGTGCACTTCAAAGGGAAACCTCTTGAAGCTTTTCCCACTTCAAAGAAGGCACCTGGTATAAATATTGGACCTCAGAAACCAACTCTTCAGTACACTTTTAGAACTGTGGAGGCTCTGCCAGGAAGAAGGAATGTTGGGCTGTTGATAGAACTGCCACTCTGCTAGACTGCTTCCCTGCTCGACTACTGCCTTGCCGGACTGCTGCTTTGTTGGACTGCTGCCCTATTGCCCAGCTGCCCTCCTGTGTGAGTCAGACTGATTGCATCTGAACCCAGGACTCCCAGGGTGACTCCAAGAACTAGTCTGCTGGCATCCTGTTCAGAGCCACAGGGGCATAACAGGCTCCCATCCACCTGAACCAGCACCCAAATCCAGCTGGACTCAGCCCCTGACCCGCCAGTGGTGCCCTAAAGGTCCTGGACCTTTGGTGTGGCCTAGGTGGACTTGAATTGATGTTCTTGGGCTCTTCCCGACTACGAGCCGGCCCGTTTGTGCCAAAACCTTGTGACTCGCACAGCTCGCCAACACGAACTTGTTGCACTGAATAAATTGTACATTTTATTAATGCAAAACTGTAGAATACAGTGGACTGCTTCTGCACTGTTATGACATCAACAAAACAATGGACGTTTAGCTCAAAGCCTTCTAATGTGGCAAATCACGAAGCTTCAGCTGTAGAAGGTAGAAATAAGTAACGTTTTACATTTCAAAACGCAAAGATAGACACTGTGGTTACAGTTGAATTTCAATGTTTTTCTCAAAGGCAATGTAAAAGATGCATACGCACAGCTTATGCACAACATATAAACAACCAATTTTCAGTAATGTGGCTTGTTGCTGCCTAGTTATGCTAACTGAACCAACCCTATGTTAAGCATTATTTTTCTGAATGAGATTTAGTTTCTCACACTTTTTTCAAGCACACAATGTTTTCTTTGCTATTTCATGCCTGTCCTTCTTATTTGATATTAGGGTGCATTGTGGCTCTCACATTTTTTTGCCTCTTCACTTGTTCAACTTTGTTTGCTGCACTTTCACAAGCTAGGTATGACTGCAGTCTCATTTCTGTAGATGACAGCAGGCTTCGGTAGACAGGCAGGTGGTATTATTACTATTAGTACCAGGTCCTGCTGATGTACTGCATTGCTTGAGGAAACAAAGAACAGAAGCCCCCGAAGCTCCCCCTCTCCCAGGGTGTGGCTGTTGTGTTTCACAGACCCACCAGGCACTTAATGACCTGAGGTTGGTACCTAGCAGGCCTGAAACCTATTGGTAACCACTGTGAGATGGGCTGTGGAGTGGCTGAACTGCAAGTGATCCTATGTGGACAGTAGTATGTAAGCCGACAAAGCCCCACAGTCTGTCAGGGACTTCGGCAAGATCACAGATTGAAACTAGGTGGCACGTGAGACAACACACAGATCTCTTTCCTGGGTGTCTTATGTGCCAATGTCTAGGGTAGTGATGCCCGTTCCGCTTGTTCAGAGTGGGAATGAGTGCAACTGCTCACCACTGGCTTCTACTGAGTCATTGAAGTTGGCATTTCCTGGTTGGGATAAAATCACAATATGGTTTTTTAAATTATTTTTTTCGTGCAGTTTTATATAGTGCAAACTTGGCCTGAGGGGTTTAGTGTGCTTTACATGAGCACCAGATTAAGAAGTCTAGCTGTTGCGGTACTACTGGGCAGCTGCACGATAGTTAACAAAAAATATATCAGGAACTTCATTGAATGAAGCATAAATCCGCATGTGCTTAATTGTGAATGAAAAGAAGCACTTGCAAATGTAAGGATTTCTTCTTCTTGGGTATGTCTCTATGACAGCCGTGGTATACAGTGTTATTTATGAAAAGTGATTATCACATCTTTTGTGGGTGTATTGGTTGGACACTTGGGGCCTCATTTATGAGGCCCCAGTGGCACTTTTGCACCACTGGAGCATCACATTTTTGAAGCTCCCGTGGTTCAAAGGGCCACAACATATTAACAAGGCCAGGCAAAGCCACCATATTTTATGGCCTTGTAAATATGTGCCCCTTTCATGCAGGACACTGCGCTAAAGGTGAGTTCCATGTGTGCTGCTGTGGGTGTTCCCATGCAACACCCATGGAATCTGAAGCATTCCCATATTTACGAGGAATCGCAAACCTGGGAGGCATGGGAGTGGCGCAACAAGGAGAAATACTGTTACTCATCCTAGATTTTCCACTTTCTATGCTTGATGCATTCTGCAGCACGCATAGAAAGAGAAAAATGCCATGAATTATTGTTTTTTTGCAGGAAGGTGTCCCTTCATGAACAATACCAATCATACCCGCAATGCAGGCACCCTTGCAACATGACGCAATGGTGTCTGTGTTGGCGCATGGCTGCTGTTTGTGCACTGGCGCAGGGGAGAAGGACAGGAATGTGCTGTATCTGCCGTTTTCTTTTGACTCACAGCAGTGCAGCAGAAAGGCCTGCAGCACTGGCGTGCAGCAAAAGTTTGTAAATGAGGCCCTTAGAATCTCTTTGTTTTTATCCACTGGTCTTCCTTTTTCTAAATTATTTTTAATTTGATTTTAAAAAGTACCAGGCATTAATTTATGGTACATTCTAAATTGAATTGAGTAGTGGACAGTGATTCATAAATTGACAACAAATATGAAAAGAAAATCTGTCTAATAATTCATTAGAAATAGGTGAACTTTCTTGTACCAGTGCTCCCTTGTTGCCATGGCATTAGGGAACCTGCAGTGCTAGCCTGAAGTTCTGCGAAGTTTGGTGATGTCATAGTGTGAATGATGCGTTCCTCATTGTGACCTATTCAGCATAGGCAGTAACAATACCTGTTGATGTGTTTCAAGTTACCAGTGTATCGCTGCTTTTCATAGAGCAAGGTTGCAGGTTGCTGGTTTCTTCGGATTCAGATTTCAAATTTGATTGGTAGGTTTTGAATCACTTTTATTGATCAGAAGTTTGTCCCAGCACAAGATGAGATAGAAGTTAAGAGGGCTGTTATGTTTACCTAACTGAAAATTGCATGTTTTTTTTTTTATCAGGGCTGATATAAAATGACTTTCTGATGTTACACTACTTGCCTGAACTTTTTTAAATAGCTAGAAAGTTTACGTTTGTGAAAAGGTGCTGCACGTTTTAATGTTAACCGTTGCTGGAAAGTAATTTCTTACTTGTGAAAGTTCACTGTATTTGTTGTCTGATTTTAGAGAGATGATGCAATGTCTGACACATTTCTATGTTAGCAGATTCCACTGTATGTGGGATATGGAATGTACTTTTATGAGACTGGGGTCTTTTCATATAGTAATTACAGTTACATATGTCCATTGCATGTGCTGTCTCTCAGGTTTGACCACCTTTGCTGAGATTGATTGCTTTCACCAAAATCCACTGCAGGGATGAAGTTATTTGTTTTGGCTGTTTCTTTTGCTGGTAGCCAATCAGCGATTGCATTCCTGCCAGGAATGGCCCCTAATCACGCATAATCTTAACTATTACCCTGGAGGGGACACTTAGCTCTGATGTGCTGACAGTGATAGAGGGCAGCGTGTCTCAGCTATACACCTGTAGGTTGTCCCCACAATAACAGTTATGACAACCTGATGTTCCACCCTGCCTTATTCATTTGTTGCAAAATTCAACAGGCATATTTACAAAGAATTAGCGTAGGGCAGCATGCAACTCATTTTGCTGTGTTGCCCTACACCAATTTGAAAGGACAGAAATGCACTGCATTTACAAGATACAATGCATTCCTATTCTTTCAGCCAGTGCCAAATCATAAATTGCAGACGTGTGCCAATGCAGGCACCTTTCCACCATGGTGCAAGGTGTCTTTTGTGTTGGCATGATTATATTTGTGCAGGAAGGGACACCTTCCTGCATAAAAACAATCACAAGAGGTGTTATCCTCTTTCTATGTGTGCTGCACAATGCAGCACACATGGAAAGTGGAAAAAATGACGAGAAATGTAATCATTTCTTCTCCCTATGTCTGCTTTGGGGAAGCATATGTCTTTTTGGCACTGCCCCAGATTCACGCTATGTTGTAAATCTTGGGCAGTGTCAAGATCCATGGGAGTTGCATGGGAACTACTCCCTTCCGGAACATAAGGCAACGCAACGACTTGTGCTGCATAGTCTTTCACCTTATCTAAAAGCCAAGAAAAGCAAAGCAGAGTAGCTCTACGGGGTCTTGTAGATATTGACCTGCACTGTGCGCCACCGGAGCTTAAAACAAGTAATGCTCCAGTGGCGCAAGGGGCATGTAAATATGCCCAAAGTATTTAATCTTAAATCACAGGTGTGCTGCACTGAGCTGTGTGTCGGTAGCTGGCTCTAACTCTAACTCTAAGCACAAGTTTGCTGTTCGGAACTGAGTTGCTGAGTTTTTCAGTTGTCACTGATGGTTGGGTTATCAGTACGGGAGGTGGGAGGAAATGTGTTTGGTTTCATTTGCAATTTTGGTTTGGCGGCATTCACTGAGGAGCGAGCTGTCTGGTACTACTTGAGCTTTATAACTCCACTGTTGATGGATATTTGCATCAGGTTGATTAATGTGTGCTATGTTTTTCCTTTTCAAGGTTGGCAAATATAATTAGGTGTATGACATGTAATGTACAAAAAAATGGTAACCCTAAAAATGCAGATTGATATTCGCATATTTAGAAAGACACGGGGCAGAAGTGGCTTTTCTTCAAGCACTGCACCGATACCTTGGGACAAGGCTAACTTTATGCATCACTGGGGAACCACAAATCACTTTGCTTCCTATAGCTCATACATGGCTAGAACTGTAATCTTAATCCATAAAACATTGCCTTTCTCATTTAATTATATTAATTGAGACTCCTTGGGCAGATTCATTTATCTAGCTGGCTTTGCCATCACAGTCAAAAAACTCCTACACACCTAACTTTTGACTTCTAAAGTTTTTCAAGGACATTATGCAGCATTATCATAGACATGGTGACATAAGGGTTATATCTGGGTTAAAACTTTAAGATAGGTCTTAATTCAGAACTCGATAGCAGACACAGATACATGACTAGCGCCCCTAGTGCAGCGTATGCCTTGCAATAATTCCTTGAGCATGATGGTTCAGTGCTCTGGTGCTCATAGTACGGCCCACGGGCCGCCAGTGGTCCGGCAGGCCTTCCTTGGCATCCTACGGACCTTGCGGGTAATGTACCTATGGCCCCCCAGAGAGAGAGATAAAGTGGAGAGAGAGAGAGGGAGCGAGAGAGAGGAGAGAGAGAGAGAGTGGAGAGAGAGAGAAAGTGGAGAGAGAGAGAGAGTGGAGAGAGAGTGGAGAGAGAGAGAGTAGAGAGAGTAGAGAGATAGACTGACTGAGAGACTGACTGACTAAGAGAGAGACTGACAGAGAGACTGACTGACAGAGAGACTAAAAGAGAGACTGACTGAGAGAGAGACTGAGAGAGACTGTTTGACAGAGAGACTGACAGAGAGACTGACAGAGAGAGACTGACTGACAGAGAGACTGACTGACAGAGAGACGGACTGACTGGCATAGAGACTGACTGACTGACTGAGAGAGAGAGAGAGAGAGAGAGACTGACTGACTGACTGAGTGAGGGAGATAGCCTGACTGACTGAGAAAGAGAGATTGAGTGACAGAGAGAGAGAGAGATGGACTGAGAGAGACAGAGGGAGAGACTGACAGAGAGACTGACAGAGAGAGAGAGACAGACTGACAGAGAGACTGACTGACAGAGAGAGACTGACAGAGAGAGAGACTAACTGACTGAGAGAGAGACTGACAGAGAGAGAGAGACTGACAGAAAGAGCAAGAGACTGACAGAAAGAGAGAGACTGACAGAGAGAGACTGACTGACTGAGAGAGAGAGAGACTGACTGACTGAGACTGACTGAGAGAGAGACTGGCTGACTGAGAGAGAGAGAGGCTGACTGAGAGGAAAACTGACAGAGAGAGACTGACTGACAGAGAGAGACTGACTGACAGAGAGACTGACAGAGAGAGAGGCTGCCTGACTGACTGGGAGAGAAACTGACTGACAGAGAGTGACTGACTGACAGAGAGAGAGAGAGACTGATTGAGAGAGAGAGAGAGAGAGAGAGAGAGACTGACTGAGAGAGACTGACAGACTGACTGACTGGGAGAGAGACTGACTGACAGAGACTGGCTGACAGAGAGACTGACTGTGAGAAGACTGACTGTAAGAGACTGACTGACTTAGAGAGAGACTGACTGACCGAGAGACTGACTGACTGGCGAGAGAGAGAGAGAATGACAGAGAGAGAGAGAGACTGACTGACTGAGAGAGAGACTGACAGAGAGAGAGAGACTGACTGAGAGAGACACCGCTTCTTGTTCTCATGTTACTTTTGTTCTAATGTAAAGAGGAAGAAGTGTAATGATGTAACATGGCTCCATGCCAGAACACTGGGCATGGAACCAGCTTGCTCTGAGGTTCTGTCATACAGGGTTCTATGCATGACAGTTGATATATGCTGGCTGTTGGTTGAGGCTGTAATAAATACCTCCTACCACATATCTTCATCTGGTGTGGATTCACGTTATTACACTGGCTACGATCGGGCGGAGAAAAGAACCCAGAGGAAGGGACAGCCTCAACAACAACAAAGAAGGAAGAGCTTGGATTATTTAAGAGAAAAACGGTGATAACTTACAGAGACGTGCTGAATGAGGATCGAGCGTCTTGCTGCTTGTTCTAGCGGAGAAAAGTGGGAAATTGCAGTTGTAGGGGCTTTGTGGAAAGCTGTTTGAGCATGTACTGAGGATCTAAGTGGTCTCTGTATGCTTCACGACGTCAGAAGGTCAGTGAGCAATTGAAAAAGGACTGAAGGCTGTGGGAATTGTTGGCGGCTATCTTGAGTGTGGTGAAAGGAGAAGAACAAGCCAGATTAACTAAAGAAAATAGACCGGATGTTTGGTTGCGGCCATTTGGAGTGAGGAAAACGATCCGAGATTGCTCAAAGAGAAAGCAAGCCCAACTGCCTGAAGAAAACAGACCAAATGTTTCGTGGCGGTCATCTTAGATGAGGAGGAAGGAATTTTTTTTATTTTTAAAAAAAATTTTTTTTTGCAGCAGCACATTTGAAGGAGGACATCGAAGAAGATCATCGACGGTCTATTCGAAGTTGAAACTTAGACGGAGACTGGATAAGGATCACTATATTGGTTTGTGGTCACGGGAATATACATTTCTTTGGAAACTTTATTGAACTTGTGGAATACAAGTATTTGAGCGTTGTAAAATGAATTAAACTGAAAAGGTCATCTCTGCGGTGACAAACACACCTCAAGAAACGTGTTTGATATAGCGGTATCGTGCTGGGACATACGGTGACTGACACACCTGATGGACTTTAAATACTTTTAGCAACTAGTAGGGTTTGGAATATATTATGGGGAAGAAGTGTTTTACACCTCTTGAGAGTATGCAGAATGTTACAGCGCCGCCGTTTTTCTTGTCAGATCCAGGAGAACCGGTTATTAAGTGGAAGAAATGGAAAAAGATTTTTGAGAATTATGCCAGGGTGTGTGGTACGAATTTGAGTGGTGAAAGGAAGCAGGCACTTTTGTTACATTGTTTAGGGGGTGAAGGACAGGAGGTGTTGGAAAATCTACCTCCATTGTCGCAAACTGATCAGAGGGGGTTGAATGAATATGAAATATGTGCAAGACAACTAGATTTACATTACTTGCAAAAGATTAGTACTATTATGGAAAGGTACCATTTTGGTTTGCGGGAGCAAGGGAAAGAGGAGAGTGTTGAAGAATATATTACGGCTTAACGGAAGTTGGCTTCAAGTTGTAAATTTGGGGCGTTGGTAGAGGAAAGGATTAGAGATCAGTTTGTGCTGAGGTGTTGCAGTGATAAAGTGAGGGAAGAACTCTGGCTAAAGGACGAGCCACCGTTGGATGAGGTTGTTAATATTGCAAAAAGGGTAGAGCATATGTTAAAGTGTGTTGGAGAACTAAGTAAAGAACATAAAGAAGACAAGGTCAGTGTAAAAGCACAAGAAGTGGAGTGTCGAGTCATACAAAAAGATGAGAAGGAAAAAAATTATGAGGGTGTCTGTGAGAAAGGTGTTGTAATAGAAAAAAACGCAGGAAAGACACAAGGGAATAGGAGGTTTGCAACACCTTTTCAGGGAAGTTGCTACAGATGTGGAAGATTTGGACACATGGCTAATGCAAGTGAGTGTCCTGCTAATAGGGTTACTTGCAATGTTTGTGGAAAAAGAGGACATTTTGGGAAAAATTGTAGGATGAGGAATAGGAGAGATTCTAGATCAGAAATAAAGGAAGTCAGTTTTCAAGTTAGTGAGAGTGAGGTGGAACATCCCTCTGAGTGGGTTTTGGTGGGGGATGTTAGAGTCAAAATGAAATTTGATTCGTGCTCTCACATCACGTTTCTCTCAAAGGATCTTTTTATGAAGAATTTTCAAGGAAGGAAGAAACTGTTCAAACCTAATATTAAACCTACGGGTTATGGTGGGTTGCCAAATAAGTTATTAGGTTATTTTGATGACTGCATTGAGTACAATGGTAGGTTCACTGATGCTAGGATTTATGTTGCTGAGAGGGGCGATAATTTGTTGAGCTGGAGTCATCAAGCACGTTTGGGTGTCATTCTCAATCCTAATGCACATCCATCTGTTCAGGTACAATCTATTGAGGGTGACGAAAACAAGTTTGTGAGAGCGTTTGGTGAATTGTTCAGTGACACCTTGGGGTGTTTAAAGGGGTACAATCACCATATTAAGTTGAAACAGGGTGCAGTACCAGTTGTGGCAAAAGTTAGACGCATTCCCATTTGTATCCAAGATGCTGTACAAAAAGAGATAGATAAATTGTTGTCCACTGGTGTTATACAGCCTGTAGAGGCAACAGAGTGGTTAGCTCCCATTGTTGTGGCACGTAAACCAAATAATGAAATCCGTTTATGTGTGGATCTTCGTGCCTTAAATAAAGAAGTGGTGGTTGACAAGTTCCCACTTCCCAATATTGAGGAATTAGTATCATCGTTGGATGGTGCTGGTTATTTTACCACTCTGGATATGGCATCAGCATACCATCAGGTTCCGTTGAGTAAAGAGTGTCAAGAATTAACGGCTTTTATTACGCCAATGGGGGCCTTCAAGTTTTTGCGTATGCCGTTTGGGCTGGTTTCTGCGGCCTCAGTATTCCAGAGGATTATGGAAGATCTTTTTAAAGGCATTTCAGGCGTAAAGTGCTACCAGGATGATGTATTAATATGTGGGAGAGACGTGAGAGAACATGATGAGAGGGTGCATGCTGTGCTTAAAAGGATGCTTGATGCTGGGTTATCTCTTAGGCGAAGCAAATGTAAATTTGGAGTCACTGAACTGGACTATTTGGGTCATCATATTTCACGGCAGGGGGTGAGTCCTAAAAAGGATTTGGTGGACACTATCGAAATGTTAAAAGAACCGTGTACAAAAGATGAGGTTTCTTCATTCTTAGGTATGGCAGAATTTTATAACAAATTTATACGAAATTTTGCAGATAAGACAGTAAATCTAAGGAAGTTGATGTGTAAGAATGCAGAGTTTGTTTGGACGGAAGAGTGTGGTACAGAGTTTAAACAAGTAAAAAACGATCTCAGGAATGCACCAAACTTACAAGCTTTTGTACCTGGGAATCCCACTTTCATTGTTACTGATGCGAGTATAAAGGGGCTGGGTGCTCTTCTCTTTCAGATCAGGAAGGGCCAAGAGGTGCTAATAGCTTGTGCTTCAAGATGCTTGAAAGGGGCGGAGATAGGTTATTCTGTTATAGAGAAGGAAGCGTTGGCAATTTTCTGGGCCATAAACAAGTTCAGAAAATTTGTGTGGGGATCTTCTTTCGTAGTCAGGTCTGATCATAAACCCCTGAAAGAAATTTTTGAGAAGAAGGGTTTGGACTCAATTTCCTCGAGGATCAGGAGATGGGTCATTTCCTTACAGGAATATAACTTCATGTTTGAATACATTCCAGGAAAGGCAATTGTAACGGCAGACTGTCTGTCGAGATTGGTGGAGGTGGTAGAGAATGATAAATCTCAGGATGAAAATGATCAATGTGATACTGAGTGTGGCATAAGAGTTTGTGATGTTACGCTGGGGGCTGTAAAGGAAGATGAATGGAGGGATGAGTTGCAAAAGGATAGTGAATTGTGTTCTGTGATGTCTCTTTTGGAACAGCATAAGTCTCGAAGTCTGGTTAAACCTTGGTCGTTAGTTGCAAATGAGTTAGCCGTTGTTGATGGTGTTCTAACGAGGGGCACAAGAATGATTCCCCCATTGAGTTTGAGAGAAGTCATCGTGAACATGGCTCATGAAGGGCATATGGGCATTTCTAAAACCAAAGAGCGCATCCGTCAGGATTTCTGGTGGCCTGGATTAGATTTGATGGTGGAACGTACTGTTAGGGAGTGTACACCTTGTCAAGCTAGTGATAAGGTGCTCAAACCAAGATGTGCACCTATGGTTTGTAGAAGTTTACCAAAAAGTCCATGGGATGAATTAGCTATCGATATTGTGGGACCATTGCATGGAGAACATCAGACTCCTTACCTGTTGGTGTTGCTGGATTTGTATTCATAATGGGTGGAGGTGAGTTTGGTGAGAGAGATCACTTCTCATTCTGTGATCAGTTTTTTATAATCTGTGTTCAAACGCGAGAGTTTTCCTAACTCTATTCTTTCTGACAATGGTCCGCAGTTCTGTTCTACTCAGATGGAGGAGTATTTTGTAAAATGTGGAATTGTACATAAAAAAATTGCGTTATATCATCCAGAGGCGAATGGTGCTTTGGAGAGATTTAACAGGACTTTAAAGTAGAGTATACAATTAGCAAAGGTAAACTGTTTAGATTGGAGAAAAGAACTGCAGGGTCGTATAACAGCCTACAGGTACACTCCTCATGCAACAACGGGGAAGACTCCTTTTGAACTGCTCAGGGGAAGGTCTCCAAATACTTGTTTGTGTCCTGGCTGGATGGTTCCTGGGAAAGGTTTAAAAAACAATGGTATTGGGGAATGAAGAGACAAAGAAGTGTCTCTGCAAAACAAAAGGAAGATTTATGTTGATAAAAGGAATAATGCGAAAGTTACACATTTTGAGGTTGGAGATAAAGTAAAGGTCAAAGCTCCTGTTGGGTGTCAAAATTGGTCAAAATATACCTCTCCAAAAACTATCATTAAGCTGTTTAAAAATGCTGTCAAGATGGATGATGGTCGCATCTGGAATCATAGTCGTGTAGCACATTTTGGGGGGTGTGGTGTGGCCGACAGGAGGGATGATACTTCTTATCGTTTTCCCTCTGACATTGATTTAAGGTCTGATAATACTTGTAGGAGTGTCAGAACACGCAGGTTTCCTTTACATTTGCGTGATTTTGTGTAGTTCTTTCTACCCTCTTTTTCTTTCTGTTCAAATGTGTTTCTTGTTCTCATTTTACTTTTGTTCTAATGTAAAGAGGAAGAAGTGTAATGATGTAACATGGCTTGAGTAGAAATAGGTGAACTTTCTTGTACCATTCTTCCCTCGTTGTCATGAGATTAGCGCACATGCACTGCTAGTCTGAAGCTTGAGTGATGTTTGGTGATGTCATAGTGTTAATGATGCATTTCTTAGAGTGACAGTGACCTATTCAGCATAAGCAGTAACAACATTTGTGGACGTGATTTGAAATACCAGTATCTTTCCATAGCGCAAGATTGTAGGTTGCTGGTTTCTTCTGATTCAATTTACTAATTTGATCTGTAAATTTTTTGTTGATTTTATTGATCAGGATTTTGTCCCAGCATAATATAAGATAGAAGTTTAATGGGCTGTTATGTTTACATAAGTAACAATATGATGTTATAGGAGATTTTAATTAGCCCTAATATAAGATGACTTTTTAATGCTATAACTTAATCAAATAGTTATAAAGTTAATTTATGAATAAATGTGCAGTGTATTGGAATGCTATTCGATGTTAGAAAGAAAACTCTTACTTGTGACAGTCCACTGTATTTTTTTAATGTTGTGAGAGAGACGATGCAACGTGTAACACATTTGTCTGTTGGCAGGTTGCACTGTATGTGAGATATGGGATTTGATTTTAGAGAGACTGGGAACTTTTCATGTAGTTGTTGCAGTTACATGTGTCCATTACAGGTATGGAGTTCTGTCTCTCAGGTTTGACCACCTTAGCTGAGATTGGTTGGGTTCACGATAATCTACTGGGGGATTCTGTTATTCATGTTGGTTGTATTTTTATTGCTGGTGCCTGTTCCTACCAGGGGTAAGCCCTGTGGGCCTAATTCACAAAGGTAAGCTTACACTTTTATGTAAGTTTACGTGTTTTCGGTATTCACAAACCTGCATTTTAATAGTAAGTTTACGAGTGTGGAAACTTTGCAATTGGGACAGAGAACTTGGCCCGTCATATCTTTTTATGTGTGGAGTACTCAGCCCCGATTTCGGGGTCTCCGCACTTGTAAACTTACCACTAAAATGCAGTTTTCTGAATACTGAAAAAGCGTAAACTGACACAAAGTGTAACTTTACATTTGTGAATCAGGTCCTATATTTTTGAAAGTGAATTTCTGTAGTTCTCCCACTGCTTCAAAATCTTCAGATAATGAAGAAAATAACGTGTATTTTTAAACAATTCAACACCTTTTTTCATTGACTTACCCAATGTATATTATTTATTAGGTGAAGTGTCATTCGCTGTGGTCACCCCCAACATTTACAGGACACTGGAGTATGCTATCTTGTCTGATTTTCTATTTCAAATTAATTCTAAAGGTTACAGCTGGGCACTAGCTGGCTCTACACTGTGCAATTGGACAATGTGATTACTGAAACACCATGCACAGCGGAGGGTGTACTAACTTCCATCGGGGTCTAAGGCACAAAATAACAGGATGATACCTTTAAGTGGGGGCCGGTGAAGAGTCACAAGTCCCGATTCACAAACCTAAACTAAGACCTGAAGTCTAAGTTTAGGCCTGAAGTCTAAATTTAGACTTTAGGTCCACAGGTGTCCACAGAGCTGGCTGTTGTCAACATCCATATGTGAGAGTACAAGAGCATGAACTGCAGTTCTGAAGTTGCTTTTTGGAAGGATCGAGGTCACTTTCTTTTGTAACGAGTGCTGGTAACAAGCAATGTGTACAGTGAGGGAGAGCTTGGTATTAAGATTTATTTGAAAGCAGGTACTATGCTCTTGTTTTTCTTGGCAATGTGTTATTTGAGGGATAGCTTGGTGTCAAGGGTACTTCGAGCTCTGGTACCAGTCTTTGTTTTTATTGGCAGTGTTTACCTTGATTGAGAACTTTGTGTCAAGGGTGATGCCAAGTGACATGACTCTGATCAAAAGTTTGGCTGTGAATCTACCCAGGACAATTTCATTGTGCCAGGTTTGGTCTAGTTGTTGCTTGTTGTTTTGGAAAATCGGAGAAATTTGCTTTTTTGTGGTTAAAACCTTGTAACTCCACCAGCCAAGGCTCGTAAATGTCAGGCTGGTGTGGTATCTTGTGGTGTTGTGAATCAGTTTCGATAAAATATGTCAGCAGCTGTTTTCAATTAATTGAAAATAGAAAATGAAGATGTGCAAAATTACCTATTGCAGTCTTAAACATGACTTTATAGCTACACCAACACCTCATTTGAGTCCTGAAACTCTTATAGGAATTCCAGGGCTCAGCATCAGAGGGGGTGGGTGTGTTGAAGGTATGGACGTCTTATTTTGAGCCTGTATAATACCAAAGGAAATGGTCTTTCTAAACAAAACTAAACTATCCAGGAGGCTACTTGTCTAGGATTCCAAACAATTAAGGATTTAAAGCAACCTTCTATTCCAAAAGTCAATCTGACTATGTTTAATAATTGGCAATTTCCAATGAATATATCTGAATCAGATACAAAAATATAACACTCCTGGACCTAAACTTATTTGTCCTGATCCACTTTATAATACACAAACGCCTGTAGTGGTTACCACATACAGTGTAGGCAAGTTGTGCCAAAGATAGCTAGAACACTCTAGTCTCTTAGCTGCAAAAGAATTCTTCTCCATTAATGAAAAAATATGAATTTTTCTGACTTTCTTTTAGGGCCATGTCCTTAACGAAATACAAGATTCCTTGCCACAGGAATGTATTCCATATACAATTAATAAAAAATAATATTCTGAAAAAGAAGCTGCAGAAAGAATTAGGCAAATAGGTTAGGAAAACATACATTTTTTAAAGATATTGACAGTGGCATGCCCCCAGTTTCTAAAAGAGTGTACTTGCTATATAACATTCTGTCCTCAGTCTTAGACCTCATGAAAGGTGAGCTGAAGTTGCTACTATATGGGCAGGCTCAGTTAAGAGCAATTATTCAATTAAATTGGGCAAGAAGAATACTTTTATTTGATTTGTTAAAATCATAAAAGGGTGGAACATACCACCATGTAGTAAACAACAACATATTGAATAAAAATAAAACATGCCCCCATGTCCTGTGCGACATTACACAGATATACATGATGAGTACAAACGGGGAGAGCGTTTTTGAATATACAAGAAAAATAAAAACAGTAATAGCATTTTATAAGACAATGGCCCTCTCATTAGAAGATTGGGGCCAGCAAATGACTGTTATAACAAGGGATACTACACACGTTAGGGCTTATATTTGATTAAATGTGACTCAAGTGAAGTGCTTGCAGTGACTTGGAATGAAAAAAGAAGAGGAGGGGGAGGAGAGTGGCTGTGCAGTGCATTAAGGAGGATCTGGGTCTGGCTGCAGAGTATCCATATGTCCCAGTTCCTCTTTTGCTGCTGCCTTTTTTTCGAACTCTTGAGCAGCAAATGTCAGGAATTTTATCGTTTTGCAGGAAAGTTGTATCGAGGACCCACTGAGGCATTTTATCACAGCCGCCCTGCAGGTATTGACTTGTGTTTCTCTTAAGATTGGCCTCAGGAGGATCTTCCTTAGATTTTGTAAGGCCGGGCAAATACATAATAGATGTAGTAATGACTCTACTCCCTTGTCACAGAGGCGACAATCCAGAGATGGCCAGGTCCATAACCATTTTGGGGTAAGTTCTTTGCTCGGAAACCACCCCAATCTCAGTAAGCTTAGTTTCCTCTTGTAGTGATCCCTAAAGCATTCTTGTAAATAGGATTGTTGTTTCAGTTGTTTATACGTTGGCATCACGATCCAGGCATGACTTTTGCCAGCCACTAATGCTTTGTTTATTTGCAACGATGCTTGTTTGACGGCTTTGTTGGTAGTTTGTTTAAAAGCAAGATATGACATTGGTGAATGCCAAGCTTCTTCCAGGTTTAGTGATAGAAGCGCTTGCCTAAGAGACTTGCATGTGGAATTGGTCTGCCTAGCCTGTTTTTCGACCTTTTCCCAACAGTGATGGGCAAGCGTCTTGTCTTCGGCGTCCCTCATGCGCCAGTAATATTTGGCTAGTATCTGGTTTGTTAATTCCAGGCGTATTTGCACTTGGAAAATATGGCGCGGAATTGAGAACAGTTTTTTTAACAATCTTGAATGAGCAAGATTTAGCGTTTTAGAGTCCTTGGTGGCAATCATTTCTGAGCCATATGTGATTGAGGGCAGATATTTTGCTGCTACAACCTTTAGGAAGTGACTGGTTGAGCTTCCACTTAGGTTTTTTTGTATCGTTTTGAAAGCGAATTGAAGTTGTTTTGATTTTGTTTTCCCAAGGTCTAAATGATGTTTATAGTTTAATTCGCGATCTAGTAGGATGCCCAAATATTTGTATTCGTCCACCTGGTTTAGAGTACAAGAATTTATTCACCAAACAAATTTTGGTCGTTTTTCGCGAGTGCTGGAGAAGCATAGGATGTTAGATTTTTTTAGGTTTATTGTTGATTGTGCATTTGAGATGTACAGCGCGAGTTGTGAAATCAGCCGTTGTAAGCCAAGTGGAGTTTGAGAGAGAAGCACGATATCATCCGCATATTGCAGACTCGCTATGGTGGTTTGTCCCAATTTTGGTGGGTCACCCTGGATTGTGCGTAGGTTGCTCTCTAGGTCGGCGGTATAGGTGTTGACTAGGCTAGGGGCCAGCACACATTCTTGCTTTAGCCCATTTATTGTTGGAAATTTCTTCGTTAGGCGCCGACCGTCTCCTTTTTTTATTTGGACCCAGGTATGTGAATATAAGTTGATGATTGCTCCCAAAAGATTGGGAGGGGCGCCCCAAGCTTTCATTTTAACCCATAGTTTGGATCTTGGCACTTTATCAAAAGCAGCTTTGAGGTCAAGAAAGCATGTATATAGGATGTTAGAGTTGTCTATTGCTTTCTTGGCTAGGAGAGTTAGTGCTGATAATTTTGTTAGGGTGCCCATGCCGGCCTGGAATCCTGATTGTGTCTTTGGGATCAGGCTTTTACTTCTGACCCAAGTCTCCAGGTCTGCCAGTAGGTTGGATGCGTAGATCTTGGCCTCAACGTCTATTAGGGCTATTAACCTATAGTTTGGGTCTGAGCGTGTCCCTGATTTATGAATCGGTTGAAGAATGCTGCCCTCCAGGAGTCAGGAATATTCCCGGTCCTTAAGCTGTTACAGAACAAAGGGGATAAGAAGCTAGACAAAAACGTAGGATCTTGCCTGAATAGAGCGATGGGTAGGCCATTTGGTCCGGGAGCCCCGTCCGCTCTCAAGTGGTTTATAGTCCTCAGAACCTGCTTTGGAGTTATCTGGTCTGTTTCTTCTTTGTGCTGTGGCTAGCTTACTGCTTTCTATATAGGTTTCTCTATTTGTGGTTTGTGATTTAGTTTGGAATGGCTTTATTGGGTCTGGGGCTGAAGCTTCCACTGGTACCAGACTAAGGGTGGGAGGTGAATCTTTTTGCTTGTTGGGATTCCCGGCTTCTGGTGTTGTTCTCGAACTGAGGGTCGGATTGAGCTCTGTTGGAATATGAATTATGCTGTCTATGCGCTTGTCCATTGTGGTACTGTATGTTGCATCGATGTGAGCACTCCAAATTTGATCTGTCAAGTCCGAGTTGAACTGCCGCTGTTTGCCGTTAAGCATAAGGTTCATTTCTGCCCAAAACTGTTAAGAATTTCGCAGCTTTCTGGCATGGAATATGGTGGTCTCGAGGTTTTCCTTATATTTTTGCTTGGCCACCTTGGTTTCACGTTTTAGCTCCTTTTTTAAATTTTCTATTGTTGTGAGAGTTTGCTGTGATAATTGGGGGTCCTTTTTTCGAAGTGACCTTAGGTGTATATTCAGCCGCGATTTTATTGAACGCATTTTTGGCATATACCACTTCCCTCCTCCATTTCTTGTTGTTTTTTGTCCTCTGCACTTGTTTTGGTATTTTTTGTTGATGCTAACTACGAAGGATTCCCAGGCCTTTACTGTGTCTTGAGCTTCTACTCGTGGTGAGAGCAATAAGCGGCATGTCTCCATTAGATTGGGAATGTTGTTTTCATTCCAATTTAATCGTTGTAAGTTGAAAAGTTGAGTGTTCAATGTTAGAGGATGCGCCTGCTCTGACCCTTTTGGAGTAATAGATAATGTGAAGATCTGGGGGTAGTGGCTTTCAACCTGTTCCAGGATATGGAAGTCTTTGATATGAGGAAATAGATCGGTGTCTGCTAACGTAAAGTCTATTGTTGAGCCTGTACTCCTGGTGACCCTCGTTAAGGCTGCTGGTCTGTCCAAGGGGCCCCTTCCATTTAGTGTGTGCAGAAAGAGGTCTTCAAATTTTTCTGCGCATTTCTTCCCCATTGCATCTTGTCTACTTCGATTGCCCTGTCGGGGCTGTATAAAGTTCGCTCCTGTCCTTGGATTAGTTCATCTTGAAGTCGCCTGTTATTATCATATTATCACTTGGGTAGGTGCTTTTCAGCCTTGTAATTGCAACTATTAGTTGCTTAATTATTTGCCCTTTATGTTTTCCCGCTGGGTGCATATATAGATTCAGACTTAATAAGCCCATGGAAGGAGAGATTTAGACTTTAATGCATTGCATCCATGTTGAATCTAAGTCTATGCCAACATCTCTCCAAAGGAAGTCAGTGGATATAAAGGTCGATAGTCCTCCTTTTGCCCTACCATGATATGCCTCCTTTTGTGCTGGGATGAAATGTTCTTTGTGTCCCACGAGTGGCGAGTTTTTTGTCTGCCAGGTTTCCTGAAAGAGAAGTATGTTGTGTTGTGTGATGAACTCTATGAAATCGTCTTCTTCTAGCCTTGAGCTTAGCCCGTTGACGTTCCAAGAACAGATCTTGCAACCCTGCTTTTTTCCTGATGTTTGACTTGGGTTAATTCATTCTACACCCCTCTGATTTAAAACAAAGGGAACTTGTGGGTGCCCCTCAAGTGTGACTTCTTTGTGTTGAGCAATTGTGATTGTGATTTGCCTTGGTAGGAGGCCTTCTTCTGCCATGGTGCTCCTTTGGTCTGGACCTTTCGTGCCTTTTAAGAGGCTCCGTTTTGAACTTTGTTTCTGGAGCGGACTAGATTATCGTGCGGGCTTCACCTTTATTAACTCTATGCCCCAGTAGGAGAATTCCTCCCTATGCTGCAGAATTTGTTCTGTAAAGCTGTGTTCAGTCCATGTTATAATCGTGGAGTCTGGGCCTGATTGGTGAGGGTTTGGTTTGAATTCAATTGATTCCAAATCGCCTGATTTTATATGACGCAGAGCTGGTAATTCATCCAAGAGTTTTAAAATGGACCCTCTATTCAGGATGTCATGTGACCCCCTCGAGCTGTATCGCGCAATTAGTTCAACTTTTTTGCTTGTTATGAGTCGCGTTGGTTCTATGTAGCTTTATTCCCCCCGTTGCTTGATGTGGCTGTGCCTGCCCGACTAGCCTCCGGTTCTGAAGGGGCAGAGTTAGTTTGATGTTGGGAACAGTTTCTCTCAATGCTGCTGGTGTTCACGACTGGTGGAACGTATGTTGTTCCCGGCGGCTGTGCCCGTTTCTTTCTTCCATTGGGCTTCGTAAATCTCTCTAAATCCGCAAATTGGGCATTACAAACACTTGGATAAGGTTTTGTGTCTTGGCCACTCCTTAATGAAACAGCTTTATTTGAACTCGACAATCACTCAAAAATCAATGGCTGAGAAAGAATCTAACTACACTCTATTAAACATAGAACAAATTGAAGATGCACCATTTACGGTCAGTGGCACACTACCTATTACCTGGTCTATACATGGTATCATTTCTTTACCCATAACTACTTTCATTTTCATGACTGCCAAAAATATATGTCCAATGATTGGTATGAAACTATGCACACTTCACAACTGTTCCAGTCATGGAAATTCCCTTTCACCCACATCTGTTTAAATGAAAATGAGAATGAGCCTGTGTATATCAGTATAGCAAACTGCAGAAATCCTCTTGGACACTCCATTCTGTGTGGCACCATATCTTTAAAAGGTATGTGTAGCGCTGTAATGCCAGGGTTAAGTTGTATCTTATCTGTTTACCCCCATGTATTCATTCCCATACATCATGAACTTTTAAATAACAGCTCCTATTTGGTTTTAACAAATGTTACTTGCTTCGGGTTAGAACCTGGTAACTGTTTTGGAAACAGTACAGTGCTGTGGAAAGACTTTCTATCCTCTGGCTAGAAATGATATTAGAAACATCTTTATCCATTAATGAAAATATGAATTTTTCTGACTTTCTTTTAGGGCCTTGACCTTTAAGAAATAAAAAAATCCTTGCCACAGGAATGTATTCCATATACAATGAATTAAAACAATATTCTGAAAAAGAAGCTGCAGAAAGAATTAGGCAAATAGGTTAGGAAAACATTCATTTTTTAAAGATCTCGACAGTGGCATGCCCACAGTTTCTAAAAGAGTGCACTCCCTATATAACCTTCTGTCCTCAGCCTTAGACCTCATGAAAGGTGAGCTGAAGTTGCTCCAATAAGGGCAGGCTCAATTAAGAGCAATTATTCAATTAAATTGGGCATTACAAACACTTAGAGAAGGTTTTGTGTCTTGGTCACTCCTTAATGAAACAGCTTTATTTGAACTCGAGAATCACAAAAAAAAATGGCTAAGAAAGAATCTACATACACTCTATTAAACATAGAACAAATTGAAGATGCACCATTTACAGTCAGTGGCACACCACCTATTACCCGGTCTATACATGGTATCATTTCCTTACCCATAACTACTTTTCATGTTCATGGCTGAAAAAAATATAACTCCACTGATTAGTATGAAACTATGCAGACTTCACAACTGTTCCAGTCATGGAAATTCCCTTTCACCCACATCTGTTTAAATGAAAATGAGAATGAACCTGTGTATATCAGTATAGCAAACTGCAGAAATCCTCTTGGACACACCAGTCTGTGTTGCACCATATCTTTAAAAGGAATTTGCAGCACTTTAATGCCAGGGTTAAGTTGTATCTTATCTGTTTACCCCCTTGTTTTCATTCCCATACATCATGAGCTTTTAAATAACGGCTCCTATTTGGTTTTAACAAATGTTACTTGCTTCAGGTTGGAACCTGGTAACTGTTTTGGAAACAATACAGTGCTGTGGAAAGACTTTCTATCCTCTGGCTATGAATTATATTAGAAACATTTTTTCCCTAGTAAAAGCATGAGATTAATGTGTTTTGTTGACTTGAACAAACTATTGTCTTTTCTCATACAAAAAGAAGTCCAGCGGTGATGAAGGAACTCATGAAGGGAGGGAGTGCGTGGGTGGGAAACCCAGAAATTGGTAAGGAGGTGAGGGTAGAGGGAACAACGGGTTGCAACTGACATGAACTAAGGAGCTGCCACAGTTAATAGCAGGTCTGCAGCATGAACATATATTCACTTAGACGACCAGAGGAAAGGTAGTTATTTGAGTTTTGGGGTGAGAGATGCTTCAAGTTAGGTAGTATGGGATGGGGTGTTGAAGGGAAAGGTGAGGGAGTTTGTGTTTAACCCAGCTACAAGAGGTACTAGGTCGCAACTCACCGAGTGGATTGCCCCACTACAGTACACAGATTTGCACACATTATTCCTATGTTGGCCAATTTTTTTTATAATCTCAAGGAACATCAATGGGCTGAATAATAAGAATAAAAGAGGAGCTGTGCTGCAAAACTTTAAAAAGCTGAATCCCCACATGCATTGCTGCAGGAAACCCATATGTTGGGTACCAAATGTGGGTGATTTGGTCAATTGGGCTTCTCTTGTTTATACCATGTAGGATTTACCTCAGGCTCTAGAGGGGTAGCGGTCCTACTACATCACTCATTTCCCTTCACAGTTACTACAACTCATGCTGACCCCTTGGACAGTTATATAGGGGTATCTGGACAGTTATAAGGTACCACCTGGTCCTTTGTATATATCCACCTGCTTCATGCACTGATAGACAGCATACTGCATACACTCTCGGAATTGATCATGGAACATCATGCAGGTAAATAAGCGATATCCTAACCCTAGATGTCCGAACACCAGACAGCCATGTTGAATTGCGCCACCTCTCTGGGGCTCTCAGACGTGTACAGTACAACACCTGGGTATACACTTACTATTCAGGTGCACATGTCTCACATTCCAGGCTAAACCATTATATTCTCCAAGCGGCATACTCAGACATTCTCCCCAGGTGTCTTTTTGACCACTCTCCAGTGGAACTTACTCTTAGGGAGCTTCCAAGAATGTGGGACCATCATTGACGAGTAAATACCTATAGATTGACTGATGGCAGGTTCACTGACCACATGCGGCGGGGCATTGAGGACTTTCTGTCCATGAACTCCACTTCCACCCCATCATCAACAATACTTTGGGAGGCACTGAAGGCACCAAATGGAGAAATATTATCTCCATAACTATCAGACACCATAATGATGAGGAAGGTGACATTAATCAGCTGACTACAGAGCTCTTGAGTCTTGAGGCAACACCACACCACTGCAGGATGGACGAACTGCACCACCATACAGAGGCTGTTAGAAGTACTACTATTGAAGGGCAAGAGAAGTTGGGTTACCTCCCATCACCACCTATGCAATATGGGTATACAAAAAATAAGCTCTTTGACTGGTTAGCACATCGCGACCAGGAACTCAGGGTGGCAGTGGGAATTTGGGACCCCACAGGCAATGTGGTGACTGAGGGCCTCATTTACAACTTTTTTGACACAGGGCAGCACTGCACACTACTTTGCTGTGTTACCCTGTGTCAAAAGAAAAGGGCAGGAATGCTCCCTATCTATGAGATACAGCGCATTTCTGTCCCCTTCCATTGAGCTGGTGCTCAAATGGCTGGCTTGCGCCAACGCAAGAACCCTTGCTTCATGGTGCAAGGGAGTCCATGTTGTAGGAATAATAGTTGCAGGAAGCGACACCTACCTGCACAAAAACATCAATGGAGGCATTTTGCTCTTTCTATTTGTGCTGCAGAATAGAAGGAGGAAAAAATGAGGAGAAATAAAGTTATTTCTCATTACGCCACCCGTGGAATGCATGCACAGATTTACGCTATGTTGCAAATCTGGGAATGTGTCAAAACACATAGGCGTTCCGGGGAACACCCACCGCAACACCCATGGCACACCTTCCTGATGCAGTGTGAGGCAATTCGGTGACTTTCGCTGCGTTGCCTTACACCATATCCATGAGGACATGAAAAGCCATGCAGGGTAGCTTTGTGTGGTCTTGTAGATATGGGTTTGCACTGTGAGCTGCCAGAGTGTCAAAACAGTTTACCCTCCGACGGCGCACAGGGCTGATAAATAGGCCCCAGAGTTTTCCAAAAATGCTCTGCCAGCTGCCTGTATCATTTGTCGGGGCCAAACAAGAATGTGGACAAACCTGGCCCTCAAATACCCCTCTGCTAAGAAGTGCCTCAATTTCAGATTTTATTGAACACAATAATTAGTCCATCCAACCCTGGGCATTCATAATTAGACCTTCCCCGTGTCATTTGCAATAATTATCACATCTGATAAAAAAGGACACTGAGGTGTTCAACATTTTTCAAAAAGGATAATTATCACCTATTTTACGTTTTTGGGGACTAATATGCAGAGGTTGGTGCGCACTAAAATCTGCATATTCTGGTAAATACATATTAAAGGCCAAGTGATGCAGTGCAGCGCAGCAAGTTACCTTGCTCAGCTGCACTGCGTGACAGGGAAAGGACAGAAATGCACCTTATTTAAGGCAAAATGGCACATTCCTGCCTGTTGTCCTGCGCTGGCACCCTTTTGACTGCCTACCGCCAAAGCAGGCACCCTTGCACCATGCTGCAAGGGCACCTGCATTGTAGGGAGGTTTGCTTCTGTGCAGGAAGGGGCACCTTCCTGCACACAAAAAATCCTGATGCTTTTCCCTTTTCTATGTGTGCTGCATACACACATAGAAAGAGGAACAAAGGAGGCATAGTTTTTGTTGCATTCTCAGGTGTTCTACTTCTGCAAAATTTGGAATGTGTCAAATCCACTTAATAACCATAGAAACGCCTCCCTGATGCAGAGTAATGCAATGCAGTGATTTGCGCTGCGTTGCAATACTCTAGATTTATAAAGCCACTCAGGGCCACACACGATGGCCTTGCATGGCTTCAGAAATCAATGAATTGGCATAGGGCCGCGCCACAAGTCTTTTTGCTGCGCTGCCCTATGCCAATTTGAAAGAGCAGGAACGCACCCTAGTTACAAGATAGGGTGCATTCCAATCCTTTCAGCCAGCGAACAATTATCAGCTTAGCACCAGCGTATGCACACTTGCACCATAGTGCAAGGGTGTCTACATTGTTGGCAGGAATGTTTTTGTGCAGGAAGACAAAGGTGGAAAAAACTAAGAGAAATTAAAATATTTCACCTCATTACACCTGCTCTGGGGAGGGGTAAAGTTTTGGCCCTGCCCCAGGTTTACGTGATTTTGTAAATCTGGGACAGTGTTAAAATCCATGGGTGTTGTTTGGGAACACTCACCACAACACCCAATGAACTCCTCCTTGATGCAGAGTATGGCAAGGCTTTATATGAATACAATGGTTCTGTCGGGGAAGTTTCAATTGCTTTAGGGTGTTCACAGTATAAATACATTACATGTAACACATATCCATAAGTAAATATAACAAAACACACCCAAGCTGAATTTTTCAATCGGTATTATTTTTAGAAAAAAGGAAATGACAAATAAACAAGGCTACAGTTATACAATTGACAAATTTGTGAAGAAAGAGTGACATGTAGTGGTAAGTACAGACGATACACTGTAGTATGACAGATAGAGAAATCACAAAAAGGTTATTTTAGGGGGGATACAAATTTTGATTATGTCCATATGATTGATCACATATGCTTCATCATCATGTGTAAGTTAATTTTTGAACTGAAGCGTTGTGTAGACTCATAGTATGCGTCGACGTTTCGACCCTATGTAAAGCGCAATATTTAATACGCGTCACGGCGGGTCTTCCTCGGGACAGGGGGGTAGGTGTGTAGCCTATGGAATAAAATGAAAAGCTGATTTGGGTGTGTGTGTTTAAAAGAACAGAAAATAAATGGATGTTCCATTAGGTAGTGGTGCTTACCCTGAGCAGAGGGTCATGAATCACTGCGCATGCGTTGGGTTTCTTAGTCCAGCAAAAAACGATTTAGACCTATGGGGTGATAATATAGTTTATAGAACTCCCAAGGTTGTGATAGCTTAAAGCGCAAGTTAATCACGGAGCTGTGAAACATGGTATTTATTGAGACAATCCTTAAATGAAAGCAAGTCACAACGGTAAACAATTCTGGCATTTATTTAACCAAACCAACAAGGAATGGAAATATATAATTAATCATTTACTGAAAATGCCAAGGTTAAGTCTAATTAGAGGTGAAGACCTCCGCGCATAGGCAATGCTATTCAAAGTTATTTAAACATGTTGAAAATCCTGGGGCAAGCCTTAAAATGAAAGCAAGTCACAGCGATAAACACTTCTGGCATTTATATAGCCAAACCATAAAATAAGGAAAGCTAATTAATCATTACTACAGAAGCGGAGGTTAAAGAGGAGGTCAGTCTATTTAAAAGTGAAAATTCGAGCATAGACAGTGCTTTTCAAAGTTAATGAAACGTACCTCAAAAGATATAAGAATCTTGGAGGTCTGGGAATAATTTCCAAGGGTTAATCTTTATGAGCCAGTCGGATGATTTACTGCAACATAAGTGAAAAGGAAGGTTTTAAGAAGCGAAGAGCTTCTAGAGGTGGGCTAATCAAAAGATAAGAGCACTTTAAAATGTGAGCTTACCACGATCTGGTGGATGCACGTCTCTTCCAGTTCTCAGTCTGATACAGTACTGAGGCTGGAGACAAAGGCCTGTATTTAATGACAGATTGACGTGCCTGCAACGTGCACGTTATCCCGTGACGGTGAGAGCAGGGAAAGACAACACCTGTGCTCTGTTACCCTGGAGTCAAGGGATGTGGTGTAAATTCTGAATGGTGCATGTGAAATGCTCACACATGCTCAATTAAGCAGGAGTCAAGGGATGTTGTGTAAATTAAATAGTGTATGTGAAAGTGCAGGTATGATAATCAACGTCAAGCTCACTGTTCAATATCACAATGACATGTGTTTAACAATGGTTTAACACAGATGAAAATTATGTCAACAATTTAAATACAGTCCTGCCAAACATTGAGAATAACATCATTGTTCAATATATGAGTAAAACATTTAGCATAGTGACATGTTTAAACAGATGAGAAAACATTTCAACAACTTAAATAGAGTTCTGCCAAACATTGGACATAATTATTCTAAAAAAAAAAAAAAAAAAAAAAAAACCCAATTCAATTAAGTAGTTCAGCGGAATGTGTGATTACATGGCAATTCTATTTCGTGACAACAGTCTAAGGCAATTACGTAGAGGAATTGCGTATATGTACATCATGGCACATGGAAAGTGGACTAGAGACCTTAGTTGAGATTGCGCAATTTACAAAAATGAATCAGATTCGCCTGTTGTTTTCTAGAGAGCTAGCGTGTTGGTAGATAGAGTGAACCCGGTTGGATATAAGGTTCTACAGTCTTATCATTTGCTTGTATGTCTCCTCCTGTTCGTTCAACCCAGTTTTGACTGAGTCTAGGAGGTGGATCCATCTGCATTCTTTGAAATTAAGTTGTTGGAGTATGCTGCCACCCCTGGGATGTACTGTGGCCTTTTCAATTACCCACCATTGTAGGTCATCTGCAGTGTGGTCATTTGTGGTGAAATGGTCAACCAGGGGAGCTCCCTGGACATTGCATCGGATTCTACTTTGATGCTGCAGGATCCTGGTCTTTACTTTTTGAGTTGTTTGACCCACGTAAATTTTTTCACAGGGGCATTTAATGGCATAAATCACATTGTGACTATTACAGTTACTGTGATGTCGCAAGTGATATGTCTTTCCCAGGTGTTGAAAGGCAGTACCCGTTCGTGTAAATTCACAGGCCTTGCAAGCACTACACTTGAAATGTCCGATTAGTGGTGGTAGATTAAGTTGTTGTCTCAGGTCTCGTGGTTTCTCGGTTTCAAGAAAGGAACTTACTACATAGTCTTTGATGTTTTTGGCTCTTTTAAAAGCAAACATGGGCTTCTCCTGTATCCCAATTTCCGTGCTTACCAAATTCCAGTATTTTAGTAGCACCTTCTTTATTTCATGACTGCGTGTGTTGAAGGTGGTCACACATACCAATTTCTGAGTATCTTCTGTGTGTGGTTGTATTTCTAGGAGAGTTTCTCTGGGTCGATACCAGGCTCTTTTCCGCGAACGATTTAGGAGGCCCTTGGGGTAACCACGGTCCCTTAGTTTCTTTATGAGAATGTCTGTTTCTTTGTAGAAGTCGCTTCTTTTGGAACAATTCCGCCGTAGTCTCAGGAATTGACCATATGGTAAGTTGTCCCTGAGGCATCTGGGATGGTGTGAATCGTATTTCAGGGTGGTGTTTCGCGCAGTAGGTTTGGTGTAAAGTGTGGTGAATAGTCTTCCATCCTCATTTTGTATTGTTAAATCCAAGAAATCGATGGCCTGTTTGTTATGGGTCATGGTGAATTGTATATCAGTTGTACGCGCGTTGAGCCAGGTCTTGAATTCCATTAAGCTTTGTTCATTTCCTGTCCAAACCAAGAGCACGTCATCAATATAACGCTTCCATATAGAAATGTTATTTAGGTAGGGGTTGGTTAAATCGTACAGGTAAGTGTCCTCGTAGTCGTCCATGTATAGATTTGCCAGGCTTGGCGCGAATCCAGCTCCCATAGCTACGCCTTTGCATTGCAGGTAGTAGGTGTTTTGAAAAATGAAGTAATTTCTTTTCATTGCGATTTTAAGTAGATCTACCAAGAATTCAGTAGGAATCCAGACAGGCGATGGTCGTTTGTCAAGCGTTCTTCTTATGACCTGGATGGCATGCTCTTGGGGGATGCTTGTATAGAGTGACGACACATCGAGTGTGGCCAGGATTTGAGTTTCTTTATCGTAAGGCTGATTTTCCATTATCTGTATAGTATGCATTGTGTCACGAAGAAAGGAGCGTGTCTCTATTACAAATGGTTGAAGAAAGCTGTCCAAGAACTGATTGAGGGGCTCGAGGATAGAACCACAGCCTGATACAATCGGTCGGCCAGGTGGATTCTGTAGGTCTTTATGAATTTTAGGAAGAGTGTAGATGGTAGGTATTCTGGGATCGGTTTTGTTCAAAAAGTTATATTCGTGTTGTGACAGAAAGCCTTCTGTCAATCCTTGCTGAGTGAGTGTTTGAATGAGAGCGCTAATTTCCAGGGTTGGGTTTTTTGTTATTCTTTGATAGCTTTCAGAGCAGCTCAATTGTTTGTTGATTTCAGTAATGTAGGCTTGGGTGTTTTGTATTACTACAGCACCGCCCTTGTCGGCTGCTTTGACTACAATTGAAGTGTTTTTATTCAGTGAATGTAGTGCTTGTCTCTCATCTTTGGATATGTTGTGTTTGATGTATTTTTTCTTGTTGAGGAGATCCATTATTTCTTCCATTACGATCTTTTCATATGCAAGGATCTTTTCACTCATTTGGTGCGTGGCAGGAAGGAACGTCGAGGCTGGCCTAAATTCGGTAGCTGATGTACGTTTGGTCCAATTATCATTATTCTTGAAGTAGTATTTAAGGCGTATTTTACGGAAGAATTGCTGGAGTTCGAGTTTGATATTAAAGTTGTTCGGAAAGGTGGTTGGAATAAATGATAGACCTTTACAGAGTATATCGTATTCACTTTGTGTCAATATGTGGTTAGAGATGTTAATTATGGGATCTTTTGGATTAATTTGAGTTGATGGTCGGTGTCTAGTTATTTCAGGTGTTACGTTTCTTGTATTAGTGTTTCCTGGTATTGGTGAGTCTTCGCAGTCATCAATGTTGTGTCCTAAATATTCAAAGTTGGCATCATCTTCATCTTCAGTTTGTTGCATGTCTTGTAATTCTGTTTCGTCTATGGTTATATCCACTAGAGATTCTTCCGGTCCGTTGGTGTCGATGGTCACTAAGGGTCCAGCTGGTCGAGTGACGGCCAAGGTACTGATCTCGCCCAGAGGTGGTAAAGATTCTTGTATAGCTTTGGTAGTTATGGTAGTTGTAGTGTTGTGTTCAATGCGAGTAATCCGTTCATGTTCTTGGATATAGGAGTTCTTTGTAAGTTGGTGATTGTCTTTAACAGTGACTGGTGACTTGTGTAGTATATCAAATTGAGGAAGTACAAGTTCAAGTTCTAAAGTGGTCTCTCCCTCTATCACCACCTGTAGGTCTGTCTTCTTGTGTTGATCTCGCCATGGTTGTCGTTCCTCTGGAACCTTACTCTTGTGTTCCCACGTGGTCTGTTCTGTCCTCGGTTCCATCTTGCTGGTCTGTCCCAGTTGGTGTCCCTGTTCATCCATGTTTGCTCTCCTAAAAAAGGAACACTGCCTTGTGGGTCGTGGAAGCGTTGTCCCTGTTGGTCCTGGAAACGTTGTTCTTGCTGGTAGGGTCTGCTGTATGGCAAGGCAGCACACTCCAAAGCATGCAAAGTCACACAGGGCGGCTTTGTGTTGCCTCATACATATAATTGAGAGGCCTGCACCACAGCAGCATCAAAAAAAGTGACGCTCCAGCGGTGCCGGCCTCATGTAAATACGCCCTTAAGTAGACACATTTGCAGATAATAGCAAGTTACACAAAGTGCTTCCAATTCCTGTGACTGAACATGACAACTCCATATTATGAGACACCCTGGACTTGCCCATTTCTGATGCAGAGATTTACACAGCGATTAATGCCATGCCATTCGGGGGGAAGATGTTCAATCCAGGAAACACTTGAGATGAACATATTCACCCCTGAATTTTATAAGCGATTTGCCAGGGTATTGGTAGAACCACTGAATGTGATTAACAAAGAATACACCAAATGGGGAAATGGCCTGAGGAGCTGAGTGAGGCAACAGTTGTCATTATTCACAAACTAGTAAAGACCCCCATAGATTGCACTTCTTACTGTCCCATTTCTCCTATCAATCTTAGCAAATGATTGACCATGCAGTAAATGATACTAAAGAACTCTTTAAGACACCAAATGATTTCATGGAGCCTCTAGCCTGTAATCACACCACCCTGGCCTTGCAAGCTTTATGCAACTCTCTAGCTTACTTTTTTGTGGATATAATTGACACTATATTTCTTAATTTTTCAGTCAACCACGACCAGCAGGAGGATGTAGTTTATTTTAACCAGCCTCCACCTAATGCCGCTAATACTTTGGAAACATTTGAACCATTCTCTTTGGAACAGTTTCAGAATATGATGGTTCATGTGAAATCTGGAACTCCTGTGGAATTATGTCCTCCCAGGATTATCTTGTGCCTGGCCCACACAATTGCCCCTTCAGTGATGGCTCTTTATAATTTATCATTTGCCTCAGCCAAATTTCCGGCAGAATGGAAATCCACTCAAGTTTCTCCTATCCTAAAGAAACCTGCAGCATATTTTCTAATCAGCTTCCAATTTCTTTGCTTTCTGCACTAAGAAAAGCATTTGAAAGTCATGTAAGTAAACAACTAGCTGCCTTCTAGGATGTCCCCTAGATCTTGGATAGCTCACGATCAGGTTTCTGGGCATTACAAAGTATGGAGACCGCACTAGTAGCAGTCTCCTCTGACGTTCTGAACGTGAAGAAAAATCTCTCTTAAATAAGCACTAGTGGGTGAACATCAGCTAAGAAATAGCTCAAAGGGCTGAATGTCTTTGGGGCATATCAACAAGGGCATTATCTCTGCTTTTTTGGATTTAAAAGCCAAAAAAGGAGAGATAAAACTAGCGCCCTATCAACAACAGGGTGCTAACATGCAAATTTGCATGTTAGCACCCTTTTAATCTAAGCTTCCCCTTGCATCTCTAATGAGATGCAAAGGGGGCGTTCGAGAGTAAAATAATAGGAGAAATGTCAAGCAGCGCTAACCGCGGTTAACGCTGCTTTTTTACGTCTGGTATTTTTCTGACTTAGCCATGATATCCTATGGAAGGAGGATATCATGGCTAAGTTTGTCTGTCCCTATCAACAAGGTAACGTGAGATTATCGCTGGGTTTCCAGCGATAATCTCACGTTAGCCTGTTAGCGTGAGGATTTTTATCTCTATTGAGATAAGCGTTGCTAATAGCACGCTATCTCAGCGATAAAAATTCACGCTAGCCGGCGATAATTATCCTAGCGCTAAGTGCGCTTAGAGATAATTATCGCCAGTTGTTGTTGATATGCCCCATAGTACTTACTGTTGGGAGGGACTTGGAGGGAGACATAGGGTAAATGACAGAATAAAGTACATCCATCAAATTGGGGCAGGAAAGGGAAATCAAGAGGAGACACCAGAGGATCAGGGGGTTTACATGCTGCGGGTCATAAAACAAAGTTCAGACTAGAATGATGTAAGTTTAGGCCCCTGAAAAGGCTGCAACTACCAGGGGATGCCACTTGCCACCAAAGGTTGATGTTAGAAAAGGGGGTTTCTGAATGTCAGAGTATAGACCATGTTCAAGCAGGAACCACCACTCTTGTCAGGGTAAGTGTAGTACACACTAAACATGTATCTGTGCTCACGCTCTAGTTGTTTTGCACAGAGCAGTCAGGCTAAACTAAAGAGGCAATTTGTAAAGTATTTGTGAACACAACCACATTAACACAGTCAAAACACCACAAACGTACTCCACACCATTTTAGAAAAATAGTCAAGTTTAATATGATTAAAACAAGATCAAAATGACAAATATCCAACATACACAAGTCATGATAGGAATGTTGCAAGCTTAAATACAATTATAGTGTTTTGGAAAACAATAGCTCCAACTGGGACTACCTGGTTGCGTCTGACCGGGACAAATCCATAAGTTCTGTCTGACCACAATGGAGCACGGGCCAGATACAGGAGTCAAGCAGACCCCGGTCCCAGTACCTTGGATGTGTTAGAAATTACACACGATGCGAGGTGCAGAGGAGGTGATGTGTGGCAAAGGCAGATGATGCGTCAGTTCCTGAAGGCGGGGCAGGGTTGTTGGAATGCTGGTGCTTGGGGATGATGCGTTGCAAAAAGGAGGTGATGCGTCACTGTAATAAGTGAAGAGGAGGTGATGCATCAGCTGCCGGTGTCAGACCTCAGATCCAGAAGTCTTTGTGGTGTCAATGATGCGTCGGTTTCACAGTACAATGTGTTTATTCCACGGCATTGATTTCAAACCGCTGGACCACAGGCACTGCATCAGAATAGGAGTGGTGCGTCACGGACTTCGGAGAAGTGGTTCTTGAAACTCGCGCAGTGGTGATTCTTCTGAGGTGCTGCGTTAAAGTCGGGGCTAGCGATGTAAGTCTTGATTGTTGCATCGCACACTCAGCGAGAGGGAACCACCTCTTAGATGCAGGCAGCAGTGAGGTGTCGATTTCACAGAGATGTACCGGTTCCGAAGTGAAGCTTTGAGTTGATGCGTTGGTTTCTTTTTGCAGCACAAAAACACACCTGAAAGGAGCCAGAACTGGATTTTGCACCACTTGGCAGAGTAGGGATCTCAGCAGAAGAGCCCAGGGACTGCAGATGAAGTCTTTGATAGCCTTGAGACTTCCAACAGGAGGCAAGCCTACATCAAGCCCTTGGAAAAACTTTAGAAAGCAGGATGATCAGAGCAAAGTCCAGTCCTCTCACTCCCAGGACAGAAGCAGCTGGGCCAACACAGCAAAGCAACCAGCAAAGTGGCAGGCCCTCCTGGCAGCACAACAGCTCATCTTACTAGTAGAATGTCCTCATTCCAGAAGTGTTCTGAGTATATGGTATCAGAGGTCCAGTACTTATACCCATTTTAGCCTTTGAAATAGGGAGACTTCAATGAAAGGTCTTTAACGTGCACATGACCCTGCCCTTCCTGGCCCTGCCTCCAGACACTCTACAGGGGGGTAGGCAGCTCTTTGTGTGGAGATAGGCACAGCATTATTCAGGTGAGGTATCAGTTCCTCCAACCACTCTAGCTCAGGAAGACTCATCAGCCTGGTGATAGGCCATCGGGATATGCAGGGCACACCTCAGCTCCTTTTGTGTGATTATCTATAGGCCTGGGTGGTGAACTTCGCTTTGTTCTTGGAGTTTGCGGAGATTTCTGCACTCCGTACTCCGCGGAGCGCAATGACTACAGAAAACTCCGCTTCGCGATGTGCAGAGGACTTTTTTCCCCGCTTATCGTTCGCAAGCGCGAACGGTAAGTTTGTGATCTCGAGCTGCTGCTCAGCTAGAATTTCTACCCGAGCGTCAGGAATACCAGCACAAACTGCAGTTCGCACTGCACTCCTCCACTTGCGGAACTTTGCAGAGTTTTTTTGTAACTTCGCGGAGTTCCGCGTAGCATAATTCCACGAACTATGCCCAGGCCTGATTATCTAGAGTGAATGCACAGAGCCCAGTTGTCATCCTGACAAGGACATGTATTCATAGACAGGCAGAGGCACAGAATCACATCAAAGTAAGAAAATGCTAACTTTCTAAAAGCAGCATTGTCAGACCTTCAATCTAAAAACCACCTTTACCAAAAGATGTGTTCTTAAATTGTGAGTCCAGAGATACCAAGCTCCAATTTTCTACCTGACCCCAATGCGAAATTGCACTTAAAAGGTGTTTCAGCCTCCCCTATGTTAACCTATTGGGGAGATAGATTGCTTCATAATTTGGTATTGGTATATATATATATAAGATCAATGCTGGGCTTTGTTATGGGGTTGGTTGCCAAAAGACAATCATAAAGCTCTCCCTCTTCACGAGTCGGCAGTAAGGATGAAGAGCTCAGAGTCGGACCGCAGACTAGGGTGATGATTAGGTCAAATGAATCTCATATCGGAACAATGTGGCAGTGGAAAGATGTTGGGTCCAGGTAGTGAGTAAAAGAGCAACAACAGATTGAGGAACAACCACACTAAAGGTTTCAGAGGCTTCAACAAGGTGGGAAGCAGTTGCTACGGAGCAGAGACACGGAGGGAGTTCTGCCACTATGGGGTCTAAAGAAGAGGAATAGTATGCTATGGGCTTTTTTCTGATCACCATGATCCTTCACCAGAACTCCGGGGGGAAAATTCATCTCATTCACTGCAGCACAGTGTAAACAGTTTTGCATAATCTAGATGTCCCAAACTGGCACAAAGGGAAGCTATTGGTTTAGCTTCGTTAGACCATTGCAAAGGTTCAGGGACACCTTTCCAACATCATTTTTCAAAGGTTTTTCCATAGAGGGTTACCCAAAAATCTATTGTTTTCAATAGAAAGTCACATCCAAGACAGTTTGTATGTGGGAGATGGTTATCTGACGTGGTATCTTGAGATAGTCAGCATTGTTCTTGCATTGGTCTAATGTAACAGAGACAAGCAGAAGGTCATCAATGTACTGAACCAAACTAGAGTTCACTGGAAAGGCTAAGGTGTCTACAGCTTTCTTTGAAGCTTGGTAAAACATCAAAGAAGACTCTGTAAGTCCATGAAAGAGCCTCCACCACAGCAGCTGAGATCTGCCACATGAGAACATGGAGATAAACTGAATATTTTCACTGATGGATATGGAAAAGAAGGCGGAACAAAAATCTACCACTGTGAACCACTTGTCATGTGCCAGGATACAGGAAAGGATGGTAGTAGAGGTTAGGAATGACAGGGAAGCTGTGAATATTGAACACACTCAAGAGTGCATTTGGTTAACAGAGGGGGTATCATTGAACAGAAGAAAATGCTTTCTTCAGGAAAAGAACCTTCACCCTCCCGAGGGTGACATGCTTCATCTTTGGGTTCCCTTTGCATACCAGGACCAAATGGTACCTGGTAAGGGCTACAACTTTCCAATGGAGAGGAGCCGAGTTGTTTTCAGTTTTAGATGAGTGCTATGTATGGGTTAGAGGCAGAGTGATATGTATAATGTGGTGATCCTAAATCATCTCCTGGTAGGTTGAATGTAAGTTTTATTCTGGTGCATCCAGTGGATAGGATTAAAAGAATCTGCCCTTCACAATAACGGCAGCACGTTTCTCAACTTAAATGAGCAAAACTGCCCAAACCAAGATGGCTGCCGTGATCTCGCGAGATCACAGCAAAAGCAGAAATCAGTTTCTTTACTCGGACGCTGATCGAATGCTTTTTTTTCATTAAACCGCCACGCAAGTCCTGAATAGAGCTCCTCTCTTCCAGGCTCGCACTGAGTCACGCGCTCAGCCAACGGTAAGCCCGATTTACAAAGAATGCACTAAAAAACAACTGAACTAATATTTTCCTTACTCCCAAATGCCGCATAATAACAATTGCTTAATCTAAACATTTCTCATACAAAAATGATTTCTCACAAAGCCACAAACACAACGCTTGGATATTCTTGCTTACAACTACCAACCGATGCTCTGAAGACCCAGTAATCATTATTCAACTAAAAAACACACCACTTCTGAAAATTAGAAGCCTACAATCATTCCTAAAAACTCTCACACTTTGAAAGTACTATAGACATACAGAGCAAAAGGAGGAGAGTTCTATGCTAGAGTTCTATGCTAGAGACTTTGAGTGTTTATTAAGATTCCAGTTCTGGATTTTCTTTTTGGTTGGAAATTTCTTTGAAGGTGCTGCTGGCAGGAGTAGCAAATAAATAATTATGCATTAATGGTAGCCTCCGGTCTTGTAATGACATTTGGAAAAAAATTCTCCCCTTAAAAGGTCAACATATTTTGCTCTAGAGTGGCTTATCTCTGCTTGAGAGTGTGGGGAAATTCCATTTTGAGGGTAAGATTGCTCAACACTCTGCTTCTATCACTGGTGTGTACATTGGTGGTGGGCACATTGTCACTCAGGTCTACGCACATTACTTTGGTAGTGGACTTGAGTCTATTGATAGGTTTTTTAGATGCTTTCAAATGTTGTCCTTTGTCTCTTTAAAATATAGTATGATGGTGGACCCCAATGAGCCCTAAGTCAAGTCACTCTAAATCAAAAACATTTCTAAATTCTCCTTCACGTTTCTTTTATTCATATCTATTAGGGTACTAAAGTAAACCTTACATTTAGCCTACCAGGAAGTAGTTAAATTCACAATGTTATATACATAGCACTTTGCCTCTCACCCATACTCAGCGCTCATCTAAATTTAAAACCCCTCAGCTCCACTCCATTGAAGTTGTTGCCTACACCAGGTACCATTTGGTCCTGGTGTGGGGAGAGCACTCAATGATGAAGCATGCCACGCTCGGGTGGGTGAGGGTACTTGTCCTAAAGAAAGTATTTTCCCATGTACAATAACACCCCTCTGTTAACCAGATGCACTCTTGTGTTTTCAAGTGACAGGGAGTAGTATGCATCTGATTGGGTTTATCACTCCCAATGGTCCCCTTGCGTGCATTTAAATTAGGAATATTTACAATAATTATGGCTCTCAAATCTTGGACGGTTCTGTACACATTGGGCTTTCCAGCATTTGTGATAGTAAGTAAAGGAATACTCATCTGCTAACAATTAGTATATGTTAGACCTGGCAGCCATTGGGTCATCTTCCCCCAAACCTTTTGTCTGTTTCCCTGCATTGTTTTTTGCTAAAATTTGTTTTTGTTGACCTTTGGACTCTGTGCACTTTACTACTGTTAACCAGTGCTAAAGTGTTTGTGATCACTGCCTTAAACATGGTAAAATTGGTTTACACCTTATTGGCATCTTTAATTTACTTTTATGTCCCTGTGTTGAATGGTATACTATATACCCAGGGCCTCTAAATTAAATGGTACCAGTGGTTCTGCGGCACTTATTGTGCCACTCACTTAAAATAGCTCCTTGAGGCATGTACCAGGTCTTTCATTGCAGCCTGAATGCAGTTTTAACATGCCAATTCTATTTGGCAGTATACTCACCTTGCCAAGCCTTAAACGCCCCTGTTATTGCATATATGTTACCCCTAATGTAGGCCATAGGTAGCCCATAGGGCAAGGTGCATTGTAATTAAAATATTGGATGTGTACTTTTAAGTTTTACATGTTCTGTTAGTGAAAAACTCCTAGCATAATTTTCCACCACTGTGAGACCTACTTGTCCCATAGGATAACATTGGGTTGACTTATTACAAGTTCTAACTTTTGTTTGAGACCAGGTAAGCATTTCAAGTTTGGTATCTGTGAATTTTTAATAACATGCCCTCATTAATGGTAAAGGTGGATTTTAAATTACAATTTTGAAAATGCCACTTCTAGACAGTTGGCATTTTCCTGCCCCTAGCATTTTAGTACCTGCAGCCTGTACTAGGTCACATGACTGAGAGTAACTGGTATTTAGACTTTGTGAAATCCTCCACAGTCACACAATAAATGATTAGGTGTGCCTGAATGGGCCATCTGCTGGCAGGATGGGGGCTGGAGCTAGGCAGAACACCACTTGCAACTGAATAGGCTGTGCTGGGCCTTCACACAAAGGGATTGTCACCACTGCATTGTTCCTACAGCCAGCTTGAAGCAAGAGCAGGAGAGTCAGTTAAGTCCAAGCACTTCAAGATGAAACCTCTAAAAACTTCTCCCAACTTCAAATAAAGCACTAGGTATAAAAATAGGGGCCTCAGGCCTACTCTTCAGTTCACTTTTTGGACCTACGAAAAGATGCTCAGTGGACTACCTGCTGCTGTGGCGTGCTGTGTACTCCACAAGACTGCACTGCTGCACCTAGAAGGACTGCTTTGCCACTGGGAACCCTTCTTGAACTCTCAGAGGCCTGCCCTGCTGCTTAAGACCTGCTTCAACAATTGAACCAAGGACTACCAGTGTGAACCCAAGGGTTATTTAGTTGCCCTCCTGTACAGAGCCACAGGAACATAACAGGCTCAACAATCTTACTCCAGCGCCTAGACCGAGCTGTATTGAATTCCTCAGGTCCTGGACCCTTGGTTTGGCCTCAGTGGAGATCTCCTGAAGTTTTTGGGCTCTTTGCAAACACAAATGGGCCCATTCGAGCCAAGACTTTATCGCTCATGCCACCTGGCAAAGCAAAATTCTGGCAAACCAACACTTTGGTTACATCATTGACCATTTACAGTGACTGGCAACGCATAGCTCCAGCAACAACCAGCCTGCTCTTCACACTATAGCAACGCCCGGCCTACTCAACATGCTACTACAATGACTACCTGCAACACTCTCCCTCCTTCTCCTGGCCCTTTGTAATGTATGTAGTGTAATGTAAGGTGGATTTGTAGAGCGCTTTTAGGATTCCAGGCCCCTTCCACCATGAACGGAACTCTTTGCACTGGGCTGTGAAGGTAACTCTTTCAGCGGGACTGACATGCTCCCTGTTTCCCGCCCGCACTCTATGGCTGTTGGCCTAAACTTATGACTTTCACCCGGTCTCACACTATCAGATACCTGCGAGTGACAATTTATGCTGTTTAGGGTTATTTTCACTTAAAGCTTAAAAAACTTTATAACCGTGGTTCTACTTATTGGATTTTTTCACTTTGGTGCCAAATCATTTATTAAAATGTACTCTGTTGTTCTAAATTGGTTTAGGATTTTTCTTGTGCTGTGTTTTAACTCTATTATTGTTTGTGTGCTGCATTAATACTTTATAGAATTCCACTAAGTTAAGCTTGACTGCTTTTTGTGCCAAGATATACAGGGTTAAGCACAGGTTAATTTTGTGACTTTTTGTGATTAACCCTGCCTGGGGCTGTTGCTTGACTAGGAATCACAACCCCAGGCAACCAACAACCCAGTTACTCAGAGTACCAAAACACTTTGCTTGATAAAATCTGAGATTGCGGGTCGAATTCCTGCTGTGGCTTCAGGCTTATAAGAAACTGAGGAATATGAGGTAACTTTTAATATGACTCCTCTTCATCTTTACTGACTCAGTTGATAAGATGCAACTCAGGTTGTTGACCGCTGAGTGCCATACGGTGGAAGACACCTGAGCAAGCAATTCAGATAGAGCTTTACACATTTCAGGGTTATCGGCAGTAAGTTGACAATTCATTTCACACAACAGGATAAGCACCTTGTCTTCCTTGCTCTGTGGAACATTGAGATGGATTCCTTCAGGTGTATTGAAAACAATACAACTTCAATGTACAAATAAACTCACAACCCAACAGGTTAGCTATTACAGTAGAGCTTGAAAGGTTACTTGTTTGTGATGGAATCATGAGTTATGGGAACACAATTATCAATGTGGATTTGAAATACCGACTGGTGCAAAGACAAGCCAGAGATTGGTAGTGCAGGGAGTTCAGAGCTGTCCAGGGCAGAGCAGCTTGCACTAGTATCAATGACGCAAGCTGCTAATCGATTAATGTGAGGAGTGATAAAAACATTAGGAGTGATCTTCCAATGAAATGTCGAGTTTCAAAGAAAGCCCATAACATTTACGATTGTGACCCCTGTGGTCATGAGTAAAAAGCTCACATTCGGCTACATATTGAGGTCCCTAGAAAGGAGGTGTAAATGCAGTATCCCTGAGGTTAAAAATCTAATTAACTTCAGGGATGTATAAGAAAGGGATTCTGAGGATGAACTTTGAGAATTCATAGATTAATAAGAAACTGCAAATGAAATCAATTCCCCATGGAATCCTCATTCTCCCCTTCAGTAACTCTTAGTGATCAAGGAGCCTAAAGAGCCTGGGACAATAGTTGTGCCTGCTGTAATTCTGCAGATCTTATAATACCCGAAAGAGGCAGTACCAGGGTCACCCGCTCCATCATGAACTGGAACCATCTCCTGGTTGTGGTCAGTGACTGTGAAGGTGGGGTGCGGCTGAAGTGCTGTGCATAGGAGGTTCTCAGACTAAGGTTATGGTGGACCAGCTCCCTCTGACAGGTCTGACTTCCCTTGGGGGGTACCTTGTTGCTATGGCAGCCCTTCTGCTAGTGCTGGGATGCTTATCAGCAGTGTTAAAACCAACGTAGACATGAGGGAAGAGGGGGTTTAAAAGTAAAACAGACAATGGCGGGGAGGGAGGGCATTTAAAGGCAATACAGACCGGGAAATAAGGGCGTTTAAAAGCAAACTGGACACAAGCGGGGAAGAGGTGCAAGGGCATTAAAAGCTTTCATAGGCCAAACCTATAATGAGGAGCATCTCTGCGTCTCTCTGGAATGGAGCTCCTAAGCTGATCTCCTACCTTCCTGGAGAGTCAAAGCTGCCCCCCGCACCTACACAATGAACCAAAGCATGGGTCCCCCTCCTCATAATGCAGTCTAGCCTAGCATGTCCAACCACCATCAGCCTTTTCTCCCCACTTCACTCTGCTCTCCTGCCAGCCATTCTATCTTCCCAGCAGCTTATCCTGGCACCTAACAGTATTCATAGGCAAGGTGCGGCCTGCTTGCCAGCATCTCCTGCTTGCTGACATCTACTACTTTGAACAGAAAATAGTTGATGTGAGAGGTCCCACCACCCCATCAACTATTTCCTGTTCTTGGATGTCAAAAAGCAGGAAATGCCAGTGGGCAGGCTGTGCCTTCCATGGAACACCAGTGTAGGAAATTAGGTTACTGATTGAGGGGGAAAACGCTACTCAAGCGGCAATCTCAATTTTTGCCAGGGTGAAACACAAGCAAACCCCAAACTAACCTGTGCTTTACCCTCTGGTAGCTTGGGCACAAAAGCCGCCAGGCTTAACTTAGAGGCAATGTGTAAAGTACTTAGGCAGCACGTCAAACAATTAGAAAGTGAAAACACAACAGAAGGAAAATCCCACATCAATTTAGAAATATAGAGTAAAATGTTATAAATTGCTTGAGACCAAAACATCAAAAATCTAGTAGAAGGTGTCAACTGTGGCTATCTGGTTGGCTGGACTGGGACAAAGTCACAAATTCCAGGCCAACCGTGATTGAGCATGGACAAGATACAGGGACCAATTTACGTCTGATGAACAAATTACTTTCAATCATGGTTGCATTGCATTGTGAGATCTCCTTCAGAGCAGCAGTCCAGAAGAGTGGCAGTCTTTGTAGCAGCACAGCAGTACTACTTCATGGCATGTTATCCACAGGTCTAGAAGTGTATTGTAGTGGTGGTGTGTGACATATTGTATTTATAACCAGTTGTGCCATTGAAGTGGGAAGAAGCTTCTAGAGGCATGCCATTGATCAGACCTGTGGACACTAGAGAAACTCGGGAGGGGACACTCAACGCCCCCTGGAGCCATCAGGGTCCCATTTCAGGACAGAGTCGTGGGACGAAGGTAGTTGAGCGGAGATTCCGAGCAGGCATCGATCCCCGCAGCCCGGGGGTCCCTGATCCCAAAATGGCTGCCCTGGCCACAAAACGGCAGCCAGAATCGTTCATCTACAGATACCACTGCTCTGGTGACATGAACAAAACTCGCATGAGACAGCCTCTGACCAGCCACAGGTGCGACCCCCCTGCCAAGGAGACTCCAAGCAAGCAATTGATCCCCGCAACACACTTGTGCCTGACTTTAACATGGCCGCCCTGGCCACTAGACGGCACCCTGAAATGCTCACATACTAACCCTACTACTCCGATGAGCCCCCAAAAACACTTGTGGAGACAGTTAGACCCGATCCTGATGCAGCGCGACCCCCCTGCTCGCTGAGACTGACCTCTCCTCTCCCTAGATGCTGTGCTTCTCTGGTGCCAAACACAAGATGGCCGCCCGGGGCTCCGAATCTCAACCTGAGAACGAAAAGCTTCACCGGTGAGAGGAAAACTCTTCCCATGGATATGTCTCCAGCGCTGATCACTGCCTGGCCTTTAAAATCAGATGTAACGTGACCCCCCCTGCAAGTCGAGACCGACCTCTTCACACCCTAGGTGCGGCACCTCACAACTGCCTGACAACAAGATGGCCGCCCGGAGCTCCGAACCCACACAGACAACCGAAAGCTTCACCGGTGAGTCACAAACTCCTCCTATAGTTGTAACCACAACGCTCTTGGCCTCTGCCTTACTGTGAGAACCATCCCAAACTCTATAGTGCAGAGAGCCCAAGCACACCCGAGACTGCCACTCAATGCGTCTGAACTTAAGATGGACACCCGGCACCATACCTCGCCTGAATCTACTCAGGTGAGTCACTAACTAGCAGAATAGTTTCTTCCCCTCCTCAATCTTGCCTTGCCTTGACCCCCTGGCCTCATCATCAATGTGACGTAAGCCCACGCACCCTCGTGGCTAGCAGCCCCCCTCCCTACTGTGCCTGACCCTAAGTTGGCCGCCCGAGGCAAATAACTTACACCATGTAACTCCCCACACAAGTGAATATCTAACCTTTTGCACACAATGGTGATCCCAGCAATCTCCACCGCTCTCACCTCAATCTGCCAGCACCCCCGAGTCTGCTCTCCACAACTAGCCCAAGAAGAAATCAGCACGAATCTCTGTATTACTGCCATACTACCCTCTTAGGACGGCTCTGGAAACACTTTCCCACCTTTCTATAAGGGAGCTTGCCCCCACCCTATCCAGACACAATGCCTTCCGCCACGTCAGCCCATACCATCCCCTTTTCTGCAAGCCACTTAAAACCGCACGGCCCAAACTCCTTCTTGATCAGTTTCTCGCTAACCTCTCACCCAAAGCGAAAAAAAACTTTAAGCAAAAACTGATCAGACAACATCCTGAATCACTATTCGCGGACATCTACCACCGCTCTGCCAAAGGACTGGTAAAAATGGATCTCATTTTCCACACCGAAAGACCCGAAATATGGAACTCCATCCTCAGAACGCAGCTCAATATTTCCAAAACAACTAACACTTCACATTGCTGCAAACTGACATTATTAGCTCCAAACCGCACTAGGCGTACTGGAAACACCACTGTGACCATCTACTCCAACGGCACAGTCCTGATACAAGCCAACAACGACAATCTAGAGTCCTTTGACGCCCTCTTCCCATCCCCCCCGGACTGCCCCCTCTCACGCCCTCCTCCCCTTCCTGCCCTTACTCCTCCCCCGAAGAACCGGACCCGCCATCAGAACTCACCCACCATTCTGGTGCTCCCTAGGAACTATACCCGCCCTTCGCCACGTGACCTCACCCTCACCACTAACAGAGAGAACAAGACACCACAACTTCCCCCCTCTGGCATTCACCCCCACCCGCCACCTGCCTTCCACCCCCAACCCACCTCGAACGACTTCAACACACAATCTCTGACTCCCAACCACCTCCCCAAACCCACATGCAATAAAACACCAACACCCCAACACGACCCCCGCCACCCTGCTCTCATGGCCCGCCCAGAACCCACAGGGACAACACCCCCATAAAAAACCAACCCAACAACATGAGACTCTCCCCCACAGGTCTTACATACCCGCCCAGAACACCCACACCGACTTAGAGACTGGGCAGCGACTCACCCTGCTTGAAACCCAGATAGCAACTATAATCCAATGCTTTAGCATTATCCTATCCAACCTCGCCGCGCCCCGTCAGCCTCTGCGTATCCCCGACCCACCTGTATACAACAAAGGCCCACCAAGGCCCCCCACCAGAGATGGATCTCAACCCCCCTCTCCAATCAGACACAGAGACCCAAAAGAACTAGAGATGCAATGTCTGAGAGTGAAGCTGCAGACCTCGCCTCCTCGTACGACAACCCTATTACTGTCACCCTCCAATCCAAAATCCAGGTGATCACTGGACTAGGAAGAGACTGGGCCCTTCCGAAATTCCCCAGACCCCTGGCCACCCACACTATCATCCCCAAGGCCCCCCAAGTGAAGAAACCCAAAACAGAGATGACCCCACTAAATGCATGCTCCTAAACTGCAGATCAGCCACCAAACATGCCACAGAGCTAGCGGAATCCATCCACACTCACGAGATAGACATAGCATTCATCACCAAAACTTGGCTAAATGATTCCTCCCTACCACTCCTGGATACTCTTGTCCCCCCAGGCTTTACAATCACCAACAAAGATAGAAAAGACCAAAGAGGAGGAGGCATAGCAATCATCTACAAAAACAATATTTCCGTGACGGAACAACTTTGAATGCCTAACCGTCAACATTAACACTAACAACAACAAAATACTAATCTGCCACCTTATCTACCACCCCCTAGGCAGCACCACCACATTCACTGAACACCTGTCTGACCTGATTGCCCACTGCTCTCTACGAGATGTGAACAATTAAATTCTGGGCGACCTCAACCTACACTGGAATGAAGAAAACAACCTGCTAATCCAGAACCTGAACGAGCTGCTCCACAACAACAACCTTACCCAACACTGCACAGAGGAAACTCACAAAAAAGGAGCAATCATAGATGCCATTATCGCCAAACGCAACACAGTCACGATAAACCACACCCTGCCCGTGGATTGATCAGATCACCACTTAATACTCTTCCACGTCACTCAACCGATCACTCTCCAACCCCCCACCCAAGACCCTGCCAAATGAATCAGAAACTTCACTCAGATCGACATGTCTGACCTTTAAGAAAGGGTTTACTCCCTCCTCACCACCTCCATGGATGATCTATCCACCACAGAACTCACTGCCCATTACAACACGACCTTGACATCCATTATAGACCAAGTAGCCCCACTGAAACTAAAAATACCCAGGAACATCCCATCTAGATCCTGGTTCAACACGAACATTAATAACGAAAAGAGACAACTTAGAGCTACAGAAAGACTATGAAGGAGCAACCCCTCCACAAGCCTACTCGAACAACTCAAGCAGCCCGAAGGAAGGACAAAAAACACATCCGCAGCAAATAATCCACCCTTTTCTGCTCTGCCCTGGACAACGCAAAAAACAGGCCCAATGAACTGTTTAAAATCATCAAGCAACAAACCTCCAAGCCCCTCCAATCCTCAATGCAGGCCTTCAAAGAATTGTGCGAAAACTTCAGCAACTTCTTTGAAGAAAAAATCACCAAGATTGTGCTCTCACTAGACATCAACGTCAACCACGCCTGCCAAAGCTTGCCCCCAGTGAAAATAGACAGCACGTGCATGCACCCCATGACAACATGGAAGTCCTTCGACCCCGTCCGGAGCCGAGATCCTCAAGCTGATCTCCACCTCCAAACCCGCCTCCCACGTCCTTGACCCAATACCCACCCAATTGACCAAAACACTGAAACTGGTGCAGAATCATAAACAGCTCCCGGAAAACCGGCATCTTACCTGAATGCCTTGACTCCAATGACCTGAATAACTTCAGACCCGTCTCCAATCCTATCCAAAATCCTTGTAAAATGTGTCCTCTTACAACTGACTCAGCACATGGACAACATCAACCTTCTGGATCCCCACCGATCGGGGTTCAGAAAAGGCTATAGCACCGAGACCGCGATCCTCAACATCACAGACGATATCCACAAATCCCTTGATACCAATCAATGCTGCCTACTTATTCTCCTGGACCTATCAGCAGCTTTGACACGGTTGATCACCAACTACTCATCAAGGCTCTACAAGAAAGGGAAGGCACTGATGAGGTGGTCCTACGCTGGTCCTCCTCCTTCGTACACAGCCGCTCGCAAAGGATAAAGATAAAAAACTTTATTTCCGACCTACACCCCGTCAGCAGAGGCTTCCCTCAAGGGTCAGTGCTCTCACCACAACTGTTCAACATATACATGGAACCCCTCACCACCATTCATAAAAATGCCAACATCCCTTTCCACTTATATGCGGATGACACCCAGATCTATTTAGAAACTTCCTCCTTAGATGACATCCACAGATTAAATGACACTCAAAAAAAAATCCAACACTGCCTGTCTCTAAATCACTTAAAACTCAATCAAGACAAAACTGAGATCCTCCTCATTTCCAACAAAGAAGAGAACCCTCAAATTTCAGAATGGCTAAAAGCGATGGATGCTCTCATTGGTAGTCTCACTCTGGCAAACTCCGTAAAATCACTAGGAATCACCCTAGACCCAAAACTCGACATGTCCAAACACATTAAAAACTCCGCAAAGAGTGCTTTCCTCAATCTGAAGCTAGTCAACAAAATTAAACCATTCATCCCTACCAAAGATCTCAAACACGCCACCCAATCACTGGTGCTATCCAGACTTGACTATGGGAATGCAACCCTCACTGGTACAACAAAATCCCACCCAGCTCCCCTCAAAACAACACTCAACGCAGCAGCCAGAATGGTCACTGGAATTAGGAAATACGATCACATTTCACCAGCACTCAGAGAACTAAAATGGCTCCCAGTCGAACTGCGTGCCAGCTTTAGAACTGCCTGCCTCACTCACACAGCCCTACAGACAGGAAAACCTGACTACCTGGCCGCCAAACTCAAGAGGGCTGGTCAGACAAGAAACCTCAGGAGCTCTAATACCCTACTTCTCATTCCTATGAAAACACGCAAACAAAAAAACGCTGCACGTTCCTTGGCCAGAAACACGGCAAAAATCGGGAATTTAATCCCAGCAGATATCAGAACTATCTCGTCCTTCACAAAATTAAAAAAAACACCTCTTCCTCAACCGCTCCCTCCCGAAGTGATAGCCGCCGCCTTAATGCAAATCCCTACTCGCCGTTGCTCCCTGACATTGTATCACAAAGACCTACCTTCTCCCTGCTCTTTGACCACCTCCTGTTCCCCCCCCAAAGGTTCATCCCAAGACAACGTGCACTAATTGAGGCTATCTCAGGGCTCACATACTACCTCAATACTGCACAGTACACTTGGACTTCCGAACCAATATGTATATCACTGCTCTATTATATGACTCTTGCGAAAAACTGCTGTGGTTCAACCCAAGACAACATGCACTAATCGAGATTATCTCAGGACTCACGTACTACCTCAATACTGCACAGCACAATTGGACTTCCGAACCAATATGTATAACACTGCTGTATTATATGACTCTTGCGAAAAACTGCTGTAAAGCGCTCCGATACCCCTGGGTCCGGCCAGCGCTATATAAAACTCCTTAAATAAAAATAAATAAATACATAAAAATAAAGTACACAGATGCCCTGCCTTCCTGGTTGTGATTCCAGTCTAACTACAGGGGGTATGCAGCCCTTTACGTGTATGCAGGACACAGCCTGTTCAAGTGTGAGTGGGGATTTTCCCAGGTCCTTCCACCCATCCTGCCAGTGGTTGCCCATCCAGTCTCACCTAAGCTCCCCTATTGTGTGTGGTTGTCCAGGAGGAATACACAAAGCCCAACTGTCACCCACACCCAGTCATTCGACCCATATTTAGGCTGCATGCCTCAAATGGCTAGGGCAAGTCAAATACCAACTTTCTAAAAGTGCCATTTTCTTCATAAGCTAGGATTTTAAATTGTGATTCCGGAGATACCAAACATTAATGGGTTAACTATTCCCATTTAGAAATTACACCCATAAAATGTAATAAGATAAGTCCAATGATATCCTGTGGGAGTGGTAGGCCTTGCAGTAGTGAAATACGAATTTAAGAGCTTTTCACTACCGGGACATGTAAAACCTTAAAGGTACTACTTTTTAAATAAATTGCACCCTGCCCTTTGGGCCGTCCAGGACCTACCCTAGTGGTGACTTATATATATTAAAAAGGACAGTTTGGGCCTGGCAAAAGGTTTATTTTGCCAGGTTGAAATGGCAGTTTAAAACTGCATCTACAGGCTCTGCAATGGTAGTTCTCAGACCTTGTTCAAAAGACTACTTAAGAGGGTCTCACACTCTATACTGCCGGCCCACTAGTAGCATTTTAACAGGAGGCCCTGGGCACAGGTAGTGCCACTATACTAGGGACTTACAAGTAAATTAAATATGCCAATTGGGTGTAAGCTAATCCCGGGTGTCGTACTCCTCTCAGCCAGGCGAGTTTGCAGAGTTTTACCACTCCTCGCTCAACTGGGAACGCAAAGTTGGGCAAAACTCCGCCTCCATAGTGGAGTGGAGTACAAGGCAAGCCCCATCAAAAAAAACACTACTTACCTTGTCTTCTGCCTTCCCTCCTCCTCGCCGCGGTGTCTCCCTTCTTCCAGCGTCATCCTCCTCGCATCCCTGTAGGTATTACGTCATGCGTGAACTGCACATGCGCAGTTCACGCAGTTCATGGAAGACGTAGTACCTACAGGGACGCAAGGAGGAGGATGTGGGAAGAAGCGAGACACTGCGGCGAGGAGCAGGGCAGACAGAAGACAAGGTAAGTGGTGTTTTTTATATTTTGTTATACTGTTTTGTGGGGTCCCGGGGAAGAGGGAGCTCTGCGTAGTTCCATGGAGTTTTTTTTTTACTCCGTGGATCTACACGGAGCACCACTACACATACTCCGCCCAGGGGTAGTGTAAGCCAGTCCTGCCTCGTTTTAAGAAGAGAGCACAATCACATTAGCACTGGTTAGCTGTAGTAAAGTGGGCAAAGTCCTTAATGCCAACAAAAACGAGTTCAGAAAACAATAGGGAGAAGGCAAACAGTTTGGGAATGACCCTGCAGAAAGGGCCAAGTCCAACTACCAGCATTGCATAGTCATAAAGAAAATAGGAAAAATACATTTACTATCTGTAGGCTAGAATTTCCCAACTTTCTCAACTATAGATTCCTAAGGAAAACTTTGCAGACCTCTACTTTATTATCAACAGGTGTTTTTACTTCATTACGTTAACATAATTAATCTTCAAGTCTTGTTAATAATACCAGTTCTGGCTGCATTTCCTGCTATTTGCTTCTCCTACGACCAAGAACGAGAACTGATAAAATTTGCGCAAGTAAATACTGTCCAAGAAACATTCATTTGTTCACTAGATAAGACCCAATAACAATAACACTAGCTATGTAAGAGACCAAAAATACGTGTTTTCTCAAGGTGAAAGAACTCAGATATGTGTATTATGTATGCAAAATGTAACAGAAAGAATTTCTCTATTGATAGTACAAATCAATAACTTAAATCAGCAAATGAAATTGTTTACTTGTAGCTTTCATGATCAAACATCAACTCTTCAAGCTACTTGTGGATGAGCATTGAAATAATTGTGCACTATGTTACTTCAACAAGTCCTGTGTAAAATAGTTGATAAGAAACCCTTATGACCTGTGATGGAGACACAGGTTTTAAATTGTACTCTAGTTCCCGTTGGTGATTCACAAAATGTAATATGCCCTCACAAACAGATTTCCTCACACCGAAAATGATGCCGCTTTTGCACACCTTTAATCGGGAGAGGTGTGGCGCAGCGGCCAGGGCAGCTGACTCTGGAGCACGCGCCTCATGGTTCGATTCCTAGCCCCGGCGGCAGCTCAGCCCAGCTCCATGTGACTCTATGCAATAGCTCGCTTAATCTTGCCGATGGCTCCCAGCGCCTTGAGACCCCTAGTGGTGAATAGTTTGCGTTTTACAAAATATCGGGTTATGGTATTCCATGTTAAGTACACCATCAAAATGTGAGGACCAATGAGCAAGTTAATAGATTTCTCTAAGGATAACACATCTTCCCTGTGAGAAAAAAAAAAGGTATTTAGTGCCAATGCAATCATGCATTACATTTAAACATGAATGAAGAAATGCATGATTAATTTATAATGTATAATGGGTAAATGTGGATCTTTAATTTCAGCTTCTTAGGTGTACTCTTGGAATTCTTGTAAATGCCAAGAAAGTCAGAAGCTTTCTCAAAATGTAGGAGTAAACTTACGGAGCAAATATTCAAGCCTTTTTGAGAATCACACCCTAAAAAGCATGTGGGTGGTACTGTGAAATTGTGTTTCTATTTCATGATTGTGACTTTCTCCCACCTTGTGTTGCCAATAATCCGAATTCTGAATACATGCCCTGCTAATTGCTTCTACTACTACAATGACTGAGAACTAAGAGAAACCCTAATAAATAAATACTTCCCTAGAAAAGTATTTACTTTCACCAAACTGCAATCACTAAGATCATCCATGTAAGCCACAACTAATATATTACCTAAAGATGGTAGTGTTCAGCTTTGTGTATGGTGCTAGCTAAGCAATATATCAATAAATTATGCATACACATAACAAAAAATATCTTAGGTTAATGGAATCATTTATTTGCATGCTTTGCAATCAAATCTCACTTCTTGCAGCTGCTTGTGAATGAGGCTTTGAAAGAATCACACCCTTTGTCTCAACAAGTGTTGTCAGGTAATACATTGACATTTCTACTGCAGATCTCCTATTGTAAGTAAGGGCATATTTGAATATGAAGAGGAAGGAAATTGCACCTGAGAGTGGGGGTCTCAGTTGAATATGTAGATAGTTTATAGTTTGCAATTACCAAATAGTGAATTTATCCGATTCGCTATTTGGTAATCGCAAACATCAATGTACAAAGGTGTCTTATACGCATTTAACGTTTCCCAGTGGGTCGCAAGTAGACGAATATAGCATGTTACATCACATGCTATTACATTTCGTTCCTTTACAATGTGGTCGTTACAACGACAGCATTGTTAGAACGCGATACCTTTACAACGCAAGTCATTAGATTGACTTGCTGTAGGGGGCGCGCTGGACATAGGAATAGTATAATTTACTATTCCAACTCCAGCCTGTGCAACAGTAGGGAAGGTGTTGGAATAGTAAATTATACTATTCCTTAGGTTCTCACAGGGGAATGGGTCCCGAGGGGACCTCCTTCTCATTTGTAAATGGGTTACCACCTACTTGAAGTAGGTGGAAAAATGTGAATGTTTTGCAACCTCATTTTGGTTGCAAAACATTCACACATACCACGGCGATTCGGTATTAGAAAGGGATGCACTAAACACGACCCTTACTAATACTGAATCGCAAACCCAATTTGCGATTCAGTAATAGATTACTGAATTTCAAATTGGGCATTTGTACATTAAAATGTTTTATTTGGAGGTCGCAAACGACTCTATTCTGCGATTCGGGACGTTTGCAACCTCACAAAAGCTTTTTATATCTGGCCCTAAGTGGTTAAACAAGTAGCTCTTCTGTTTAAAGGTACATTGTTATACACAAGGTTAACTTGAAATGAATCTAAGCTGGTATGTGAGAGACTGATATGAAACTGACATGGCCATTCCTGTCCTACACTGGCTCCTGTCCTATATAAAGAATGAGACTGCATTTGCCTTCCTGGGGAAAGTGGCACCTCCGGCATATGATTTCTCGGATGGAAGCAGCTACTATTGGTCAGTCAAAGGCCAGCACATTGCAGGATCTATAACTGGACCAGTGTTCTTCTTTGGCTTAGAGCACATTGCCTTAATTATTGTGTATGTTTGAGAGAAAAAACTGACCCTGTCAGTCCACACCATGAGAAACTCATACAGTTAATCAGGGCAGGTGTTGTATTTACTCTTGTTAAAAGTTGTATTCACTCTTGTTAATGTGATTAACTAAAGTTAACTTACAGTATTTACCTTTCTCCTGTCATTATAGTTCTCTAGAGTTCTGCCGGAGTCCAGACATCTAATTGTTCGAAAGGCAACTAACCACTGCATTAAAAGCAGACCGTTCTGCAAAATCTAGACTCCTTAATAATTTGGCCACAAGTTAAGACCAACCAGTGCCATGGGCATGTCCCTGCCCCCAATACTTAACACATTGGGAATGTTCCATCAATATTCCAATCAGTGTTGGACACATTTAAACTGAATCTCCCACACAGCCAGCCAAATTCGACTCCAACAATTGACTTTAAATTGGTAAAACTGCAGCATTGCGCTGATTCAAAATTGACAAAATCAGAGCAAACTAGGGGAGTTGAAGACTCTGATGAGACCACTACCATCTTGAGCAAAGGCAAGATTTGAGTGACATTGGTGTGTCACAATTTGCAACAGCAACAAACAGAATAGAGATACCAAGCTACGGTTCACCTAACATAACCCTCTGCATTTCACCTAACATAACCCTCTACAGACCAATGTTCACAAGTTTTGCGATGACTCACTGACCAATATTGCCTACAGCATGAGACAAAAAAAGAAAAACCAATCAAACCTCATGAAAAAGCCTGAGCTTGTAGGGGTAGATTCATCACCCACCTAAACAATGAATCTAGTGCCTTTGGCAAACAAGTCGGCAAATACAATGGCAACAAACAAAATATTAAAAAAGAGGGGGACTTTGCTGCAGCAGAAAGTCAAGGACACTAGCTGCACAATGATAAATAAAAACAACATTTAAGTCATAAATTTAAAAAAATAATCACATTCATATACTAGTCACGTTGAAAGCTATGACCAACAACTTCAGAGGAGCATGATATTGGATCACCTCAATCCTCGCCCACCTCCATCAAGATCTACTGGTTGAGATGGAAAAAGCATTAACTTTTTTCATAAACACAACCAACAAGACCCCATAATAGGGAGTAAGAGACAAATCAACAGAAAAAAGAGTGACAGGGACCGCCTGTAACTAAATCCATTCCAATCTGTCAGGTACTGCAATTCATCCGTTTTGTGAGACACAAGAAAACTACAAAAATAATGCAACAAATCTCCATCAAAACACCTCAGCTCTAATCCCGCTCTATCAGTCCATCAAATAGCGCTACCTAAATCTGTGAAAGAGCCCTATCCTCATCCCCTGCACATGGATATGTCTCGCTTGTGCATGTCTTCAAGCTTCTTGAGGGAAGGAGTACCTCAAGCACCCAGCAAGATTACCACACCACACCTTTTTGCTCTGGCAGCTCCAAATTGTCGTTTCCATTCTCCATTATCCTGTCAGTGTTTTCCTTTTTTGCCTTAGACAAGGGCCAGACCCCTATTGTCCCTAGTACATTCTTCTTGCTGCCACACGTTTTCCCACTAATAGGGGCAGCCCCTCCACTCATAAACCTGCTTTTCCACAAACATGCACCAATCCATGTCTTTTTACCCAGAGGTCCATATTTTAGGCATATCCGATCCTTATTTCTTGCCCACATTCCTTTTTGCTATTAACGGCCCCAAGGTGGTGAGAGTTCTGTGTGTGGGAGGTGTGTTCAATCTCTCCGAATGTTGAGTACCTCTAGCCTAGGAGACAGTTTTGCCTGGGATCCAGTGACATAGCTCCGGCACGCCCATGCAGCCTTCAGCAGCTAGTTAGCATTGGGCAGCCCCATTGTGTGTGAAGAAATGTTCCCAATCTGCTGCATCCTCTGACATGGAAATCTGACCCTATTTTCCCCCATCTTACACAACCTAGATTTTGTTTAGTAGGATGTATGTAGAAAGAGCAACTGGACCAGACAAAAGCTAACCCAGATCACTATTTCTCGAGGCTAAGTGCTTACTTCCACCCCTCTCTTTAGCTTCTCTAGGGCATTCAGTAATTGTTGAGCAGCTATAAGTAAGTGAGATGGCTTCTTGGTAATGGGTTCTGACAGCAGGGTGGTCTTTCAGCAGAGGCGTCTTTGCAACCTATGCTCCCACCACTATGTGAGTCGTCATAGCATGACTTGTCTGGAACTTGAAAAAAGACCTCCATCCCAGCCATCTGCCATTCCTCCCAAAGAACAACCCCAGTTGTTCTGCCTCCCATCTTGGCACAAGCACCAAAGTCTGTCTCTTTGAGTTTGTAATCTTGCTGACATGTAAGGGTTTAATATCAGACCCATGAAACAAGTCTTAGCAACCAGCAGGCCCTTCTATCCAGCGTTTAAAGTCTCTCTTACCAATACCTAGAGTGAAATCTATGTTACCCACCAATGGTGTATAGGAAAATGAAAAGGAAGCCAGAGTTTTACCATCACACTTTCATGGCTGGTTTCAGAAGTTTGGAGTAATAGCAGACTGGTGGTCTATCTTTCTTGGACAATGCCAGAACCACTAAAAGGCATGATTCATCACTGTGGCTTCCATATGGATTCAGCGGCGTTTAGTTTCGTAAAGGGACCGTTCATAAAAGAATTATAAGCTGAGATGCCTTATAGTATTTCTTAATGTCTGGTAGACCCAATGCAACTGAACGTTGGCGCTCTTTCAATATTTTCCTCAAAACCCTTGCCTTTTTACACACCCTTATAAAGGAATTAATCACTTTTTTCCTAGTCCCTATGTCAGACTTGGGGAGAATCACTGGGAGTGATAGAAAAAGATAAAGGAATCTCTGCAATACATTCTATTCAATTACTGCCACCCTGCCCATTCACAAGAGAAAGAGATTGCTCCACTTGTGCAAATCGTTAGTGATAGCATTACGCAGGCAAGGGTAGTTTGCTGCACACATTAAGTGGTGTTTTGGAGTAATATAGACCTCTAAATATTCACATTTCTTTGCAGCCCACTTCAGTGGTGTGACCTCTAGTCTAGTTTTGACCTCAGGCAGTATACCTAGATGAGCATTTCAGATTTATCTAGATTGACCTAGAATCTCGATAGTTTCCCATAGGATTCCAAAACTTCCATTACTTTAGGGATCAAGCATCCAGGGTCTGCCAGCGTTAATAAGAGATTGTCGTGAACAAGTGTATTTTATGTTGGTCATTACTGATGTGCATCCCCAATGGCAGCTAAGGTCTCTATCACCAATACAAATATAAAAGACAAGGGGGCATCCCTGTTTCATCCTTCTTGATAGGGGAGTTGTCCAGTACATTTGTGTAGTTTGCTTTTGGCTAGCCACTATCCAGGGAAGAATGTTGGGGCAAAATCGATCATTTCTAGCACCTGAAAAAGAAATGTTTAGCTGACCATATCAAAAGGTAGGCGATCTTCCTGATCTTAGCTTTTTCAACCAGATAGAGAACTCGCTAAATATTATCAGCATCTTGTCTCCAGAAACCTGATCAGAGTCAATAAGGTGGGCCCAATGAGGTATGAATCTATTGGCCAGCACGTTTGTGAACATTTTTATATCCGAATTCATCAGAGCTATTGGACTGTAGGACTTGTATTCATCATCTGGTTTGCCAGACTCATGAATGAGAGAAATATTTGCTATCGACATTGAGGGCATAAACATTCATGATCATAGAAAGTAGGGAATAGTATTACTAAGTGGGGATTAGTTCAGTCACAAAATGTTTATTAAAGCGATTAGTGAGACCATTCAGTACCCGGGCTTTGTGAGAAATGATGGTCCATTAAGGCGGAGGAGCGTCGCCCCACTGAGAGCAAGAGAAAGGGAAAAAATGATAATAACCCTGTTACTCTAATTTTATTTTTCGCTACAGGGCTAGGTTAGGGTGGGGTTGAGGGTCACAGTGGGAGAAGTGGTTTGAACGCCCTAAGTGGCAATGAATGTTTGGCTAGCCTTCTTGGGTCAGCCAAAAAGTCATGCGCAATTTGCATGTTCCCCACCAGGCTGCAAAACACAGCCTGGTGAGAAACATGCCGAGGCTCCCATTCTTCATCTGAGCGCCGAAATATAGTGCTCAAACCAGTCACAACACTGCAGTGTTGTGACTGGCTTAGGGGAGAGAGCCTGTGTGCTTCCTGCTTCCGCTGTACCTGAGGAGAAGGCGGCGTGCGGAGGAGAGACGGTGGCAGGCAAAAGGTAAGTGTTTTTTTTGTCTGCTCCCTCGCCACTCATGTTCCTTGCAAACCGCCACTGTCTTTGAGACAGGACTTTATGTCATCCACCAACACAGGGTTCACACACTAGAGGGCTGTGTTTTAATCCTAAAAGCTTCAGTTTAATCAGCATTTGCACTAATAATTTGACACTTGATGTCCTCCAGAGTCACATTTGTATCATCCACCTTCTGTTAGCTAAGCCACCTTGCCAATAAGTAGTCTATTTTACCACTGTAAACACTTCCTTCGTATTCCACCATTGTGTAAACACTGCTTTGTGCAGTTGCTCACATTGTGTATTTGTCCTGTTTTGGATCACAAACGTGTTCAAAAATATGATTTTTCAATATATTAATTGGCACCATTCAATTCAGTTGACTTGTTTGCTTTTTGGAAATCATTGCTGTGATTTACTGTATCATTTATTGGAGTCCTAACATCTGTGAGGACAAAGTAAGAAATGTTTTAAGTTCCTTTCGTGGCAGAACCACTGTTCGTATACCGTAACCATCCCCCAGGTTATCCATGTGACTGGGTTACCCCATTGGTATTATCGAGCCACAGTCTTTGAGATAGCACTTTATGTCATTCACTGAGACAGGGTTCGCACACAAGAGGGCTGTTTATTAGTACCTAAAAGCTTCAGTTTTATCAGCATTTACACTAATAATTTGACACTTGATGCCCTCGAGAGTCACATTTGTATCAACCGCCTTCTGTAGCTAAGCCACCTTGCCAATAAGTAGTCTATTTTAATGGCATGTTCATAAAATCTTATTAGTAAATATAATTTAGAACTTTTCTCACTCTTTGTGTGGCCAATCGGAACTTTCAGCAGGATGATCTTACGCTGAGCCTTTAGGGAACCTATGTGTATATGTTGTTCAGTCGCCACTTTAAGCTCAGCTTCCAACAAGCTCTTGTAAGACTTCCTGTATCACTCTGCTGTGCCCTTTCCACTATACGGTTGCCGCTACTGACCGCTTTACATGTGTCTCATAACATATTGATGAAGAGATTGCTCAGGTCATTCTTCTCAAAGTACCTAGTAATTGCATCCCTCAATTTCTGCCGGCTTAGTCAATCTTTAAGGAAAGTTCTATCAAATTTCTATGTATTCATTCTACATTTCTCTTGCTGACTTTCTCACTCCCAAACAATCACTGTGTGGTCTGAGACCACCATGGTACCGTGCACAATGGAGTTTGTGGTGTCGACCAATCCTTTGCTGCCCCATTAGGTCTATGTATTATTAGGACCTTGGGACATGTGGGAAGACACTATATTCCTTCTTATTTCGTTTTTTAATGTTCCAAAGATCGATGAGGCCTATATCTGTCAACATCTTCTTTGTCTTCTTCTTTTTGAGCACTCCCTTAGTATACCTGTCATGGGGGTGTCTATACAGGAAAGCATTTGGCACAATGTTGAAGAACCTGACCCACAAAGGTTTTTGTGGTCCCCAGTTTTTGATCTTAGGTATGAGGCTAACGACATATTGTTGTTTAGCTTCAATTAGGAATATAGAGATTGAGTTTATACACTGGGAGTCCCTGTTGTCTACCCCCAATTGAATAAAGTGACCTTCTGCTAAGTCACGTTGAACCCACAGTACTCTGTAATGAAAGTGTTTATGTATCTCAATCATTTCCCCCCCTTTCTTACTAGCCGTAGCCACATAGTACTGTGTGTGGTATAAGCGGTGTTTCATTAAGATAATGTCTCAAATGGGTCTCTTGAAGACACACAACCTCGGGGAGATCCTCCAGTGTTTCCCTCCAAATCTTGTGTGACTGAAACAGGGAATTTCATCCATTTAAGTTCATATGTGACTACTTTTTTAAATATTTTTTTTTTGATAATTGCACACATATTACACAACAATGCAGAGATCATCTCCGCCAATACACATTGTACGATAAGAAGTGCAACCATTTTCTACATGATATTTGACTACTTTAACTATTACACAATAGAAGGGTTCAGATATCATGTGCCTGTTGCTCTATTCAAATCTAACCGGAAGGTTTACATGGTGGCAGTAGATGTCACCTTTAATACAACACCATATTTCAAAACATGCTCATATTCCTTCACCTCCCTCCCCCAAAACCCCATGCCCTCCACACCCTCCCTCAAAAACTCCCAGTGTGATGGGAAGAGGAACCAGCACATCCTTCTCACAGTGATGAACAACACTGTACCCTGCCATCTTCATCCCCAAGGTAACCCCCATCTGCCTCCAGCCAGGGCAGAACCATCATCTCTCATTTTCATACAAAAGCACACCAGGTTGAACGGGTGCATCAGGTCAATGGTTTGGTCCACCGCACTTGGACTGTCCCTCCTATGGGCACATGTAGAGTTCAGGACTTGGGTCTTGTGCTTCTGTAGTTAGATCCTAACAGAGAAAGTAAGTCTGGTGAGCCTTTCTTGAACCAGAGGACGGAGGTATAAACGGCATATCCACTGAGAACCAATGACGCTATCTATATACCCATAGCAAACCTGTGCCCCCCCATCAAAGCCCCATTCCCTGTTTGTCCAGTTTTTGAGCAGTCCTGTGGGTAGCACCAAGTTTCTTCCACTTGTCTCTCAATTTCCAGGGTTCATTCGCGTTGTCACTCATTGTGGATTAAGGGCTATCTCTTTGCTCACTTGGGAGGCAATCATAGGTTCTTTCAAGAGGACTTGAGCTGCTTATTTTCATCCCAGGACTACCTATGCCTTGTCTACAGTGCGAATCATGTCAGATTTAGAGTCTAGCTGAAACCCCAATATAAAGGGAAACATCCACCTGTAGCATATTGCCTTCTACGTAGCTCAGCATTCACTGAAGATAGCATTTGTCCTTTGTTCAAGGTTACCTGTGAAAGATTCTGGAAGAGATCCAGGGAAATTTGTTGGTCTAATTTTCTGGCTTCTCGCATAATACTGTCCTTTATATGGGAGGACCCTATATTGACTATAATGTCCCATGGGCGGATGGCAGCTGCTTCCCTGGTAGTCCCACTCTATGGTTCCAGATTATGGGAATCTCATTCCTTGAGCCCTCCATAATTACAAATTTTGAAAGGGACTTAAAGTACAGAATGGTGTGATCACTTTTCTCTGGTTCCAGAACTTTCCTGAGCAGCACATTATCTTGCCATGATAGATCTTCCAAGTCTGTCAACTTATAACAGAGCACCTTCATTTCTTCCTCCACCTTAGGTTGGGTATCCAGTATGTTCTCAGCCGCTTTGCTAATAGTGACAATGTCACCTTCATTGGTAACCCGGTTACCCAGTGCCTAGATTTTCTTAGTCATGTCCGAGAGACTGGAAGCTAAGTTTGCTTTCAGGGCTACATTTGTGTTGTCACCATATGGAAGAGTTTATCAGGCAGGTGACCAAGCCAGCTCTTTAGATTGTCCTTCGTTATTGGGGCCCCCAACTCTCCTTTCTTTTGTGAAAATCATGATATCCGAATTCAAGAGAGCTATAGGCCTGTAGGACTTGTGTTTATCAGCTGGTTTGCCAGGCTAGTGAATGAGAATAATATCAACCTTGCGGGCATAAACATATGTGATCACAGAAAGTATGCATTAGTATTACTAAGTGGGGATTAGTTCAGGCGCAAATTGTTTGTTAAAGCGATTAGTGAGACCATTCGGTCCCTGGGCTTTGTCAGGGATCATGGTCAATATTGCATTTAAGTCCTCTTTTCCAATGAATTTTCTCTTAGATAGCTGCATTTACCTTGGTCAGTCACATATAATTGGCCTCTTTGAGCAGGGGCGGCTCCTCCGCTAAGGTGGAGGAGCATCTCCCCACTGCTCTGAGAGCAGGAGAAAGGAGAAATGAAATGATAATAACCCAGTTATTATTTAGTTTTTCACTGCAGGGCTAGGTTAGGGTGGAGTGGGGCAGAGGGTCACAGGTGGAGGAGTGGTTTGCACTCCCTATTTGTGCATGAATGTTTGGTCTGTCCTCTTGGGCCGGGCAAACAATTTGTATGGTCCCCACTAGGCTGCAATACACAGCCTGGTGAGGAATATATAGAGGCTCCCATTCCCCGTCTGAGTGCCAAACCATGATTTAGGGAAGATAGCCTATGTGCTACCTGCTTTCGCCGAAACTGAGGAGAAGGCGGCATGGGAAGGGACCGCAGCGGAGGAGAGACGGTGACCGGTAAAAGGTAGGTTTTTTTTTTTTTTTTTGCCTGACGCCCCATCACCCCTGTTTCCTGCCAGCTTCCGCTATCTTTGAGACAGGACTTTATGTCATCCACTGAGACAGGGTTCGCACACTAGCGGGGTCTGCATTAGTCCCTAAAAGCTTCAGCTTTAGCTGCATTTGCACTAATAATTTGACGCGTGATACTCTCAAGAGTCAGATTTGTACCTGCCACCTTCCGTTAGCTAAGTCACCTTTAAAAATAAGGAGTTTCTTTTATTGGCATGTTCGTAAAATCTTTCTTGTAGGTATAATTTAGAACTTTTCTCACTCTCTGTGTGGCCAATCCAGAACTTTCAGCAAGGTGATCTTCTCTGAGCCTTTAGGGAACCCATGTGTAAATGTTGTTCAGTCGCCACTTTAAGCTCAGCTTCCAATGATCTTTTGTAAGACTTTCCTGTCTCACTCTGCTGGGCCCTATCCACTATACTGTTGCCCCTACAGACAGCTTTACAGGTGTCCCATAACATAAGGGAAGACATTGCTCAGGTCATTCTCCTAAAAGTACCTATTAATTGCATCCCCCATGTCTGCCGGCTTAGTCAATCTTTATGGAATGTTCTATCGAATTTCCAACTATTCGTTCTACATTATCTTGCTGAATTTCTCACTCCCAAACAATCATTGTGTGGTCAGAGACCGCTATGGTACCATGCACAATGGAGGTTGTGTTGTCGACCAATGCCTGGCTGCCCCATTAAGTCTGTCCATGAAAGGATCTATGGATATGAGGGAAGACACTATATTCCTTCTCATCTGTTTTTTTAGCTTTCCAAACGTCAATGAGGCCTATGTCTGTCAGTACCTGCTTTGTCTCCTGGGAGAGCACTCCCTAAGCATACCTGTCATGGTGGAGTCTATACAGGAAAGCATATGGCGCAATGTTGAAGTAACCGACCCACAAAAGATTGTCTGGTGCCCAGTTTCTGATCTTAGGTATGAGGCTAAAAATATATTGTTGCCCTTGATTAGGGATATAGAGGTTGAGTATATCCACTGGGAGTCTCTGTTGTCTACACCCAAATGAATCAAGCGACCATCTGCTGAGTCACGTTGGACCCATAGTACTTTGTAATAAAAGTGTTTATGTATCCCAATCATTACCCCCCCTTTCTTACTATCCGTAACACCATAGTACTGTGTGAGGTATAAATGGTGTTTCATAAAGTAAATGTCTGAGGGTTCTCAAATGGGTCTCTTGAAGACACACAACCTCTGGGAGAGCCTCCTGTATTACACTCCAAATTTTGCATCATTTAACCAGGGAATGTAATCCCTTTAAATTCGATGTGATTACTTTAACCACGAAATAATAGATGGGTTGAGATATCATGTGCCTGTTGCACTTTTCAAATCTAACTGGATGTCACATTTAATACAACACCATATTTTAAAACATGCTTGTTAGAAATGGGGTTTCTGGTTGGCTCGGGTATGCACCTAAGCCAGGCAGAAGCCACCACTCTAGTCAGGGTAAGGGAGCTACACACAGAAGATAACCCCTGCTCACCCCCATGGTAGCTTGGCAAAACAGTCAGGCTTATCGCAGAGGCAATGTGTAAGGCGTTTGTGGAACACACACACACACACACACACACACACACCAGTGACTCACTAAGCACACCACAAAAAGAGAATCCACAAAAGGTTATATAAAAATATCACTTTGTATTATAGGTAAAACACGTTAGACCACAATCACATAATTCACAGCGCCACTAGGCGCTTGTCATGACGTGACATAGATAAGTTACATGAACCACAAATCACCTTTCCAACTAGGCAATTGTCATAACAATAAATGTAGTGCAATAAAGCAAATACTTATAAATTGCACATGTCATGTGAATATCATGAAAGACATAATTGCTGTGTATATCCTACTCTCCAAAGCCTACATCATTACACCAGGATATGACGTGTAGCAGTATTGCAGGGAGAGAAACACGACTCACCAGATATCACTCTTATAGCCTTGGGCACCAAAAAATTAATGAAGACATCGAGCCTGTGTTCCTATCACAGGCTATGCATTAATTTTGTGGGCTTCATGCAGATCCAGAAGCACATCATGCCCATTCTGGGGACAACAATAACTTGGGGCCCTGTCAGCAAGTTCCTACTCAGGGGGCCTCCATCAATGCTAGTTACAGATATGGGGCCTGTCCTGTGCTCACCCCGCAATGGGTACACGTGTCAGGATTGGGTGCCCCCCCAGGTAAGTTCAGACATGAAGGGGGGGGGCAAAGACCACATCAGCGGGGACACTCACCCAGGCCCCCCGCACTCATGAGGTGATCTGCAAGCAGCTGCCCGCAAGTGCAGTGCAGCTACACAACGCACATAGGCAATTGGGGCAGCCCTCTTCCACGCGGTGCAACCTTTGACATCTGATGCCCGTTGGCTCGCAGCGCCTATCGCTTCTGGGGTGGTGAAATCGGAGGCCTCCTCGGGTCCTGCTATGACCTCAAGAGTCCTCCCTTGTTCTTCACTAGCAGCGCCACTGCGGAGTTAACTACCCGTTGGCAGCCGCGCCGCTCAATCTCCTCAGTGGTACAGGAGCAACTCAGGCAAGTCCCTAGGGACTCCTTAACCTTGGTACAGGCAGTGGCAGATTTCTCCTCTGCTGGAGGCAGCACAATCTCCCTCTGGGTCTCCGGGCACGGACCCTGATTGTTACGGCAACCCGCCGGCCGCAGCAAAGCTTTCCTGATGATGGGTTCTCACAAGAGGGGGCTTCGACCGTGTGGCCTGCGCTTCTCAGGCGCAGCGATCCTCAACAATATGGGGCCCCAAAGGCAGTGCCCCGGCTGTAAACCTTAAGGAAAGATGGCATGGCGGAGCACTGGGCCCAGGGCAGGATGAACACAAACAAAAAGAAATATGAGGAAAGGGAAGCATTCACCACTTGCTCCTTAAGGCTCGTTTCGTTTTAGCCTTCCTCAGCCTTTAGTGAAAAAAAAAGCGCTCCACATACAGGAAGAAAGCACTTTGGCCAGGTTTCCTTCTAATTGGCCCAAAATAAACAAGGGGGGAAGTGCTCTTCAGGCAAATTCACAGCACTCTCCATGCACTTTATGATAACAGGGTGAAGAACAATCCACTCCTTCCCCCAGCTCCAAACAGCCAGTGTCTTCTTTGAAGTCTTTTGTGTCCCTGAGACTTCCAACAGGAGGCCAGCACACTCAAGCGCTTGGAGATAGTTCACAAACAGGATACCATAGCTGGGCAAAAATAGTGAATCCTTTCCATCCACCACAAACAGAAGCAGCAACTGCAGGCCAACCCACCCCTCACTCAGAAAAGCAAGCGCTCCTCACACAGTCCTTCCGCTCTCGTCTTGGTAGTTTCCTCTTGTTCATTAAAGTCATCTAAAGTCCTGGGGTTTTAGGTGTAATACTTATACCCCAAAATGTCTTTGTCCTCTTTATATAGGGTAAAAGTGCCTACAATGGATTTTTTCAGAAAGGAAAATTATTAATGATTTAAAACGAATTCTGAGAACTCAAACTAATGGCCACAAATAAATAATTCCTAAAGAACCTATCAAAGGAAAGAAGAGGGCAAACATTACAAATACAAAAAAAAATACAGAAAGGGTGTATACTTTTTAAATACAAATGTATGTAAAAATTGAAACAGGGCTATCGCTTTGCTTCCTTGCTATTAAAGGTACTTGCAAGGGGACTTGAGCTGCTTCTTGACGGACCCAAGACTTCCTATGCCTCCTCTACAGTGCGGTTCAGATTGGACTTAGAGTCTAGCTGAAACCCCAATATAAAGGGAAATATCTACCTATAGCATATTTGCCTTCTAAGCAGATCTGCAGTTGCTGATGGTATCATGCAAGGTCTCTTCAAGGTCAAGGTCTTGTGGAATATCCTGGAAGAGATCTTGGAAAATTAACAAATTTTCCGTCTTCTCGCATAATATAGTCCTTTAGGTGGGAGGACCCTAGATTGACTATTATGTCACATAGCCTGGTGCTTCCCGTGGTGGTCCCATTTTATGTGGCCAGATTATGGGGATCTCATGCCCTGGGCCCTCTCTAATTACAAATTGGGAAAGGGATTTACAATACAGGATTTTGTCATCAGTTTCTTCTGGTTCCAGATCTTTCCAGACTCGCAAATTATCTTGCTATGATTGGTCTTCCGATTCTGTAAACTTATCCCAGAGTGCCTTCATTTCTTCCTCCAACTTAGTTTAAGAATCCTGTATTTTCTCAACCTCCTTACTCATATCGACAATGTCACCATGCCACCCAGTGCCTGCATTGTCCCTACTCATGTCTGAGAGACTGGAAGCTAAATTTGCTGTCCGGGCATCATTTGTGTTGTCATCATATGGGAAGGATTATCAAGCAGGTCACTGAGACAGCTTTTTAGATTGGCCTTCATCATGGGAGTACTCAACTCTCCATTTTTGCAAGCCATTGTGGGGCATTTGTTTAATGTAGTCAAATCGTCGCATTGGGTAGCCCTCTGTGCTCTAGGCCCTGAGGATAACCAATATTCACATCACCAATCCATGTCTATCTCCTGTGCATATATGGCATTCAGCAGATCAGCAGTCTTGCTTTCAGCTACAATAGCAACCCATGGAACAACTACTGGTGGCCAACAGACGTAGGACCCGCATCCACACCAGCCAACCACACCAGAAACTTCGGAATCATCATTGACAACAAGCTCACCATGAAATCACAGATCAACACCATCTCCTCCAACTGCTTCCTCACTGTGCTCTTGCTACATAAGATCTTCAAGTGTCTACCCCTACACCTGAGATGCACCAGGCCCTCAACACCAGCCAATTAGACTACGCCCTCAACGTAGGAATTGCCGCACACCTCTTACAGAGACTTTAGACCATACAGAACTCCGCAGTCAAACTCAAATTCAACCTTCCCCTGATGAACTTAAATCACACCCCAAATCAGGCAACTCCACTGGCTCCCCTACAGAAGAGATGCCAATTCAAACTGTTGACCCACGCACACGAGGCACTTCACAACCAAGGACGTGCCTACATTAACCACTGTCTGAACTTCCCCAAGCTGTCGAGATGATTACGCTCCACCTCCCTATCACTTGTCCGCACTCCACCATTACCACACTTCCAGAATTCCAAAGACCCTCAAGATAGCCAGGTGAACTAGTTTGACCCTTCCAGGACCTGCCAGTCCCTGGATACCCTATTGGGTATAAGCATCGATATATAAATCCTGGCTGTAGGAGGTTGGCTTCGTATATGGTGTGCACTTAAGAAAGTGTAGTACCCTGCACTAATCCAGACAACCCATATGGTGGTTTTAGTGGTCTTAGACAACCATAGAAAGCTCTCTAAGTAGTAGCTGTTGAGAGCAGCCTTCAGGCTTGTTTTACCAGTACTTAATCTTATGGTATAAGTTAAGTGAAAAAGAACCAAACAGTATAGTTATAAAAATATGTATCCATTATAAACACTCACTAAAACATTGCAATATATCCTGCCCTGAGCTATACCCACAATACCCACATAATAGGACACGCAAGTAGTACAAATGCACAGTGGTGTCCAGGGGGAGACCAAACTATATACTAAAATAGTGGAATGCGAACCATGACTTAAGTCGGGACTGAACCCAGAAGAGATGTAGAAGAGCGAGGGACCCAAGGAACCACCCAAGGTAAGTACCCAGGAACCCCACTGAGGCCGTGTGCAGAGAGGGAACATGAACGTGTGCTCAATACAAGTCAATGGGTAAGTCACTGTTGCAGTTTTAAAGAAGAAGGGCCCTTCCCAGCGGACCCTGAAGAAACCCCATGGAGTGACCCCACCTGTGGATACCCCAGGAACCAGGCTACCTACACCAGTAAAGCTGGGTGCGTAGGTGCGAAGTGATGTTGGAAACCACCGGAGACCACAATGGAGGACTTTAGTGAAGATGCTGCTAATGAAGAAGGTGAAAGAGTCCAGTGGAGTCCGAAGGTGGATTCAAGATGAGAGGTACACTTATAACCAAGCACCCTGCTTTCAGGATAATTCAAAGGCCTGCCTTAGGGGTTACTTATAGGTTTAAATTGTAGTTACCTCAGACTGTCATAAGTGGTGCTTGCACCAGCTTTCACAGGCTTCAATGGCAGGCACAATATATGCTTCAGTCCATGGCGGACCCCTGGTGTATCTATGCCCTGAGAACCTTAATACCATATACTAGGGACTTACAAGGGTACATCAGTAGCCAAACTGGGGGATACCTAAGTACTCACCATGTCCGATTTATGGAAGAAGTACAGAGACCGAGGTCCTGATTAGCAACATCCCAGCCAGACGAGTCAGTAAACCATAATGATACCAGCAAAATGTGGGGGTGACCATGAAAGCAGATCCTACTTTCCTATACTGATTGATTGATTGATTGAAAGTTAGGAGGTAACAGTATAAAGGAAACAGCCCCCACAAATCTCCTCATATTATGTTATTAGCACTCATGCAGCTTATTTTGCCGAATACACCTCTGTTGTGTCCGTGGGAAAAAAGGTCTACATGATGTCAGCCTCTCATTCAGTTCATCAATCCCAAAGTAGGCTGTTATATGACTGCATACATTATGTGCTTGGGGAATGAGTACCACGGAGGAAAGGCCATTCAGGAAGCCACCATGGAGGGTTACATTAAACACTGGGTGCTGTCTGTGACATTCAGCCTGCCATGTCTCGCGAGTTCTGCCTCAGGGAGGGTTTCAATTCCCCTCAGGAAGATCACATGGGGAGCCAAGCCCGGAGCTCGCCCATCAGACACCTTTCATGTGCGAGCGCAGGCTGCCTGCCTACAGCTTTTGGAAGGAATTCTGGTAGGATCCTGTCAGGGATTTTTTGGAATGCGTAGAAGAGTTTGGACAGGGTGAATTTTTTGAACATTTCAACCTAGCCTAGTATAGCCGGTGCAGGGTCCTCCAATCGCGATCCTCATTCCTGAAGCTGTTCATAAATGGGGTACAGATTTGTTGATAGGAAGACTTCATTTTTATCCATTACATATACCCCTAAATATTTATATCCCTCCAGAACAATAGATATGTTTTTTCTGCACCTTACCTCACAGGGTCAACCTGTTGATGGATAGAATTGGGATTTTTCCCAGTTGAAACTAGATCCTGTGTAATTGCCGAAAATGTATATGAGTCTGGTCATTAGGGCATGTCACATACAAAACGATATCATCAGTGAGTGTATAGAGAGATTCTGTCTTCACAGTCTTCCTACTCTCTTAGTCCTATCCCCTGCCGGTCTTCCCGGATCCAGCAGGTCAAATAGCATTAGAGAAAGATGCCATTCTTGCCTTGTACTCCTCAATATAATACCATTTACTCTACCCTCGCCATTGGTTGACTGTAGAAGAAATGTGTCCACTGTCGGAAGCAGGGGCCTATGCATACTCAATGCAGGTATGTGCACTTCAGAGTGGTGGAGACTTTCATGGAGCCAAGGGAAAGTACAGCTGTGTGATCTCTCAATCTAGTCCGGCAGCTGTAGAGGCATGTGATGTTCAGCGTAGTTCTCCTATGAGCCATGAACCCCAACTAGTCAGTGTGACCCAGTTTAGAGTTTTTTTTAAACAGAAGTTTATTGGTTCCTAACTTTCGTACATATATATATATCAAGCCATACTTTCAATATGTTGGTTTAATTACTTCCATATCTATAACTCTATGAGTGCCCAACTTTCTATCAATCAACTGTCCTCCCGTCCTCCCCGAGCAGCATCATACAATAACAGTTCCCCTTCAACCACAGCATATCCTGGTCTGCAAGACTTGTCTCACCTACATTCATAGTCCCACATTGGTGGGTAGTTTTTTAAAAACATTTTGTGTTAAGCAGTCATCAGCGTTATCCTTTGTTTGATTCTCATGTCCTTCCTGCTTTCTCATATTCCCGGTGATGCCACTGTCGATGGAGGGTCCGGTTCCCTCATACTGTCCACCAAAGCCTCCCATGCTCACTTACCTTAAGAGATCTATGGCTTTGTTTGGCCTCTCGAAACAGCACTCCACTTTCATATCCTACCTATCTCTCAAGCTCACTGTGCCAGATCTCTACTCTGGGCCCTCTAGCTGGCTTCTAATTCTGGGTATTTTCCCGCTTTGTTGGTGTAGGAGGGGGGCTTAGTATATGGTGCTCACTTATGTAAATGTAGCACGCTGCACTAATCCAGAAAACCCTTAAGGTGATTTTAGTGGTCTTAGACAACCTTAGAAAGCTCTCTAAGTGGTAGCTGTGGAGAGCAGCCTTCAGGCTTATACGAGAAGGAGTGTAAAGCAGATTGCGTTGCCAGAACGTAATCTTGTTGGCATAGACTAAGTGAAAAAGAACCACACAGTGTATGTATAAAAATATGTACTTATTATAAGACACTCGCTAACATATATACATCTCCTATCCGGAGATATAACACAATGCACACAATACTTCGCAAATAAAACAGGTAAGTAGCATAAATATACAGAGGTCGCTAGGGGTAGACCAAACCATATACTCAAATAGTGGGATGCAAACCACAACTCAAGTCAAGACTATAACCAGAAGACGTAGATGTGTATGGAGACTCAAGGAACTACCTGAATTAAGTAACCAGGAAACCCATGTAGGCCATTTGCAGTGTAGGAACATGACCGCATGCTCAATTCAAGTCAAAAGGTAAATCGTGGTTGCAATTTTAAAGAAGAAAGACCCTTCCCAATGGACCAAGAAGAAATCCTATGGAAGACAGAAGGCTGGAGAGCCACCCCACCTGTAGATACCCTAGGAACTGTTGTGTAATTCTTAGTAACCCACAGGACCTGCGTGTTTTGGATGGCCTAATCTAAGAGTTTGGTGTCCCAACCGCTTCAGGACACCCCCACAGAATATTACAGCCGTTAGACCAGCTAGCCCTACAGTGCTACTACCAACCCCCTGTATCTTACAGTGGTGTAGGTAGTTTCTGTCAACCACTGAACAGGACAACCCTGATTCCTCAAGGATCGTGCAAAACAGTACAGTGCTTTTTGCTCAGTCACTCGTGCTTACTTATTCTAAGAAAATACACAGGATGGCGATTAGGACGTTTCAATAAGTATTTATTGGTCCATCGTCAGTCTTGTGTAAAACATATTTGCTGCGATAATCAGCAGACAGAAAGATGCAAAAGAAATTGCAAGTACTAATATGGTAAACAGTAGACACATTTCTACCATAGTGCTAATAAGATAAGCATAAGCAGTTCAGATAAAAACAGTAGCATTTGCATATTCCTAAAATGCGCGCCCTAAGTATTTTGCGTAAATGTACCTAGCCAAGATATGTAGGTGCAGCCTGTATATGTAGCCAAGAATCCCCTAGGGAAGAACTATCTACCTCACTTATGGCAAAGACTGAAGGACCCCGTCTCTGCTTCGAGGATGACACCCCACAAGGGATATCAGACCTCTGCGCTTCGAAGATTCAGCATGCAGGACCCCGTGTCAGCTTGGAAGGAATTCTCTAATTTGCAGTGGGAATAAGGACCTTATATACTAGAGTTGTCACTCCAGGGTTTCTTCTAGAATCAATATGTTTTGAAAACTATCATAAATGCTTTTCCAAACAAAGGCGATCATGCACAGCTGGCTGTTGGCCAAGGATGAAAAAAGTGGTGACCCATATACAGATAAATACAGAATAATTATGCGTTGCCTGAAGGCATGTTTATGTACTTCAGGTACAGGGATTATGATAGACTACGAAGAGCCTGGTGCGGAAGAGACAGGAGCAAGCTACTAGGTAAAAGGTCACCTGTTTCAGAACCAATACAGTCGTGTGGATGGGACAATGTATGTAAAAAGGGGTATACATAACAGGGCTATCCTAAAATACATGACACCCTGTCCTCATTAAAAGGTCAACAGGGTCAGCTAAATGATAATAAAGCTAAAGCCATAAAAAGCATAACAATTGTTTATAACTGGGATCCTAAAAAGCAATTCTTTAAAAAGCTGCAAAAAAATGTCCATCAGAAAAACTATTTTCTCTAAAATGCGTTTGAAAGGTCCTCTAGACTAATATATGTGGTTATTATTATACTGCGCACCTTAAAAGCCACTATGCACAGTTAGAGCAGCGAACGAAAAATAAAACAAAGCCAGTTTCGACCTTCCAATTTGGTAAATGTTTAAGAGTTGCCAAACGATTCCCAGCACAGGAGAGCAGTGCTTAATTTGAGCCAGAGTTTTCTGGTGCTGAGCACCGGCACCTAATTGTCAGCACCACACTTAGGGCAGTCTGCCACAAGGTGGTGCTGCTCATGTAATTTAGAGATGAGCAGTATAACAGTTGTTTAGGAAAACGATATACATTAAAGAAATACTAAGACCTGCCTCCCCAGCCATTCCTTTAGCTCTCGAGACCTTGAAATGGTTAGTAGTTGTTTGGCAGCAATGACAGGGGAGATGGGTGGTGCAAGCTGCAGTAGCCTCCTGGTCAGAGCCCCGGCACTTAATATTTTACAAATTAAGCACTGCAGGAGAGGCCAGATTGTTTATGAATCATGCCCTGAAGACTCAACACAGCTGAATATCGTACCCGCAGGTGGAAATCCCTCCAGAACTTCCAATATCATGTTGAGTGAGCAAAGATGGTCAGCTATGGTACCCACAGCAGCCTCCGGGGAAGAATTAGATGCCTGCATGCCTGGAACCGATGCTTGTACCTCTGGAGCAGAGCCGATTTCCCTTCCAACATGAGCGCACACATCCCTTAGAGGTTCTGCCATCATCAACATGGGAATACGCTGTGGACAACTGGACACGTGGGCCTGCATGGGCTCCTTGAGCACTTCTATGTCTGGAGGCGCAACCGATGGAAGTGTCAGACACAGGTCCAACACACAGCCAAATCAGCAGAAGAGGTAAACCGAACACAGGCAGGACACAGTCTAGCCAGACCAGTCTAAAAGACAGCAACCAATGCTCACTCAGCTCTCGAAGCCAAGGCATATCCAGGTAGAACACCATACGCTCACGACAACATAATTCCAGCAGTGTTCTCTCCATGTCGTGAGGAATTGAGACGTCCATTGCGGAGCATTAGGATTAAAATCAGAATGCCTGCTACTGATGGCAGGACCAAAGGAAGCCCTGCAAAAACACTTCCAAGTCCGGAGTGTATGAAAGCTGGAATTACTCAGAAAATGGTCTGAAAGGTGGTTAAGAGACCTGATCCATATGCTTAAATAGGTATAAGATTCCACTCATATCAGACATGTTAAAGATACAATGAAGCATTTCTCCGAAATGGATCGGGAAGTTCGTACGGACCAGGGCCTGTATCTCTGCAGACGACCTTGCACCCTGGAGATCAAAAGTCTCTCGGGCTGAAGTTAAGCCACATTTTGTTGAAATAACATGGCTTTCAGTCTGCTCAGTGAATAAAAACTTATACTGAAAACATTCAATGATGGCCACAGAGGTGACTTCCTAACTGTGCAAGCCGCGGGAAACAATACTTGCTTACAATAAACAACCCTGAAGTTTACTGTGACTAGACATGCAATTCCTGGTGCCATTCCACAACAACCTTGATCATTCAGCATTAAATAACTCCCATTCGAGAGCAGCTTGAAAAAAGGATGAACCACTCAGCTGGGGACCGTTTCAAGTAGCAAGATAAGTTTGCTTTTGACGCAGTTCACGCTCTATGACGCGAGACCTCTTTGCACACTAAAGACCCACTTCTCACTGTCTGTACCACTTAAGAAAACTTCAGTGTCCTTACTTCTGCACCTATATATACAGTAACTCCCAGGTTTACTGTATGTACCCTTCACCCAATGCTTCATACCTGCCTGCTTGGATGTATCCAAGGCAGTATTGGAACTGGAATGTCGTGATTGGCAGTGTGAGATAGCCATAAATTAACCATTCTGTAAATGGTGACCCTGCTACTGTAAAAGGTAGCTTTTAATGAGCAGCATGGTGTACTTTGCATCTCTGCGTGCCATGGTCAATTGTCTGTCTGTCAGATTATAAGCCAAAAACAAATTTGTGCTGTTGATGTACCTCCATGGCACGTGGCCACAATGCAATGATTGTAGAGTCCAGCTTAAAAGCAAAATGGAGCGCAATTGAGATTGCCCATGTTGTAGGATAGACAAATCTTGTTCCATTATGTTGATTGCTTTGGACACAATGTTGCCCAGTGAATAAATACTTGAAGAAAGTGTAGTCATACCATTGTCTGCCATAGCCAAGGCCTTTTCAAGGTTAAGTCTATCAATCTCACGTAATCTCTCAGCAGCATCCTGTTAGGAGACTTTCCACAGTTCATTGTAAATGCCATATAAGAAGCGTTTTTTACGCAGTTTCTTGGGACCTAGCAAGAAATCCCTACAATGCCGGTTTTCAGCTAAAAGGGACTCGTATTGTTTCACCTGTATTAGTGTTGAGGTTTTTAGCCATTCTAGGCACAACTTCCCAACACTATAAGAAGTCACTACCCATGGGTCGTCTGTGTGTACATAGTGTGGGTCAGGTCTATGGATACTAAGCCCTCCGGTGGTACCGAAGAATCTTGACTGAAACCTATTTGTGTTGATAGGCCAAACCAACCATCCCTTTCAATTGGGAGCTGATGAATTGTACGTACCATTCTGTATTAATGCACCCAGGATCTCCTCATTTATCAGTGTGTCACTAATAAACCTTCAGTAGGTGTGGGTAAGGGGATGCGTGACGTTTTCAGGTATTTATGTTTGCAAACCTGTAACAGGTAGTCTGTTGCACTGTTCTGTTTAGGACTATTATCTGTAATGGCATGAGGCAAGCTCTAAATAAAGCCTCTGTTCCCTAAACCTGCCAGTCTTTCGTCCCCCAGATGGATTTTGTGTCTATCGTGTCCCTCCAATAGTCAGAGCTTGGTGTTTGTCAACATCATTTTCTTCGCAGTTCGTCTGTACTACCTTATAGTAATATGACATTGGGTCTGATGTACTGAGCCCTGAAAAGTATGCAAATTTCTTTGAGAATGTGGCAGAACTACCTTTTGGTGGTGTCTGGTAATCTTCCCATTGATGGTAAGTGTTAACAGTGTGTGGGACACTAGCTCTGTGCGAAATGTGATGACCATAATGCTGATAACAATACTTACTGTTGAAGTCAGGTATATCTTTGTACAATTCCCTGTAAGAAAATGCAGCAGATTGTTCTAAATCTGAGAGCATAGTATTTACACTCTCAATGTCCCAATCATTAGAGAGTGTACTCGGGGTAATGAAATCATTCAATGAAATTTTAAATACATGCAGAATTTTTAAGTGTTCAGTAGGACCAAACACATCATATGAAACCCTTTCCCAAACTATACCATTAGGTACTGGATCTGCTGTAATGTTCAATAGGTACAGGTCTCTCTGTTCACGGTGTGATGACGTATGTAGTTTCAAGACCAAGTTCACAGGTTGTACTGCAGAGCATTGTGGGAGGTAATGTCCATTCGGTAGTAGGAAAAAGACAGTTACTATACCAATCCAAATTAACAGGAACAGGATCACTAATGCAAACCAAAGATGCAACCAAGGGGACACAAAGAATGGGCCTGCTTCCCAGAACTAACTTAAGACAAAATCCTAAACCTACTACCATTTTCGTATTCACAGAAGGCACTTACTCATTTTGGTATTCACAGAAGACACTTACTCACTTCCGTATTAGGAGTCCTAACTTTAGGACTCCTAAATGCATTCTGTGAATACCGAAAGTCTTAAAATTAGGATTTTTCTCAGTTTAGGAGTCCTAAAGTTAGGACTCCTAACTTTACTACTACTAAACTGAGAAAAATCCTAATTTTAAGGCTTTCGGTATTCACAGAAGGCATTTAGGAGTCCTAAAGTTAGGAGTCCTAACTTTACTACTACTAAATTGAGAAAAATCCTAATTTTAAGACTTTCGGTATTCACAGAAGGCATTTAGGAGTCCTAAAGTTAGGAGTCCTAACTATACTACTACTAAACTGAGAAAAATCCTAATTTTAAGACTTTCGGTATTCACAGAAGGCATTTAGGAGTCCTAAAGTTAGGACTCCTAACTTCTGTGAATACCGAAATGAGTAAGTGCCTTCTGTGAATTCCAAAATGAGTAAGTGCCTTCTGTGAATACCAAAATGGTAGTAAGTTTAGGATTTTGTCTTAAGTTAGTTTTGTGAATCGGGCCCTAAGTCTTTTTCAGCCAGAGATAGATTTGTTGAAATTTCTCTTTTTTGTAAATGGGTGGTGTTTGCTCTGGTTCCCTTGGATCTGAAGAGAAGTCATTGGAGTTGATGAAGTAGCCAGATGCAGTTTGATCAATCTTTGGTAGTTCAGCAGGGTTTGTAGAGCTGGCAGTTGCTTCTTGTGAAGGCATATTGATGTAGATGTCAATATTGGGCTGAATTGCAATTTGCGTTTCAGTTGTATTTGGATGTTGTTCTGTTTCAACAGGTGTAATTCATACTCCATTATTTTGCCACTCGTGCATCTTGCGCAGACGAGTCTTGAAACGTTATTAGTCTTTCCATCTGAACTTCCTGTATAGTAGCGAGAGGAGCTCCGCGGCTACTCAGAATTCATGGTGGCCTGCTGTTGAGAATCAGCCACACAGTGTGGTTTGATCAGATCAATAGAGACAAATCTTTTTTCTTTTTTGCCAGCAAGAGGCGGAAGAAGTATTGTTTTGTTCCTTGAAATGCCAGGACAGGTACAGGTGTTCTGTAGTATGGCCCAAACTTATTCTTGTCCAGGATCTTTTCTTTGACTAGGTCCCCAATCTTCAGGACCCAGGCAGGACTTGCCGGAACCGTTTTCACTTCTCCAGTGGCGGTGCCTTTTACTTGTACGTTGCTTTGTAATGCCTGGAATTAATCGAGTTCCTGTAAAACAGCCAAACAATCATTCAATTGAAATGGTTTTACATCTGCCGCTGTGCTGGCACCATTGAGGTCAGGTACCCACATTCTTGCTCCAAACAGGATCTTATAGGGGGTATGTCCTCCCAAGTAACTTCTTGGCATGTTGTTTAGTTCCCTCTGGACCCCATATAGGTGATTGACCCAAGTACCGCCCGTGCCTAATACCCTTGCTGTTAAGGATTGCTTTAGATCCCAGTTTTTCCTCTCCACCACCCAATTTCCCTCAGGATGATAGGGGGAAGAGTACCGCAAGGCCATGCCCATATTTTCGGATGTTACCTCGTAAGCCTGTGAGCTAAACGCAGGGCCACGGTTGTAACTACGTAACGTGCCAATTGCGTATGTCCCGATGAAGACTCACAAATCCTTTAGAACAGTTCGAAAGTCAGCCGAGCGCTGAGCCCAAACCCATAGAAATCTAGAGCATGAATCTACTGCCACCAAGATGTACTTGTAAGCCCCGTCTGAATTTAGGGGGCCACAGTGATCCAAATAGTCACATGCAAGAGGTCTGTCTGAAATGAGTAATGGTGATTGTGGTGGGTGTGCTACGGTGGAACCTTTCATCTGCTGCCAGATGTCACTTTTTAGGACATAACCCTTCGTTTGTTTAGAAAAACCTGGCCACCAGGATCGCCATTTCAGTAATGACATTGTAGCAGTGACTCCTGCATGTGCTGAGCCTAGACCCTCGTGTGCAGCTAGTATTAAACCTAATCTGCGATCTATGTTTGGTATAACTCTATCCCCCACTCCTGGAATTTGAGCATACATTGTGTATTGTACATCTAATTTATAGGAATAATTTACTGTAAAGCCCTTTGGTACGGCCGATCTATTTTTTGAGGTGTTGACAGTTATCAGTATGTCTCCATCTATCCTTGTGCTAGAGCAAGTGATTGTAGCAATGGCAACAGTTCGCACTGTCGCCTTGGTGGCTTCATCAGCCAGTCAATTCCCTTCAACGTGTACACCAGCATGCTGATGGTTTCAGCTTTGCCACTTGTTCCCATAACAATTTATGCTTAATTGTGCAACCCTTGGAATCTCTAAACCCATTCTGGCCCCAGTAATGAAGATGTTCATTATAGGATTGCACACAGTAAAATGAATCGCATACTAGCAGTGTGGGGACTTCCGGATCCGTATACTGTAGTGCCAGTATCAGGGCTATTAGTTCTGCCAGCTGGGCGGTGCAATCTCCTAGGGATTGCGTAGTTGTTTTGCTGGGATGGAATTTACCGTCCCGCATACGACCCTTCACTATAGCACATGCTGTGCTATACTGTTGTTCACTTCCAAAGGCAGGCTGAGCCGAACCATCAGTTTAAATGATGTAGTCATATTTTCCTAGAGGCAAGATTTCATTCGGGAGAGGGTTTTCTTATTCGTACTGCAGGAATGCTTGTGTTATCAATTAGAATCATATTTGTCATCTATGTCTGTTGCAGTGAGAGAATTAGCACATTGTATCTGTTGCGGATGCAGTGCTTCCGCATTTGGAATGCTTGCTTTGGTAACAGCTCCAAAAGTCAGTACCGGGGTTACAACGATTATGCATTTCCCCGGTTCTAGTGCTCTTTTTATCACTACTGCAGTGTGTACTGCTGTCAGTATTTTTTCTGTGTCCGCAAATCGCATTTCAGCATTTGTGTATAAATGTGATATGTATGCAATTGGGACAGTCTCACCTTCTTTGAAAGTGATGTATGTATATCCTGATAACCCCGAGATCACCCAATTCACCAAGTTGGTAGAAATCAAGGGTGTGCAAATGTTTAGATGCTATCATGTGAGCCTGAACAGAACGTAGTATATCTGTATGTTCCTGTGTCTGCTGATCTGCTGTGAAATCAGGTCTGATTAAGTCGTAGAAAGCTTTTACTCTCTCTGCATAATCCAGAATGTATGTTCTGACAACATTTTAAATCCTAAAATGGATTGCAAATCCTTTAGATTCTTTGAAGGTTGGTGCAGTGCACACTTTTCTTAAAAGTTGGCTGCAAGGCTCTTGCCTTCAGTTGATTGCTCATATCCCAAAAATAGGACATTGAGATGGGAACTTTTTGCTTTTTTGAAAACATTGGCTAATCCCACAATTATGTTGGTTACCCTGCTCAAGAGTTCAAGTAATTCATCATCCATCAGATAGATGTTATCTACATAGGACACTGCCTCCTCGTCGCATGTTTGTAATATTCCTTACACTCTTGCCGAGAATAGCCCCGGGCTGTTCTTATACTCCTGGGGAATACAACAAAAATTTCGCTGACTGCTGAGGGATGACAATGCTGTCAAATATCTGCTTTCTGGAGCTATATTTTGGCAGAAGAATCCATTCGAGATATCTAATGTTGTTTTGTATTTCTTCCGCATGATGTTATTCATTAATGCGGCACTGTGTGCATTCTGTACTGCAATTGTTTGTGTGCATGTGTTTAAATGTCTAATCTAAAACTAGATGATATGAGTTGTCGGGTTTCATTATGGGAAACCAAGTATTGTTCATCTGGGAGATGCAAGTCTCAATCACACCTTGATATTCAAGTTGGTCTACGATTTCTTTGACCTATCTTTTTGCATATTTTTAATAGGCGTCTGTCTCTGTGGATATGGAGTAGATTTTAATGGAGTTTCATGGTGGGTAGACTCCACGTCCCACCCTACATGGTTATGGTATAATGCCGGAGCCAAAGGCCACTCCTGCACGTATGAAATTTTAAAAGATTTTGGAACGAGGTTGGAGAAAGGAGGCAAAATTACGCTTTCTCCTTTTCCATCACAAACTCAGGTGGCCAATCTTTTACTGCTAACAGGACGTCATATCCATAAGGTAAGTTCTCCCAAAGAAACCTTTAACTTTTCTTGAGATGTCCCACTCTATTTGGAGTGTAATTTCGTACAGTCAATGTGAGACACTAACTCTTGTATCAGGTGTTTCCACCGTGATAGGCTCATTCAATAGTGCTGTCACCAGAAATTCTTCAGGTTCTGGCGAGCTATTGTTACTTCTTCCGCGCTGTCTGGCATCTCAGAGCCCATTCCTCGTTCAGAAGTTGAGTCCTCAGTAACCTGGGCGTGTCTAATTTTTAAGCCAGCTACTTTCTTCTTTTTTAATTGAAGTTTCGTTTTAGGTTGTTATTCCTGTTTGATAATATAATCTGAAGTACTATGTGTTTCCCTTTTTGTCTTTGGTCGATCTTCAGTCTCTTGTTCTGATCGCCCGTCCCTCTCCAAGTTTTTGATGAACCCCGAAAGGAACGTGTATCAGTGTCCTGATACCTATCAGGTTTCCTAATGTTATCACGATTCCTAAGGTTATACCTCTCTTCAGAGGCCTCCCATTGGGAAGACCCACCTCTTGATCATGAATTATTTTCTGTATTGTTATTTTTGGGTTGTTTGTTCTGCCACTTCTTTTTAGAAAAAGCGGGTGTTTGCTTTGAGTTATCCTTTTCAGGACTACCCACCATTTGTGTTTTCCATGCTTTGGTTCCCAAATTATCTCTACCAAATGCAGCATAGGTTGCTTTGATAATTTTTGGTAATTCTCGCTCTTTATTTATAGGTGCTATTTCCCATTGGCAGCTGTGTATCGCCATTGCTGCTGCCTCCCTCTTTATGTTGCTCAGCATGATTGCAGAGATTTGGGCAGAATTACCCATCAGTTCCCGGGCAGGTCCTGCCCCGTACTCATTCTGTGTCTGTTTCAATACCTCTGGAAGGACTGCTATGGAAGGGGTACCATGTATTCTGATGTAAACGGCATTAAAGATTACTCCCCAAGTGGTACAATCCTTGATGGAGTGAGCCATCCCCATTGGCAAGCAAATGGTTTGCATTCTATGTTTTTCCTGCGGACTCTTATGGGGAAATACTGCTTCCAGCTGAGTTATTTTTTGTGCAATCTAAAACGGAATTTGCTCCCGTTTGGAAGGTATTGTCCCTTTTACTGATTTCAGTGTCTGTGGGATAATTGTTGGTGTGGCTTGATGTGGCCCAGCTAGAGCATTTCTTACAGGTTGGACTGTCAATGGTCGCATGACAAACTGGACAATGTGTCTGTTTAGCCTGACTCTGTCTTTGTATATTGTACTGACTTCATTTACTGGTAGTGTATCCATCTCGGGATGTGGAGTATATGTCGCTAAGACCGGCCAGGTCTCTACTTCTATGCTTAGTGGACCGAGTCTCACGACAGATGTTGTGTGTGGGAGGGCACCTTTAAACCAGTTTCTGTGTTTCTGGTAAGTTAACAGGACTACAATGTCTTCGTATGGATTGTATTCCTCTGGTGGTTCAACTACAATGTTTGTGTGGAACAATTTAGTCTGTAGATCTGCAGGTGGGAACTGAACCCAAGAATAGAATACCTCGGATCCGAACACCTTGTATGCCTCAATCACGAAGGTAACAGCCACCTGTTTCGGGTACGCCGTGTTCTAACAATTTTATAGTTACTGCATATCTGCAGTTCTCTGTGATGTTAAGAGTGTTTGCAAATGTGTCTTTCCCTGAACTACTCGCAGGGTCGGTCATTTTTTAAAAGAGAAGAGAAAAGTTAAGGGCTAAGGTTTTGCATAATGTGGGGAAACTTTCATCCTTCTAAGCTTGTTTAAACCTTCAGCCAATACACAGGGTATATCTGCTCAGCTGAGGCAAATATACCTTCCCACTTCAGACGTCTCTGAAAAGTCTGAGTAGGGCTTTTTAAGAAAGCACGACTGAACTACTCAGATTTTCACTGTTAATAAAAGAACTAAAACAACGTAGGCAGCACGATGTCATGTAGCTCCTAGGAATCCCAAGGAACTGCGCTTTTTGGATGACCTAAACTGAGGGCTTGGTGTCCCAACCGCATCAGGACACCCCCACAGGATATGTCAGTCATTAGACCAGCTAGCTCTACAGCGCCACTACCACTTACAGTGGTGTAGGTAGTTTATGGCAACCACTGAACATGACAACCCTGATTCTTACTGATTCTCAGAAAATACACAGGATGGCAATTAGGACGTTTCAAAAGTATTTATTGTTCCAGCGTCAGTCTTGTGAAAAACATGTTTGCTGCGATAATCAGCAGACAGAAGCATATGAAAGAAATCGCAAGTACTAATATGGTAAACAGTAGATATGTTTCTACCATAGTGCTAATAAGATGAACATAAGCAGTTCAGATAAAAACAGTAGCATTTGCATATTCCTAAAATGCATGCCCTAAATATTTTGCTTAATTGTACCTAGCCTAGATATGTGGGGGCAGCCTCTATATGTGTATGTAGCCAAGAATACCCTAGGGGAGAACCATCCCCCTCACCTGATGGTAAAGAATGAAGGACCCCCGTCTCTGCTTCGAGGATGACACCCCACATGGCATGTCAGACCGCTGCATGTCGAAGATTCAGCATGCAAGACCCTGTGTCAGCTTGAAAGGAATTCTCCTCTAATTTGCAGGGGGAAATAAGGGTCTTCCTGGAGGGTCACTCCAGGGTTTCTTATAGAATGTACATGTTTTGAAAACAGTCAGAGCTGTTTTTAAAACAATCATAGATGTTTTTCCAAACACAATGCTATCATGCACAGCTGGTTGTTGGCAAAGGATGAAAAAAGTGGTGACCCTTATGCAGAATAATTAAGCGTTGCCTGAGGGCATGTTTATGTACGTCAGGTACAGGGATTATGATAGAATACTAAGAACTTGGTGTCGAAGAGACGGGGCAAGCTACTAGGTAAAAGGTCACCTGTTTCAGAACCGTTGTAGTCATGTGGATGGTAAAATGTACATAAAAAGGGGTTTACATGACAGGACTAGCCTAAAAAACATGACAGACCCAGAATACCTACACCTGGGAAGCCGAATGCATAGGTGCAAAGTGGTGTCAGAAACTGCTCTCGGACTCAATGGAGGATTACAGGAAGATGCTGCTGGCGAAGAAGGTGGAAGTGTCCGGTGGAACCTAAAGGTGTATTCACAATGAGAAGTACCTGCAAGCAGAGAGGACAGAGTCTATTCCACTCAGGAGTGACCAGGAGGCACGGAAGACGAATGCCAACCAATGTCTGGTGTTGCAGGAGTATTGAAGGTGACTTTGGAGCTGCAGCTGTGTAGACCAGGTGATGCTGTGGTAGACCAGGAGCTGGTCACAAGTTGTCCCATATCATATGTCATGACTTGAGGGGTCGTTGTCTGCTGGCAGCACCAACAAGCCTTGGCAACGGCAAACAATGTGGCAAGTGAAAAAGGTGCAGTGTTGGGACCAGCAAGGTCCAAGTGACTCACCACAAGTAGGAGGGTCAGATTCGGGCCAAAGCAATCAGAAGAGCCCACTGGAGTTAAGATAGACCCTTGAGACGACCCACAGGCCAGAAGCACAGGAGTCGCAAAAGGACCTCGAGCAGCTCAACAAAGATGCAGGCCTAAAGTCTTGCAGTGAGTACAAAGATCTTGGCTGCAGGAGATGCTTGAGGATGGAGCTTCTTGGAGCCCATTGATCTCTGTGGAAGAAATCCAACAATCCTGTGCAAAGACAATTTGATGCGGTGCACAGGGGTTCTGTTCCAGGGGGTAACGATGAGGGATACTGGCCTCAAACTGGGTGAAAAGACAGTACAGGCCTAGAGGGAGTTGCAGAACCACCGTCTGTGTTGCTGAGCTTTTCTGGGTCTGTAGGAGACCAGGACCAGCAGACCGGTCAGCTGCATTGCGGGGCCTGCAGATGCAGAGAAGTGACTCCTTCACTTCAAGGGAGATTCCTTCAGGTTCCTGGATGCCCACAGGCCTTGTTAGGAGCCTGTATGGAGAACAGGCACAGATGTTGCAGTAGACTTGCAGGACGAGGAGACCAGGAGCAGCAGGAGTCTTCCCAGTTGCAGTCTCGGTGCCCAGAGCAAAGTCCAGCGAAGTCCAGAGTGCCCAGATAGTCAAAGATGAAGTGGTGTCTTGATCTGAATCTTGTCCCACGATGAATCTAGGGACCCACCCACAGGTAAGCCCTGAAGTACCCTAAGGGAAGGGTTGGGACGATTCAGGGGTCCACCCCAGAGGTGGGGCTGGACAGTAGGGACGTTACTTACATGTCCTTTGTTCAGTTTAGAGCCTTAGCGGGAGCCAACAGTTCCCTGGAATGGTCTGAACTGGAGTATGCAAGGAGGGTACCAAGTGTGCCCTTTATAAGTGGCGATGGCAGGTGCCCCCACCCTGCCCCAATACACTAAACCCTGTCTGGGAGGTGGTCACAGCTCGATGTGACAGGATATCTATTCTTCTGCCTTCCCCTGCTCAAGCTTGGCTCAGCAGTAGGGCAGAAACATGTCTCTGGTAGGCAGCAGCTCTAGCTTGCCGTTCAGCAATCCTCATTCCTGAAGCTGTTCATAAATGGGGTACAGATATTTTGATAGGGAGACTTCGTTTTTATCCATTACATGTACCCTAAATATTTAAATCCCTTTAGAACTATTGATATGGTTTTTCTGTACCTTACCTCCCAAGGTAAACCTGTTGATGGATAGAATAGTCATTTTTCCCAGTTGAATGTTGATCTTGAGTATGTGCCAAAAATCTGTGTGAGTCTGGTCATTAGGGCATGACACATACAAAATGATATCATCAGTGTATAAAGAGATCTGTCCTCACAGTCTTCCTCCCTTCCCACTCCACATACCTGTCGGTCTTCCAAGATCCAGCAGGCCAGGGGTTCCAGCAAAAGCGCAAATAGCATTGGGGATAGATGCCATCCCTGCCTCGTTCCCCTCTCCAACCCAAAGAGGGCACTATATAATACCATTTACTTTTACCCTCACCATTGGTTGACTGTAGAAGTGCTTTGTCCTCTCTCGGAAGCAGGGGCCTATGCATACTCTTTCCAATACTCAATGCAGGTATGTGCACTTCAGAGTGGTGAAGACTTTCGTGGAGTAAAGGGATAGTACAGCTGTGTGATCACTCAATCTACCCCGGCAACTGTAGAGGCGTGTGATGTTCAGCGAAGTTCTCCTATGAGGCATGAAGCCCAACTGGTCAGGATGACCCAGTTTAGAGATTTTTTTTAACAACATTTTATTGGGTCTTAACATTTGTACATATATTAAGCCATACTTTCAATATATTGGTTTCATTGCTTCCATATCAATAACTCTCCAGGTGCCTAACCTTCTGTCCCTCAACTGTCCTACCCTCCTCCCTGAGCAGCATCATACAGTACCAGTGCCCCTTCAACCACAGCAGATCCTGGTCTGCAAGACTTGTCTCAACTACATTCATAGTCCCATAGCCTTAGGAGCCATTTTTACATTTTGTGTTAAGCAGTCATAAGCGTTATCCTTCATTTAGTTCCCATCCCCTTCCTGCTTTCTCATATTCACCCATGATGCCACTGTTGATGGAGGGTCTGGTTCCCTCATACAGTCCACCAAAGCCTCTCATGCTTGTGCTACCGCGATGGAGCAATGGCTTCGTTTGGCCTCTCGAAACAGCACTCCACTTTCACATGCTGCCCATCTCTCAAGCTCACTGTGCCCGCCCTCTACTCTGGGCCCCCTAGCTGGCTTCTAATTCCGCGTAATTTCCCGCTTCGTTAGTGTAGGAGGCTTATTTAGTATATGGTTCTCACTTATATAAGTGTAGCACCCTGCACTGATCCAGAAAACCCTTCAGGTGATTTTAGTGGCCTTAGACAACCTTACAAAGCTATCTAAGTGGTAGCTGTGGAGAGCAACCTTCAGGCTTAGTCCATAAGGAGTGTAAATCAGTTTATTTTACCAGAACAGAATATTGTTGGTATAGATTAAGTGAAAAAGAACCACACAGTGTATTTATAAAAATATGTAGTTATTATAAGACACTCGCTAACATATATATAGCTCCTAACCAAAGATAGAACACAATGCACACAATACTTTGCAAATAAAACAGGTAAGTAGCACAAGTGCACTGAGGTCGCCAGGGTGAGACCAAACCATATACTAAAATAGTGGGAAGCGAACCACAACTCAAGTCAAAACTATACCCAGAAGACGTAGAAGTGCTTGGCGACCCAAGGCACCACCCTAGGTAAGTACCCAGGAACCCCACGGAGGCTGTTTGCAGAGTGGGAAAACGACTGCGTGCAATATTCAAGTCAATGGGTAAGTTGCAGTTGCAATTTTTTTTAAAGTGTTTTATTGATTTATGCTCACAACAATGCTGATAACATATGGCATTTGCAATTCTCTCAGTATACATGTTACAAGGTAGCTTGTCTGTTGGTACATGGTAAAGTTGTGTTTAACCCTCCATTTCCAACACATAAGTTTCACAATTCCAGATCTCAGGCTGCTCGTGTGGCTCTGTGATAGTTCGTGTGAGTTAGTCACTTAGATCTGGGTCAGATTCCTCAGGTGGGGGGGCGCTAATATTGCCTCCGAATAAGTTCCACTTTCCCCATATACGCACCCACTTTTTGCAGTTTCAATTTTAAGGAAGAAAAACCCTTCCCAGTAAACCTTGAAGAAATCCTCTGGAAAACAAAAGGCTGGAGAGCCACACCACCTGTGTATACCCAAGGAACCAGGATACCTACACCAGGGAATTGCGGGTAATTTCCCGCTTTGTTAGTGTAGGAGTCTGGCTTAGTATATGCTCCTCACTTATGTAAGTGCAGCATCCTGCACTAATCCAGACAACCGTTAATTTGATTTTAGTTGTCGTGGACAACCTTAGAAACCTCTCTAAGTGGTAGCTGTGAAGAGCAGCCTTGAAGCTTAGTCCTGAAGGAGTGTAAAGCAGTTTGTTTTACCAGAACGTGATCTTATTGGTATAGATTAAGTGAAAAAGAATCACACCATGTATTTATAAAAATATGTATTTATTATAAGACACTTAATAATATATATATATATATATATATATATATATATATATATATATATATATATATATATATATATATATATATCTTATCCAGAGATATAACACAATGAATAAGATAGTTTGCAAATAAAACAGCTAAGTAGCACAAATACACAGTGGCCACCAGGGGGAGACCAAACCATTTACTAAAATAGTGGGATGCGAATCACAACTCAAGTCAAGATTGTATCAAGAAGACGTAGAAGTGCATGGGGACTGAAATAACCACCAGAGGTAAGTACCCAGGAACCCCACGGATGCCGTTTGCAGAGTAAGAACACAACCGTTTTCTCAATTCAAGTCAATATGTAAGTCACTGTTGCTGTTTTAAGGAAGAAAGACCCTTTCCCGTGGACCCTGAAGAAATCATGTGGGAGACAAAAGGAGAGCCACCCCACCTGTGTATACCCTAGGAACAGGATACCTACACCAAGGAATTCCGGATAATTTCCCGCTTCGTTAGTGTAGAAGGGTGGCTTAGTATATGCTGCTCACTTATGTAAGTGTAGCACCCTGCACTAATCCAGACAACCCTTAAGTTGATTTTAGTGGTCTTAGGCAACCTCCCTTAGACAAAGCTCTCTAAGTGGTAGCTATGGAGAACAGACTTCAGGCTTAGTCATGAAGGAGAGAAAAGCAGTTTGTTTTACCAGAATGTGATCTTATTGGTACAGATTAAGTGAAAAAGAACCACACAATGTATTTATAAAAATATGCATTTATTATAAGACACTAACAAATATATATATCTCCTATCCGGAGATATAACACAATGCACACAATGCTTTGCAAATAAAACAGGTATGTAGCACAAATACACAGTGGGTGCCAGGGGGAGATCAAAAAATTTACTACGATAGTGGGATGCGAACCACAACTCAAGTCAAGTTTATACTAAGATGATGAAGAAGTGCATAGGGACCAAAATAACGAACCGAGGTAAGTACCCAAGAACCCCACGGATGCCGTTTGAAGAGAGGGAACGCTACTGCATGCTCACTTCAAGTCAATGGGTAAAACACAGTTACAATTTTAAAGAAGAAAGACCCTTCAAGTGGACCCTGAAGAATTCCCATGGAAAACAGAAGGTTGGAGAGCCACCCCACCTATGTATACCCAAAGAACCAGGATACCTACACCAGGGAATTCCGGGTAATTTCCTGCATTTTTAGTGTAGGAGTCTGGCTTAGTATATGCTCCTCACTTATGTAAGTGCAGCATCCTGCACTAATCCAGACAACCGTTAATTTGATTTTAGTTGTCGTAGACAACCTTAGAAACCTCTCTAAGTGGTAGCTGTGAAGAGCAGCCTTGAAGCTTAGTCCTGAAGGAGTGTAAAGCAGTTTGTTTTACCAGAACGTGATCTTATTGGTATAGATTAAGTGAAAAAGAATCACACCATGTATTTATAAAAATATGTATTTATTATAAGACACTCAATAATATATATATATATATATATATATATATATATATATATATATATATATATATCTTATCCAGAGATATAACACAATGAATAAGATAGTTTGCAAATAAAACAGCTAAGTAGCACAAATACACAGTGGCCACCAGGGGGAGACCAAACCATTTACTAAAATAGTGGGATGCGAATCACAACTCAAGTCAAGATTGTATCAAGAAGACGTAGAAGTGCATGGGGACTGAAATAACCACCAGAGGTAAGTACCCAGGAACCCCACGGATGCCGTTTGCAGAGTAAGAACACAACCGTTTTCTCAATTCAAGTCAATATGTAAGTCACTGTTGCAGTTTTAAGGAAGAAAGACCCTTTCCCGTGGACCCTGAAGAAATCATGTGGGAGACAAAAGGAGAGCCACCCCACCTGTGTATACCCTAGGAACAGGATACCTACACCAAGGAATTCCGGATAATTTCCCGCTTCGTTAGTGTAGAAGGGTGGCTTAGTATATGCTGCTCACTTATGTAAGTGTAGCACCCTGCACTAATCCAGACAACCCTTAAGTTGATTTTAGTGGTCTTAGGCAACCTCCCTTAGACAAAGCTCTCTAAGTGGTAGCTATGGAGAACAGACTTCAGGCTTAGTCATGAAGGAGAGAAAAGCAGTTTGTTTTACCAGAATGTGATCTTATTGGTACAGATTAAGTGAAAAAGAACCACACAATGTATTTATAAAAATATGCATTTATTATAAGACACTAACAAATATATATATCTCCTATCCGGAGATATAACACAATGCACACAATGCTTTGCAAATAAAACAGGTATGTAGCACAAATACACAGTGGGTGCCAGGGGGAGATCAAAAAATTTACTACGATAGTGGGATGCGAACCACAACTCAAGTCAAGTTTATACTAAGATGATGAAGAAGTGCATAGGGACCCAAATAACGAACCGAGGTAAGTACCCAAGAACCCCACGGATGCCGTTTGAAGAGAGGGAACGCTACTGCATGCTCACTTCAAGTCAATGGGTAAAACACAGTTACAATTTTAAAGAAGAAAGACCCTTCAAGTGGACCCTGAAGAATTCCCATGGAAAACAGAAGGTTGGAGAGCCACCCCACCTATGTATACCCAAAGAACCAGGATACCTACTCCAGGGAATTCCGGGTAATTTCCTGCATTTTTAGTGTAGGAGTCTGGCTTAGTATATGCTCCTCACTTATGTAAGTGCAGCATCCTGCACTAATCCAGACAACCGTTAATTTGATTTTAGTTGTCGTAGACAACCTTAGAAACCTCTCTAAGTGGTAGCTGTGAAGAGCAGCCTTGAAGCTTAGTCCTGAAGGAGTGTAAAGCAGTTTGTTTTACCAGAACGTGATCTTATTGGTATAGATTAAGTGAAAAAGAATCACACCATGTATTTATAAAAATATGTATTTATTATAAGACACTTAATAATATATATATATATATATATATATATATATATATATATATATATATATATATCTTATCCAGAGATATAACACAATGAATAAGATAGTTTGCAAATAAAACAGCTAAGTAGCACAAATACACAGTGGCCACCAGGGGGAGACCAAACCATTTACTAAAATAGTGGGATGCGAATCACAACTCAAGTCAAGATTGTATCAAGAAGACGTAGAAGTGCATGGGGACTGAAATAACCACCAGAGGTAAGTACCCAGGAACCCCACGGATGCCGTTTGCAGAGTAAGAACACAACCGTTTTCTCAATTCAAGTCAATATGTAAGTCACTGTTGCTGTTTTAAGGAAGAAAGACCCTTTCCCGTGGACCCTGAAGAAATCATGTGGGAGACAAAAGGAGAGCCACCCCACCTGTGTATACCCTAGGAACAGGATACCTACACCAAGGAATTCCGGATAATTTCCCGCTTCGTTAGTGTAGAAGGGTGGCTTAGTATATGCTGCTCACTTATGTAAGTGTAGCACCCTGCACTAATCCAGACAACCCTTAAGTTGATTTTAGTGGTCTTAGGCAACCTCCCTTAGACAAAGCTCTCTAAGTGGTAGCTATGGAGAACAGACTTCAGGCTTAGTCATGAAGGAGAGAAAAGCAGTTTGTTTTACCAGAATGTGATCTTATTGGTACAGATTAAGTGAAAAAGAACCACACAATGTATTTATAAAAATATGCATTTATTATAAGACACTAACAAATATATATATCTCCTATCCGGAGATATAACACAATGCACACAATGCTTTGCAAATAAAACAGGTATGTAGCACAAATACACAGTGGGTGCCAGGGGGAGATCAAAAAATTTACTACGATAGTGGGATGCGAACCACAACTCAAGTCAAGTTTATACTAAGATGATGAAGAAGTGCATAGGGACCCAAATAACGAACCGAGGTAAGTACCCAAGAACCCCACGGATGCCGTTTGAAGAGAGGGAACGCTACTGCATGCTCACTTCAAGTCAATGGGTAAAACACAGTTACAATTTTAAAGAAGAAAGACCCTTCAAGTGGACCCTGAAGAATTCCCATGGAAAACAGAAGGTTGGAGAGCCACCCCACCTATGTATACCCAAAGAACCAGGATACCTACACCAGGGAATTCCGGGTAATTTCCTGCATTTTTAGTGTAGGAGTCTGGCTTAGTATATGCTCCTCACTTATGTAAGTGCAGCATCCTGCACTAATCCAGACAACCGTTAATTTGATTTTAGTTGTCGTAGACAACCTTAGAAACCTCTCTAAGTGGTAGCTGTGAAGAGCAGCCTTGAAGCTTAGTCCTGAAGGAGTGTAAAGCAGTTTGTTTTACCAGAACGTGATCTTATTGGTATAGATTAAGTGAAAAAGAATCACACCATGTATTTATAAAAATATGTATTTATTATAAGACACTCAATAATATATATATATATATATATATATATATATATATATATATATATATATATATATATATATATATATATATATATATATATATCTTATCCAGAGATATAACACAATGAATAAGATAGTTTGCAAATAAAACAGCTAAGTAGCACAAATACACAGTGGCCACCAGGGGGAGACCAAACCATTTACTAAAATAGTGGGATGCGAATCACAACTCAAGTCAAGATTGTATCAAGAAGACGTAGAAGTGCATGGGGACTGAAATAACCACCAGAGGTAAGTACCCAGGAACCCCACGGATGCCGTTTGCAGAGTAAGAACACAACCGTTTTCTCAATTCAAGTCAATATGTAAGTCACTGTTGCTGTTTTAAGGAAGAAAGACCCTTTCCCGTGGACCCTGAAGAAATCATGTGGGAGACAAAAGGAGAGCCACCCCACCTGTGTATACCCTAGGAACAGGATACCTACACCAAGGAATTCCGGATAATTTCCCGCTTCGTTAGTGTAGAAGGGTGGCTTAGTATATGCTGCTCACTTATGTAAGTGTAGCACCCTGCACTAATCCAGACAACCCTTAAGTTGATTTTAGTGGTCTTAGGCAACCTCCCTTAGACAAAGCTCTCTAAGTGGTAGCTATGGAGAACAGACTTCAGGCTTAGTCATGAAGGAGAGAAAAGCAGTTTGTTTTACCAGAATGTGATCTTATTGGTACAGATTAAGTGAAAAAGAACCACACAATGTATTTATAAAAATATGCATTTATTATAAGACACTAACAAATATATATATCTCCTATCCGGAGATATAACACAATGCACACAATGCTTTGCAAATAAAACAGGTATGTAGCACAAATACACAGTGGGTGCCAGGGGGAGATCAAAAAATTTACTACGATAGTGGGATGCGAACCACAACTCAAGTCAAGTTTATACTAAGATGATGAAGAAGTGCATAGGGACCCAAATAACGAACCGAGGTAAGTACCCAAGAACCCCACGGATGCCGTTTGAAGAGAGGGAACGCTACTGCATGCTCACTTCAAGTCAATGGGTAAAACACAGTTACAATTTTAAAGAAGAAAGACCCTTCAAGTGGACCCTGAAGAAATCCCATGGAAAACAGAAGGTTGGAGAGCCACCCCACCTATGTATACCCAAAGAACCAGGATACCTACACCAGGGAATTCCGGGTAATTTCCTGCATTTTTAGTGTAGAAGTCTGGCTTAGTACATGCTCCTCACTTATGTAAGTGTAGCACCCTGAACTAATCCAGACAACCCTTAAGGTGGTTTTAGTGGTCTTAGACAACCTTAGAAAGGCATCTAAGTGGTAACTGTGGAGAGCAGCCTCCAGGCTTAGTCCTGAAGGAGTGTAAAGAAGCTTGTTTTACCAGAACGTGATCTTATTGGTATAGATTATGTGAAAAAGAACCACACAATGTATTTATAAAAATATGTATTTAATATAAGACACTAACTAACATATATATATATATATATATATATATATATATATATATATATATATATATATATATATTTATATATATATATATATATATATATTTATATATATATATATCTCCTATCTAGAGATATAACGCAATGCACACAATACTTTGCATATAAAGCAGGTACGTAGCACAAATACACAGTGGTCGCCAGGAGGAAACCAAATCACTTACGGAAATAGTGGGACGCAAACCACAACTCAAGTCAAGACTATACCTAGAAGACGTAGAAGTCCATGGGGACTGAAGTAACGTCCCGAGGTAAGTACCCAGGAACCTCACGGATGACGTTTGCAGATTGGGAACACTACCGCATGCTCAATTGAAGTCAATGGGTAAGTCACAGTTACAATTTTAAAAAAGAATGACCCTTCCCACTGGACCCTGAAGAAATCCCATGGAAGACAGGAGGTTGGAGAGCCACCCCACCTATGGATACCCTATAGGAACAAGGATACCTACACCAAGGAATTCCGGATAATTTCCCGCTTCGTTAGTGTAGAAGGGTGGCTTAGTATGTGCTGCTCACTTATGTAAGTGTAGCACCCTGCACTAATCCAGACAACCCTTAAGTTGATTTTGGTGGTCTTAGGCAACCTCCCTTAGACAAAAGCTCTCTAAGTGGTAGCTATGGAGAACAGACTTCAGGCTTAGTCGTGAAGGAGAGAAAAGCAGTTTGTTTTACCAAAACGTGATCTTATTGGTACAGATTAAGTGAAAAAGAACCACACAATGTATTTATAAAAATATGCATTTATTATAAGACACTAACAAATATATATATCTCCTATCCGGAGATATAACACAATGCACACAATGCTTTGCAAATAAAACAGGTATGTAGCACAAATACACAGTGGGCGCCAGGGGGAGATAAAAAAATGTACTACAATAGTGGGATGCAAACCACAACTCAAGTCAAGTTTATACTAAGAAGATGAAGAAGTGCATAGGGACCCAAATAACGAACCGAGGTAAGTACCCAAGAACCCCACGGATGCCGTTTGAAGAGAGGGAACGCTACTGCGTGCTCACTTCAAGTCAATGGGTAAAACACAGTTACAATTTTAAAGAAGAAAGACCCTTCAAGTGGACCCTGAAGAAATCCCATGGAAAACAGAAGGTTGGAGAGCCACCCCACCTATGGATACCCAAAGAACCAGGATACCTACACCTGGGAATTCCGGGTAATTTCCTGCATTTTTAGTGTAGAAGTCTGGCTTAGTATATGCTCCTCACTTATATAGGTGTAGCACCCTGAACTAATCCAGACAACCCTTAAGGTGGTTTTAGTGGTCTTAGACAACCTTAGAAAGGCATCTAAGTGGTAACTGTGGAGAGCAGCCCCCAGGCTTAGTCCTGAAGGAGTGTAAAGAAGCTTGTTTTACCAGAACGTGATCTTCTTGGTATAGATTATGTGAAAAAGAACCACACAATGTATTTATAAAAATATGTATTTAATATAAGACACTAACTAATATATATGTATATATATATATATATATATATATATATATATATATATATATATATATACATATATATATATATATATATATATATATATCCTATCTAGAGATATAACACAATGCACACAATACTTTGCATATAAAACAGGTAAGTAGCACAAATACACAGTGGTCGCCAGGGGGAAACCAAATCACTTACGAAAATAGTGGGACGCAAACCACAACTCAAGTCAAGACTATACCCAGAAGACGTAGAAGTCCATGGGGACAGAAGTAAAGTCCTGAGGTAAGTACCCAGGAACCTCACGGATGACGTTTGCAGGTTGGGAACACTACCGCATGCTCAATTGAAGTCAATGGGTAAGTCACAGTTACAATTTTAAAGAAGAATGACCCTTCCCACTGGACCCTGAAGAAATCCCATGGAAGACAGGAGGTTGGAGAGCCACCCCACCTATGGATACTCTATAGGAACAAGGATACCTATACCAGAGAATTCCGGGTAATTTCCCGCTTTGTTCGTGTAGGATGCTGACTTAGTATATAGTGCTCACTTAATGCAAGTGTAGCACCCTGCACTAATCCAGACAACCCTTAAGGTGATTATAGTGGTCAACCTTAGAAAGCTCTCTAAGTGGTAGCCTTCAGGCTTAGTCCAGAAGGAGTGTAAATCAGGTTGTTTTACCAGACCGGAATCTTATTGGTATAGATTAAGTAAAAAAGAACCACAAAGTGTATTTAGAAAATTATGTATTTATTATAAAACACTCGCTAACACATATATATAGCTCCTATCCAGAGATAGAACGCAATGCACACAATACTTTGCAAATAAAACAGGTAAGTAGCTCAAATACACAGAGGTCGCCAGGGGGAGATCAATCTATATACTAAAATAGTGGGATGCGAACCAAAACTCAGGTCTAAACTATACAGAGAAGACGTAGAAGTGCTTGGGGACCCAAGGAAGCATCCTAGGTAAGTACCAAGGAACCTCACGGATGATGTTTGAGGAGTGGGAACACAACTGCGTGCTCAATTCATGTCAATGGGTAAGTCACAGTTACAATTTTAAAGAAGAAAGACCCTTTCCACTGGACCCTGAAGTAATCCCATGGAAGACAGAAGGTTGGATAGCCATCCCACCTATGGATACCCTAGGAACCAGGATACCTACACCAGAGAATTCCCGGTAATTTCCTGCTTTGTTAGTGTAGGGGGCTGACTTAGTATATGGTACTCACTTAATGCAAGTGTAGCACCCTGCACTGATCCAGACAACCGTTAAGGTGATTTTAGTGGTCTTAGACAACCTTAGAAAGCTCTCTAAGTGGTAGCTGTGGAGAGTAGCCTTCAGGCTTAGTCCAGAAGGAGTGTACATCAGCTTCTTTTACCAGACTGGAATCTTATTGGTATAGATTAAGTGAAAAAGAACCACACAGTGTATTTATCAAAATATGTATTTATTATAAGACACTCACTAACACATATATATAGCTCCTATCCGGAGATAGAACACAATGCACACAATACTTTGCAAATAAAACAGGTAAGTACTGTAGCTCAAATACACAGAGGTCACCAGGGGAGATCAAACCATATACTAAAATAGTGGGATGTGAACCTCAACTCAAGTCTAAACTATACCGAGGAGACATAGAAGTGATTGGGGACCCAAGGAAGCATCCTAGGTAAGTACCCAGCAACCCACTGAGGCGGTTTGCAGAGAGGGAACACGACCGCATGCTCAATTCACATCAATGGGTAAGTCGCAGTTTCAATTTTAAGGAAGAAAGACCCTTCCCAGTGGGCCCTGAAAAAATCCTGTGGAAGACAAATGTTTGGAGAGCCACCCCACCTACTTATACCCTAGGAACCAGTGTACGTGCACCTGGGAATTCCGGGTAATTTCCCACTTTGTTAATGTAGGAGGCTGGCGTAGTATATGCTGCTCAATTATGTAAGTGTAGCACCCTGCACTAATCCAGACAACTGTTAATGTGATTTCAGTGGTCTTAGACAACCTTAGAAAGCTCTCTAAGGGGTAGCTGTGGAGAGCAGCCTCCAGGCTTAGTCCTCATGGAGCGTAAAGCAGCTTGTTTTAACAGAACGTGATCTTATTGGTATAGATTATGTGAAAAAGGACCACAAAATGTATCTATAAAAATACGTATTTATTATAAGACACTAACTAACTAACTAACATATATATATATATATATGTCACAGCAAACTCCTCCAAGGAAAGAGCAGAGGCCTCAGTGGGGATTATAGGAAACTTCTTTATTAAATTAGCGGCATAATGCATTTCGGCTCAGTCAGCCTTCGTCAGATGCCTAAATGTTCAGGAGGCTTGTCACACCGGTGTTTTAAACAGTCCTGCCTCTTTCCCATTGGCGGGAACTCGCTCTGCCCCAAATCAATGTCCGCTCACCACCCGTAGTCCATCAGAACTGCGAGTCCCAGAATTCACCTGAACCAGGTAGGTGCTGCGTGGGGATGTGTTGTATTCTGTCCATGTGGTCTGGCGAGGTGCAGGATTGTCCGCGATGTCGACAGATGCCAATATCCTGCTGATGTTAAATCTCGAAGCCTCCTCTGGTCCCCAGACCGTTCCAGCCACCAAATCCAAGACTCCGCAGGGCAGGGACAGTAGTGACAGTGCACCCTACCCTCCGTGAAGTCACGTACCGCAATGCAGCCGCCCTTGCTTCGCCTTTAGTTTAGGGGGCGGGCCTGGACCATTCCAGTACCCTGGACAAAAAAAGAGAGAAACCTGCGGGAGCAGGAACCAGTGATATCCGGGCCAACTTGCGGAATGGGGGCCTTTGTAACGCGTCTCTGGCTGACGCGTATAATATGTCACAGCAAACTCCTCCAAGGAAAGAGCAGAGGCCTCAGTGGGTATTATAGGAAACTTCGTTATTAAATAAGCGGCATAATGCATTTCGGCTCAGTCAGCCTTCGTCAGATGCCTAAATGTTCAGGAGGCTTGACACACCAGTGTTTTAAATAGTCCTGCCTCCTTCCCATTGGCGGGAACTCGCTCCGTCCCAAATCAATGTCCGCTCACCACCCGTAGTCCATCCGAACTGCGAGTCCCAGAATTCACCTGAACCAGGTAGGTGCTGCGTGGGGATGTGTTGTATTCTGTCCATGTGGTCTGGCGAGGTGCAGGATTGTCCGCGATATATATATACATCCTATCCGGAGATATAACACAATGCACACAATACTTTGCAAATAAAACAGGTAAGTAGCACAAATACACAGCGGTCGCCAGTGGTAGACCAAACCATTTACTAAAATAGTGGGACGCAAACCACAACTCAAGTCAAGACTATTCCCAGAAGACGTAGAAGTCCATGGGGACTGAAGGAACAACCCGAGGTAAGTACCCAGGAACCTCGCGGATGAGGTTTGCGGAGTGGGAACACACCGCGTGCTCAATTCATGTCAATGGGTAAGTCATAGTTACAATGTTAAAGAAGAAAGACCCTTCCCACTGGACCCTGAAGTAATCCCATGGATGACAGAAGGTTGGATAGCCATCCCACCTATGGATACCCTAGGAACCATGATACCTACACCAGAGAATTCCGGGTAATTTCCGCTTTGTAAGTGTAGGAGGCTGACTTAGTATATGATGCTCACTTAATGCAAGTGTAGCACCCTGCACTGATCCATACAACCCTTAAGGTGATTTTAGTAGTCTTAGACAACCTTAGAAAGCTCTCTAAGTGGTAGCCTTCAGGCTTAGTCCAGAAGAAGTGTAAATCAGCTTGTTTTACCAGACCGGAATCTTATTGGTATAGATTAAGTGAAAAAGAACCACAAAGTGTATTTAGAAAAATATGTATGTATAAGACACTCACTAACACATATATATAGCTCCTATCCAGAGATAGAGCACAATGCACACAATACTTTGCAAATAAAACAGGTAAGTAGCTCAAAAACACAGAGATCGCCAGGGGGAGATCAAACTATATACTAAAATAGTGGGATGCGAACCACAACTCATGTCTAAACTATAACGAGAAGACGTAGAAGTGCTTGGGGACCCAAGGAAGCACCCTAGGTAAGTACCCAGGAACCCCACTGAGGCCGTTTGCAGAGTGGGAATGTGAGAAGTTGGCCTGGTATATGCTGTCCACTAGTTATAGTGGGCACTGTGCACCAGTCCAAACAACCCCTTATTGATGATAGGTTAAAGACAACCTTTATTGAAAGCTATCCTGGTGGTAGCTATGGAGAGCAGCATTCAGGCTAAGTCTTGAAGGAATGTAAAGCAGCTTGTTTTACCAGTCTATAATCTCTTGAGTGGCTAAATGAAAGGAGACCACACCAGGTATATATATATATAAAATATATGTATTTATTACTAAACACACCCCTCTAGTAAAAGCACATAAGTTACACCTCAAGTAAAAAGTTAAGTAGCACGAAATACACGTTAGGCCCTAGGGGCGAGCCAAACCATATACTAAAATAGTGGTATAAGAACCACGACTTAACTAGACACAAGGCCTAGAGCCTGTAGAATTGCTGGGACCCCAAGGAACCACCCAAGGTAGTGACACAGGGGACTCACGGGGGCCGTGTGTAGGGTGAGAACACAGCCGCGAGCTCCTGTTAGCTTATATGGGGAAAGTAGCGGTTCGATTTTTAAAGATAAAGGACACTTGGAGATGAACTAAGACCAAACCCTTTTGGACTTAGACAGTTCTAGGGTCAACACCCACAGGAGCACCGGAGTACTCGAGTTACCTCACCCAGGGAAGCCAGGTTCATAGGTGTCAAATGGTGTAGCGTTGCATCGTCGTTTTCAATGGAACCTGGCAAAGAAGTGCTGCTGCCGGGAAGATGCGAAGTGTCCGAAGAGATCCAAGCCTGGATCGAATATGTGAAGAACCTGAAAGCAGATGGGACAGAGTCTGGGTCACTTGCCAGTGACCTGGGGCACTATAGACGAATGCCCACCGATGTCGGGTGTTTCAGGTGACGAAGGTGAAGCTTGACTTTTCAGCCACGAGGACCAGGAGGCGTCGAAGACAATCAGGAGCTGGAGTCAAGCTGTCCCGCGAAGGATGTCGAGTGCTGCAGCGTCGGTGCCCGGTTTGGACACAACAAGCCTTGGCAACAGCAACCCACGCAGAAAGGAGAAAGATGCTTCGGTGCGAACCAGCAACGTCCGAGGGACTCCACCAGCAAGGAGGAGTGAGGGCACGTCTGGAGCAACCAGGGAAGCCCAAGGAAAGTCAAAGTTACCTTCAAAGGGACCCTTCAGTCAACAGACCAGGGATCACAAACGGACCTCAAGAGGATCCACAAAATGGCGGCCCATGGGTCACTCGGAGTGTCTAGGCCGACAATCTTCAGTAAATTCTCTGCTCGGGCCTGGGCTACAAGTAACCCAATGCACAGCCTCAGGAGACGTCGAGAAGCTGACGCACTTCCAAATGTGCACGGTGTCCAGGGGTTCCGGTTCCATGGTACCCACGAGGGCTACGGACCTCAGCTTTGTAGGGGACTCGATTCGGCCTCTGGGAAGTATGGAAATCCCTCTCTGGTATTGCAAAGTCTACGGTGTCCAGCGGGAGCTTCGGAGATGCAGACCGGACAGATGAGTCTTTGGTGCCTGCCAAGCAGGGGAGTAACTCCTTTACTTCCTGGGAGATTCTTCAGTTATCTGGCGTTGAACAGATCGTCGAAGGTCCAGGATTCAGTTGCAGAGTTTCGTCCAGGAATATCTAAAGTCATGTTGCCAGGGCCTCCTATCTTGACACCTCCCTGTGACAGGAAACCTATTGTCCAGGCCTCCCCTGCCGGAGTTTTGGTCAGCAGCAGGAGGCCAGACTCATGTCTGTGGCTGCAGCATCCATTTTGTGATGCCATGGGCTCTTTTAAGTTGGTACCAGGTAAACCGGTGCTGTCATGTCTCTCCCTCTAGAAGGGTGGAATCATACTCCCACACCAGTTACTGATGTGGGGGTATGATTCCAAAGTGTTGGGACCCAAACACAACATGTTTCCGTGCAGCAAGTCCAAAGTTAGCATTTATCGTTTTGTTATAATGCACTTAAGAGTATATGGTCAGGCTGCATCACAGACAACCCCGGAGAAGAGATTCTGAAGGCTGCAGAGGGGCTCTGCTCATGCATGGGCACCCTCTCACACAAAACCAAGCACCCTGCCTTCATGATTGATAAGGCCTGCCATAGGGGTGACTGATAGGTTTCTAGGTGTAGTGATAGGTGATATATAGTGACCTTTATCTCAGTAAGGGGTGCATGCACCACCTTACCCAGGCTGCAGTAGCAGACCCGTGGTGTCATTTTGGAGGACTTCCCAGGGGTGGCATAATACATGCTTCAGCCCCTGGGAGGCCTCTGGAGTACCTGTACCCTGGGTACAAAGTATACCATATACTAGGGACTTATAAGGGCACCCCAGAATCCAATCTGTGGTGTACCTAAGGTACTAAGAATCAGTTTAGAGAGGAAGCAGCTTGGCTAGGGTCCTGAATAGCAGGGCCCCAGCCAGGCTAAAGCCGAAAAGCAGTGTTACAGCAGCAAAAAGTGGGGGTAACCATAAGTAGCAGATCCTACTCTCCTACACAACCCCCCCAAACGCAGGGACATTAAACTAACCTTGACCATTTGAGTCTTCATGTTCTAAGTGAAAATATCTGTAGAGTCCATCTGCATTGGCATGATTACTCCCAAGTCTATGTTCCACTTTATATTCCATCCCCTGTAGGGAAATGGACCACCTTAAAAGTTTGGGGTTCTCACCCTTCATCTGTTTTAGCCATTAGAGGGTCTTATGGTCTGTCTGAACAATGAAGTGAGTACCAAACAAGAATGGCCTCAACTTCTTCAGAGCCCAAACCACAGCAAAGGCTTCCCTCTCAATGGCTGACCAACGTTTCTCTCTGGGGGTCAGCCTTCTGCTTATTAAAGTTACTGGCTGATCCTGACCTTCATCATTCAACTGTGACAGTACAGCCCCTACCCCCAACTCAGATGCACCTGTTTGTAGAATAAACTTTTTGGAGTAATCAGGACTTTCCAGAATGGGAGCAGTGCACATGGCCTGCTTCAGGTCATCAAATGCCTTTTGACAGCTAGCTGTCCACTTAACCTTTTTGGGCATTTTCTTGGAAGTAAGGTCATTCAGTGGAGTCACTATTGATCCATAACCTTTTACAATTCTTCTGTAATACCCAGTCAGGCCTAAGAAGTCACTCACCTGAGTCTGGGTAGTGGGGCAACCCAGTCCATTATGGTCGGGATTTTGCTCTGCAATGGTTGAACCTGGCCTCCACCTACAAGGTGGCCCAGGTACACAACCTGACTCTGCCCTATCTGGCACTTAGTAGCCTTGATAGTTAGGCCTGCTGTTTGCAGGGCCTCCAAAACATTCCTCAGGTGGACCAGGTGATCCTCCCAGGTGGAGCTAAAGATAGTAATATCATCAAGATATGCTGCACTATAGTCTTCCAGTCCTGTAAGGACTTGATTCACCAACCTTTGGAAAGTGGCGTGTGCATTCTTCAAACCAAAGGGCATTACCACAAATTGATAGTGCCCACTAGGGGTAGAAAATGCTGTCTTTGGCTTTGCATCATCAGCTAGTCTGATCTGCCAGTAGCCAGCTGTCAAGTCAAATGTGCTTAGAAACTTGGCTGAGGGCAAAGTATCTATCAGCTCATCTGCCCTTGGGATGGGATGGGCATCAGTCGTAGTGACTGCATTGAGACCCCTGTAATCCACACAAAACCTCATCTCTCTCTTGCCATCTTTGGTGTGAGGTTTAGGCACAAGGACTACTGGACTAGCCCAAGGGCTATCTGAGGGTTCAATGACTCCCAAATCCAACATCTTTTAGACTTCTGTCCTTATACAGTCCCTGACATGATCAGGTTGCCTGTAGATCTTATTCTTCACAGGCAGACTGTCCCCAGTGTTCACTTCATGAGTGCACCAGGTAGTCTGACTTGGAATCAGATAAAACATATGTCTAAACTGGCTGAGAACTTTTCTGCAGTCAGTTTATTGCTGGACAGTGAGGCTGCCTGCCAAGGCTACACCATCTACTGATCCATCATCAAGGTTCTGAGAGAGTAGGTCAGGAAGTGGGTCACTCTCTTCCTCCTTTCCCTCATCAGTAGCCATGAGCAAGCCCATGTCTGTCCTGTCAACATATGGTTTTAGTCTGTTGACATGAAGTACCCTATGGGGAACCCTAGGGGTTCCAAGGCCTACCAAGTAGGTAACCTCCCCTTTCTGTTCAACCATTGTATGTGGGCCACTCTATTTGTCCTGGAGGGCAGCTGGGGCCACAGGTTCCAACACCCACACTTTCTGCCCTGGCTGGTAAACAGTCAGCACAGCCTTTTGGTCATGCCATGCCTTTTGGTATTCCTGGTTAGCCTCAAGGTTTTTAGTTGCCTTTTTCATATACTCAGCCATCCTGGAGCAGAGACCAAGTACACAGTCCACTATGTCCTGTTTAGGGGGTTTGAGAGGTAACTCCCAACACTCCTTCACCAGACACAAAGCACCCCTATCAGGATGGCCAAACAAAAGTTCAAAAGGGCTGTAACCAACCCCCTTTTGAGGCACCTCCCTGTAGGCAAATAAAAGGCAGGGCAAAAGGATGTCCCATATATACCTAAGCCCTTCTGGGAGACCTTTGATCATGCTCTTGAAGGTTTTGTTGAATCTTTCAACTAAACCATTGCATTGTGGGTGAGAGGGTGTGGTGAATTTGTCATTCACTTCACACTCCTTCCACATTGCAGTCAAGTAACTTGACATGAAGTTTGCATCCCTGTCAGATCCTACCTCCTTAGGAAACCCCACCCTTGAGAATATACCCAAGAGGGCCCTTGCCACCACATGTGCTGTAGTGGTCCTAAGTGGAATGGCTTCTGGGTACCTAGTGGCATGGTCCACCACCACCAGGATAAATCTGTGCCCAGAGGCTGTTTGAGGACCAATGGGACCAACAATGTCAATCCCCACCCTCTCAAAGGGAACCCCTACCACAGGTAGTAGTATCAGGGGGGCCTTTGTGGTTTGTGGTTCCACCTGCCTTGCCACTGGCTTGACAGGTTACACAGGAGGAACAAAACTCCTTAGTGTCTTCAGACATGTGGGGCCAATGAAAGTGAGGAACAATTCTGTCCCAAGTCTTGTTTTGGCCCAAGTGTCCTGTTAAGGGAATAATCATGGGCTAGTGTCAGTAGGAAGCCCCTAAACTTCAAAGGTATTACCAACCTCCTGGAAGCACCAGGCTTGGGGTCTCTACACTCTGAATAAAGGAGTCCATCATCAAAATAGATTTTATGGATGCCACTAGCATTCCCAGCAGCCTCATCAGCAGCTTGCTTTCTGAGGGGTTCAAGAGAGGGGCAGGTTTTCTGCTCCTGGCTCAGATCTGCCCTGGAAGGGCCCCCTGTCCCCAAGAACTCAAACAGGTCAGGTTCAAGCTTCTCTGGGATAGTTCCTTCTTCAGGTCCAATATCATCTCCCTCAGGAGGCTGATCTGTGTTCTGAGTCAGGGGGGAAGGGACTGCCTTAACCCTACTGCCCCTCCTCATGGGAGACACCTGGTCCATTCTTCCAGAATCCAGGGCCTGTTCAGTTTTAGACATTTTGGCCTGTGACCTAGTCAAAGCAAATACATGTGCAGGGATCCCTAGCATTTCTGCATGTGTTCTGAGCTCCACTTCAGCCCAAACTGAAGTTTCCAGATCATTGCCAAGCAAGCATTCAACAGGGAGGTCTGCACTTACCACAACCTTTTTGAGGCCAGTTACCCCTCCCAAGGAGAAATTAACAACTGCCAAGGAATGGTGTGTCCTGACATTGCTAGCATTGGTCACTTGGTACATTTCACCAAGTATAATCTGCCCAGGATCCACAAGATGTTTTGTCACCATTGTGACACTTGCTCCTGTGTCCCTGAATGCCAAAACCTCTTTTCCATTAATCAAAGGCTGCTGTCTGTATTTTCCCAAGTTACTGGGACTCACAAAGGGGGACATATCCATGCCCCCATCACAGATCAGGATAGCCTGAGCTGGAACTCTGACTAGGCCAGAGTCCACCTCAGACCCCAGGGTTAACCCTACTACAACCTTATTCTGAGTATTACCACCACCAATTGTAGCTTCACTGGGGGAACAGTTGCCTTAGGGGCAATGGTGGTTGGAGTTGTCTTTGGATTTGGTGCAATCACTAGTCCAGTGAGTTTTCTGCTTACAGATCTTGCACCATGGTTTCTTTTGGACTTTTCCTTTATTGGATTAGGAAGAAGATTTTTGGGGACCTTGTGAAGACTTCTGGTCTTTACTCTTCTCCACACCCTTGTCAGAGTTCTTTGAATCTTGCTTCTTCTGGTCACCACATTGGTTCTAAACCTTCCGCCTCACCCTGGTTCTGACCCATTTGTCTGCCTTCTTTCCCAATTCTTGGGGAGAGGTCAGATCAGAGTCCACCAGGTACTGATGCAACAGCTGATTTTGACAATTATTAAGGATCTGCTCCCTCATAATTAAATTGTACAATCCTTGAAAGTCATGCACTTTGCTGCCAAGTAACCAACCCTCCAGAGCCTTAGTAGCACAATCTACAAAGTCCACCCTGTCTTGATTTTGTGCCTTTTTGGTATCCCTGAACTTTAACCTATATTGTTCAGTGGTTAGGCCGAACCCTTCAATCAATGCACTTTTCAGACTGGAGTAATCATCAGCATCCTCCTCTCTAACAGTGAGGAGCTTATCTCAACCTTTGTCTGCAAAGGTGAGCCACAAGATTGCTGCCCACTGCTCCTAGGGGACCCTTTGTACTTTACAGTCCCTTTCCAGTGCAGTAATCCATTTGTGGATGTCATCCCCACTCTGGTAGGGAGGGACAATATTGTTTAGGTTTCTACGATCATGAGACCTCTCCCTAACAATAGGGAAGTTGCTGCCACCATGGGACTCTAGTCCCATCTTTTTTCTAGCTCTCAGGAGCTCTAGGGATTCCCTGTCTGGAGCCAACTGCTGCTTTCTGATATGAAACTTGGCTTCTTCATACTTAAGCAGTCTCTCCCTCCTCTCCTGGGAGGTTTCCCTCCTATGAGAGGAGACAGAGGTCCCTATGGAGGTATCAGAATGGTGAGACTCCTGAGAAGGAGATCTGGACCTTCTAAGCACACTCCCAACTCTTGGTGGAGTAAAGAGAGGGCCATCATGGCCATCTTCCTCATCTTCAGGAGGAGTTGCATTGTCCAGGTCAGGATCATTGTCATCCTCCTGACCAGCTCCAGAGGTCAGGTCAGGGGTGTCTTAACCCCTAGGCCCTTCCTCATCAGCTGCCCCACCCACTCTGCCTACTCCTTCAGACCCTGTAGGTCTTTTGAGATCATCCCACAGAAGTAACTCTATGAGGCGTTGGGTGTTTGCACTCTTGCCTGTCTTCAGTCTCCTAGTACTGCAGAATGCTCTCAATTCCAAGAATGGGAGGTAATCATACTTGGAGGGAAGAGGCCATTGGCTTCTGGCAGGGACCCACTGGTTCCTGGCCTTGAAGACATTATTAGTGAGGTGTGTGGTGTATGCACTACCTATTCTAGTGTGGCCTACTAAACTCTCTTGAGTTGTAGAAAGAGTATGCTAAGCTCTTGACACAAAACAAAGTTCAGTAGAACGTACTGTATTCTGAGCTTGTATTATATGTACCTTAGGTACCTTTAGTGGTTTTCAGTTAGTCACTCAATTGAGATTATCTGGTAAAACAATAGCAAGCTGGAATCCCACACGCTGCACACCAATGTGAGAAGTTGGCCTGGTATATGCTGTCCACTATTTATAGTGGGCACCTTGCACCAGTCCAAACGACCCCTTATTGATGATAGGTTAAAGACAACCTTTATTGAAAGCTATCCTAGTGGTAGATATGGAGAGCAGCCTTCAGGCTAAGTCTTGAAGGAATGTAAAGCAGCTTGTTTTACCAGTCTATAATCTCTTGAGTGGCTAAATGAAAGGAGACCACACCAGGTATATATATCAAATATATGTATTTATTACTAAAAACACCCCTCTAGTCTCTTTATGATGCTAGAGGTAAAAGAACATAAGTTACACTTCAAGTAAACAGTAAAGTAGCACAAAATACACGTTAGGCCCTAGGGGCGAGCCAAACCATATACTAAAATAGTGGTATAAGAGCCACGACTTAACTAGATACAAGGCCTATAGCCTGTACAATCGCTGGGACCCCAAGGAACCACCCAAGGTAGTGACACAGGGGACCCACGGGGGCGTGTGCAGTGTGAGAACACAGCCGCGAGCTCCCCTTAACTTCTATGGGGAAAGTCACGGTTAGATTATTAAAGATAAAGGACACTTAGAGATGGACTAGGACCAAACGCTTTTGTACTTAGACAGTTCTAGGGTCAACACCCATGGGAGCGCCGGAGTACTCGAGTTACCTCACCCAGGGAAGCCGGGTGCATAGGTGTCAGATGGTGTTGGGTCGAGTCGTCGTTTTCAATGGAAGCTGGCGAAGAAGTGCTGCTGCGGGGAAGATGCGAAGTGTCCGAAGAGATCCAAGCCTGGATCAAAGATGTGAAGAACCTGAAAGCAGAGGTGACAGAGTCTGGGTCACTTGCCAGTGACCAGGGGCACGATAGACGAATGCCCATCGATGTCAGGTGTTTCAGGTGAAGAAGGTGAAGCTTGACTCTTCAGCTAAGAGGACCAGGAGGCGTAGAGGACAACCAGGAGCTGGATTCGAGCTGCCCCATGAAGGTTGTCGAGTGCTGCAGCGTTGGTGCCCAGATTGGACGCAACAAGCCTTGGCAACAGCAACGCACGCAGAAAGGAGAAAGATGCTTCGGTGCGAACCAGCAACGTCCGAGGGACTCCACCAGCAAGGAGGAGTGAGGGCACGTCTGGAGCAACCAGGGAAGCCCAAGGAAAGTCAAAGTTACCTTCAAAGGGACCCTTCAGTCAACAGACCAGGGATCACAAACGGACCTCAAGAGGATCCACAAAATGGCGGCCCATGGGTCACTCGGAGTGTCTAGGCCGACAATCTTCAGTAAATTCTCTGCTCGGGCCTGGGCTACAAGTAACCCAATGCACACCCTCAGGAGACATCGAGAAGCTGATGCACTTGCAAATGTGCACTGTGTCCAGGGGTTCCGGTTCCATGGTACCCATGAGGGCTACGGGTCTCAGCTTTGCTGGGGACTCGGTTTGGCCTCTGGGAAGTCTAGAAATCCACCTCTGGTGTTGCAAAGTCTTCGGCATCCAGCGGGAGCTTCGGAGATGCAGACTGGACAGATGCGTCTTTGGTGCCTGCCAAGCAGGGGAGTAACTCCTTTACTTCCAAGGGAGATTCTTCAGTTATCTGGCGTTGAACAGATCGTCGAAGGTCCAGGATTCAGTTGCAGAGTTTCATCCAGGAATATCTAATGTCCTGTTGCCAGGGGTTCCTATCTTATACCCAAGGAAGGGGTTGGACTAACTCAGGGGACCCACCTATGGGAGGGTTTGGAAAGAGGGGTGGCTACAGGAGGCCAGAATAATGTCTGTGGCTGAAGCATCCATTTTGTGATGCCAGGGCTCTTTTAAGTTGGTGCCGTCATGTCTCTCCCTCTAGAAGGGTGGGATCATACTCCCACACCAGTTACTGGTGTGGGGGCATGATTCCAAGGTGTTTGACACCAAACATGACATTGGTAAAGATTATGTGAAAAAGAACCACACAATGTATTTATAAAAATATGTATTTATTATAAGACACTCACTAACATATGTTATGTTATGTTATCTTAAAACTTTATTTCTATAGCGCGGACGGCTACTCCAGAGGAGTGTCCCGGCGCTTTATCGGGCAGCTCGATAAGACATAACATATATATATATATATCTCCTTTCCGGCGATATAACACAATGCACACAATACTTTGCAAATAAAACAGGTAAGAAGCTCAAATACACAGTAGTCGCCAGGGTAGACCAAACCATTTACTAAAATAGTGGGACGCGAACCACAACCCAAGTCAAGACTATACCCAGAAGACGTAGAAGTGCATGGAGACTGAAGGAACAACACGAGGTAAGTACTCAGGAATCTCACATATGACGTTTGCAGAGTGGGAACACAACTGCGTGCTCAATTCAACTCAGTTGGTAAGTCGCAGTTACAATTTTAAAGAAAAAAGAACTTTCCAACTGGATCCTGAAGAAATCCCATGGAAGACAGAAGGTTGGAGAGCCACCCCACCTATGGATACCCTAGGAACCAGGATACCTACACCAGAGAATTCCGGGTAATTTCCCGCTTTGTTAGTGTAGGAGGCTGACTTAGCATATGGTGCTCACTTAATGCAAGTGTAGCACCCTGCACTGATCCAGACAACCCTTAAGGTGATTTTAGTATTCTTAGACAACCTTAGAAAGCTCTCTAAGTGGTAGCTGTGGAGAGTGGCCTTCAGAAGGAGTGTAAATCAGCTTGTTTTACCAGACCGGAATCTTACAGGTATAGATTAGGTGAAAAAGAACCACAAAGTGTATTCATAAAAATATGTATTTATTATAAGACACTCACTAACACATATATATCGCTCCTATTCGGAGATAGAACACAATGCACACAATACTTTGAAAATAAAACAGGTAATTAGCACAAATACAAGGAGGTAGCCAGGGGAAGACCAAACCATATACTAAAATAGTGGGTTGCCAACCACGACCAGAAGACATAGAAGGGCATGCTCAAATCAATTCAATGGGTAAGTTGTAGTTGTAATTTTAAAGAAGAGAGAACCTTCCCAGGGGACCCTGAAGAAATCCCATGAAACACAGAAGGTTGAGAGAGCCACACCACCCGTGGATACACTAGGATCCAAGATACCTACACCAGGAAAGCCAGGTGCATAGGTGAGAAGTGGCATCAGAAACCGCCGTCGGACTCAATGGAGGACTTCAGGAAGATGCTGCTGGCGAAGAAGCTGAAAGTGTCCTGTGGAACCCAAAGGTGGATTAAAGATGAGAAAACCCTGCAAGCAGAGGTGGCAGAGTCTATGCCACTCAGGAGTGACCAGGAGGCCTTGGAGGTGAATGCCAACAGATTTTGAGTGTTGCAGGAGAATCAAAGGTGAACTTGGAGCTGCAGCTGTGTGGACCAGGCATAGCTCTGGCAGACCAGGAGCTATTCACGTGCTGTCTCACTTGGGATGTGGAGATTTGAGGGGTCGTTGTCCGCCAGTAGCACCAACAAGCCTTGGCAACTGCATACAATGTGGCAGGCCAAAAAGGTGCAGTGTTGGGACCAGCCAGGTCCAGGTGACTCACCATAAGCAGGGGAGTTGGAGTAGACCTCAAGCAAGCAGAGGAGCCCAGTGGAGTTAAAGAAGACCCTCAAGAGGACCCACCAGCCGGAGGCACAGAAGTCGCAAAAGGACCTTAAGCAGCTCAACAAAGATGCAGGCACACGGTGTAATGGTTGCAGTGAGGACAAAGATGTTGGCTGCCAGAGATGCTTGAGGTTGGAGCTTCTTGAAACCTGAAGATCTCGGAGGGAGAGAGCCAACAAGCCTCTGCAAAGACAATTCGACGCAGTGCAGAGGGATTCTGTTCCAGGGGTTACGACAAGGTATACTGGCCTAAATCTCAGGAATAAGACCGTGCAGGCCTCAAGGGAGTTGCAGGACCAACACCTGTGTTGCTGAGCCTTTCAGAGTCCATGGGAGCCCAGGATCAGTAGACCTTTGAGAAGCATTGTGGTGCCTGCAAAGGCAGGGAAGTGACTACTTCACTTCAAAGGAGATTCTTTCAGGTGTCTTTGATGTCAACAGGCCTTGTTAGGATCCTGTATGGAGCAAATCCACATACTTTGCAGCAGACTTGCAGGACAATGTGACCAGGACCAGGAGCAGCAGGACTCTTCCCAGTTGCAGTCTCGGTGCCCAGATGGCTGAAGATGAAGTGGTGTCTTGTTCTGAATCTTGTCCCATGACGATTCTAAGGACCCTCCCACAGGTAAGCCCTTATGTACCCTAAGGAAAGGGTTGGGACAATTCAAGGGTCCCTCCAAGAAAGGAGCTGGAGAGTGGGGAGGTTACTCCCAGGTCCTTTGTCCAGTTTTGAGCCAGACCAGGAACAAATGGCTCCCTTTACTGGTCTGAACTAGAGTATGCAAGGAGGGCAACATGTGTGCCCTTCATGCAGTCTAATTTGCGCTGGCAAGCACCCCCACCCTGCCCCAATACACTAAACCCTGTCTGGGAAGTGACAGGATATCCATTGTTCTGCCTTCCCCTGCTCAAGCTTGTCTCAGCAGGAGGGCAAAAACATGTCTCTGGTCGGCAGTAGCCCTAGCTTGCTGTCCGGTTCTGGAAGACTCGTACCGGGAGCACCGAGGGCCTACCGGAGGAGCTTTACCGTGCATGGAATCATACCTCTCATACCGTTTATGGTGTGGGCGGTATGATTCCAACATGTTCGATACCAACCATGTTATGGTTTGTTACAGCCAGTTTAGAAATGGTCATCGCGTAATGACGCATGGCCACTCTATGTATCCTAATGGCTGATGCAGTTACATCTCGGGAGAATGGATTGCATGGATTGTAGGGATGCCCTGCTCATGCAGGGACACCTGCACACATTTATAACCAAGCACCTGTCCTTCAGGACTGAAAGGCCTGCCTTAGGTTTGACTGTTAGGTTTTAAATGCAGCGACCTCTGATATAAGTGGTGCTAGCACCAGCTTACACAAGGTACAATGGCGGGCCTGTAGCCTCAATGTAAATGGTCTCCCATGGATGGGACAATACATGCTTCTTCCCAGGGGCGACCACTGGTGTACCTATGCCCTGTGTACATAAGTACCATATACTAGGGACTTATAAGGGTACATTAGTAGCCAATCTGGGGGGTACCTAACTACTCACCATGTCCGATTTAGGGAAGAAGTACAGAGACTAGGGTCCTGATTAGCAGGATCCCAATCAGACCAGTCAGGAAACTACAATGACCCAGCAAAAAATGGGTGCTACCATGAAAGCAAATCCTACTTTCCTACTCATATGGATTGATTGAAAGTTAGGAGGTAACAGTATAAAGGAAATAGTCCCCACAGATCTCCTTATATTATGTTCTTAGCAGTCATACCGCTTATTTAGCTGAATACCCCTCTGTTGTTTCTAATGGCAAAAGGTCTACATGATGTCAGCCTCTCGTTCAATTCAGTAATCCCAAAGAAGGCTGCGATATGGCTGGATGTGCTTCTGGAACGAGTGCTGGGGAGGAAAGGCTGTTCAGGAAGCCATCCCGGTGGGTCAAACTGTACTTCGGGTGCTGTCTGAGCCATCAGCCTGGCATATCTGGTGGGTGCTGCCTTAGGGAGGGTGCCAATCCCCTCAGGCATATCGCATGGGAAGCCCAAGTCCGGAGCTCATCCATCAGACATCTTTCATGTCCGAGCGCAGGTTGCCTGCCTAAACCTTTCAAAGGAATTCTTGTTGGATCTTGTAAGGGATACTTTGGAAAGTGTAAAAGAGTTTGGATGGGGTGATCCTTGAACATTTTGGCCTGGCCTAGCATAGCCTGTGCAGGGCCCTCCAATGCATATCCTCATTCCTGAAGCTGTTTATAAATGGGTTACAGATTTTTAATAGTAAGACTTTATTTTTATCCATTACATGTTTCTCTAAATTTTAAATCCCTAAATAAATATTGATATGGTTTTTCTGTATGTTACCCCCTAGGGTCAACCTGTTGATGGATAGAATAGTCATTTTTCCCAGTTGAAATGTAGATCCTGTGTATGTGCCGAAAATCTGTATGAGTCTGGTCATTAGGGCATGACACGTACAAAAGGATATCATCAGTGTATAGAGAGATTCTGTCCTCACAGTCTTCCTCCCCTCAAAGTACCAGAACCTGCTGCTCTTCCTGGATCCAGCAGGCCAAGGGTTCCAGGAAAAGCGCATATAGCTTTGGGGATAGGTGCCATCCCTGCCTCGTACCCCTCTCCAACCCGAAGAGGGCACTATATAATACCATTTACTTTAACAGTCGCCATTGGTTGACTATTGAAGAGCTTTATCCACCGCCGGAAGTAGGGGCCTATGCATACTCTTTCCAATACTCATTGCAGGTATGTGCACTTCAGAGTGGTGGAGAGTTTTGTGGAGTCAAAGGATAGTACAGCTGTGTGATCTCTCAATCTACTCCGGCAGCTATAGAGGCATGTGATGTTCAGCGTAGTTCTTATATGAGGCATGAAGCACAACTGGTCAGGATGACCCAGTTTAGAGATTATTTTTAGACAGAATTTAATTGGTTCTTAACATTCGTACATATATATAAAGCTGTACTTTCAATATATTAGTTTCATTACTCCCATAATAAAAACTCTCCCAGTGCCCAACTTTCTTTGCCTCGACTGTACCCCCTCCTCCCCAAGCAGCATCATACAATATCTGTGCCGCTTCAACCAAAGCATATCAAAGTCTGCAAGACTTGTCTCACCTACACTCATATTCCCACATCGTTAGGTAGCTTCATTTTACATTTTGTGTTAAGCAGTCATAAACATGATCCTTCGTTTAGGTCCCATGCCCTTCCTGCTATCTTATAGTCCCCAGTGATGCTACTGTTGATGGAGGGTCGGGTTCCCTCCTACAGCCCACCAAGGCCTCCCATGCTCCTGCTACCTCCAGGGAGCTAATGGCTTCGGTTGGCCTCTTGAAACAGCACTCCACTTTCATATCCTTCCCACGTCTCAGGTTCACAGGTTCACTGCACCAGCCTTCTATTCTGGGCCCCCTAGCTGGCTTCTAATTCTGGATAATTTCCCACTTAGTTAGTGTAGGAGGCTGGCTTAATAGATGGTGTTCACTCATATTAGTGTAGCACCCTGCACTAATCTAGACAACCCTTAAGGTGATTTTAGTGGTCTTGGATAACCTTAGAAGTCTCTCTAAGGGGGAAAAAAATTCGGAATAGGTAGATTCAATAGATATACCCGATTTTATCGGAATAGGTCATTCCCGGAATTGATTTTTGCGGATAATGTTATGGCAGAATGGGCGAGCAAAGGGATAGGACAGATAGGGGACCTGTTGGATCAAGAGGGAGTAGTGCAGTTTGCGGATCTAACCACTAAGTACCAATTGGACGTGAGAAGTTTTTTTAAATATCTTCAAATTAGGAGTTTTTTGAACACTAAGAAAGGGGGGCCCGCCGGATTTGGGAATAATGCAATATTGGACAAAATAAGTAAGGGGGGGGATTGCACAATACGTAGTTTTTATGCAATATTCGCAGAAGCAAAACCAAACGATATCTCCAAATATGACGCTAAATGGATGGGGAAGCTATCCATTGAATCGGGATTGTTTCAGGAATCATTGGTCCTTGGACATACCGTCCTCTGTTCAGCTCCACTTCAGGCCCAGCATTACAAAACAATATATGCTTTGTACTATACTCCTGCTAGAATTGCACAGTGGGGGGGCACCAAGGGGACTAGCTGCCCAAGATGCAACTCTTTAGGAGCAGATTTTACTCATATATTTGCATCTTGCCCTCAGCTATATACATTAAGTCGGGATTTGGAAATGTTCTTAGCTACATATTTAGGTATCCAAGTCTCGCTTACGCCGACTTTGGTTCTGCTAGGGGTTAGCCCAGATCCCGGGGTCCCACATCGTGAATTCCTGTTTATAGCAATGGCAGTGTATAGATTAATTATTGCCAGGGCCTGGTTGGATACAAGACCCCCTGTCATGCATCAATGGCTGGCAAGCTTACTGTCCGCCTACAATTTGGAAAAAGCAATTTATGCACGCAAAGGCAGAAAAAAGAGGCAACTTGGGTTGAAAATTTGGGAGCCTATAAGGAAATGGAAGGAGGAAATGGTGTCAGCTTAAGGACTTTTTTTTTCCTTTTACACTTCAACTTCTTCTCTGTTCCATAAGTATATATATCCATTCTTTCTTTTTAATGTTCCTTCAGGTTATGAAGTGATGATTAAAAACACCAATGATGTATGATTATTTTGTTATAAAGTAACGTCAATATTAATTGAGCTAATATTGTACATAGGTCTATTTCATTGCAAAGTACTGGATAATGCTGTGATGTATTAATGATGAAAGATAAGTAAAACTTAAAAATAAAAAAATAAAATAAAAAAAAGAAGTCTCTCTAAGTGGTACCTTCAGGCTTAGTCCAGAAGGCGTGTAGAGCAGCTTGTTTTACCAGAACAGAATCTTATTGGTATATATTAAGTGTAAAAGAACAACGCAATGTATTTATAAAAATATGTATTTATTATAAGACACTCACCAACACATCTATAGAGCTCCTATCCGGAGATAGCCCACAATGCACACAATACTTTGCAAATAAAACAGGTAAGTAGCAAAAATACACAGTCGTCGCCAGGGGGAGACCAACCCATATACTGAACTACTAGGATGCGAACCACAACTCAAGTCAAAAGTATGCCCAGAAGACGTAGAAGTGCTTGGGGACCCCAGAAACCACCCTAGGTAAGTACCCAGGAACCCCACGGAGGCCGTTTGCAGAGTGGGAACACAACCATGGGCTCAGTTCAAGTCAATTGGTAACTCGCAGTTGCAATTTTAAGGACGAAAGACCCTTCACAGTGGACCCTGAAGAAATCCCATGAAAAATAAATGGTTGGAGAGCCACCGCACCTGGGTATACCCTAGGAACCAGGATACCTACACCAAGGAATTCCGGGTAATTTGCCGCTTTGTTAGTGTAGCAGGCTGGCTTAGTATATGCTGCTCACTTATGTAAGTGTAGAACCCTGCGCTTATCCAGACAACCGTTAATGTGATTTGTGTAGTCTTAGACAACCTTAGAAAGCACATTAAGTTGTAGCTGTGGAAATCAGCCTTCAGGCTTAGTCCTGAAGGAGTGTAAAGCAGCTTGATTTACCAGAACGTGATCTTATTGGTATAGATTAAGTGAAAAATAAACACACAATGTATTTATATAAAAAAAGTACTTATTATAAGACATTCACAAACATTATATATATATCCTATCTGGAGATAACACAATGCACACAATACTTTGCAAATAAAACAGGTAAGTAGCACAAATACACAGTGGTCGCCAGGGGAAGACTAAACCATTTACTAAAGTAGTGGGATGTGTACCACTACTCAAGACAAGACTATACCCAGGAGACGTAGAAGTGCATGGGGACCACCCAAGGAAAGTACCCAGGAACACCATTGATAACGTTTGCAGAGTGGGAACTCGACCGCGTGCTCAATTCAAGTCAATGGTAAGTTGCAGTTACAATTTTAAAGAAGAAAGAACCTTCCCAGTGGACCCTTAAGATATTCCGTGGTCAGGAGATTGGAGAGCCACACCACCTATGGGTACCCTAGGAACCAGGTTACCTACACCAGAATTTTCCGGGTAATTTCCCGCTTTGTAGTGTAGGAGACTGGCTTAGTATATAGTGCTCACTTATGTAAGTGTAGCACCCTGCACTGATCCAGACAACTCCTTAGGTGATTTTAGTGGTCTTAAACAACCATAGAAAGCTCTCTAAGAGGTAGCTGTGGAGAGCAGCCTTCAGACATAGTTCTGAAGGAGTGTAAAGCAGCTTCTTTTACCCGAACGTGATTTTATTGGTATCGATTAAGTGAAAAAGAACCACACAACGTATTTATAAAAATATGTATTTATTTTAAGACACTCACTAACATATATATATCTTCTATCGGGAGATATAACACAATGCACACAATACTTTGCAAACAAAACAGGTAAGTAGTACAAATACACAGTGGTTGCCTGGGGGAGACCAAACCATTTACTAAAAAAGTGGGATGCGTACCACAACTCAAAACAATACTATACCCAGAAGACATAGAAGTGCATGGCGACAGAAGGAACCACCCGAGGTAAGTACCCAGGAACACCACGGATGCCATTTGCACAGTGGGAACTCGACCCCGTGCTCAATTAAAGTCAATGGGTAAGTCTTAGTTGCAATTTTAAAGAAGAAAAACCCTTCCCAATGGACCCTGAAGAAATCCTGGGGAAGACAGGAGGTTGGAGAGCCACACCACCTATGGATAGCCTATGAACCAGGACACCTACACCAGAGATTTCCAGGTAATTTCCTGCGTTGTTAGTGTGGGAGGCTGGCTTGGTATATGGTGCTCACTTATGTAAATATAGCACCCTGTACTGATCCAGACAACCCTTAAAATGATTTTAGTGGTCTTAGAAAACCTTAGAAAGCTCTCTAAGTGGTAACTGTAGAGAGCAGCATTCAGGATTAGTCGAGATAGAGTTTAAATCAGCTTGTTTTACCTGAACGGAATTTTATTGATACAGATTAAGTGAAAAGGAACCACACTGTGTGTTTATAAAAATATGTATTTATTATAAGACACTCTCTAAAACATATGTATAGAACACAATGCACAAAATACTTTGCAAATAAAACAGGTAAGTAGCACAAATACCCAAGCGTCGCCAGGGGGACACCAAACCATTCACTAAAATAGTGGGGTGCGAACCACAACTCATGTCAAGACTATACCTAGAAGACGTAGAAGTTCATGGAGACCGAAGAAACCATCTGAGGTAAGTAAACAGGACCACCACGGATGCCATTTGCAGAGTGGGAACACAACTGCATGCTCAATTCAAGTCAATGGATAAGTCGCAGTTACAATTTTAAAGAAGAAAGAACCTTCCCAGTGGACCTTGAAGAAATCCCTTGGAAGACAGGAAGTTGGAGAGCCCCCCCACCTGTGTATACCCTAGGAACCAGGATTCCTACCCCAGTAAATTCTGGCTAATTTCCTGTGTGTTAGTGTAGGAGGCTGGCTTAGTATATGGTGCTCACTTATGTAAATATAGCACCCTGCACTGATCCAGACAACCCTTAAGGTGATTTTAGTGGTCCTAGACATCCTTAGAAAGCTCTCTAAGTGGTAGCTGTGGAGAGCAGCCGTTAGGCTTAGTCGAGAAGGAGTGTATATTAGCTTGTTTTACCGGGATCTTATTGGTATAGATTAATTGAAAAAGAACCACACAGTGTATTTATAAGAATATGTATTTATTATAAGACACTCACTAATAAATATATGTAGCTCCTATTCGGAGATAGAACACAATGCACACAATACTTTGCAAATGAAACAGGTAAGTAGCACAAATACACAGAGGTTGCCAGGGCGAGAACAAACCATATACTAAAGTAGTGGGTTACCAACCACAACTCAAGTCAAGAATATACCCAGAAAACATATGGGGACCTAAGAAACCACACAAGGTAAGTAACCAGGAACCCCACGGAGGCCGTCTGCAGTGTGGGAACACGACCGCATGCTCAATTCAAGTCAATGGGTAAGTTGCAGTTGTAATTTTAAAGAAGAGAGAACCTTTCCAGGGGACCCTGAAGAAATCCCATGAAAGATAGAAGGTTGGAGAGCCACCCCACCAGTGGATACACTACGATCCAAGATACCTACACCAGGGAAGCTGGGTGCATGGGTGCGAAGTGGCATCAGAAACCTCCGTCGGACTCAATTGAGGACTTCAGGAAGATTCTGGTGCCGAAGAAGCTGAAAGTGTCCGGTGGAACCCAAAGGTGGATTCAAGAGTAGAACAAGCATTGGCATAGCCAATAGGTCTCTCCTTTGGGACCTTATAAGTGTTTAGCCATGCAACAGTTGCATAACTAAATACTTATAAGGTCCCAAAAGCGAGACCTATTGCCTATGCCAATGCTTGCTTTTTTAAACGGTCGTGACATACAAACACCAGCCGTGTCGATACAATACTGGCCAGGAAGCAACACTATGCCGTATTAACTTCTATGTTGTCTATATTAAGTAGCTTCCATATACAATGTGGGAACACCATCACCTTGTGGACAGTTGTCGTAACAAAGAGCAACAAGGAAGCTATCAACTTCAGGAATGTGAAAGAAAGCTCTCGTATCTTGAAAGCTGATGACCCATGACGAGAGAGGAAAGCCATATGGCGCCTCTGCTCGTAAGCACGTACCTGCGCATATGCACGCAAGCTGTAGGTCACAGTTTAGCACTTTGAAAAGCCCCTTACTAAAAGTCGAGCCGCTGCGCATGCGCTGCTCTAGGCTCAACCTAAAAACCTGCATGCAGAGGTGACAGAGACTATGCCACTCAGGAGAGACAAGGAGGCATGGAAGGCGAATGCAAACCAATGTTGAGTGTTGCAGGAGAATTGAAGGTGTACTTGGAGCTGCAGCTGTGTGGCCCAAGCATAGCTCTGGCAGACCAGGAGCTGTTCACGAGCTGTCCCACGTGGGATGTCGAGAGTTGAGGGGTCGTTTTCTGCCGGGAGCAACAACGAGCCTTGGCAACTGCATACAACGTGGCAGGCGAAAAAGGTGCAGTGTCGGGACCAGCAAGGTCCAAGTGACTCACCACAAGCAGGGGAGACAGAGTAGGCCCCAAGCAATCAGAGGAGCCCACTGAAGTCAAAGAAGACCCTTAAGAGGACCCACCAGCCGAAGGCACAGACGTTGCAAAAGGAGCTAAAGCAGCTCAACAAAGATGCAGGCACACGGTGTAATGGTTGCAGTGAGGACAAAGATGTTGGCTGCGGGAGATGCTTGAGGTTGGAGTGCCTTGAAACCTGAAGATCTCGGAAGGAGAGAGCCAACAAGCCTTTGCAAAGACAATTTGATGCAGTGCAGAGGGGTTCTGTTCCAGGGGTTAAAATAAGGGATGCTGGCCTCAGTCTCAGGAATAAGACAGTGCAGGCCTCTAGGAAGTTGCAGAACCACCACCTGTGTTGCTGAGCCTTTCGGAGTCCATGGGAGCCCAGGATCAGCAGACGTTTGAGCAGCATTGCGGTGCCTGCAAAGGCAGGGAAGTGACTACTTCACTTCATTTTTTTTTTTTTTTTTTTTTTTTTTAATTTTTATTGAGCAGATTCAAGAAATACAAAAAAGCAATAATGATAGAAACTTTGGGGTGGCAGGACGAATAAATAATAAATACTAGGCGGCTAAATAGCGCAGTACACATAAATGGGAATCCAATTACATTTCTGAAAGCGAGAAAAGCGGAGAAAGAAAAGAAAGCCATTTTTAAGGATAAAATTAACATTGAAGCGAAGTTCTCCTGAAATACAATACAATAGAGCATTTATAGTGAACAAGGCCTTCAAATATACGTATATACTTATGTTTTAACAGGAGAATCAAATTAGTCCCTCAGTGACTCATACCAATTAGCTATTGGTAACCAAACTTGTTCCCCATAAAGTCGAGACTTTTTCCCTCTGGCTCCATAGATAGCTATTTCCTGCTTGTATATTGCCAATAGTCTATTTAGCCATCCCTGGAAAGTTGGTGCTTCGGGATCTTTCCATCTTGTTGATAAAATTATTCTATAGACCGCAGTACCTATGTAAATAGCAGGAATTTCTAGGTTGGTGAGACCGAGAGAATCATCATATCCTAGCAAAAACAAAGTAGTTGATGTTTTTATCTCGTGCCCAAAAATTACGGCCCAATACTTAATGATGGCATTTTTAAGCTGTTCTAGTTTAGGGCAATCCGAAAACATGTGTATAAGGTCAGCCGGACCTAGAGTACATCTGGGACACTTATCATGTTCTGTCTTACCCCAGGAGAACAGTTTGAAGGGGGTATAATATAAATTAAATGTAGTTTTATAAACTTGGGCCTTTAAATTAGAGGCAAGTAGGACTTTAGAAGACAGGTAAAGAGTCATATCTATATCTACATTAACATTGTTCAATTTATTAGCCCAGCTGGTTTCTATATGTTCAAGGTCGTCGGGGTGATTTCTTATGAAGATGTCATATAGATAACTTATTCTGGTACGGTGTTTTCCTAAAAGGTCTAGAAGTGGTATGGGTTTCACTTCTATGTCGGATTTAAATTGTCTAAGACGTGTATAAATTTGAATAAATTTTAAATAGTCTGTGGGTTGAATATGATATTTCACATATAATTCATCAAATGTTGTTTTGCCCTCACTATCCAAGAAATCCCCAATAGTTATGATGCCCAGCTTCGCCCACCGCCTTGTTATATTATCATTGAGAAATTGCGGTATGACTGCACTATCCCATAACGGTGTATATGTAGTGAATTTTGAAATTGAGAGCATTTTAGTAATTCTATTCCAAATTTTCCGGGCATCTATAAAGGTCTTAAATTTGATTTTTTTAAAGTAAGAAGGTTCTACTTGTCTCAGTAGCAGACCTCTTGCTTTACTGCCCAGCATCAACTCATAGATTGATGGTATATATTGATCATGATTGTTGTTGTTACTGTTAGTACCTGGTATAAACAGAACCATCATCTGTTGTAGGAAAGCGGCCCATAAATAATAAGTTAAATTTGGAATGGCTAAACCACCTCTGGAAGATGAGGAGCCCACTGAAGTCAAAGAAGACCCTTAAGAGGACCCACCAGCCGAAGGCACAGACGTTGCAAAAGGAGCTAAAGCAGCTCAACAAAGATGCAGGCACACGGTGTAATGGTTGCAGTGAGGACAAAGATGTTGGCTGCGGGAGATGCTTGAGGTTGGAGTGCCTTGAAACCTGAAGATCTCGGAAGGAGAGAGCCAACAAGCCTTTGCAAAGACAATTTGATGCAGTGCAGAGGGGTTCTGTTCCAGGGGTTAAAATAAGGGATGCTGGCCTCAGTCTCAGGAATAAGACAGTGCAGGCCTCTAGGAAGTTGCAGAACCACCACCTGTGTTGCTGAGCCTTTCGGAGTCCATGGGAGCCCAGGATCAGCAGACGTTTGAGCAGCATTGCGGTGCCTGCAAAGGCAGGGAAGTGACTACTTCACTTCATTTTTTTTTTTTTTTTTTTTTTTTTTTAATTTTTATTGAGCAGATTCAAGAAATACAAAAAAGCAATAATGATAGAAACTTTGGGGTGGCAGGACGAATAAATAATAAATACTAGGCGGCTAAATAGCGCAGTACACATAAATGGGAATCCAATTACATTTCTGAAAGCGAGAAAAGCGGAGAAAGAAAAGAAAGCCATTTTTAAGGATAAAATTAACATTGAAGCGAAGTTCTCCTGAAATACAATACAATAGAGCATTTATAGTGAACAAGGCCTTCAAATATACGTATATACTTATGTTTTAACAGGAGAATCAAATTAGTCCCTCAGTGACTCATACCAATTAGCTATTGGTAACCAAACTTGTTCCCCATAAAGTCGAGACTTTTTCCCTCTGGCTCCATAGATAGCTATTTCCTGCTTGTATATTGCCAATAGTCTATTTAGCCATCCCTGGAAAGTTGGTGCTTCGGGATCTTTCCATCTTGTTGATAAAATTATTCTATAGACCGCAGTACCTATGTAAATAGCAGGAATTTCTAGGTTGGTGAGACCGAGAGAATCATCATATCCTAGCAAAAACAAAGTAGTTGATGTTTTTATCTCGTGCCCAAAAATTACGGCCCAATACTTAATGATGGCATTTTTAAGCTGTTCTAGTTTAGGGCAATCCGAAAACATGTGTATAAGGTCAGCCGGACCTAGAGTACATCTGGGACACTTATCATGTTCTGTCTTACCCCAGGAGAACAGTTTGAAGGGGGTATAATATAAATTAAATGTAGTTTTATAAACTTGGGCCTTTAAATTAGAGGCAAGTAGGACTTTAGAAGACAGGTAAAGAGTCATATCTATATCTACATTAACATTGTTCAATTTATTAGCCCAGCTGGTTTCTATATGTTCAAGGTCGTCGGGGTGATTTCTTATGAAGATGTCATATAGATAACTTATTCTGGTACGGTGTTTTCCTAAAAGGTCTAGAAGTGGTATGGGTTTCACTTCTATGTCGGATTTAAATTGTCTAAGACGTGTATAAATTTGAATAAATTTTAAATAGTCTGTGGGTTGAATATGATATTTCACATATAATTCATCAAATGTTGTTTTGCCCTCACTATCCAAGAAATCCCCAATAGTTATGATGCCCAGCTTCGCCCACCGCCTTGTTATATTATCATTGAGAAATTGCGGTATGACTGCACTATCCCATAACGGTGTATATGTAGTGAATTTTGAAATTGAGAGCATTTTAGTAATTCTATTCCAAATTTTCCGGGCATCTATAAAGGTCTTAAATTTGATTTTTTTAAAGTAAGAAGGTTCTACTTGTCTCAGTAGCAGACCTCTTGCTTTACTGCCCAGCATCAACTCATAGATTGATGGTATATATTGATCATGATTGTTGTTGTTACTGTTAGTACCTGGTATAAACAGAACCATCATCTGTTGTAGGAAAGCGGCCCATAAATAATAAGTTAAATTTGGAATGGCTAAACCACCTCTGGAAGATGATAATGTTAGTTTTGCTAGGGCCCGTCTTGTCTTCCCATAGCTCCAGATAAAGGATGATATCGCACGATCTAGTGTTTTAATTGTGTCAATACTGGCAAGAAGGGGAATTGCTCTAAATAAATATAAAATCTTTGGGAATACCACCATTTTAACGTAGTTACCTCTACCAATTATAGAAAGATGAAGGATATTTATTCTAAGTAAGTCTGTTTTTATTTTTTTAATTAGGGGGTCATAATTTATTGCATTAATTTCACTTATTTTTGGCGAGATATTCACTCCAAGATATTTTGCCGAATTAACTCTATAGGGGCTTATAAAGGGAGCATTAGCAGTAGATAGCACCATTGTTTTATCTTGGTTCAGTGTGTATCCAGAATATAAACCAAAAGTACGGGTGATCTCTTCAATATTAGTTATAGCCTCAGTGGGATTAGTTGTTAAAACCGCAACGTCATCGGCGTAGGCAAGAACTTTAGTGTCATATATGCCAGCCTTGATAGGTCTGATCAATGGTGATGTTAATAATTTGAGGATTAAGGGATTGATATATAAAGCGAACAATAATGGAGAGCACGGGCAGCCTTGTCGTGTACCCCTTTGGATATTAATAATTGCAGACTCACATCCACCCGTCATTACTTTTGCCTTGGGGTCTGCATAAAGGGCTTTAATAGATTTTATAAAGACCGGGCCAAAGTTGTTAACGGCTAATATTTCCCAAAGAAACTGCCAAGAGACCCGGTCAAAAGCTTTCTCAGCATCAAGCAAGATCAACGACATCTGGTCCCCCCCTGCTCCCACGATGTCAAAAAGGGAGATCACTCTACGCGTATGATCTGTAGTGCTCTTACCGGGTATGAAACCATGCTGCCAGGGAGAGACCAGACGTTCGACGATCTTGCTCAAGCGATTAGCAAAGATTTTAGCATATATTTTTGAGTCTGAATTAATCAGGGATATTGGTCGATATGATGTTGTTAATTCTGGTGGCTTGTCTTTTTTAATAAAGATGGCAATATTCGTTTGTTTCCAGGATTCAGGAGATTTACCAAGCCATTGTATCCCCAGAAAAAGATCATGCATAAATGGGATGATTAAGTTGCCCAATATTTTATAAAGGTCAGTAGGTATTTTGTCTGGCCCCGCCGCCTTTCCTGCTGCTAATTCGGCTAAGGCAAGTTCTACTTCAGCTATGGATATGTCTTTATCAAGCTCATCTTTTGTACAATCATCAATGCTGTTAGTCAAATTAGTCTCTTCCAACCAGCTCTCTAAGAAATCCTTGGTATCCACGGCTGAACCCTGATCTTCATTTTGATACAATTTTTGATAATAATCATGAAAGCATTTAGTGATGTCCTCTTGAGTGGTATATTCCACTCCCCCATATTTGATACTCTGGATGGAATTACGAGACTGTGATTGCCGAGTTCTAAGGGCAAGGTATCTCCCTACATTCTCGCCAGTCTCATAGATCTTACTCCGATTCGCTTGGAGAATTTTGGCCGCCTTACGAGTTAGGTCGTTGTTAATCTCGGCTTTGAGCACTAAGATTTTACTTAGTATGTCTTCAGCCGGAATCCCCAAGCGTAACTGACTAGCATGTAAGTACTCTAATTCCACGAGTCTATTAGTCAATTGAATTTGCAATTTTTCCTGCTCTTTTTTTCGACTGGCGACAAAGGTAGCGGTCTCTCCCCTTAATGCAGCCTTGAAGCAGTCCCAAACATTGAACCGAGATGCACTATATTGATTAATATCAAAGAATTCTTGAGTCCATTGCCTAATATGAGCGATGTATGCTTGATTGACAAGAAGTTTGCGGTCAAATGTCCATTGTGGATAGGCCCTCTTAAAGTTGGGGACATCACATATTAAACAAAGTGCGTTGTGGTCTGATATTGTCTTTGGGGCTCTAACAATAGATGCATTAGAAGCAATATCGGCGGTTGTGTATATATAATCTATACGTACATATTTCCTATGAGGATAGGAAAAATATGTATATCCGTGATCTCCGCCATTCTTTAATGACCATATGTCACGAAGATTATGACTATGAATCAAATTTTGTAATGCCCTGAACACTCTTGGTTTTCGACCCAAATAGATATGTTGGTTTTGATTATATTGTAATTGGTCACTTGATAAATTAAAATCGCCACATAAGATTAGAGGGCCAGTCCATGATGCTAATTCTGAGTCTAGCTCAATAAATAATGTAGGGTCGTCAATGTTGGGGCCATAAATAGAACATATGACAATTCCTATATTTAGTCGGGCAATGGCCCATCTACCGTAAATGTCAGCCTTTTTACGTGTTGGAATGCCAAGTCCTGTTCTTGCAAAAATAGTGACCCCCCTAGTTTTAGAGGTTTGTGTGGTTGCAACCAATAGGTTATAGCCCGGGATGTTCAAATTATCAATCTCACCAATCGGAATATGGGTTTCCTGTATACATATAATATCCCAGGAGTTTTGGTTCACTAATTGATTAAATTGAGCCCTCTTTCCTTTGTCATTAAGTCCTGCCACATTCCAACAGCCTAGTTTTAGCTTCCCCATTTTATTGTTTTATTTTTTAGACAGTGCACATGAAGCGTGAATAGTGGTTTAATGTTCATACATAATCTTATAGTATTCTCAGATCTGCTCATTTTACAACACATTTTTTTCCCCCCTTCCCCCCCCGCCCCTCCCAACAAAACACCCACCCAGCACCCCCCCTGCACGCCCCCCCGACGCACCCCAGCACCCCAAAAAAAGGCAACAAGACTCCATAAGAGTCTTTTGTGATGGTTTAGCAATATCTGACCGACACCGGAAAACCATACGACCCAGAAAAAAAAAAAACAGAAATGGAACAAACAAGCAGAAAAGGGAGAAAGAGCAGAGCAAAGCCGCACAAAAATCAGAGAGAGAGGAGTGACCAGAAATTGTTTGTCCTTCTCTCTACAATGTATAGAGCAATTAAATAGTCATTAAACACCGTGAATCGCCCTCGCTCTAAGTTTTGCATACTAATTGACAATTAAGAGAGGTAGTCCAATAATGCTGATGAGATAAGGCGTTTATAAAGTGGTTTGAGCATTTACTTTAAGCTGTCAAGATACTCTTTAGCCTTAATCTCGGATGTGAAAAACTTAATTTGCCCACCATTGATCACTTTTAACTTAGCCGGGTTGTTAAGATATACCGTTACATTCTTCTCTTGGAAAGGTTTAATTAGCTGTCTTAATCTCCATCTGCGTTCAACTGTGTAATGACAAAAGTCAGGGCGCACGAAATAGGAGATGGTATCCTTGCTGCGAGGTTTATCCGGCTTAGCTTTATCGGAGATGGCTTGTCGAAGCATAAAGTTTCCGAAATAAACTAAAATCGCTCGTGGGTATTTCCCAGCTACAGCCGTAGATTTTGGGATTAAGGGAACTCTGTGCGCTCGCTGTACCTCGTAGTTCCAGTCCCAGGCAGCAAGTTCAGGTAGTGTATCGCGCAGCAACTGTATGATGAAGGATCGACAATCTTCGCCCTCGATTTTCTCTGGAACACCAAGAACGCGAAGGTTATTCCTGCGAAGTCTATTTTCGTATTCCTCCAATTTCCATCTAGTAGCCCAGGATCAGCAGACGTTTGAGCAGCATTGCGGTGCCTGCAAAGGCAGGGAAGTGACTACTTCACTTCAAAGGAGGTTCCTTCAGGTGTCTTGGATGTCAACAAGCCTTGTTAGAATCCTGTATGGAGCAAATCCACATACTTTGCAGCAGACTTGCAACAATGAGACCAGGAGCAGCAGGACTCTTCCCAGTTGCAGTCTCGGTGCCCAGAGCAAATTCCAGTGAAATCCAGAGCGCCCAGATGGTTGAAGATGAAGTGGTGTCTTGTTCTGAATCTTGTCCCATGAAGAATCTAAGGACCCTCCCACAGGTAAGCACTTATGTACCCTAAGGAAAGGGTTGCGACGATTCAGTGTCCCTCCAAGAAAGGAGCTGGACAGTGGGGAGGTTACTCCCAGGTCCTTTGTCCAGTTTTTAGCCAGAGCGGGAACCAATGGCTCCCATTACTGGTCTGAACTGGAGTATGCAAGGAGGGCAACATGTGTGCCCTTCATGCAGTCTAATTTGCGCTGGCAAGCACCCCCACCCTGTCCCAATACACTAAAGCCTGTCCGGGAGGTGGTCAAACCTGGCTGTGACAGGATATCCATTGTTCTACCTTCCCCTGCTCAAGCTTGTCTCAGCAGGAGGGCAGAAACATGTCTCTGGTCGGCAGTAGCCCTAGCTTGCTGTCCGGTTCTGGAAGACTAGTACCGGGAGCACTGAGGACCTCCCAGAGGAGCTTTACAGTGCATGGAATCATACCTCCACACCGTTTATGGTGTGGGAGGTATGATTCCAACATGTTTGATACCAACCATGACATGGTTCGTTACAGCCAGTTTAGAAATGGTCATCGCGTAATGACGCATGGCCACTCTATGTATCGTAATGGCTAATGCATTTACATCCCCGGAGAATGGACTCAATGGATTTTAGGGGAGCCCTGCTCATGCAGGGACACCCGCTCACATGTATAACCAAGCACCCTGCCTTCAGGATTGAAAGGCCTGCCTTAGGTTTGACTTATAGGTTTTGAGTGCAGCGACCTCTGATATAAGGAAACGTATATCTGTCATAAGTGCTGCTAGCACCAGCTTACACTGGCTGCAATGGCAGGCCAGTAGCCTCAATTTAAATGGTCTCCCATGGATGGGACAATACATGCTTCAGCCCAGGGGTACCACTGGTGTACCTATGCCCTGGGTACATCAGTACCATATACTAGGGACTTATAAGGGTACATCAGTAGCCAATCTTGGGGGTACCTAAGTACTCTCCATGTCCGATTTAGGGAAGAAGTACAGAGACTCGAGTCCTAATTAGCAAGATCCCAGTCAGACCAGTCAGGAAACCACAATGACACCAGCGAGAAATGGATGTAACCATGAAAGCAGATCCTACTTTCCTACACATATGGATTGATTGAAAGTTAGGAGGCAACAGTATGAAGGAAACAGTCCTCACAGATCTCCTTTTAGTATGTTCTTAGCAGTCATGCCGCTTATTTAGCTGAATACACCTCTGTTGTTTCTAATGGCAAAAGGTCGACATGATGTCAGCCTCTCGTTCAATTCAGCAATCCCAAATAAGGCTGCAATATGGCTGGATGTGCTTCTGGAACGAGTGCTGTGGAGGAAAGGCTGTTCATGTCCGAGCGCAGGTTTCCTGCCTAAAGCTTTTGAAGGAATTCTTGTTGGATCTTGTAAGGGATATTTTGGGAGGCATAAAAGAGCTTGGATGGGGTAATATTATGAACATTTTGGCCTGCCCTACCAATGCCTATCCTCATTCCTGAAGCTATTCATAAATGGGTTACAGATTTCTAATAGTAAGACTTTATTTTTATCCATTACATGTTTCTCTAAAATTTAAATCCTCAAATAAATATTGATATGATTTAGGATTAGTCGAGATAGAGTTTAAATCAGCTAGTTTTACCTGAACGGAATTTTATTGATACAGATTAAGTGAAAAGGAACCACACTGTGTGTTTATAAAAATATGTATTTATTATAAGACACTCTCTAAAACATATGTATAGAACACAATGCACAAAATACTTTGCAAATAAAACAGGTAAGTAGCACAAATACCCAAGCGTCGCCAGGGGGACACCAAAGCATTCACTAAAATAGTGGGGTGCAAACCACAACTCATGTCAAGACTATACCTAGAAGTCGTAGAAGTTCATGGAGACCGAAGGAACCATCTGAGGTAAGTAAACAGGACCACCACGGATGCCATTTGCAGAGTGGGAACACAACTGCATGCTCAATTCAAGTCAATGGATAAGTCGCAGTTACAATTTTAAAGAAGAAAGAACCTTCCCAGTGGACCTTGAAGAAATCCCTTGGAAGACAGGAAGTTGGAGAGCCACCCCACCTATGTATACCCTAGGAACCAGGATTCCTACCCCAGTAAATTCTGGCTAATTTCCAGTGTGTTAGTGTAGGAGGCTGGCTTAGTATATGGTGCTCACTTATGTAAATATAGCACCCTGCACTGATCCAGACAACCCTTAAGGTGATTTTAGTGGTCCTAGACATCCTTAGAAAGCTCTCTAAGTGGTAGCTGTGGAGAGCAGCCGTTAGGCTTAGTCGAGAAGGAGTGTATATTAGCTTGTTTTACCGGGATCTTAATATAGGTATAGATTAATTGAAAAAGAACCACACAGAGTATTTATAAGAATATGTATTTATTATAAGACACTCACTAACAAATATATGTAGCTCCTATTCGGAGATAGAACACAATGCACACAATACTTTGCAAATGAAACAGGTAAGTAGCACAAATACACAGAGGTTGCCAGGGCGAGAACAAACCATATACTAAAGTAGTGGGTTGCCAACCACAACTCAAGTCAAGAATATACCCAGAAAACATATGGGGACCTAAGAAACCACACAAGGTAAGTAACCAGGAACCCCACGGAGGCCGTCTGCAGTGTGGGAACACGACCGCATGCTCAATTCAAGTCAATGGGTAAGTTGCAGTTGTAATTTTAAAGAAGAGGGAACCTTTCCAGGGGACCCTGAAGAAATCCCATAAAAGATAGAAGGTTGGAGAGCCACCCCACCAGTGGATACACTAGGATCCAAGATACCTACACCAGGGAAGCTGGGTGCATGGGTGCGAAGTGGCATCAGAAACCGCCGTCGGACTCAATTGAGGACTTCAGGAAGATTCTGGTGCCGAAGAAGCTGAAAGTGTCCGGTGGAACCCAAAGGTGGATTCAAGAGTAGAACAAGCATTGGCATAGCCAATAGGTCTCTCCTTTGGGACCTTATAAGTGTTTAGCCATGCAACAGTTGCATAACTAAATACTTATAAGGTCCCAAAAGCGAGACCTATTGCCTATGCCAATGCTTGCTTTTTTAAACGGTCGTGACTTACAAACACCAGCCGTGTCGATACAATACTGGCCAGGAAGCAACACTATGCCGTATTAACTTCTATGTTGTCTATATTAAGTAGCTTCCATATACAATGTGGGAACACCATCACCTTGTGGACAGTTGTCGTAACAAAGAGCAACAAGGAAGCTATCGACTTCAGGAATGTGAAAGAAAGCTCTTGTATCTTGAAAGCTGATGACCCATGACGAGAGAGGAAAGCCATATGGCGCCTCTGCTCGTAAGCACGTGCCTGCGCATATGCACGCAAGCTGTAGGCCACAGTTTAGCACTTTGAAAAGCCCCTTAATAAAAGTCGAGCTGCTGCGCATGCGCTGCTCTAGGCTCAACCTAAAAACCTGCATGCAGAGGTGACAGAGACTATGCCACTCAGGAGTGACAAGGAGGCATGGAAGGCGAATGCAAACCAATGTTGAGTGTTGCAGGAGAATTGAAGGTGTACTTGGAGCTGCAGCTGTGTGGACCAAGCATAGCTCTGGCAGACCAGGAGCTGTTCACGAGCTGTCCCACGTGGGATGTCCAGAGTTGAGGGGTTGTTTTCTGCCGGGAGCAACAACGAGCCTTGGCAACTGCATACAATGTGGCAGGCGAAAAGGGTGCAGTGTCGGGACCAGCAAGGTCCAAGTGACTCACCACAAGCAGGGGAGACAGAGTAGGCCCCAAGCAATCAGAGGAGCCCACTGAAGTCAAAGAAGACCCTTAAGAGGACCCACCAGCCGAAGGCACAGACGTTGCAAAAGGAGCTAAAGCAGCTCAACAAAGATGCAGGCACACGGTGTAATGGTTGCAGTGAGGACAAAGATGTTGGCTGCGGGAGATGCTTGAGGTTGGAGCGTCTTGAAACCTGAAGATCTCGGAAGGAGAGAGCCAACAAGCCTTTGCAAAGACAATTTGATGCAGTGCAGAGGGGTTCTGTTCCAGGGGTTAAAATAAGGGATGCTGGCCTTAGTCTCAGGAATAAGACAGTGCAGGCCTCTAGGAAGTTGCAGAACCACCACCTGTGTTGCTGAGCCTTTCGGAGTCCATGGGAGCCCAGGATCAGCAGACGTTTGAGCAGCATTGCGGTGCCTGCAAAGGCAGGGAAGTGACTACTTCACTTCAAAGGAGGTTCCTTCAGGTGTCTTGGATGTCAACAAGCCTTGTTAGAATCCTGTATGGAGCAAATCCACATACTTTGCAGCAGACTTGCAACAATGAGACCAGGAGCAGCAGGACTCTTCCCAGTTGCAGTCTCGGTGCCCAGAGCAAATTCCAGTGAATTCCAGAGCGCCCAGATGGTTGAAGATGAAGTGGTGTCTTGTTCTGAATCTTGTCCCATGAAGAATCTAAGGACCCTCCCACAGGTAAGCACTTATGTACCCTAAGGAGAGGGTTGCGTTGCGACGATTCAGTGTCCCTCCAAGAAAGGAGCTGGACAGTGGGGAGGTTACTCCCAGGTCCTTTGTCCAGTTTTTAGCCAGAGCAGTAACCAATGGCGCCCATTACTGGTCTGAACTGGAGTATGCAAGGAGGGCAACATGTGTGCCCTTCATGCAGTCTAATTTGCGCTGGCAAGCACCCCCACCCTGCCCCAATACACTAAAGCCTGTCCGGGAGGTGGTCAAACCTGGCTGTGACAGGATATCCATTGTTCTACCTTCCCCTGCTCAAGCTTGTCTCAGCAGGAGGGCAGAAACATGTCTCTGGTCGGCAGTAGCCCTAGCTTACTGTCCGGTTCTGGAAGACTAGTACCGGGAGCACTGAGGACCTCCCAGAGGAGCTTTACAGTGCATGGAATCATACCTCCACACCGTTTATGGTGTGGGAGGTATGATTCCAACATGTTTGATACCAACCATGACATGGTTCGTTACAGCCAGTTTAGAAATGGTCATCGCGTAATGACGCATGGCCACTCTATGTATCGTAATGGCTAATGCATTTACATCCCCGGAGAATGGACTCAATGGATTTTAGGGGAGCCCTGCTCATGCAGGGACACCCGCTCACATGTATAACCAAGCACCCTGCCTTCAGGATTGAAAGGCCTGCCTTAGGTTTGACTTATAGGTTTTGAGTGCAGCGACCTCTGATATAAGGAAACGTTTATCTGTCATAAGTGCTGCTAGCACCAGCTTACACTGGCTGCAATGGCAGGCCAGTAGCCTCAATTTAAATGGTCTCCCATGGATGGGACAATACATGCTTCAGCCCAGGGGTACCACTGGTGTACCTATGCCCTGGGTACATCAGTACCATATACTAGGGACTTATAAGTGTACATCAGTAGCCAATCTTGGGGGTACCTAAGTACTCTCCATGTCCGATTTAGGGAAGAAGTACAGAGACTGGAGTCCTGATTAGCAAGATCCCAGTCAGACCAGTCAGGAAACCACAATGACACCAGCAAGAAATGGATGTAACCATGAAAGCAGATCCTACTTTCCTACACATATGGATTGATTGAAAGTTAGGAGGCAACAGTATGAAGGAAACAGTCCTCACAGATCTCCTTTTAGTATGTTCTTAGCAGTCATGCCGCTTATTTAGCTGAATACACCTCTGTTGTTTCTAATGGCAAAAGGTCGACATGATGTCAGCCTCTCGTTCAATTCAGCAATCCCAAATAAGGCTGCAATATGGCTGGATGTGGTTCTGGAACGAGTGCTGTGGAGGAAAGGCTGTTCATGTCCGAGCGCAGGTTTCCTGCCTAAAGCTTTTGAAGGAATTCTTGTTGGATCTTGTAAGGGATATTTTGGGAAGCGTAAAAGAGCTTGGATGGGGTAATATTATGAACATTTTGGCCTGCCCTACCAATGCCTATCCTCATTCCTGAAGCTATTCATAAATGGGTTACAGATTTCTAATAGTAAGACTTTATTTTTATCCATTACATGTTTCTCTAAAATTTAAATCCCCAAATAAATATTGATATGGTTTTTCTGTATGTTACCTCCTAGGGCCAATCAGTTCATGGATAGAATAGTCATTTTTCCCACTTGAAATGTAGATCCTGTGTATGTGCCGAAAATCTGTATGAGTCTGGTCATTAGGGCATGACACGTACAAAAGGATATCATCAGTGTATAGAGAAATTCTGTCCTCACAGTCTTCCTCCCCTCAAAGTACCAGAAGCTGCTGCTTTTCCTGGATCCAGCAGGCCAGGGGTTTCAGCAAAAGCCCATATAGCTTTGGGGATAGGTGCCATCCCTGCCTCGTACCCCTCTCCAAACCGAAGAGGGCACTATATATTTCCATTTGCTTTAACAGTCGCCATTGGTTGACTATTGAAGAGCTTTATCCACCATCTGAAGTAGGGGCTTATGCATACTCTTTCCAATACTCATTGCAGGTATGTGCACTTCAGAGTGGTGGAGACTTTCGTGGAGTCAAAGGATAGTACAGCTGTGTGATCTCTCAATCTACTCTGGCAGCTGTAGAGGCATGTGATGTTCAGCATAGTTCTTGTATGAGGCATGAAGCACCACTGGTCAGGATGACTCAGTTTAGAAATTATTTTTAGACAGTATTTAATTTGTTCTTAACATTCGTACATATATATAAAGCTGTACTTTCAATATATTAGTTTCATTACTCCCATAATAAAAACTCTCCCAGTGCCCAACTTTCTTTGCCTCAACTGTCCCCCCTCCTCCCCAAGCAGCATCATACAATATCTGTGCCCCTTCAACCAAAGCATATCACAGTCTGCAAGACTTGTCTAACCTACACTCATATTCCCACATCGTTAGGTAGCTTCTTTTTACATTTTGTGTTAAGCAGTCATTCATTTCAAAACTTTATTCGATTGTTTAAAAACAGTCATAAAAGCACATGGCATCAGTAATACAATACAATACAAAAAATGATAAAATAACAATATATTCGGTTAACAATAAGAAAAATGGGGCAGGAAGGGGGGGGTGAGCCAGATGGACAACATCTACGAGTATCATTTCACATGTAATTTCAGTAGATCATACTTTTCCTGACGGACACAGATTGCAAAATAAAGGTCGCTGTAAAAAAGCATACATCCGGTTCGTCAAGTGCAAAACGAAGACTCATCGCAGATCTGACATTAGACACTGAATATTTTTTAAAAAGTGGTTTGAGGTGGGCAATTCGGAGATATAAATACAGAGGGCAAAGAAGCAAAAAGTGCTCGGTGCTCTGCTTCGAAGTCCCATCACAGGGACAGGGCATTGTCGTGTAATTATTAATCAACGGAAAGGCCACTAAAATGTGGGCAATACCTAGACGTAGTCTGGTGAGGACAAACTGATGAGATTGTTTGGTGACCACTTTTAGGTACTTGGCGAAACCTGAACTTGCCTGGTTAAGGGAGTAGTGAAATTGGTGAGTAGCCATCGGGCGGGTTATGTCTCTCTGCACTTTGGATTTAATCCCCAAGTAAATACGTTTTAGCTCCTTTTTTGAGGAATCTACAGCCCTGGCAGGGTCCACCAAAACATTCATATCGAATATCTCTCTATAGAATAAGATCACGTAATTAAGCCATGGGATCTGGTTATGTTTATCCAAACGGAGGCAGTCTTGGATAATTTTCCTAGTGAAGCCAGTTTCCTCCTTTGACCAAATCGATCTCCAGGTCATTAGTGGGCCTAGCCCCGTAAGGTCAGTCAGGTATTCCAGCCCAACCTCAAGGTGGGATAGTCCAGTGGAGGCTGAAGTTGGAAGACAAAGAAGCCTCTTTAAAAAGCTATTTTCCTCCACCTGGAGGTCTCCATGGCGACAATGACCCCAAACCCCTGATCCATAGAGGGCCACAGAAACACATCTAAGGCCGTAAATGTGCAACATATCACAAAGACGCCGGCTTCCTAATTTTGAGGCGAATTTAAAAACACCAGAAATGGCTTTGCCCATCTTGGCCTTAACGTTACAAATCTCCTGTGCCCACATGCCATTACTACTGAGAGTGATGCCTAAATAGCAAAATGTATCCACCACTTGTATCTTTTGGTCCACAAACTGGAAAGATCTCAGGTTTTTTATTTTCTTGCCACAAGCCATAATAAACCTCTTGGAGTTATTAATTTTTAATTTCCTCCCCTGGATAAAACTAAAAAAACGATCCATTAATCTCTGCAGACCCACTGGAGTTCTAGACAATAAAACAGTATCGTCTGCATAGAGCAGTACAGGAATGGCTTGGCCCTCGGCTTGTGGTGCATCAGCGGAGACCAATCTCAATTCAGAGTCCATGTCATTAATAAAAAGAGAGAAGAGCAGTGGGGCAAGGACGCAGCCTTGTCTAATACCTGATTTGACCTCAATATCATCAGTGCATTCACCCGCTTGGCCATAACGAATCCTGGCCGATAGTTTACTGTATAGTCTGGCCAGAAAATAAATAATTGCGGGTGGGGCGCCCATAATTAATAAAGTGGTCCGCAAAAGGGCATGGTTCACCAAATCGAAAGCGCTGGACAAATCAGCAAAGCAGAGGAATAAGGAGCCCTGTTTGGCTCGGGTGTATTTACCTAGGATAAGATCTAAATTAACACACTGCCCAACGGTACCAAGGCCCCTACGGAAGCCAAATTGGGAGTCAGCCAAGATACCATTGACCTCTGCCCATTCCTCCAGACGCTGTAGGAGCACCCTACTCATAATTTTTAGGGAGGAGTCCAGAAGGGAGATAGGGCGGTAGTTCTTTGCATCGCTCCTATCGCCCTTTTTGTAGATTGGTATAATAATTGATTCACCCCATGTAAGGGGGGTGCTTACCATAACTGCCGCGTTGAAGACTTTGGTCAGAAGGGGGCCCCACAAAAGAGTGTCAGCTTTATAAAGGTCTATCGGCACCCCATCAGGCCCTGGGGCCTTTCCTCCCTTGCTGTTTTGGATGGCAGTAACTACCTCGTCAGTTGTAATATTTAGGGGAAGGTTTGGACCAAGGGCTGCCGCTCTAGGGCACGTACTAGTTTCCCCCCCTGGATTAAAAATGCTATTATAAAACACAACCCAGTTTTCTTCACTAACCTGGGCTGACAATACTGGGTAAGCCTCCTTCTGATGCAGAAAAGGACTATTCACAGTGCTCCAGAAGAGTTTGCTGTCCCGCAATTCGGCTGCTTTGGATAAATTATCCCAGGCTTCCTCCCGTAATTCATGCTTCCTACGGGACAACTGGTCCTTATAGTTTGCTCTGAGGGATTTAACAACACACTTGTCCCTGGGGTGATTGCATAGGGCTTTCTTTAGTTCCTGCGAGGACTTCATACAAGCCCTATCAAACCATCCTACGTTAGCCCTTGGCCTGTTGGGGGCAGTAAGTATTTTTTTAGTTATGGCATTAATTTCCTCGAAGTCAACGATAATGCTTGCCGCACTTGTATTATCATCTAAACAGCGCTGCAGCTCAGGGAGACTTACAGCCACAATTTTTGACATCAGCTTCTCAGAATCGTCACTGCACCATTTTATTCTACATCCATTAGGCCTATGAGGGATTAATTCAGCAACTGTCCTACGGGCAACTTGGACCTTCCTCCCCCAAATCAAGGTGGTAAAAGTAATTCCGTTATGATCACTAAGGGACAGGTCTACAATTTGCGGGACAGAACAGAGAGAGCTGATGTTCTCCGATACCAACAGATGGTCAATAACAGAGGCTGAGTTCCTCCCTACGAAAGTTGGGACCGGGTTGCCCTCCCTATCATTAGCGGGCACATGAACAAGTAGATCCAATTTTAACAATAAGGCATTTAGTGACTCTCCGTAAGGTGTATGTACAAAATGAGCCCGGTCGGCCCCTTGGTCCCCATCAAATCCGCAGGCATTAGAAAAAGAGAAAGTACATGTGGGAATATTAAAATCACCCCCCAGATAATAACAAATGGAACCGGGTTAGCCCTACATAGTTTATCAACTACAGTTGCAAGTTCATTGACTACAAATGAGCTCGAAGAATCAAACATGTTGTTATAGTGGTTAATCAGCAGGACATCACGGGCCCCACTTTGCTGCAGCCAGAGGACCTGTGAATGGGATCCTACAATGGTATGAGATTTAACTTGCACCGGGAAGCTTACGGACAAAAGGATCACAAGACCGCCTTTGGCCCTACCCATGGTTGATGCCTGCGCCGGGCAGTTAAAAGAGACAAAGCCATCAAAGAGAATCTCTTCTGTGGACCAGGTCTCTTGGAGGCAGAGTATGTCCTGGCCGTTAACAGTCTCCCTCCACCCTAGGGCCTCCTCCTTTTTACGCCAGCCTGCGATGTTCCAACTCAAGATTTTAAACCCTGCACCATAATCCACAGCATCAGATCCAGGGATATCCCCCACGGGACTACTGAGGGATGTCAAATCCTTAGTGGCCGCCAATCTACTAAGTTGACTGGCACACACGGAGGGAAATTGGGACTGGGTGTTTGGCCCTAGCCGAGCACCAGCCGTTGGCAGATACTCCGCATGGGCCAATTCTAACTGATCGGTACTTCCTATTAAAGCTTCTACACTCAGGGGTGTGCTCCCCTCCCCAAGAGATGACTGTATTTCCTGGGGTAGTCAGTCGACTGCATCAAGGCAGCTAAAACGGTTGTAATCGCAAAACGTAGCTCTAGATGGCATAGGGCCTGGAACGCCATGATCTCTCCTATTTCTGCCCCTATAGTTGACCCTGGTCCACTCGTTAATGCCACTCCCATAGGTCGCCGGGGATGGGGGGTAAAAGAAAGAAAGCGTCAGGGTCTGGATAGTTGAGTCAAAAGACCTATTAAAACCGGCACAAATATGGTTGACTGTTCTGGGGTCCCTAAAATTAATTGTTATACAGTCCCCATTTATAGTTTTTGCCAGCTTTCCCACCCAAGGTACCCTTCTTAGCATTACAATCTCGCTAGACAGCTGGGTTGGCAGGGGTCTGTTCCAATTAAGCCATTTGACAACCTTGCTTTTAAGTGAGGTAAATGATTTATCTTCCCCTTCTTCTAGGGCTGGGACACCCGCCAAGACCATCATAAAGCGGTTAGCTTCAGGGGGAAGGTCCGGGGTTCGGGGTTTACTAGCCCTGATATCTTTCACTGACGTTGGAGGTGCACTATTACCCCTGTCTGTAACTGTAACCCCCGGGTTGTCATTGCCTCTGGCACCTGCCAGGAAGCAGGCCGGCGACTGCCTAGGAGGTACCAAGGGAAGAGTGTTAGAGCCCAGTGGTCCAAGCAATCTGCAGCTGGGGATAGGCATACTACTAGCTGAGGGGGGGAGAGCACCCTCAGGAATAATTGTACTGGAAATATTGGCAGGAGTAGGTCTTGCTACTAAAGTGGACGTTATTCTCTCAATGTTAGCCAATCTAGTTTCAATCTGTTCCAATTTGGCCTCTAGGGGATATAAAATAGATTTAAATAGCGCTCCCAGATTTTCAAGGGTCAGTGCAGTACCATGCTGGCCTGGGATATGGGAAACGGGAGGGGGCAAAGTCAAGTCTACCAATCCACTGCCCAAATCTTGTAGCCCTGCAGCAGGCCTTCCTGGTTTGATATTACTACTATTTTGCCTGGCAACCTTTGCTAGACTTCCCTCTTTCTTGTTATATACTCTTTTCCTTTTTGGGATAGTCCCTTCTCTAGGCCCTAGATGCATAATATTATTGGGGGCAGCCCCTGGAGTGATGGGTGAGTTCACATCGTTCTCGAGGATTAAATCAATTTCTGGCATTATTTCGTTAACCAAAAGGTCCAGATTCTGAGAGTTATTCTCCTCCCCTCCAGGGGTGCTATCTTGCTCGGTTATACAAGGAACATTATCCGCCGTAGGCAAGTGTCTATCCGGCGTTATGGCATTAGCGATTGGTCCCAGTGAAGATCTTTTAGTTGCAGTAAGTTCTTGCGACATGCGTTTATCCAGTACTATGATTTCTTTGGACACTATTGAATTGGCTCTAATTAGGAATTTTTCCATGCCTCCCGCAATGGAACCCCCAACAATCGAGGACTTACTTCTAAGTTCCCTGCCAGACATAGTTCAGATGGAGATGAGAGACCTGGAAATGGGCCCGCCCTTGGCCCGGGCTTCGCGCTTCTCCCGCGCGCTCCCGTGCTTCTCCCGCGCGCTCCCACGCAGCGGGGGTAAGGGCTTGTTTAAGTAGGAAGGAAAATGAACGGGTGGGCGGGGCAAGCAGGGAGAGCGGCCCGGGTGGAACAGATTGGGCTCACAGGGGCTCCTGGGAGATGGAGTCCCTGCTTCCACGCTCGCAGCCCAGCTTCCACACGACACACCCCAGGTCCTCCTACAGGTCACAGCCCCTCTCCGTATTCCGGCTCCCGCTGATGGTAGGTGCGCTGCGGGACCCGCGTAGCGGGTCCGGCGAGCCGTGGGTGGGCGGGTGGAAGGCAGCAGCAACAATCCAGTGGCACGATCCTCACAAGGCAGTTAGAGTCACCAAGGCGTGATTTCGCGCTGATATACTGTCGAAGTTTTAACGGGGAAGGCCAGTTCCACAAAATGTCCCCCGACTGCCACTCAGCGTTGGGGGAACCGCCGTTTCCTGGGTCCGATTGCGCGAGTCTCTGCCAGCCTGTCCAAGTAGATTTCAGCACAAGGGAAACACTGCTAACGCCGGTACGGCTGCATCAAACCACTGGGAAAAGGTGAGCAAACGAGGAGCTCCTCACACACACGTCCGAATGGACGCCATCTTGAATTGTTAAGCAGTCATAAGCATGATCCTTCATTTAGGTCCCATGCCCTTCCTGCTATCTCAAATTCCCCAGTCATGCTACTGTTGATGGAGGGTCCGGTTCCCTCATACAGCCCACCAAGGCCTCCCATGCTCCTGCTACCTCAAGGGAGCTAATGGCTTCGGTTGGCCTCTTGAAACAGCTCTGCACTTTCATATCCTTCCCACATCTCAGGTTCACTGCACCAGCCCTCTATTCTGGGCTCCCTAGCTGTCTTCTAATTCTGGATAATTTCCCACTTTGTTAGTGTAGGAGGCTGGCTTAATAGATGGTGCTCACTTATATTAGTGTAGCACCCTGCACTAATCTAGACAACCCTTAAGGTGATTTTAGTGGTCTTGGCTAACCTTAGAAGTCTCTCTAAGTGGTAGCTTCAGGCTTAGTCCAGAAGGCGTGTAGAGCAGCTTGTTTTACCAGAACAGAATCTTATTGGTATATATTAAGTGAAAAAGGCAACGCAATGTATTTATAAAAATATGTATTTATTATAAGACACTCACTAACATATATATATCTTCTATCGGGAGATATAACACAATGCACACAATACTTTGCAAACAAAACAGGTAAGTAGTACAAATACATAGTGGTCACCAGAGGGAGACCAAACCATTTAGTAAAATAGTGGGCTGCAAAACCACAATTCAAGTCAAGACTATACCCAGGAAACGTAGAAGTGCTAGGGGACCCAAGGAACCACCCTAGGTAAGTACCCAGGATCCCCGAGGAGGCTGTTTTCAGAGTGGGAAAACGACAGCGCGCTCAATTCACGTCAATTGGTAAGTCACAGTTGCAATTTTAAGGGAGGAAGACCCTTCCCAGTGGACCCTGAAGAAATCCTGTGCAAGACCAAAGGTTGGAGAGCTACCCTACCTGTGCATACCCTAGGAACCAGGGGGCATATCAACAACAACCGGCGATAATTATCGCTCAGCGCTCTTAGCGTGAGGATAATTATCGCCGGCTAGCGTGAATTTTTATCGCTGAGATAGCGTGCTATTAGCAACGCGTATCTCAATAGCGATAAAAATCTACACGCTAACAGGCTAACGTGAGATTATCGCTGGAAACCCAGCGATAATCACACGTTACCTTGTTGATAGGGACAGGCAAACTTAGCCATGATATCCTCCTTCCATAGGATATCATGGCTAAGTCTGAAAATTAGCAGACGTAAAAAAGCAGCGTTAACCGCGGTTAGCGCTGCTTTTTTTGTCTCTAACAGGGTTAGCGACATTCTTGATAATAGGAGAAATGTCGCTTAGCGACATTTCTCCTATTATTTTACTCTGGAACGCCCTCTTTGCATCTCATTAGAGATGCAAGGGGAAGCGTAGAGTAAAAGGGTGCTAACATGCAAATTTGCGTGTTAGCACCCTGTTGTTGATAGGGCGCTAGTTTTATCTCTGCTTTTTTGGCTTTTAAAGCCAAAAAAGCAGAGATAACGCCCTTGTTGATATGCCCCAAAGATACCTACACCAGGGAATTCCGGGTAATTTCCTGCTTTGTTAGTGTAGGAGGCTGGCTTAGTATATGCTGCTCACTTATGTAAGTGTAGCACCCTGCAGTAATCCAGACAACCGTTAATGTGATTTTAGTGGTCTTAGACAACCTTAGAAAGCTCTCTAAGTGTTAGCTGTAGAGAGCAGCCTTCAGGCTTAGTCCTGAAGGAGTGTAATGTAGCTTGTTTTACCAGAACGTGCTCTTGGTATAGATTAAGTGAAAAAGAACCACACAATGTATTTATAAATATATGTGTTTATTATAAGACTCTCACTAACATATATAAATATATATCCTTTCAGGAGGTATAACAAAATGCACATAATACTTTGCAAATAAAACAGGTAAGTAGCACAAATACACAGTGGTCGCCTGGAGGAGACCAAACCATTTACTAAAAAAGTGGGATGCGTACCACAACTCAAGACAATACTATACCCAGAAGACATAGAAGTGCATGGCGACCAAAGGAACCACCCGAGGTGTGTACCCAGGAACACCACGGATGCCATTTGCACAGTGGGAACTCGACCCCGTGCTCAATTCAAGTCAATGGGTAAGTCTTAGTTACAATTTTAAAGAAGAAAAACCGTTCCCAATGGACCCTGAAGAAATCCTGTGGAAGACAGGAGGTTGGAGAGCCACACCACCTATGGATAGCCTGCGAACCAGGACACCAACACCAGAGAATTCCGGGTAATTTCCTGCGTTGTTAGTGTGGGAGGCTGGCTTGGTATATGGTGCTCACTTATGTAAGTGTAGCACCCTGCACTGATCCAGACAGTCCTTAAAGTGATTTTAGTGGTCTTAGAAAACCATAGAAAGCTCTCTAAGTGGTAGCTGTAGAGAGCAGCCTTCAGGATTAGTCGAGATAGAGTTTAAATCAGCTTGTTTTACCTGAACGGAATTATTGATACAGATTAAGTGAAAAGGAACCACACTGTGTGTTTATAAAAATATGTATTTATTATAAGACACTCTCTAAAACATATGTATAGCTCCTATCCGGAGATAGAACACAATGTACAAAATACTTTGCAAATAAAACAGGTAAGTAGCACAAATACTCAGTCGTTGCCAGGGGGACACCAAACCATTCACTAAAATAGTGGGATGCGAACCACAACTCATGTCAAGACTATACCTAGAAGACGTAGAAGTTCATGGAGACCGAAGGAACCATCTGAGGTAAGTAAACAGGAACACCACGGATGCCATTTGCAGAGTGGGAACACAACTGCATGCTCAATTCAGGTCAATGGATAAGTCGCAGTTACAATTTTAAAGAAGAAAGAACCTTCCCAGTGGACCTTGAAGAAATCCCTTGGAAGACAGGAAGATGGAGAGCCACCCCATCTGTGTATACCCTAGGAACCAGGATACCTATTCCAGTGAATTCTGGCTAACTTCCTGTGTGTTAGTGTAGGAGGCTGGCTTAGTATATGGTGCTTACTTATGTAAATATAGCACCCTGCACTGATCCAGACAACCCTTAAGGTGATTTTAGTGGTCTTAGACAACCTTAGAAAGCTCTCTAAGTGGTAGCTGTGGAGAGCAGCCGTTAGGCTTAGTCGAGAAGGAGTGTATAATAGCTTGTTTTACCAGAACTGAATCTTATTGGTATAGATTAATTGAAAAAGAACCACACAGTGTATTTATAAAAATATGTATTTATTATAAGACACTCACTAACAAATATATATAGCTCCTATTCGGAGATAGAACAAAATGCACACATTACTTTGCAAATAAAACAGGTAACTAGCACAAATACACAGAGGTTGCCAGGGGGAGAACAAACCATATACTAAAGTAGTTTGTTGCCAACCATGACTCAAGTTAAGAATATACCCAGAAGACATATGGGGACCCAAGAAACCACACAAGGTAAGTAACCAGTAACCCCACGGAGGCCGTCTGCAGTGTGGGAACACGACCGCATGCTCAATTCAAGTCAATGGGTAAGTTCCAGTTGTAATTTTAAAGAAGAGAGAACCTTTTCAGGGGACCTTGAAGAAATCCCATGAAAGATAGAATGTTGGAGAGCCACCCCACCAGTGGATACACTAGGATCCAAGATACCTACACCAGGGAAGCTGGGTGCATGGGTGCGAAGTGGCATCAGAAACCGCCGTCGGACTCAATGGAGGACTTCAGGAAGATTCTGGTGGCGAAGAAGCTGAAAGTGTCCGGTGGAACCCAAAGGTGGATTCAAGAGTAGAACAAGCATTGGCATAGCCAATAGGTCTCTCCTTTGGGACCTTATAAGTGTTTAGCCATGCAACAGTTGCATAACTAAATACTTGTAAAGTCCCAAAAGCGAGACCTATTGGCTACGCCAATGCTTGCTTGCTTTTTTAAACGTTCGTGACATACAAACACCAGCCGTGTCGATACAATACTGGCCAGTAAGCAGCACTATGCCGTATTAACTTCTATGTTGTCTATATTAAGTAGCTTCCATATACAATGTGGGAACACCACCACCTTGAGGACAGTTGTTGTAACAAAGAGCAACAAGGAAGCTATCGACTTCAGGAATGTGAAAGGAAGCTCTCGTATCTTGAAAGCTGATGACCCATGACGAGAGAGGAAAGCCATATGGCGCCTCTGCTCGTAAGCGCGTGCCTGCGCATCTGCACGCAAGCTGTAGGCCACAGTTTAGCACTTTGAAAAGCCCCTTACTAAAAGTCGAGCTGCAGCGCATGCGCTGCTCTAGGCTCAACCTAAAAACCTGCAAGCAGAGGTGACAGAGTCTATGGCACTCAGGAGTGACAAAGAGGCATGGAAGGCGAATGCCAACCAATGTTGAGTGTTGCAGGAGAATTGAAGGTGTACTTGGAGCTGCAGCTGTGTGGACCAGGCATAGCTCTGGCAGACCAGGAGCTGTTCACGAGCTGTCGCACGTGGGATGTCGAGAGTTGAGGGGTCGTATTCTGCCGGGAGCAACAACGAGCCTTGGCAACTTAGCGCCAGGACGCCTCAGGGCAGCTGTTTGCGCTTTATAAAAATTATTTTCATTTCATTTCATTCATTCATTTCATACAACGTGGCAAGCGAAAATGGTGCAGTGTCGGGACCAGCAAGGTCCAAGTGACTCACCACAAGCAGGGGAGTCAGAGTAGGCCCCTAGCAATCAGAGGAGCCCACTGAAGTCAAAGAAGACCCTTAAGAGGACCCACCAGCCGGAGGCACAGACGTAGCAAAAGGAGCTAAAGCAGCTCAACAAAGATGCAGGCACACGGTGTAATGGTTGCAGTGAGGACAAAGATGTTGGCTGCCGGAGATGCTTGAGGTTGGAGCGTCTTGAAACCTGAAGATCTCTGAAGGAGAGAGCCAACAAGCCTTTGCAAAGACAATTTGATGCAGTGCAGAGGGGTTCTGTTCCAGGGGTTAAAATAAGGGATGCTGGCCTCAGTCTCAGGAATAAGACAGTGCAGGCCTCTAGGGAGTTGCAGAACCACCACCTGTGTTGCTGAGCCTTTCGGAGTCCATGGGACCCCAGATCAGCAGACCTTTGAGCAGCATTGCGGTGCCTGCAAAGGCAGGGAAGTGACTACTTCACTTCAAAGGAGGTTCCTTCAGGTGTTTTGGATGTCAACAAGCCTTGTTAGAATCCTGTATGGAGCAAATCCACATACTTTGCAGCAGACTTGCAACAATGAGACCAGGAGCAGCAGGACTCTTCCCAGTTGCAGTCTCGGTGCCCAGAGCAAATTCCAGTGAATTCCAGAGCACCCAGATGGTTGAAGATGAGTGGTGTCTTGTTCTGAATCTTGTCCCATGAAGAATCTAAGGACCCTCCCACAGGTAAGCACTTATGTACCCTAAGGAAAGGGTTGCGACGATTCAGTGTCCCTCCAAGAAAGGAGCTGGGCAGTGGGGAGGTTACTCCCAGGGCCTTTCTCCAGTTTTGAGCCAGAGCAGGAACCAATGGCTCCCATTACTGGTCTGAACTGGAGTATGCAAGGAGGGCAACATGTGTGCCCTTCATGCAGTCTAATTTGCGCTGGCAAGCACCCCCACCCTGCCCCAATACACTAAAGCTTGTCCGGGAGGTGGTCACACCTGGCTGTGACAGGATATCCATTGTTCTGCCTTCCCCTGCGCAAGCTTGTCTCAGCAGGAGGGCAGAAACATGTCTCTGGTCGGCAGTAGCCCTAGCTTGCTGTCCGGTTCTGGAAGACTAGTACCGGGAGCACTGAGGACCTCCCGGAGGAGCTTTACAGTGCATGGAATCATACCTCCCACACCGTTTATGGTGTGGGAGGTATGATTCCAACATGTTTGATACCAACCATGACATGGTTCGTTACAGCCAGTTTAGAAATGGTCATCGCGTAATGACGCATGGCCACTCTATGTATCGTAATGGCTAATGCATTTACATCCCCAGAGAATGGACTCAATGGATTGTAGGGGAGCCCTGCTCATGCAGGGACACCCGCACACATTTGTAACCAAGCACCCTGTCTTTAGGATTGAAAGGCCTGCCTTAGGTTTGACTTATAGGTTTTGAGTCCAGCGACCTCTGATATAAGGAAACATATATCCGTCATAAGTGGTGCTAGCACCAGCTTACACTGGCTTCAATGGCAGGCCAGTAGCCTCAATTTAAATGGTCTCCCATGGATGGGACAATACATGCTTCAGCCCAGGGGTACCACTGGTGTACCTATGCCCTGGGTACATCAGTACCATATACTAGGGACTTATAAGGGTACATCAGTAGCCAATCTTGGGGGTACCTAAGTACTCCATGTCCGATTTAGGGAAGAAGTACAGAGACTGGAGTCCTGATTAGCAGGATCCCAGTCAGAAAACCACAATGACACCAGCAAGAAATGGGTGTTACCATGAAAGCAGATCCTACTTTCCTACACATATGGATTGATTGAAAGTTAGGCGGTAACAGTATAAAGGAAACAGTCCTCACAGATCTCCTTATAGTATGTTCTTAGCAGTCACGCCGCTTATTTAGCTGAATACACCTCTGTTGTTTCTAATGGCAAAAGGTTTACATGATGTCAGCCTTCCAGAGCTGCCATTGAATTGTTTGGGGGTCAGTTTGCCTCACCTGTCTTCCTGCCGCTCCTGGGGTCCTGCCGCTGTTTGTCTCCCCTGCCACCGCTACTTTCCATCGCGCGGCTACTGCAGGGGGAGACTACAGCTCCCAGGCTGCTTAGCGGCTTGCTGACGGTGTCCTCGCTCCCGGAGGCGCTTAAAAGACGGAGGCTCCCTCGGTGGAGCGGGTCTCACTTCCAGAGCTGCCATTGAATTGTTTGGGGATCAGTTTGCCTCACCTGTCTTCCTGCCGCTCCTGGGCTCCTGATGCTGTTTGTCTCCCCTGCCACCGCTACTTTCCATCGCGCGGCTACTGCAGGGGGAGACTACAGCTCCCAGGCTGCTTAGCGGCTTGCTGACGGTATCCTCGCGCCCGGAGGCGCTCAAAAGACGGAGGCTCCCTCCGCGTCGCGGGACGTGCCGGGCTAAGCCCGGGCAAAGGGCGGGCCCTCTGCGGCGCTCAGAGGCCAGAAGAGACTGGGCTGGGCCCCCCCCTCTTGTTTGGTGTGTATTCCACGCAGCGGTTGGGCTGTCGGTACAAGACTTTAGTAGGCAGATTCACTTAAAGCATTCCCACCGGCCCTTTGTGTAACTTTTTGTAAATTGTTATATGTATGATTATAGCTTTTGTTACATTGCACTAAAGGTCAGATTTGATTTGACTAGCTACATATATTTTCGTTGCATGCATTATGACCTTGCCTATCTCTAAAGAAAAATCCTCAGTGGGAGGAGCTCTCAACCGAGGAACGTTAAACAATTATCTCATCAGGGCTCCCACAGGTATTGACAGGGATATCGCACTTGCTGAGCGACGGGCTAAGAGACGTCGCTCTGTTGAGTTTATGAAGAACAAACGCTCTTCCCTGGGCCCGTTACAGCTAGCTACGTCACCACATTCTAGCACGCTTTGCGAAAGCGAGGGTCCCGATGCCTCTCTCTGTGAGAATATACCACTACTCCTCCGTGACACAATCCCCTCACCTGAACCAAATAACGACTTGATTATAAACCTATCTGTCTCTTCTAGTAACACAATATCAGAGGCAGGAGCTGTGCCAGATATACCGTCACCAACTGTAAAGATTGTCCAAAAATCAATTACCCCTCCGAAATTTTCTCGAATATTAGCTCCACCACCGAAAAAAAGGAGAAAGAGGGGGAGTGGACCAAATAGAAATAAGATCAACCTAATCAAGCCCGGTAATTCTAAGAGCTTCCCACCTTATCCACCCATATCACCTGCATCAGCTATTCCACCATACTCTCCAATAATAGAAACATCAGATATTGATCCAGTGGGAAATATTGAAAATATAGAAAAATTGATAAGATCTTTTATATCGCCGTTAGTAGAGAGACTAAAAAGAATAGCCCTACAGTTGAGGAATTTAGAACAGGCAATTGGGGAGATTAAAGAGGGAACTAAGGATTTAATAAAGTCCCCATTAGTGCCCTCAACTATTGCCTCACCCCCAAACACCACTGGTCAAAAGGGAGAAAAACCTACGAATCAACTCAAATCAAAAATCCTGAAACCAACGTCCCCCCAAAAATCTCGGGAAAATTTAAAAATCAGAGAAAAAGAGGCTGAGGTAGATGGGAAACTTAATTTTTTAGGAAGTGGTCAAAAACCTAATGGCCATAAAGATCCTGCAAGGACGTTTTTGCCTAAAGGCCTCAATGTGGAACTCCCTCCAGAAGCAGCTCCACTTGTGGTGGTACTCACGGGTGTTCCTGTTCTAGAGGACGGAAAAAGAGAAGATCATAGCCAGCTAAAAAATAAGGTTATATTCTGGCTTAGGCAGAACCGGCCACTTCCTCTAAATATAAATGGGGAAATTCTGTACGTTAGGCGTCTTTCCTGGCTAGGACATAGAATAAAAGATATTATGGGGGATATCATTATAATCAATTTTAGAGACAAACGGGCTGTTAGACATATTCTAAATTGGTTCCCTCTAAATGCCCGTAACGCAATCACAGTACGTGAATTGCCTTACTTTTACCCTAGAGCACTGACGATCTCTGAAACCGATTCGAGGCCCCCTTTCCGAAATCAAGATGACTACATTAGACCCTTATTTCAACACCAGGACGTGTACTGTAGGCCCCCACTTATACATCAAGCTGATTCTTTTGGGCTTCGATCTCAACATCCGGAGGATCATTTTAGGCCCCTATTTCCACACCAGAAGGATTATAATAAATCCTTATATCAATACCAGAAAGATGCTTTTGGGCATTTACCTCAAAATCAGAATTATTGTCCTGTCCCACTATCTCAGCATCAGGCTGTTCGCTTTGGACCTTTACTTCAATTCCAGAATGGTCATTTTAGGCCTCCATCCCAACATCAGGAAGGACGTTTTAGGACCCCATCTCAATATCAGGACGTCCGTTTCAGGCCCATATCTCAACATCGGGACGATTACTGCTTACCCCTCTATAACTGTTATGCGGCACTATCAGGTTTGGAGGGAGTCGATTGACTTGATGTTTGGGGTACAACAAATGATGCTTATGATAGTCCTCTAAAGGTACCTTCCACAAGTATAGAAGCAAATATTAACCATACCGTTTATCCTTCTCATGCCTCTTATCCAAGACGTAAACGGTATCGGGTTACATCTACCGACCGGTTGGGCAAGCCCGTAGGCTTGAATGAGGTTGATTTGATTCCTGTTTCAGAACAGGATTTAAATCCGAACCCTGTCACCGGATCTGAACTAGATATCCAGGAACGTATAGGGGAGGAGAGAAAATCACGTATTGTAGTTCTATTTTGGAATATAGCAGGCCAAAGATCCAAGGTTACAAATGATGTATGGAGGGATTTTAGCCCCAAATTTGATATCATAGCACTTCAAGAAACCTGGGCAATTGATCCGATACACATGGAGGGATTTAAAACCTATTTTACACCTGCCCAACACTCTATTTCAGGCAGAGCAAAAGGAGGTCTAACAACTTATGTTTCAAACCTCCTTAATGTAACAGAAGTACTGCCCATAAATCTGGATCCAAATTTCCAGATTCTTAGGCTGACTCTAAACAACAGGGATAGCTTCCTTATAGTGAATTTTTATAATAACCTCACTGACGTTGAGGCATTGAACGTGGTATCCTTGATTCGGTCCATACTGTTAACTAAAATAAGGAAGCTGACAAGTAAAGAGGTAATTATTTGGGGGGTATTTTAACCTAGGACCATGTCTTACTATAAATAATAATAACATCTGTGGTATCTTGGATGAATTTGAAAATCCCATCGCACATTTTAGACATTCCACTCTAGGTAATTATCTAAATGAAACTTTATTTGAGCTAGATCGGGTTCAGGCAAATACCCTGAATAATAAGAATTTAACACTGGCCCCTACCTTTCATGGGAGAGGATGACTATCACTTATAGACTACATTTTGGTCTCAAATGGTGAGAGGACTATAGACGCAGATTTCACTAGACACACAATTGTACTAAGCGACCATTATCCTCTCAGCATTTCTTTGTCATTGTCCCATAAGTCGAAAAGTGGCCTGGGTTCCATTTTATTACAAAATAATCTGGTATTAAACAGATTAGATGGATATGTGCTAAAATGGGGGAAGGTAGACCCTATGGAAATAACAAAGTCAGTGTTAGTGAGGGCCTATCCCTCCATTATGAAATGCCTTGCTCTGGATACTACACATACAGAGGTCATCGCCAACTTTGAACTGATCGTTAAAGCGATCAATGAGGGGCTGTGGGTAGAAATGAGACATAAGCCTAAAAAGAGGAAAGGCTGGTTCAACCATGACTGCACGGTGGCCTACTCAAATCTAAAAACTGCATTGAGAAAATTGGTCAGGGTCCCACAAGAGATAATATCATTAAGGAAAGCTTATAACTGTGCATTAAAAAACAGGAAAAAAGAACTAAAAAACCAACTCTGGGACCAATTGCATGAAACTTGCTCCCATAAAAACTCGGCTGCTTTTTGGCAAGTGGTCAAGTCTCCCTTTTTAAATAATAATACTAATCACCCTAAGATAGACTTAGCAATAGAAGAAAAGGAATGGGTTCTTCATTTTTCTAAAATCTTTTCAGCTGGTCCGGAATCTGCTTATTCACAGAATTTAAAATCTCAGAACTCTAACTTCCGGAATGACCTAGACAGTTCCTACCCCATTGACTTACAGTTCTCACTGAAACAAACTGCCCAGGCTCTTAGTGCAAGTAAAAATGGGAAGGCACCGGGCCCAGATGGTGTCTCTATCGATTTATTTAAAGCCCAAATGGACCTCTGGACCCCCCTTTTAACTAGAGTCTTGAACGCAACTTGTATTACAGGCTTACTGGTTTCATGGTCAAAATCCGTACTAGTTCCCATTTTTAAAAAAGGGGACCGGGAGTCAGTATCCTGCTATCGTCCAATCTCTCTTTTAGACTCCCTTGGAAAGGTGGCTGGTCGAATTATTCTAGAGCAACTACAGGATTGGGCGGATGATGGCAGGATTATTTCAGACCTACAGTACGGGTTTCGCCAGGGTCTGGGGACCATCGAACAGGCCCTAAACCTCTCACTTCTGATAGACAAGTATGTTTACATCAAAGAAGAAGATCTGCATATGGTCTATGTGGATCTATCATCCGCATTTGATTGCGTCTCCCATTCCAAACTTTGGTCATTATTGGCTGATATGGGGGCTCCATTGAATTTAGTTAAGTTTATGAGGGAACTTTACGCAAATGCCACTGCAAGAGTGCGCTATGGGGTGGAGGGGGAGTTGACGGAAGAGTTCCCAGTAGAAAAAGGGGTTAGGCAAGGATGTGTCCTGGCAACTTTCCTCTTTACATTATATACAAATGGGCTGGAAAGAGAGATGATGAAGGGTTGCCAGGATCTCCCGATGGTGAACAATCGTCCAATACCTGCACTCCTTTATGCAGACGATACTGTTATTTTAGCTCGTACCCCCCGCAAACTACAAAAGAATTTGGATAGATATTCCACATTTATGGCAGGTCTCGACCTAAAGATAAACATTACTAAAACTTTTGTCATGAGGGCAAGCTCTGGCCGCAAAACTAAAAAAAAAATGAGGGGTATTTATCTAAGTCAAGAAAAAGTTGCAACTACACAACAATACTCTTACCTAGGCATAACAATAGATCACAAACTATCCTGGAAACCGGCTGTAGAAATGAGAAAACTTATTTTTCTAAGAACAACGACAGCCCTTGTCAACTTTATCAGGAAGTTGGGAAATAGAGCTCCCCCTGAAATTACTGTGATCTATAAAGCTAAATGTCTGTCTGTGGCCTTGTATGGGGTGGGCCTTTGGGGTTTTATGGGTACAGATAGCATTCAGAGAGTCGAAAATTCATTTCTGAGGTTTCTCCTTGCAGTTCCTGGGAGTGCGGGTACTTTTGCTTGTCACAATGAGCTGGGTCTTGTACATGTGACAGACCTAGCTAAAGTCTAACCACTTTTATAATGGCGTAGGATCTGGTCCTCAGATAAAGCAACCCTTTCTCAGTCCATTTTGTCTGATTGTCTAAATCTGGACAACGCTCGTAGGTCTAGGTGGCTGTGGTACATTGCGAGTTTTTTCCATGACTTGGGCTGGGATAAATACTATCACAATCCCTCACTAATACGTGAGGTCTCGAGGAAGGCCTTAAAAAAGAGAGGTCTCGCCCATCTTGAAGCGCTGAGACTGATGAGTGAAGTTGCTAAACCTTCTGTCACCCACAGTTTAATGAAACAATCGGTACCTACAATACAGCCGTACCTTACTTTTAATACTACGAGTTACGAGCGTTATCTATTGGTAAGATTTAGGATGAACTTTTTCCATCGGATGGTTGCTTTTCCGACGCGAAATAACTGGGCTAAAGTACTTTCTTGCTGTCCCTGTGATGATACCTCTTTACAATCGACCTTGCACACTGTTCTTTTTTGCAAATATTACACTGAATCCAGGAAAAAGTGGCTTATTCTGTTTCTGAGGCGTACTGGATATAGACAATGTCACCCAGCCTTACATTTTTTGCAGATGCTGGAGGGAGAACAGTTGGCATTTATAATAGTTAGCTTTCCTAAATCTATTGTTCGCCACCGTAGGATCCTAGATTAATATGGCACGGAGATCAGCTAATGTTTTTTTTGTTTTTAACTATAATGGATTTATTTTGATTAGTTGTGAATCACTTAAACTAAAGATCAAATAGTTGTTATGTAAATACACTTCCACTTTCCTTATAAAAGATGAGAGGGGGTAAACATTCTTTTTAACTTGTAAATATTATGTTCTTTTACTCTATTTTTATATTTAGGTCCGCTATTTTATTACATGTTTTTATGAATGATGATGTATTGTATATTTTTTATGATTTGCAACCAAAAATCGAAATAAAGCAAGAATTGAACATGATGTCAGCCTCTCGTTCAATTCAGCAAACCCAAAGAAGGCTGCAATATGGCTGGATGGGCTTCTGGAACGATTGCTGAGGAGGAAAGGCTGTTCAGGAAGCCATCCCGGTGGGTCAAACCGTACTTCGGGTGCTGTCTGAGACATTCAGCCTGGCATGTCTGGCGGGAGCTGCCTTAGGGAGGGTGTCAATCCCCTCAGGCAGATTGCAAGGGAAGCCCAAGTCCGGAGCTCATCCATCAGACATCTTTCATGTCCGAGCGCAGGTTGCCTGCCTAAAGCTTTCGAAGGAATTCTTGTTGGATCTTGTAAGGGATATTTTGGGAACCGTAATAGAGTTTGGATGGGGTAATCCTATGAACATTTTGGCTTGGCTTTCCAATGCCTATCCTCATTCCTGAAGCTGTTCATAAATGGGTTACAGATTTCTAATAGTAAGACTTTATTTTTATCCATTACATGTTTCTCTAAAATTTAAATCCCTAAATAAATATTGATATGGTTTTTCTGTATGTTACCTCCTAGGGCCAACCAGTTCATGGATAGAATAGTCATTTTTCCCACTTGAAATGTAAATCCTGTGTATGTGCCTATAATCTGTATGAGTCTGGTCATTAGAGCATGACACGTACAAAAGGATATCATCAGTGTATAGAGAGATTCTGTCCTCACAGTCTTCCTTCCCTCAAAGTACCAGAACCTGCTGATCTTCCTGGATCCAGCAGGCCTGGGGTTCCAGCAAGAGCGCATATAGCTTTAGGGAAAGGTGCCATCCCTGACTCATACCCCTCTCCAACCCGAAGAGGGCACTATATAATACCATTTACTTTTAACGTCGCCTTTGGTTGACTATTGAAGAGCTTTATCCACCGCTGGAAGTAGGGGCCTATGCATACTAATTCCAATACTCAGTGTAGGTATGTGCACTTCAGAGTGGTGGAGACTTTTCTGGAGTCAAAAGATAGTACAGCTGTGTGATCTCTCAATCTACTCCGGCAGCTGTGGAGGCGTGTGATGTTCAGCGTAGTTCTTCTATGAGGCATGAAGCACAACTGGTCAGGATGACTCAGTTTAGAGATTTTTTTAAACAGTATTTAATTGGTTCTTAACATTCATACATATATATAAAGCCGTACTTTCAATATGTTAGTTTCATGACTTCCATAATAAAAACTCTCCCAGTGCCCAACTTTCTCTGCCTCAACTGTCCCCCCGTCCTCCCCGAGCAGCATCATACAATATCTGTGCCCCTTCAACCAAAGCATATCACAGTCTGCAAGACTTGTCTCACCTACACTCATAGTCCCACATCGTTAGGTAGCTTCTTTTTACATTTTGTGTTAAGCAATCATAAGCGTGATCCTTCGTTTACGTCCCATGCCCTTCCTGCTATCTCATATTCCCCAGTCATGCTACTGTTGATGGAGGGTCCGTTTCCCTCATACAGCCCACCAAGGCCTCCCATGCTCCTGCTACCTCAAGGGAGCTAATGGCTTCGGTTGGCCTCTTGAAACAGCACTCCACTTTCATATCCTTCCCACGTCTCAAGCTCACTGCACCAGACCTCTATTCTGGGCCCCCTAGCTGGCTTCTAATTTCCCACCTTGTTAGTGTAAAAGGCTGGCTTAATAGATGGTGCTCACTCATATTAGTGTAGCACCCTGCACTAACCTAGACAACCCTTAAGGTGATTTTAGTGGTCTTGGCTAACCTTAGAAGTCTCTCTAAGTGGTAGCTTCAGGCTTAGTCCAGAAGGCGTGTAGAGCAGCTTGTTTTACCAGAACAGAATCTTATTGGTATATATTAAGAGAAAAAGGCAACGCATTGTATTTATAAAAATATGTATTTATTATAAGACACTCACTAACACATCTATATAGCTCCTATCCGTAGATAGCACACAATGCACACAATACTTTGCACATAAAACAGGTAAGTAGCACAAATACACAGTGGTGGCCAGGGGGAAGGTAGACCCTATGGAAATAACAAAGTCAGTGTTAGTGAGGGCCTATCCCTCCACTATGAAATGCCTTGCTCTGGATACTACACATACAGAGGTCATCGCCAACTTTGAACTGATCGTTAAAGCGATCAATGAGAGGCTGTGGGTAGAAATGAGACATAAGCCTAAAAAGAGGAAAGGCTGGTTCAACCATGACTGTACGGTGGCCTACTCAAATCTAAAAACTGCATTGAGAAAATTGGTCAGGGTCCCACAAGCGATAATATCATTAAGGAAAGCTTATAACTGTGCATTAAAAAACAGGAAAAAAGGACTAAAAAACCAACTCTGGGACCAATTGCATGAAACTTGCTCCCATAAAAACTCGGCTGCTTTTTGGCAAGTGGTCAAGTCTCCCTTTTTAAATAATAATACTAATCACCCTAAGATAGACTTAGCAATAGAAGAAAAGGAATGGGTTCTTCATTTTTCTAAAATCTTTTCAGCTGGTCCGGAATCTGCTTATTCACAGAATTTAAAATCTCAGAACTCTAACTTCCGGAATGACCTAGATAGTTCCTACCCCATTAACTTACAGTTCTCACTGAAACAAACTGCCCAGGCTCTTAGTGCAAGTAAAAATGGGAAGGCACCGGGCCCAGATGGTGTCCCTATCGATTTATTTAAAGCCCAAATGGACCTCTGGACCCCCCTTTTAACTAGAGTCTTGAACGCAACTTGTATTACAGGCTTACTGGTTTCATGGTCAAAATCCGTACTAGTTCCCATTTTTAAAAAAGGGGACCGGGAGTCAGTAACCTGCTATCGTCCAATCTCTCTTTTAGACTCCCTTGGAAAGGTGGCTGGTCGAATTATTCTAGAGCAACTACAGGATTGGGCGGATGATGGCAGGTTTATTTCAGACCTACAGTACGGGTTTCGCCAGGGTCTGGGGACCATCGAACAGGCCCTAAGCCTCTCACTTCTGATAGACAAGTATGTTTACATCAAAGAAAGAGATCAGTATAGGGTCTATGTGGATCTATCATCCGCATTTGATTGCGTCTCCCATTCCAAACTTTGGTCATTATTGGCCGATATGGGGGCTCTATTGAATTTAGTTAAGTTTATGAGGGAACTTTACGCAAATGCCACTGCAAGAGTGCGCTATGGGGTAGAGGGGGAGTTGACGGAAGAGTTCCCAGTAGAAAAAGGGGTTAGGCAAGGATGTGTCCTGGCACCTTTCCTCTTTACATTATATACAAATGGGCTGGAAAGAGAGATGATGAAGGGTTGCCAGGATCTCCCGATGGTGAACAATCGTCCAATACCTGCACTCCTTTATGCAGACGATACTGTTATTTTAGCTCGTACCCCCCCCCCCGCGAACTCCAAAAGAATTTGGATAGATATTCCACATTTATGGCAGGTCTCGACCTAAAGATAAACATTACTAAAACTTTTGTCATGAGGGCAAGCTCTGGCCGCAAAACTAAAATAAAAATGAGGGGTATTTATCTAAGTCAAGAAAAAGTTGCAACTACACAACAATACTCTTACCTAGGCATAACAATAGATCACAAACTATCCTGGATACCGGCTGTAGAAACGAGAAAACTTATTTTTCTAAGAACAGCGACAGCCCTTGTCAACTTTATCAGGAAGTTGGGAAATAGAGCTCCCCCTGAAATTACTGCGATCTATAAAGCTAAATGTCTGTCTGTGGCCTTGTATGGGGTGGGCCTTTGGGGTTTTACGGGTACAGATAGCATTCAGAGAGTCGAAAATTCGTTTCTGAGGTTTCTCCTTGCAGTTCCTGGGAGTGCGGGTACTTTTGCTTGTCACAATGAGCTGGGTCTTGTACATGTGACAGACCTAGCTAAAGTCTAACCACTTTTATTATGGCGTAGGATCTGGTCCTCAGATGAAGCAACCCTTTCTCAGTCCATTTTGTCTGATTGTCTAAATCTGGACAACGCTCGTAGGTCTAGGTGGCTGTGGTACATTGCGAGTTTTTTCCATGACTTGGGCTGGGATAAATACTATCACAATCCCTCACTAGTACATGAGGTCTCAAGGAAGGCCTTAAAAAGAGAGGTCTCGCCCATCTTGAAGTGCTGAGACTGATGAGTGAAGTTGCTAAACCTTCTGACACCCACAGTTTAATGATACAATCGGTACCTACAATACAGCCGTACCTTACTTTTAATACTACGAGTTACGGGCGTTATCTATTGGTAAGATTTAGGATGATCTTTTTCTATCGGATGGTTGCTTTTCCGACGCGAAATAACTGGGCTAAAGTACTTTCTTGCTGTCCCTGTGATGATACCTCTTTACAATCGACCTTGCACACTGTTCTTTTTTGCAAATATTACACTGAATCCAGGAAAAAGTGGCTTATTCCGTTTCTGAGGCGTACTGGATATAGACAATGTCGCCCAGCCTTACTTTTTTTGCAGATGCTGGAGGGAGAGCAGTTGGCATTTATAATAGTTAGCTTTCTTAAATCTATTGTTCGCCACCGTAGGATCCTAGATTAATATGGCACGGAGATCAGCTAATGTTTTTTTTGTTTTTAACTATAATGGATTTATTTTGATTAGTTGTGAACCACTTAAACTAAAGATCAAATAGTTGTTATGTAAATACCCTTCCACTTTCCTTATAAAAGATGAGAGGGGGTAAACATTCTTTTTAACTTGTAAATATTATGTTCTTTTACTCTATTTTTATATTTAGGTCCGCTATTTTATTACATGTTTTTATGAATGATGATGGATTGTATATTTTTTATGATTTGCAACCAAAAATCGAAATAAAGCAAAAATTGAACATGATGTCAGCCTCTCGTTCAATTCAGCAAACCCAAAGAAGGCTGCAATATGGCTGGATGTGCTTCTGGAACGATTGCTGAGGAGGAAAGGCTGTTCAGGAAGCCATCCCGGTGGGTCAAACCGTACTTCGGGTGCTGTCTGAGACATTCAGCCTGGCATGTCTGGCAGGAGCTGCCTTAGGGAGGGTGTCAATCCCCTCAGGCAGATCGCAAGGGAAGCCCAAGTCCTTAGCTCATCCATCAGACATCTTTCATGTCTGAGCGCAGGTTGCCTGCCTAAAGCTTTCGAAGGAATTCTTGTTGGATCTTGTAAGGGATATTTTGGGAAGCGTAATAGAGTTTGGATGGAGTAATCCTATGAACATTTTGGCTTGGCCTTCCAATGCCTATCCTCATTCCTGAAGCTGTTCATAAATGGGTTACAGATTTCTATTAGTAAGAATTTATTTTTATCCATTACATGTTTCTCAAAAATTTAAATCCCTAAATAAATATTGATATGGATTTCTGTATGTTACCTCCTAGGGCCAACCAGTTCATGGATAGAATAGTTATTTTTCCCACTTGAAATGTAAATCCTGGGTATGTGCCTATAATCTGTATGAGTCTGGTCATTAGAGCATGACACGTACAAAAGGATATCATCAGTGTATAGAGAGATTCTGTCCTCACAGTCTTCCTTCCCTCAAAGTACCAGAACCTGCTGATCTTCCTGGATCCAGCAGGACAGGGGTTCCAGCAAGAGCGCATATAGCTTTAAGGAAAGGTGCCATCCCTGACTCATACCCCTCTCCAACCCGAAGAGGGCACTATATAATACCATTTACTTTTAACGTCGCCTTTGGTTGACTATTGAAGAGCTTTATCCACCGCTGGAAGTAGGGGCCTATGCATACTAATTCCAATACTCAGTGTAGGTATGTGCACTTCAGAGTGGTGGAGACTTTTGTGGAGTCAAAGGATAGTACAGCTGTGTGATCTCTCAATCTACTCCGGCAGCTGCGGAGGCGTGTGATGTTCAGCGTAGTTCTTCTATGAGGCATGAAGCACAACTGGTCAGGATGACTCAGTTTAGAGATTTTTTTAAACAGTATTTAATTGGTTCTTAACATTCATACATATATATAAAGCTGTACTTTCAATATGTTAGTGTTATAATTATGTCCCTTTTCCCCACGTAGTTCTTTCCTCATTAACTCCCTCCTCCTTTGGAACCTTCCTCCTTTCTTCTTTCCCCCCCCCCCCCTCCCTGCCCAGCTGTTGGTATTTCCCTTCTGTTGGCCGAGAGGCTGCCTTAGAATGTTGTGAACGTTCCTAGTGAAGATCACTAGAGACGAACTGTGGAGCACTGTGGAGGTGGAATAAAGAGGTTCTTACCTGCATCGGCGTGCTGTCATCTTTTCAACACTGGCGACGGGAAGACTGCGTGAGGGAGCAGTTTCCACCTCCATCCCTTTGGTGTATTCGTGCTCGGAGTGTCGTTCATACACCTTGTGGCCCACGAGGTCAGGTACATTTTAAATGTCAAAGGAAAGTTGGTGCCATTTCTGGTAGCCTTTCCAGTGGAGCAGTGGGGGGGTTGAGCTATATTCCTGACGACGTCTTGACGGCTCAGTGGGGAAACTATCAGCTCTTGCCCTTCTGTTTCTCAGCGTTTACGACGTACTCTGGCTCCCGTCCTGATTTTCAGGGTGATTACTACGCTAAGGAATACGTCCCAGCAGTCGCACTTCTGGACCTTGGTGCTCCGTCATCTTCAGGCTCCAGGTGTATTTTTAGAGCGATTGGCTTTCTCGCTGAGGAAAATTCACCCTAAGCGCCTCCTTTTCCTTGGCATGTTTGTACACCTTCAGGCTTCTGGTGTGCTTGTGGGTCCGGTAACAAGCTTTGGAGCGGATAACGGCTGTTGTTTTGTGGGTCACGAAGCGGAGAAATCACCTCTTCTGCCTCAGAAATCTCGGAGGTAGCTTCCTTGTTTCGTGTCAGAGGATTTCTGCGCAGCCGTCCTCAGCAAAGCCACGCCTGTATCAGAAGAGCGTGTGTCATTGAGAGGCGTGGCTGGCTCCGCACGAACAGTTAACCCCTAATATCCCACGGTTTACACTTTGCAGCTGGTCTTTGTGTAAACGTATTCGCATAGTCTTTTCACCTTCATTCCTTATCTGTGTTACCTCCTCGTTAACGGTGACAGGCACACCTCCAATCCTTAGTAGCCTGGCATCTCTGATTTAACAGCGGATGCCATCCATTCTTAAACATTCTGTGGAAGTTGGTGTTATTTCCTCGTTAACGGTGACAGGCACAGCTTCAATCCTTAGTAGCCTGTCATCTCTAATTCAACAGCGGAGGACATCCATTCTTAAGCTTTCTGTGGAAGTTTTCGGCAGTGACTGAGATATACTTTCAACTTGAAACTTCATAGCATTTTTCTATTCAGCCTGTTGTTCAGTGACAGACACTATTTCAGATTTCGTAATTTTTGTGTGAAAATTCCTTTACTATTCTACTGTTTAAATTACCTGTACCTATATATCCTTGTTAAAATGGCGGCAAATATGTCTCAACCTCCTCCATATTTAAATGAATTTTCAGAACCTAATTGTCCTTGGAATGAATGGGAAAAAGTGTTTGAATCATATTTAATAGCCATTGGGGGAGAAAGATTTGGTCCGATAAGAAAACAGCACATATTGTTGCATAATCTTGGTTCCCATGGCAGAAAAGTTTTTGATACGCTTCCTGATATTCCGCAAGATTCAAACTTAGCAGATGATCAGTTGGATGTTTACCACATGGCGTTGTTAAAACTGAGGTTACACTTTGGTGATAAAGTGAATATTGTTCTTGAACGACACAAATTTTTTAGCAGGGTTCAGGGAAAGCAGGAGAATGTCTCAAGTTATGTGGCTGTACTTAGGGGTTTGAGTGAATTGTGTGAATTCGAAGATCTTAAAGATTCACTAATTAGAGATCAGGTGGTTAGATGTACTAACAATCCTAGAATTCAAGAAAAGCTATTACAGAAGCAACCTGATCTTAAAAACGCTGTAGAAATAGCGAAGTCTATAGAGCACACAGCGCTATGCATCAAAGAGATGAAAACACCTACAAATAGTGAACAGGTGTCAGAAGTTGCTAAGTTGACCCTTGAGGATACGGTATGCAAGGTGAAAGAGAAAAGTAATGAAAACTCACGTAGCGATGATAACACTAAATTAAAATGTTATCGCTGTGGCAGCAGCAATCACTTAGCCAATAGTCCAAATTGCCAAGCAAGATCTTATATCTGTAGAAAGTGTAATAAAAAGGGTCACCTGGCTAGGTTATGCCACAGTAATCAAAAGAAACCTTTTGTTGGCAATGACATAAATGACAGTAAGCAAGAGAGTGTGAAGAAAATTGTATTTCAGATTCATGATGGTAGTGAGATCAATCAGATCAAGTATCCTCAATGTGATGTCAGATTGAATGGTAAAGTGATTAAGATGTACGCAGATTCGTGTTCACCGTTTACTCTACTTAATGTATCTGATTTCAATGAAATGAATATTGGTCAAGAGGAAGAATTACAGGTTGCTGATATTTCACCTAGCAGTTACACTAAAGACTCAATTCCTATAAAAGGGATGATGAAAACCCTAATTTCTTTTAAGGACCGTTCCACCACAGGGAAAATTTACATTGTGGAAGAAGGGTCCAATCTGCTGGGTTGGCAGCATCAAAAAGAATTAGGAACAAGATTAGACCCTAAAAACCCTGAGCAGGTGCTGGTCGTAGACCAGGATGTGTCAAGTAGAGAAATTTGTAAGAAATTCCCTGAAGTATTTACTGAAGAGTTAGGGCTTCTCAGAAATTATCAGCACCGCATTAAACTCAAACGTAACGCTAAGCCTAAGGTACATAAAACTAGACCAATACCACACCTCATGTGGGAACCATTAAAAAAAGAGTTAACAAAATTACAGAACTTAGGGATAATATGTCCCATAGATTGCTCTGAATGGGTTGACCCCATTGTGATTGCCCGTAAGGCCCATGGAGAGGACATCAGATTATGCATTGATCTTAGAGATCTAAATGACAGCATAATAGTTGAGAGACACCCATTGCCACGTATACACGAAATACTCAGTACGATGGGCAGAGCAACTTGCTTTAGTGTTCTAGATCTATCAATGGCATACCACCAGGTAGAGCTACACCCGGATTCGAGAGAACTTACGGCATTCACCACCCCTTTGGGTACATTCATGTTTTGCAGAATGCCCTTTGGGTTAGCGTCTGCGGCTGCAGTATTTCAGAAAATCATGCAGCACGCACTGGAAGGTATACCCAAGACATTATGCTTTCAGGACGATGTCCTAATTTATGGTGCTACCACAGAAGAGCATGATAAGAACTTACTTCAAGTACTCACAAAATTTAAGGAGGCTGGTCTAACACTCAAGGAAGAAAAATTTAAAATAGGGGTGAGCACAGTTGACTACCTGGGACATACTATCACTAAAAAGGGTTTTAAACCAAAAATGTGCTTAGTGGAAGCAGTGAAGAATGCTCCTGCCCCTACTAACAAACAAGAACTCCTGTCTTTCTTAGGATTAGCAGAGTATATGGCGAAATATGTGAAAAATTTTGCAGATCTCACCAGCAATATCAGAGATCTAACTAAGAGTAACACACAATTTAAGTGGCATGAAGAACACCAAAATACTTTTGAAAAATTGAAGGCAGCCATTCTCTCCACTCCGTACCTGTGCAACTTTGATCCCAATAGCAGGACTATAATCACTACAGATGCTAGTAACAAAGGTCTTGGTGTTACACTATCACAAGTAATTGATGGTAAGGAACGCATAGTTGCGTTTGCTTCTCGCGTGCTTACCAAACCAGAAAAGAACTACTCCGTAATAGAAAAGGAGGCCCTATCATGCTTCTGGGCTATTAAACACTTTAAATTCTATCTATGGGGTATAAAATTTACTGTGCGCACTGACCACAAACCACTTGTATTTATGTTCAACCCGAAAGGGACTCACAACAGCACCCCAAGAGTGGCAAGGTGGGTGTTAGGTTTAGAAGGCTTCTGTTTCAAGGTAGAATATGTTGCAGGAGAACACAATTTGGTTGTCGACTTCCTTTCGAGAGCACCTTTAAACGTGGAAGAACAATTTGGGATCACAGAGTACCCCATCCTAGAAATCCACCATAAACTCCGAAGAGTGGTGCACTTTGCAGAAACAAGACATGATACTTACACAATTAAAAAATTACGCATTACAAGGCTGGCCAGACACATGTGATCAAGTCAACCAAGAAATTAAAAAATATTGGGAGGTGAGATATGAAATTAATCTACACCAAGACCGTATTTGGAGAAATGACAAAATTATACCACCATCAGGGCTGAGAGATAAAATCATTGATCTCGTCCATGAAGGACATCTAGGACGTAGCTTGACTAAGTCTAGACTTAGGGAACGTTATTGGTTCCCAGGAATTGATTCATTGGTAGAGAGTAAAGTAAAAAATTGCAGTGTGTGCGCGAACAGTGACAAGTCCAAGGCTACTTTCAAAGCGCCGTTATCCCCAGTATCTATACCTGGAAAACCATGGGACAAGCTAGCCTTAGATATTATTGGTCCCATCAACAGGAAAGGAGTGAGCAAAAGATTTGCATTTGTGTTAACTGATTACCATTCCCATTGGGTGGTCATTAAGATGGTTAATCAAACTAATACTGAAACACTGATAAATTTCTTGAGGGATACTTTTGCATCTGAAGGAATCCCATCTACCATTGTAACTGACAATGGAGTGCAATTCACTTCAACAGCCATGTCGTCCTTTTTGTCTAAGTTAGGGATCACACAGAATAAGACAGCTCTTTATTGTCCTAGGGCAAACGGCATGGTTGAAAGAGTCAACAGAATGATCAAGGAGCATATTCAACTTGCTTGTCATAATCAATTGTCAGTGGAAATGGTGTTGCAAGAAATGTTATGGGCATACCATACCACTCCCAATCAAGTTACGGGCATCTCCCCATTTTCTTCTTTTAGAGGGAGGAAACCTGGAACCAAATTCTTTCCTAATTGGATAGGTGGGGGAGAATCTGTTGAATATGATGAGGAAGAGAGGAGTAGGAAGGTTGTTGCCAACCAGACCAAATATAAACAGTACTATGATGCCAAGAAGGGTACTAAGGGACAGAATTGGGATATTGGAGACTGGGTGGTTGTAAAGAGACCTACTCGTAGTGGGGAGAGCGAATCTAAATTTTCTGAACCTATGAAGATTGTGGAAGTTAGGCAGAATACTGTCATCCTTGAAAATGGTCAATGCTGGAGCATGGACAGACTGTCCAGATCTTCTGTTCCTATCTCGTAACACCCTATGGTTTCTCTTTACCTTTCTCCTTAGCCTTTATCTATTAAATAATATTTATAATGTATTAGATCTGTTTACATCTAGGTTTTAATTATAAGCCTTATGTTAAGTTCCAGTTTCCTCTTCCTTAAGGGGAAAGATGTGTTATAATTATGTCCCTTTTCCCCACGTAGTTCTTTCCTCATTAACTCCCTCCTCCTTTGGAACCTTCCTCCTTTCTTCTTTCCCCCCCCTCCCTGCCTAGCTGTTGGTATTTCCCTTCTGTTGGCCGAGAGGCTGCCTTAGAATGTTGTGAACGTTCCTAGTGAAGAGCACTAGAGACAAACTGTGGAGCACTGTGGAGGTGGAATAAAGAGGTTCTTACCTGCATCGGCGTGCTGTCATCTTTTCAACAGTTAGTTTCATGACTTCCATAATAAAAACTCTCCCAGTGCCCAACGTTCTCTGCCTCAACTGTCCCCCCGTCCTCCCCGAGCAGCATCATACAATATCTGTGCCCCTTCAACCAAAGCATATCACAGTCTGCAAGACTTGTCTCCCCTACACTCATAGTCCCACATCGTTAGGTAGCTTCTTTTTACATTTTGTGTTAAGCAATCATAAGCGTGATCCTTCGTTTACGTTCCATGCCCTTCCTGCTATCTCATATTCCCCAGTCATGCTACTGTTGATGGAGGGTCCGTTTCCCTCATACAGCCCACCAAGGCCTCCCATGCTCCTGCTACCTCAAGGGAGCTAATGGCTTTGTTTGGCCTCTTGAAACAGCACTCCACTTTCATATCCTTCCCACGTCTCAAGCTCACTGCACCAGACCTCTATTCTGGGCCCCCTAGCTGGCTTCTAATTCTGGATAATTTCCCACCTTGTTAGTGTAGGAGGCTGGCTTAATAGATGGTGCTCACTCATATTAGTGTAGCACCCTGCACTAGCCTAGACAACCCTTAAGGTGATTTTAGTGGTCTTGGCTAACCTTAGAAGTCTCTCTAAGTGGTAGCTTCAGGCTTAGTCCAGAAGGCGTGTAGAGCAGCTTGTTTTACCAGAACAGAATCTTATTGGTATATATTAAGTGAAAAAGGCAACACAATGTATTTATATAAATATGTATTTATTATAAGACACTCACTAACACATCTATATAGCTCCTATCCGTAGATAGCACACAATGCACACAATACTTTGCACATAAAACAGGTAAGTAGCACAAATACACAGTGGTGGCCAGGGGGAGACAAAACCATATACTGAAATACTGGGATGCGAACCACAACTCAAGTCAAAACTATACCCAGAAAACATAGAAGTGCTTGGGGACCCCAGGAACTACCCTAGGTAAGTACCCAGGTACCCCACGGAGGCTGTTTGCAGAGTGGGAACATAACCATGTGCTCAGTTCAAGTGAATTGGTAACTCGCAGTTGCAATTTTATGGATGAAAGACCCTTCGCAGTGGACCCTGAAGAAATCCTGTGGAAGACAAACGGTTGGAGAGCCACACCACCTGTGTATACCCTAGGAACCAGGATACCTACACCAGGGAATTCCGGGTAAATTCCTGCTTTGTTAGTGTAGCAGGCTGGCTTAGTATATGCTGCTCACTTATGTAAGTGTAGAACCCTGCGCTTATCCAGACAACCGTTAATGTGATTTGTGCATACTTAGACAACCTCAGAAAGCTTACTAAGTTGTAGCTGTGGAAATCAGCCTTCAGGCTTAGCCCTGAAGGAGTGTAAAGCAGCTTGATTTACCAGAACATGATCTTATTGGTATAGATTAAGTGAAAAATAAACACACTATGTATTTATAAAATAAGTACCTATTATAAGACACTCACGAACATATATATATATATATATCTCCTATCTGGAGATATAACACAATCCACTCAATACTTTGCAAATAAAACAAGTAAGTAGCACAAATACACAGTGGTCGCCAGGGGGAGACCAAACAATTTAGTAAAGTAGTGGGATGCGTACCACTACTCAAGACAAGACTATACCCAGAAGACGTAGAAGTGCATGGGGACCACCCGAGGTAAGTACCATGGAACACCATGGATAACATTTACAGAGTGGGAACTCAACCGCATGCTCAATTTAAGTCAATGGGTAAGTCGCAGTTACAATTTTAAAGAAGAAAGATCCTTCCCAGAGGACCCTGAAGAAATTCCGTGGAAGATTGGAGAGCCACACCACCTATGGATAACCTAGGAATGAGGATACCTACACCAGAGAATTCCGGGTAATTTCCCTCTTTGTAGTGTAGTAGGCTGGCTTATTATATAGTGCTCACTTTTGTAAGTGTAGCACCCTGCACTGATCCAGACAACTCCTATGGTGATTTTAGTCGTCTTAGACAAACTTAGAAAGCTCTCTAAGTGGTAGCTGTGGAGAGCAGCCTTCAGACTTAGTCCTGAAGGAGTATAAAGCAGCTTCTATTACCAGAACGTGATCTTATTGTTATAGATTAATTGAAAAAGAACCATACAACGTATTTATAAAAATATGGGGCATATTATCAAGACAGGTGATAAAATTATCGCCGTTTTAGCTGCAGAAATCTGCCTCTAAAACGACGATAATGGGCTTGATAATATGCTCTATGGAATTCCAATTGAAGCCCACGTTAGATGTGAAGGACATCTAACTTGAGCTTCAGTTGGAATTCCATAGAACATATTATCAAGCCCATTATCACCGTTTTAGCGGCAGTTTTGTGCCACTAAAGCAGCGATAATTTTATCGCCTGTCTTGATAATATGTCCCCATGTATTTATTAGAAGACACTCACTAACATATATATCTCTTATCGGGAGATATAACACAATGCACACAATACTTTGCAAACAAAACAGGTAAGTAGTACAAATACACAGTGATCCGCAGGGGGAGACCAAACCATTAAAAAAACATAGTTGGATGCGAACCACAATTCAAGTCATGACTATACACAAAAAACGTAAAAGTGCTAGGGGACCCAAGGAATCACCTTAGGTAAGTACCCAGGATCCCCAAGGAGGCTGTTTGCAGAGTGGGAAAACGACAGCGCGCTCAATTCACGTCAATTGGTAAGTCGCAGTTGCAATTTTAAGGGAGACAGACCCTTCCATACCCTTCCCAGTGGACCCTGAAGAAATCCTGTGGAAGACAAAAGGTTGGGGAGCTATCCCACCTGTGCATACTCTAGGCACCAGGATACCTACACCAGGGAATTCCGGGTACTTTCCTGCTTTGTTAGTGTAGGAGGCTGGCTTAGTATATGCTGCTCACTTATGTAAGTGTAGCACCCTGCAGTAATCCAGACAACCGTTAATGTGATTTTAGTGGTATTACACAACCTTAGAAAGCTCTCTAAGTGTTAGCTATATAGAGCAGCCTTCAGGCTTAGTCCTGAAAGAGTGTAAAGCAGCTTGTTTTACCAAAACGTGCTCTTATTGGTATAGATTAAGTGAAAAAGAACCACACAATGTATTCATAAAACAATGTGTTTATTATAAGACACTCACTAACATATATATAGATATCTCCTATCCGGAGGTATAACACAATGCACAAAATACTTTCAAATAAAACAGGAAAGCAGCACAAATACAGAGTGGTCGCCTGGGGGAGACCAAACCATTTACTAAAAAAGTGGGATGCGTACCACATCTCAAGACAAGACTATACCCAGAAGACGTAGAAGTGCATGGCGGCCAATGGAACCACCCGAGGTAAGTACCCAGGAACCCTACGGATGCAGTTTGTAGAGTGGGAACTCAACCCACTGCTCAATTCAAGTCAATGGGTAAGTCACAGTTACAATTTTAAAGAAGAAAAACCCTTCCCAGTGGACCCTGTGGAAGACACAAGGTTGGAGAGCCACACCACCTATGGATAGCTTACGAACCAGGATACCTACATCAGAGAATTCTGGGTAATTTCCCGCGTTGTTAGTGTGGGAGGCCGGCTTGGTATATGGTACTCACTTATGTAAGTGTAGCACCGTGCACTGATCCAGACAGTCCTTAAAGTGATTTCAGTGGTGTTAGAAAACCTTAGGCTTAGTCGAGATAGAATGTTAATCAGCTTGTTTTACCTGAACCAAAACTATTGATACAGATTAAGTGAAAAGGAACCACACTGTGGGTTTATAAAAATATGTATTTATTATAAGACACTCTCCAAAACATATGTATAGCTCCTATCTGGAGATAGAACACAATGCCCAAAATACTTTGCAAATAAAACAGGTAAGTAGCACAAATACATAGTGGTCACCTGTGGAATGCGTACCGCAACATAAGAAAAGACTATACCCAGAATACGTAGAAGTGATTGGGGACCCACCCTAGGTAAGTACCCTGGAACCCCACGGAGGCCGTTTGCAGAGTGGGAACACGACCGCGTGCTCAGTTCAAGTCAATGGGTAAGTTGCAGTTGTAATTATAAGGAAAAAAGACCCTTCCCAGTGGATACTGATGAAATACTGTTGAAGATAAAAGGTTGGATAGCCACCCCAACTGTTTACACCCTAGGAACCAGGATACCTACACCAGGTAATTCCGGATAATTTCCCACTTTGTTAGTGTAGCAGGCTGGCTTAGTATATGGTGCTCACTTACGTAAGTATAGCACCCTGCACTGATCCAGACAACCCTTAAAGTGATTTTAGTGGTCTTAGACAACCTTAGAATGCTCTCTAAGTGGTAGCTGTGGAGAGGAGCCGTCAGGCTTAGTCGAGAAGGAGTGTATATTAGCTTGTTTTACCAGAACAGAATCTTATTGGTATAGATTAAGTGAAAAAGAACCACACAGTGTATTTAAAAAATATGTATTTATTATAAGACACTCACTAACAAATATTTATAGCTCCTATTCAGAGATAGTACACAATGCACACAATACTTTGCAAATAAAACAGGTAAGTAGCACAAAAACAAAGAGGTTGCCAGGGGGAGACCAAATCATATACTAAAATACTGGGATGCGAACCATGACTCAAGTCAAGACTATACCCAGCAGACGTAGAAGGGCATGGGGGCCCAAGGAACCACCGAAGGTGAGCAACCAGGAACCCCATGGAGGATGTTTGAAGTGTGGGAACATGACGCGTGCTAAATTTAAGTCAATGGGTAATTCGCAGTTGCAATTTTAAAGAAGAGAGAACTTTCCCAGTGGACACTGAAGAAATCCTCTGGATTACTAAAGGTTGGAGAGGCACCCTACCCATGGATACACTAGGGACCAGGATACCTACACCTGGGAAGCCGGGTGCATAGGTGCGAAGAGGCATCAGAAACCGCTGTCGGACTCAATGGAGGACTTCAGGAAGATGCCGCTGGTGAAGAAGGTGAAATTGTCCAGTGGAACCCAAAGGTGGATTCGAGATGAGAAATACCTGGAAGCTGAGGGGATGGAGTCTATGCCACTCAGGAGTGACCAGGAGGCATGGAAGGGGAATGCCAAACAATGTTGAGTGTAGCAGGAAAATTGAAGGTGACCTTGGAGCTGCAGCTGTGTGGACCAGGCGACGCTGTGGAAGACCAGTAGCTGTTAACGAGCTGTCCCACGTGGAATGTCGAGAGTTGAGGGGTCGTTGTCCGCCGGGAGCACCAACAAGCCTTGGCAACTGCATACAATGTGGCATGCCAAAAAGGTGCAGTGTCGTGACCAGCTAGGTCCAAGTGACTCTCCACAAGCAGGGGAGTCAGAGTAGATCCCAAGCAATCAGAGGAGCCCACTGGAGTCAAAGAAGACCCTCGAGAGGACCCACCGGCCGGAGGCACAGGATTCGCAAAAGGACCTCGTGTAGCTCAACAAAGATGCAGGCTTAGGTGTAAGGGTTGCAGTGAGGACAAAGATCTTGGCCGCCAGAGATGCTTGAGGTTGGAGCTTCTTGAAGCCCAAAGATCTCTGAGGGAGACAGCCAACAAGCCTTTGCAAAGACAATTTGATGCAGTGCACTGGGGTTCTGTTCCAGGGGTTATAACACAGAATACTGGCCTCATTCTCAGCAATAAGATAGTGCAGACCTCAAAGGAGTTGCAGAACCACCAGCTGTGATGCTGAGTTTTTCAGAGTCCGTGGGAGTACAGGATCAGCAGAACTCTCAGCAGCATTTCAATGCCTACAAAAGCAGGGAAGTGACTACTTCACTTCAAGGGAGATTTCTTCAGGTGTCTTGGATGTCAACAGGCCTGGTTAGGATCCGGTATGGAGCATATTCGGTTACACTGCATCAGACTTGCAGAACGATAAGACCAGGAGCAGCAGGAGTCTTCCCAGTTGCAGTCTCGGCGCCCAGAGCAAATTCCAGAGTGCCCTAATAGTTGAGGATGAAGTGGTATCTTGATCTGAATCTTGTCCCATGAGGAATCTACGGACCCACCCACAGGTAAGCCCTAATGTACCCTAAGGAATGCGTTGCGACGATTCAGGGATCCTTCCCAGAGGAGGGGCTGCACAGTGGCAGGTTACTCCCAAGTCCTTTGTCCTGTTTCGAGCCAGAGCAGGAGCAGGTCCCCTTTACTGGTCTGAACTGGTGTATGCAAGGAGGGTACCAATTGTGCCCTTCATGCAGTCTAAGTTGCCCTAGCTAGCACCCCCACCCTGCCCCAATACACTAAACCCTGTCCGGGAGGTGGTCACACTTCGCTGTGACAGGATATCTATTGTTCTGCCTTTCCCTACTCGAGGTTGGCTCAGCAGAAGGGCAGAAATATGTCTCTGGCCAGCAGCAGCCCTAGCTTGCTGTCCGGTTCTGGAAGACTGGTACCAGGAGCACTGAGGGCCTCCTGGAGGAGCTTTACAGTGCATGGAATCATACCTCCCACACCGTTTACGGTATGGGAGGTATGATTCCAACATGTTTGATACCAAACATGACAGGGTTAATTACAGCCAGTTTAAAAATGGTCATCGCGCAATGACGCATGATCACTCTATGTATGGTAATGGCTGATGCAGTTACAACCTGGGAGAATGGACTCTGTGGATTGTAGGATTAGGGGCACCCTCACACATTTATAACTGAGCACCCTGCCTTCAGGATTGAAAGGCCTGCCTTAGGTGTGACTTTTAGGTTTTAAGTGCAGTGACCTCAGATATAAGGAAACGTATATCTGTCATAAATGGTGGCAGCACCAGCTTACACCGGCTGCAATGGCAGGCCTGTAGCCTCAATTTAAATGGTTTGCCATGGATTGCACAATACATGCTTCAGCCCAGGGGGACCAGTGGTGTACCTATGCCCTGGGTACCTTAGAACCATATACTAGGGACTTACAATGGTATATCAGTAGCCAGTCTGGGGGGTACCTAATTATACAGCATGTCTGATTTAGGGAAGAAGTACAGAGACTGAGGTCCTGATTAGCAGAATCGCATTCAGACTAGTCAGTAAGCACAATGACACCAGCAAAAAGTGGGTGTTACCATGAAAGCAGATCTTTCTTTCCTACACATATGGATTGATTGAAAGTTAGGAGGTAAAGATATAATGGAAGCAGTCCCCACAGATCTCCTTATATTATATTATTAGCAGTCATGAGGATTATTTAGCAGAATACAGCTCTGTCGTGTCTAAGGGCAAAAGGTCTACATGATGTTAGCCTCTCGTTCAATACAATATCAAAGTAGGTAGCAATATGGCTGCATGTGCTTAGGGAATGAGTGCCGGGGAGGAAAGACTGTTCAGGAAGCCACCCCGGTGGGTCAAACTGTACATTGGGTGCTGTCTGAGACATTCAGCCTGCCATATCTGGCGGATGCTTCCTCAGAGTTGGTTTCAATTCCCCTTCGATAGATCACATGGGTAGCATAAGTCCGGAGCTCATTCATCAGACATCTTTCATGTCCGAGCACAGGTTGCCTGCCTAAAGCTTTCGAAGGAATTCTGGTAAGATCCGGTAAGGACTATTTTGGAACTCGTAAAAGTGTGTGGACAGTGTGATCCTTTTGAACATTTCGGCCTGGCCTAGCATAGCCAGTGCAGGGCCCTCAAAATGCCTATCTTCATTCCTGAAGCATAAATGGGGTACAGATTTCTAATAGTAACACTTTATTTTTATCCATCACATGTATCTCTAAATTTTTAAATCCCTAAAGAACAATTGATATGGTTTTTCTGTACGTTACCTTCCAGGGTCAACCTGTTGATGGATGGAATAGTAATTTTTCCCAGTTGAAAGTAGATCCTCCTGAGTGTGTGCCCTAAATCTGTATGAGTCTGGTCATTAGGGCATGACACGTACAAAAGAATATAATCGGTGTATAGAGAGATTCCGTCCTCACAGTCTTCCTCTCCTCCCCTCCCCTTCCAGTCCCTGAACCTGCCGGTCTCCTTGGATCCAGCAGACCAGGGGTTCCAGAGAAAGCGCAAACAGCATTGGGGATAGGTGCAATCCCTGCCTCGTACCCCTCTCCGACCCAAAGAGGGCACTATATAATACCATTTACTTTTACCGTCGCCATTGGTTGACTATAGAAGAGCTTTATCCACTGCCGGAAGCAGGGGTCTATGCATACTCTTTCCAATACTCAGTGAGGTACGTGCACTTCAGATTGGTGGAGACTTTCGTGGAGTCAAGGGATAGTACAGCTGTGTGATCTCTGTCAATCTACTCCAGCAGCTGTAGAGGCATGTGATGTTCAGCGTAGTTCTCCTATGAGGCATGAACCCCAACTGGTCAGGATAACCCTTTAGAGATTTTTTTAAACAGAATTTTATTGGTTCTTAACATTTGTACATATATATCAAGCCATACTTTCAATATGTTGGTTTCATAACTTCCATATCAATAGCTCACCCAGTGCCCAACTTTCTCTCCCTCAACTGTCCCACCCTCCTCCCTGAGCAGCATCATACAATATCTGTGCCCCTTTAACCAAAGCAGATCCTGGTCTGCAAGACTTGTCTCAGCTACATTCATAGTCCCACCTCGTTACGGAGCTTATTTTTACATTTTGTGTTAAACAGTCATAAGAGTTACCCTTCGTTAGGTCCCATGCCCTTCCTGCTTTCTCATATTCGCCCATGATGCCACTGTCGATGGAGGGTCTGGTTCCGTCATACAGCCTACCAAAGCCTCCCATGCTTGTGCTACCTCAAGGGAGCTATGGCTTTGTTTGGCCTCTCAAAACCGCAGTCCACTTTCATATCCTTCCCATCTCTCAAGCTCACCGCCAGCTGTCTACTCTTGCCCCCCTGGCTGGCTTCTAACTTCAGATTATTTTCTACTTTGTTAGTGGAGGAGGGTGGCTTAGTATATGGTGCCCGCTTATGTATGTTTAGCACCCTGCACTAATCCAGACTACCCTTCAGTTGATGTTAGTGGTCTTAGCCAACCTTAGAAAGCTCTCTAAGGGGTAGCCGTGGAGGGCAGCCTTCAGGCTTAGTCCAAAACGAGTGTAAAGCAGCTTGTTTTAGCAGAATGGAATCTTATAGGTTTAGATTAAGTGAAAAAGAACCACACAATGTATTTATAAAAATATGTGTTTTTTATAAAACATTCACTAACATATATATATATGTCCTTTCCGGAGATATAATACAATGCACAAAATACATTGCAAATAAAACTGGTAAGTAACACAAATACTCAGTGGTCGCCTGGGGGAGACCAAACCATTTACTAAAATAGTGGGACGCGTATCAAAACTCAAGACAAGACTATACCCAGAAGACCTAGAAGTGCATGGCGACCAAAAGAACCACCCAAGGTAAGTACACAGAAACCCCACGGATGCCGTTTGCAGAGTGGGAACTCGACCCCGTGCTCAATTCAAGTCAATGGGTAAGTCGCATTTACAATTGTAAAGAAGAAAAACCTTCCCAGTGAACCCTGAAGAAATCCTGTGGAAGACAGGAGGTTGGAAAGCCACACCACATATGGATATACTACGAACCAGGATACCTACACCAGAGAATTCTAGGTAATTTCCTGCTTTGTTAGTGTAAGGGGCTGGCTTAGTACATGGTGCTCACTTATGTATGTGTAGCACCGGTCACTGATCCAGACAATCCTTAAAGTGATTTTAGTGGTCTTAGAAAACCTTAGAAAGTTCTCTAAGTGGTAGCTGTGGAGAGCAGACTTCAGGCTTAGTCGAGATAGAGTGTAAATCAGCTTGTTTTACCTGAACGGAATATTATTGATATAGATTAAGTGAAAAGGAACCACACTGTGTGTTTATAAAAATATGTATATTTTATAAGACACTCTCCAAAACATATGTATGGCTCCTACCCGGAGATAGAACAGAATGCACAAAATACTTTGCAAATAAAACAGTTAAGTAGCACAAATATACAGTGGTCACCTGGGGGGAGACCAAACCATTCACTAAAATAGTGACATGCGTACCACAACTCAAGACAAGACTATACCCAGAATACATAGAAGTGATTGGGGGCCCACCCTAGGTAAGTACCCAGGAACCCCACAGAGGCAGTTTGCTGAGTGGAACACGATCGCGTGCTCAGTTCAAGTCAATGGGTAAGTTTCAGTTGTAATTTTAAGGAAGAAAGACCCTTCCCATTGGATCCTGATGAAATAGTGTGGAAGACAAAAGATGGGAGAGCCATCCCACCTGTGTATACCCTAGGAACCAGGATACCTACACCAGGGAAATCCGGGTAATTTCCCACTTTGTTAGTGTAGGAGGCTGGCTTAGTATATGGTGCTTACTTTTGTAAGTGTAACAAACAAACACTAATCCAGACAACCGTTAATGTAATTTTAGTGATCTTAGACAACCTTAGAAAGAGATTTAAGTGGTAGCTGTGGAGAGCAGCCTTCAGGCTTAGTCCTGAAGGAGTGACAAACAGCTTGTTTTACCAGAACGTGATCTTATTGGTATAGATTAAGTGAAAAATAACCACACAATGTATTTATAAAAATATGTATCTATTATAAGACACTCACTAACATACATATATGTATATATATCTCCTATCCGGAGATATAACACAATGCACAAAATACTTTGCAAATTAACAGGGAAGTAGCACAAATACTCAGTGGTTGCCAGGGGGAGACCAGCCCATTCACTAAAATAGTGGATTGCGAACCACAACTCAAGTCAAGACTATACCTAGAAGACGTAGAAGTTCATGGAGACCGAAGGAACCACTCGAGGTAAGTAACCAGGAACACCACGAATGCCATTTGCAGAGTGGGAACACAACTGCATGCTCAATTCAAGTCAATGGATAAGTTGCAGTTACAATTTTAAAGAAGAGAGGCCCCATCCCAGTGTACCCTGAAGAAATCTCTTGGATGACAGGATGTTGGAGAACCACCCCTCCTATGGATACCCTAGGAACCAGGATACCTACACCAGTGAATGCCGGGTAATTTCCCGCTTTGTTAGTGTAGGAGGCTGGCTTAGTGTATGGTGATCACTTATGTAAGTATAGCACCCCGCACTAATCCAGACAACCCTTAAGGTGATTTTAGTGGTCTTAGACAACCTTAGAAAGCTCTCTAAGTGGTAGCTGTGGAGAGCAGCCATCAAACTTAGTAGAGAAGGAGTGTATATTAGCTCGTTTTACCAGAACGGAATCTTATTGGTATAGATTAATTGAAAAAGAACCACATAGTGTATTTATAAAAATATGTATTTATTATAAGACACTCACAAACAAATATATATAGCTCCTATTCGGAGATAGAACACAACGCACACAATACTTTGCAAATAAAACAGGTAAGTAGCACAAATACACAGAGGTTGCCAGGGGGACACCAAACCATATACTAAAATATTGGGATGCGAATCACGACTCAAGTCAAGACTAAACCCAGGAGATGTAGAAGGGCATGGGGACCCAAGGAACCACCCAAGGTGAGTAACCAGGAACCCCATGGAGGCTGTTTGAAGTGTGGGAGCATGACGTGTGCTAAATCTAAGTCAATGGGTAATTCGCAGTTGAAATTTTAAAGAAGAGAGAACTTTCCCAGTGGACACTGAAGAAATCCTCTGGAATACTAAAGGTTGGAGAGCCAACCTACCCATGGATTCACTCGGGACCAGGATTCCTACACCAGGGAAGCCGGGTGCATAGGTGCAAAGAGGCATCAGAAACCGCCGTCGGACTCAATGGAGGAGTTCAGGAAGATGCTGCTGGTGAAGAAGGTGAAAGTGCCCAGTGGAACACAAAGGTGGATTCAAGATGAGAAAAACCTGGAAGATGAGGGGATGGAATTTATGCCACTCAGGAGTGACCAGGAGGCATCGAAAGGCGAATGCCAATCAATGTTGAGTGTTGCAGGAGAATTGAAGGTGACCTTGGAGCTGCAGCTGTGTGGACCAGGCGACGCTGTGGAAGACCTGTTGCTGTTCACAAGTGGCCCCACGTCGGATGTCAAGAGTTGAGGGGTCGGTGTCCGCCGGGAGCACCAACAACCATTGGCAACTGCAAACAATGTGGGAAGCAAAAAAGGTGCAGTGTCAGAACCAGCAAGGTCCAAGTGACTCACCACAAGCAGGGGAGTCAAAGTAGGCCCCAAGCAATCAGGGGAGCCACTGGAGTCAAAGAAGACCCTCGAGAGGACCCACTGGCTGGAGGCACAGGAGTTGCAAAAGGACCTCGAGCAGCTCATAAAAGATGCAGGCCATCGTTGCAATTTTTGCAGTGAGGATAAAGATCTCGCTGCAGAGATGCTTGAGATTGGAGCTTTTTGGAGCCCGAAGATCTCTGAGGGAGACAGCCAACAAGCCTTTGCAAAGATAATTTGATGCAGTGCATTGGGGTTCTGTTCAAGGGGTTATAACACGGAATACTGGCCTCAAACTCGGTGAGAAAATAGTGCAGGGGTCGAGGGAGATGCAGAGCCACCACCTATGTTGCTTAGGGCTTTCGGAGTCCGTGGAAACCCAGGATCAGCAGAACAGTCATCTGCATTGCAGTGCATGCAGATTCAGGGAGGTGACTCCTTCACTTCTAGGGAGATTCCTTCAGATGTCTTGGATGTCCACAGGCCTTGTGAGGATCCTGTATGGAGGAGAGGCACAGACCTTTCAGCAGACTTGCAGGATGATGAGACCAGGAGCAGCTGGAGTCTTCCCAGTTGCAGTCTCGGTGTCCAGAGCAAAGTCCAGCAAAGTCCAGAGTGCCCAGACGGTTAAAGATAAGGTGGTGGTTTTCACGACGAATCTAGGGACCCACCCACAGGTAAACCCTTAAGTACCCTAAGGAAAGGGTTGGGACGATTCAGGGGTCCCTCCTAGAGGAGGGGCTAGACGATGGGGAGGTTACTCCCATGTCCTTTGTCCAATTCCGAGACTGAGCTGGAGCCAACAGCTCCCTGAACTGAAGTATGCAAGGAGGGTACCAAGTGTGCCCTTAATGCAGTTTAAGTGGCACTGACAAGTGCCACCACCCTGCCCCAATACACTAAACCCTGTCTGGGAGGTGGAGATGGTCACACCTCTCTGTGACAGGTTATCTATTGTTCTGCCATCCCCTGCTCAAGCTTGGCTCAGCAGGAGGGCAGAAACATGTCTCTGGTCGGCAGCAGCCCTAGCTTGCTGTCAGGATCTTGAAGACTGATACCTGGAGCACTGAGGGCCTCCCGGAGGAGCTTTACAGTGCATGGAATCATACCTCTCACACTGTTTATGGTGTGGGGGTATGAGTCCAAAATGTTTGATACCAAACATTACAGGGTTCGTTACAGCCAGTTTAGAGATGGTCATCACGTAATGACGCATGGCCACTCTATATATCGTAATTGCGGATGCACTTACAACCTGGGAGAATGACCTCCGAAGGTTAAAGGGGTGTCCCGCTCAAGCAGGGACACACTCACACTTAGAACCGAGCACCATCCCTTCAGGATTGAGAGCCATTCTTGAGGGGTGACTTATAGGTTTTAAGTGCAGTGACCTCAGATATAAGGAAACGTATATCTGTCATAAGTGGTGGTATCACCAGCTTACTTAGGCATGTGGTCACAGTTTGAGTGGTCTCCCTTGGGAGGCATACTACATGCTTCAGCCCATGGAGGGCCCCTGGTGCACCCATGGCCTGTGTACCTCTGTACCATATACTAGGGACTTACATGGGTGCTCTAGTAGCCTATCTGGAATGTACCTAAGTACTCACCATGCAATTTAGGGGAGAAAGCACAGAGACTGGGATCTTGATTAGCAGGATCCCTTCAGAGTAGTCAGAAACAGCATAGCACCAGGCAAAAAGTGGGGGTAACCATAAAAGCATATCCTATTTTCTTACAGTTAGTATTAGAGCCAGGTCTAGAAACCTACTCGTAACCTTAGTTTTAGCTGTATTAGTAAACCAGCTTGAAAAGCAGACACCTGGTGAACAAGTGACCTTCATATGTGTAATATCTGCCACATTAGTCATAACCTCTACCCAGTATTCCTTTAGGGCAAGACAGGGCCTCACCATATGATATATCTTTGCTCTCACTGTTCCACATGTGGGCATGTGGCTCCTACTGCTTGAAAGAATCTGATCATCTAGCCGGGGGTAAGTATGTCCCGTGTAGGACATAGAAGTTTAAATCAGGCATTTTTGTTCACTTTCAGGATTAGCTCTAGTATTTTTTGTTCTGCCACCCTCAGGGGAGAGGATGTGGCCTAACAGCAAGGGGGGTCTACCTCGAAGCTGGGGAACCTGGTTCCAGTCTTGGTAGGGATGCTCAACATTCTGTGATCCTCAGCAAATCACTTAATCTCCCATGCCTAACAAAAAGTGAATGTGTCCGTCTGTAATGCAACTGGTGCTCATGTAAAGCATTCTGATACCTTCAGGTCTAGTTTGTGCTATATAAACCCCCCCCAAACAGTAAGTGTTTGATACCCCCCCAGGTTGACCTCCCGTCGTTCCTGGAGGCAATCTAGGGATTTCAACATATCTGCCCTGATCGTACTATAAAAGCAAGAGACGGCTTTGAAGGTGCCAGAGGGCATGCATATTATTTGGCAACTCCAATTTGTTAGAGGCCCTGCCATTCCCCCCACCCCAATTTTCCTTAATCGCTGCTGACATTGCTCTATGGAGCAAATAGTGCCCCTTCAGGTGGTCAAATTCTAGTCTCAAGTATTCAAATGGGAGTTACTCATCTGCACAAAATAAATGACAGATTCAAGCTATGGCAGCAGCTGTCCGCTGTGACAATTACCGCCAGTATACCCCTTGGGGTAGTTCATCTAGTATGTGTAAGTGTATATCAGGTGAGTACTGGAACTGTGTGCGTGCTTTTTATAAGCATTTTAGCCAATATTTCCTTACCTGGAGCTCGGCAGAGCCCCCCTTGAATGGTCTTCGGACGGCAAGAAGCAGCCGGATGGAGCCCAGAAAAAAATTGGCACATTTCTCTCCCAGGAGTCATTCTGTTTTACAGCCATTGTGTCAACCACTGCATCTGCATGGCAGGTAGTAAGTCTCAAAGTCTGTGACTGCCAGCCCACCTTCTAAAACAGGGCATTGAAACTTAGGCAGTGCCACTTTCTGGCGCCTCGTACCCAAATGAAGGCAAGTTTCCGAAATTTAGTGCAGGATATCAATGTAGGCAAAACCGCGTAGAAGTATAGGAGTCTAGAAAGTGCCACCATCTTAATGATGGCCACACGCCTGGGAGCATTTTCAAAAACTCAACACTAGCCCGCAAGGATCTGCAGGCTGGCCCTGCATTACCAGCTATCGGGTCTCCAGTGTCATGAAATATCTGTACTCCCAAATATTGCAGTCAGGTGAGCTCCTATAACAATGCCCTCGGGGTTACAGGAGGCCGTGGACCAGGTCTCACTGGGAACAACCACGACTTGCACCAGATGACCCCTAATACAGATAGATCTCCGAATCTATCTTGTAGCCCATGTCCCTGCTAACTCCATATCGGCGCCATGTATGAATAATAGCTAAATAATAGTTGGAAAAGGGTGGTCATTAAGGTACTCAGTACAGTACAGTATATCTTGCTGTACCCTATAATGGCCTGTGGGCCATCAGATCATTCTTTTAGTTGTACACATCAGGGAGGTTTTTGAGAGCAGCTTCAAAAAAAAATAATTGTTCCTAAGTTTCAAAAGGTGTCAAAAAATGGGGCGTCCGCTCCCTTTCCATCGCAGTGGCTAAGCTATGGAACACTTTTCCCATTTATGTTGCAGAGAGCAAGTCTTTTACATCTTTTAGAAAACTTTAAAAAACTTGGCTATTCCACTACTGGCCCAGTTTGTCAGTACTTTGCTGTCAGCAGATGTTAGTTTTTTCCTTGATTCTCTCAGCTTGTTTGAGTTTTTCTCTAGTGCCTCTGCTGCAGTGCCTTGATACCTTCAGGTTTATCAACCTTTATAAATGTATTTTTCATTTTATTTCATAGCAACTTGTCAGCATACAGAGCTATGTGATGGTTAAGCTTCGGATTTCCAATCCCCATTAGGTGAGCTCAGTCCTCTCGCTGCAGGCCAGGTTCTCATTCGCAAGCATGAATCCTCATCTAACTGCATATTCCTCCGCTATCACTCTACCGGTCTTCACCTGAGCCGTTGGGCCAGTGTATAATAGTCTGGTCTAGTTTATAAATCCGCTCCCCACTTAAAATTTCTTCAGCACTCCATAGAGGAACCCCCCCCACCCCAAACCATCAAAGTCCTTCTCTATAGCCACTGTGAATATCACAGCTGCAGGTTGATCGTTTTGTATCATCGCCCATCAGTGCCAACAGATGCTGGATATACAATGCTGTGTTGCGGCCTTGCATAAAACCTGCTTGGTCCGCATTGTGCTAATATAGTCATGTAGGCTAATAGTCTTGTTGCCAAGACTCGACTCAGTGTTTTATAATCAATATTAAGCATCGATAGTAGCCTACAGGCCTTCCTATCATGAGGGTTCTGTCCGGTTTCAAGAGCGGGATTGCTAATGCCCATTTAGTGTAGGTCAGTAGCTGTTCCGAAATCTACGCTGATTTATATCTACCAACTTGGGTGCCAGTGTCTCTGCGTATATTATGTACAATTCAACAGTCAGCCCATCACTGCCAACCAATTTCTTCTGGGCCATCCCTCAGCATCTTCTCACATGAGCTCTGGCATAGAAAGTGGATCCAGAAAGGCATCCATTGTGTGTGGGGAGTACGTGGGGGTGCTTATATAAAGATGGGTATAAGGATTGTAGTACTCCCTATAGTTTTCATTGATATGATCATGCTTATGGAGCCTTTTCCCTTGGTCTGTTTCCAACTCAATAATCATGGAGCCTCTCTTAGCAGGGTTGGCACCAAGCTAGTAGTGACCCAGACTTATCTCATTCTGCGTGTGCCCAGACCATGTACTTTCTGTAGTAAAAACACCTGACCTTCTCTATTCACCCTCAAGAAGTTCTCTGGATTCCAGCAGTGTCTGCTGCAGCTCCAGGTGACGAGGCCTCTAACTTTCTATGTCTCTCAACTCTGGCTCAGGTGTCTTCATGTCCCTTAACAGTGTACGCCTAACTCCCATTACTTCTTCTATACATTTCTCTGAGATCATTACTTTGAAGGCATACGATTTGATCTGTGGTATGGATGCCATGTCTTGAAATACTGTATGATACTGTCCCCAATCGAGTGTTGGAAGACTGGGTCTTTCAATGTCTCATCCTTCAGTTTCCACATAGTCATACAGGGCCGTACCACAACCCAATTTAAATACAATAGCACTGGATTATAATCCAACAGAGTTCTTGTTAAGTATTCAATATCATGTATTGCTCCGTGTAGTTCAGGAAGGTGTCAGGTCGAACTTACCATTCGTGAAGGCTTGGAAAAAAGTAGTACTCTCTGATCGTCTGGTGGGTGCGTCACCACAAGTCTACCAGTACCCATTGTGACTGCCAACCTGCAAATCTACCAGACACCGGAATAACTGGGGAGTCTCCCAATGGCGAATGCACCTATCTAAGGTGGGGTCAGCAACACAGTTGTATATTTCCCCACTAAGGACAGATTGCACTACATAGGCAGCGAAAAACCAACACAGATCTAGAAAGTTCACCTAGTCTACATTCAGGACATAAACACCACTAGGTCCAGTCTAGCTGGTCTCCCAGTCACCACCACATAGCGTACCGCTGGGTCCACAAGTTCCCTGGTTCTCTGAAAGAGGATCTCAGGGTGCACCCAAATAGGAACCCCCACCTTGCAAATGCTGAATATGTTGTGTGAAAGATCTGACCTCGCCAGCGCCTATGAAGTACCAGTCCTTACTTAGCTGTGAGATGTGTTTCTTGTCAGAGGGCTGAATGCCCCCTCCTCTTAAGGTAAGAAAATACCCTAAACCATTTGGACATGTTGTCCATCTGCTGGATTCAAGTATAGGAGCTTATATTTCAGGACGGTCTTTATAAGGTGGTTGCTATCTCTTCCCTCCGCAGGCTTCTACTAATGCTGCCTCTACTGTAAATCTTGCCCTTCCAGATCCATGACCTATGTCATACTCCACCAAGGACACAGCAAAAACAAAAACAAACAACTATCGGAACTCCCCAACCCCAAGATAAGTAGGCAACATCCACCCATCCAAACTAGTATTCCAACTGCAACCACATGCATGCACAACGTACGTGAATCTCAAAGTGAGGGGTGTAATAATATAGATGCCTCACCATGCAGCATCATGTGGCCAGTATATTCGTACTGCTGAGGGGTCCAAGGTCTCCTCCAGGTTTCCTGAGGGGTCACCTAATTGGTGTCACCCACCCAGAAGCTGTTTCCAGTTGATCCTAATGTACTTACAGTCAGATTAGATCATCAGTTGCCTGGGGTGTCAACATAATTAATACAGCATCTAAGCCCCTCAAAGAGACCAATCTATGATCAGAATCAGAGTCGTGAGTACCATGTTCCTTCATCATTGTTGGGGGGTCTCGCTCCTCATCAGCTCATTGTCGCAACTGTTCATGCTGGACCTCCACCCATGAGGAGACTGCTTTCTTAATGCTCTATGCCCGTCGCCTCAACTTATTCCAAACTGATCTATGTCTCAAGGAAGCGGGGGAGGGTGGGTGCTGATCTATTTATTACCCAACATTTGTGCATTGAGCTAAAAAACTGCACACCTGCTGCTGTAACCAGTCATATCCTGGCAGGAAACTAAATTGCATACTGGACTCCTATCTAGCAAAGGTGCAGTTTAGCTTCCAAGAATGTGGTTCTCTGTTTTTGGATCTCTCTAGTGAAGTCCAGGAAAATCATGACCCTTCTGAACTTTCAGTTCTCCACGCAATCTGGCCTGTTGCAGTACGTGGTCCCGGTTCTTATAGTAAAGTTGTTTGGCCACCACTAGGCAGGGCAGTGACCCAGGAGGTGGTGTTTTTGCCGGAACCCTGTGTGGTCTCTCCAGGGCAAAGAAGCGGGAGAGCCTATCTAGTGCCAGATCATCCCTCAGCCATTTTCCCAAGAAAAGCAACATGTCAGGCACCTCAGCACGTTCATGCAGGCCTATCATGCGAATATTATTTTTCTAGGCCCTATTTTCAGCGTCCTCTGTCTGTATTCTAAGGTCTTGGCCCTTCTCTCCATGCAAGCTAGGCATTTTCTCTGGGTCTCCATCTCCATGGGTAGATCCGTCGGTGTTTGTTCTGTGTTTGTGACATATTCTGCTAGACGCCTGTAGTAATCCCTCAGGCTCCCCATGTCTGCCATTATTGGGTCTATTTTTTACTCCAACACTTTCCATGAGTCTGTTTTTGCCTGCAAATTATCATTTAGTACCTGGATGGGTTGCTGCTGGTCTGCACTCCCCTATAATTGGCCACTAACGAGGGTGAATTTCTTTTTTTGGGAGATCTTACCCATGGTGGTTCTCGCAAGGTAGTGCAATAGGTCAGGAGCGTGATGGTGTCCCAAATTGCTCTATATGGGTTGAAGGGTCCCCACCAGTCCAGTGCCGGCCAACAGATGCCCCCGCTGGGAGTAGGCCGCAGGGCACACCTCCTCTGTTTTCTCCCCCTCCGGAGTCCACACTGCGGCATCAGAGGAAATCAGAGCAGATCAGGGCTCTCAGTTTTCCTGGTTGGGTCTGCCTTCCATTGTCTCAGCCAAGTCCATATAGTGTGGTAGGCCTTCATCACTCACAGTTTGCCAGCCGAGTCAGTGTTTTTTTTCCTTTATTCACATCCCGGCCTCCTATCTCTCATGGGGCCTCCTTGCACCCTGTCCGATGCGCTGTCCTCAAAGAGCGGCATCCAAACACAACGCCCTGCTCAGCTTGCTCTGGGGGTCGATGTCCCACCCACTGCAGCTTAAGGTCAGCAGTTGATCTATTAGGGACCTGCGTGTGGTCCTCCACTCCCATTTGTTACCAGCACCCTATCCACAGGCGTCCTGGTGGGGCTTCTGGGCCACACATTCATGTCCACAGGTAGGGAAGGGACCTCTATGTGCAGATAAGGTTCCCCATTTGTTGTCCCTGTGACTCACCACAGGTGACTCACTGTATTTTTGAGCCGTCCACCTACCCACACTGCTCTTTTCCAGTTTTCTGCTGCCCAGGGGTGTCACCCCATACACTCTCTCAGTGGGTCACCGATTTCCCGGCTACTGCTCGTGAACAGCAGTCAATCTATCGGGGTCCCATGTGTGGCCTCCCATCCCCACTCACCAGCAGCACTTTACACTTTACTCTTGGGTGTCTCTGTGAGGGTTCTGGGCCGAACACATATGTCTGCTATCAGGGGGAGTCTTTTCGGTGCAGGTAAGGCTCCCTTGTTGCCCCGACACTGAAAGTGTTTCTCTGTGTTTTTGGCTGTTCACCTATCATAGCCATACTTTTTGGGTTTCCACTGCCCAGGGGTACCACCCCACAACTTGCTCAAAGGACAGCTAGTTCCCCCATTGGGAGGGTACTCCTCGGAGCAGGTAAAGTTTCTCCGGGGCCCCAGTCTCTATTTTGCTGACCCTGCAACTCACCGTGATTGTTCCGATGTGTTTTTGTGGTCAGCTATCTTATGGAGACTCCTTCAGCTTGAGCTCAATGCAGGATATTGCTGGATCGAGCCGGCCAGCAAGGAGCTCCGATTTTCTCGCCTTACTCCATCGGCGCGTCATGAACCAGTTTAAAGATGACCTGCCTTTGGTGAATGAACAGTACTTTGGTTAGGATCTTCCGCATTAAGCAGTGACATCGTCTATAGTAGGCACAGCTACCTGGCAGTTTGCCAACATTTAGGACTGTCACTATGGTGTCTAAATGTTGGTTATAGGGTAACTGGCCTATTTCATTGGCTTCAAAGAACATAGGTCTTATGTACGGTGCCTAGGATCCAAGCCATTCTTTTATATAGTTCTTTCGAAAGTTTGTTCAGCCCCACAGTTTTCCCCGATTTTATTTCTCTGAAGACCCTAACTATCTCATCTGTTCCTATGTCTTAATCTAGTTCCTTTGCTTCCTCTGGCATGAGGACTAGGAGGTGCATATGTTCGAGAAAGTCTCCAACGTGATGACGTGCTCATGTTGGACCTACATAGGGCTTGATAGGAAATTGCAAATACATTCTTCCATTATTTATGTTTACTTCTTGACTGGTGGCTTTTTCTCCCTCCATATTTTCTATACCCAATTTCTATCCCTCTCTCTCTTGCTCATCCATGCAAGGAGCTTCTACTGCAAGGCCAGGGCGGCAGTTCTCGCTTTATTCTCAGAAAGTTTCTGGTACTCTTGTTGTAGTCTCAGTCGAGGGCCTACTACCTTATCTCCCGACATTTGAAGCTCTTGCTTGAGTTGTATGATATTACGCTCTAGCTTCTTGGCTTGTTTCCTCTTCCGTTTCCTCACCCTCCTTGTCAAGGAGGTAGCCTGACCCATGTGCACTGCCTTGTAGGCTTCCTACAATATGAGCTCCAAGGTTATAGTACCCACATTTTCTGCAAAGTAGTGGACAGTGCCTGATCTCAACTCCTCAGTAAAGCTTCTATATTTAAGTTTAAAGCCAAGGCCTGTCCTTATCCGCATACTGGCCCTGGAGCTTGGTCCACATCGACAAGTGATCGGAGATCCCTCTCACCATCCATCGGTCTAGGGTTAGGTAGTCTCCCAACCTGGCCATTTTAGGTAATGAAATAATATATACGTGATAAGCTATTGTGTGGTACGGAGTGGAAAGTGTATTGTCGTGTTCTGGGGTGCTGTTGTCCAGATGTCAGAAAGGCTGGTTGCCCTAAGGAATCCCACCAAAGGAGTTTCCCCTGCTCTTGCCTATTCTGGTGGGTATCTGTCCTACACCCAAACTAACCACTAGATTAAAGTCCCCACTTAAAGTCACAATAGGAGGTTGTCAAGTATCTCCAAGGTCTGTGCATGGAGTTTAGGTGGGACATATAAGGAGCAAAGGTGGTTTTCAATGCCGCACCAGCCGCTCGACAGTGCAACATATAGTGAGGGATGTATGAGCGTTGACTTCTTAATTAGCAGTCCTACTCACGTTGATTCCGATATGTATCCTCAATGGGCCAGCTCCCCTTTCCATTGCTTCACAACTGTTTTCCTTCATGCTTTTACATCACTATATGGGGTCTGTGGTGTTTGAAATACTGAGTCACTATGCCTCTCTTTAGTTTGCTCCCCAGTTCATTAACCCTCCAGGACAAGCCTGTTTTCAGCCCCCCCTCACAAAATGCTTTGCGCAGATACGTAGTGAGATGTCTTGCTTCATTCTTGATACACCTGATTGTCTGGCTTCCCATGTCTCCTGGGGTACCTGAGACACAGGAGTGGACTCTGTCAGCTGTGACCAATAACAGCGACTATGTGAAAAACACCCCTCCCCAGAACCTCCACAACTCCACCCTCCTCTCTATTACCCTTCACCTAGGCTTAAAAGTACTTGCCCTCTCCAAGTCATGGAGCGCCAGTCACTTCCCATACAACTTTCTGTAACTTCATCATCTTTATTAAGTTTATTCAGATATACATACAAGTTTACACGTCCATCTTAGGACCAAGTCATCTCAATAAGGTACATCGGTATATATCCTGCTAGTACACATCTGCGCACATAGGTAGTACAATACCTTCCTGGGCATAATACGGACATCAACATGTTCCAGTGTGTACATTTCTTTTTCTTTGACATGAAATCTTCCATCTTGCATTTTTGGATCACATTTTTCTATAACAACTACCCCAGGACACCTCACCCCACCCCCCACCGACAGTCATCCAGCTGGGAACACCTTACTAAGCTAAAGTACAGACAGAATCCGTCTATAACATTACACAGAGACCGGCACCTAACCAGGACACGCTACACCATACCTTGCAATGCAACAATTTCAGATACATCTGGTAGAGGGCACCCGCCTCCTGCGTACCATGTTTCAGCCGCAAATGCCATCAACCCATCACTGCCGGCGTAGGGTCCTCCCATCCTTTAAACGCCCCACATATCACATCCCATGCCATTGCTATTGGTATTTTTCTCAGTCCCCTCTGCTCTTCCCTACGTATTGCAGCACTTTTGGCAAGACTCCACTTTAACACCTCATCTCTCCAGGTCTCTAGGCTGGGGGGTCTGACAGCCTTCCACCGACTAGTAATATGCCTCTTTGCTAGTATTAATGCTAGATTAGCAAAGTGTGCTTGTAGTTTATATCCCTTCGGTTGATGGTATAATCCCAGTACGCTGCTCTTTGCTGTGTGCCAAGTGTTTTCCCCTACCGTGTCAGTAAGCACGCGTGCAATCTGTGTCCAACAGTACGTCAGTGCTGGACATGTCCACAGCATATGCATAATCCCGGCATCATCCTCAATGCAGCTCGGGCATTTTGAGGGGGTAGTAGGAAACATTTTGTGGAGTCTGTGCGGAGTGAGGTATGCTCTCTGTATGATCAGATATTGAATAAATTTGAATAGCGCATTGCGGGACACTATCTTCGGGTACTCCAGTAGTTTGATCCATTCTTTGTCCGTCAGACCTTCTGTCATATCTAGCTCCCATTGAGTCCACAGCGCCTATAGCAGGGATCTTACTGTCCCTCATATGCCCACATAAAGTCATTTCGTTAAATGCCTGCCATTTCCCATCAAATGAAGCATATGTACCAATTCGTTCATGGGCGGCTCTTGTCCAGTTGAGGCCCATAGCTGTTTCACACAATACCAACTTGGTGAGGTAGGGCAGTAAACGCGTTGCTAAGATCTTACTTAAGATTTTATACTCCGTATTTAGGAGCGACAATGGGCGGTATGCCACAATATAAGTCAGGTCGCTTGGTCGTCTGGGGAAGAACCCCTCTCTCGGCAGGGGCCTTATACAATGCGCTCAAGTTGGGTACCAGCTCCTTGGCATAGGTGGAGTAAAGTTCTGCGGGTAGGCCATCAAGCCCTGGGGTCTTATTTTGCGGCAGGGCCCGGATCGCAGTCAGAATTTCCTCCGTAGTAATAAAGTGACTTCAGGTCCTCCTGGTCAATGGTAGCAAGCTTCGGCAGCCACACCTCCCGGAGAAACTCCCTAATTTCCGGCATACAGGAGTGCCTGGGGGCCCTGTACAAACAGGTATAGTATTGTTGGAATGCCTCATTGATCGTGACTTGGGTAACAGCCATAGCTCCTGATGGGGAGCAAATTTGTGTTATCGGGGACCCTTGGGGTTGGTCCCTAATAATACGTGCTAATAATGTACCCACTTTATCAGCCTCTGCGTGTGTTCTCTGGACATACGCTTTATAGTCAATTACTCTTATCAAGTCAGCATGTTATATCCGTCTCTCTTGTAATTCACCCACCCTTTCTGGGAATCCCGTGGCTGTTTTTTCCAGGGGGCCCAGATGTCCCTCGACTTTTGGCAATTTGCATGCTATTTCCTGTCTCGCTCCCACCACTGCTCCAATAGAGGCGCCCCTTACCACCACCTTGAACGCCTCCCATTCTATTAATGGCGAGGAGGCAGAGCCCACATTCCGAGAGAAGTAGTCTGCAACTGTAGCTGCCTTATACGCCCTAAAAAACCTCGTCCTTGAGCATTTGGCGATTTAATCTCCATGTCGGCCCCGGTGTTGGCACATAACCCCACTCAAGAACCATCTCAGGCGGACAGTGGTCTGAGAGCGTTTTACCCAAATATGATATTTGCACCACTTTTGGGAGAAGGGAGGGGGAACAGAAGACATGATCTATTTGAGTGTGTACTGCGTGTACATGGGAGTAAAAGGAGTATTCCTGTATCATTGCATGCTTAACTCGCCACACATCCTTTATACCCCACCCATCCTCCGGGCCTGCCGAGTTGCCAATGCACCATGGGGAGGCGGGTGCGAGTGGTCCAGCCACACGTCCAGCACTGCATTATTGTCCCCACCTATTATCCAAGGCTAGTTTATCCAGTCAACCAATGCATTATTCAGTCGTTGTAGGAACCCCTCTTGCTCCGAATTCGGTGCATAGATACTCCCCATCACAAGCACCTGTCCATCCAGTTCACCCCTCAGCAGTTCGTATCTACCCTCAACATCCACCCTCTGTTCTAGTAATTTAGATGGGACCCCTGCCCTTATCCCTACGGCCGCGCCACGCGCTAAAGCCAAGTAAGTTTTATTATAAAGTTGACCTCTCCACTTTTTCCAAAATGTATTTGCTTCACTGTCAGTTAAATGCGTCTCCTGTAGGAGAACGATTTGGGCTTTCTGCCTACAGAGCTGAGCATGAATGCGATATCGCTTATGTAGAGAGCCCATACCTCGCACATTCTGTAACTTCATCATCTTGCCACAGCTCAAAGAGCACTGGGAGCCAGTGTGTCTCCTCTGACCACAGATGCTGTACTGGGAACCTTCCCTGCTTTGTCCCCCCCAAACCCATTCCCTGCAATAATACCATTCATCGCTCCACTGATTCCTACAGCAAAGCAGATCCATGTATCTAAGTGAAGGCCCTTACTGTATTCAGTTGGGAGCTTAATATTTGTCATCTTTCTGGCTTCCGCATTTCCAGTTCACTTCTTTACCACATATCAGGGAATTCCCTCTGTTTCCACCGGTCACTGCTGTCAAATTTGCTTCACGTGCCAGTCATTTTTACTGCCCACCTGAGTGAGGAATCCTACCACATTAGGGCTCCTCCATCTGTCAGCATTCCTAGTTCTTGCTGTGGTCTTGGACTAGTGCTTTTCTGCCAATTTCCAGCCTTTGGGCGATCTGCATCCTTTGATCCAGTCCCAGACCTCTCTGGTGTAGCAAAACACCAGGACTTCCCTTCACCATGATGCTCAACTTAGCTATATACATCATCATGTAGTTTATATTTTTTCCCTGGAGACATGCTTAACCTTGTTGAAATTTCTAAAGAATTCTGCACCTGCGGGGGGTGACTTCCAGGAGAAGGTGATATCTACATTATCATAGATAACTTTCTCCCTATACCTGGAAGCCTGTAATATAGAATCCCTGTCTCAGTGGTTAAAGATCCTTGCAATGTTTGTCTGCAGTGGAGCACCTGTTGCCTGGCTGGGGAGGCAGGACTTGCATACTATGGGCTCTTTCAATTGGAAAATATTTGGATAAGCCCATTGGTTGCAAAGTTTTGAGGCTGAGGTGTTCCTAGAACTGCTCCACGCCAGGTCCCTCGGCTCATTCTGCACCCCACTATTCAATTATTGTTTTGCGGCGATGTCTGCCAGGACAAACCACGGAATCAGCCTCCCATCACATCACAATTATCCCAATATGCTGATTATTATCCTGTCCCATTTCCCCTATGTCTGCATTCTCCCCTCTTCGGCCAGTACGACACTGTACCCATAGCGGAGAAGGATTGATAATGCCTTCTCTTATCCCAGGTATGTAGTGTCATCCTTCCTTGCTCTTATCACAGACTTGGTATGTGCCCGCATGTCTGCCCTTGTCTGGCATTCATACAGAGCTTCTGTGTAGTTCCTCTCTCCTATTACCACTCTATATGCATGTGGGCATAGCTCAATTTGTGGTGCAAAAGCCCAGTCATTAATGTCCAATAACTGTGATGCACAGTAGTATTTCCGGCTATCTGGTAGTGTGATTCTACCATTATAGACTCCCTCTGTGAATTTAGGAATTGCTATGCGCACCATTCCTCTATCCTACAGCATCGGTTTGATTTCTGCTTCCAGCTTTCATTTATTCCGATGTAGTTTTACTGGCTTTCACAGAATAGGAAAAAACTGCGTGGACCATCTGCTAAAGCATATACAAAATATTTCCAATATCAGTTTCCGGCCGCACTACCGCCACTGTCCCCCACTCTCCCACACTCACATCCCCACTCCATAGATATGGCCTCAGTTTCTTACCTAGTATTGAAGGTCAACCAAATGGCTCCATGTCTAGAGCTTAATGAATTGAACAATAATAGGCAACATAGTATTTCCGAATTTAAGAGGTAATGCGTAGGGATCTCTGCAACTTGAGACAACCATACACAAACTTTTTCTCATAAGTAGTATATCAGGGAAGCCCACATCTCTTTATATTTGTGCCCAATTTCAAGAAGGCCCCAGGTCAATTCCTCCATTGTCAACATCATATAGAGATTTCCTATCTGTGCTTGCATTAACGGAATAAGATGAGATTTCCATCGAAGTTCTAGGAGTTACTGTCAGAGTAATGGTAAAAAACAGCCACCGGTCCTATTTCAATATTCTGTTAATCTCCAGTGGCCATATCATTTTGTACTATTATCATCGGGTTAGGTTGCAAGGGATATCCAGTCACTCCCATAATATGACCAAGGACTTCCTTCCAAAAGAGTGTAATCCTAGGGTAAACCCACCACACATTAAGCGCATTCCCCACCTTCCAACATCCCTGCTAGCTGAGCCCATGAGCATTATCATACTTATGTTTCAATTTCACCGGTGTGAGATCGCATCCCATTATTATCCTTTATAATTTTTCCTCTTTTCTGCACGCTCTTGCATAATGACAGGATATCCACCCACAGTTTTTGCCATTGAAATTAGGAGATTTGAATTCCCAAGGTCTTGTGCCAGGGCGCTTCATTTACAACCACTTTGGTGCTTCACCCACGTCTACCAAAATAGAATATATATTAGAAATGAGCTCCATAGGACCATCTCACGTTGTGAAAGCTTTTATCAGGCACACCCTTCTATCCAGCGTTCAAAGTCTCCCTCATCAAGACCTGGAGTAAAATGTGCGTTAACCACCAATGGTGTATAGGGAGATGGAAAAGAATTCAGAGTTAACTATCATATTATCATGACTGAAATTCAGAGTAATAGGGCAACCATGGAACGGCTCATTGGGCACGATTCATCACTTTGGCGTCCACATGAATTCAGTGGTGTTCAATTTAGTAAAGAGACCACTCAAAAAAATTCAAAGCTGAGGGAAATCATAGTATTTCTCATAGGCCAAATCCACCTGAATGTTTGCGTGCTTTAAGTTTTTACTTGAAGTGCTTGCTATTTTCCATGACCATATAACGCCATTGATTGCTCTTTGTCTATTCCCTGTATCATATTCGGGGAGAATCAGTGGGAGTGCTCGAAAGTGGTAAAGCAATTTCCCAAAAATATTTTGTTTTATTACTGCCACCCTGCCCATCCACAAGATAAAAATATTGTTATACTTGTGTAAATCATTAGTGATAGCATTAAGCAGGTGAGAGTAGTGCAGCACATACAATAGGTGATTTGTTGGAGTAATATAGGCCCCTAGATATTTCATTTTTGCAGCCCACTTCAAGGGCATGAGTTCTAGAAGTCTAGTCTTTTACCTCTGGCGAAATACTTACAATGAGCATTTTAGATATACCTAGATTGACCTTGAATCCGCGTAGTTTCGCCTTGGATTCCAAAACTTCCATAACTTTATGGATTGAGCATTCAGACACTACCAGTGTTAGCAGGACATCATCCGAGAACAAGTGTGTTTTATCTTTGTCATCTCTAACAGGCATCCCCAAGATATCCTGATGCTGCCGAACAATGGCAGTTAAGATCTCCATTTCCCATACAAATAAATGAGATGAGAGGGCATCCCTGGCTTGCCCGACTTGATAGGAGAATGGCCCAGCATGTCCCATTAAACAGGATATTTGCTATAGATTGATTATAGCTACCCCATATCCAGGTGGCCATGTTGGGGCCAAACCAGATAAGGGCTAGCACCTACAAAAGTAATATCTAGCTGACCCTATCAAACGCTTTTTCATTTTCTAAAGAGAGGATCTCTAGGGGGATCTTCCTGAACTTAGCCTTTTCAATCAGATGAAGAACTCAGCAAATATTATCAGCAGCTTGTCTCCATGGGACAAGACCTGACTGATCAAAGTCCATAAGGTAGGGCCAATGAGGCATTAAGGTACTGGACAGCATGTTCGCGAAAATCTTGATATCCAAATTCAAAAGATCTATTGGCTTGTATTTATCAGCTGGTGTGCAAGGCTTAGGAATGAGAGTGGTAATTGCTATCGACACTGAAGGTGTAACCATTCGCGATCACAGAAAAGATTGGATAGTATTACTGAGTGGGGATCAGTTCGGGGGCAAAATGTTTGCTAAAGTGATTGGTGAGACCATTTTCGGCAGACAGGTTACTCCATCATTCAGTGACAGATATCTTGTTCGCCAAAATATAAATCCAATAGGATTTAATGGGATTTATATTTTGGCGGATGGATATCCGTCACCATTGTGACAGAGTAATACATCCTTGAGATCTAAATTAGGCCTTTGTTCATAAATACTTCAGTTTTATCAGCATTTGCACTAAGAATTTGACCCTCGTTGCACACTGGAGACAGAATTGTGCCAGCCTCCTTCCGTTGTTTACGCCGCGTTGCAAATAAGAGCCAGTTTTTTTGGTATGTTCATCAAATCCTTTTTGTAGATATAAAAGAACTTTTCCTGTTTTCTCCATAGCCAATAGGTCAATCTGACTTGTCTGCGAGATCATCTTCCGTTGAGCTTTTGGGGAACCTGTCTGTCTTGCTGTTTAGTCGTGGCTTTAACCTCCGACCCCAATGAGCTTTTGTAAGAGTTTCCCATCTCATGCTGCTTTTGCCCTATCCACTAAGCAGTTGCCCCTTAACCCCTTCAGCGCGGCGCGGATTACCGCGCTGTGCTGAAGGGTTCGTGCGCGGACGGGGCCATGACGGAGCGGTTCCGTCATCCGCACAGCGCAACCGATGCACATGATGGATCCGCTCCGCCATGCGCATCGAAGGGGTTAAAGACTGCCATAGCATGTTTGGAGAGGCATTGTCAAGGTCATTTTCCTCAAACTACCTCTTAATTGCTTCCCTCAAAGCCTGCTGGATCAGTCAATCCTTAAGGAGGGGTTTTATCAAATTTTCAACTACTTGTTCTACATTTCTCTTGCTGAATATCCCCCCTCCCAAACTATCATCTGTGGTCCAAGACCACTTTGCTACCATGCTCAATGGAGGTTGTGGTGCCGACCAATCCTGAGTGCCCCACATTAAGGGCCTGATTTAGATCATTTGGGGTTTATATTTTGGAAGGCGGAATATCCGTCCAGTGACAGATCAACCTGTCTGCCAATATCTAAATCAGGTCCTAAGTCTATTTGTAAATAGGACCTACAGACATATGAGAAGAAAGTGTATTTCTGCACATCTGGAAGTTTAGCTGTCCAAAGATAAACGCGGTCAATGTCTGTCAGTATCTGCTTTGGTCTCCTGGAAGAACACTTCCTCATGGGGGTGTCTATTCAGCAAAGCATCTGGCGCAATGTTGAAGTTCCCCACTCACAAAAGGTTTTCTGGTACCAGGGTTTGATCTTAGTTACATGGCAAAAAAAATGTTGTTCTTGACCTTGATTTAGAATATAGACATTGAATATATCCAGTGCAGGCCCCTGATGTCTACCTGCCAAATAAACATAGCTGCCTTCTGTGGAGTCTCGCTAGACCTGTAGTGTTTCATAATGAAAGAGTAAATGTATCCGAATCATTACCCCTACTTTCTTACAAGCCGTAGCCGCATATTACTGTGCGTGGAATAAGAGGCATTTCATAAGGTGAATGCCAGGCGTTCTCAAATGGGACTCTTGAAGACATACCACCTTTAGGAGAACCTCCTGTATTTCCCTCCAAATTTTCTGTTGCTTAACCGGGGAATTTAATCTCTTTGCATTCTATGTGACTACTTTAACGATTAAATGATAGAAAGGTTGAGGTCCCTTAAAATTCGGGGACCCTTAGTGCTCTGGACTACGAAAACTTCCTTTATTTGGGAAGTTTCAAGACTGTCACCAAAAGATTATAGGTGATCCAAAATTTTGCCGCCAGCATACTTTTTAAAATCCTCAAATTTCAATCTGCCACTGCGGACCTGGCAAGCCTACACTGGTTACCTGTGACTAAAAGAATACAGTTCAAGGCTCTATGCCCACTGAGCCATGTATAAAAAGGGCCCAATGGTAATCCAGAGGCTCATCACTCCTTACAACATCGCAAGAAGACTGTGCTCCACCAACCAGCAACTATTTGCTGTGCCCAGAGTTAAAAGAAACAGAAGAAGAGGAAGCTCTTTTGCATTTATAGCCCCCAAGCCTTGGAACACACTCCCCCATCATATTAGGAAAATAGAGTCTGAATTCTAATTCAAGAAATTACTGCAAACCCATTTTTCAACTAACTCTATTCATTCAGCCTTATTCTGTTACTAGTCTCAGCACCCTTCTGGGTAGCTATGTGCTTTACAATACCTTATGAACAGAATAGAATAGATAATCTGTGCCTGTTGTGATATTCAATCTAATTGAAAGGGGCACTGGGTCAGACCTGGTGTCACCTGTGATACAATACCATATTTCAGAACTTGGACCCCCTTCCCTCCCCCCAACCCCAACTCCCCAACACGTTCCTCTCCCTCAAAACCCCTAGCTTGATAGGAAGAGGAACCAGCATATGCCTCTTGCGCAATGTAGCCTGCCACCTCCCATCCCAGGACATCCCCCGGCTGCCTCCAGCCAGAGCCAAATCTACATCTCTCATATTCATACAGTAGCACAACGGGCTGGAAGGGTGCATCAGCTCAACAGTTTGGTCCACCGCACTCAGACTGTCCCTCTGATGGAAGCACGTAGAGTTGAGGGCTTGGTGCCTCTGCAGTTGGATCCTGACATAGATCGTTAGTCTAGTGAGCCTTTCTTGGTCCAGAGGTTGGAGGAAGAATAGTACATGCCCAGTGAGAGCCAGTTCTGCTCTCTATGCACCCGTAGCACACATGTGGCCCTCCTCAAAGTCCCTTTCCTTGGGTGTCCAATTTTTGAGCTGTCTGGTGGTTAGCATAAATATTCTTCAACCTGTCTTACGATTTAAAGGGGCGATTCACTCCTCCCTTTATACAGGATTGTGGGCTCTTTCTTTGTTCCCCTGGTGGGCTATCATTGGTCCTTTCAATGGTACTTGGGCTGCTTCTAGATAGACCCAGCAATTTCTGTACCTCCTCTACTGTGCAGATCATATGAGATTTAGAGTTCAGTTGAAACCACAATGCAAAGGGAAACATCTGCCTATCGAATATTTCCTTCTATGAAGCTCAGGAGTCACTAAGGATAGCTGCATCATTTGTTCTTGGTCACATGTGAAACATCCTAGGAAAGGTCAAGAGTATATTCTCGAAAAAGTAGCAGATCTAATTTTTTGACTTCTCACATTAACAATGTCCTGTAGGTGGGAGGACCCCCGCTTAACTATAATGTAGTAGGGGTCGACACCAGGTGCTTCCGGTGGTGCTCTTACTCGATGTGCCTGGATTATGGGAATCTCATGTGGTTGGCCCTCTTTTAGAACAATTTGGAAAAGAGACTTATAGTACAGGATGATGTCAACACATGCCTCTGTTCCAAAACATTCTGGATCAGCACATTATCTCACCATGATCCGTCTTCCAAATCTGTACAATTTTCTCAGAGCGCCTTGATTTCTTCAACCTTATTAGATTGGGAATCCAGTATGTTCTTGACCTCTTTGCTCATGGCAATTATGTCATCTTCGCTATTTGCCACCAGGTTACCAATGCCTCTATTTCGTTAGTCACTCACAAGAGATCGTAGCTGTCCTTTAGGACTTATGCATTGTGTCATCATATTGGAAAGTTTATCACGCAGGTGCCCTAGGCAAATGTTTAGATTCTTCTTTGTTATGAGGGTTCCCAAATCTCCTTTGTTGCTAGCCATCATGGGACCTTAGTTTAATGTAGCTGAAGTGCAATTTTGGGGGACTGGTCTGCCCCAGGGCCAGAGGATCTTCAGTACTCACCAAGCCACTTCTGTCTCCCAGACTTACTTGGCATTCAACAGATCAGTAGTCTTGCCTTAAAGGGATCATCCAGGTCGAACCCCAAAATGATCTAGCCAAATCTCAGGGGCAGTAGCAGTCAAAGGTATAAAGCCCACAGGACGTCATAGGGAAGCACAAGGAGGCATCCATGCTATACAGGCCCAATCTGGGGCAAATGTACCTGAGCAACCACTCAGATCTAGTTCGCAAAGTCCTTTAGTTCAAATGTGGGAGGTAAGAATATAAAGAAACAAGCCCCCACAGATCTTCTTGTATTCTGTGGTTTGGGATTGCAAGGCTAATTTAGCTGTATTCACCTTTGTCGTGTCTTCGGATAAAAGGTCAACTCAAAATTCTCTTTTTCAGTTAAACAATCACTCAGTAGGCTGTAAAATGGCTGTCATCATCATGTGTTCAGGGAATGATTGCCGAGGAGGAAAAGGCAGTCAGGGGGCCTCCCCTGTGGGTTCAACTACACATCAGGTGCTGTATGTGGCTGGGTGCTGCCTCAGGGATGGTTTCAATGCACCTCTGCCAGGCCTCATGGGGAGCCTGGGGCTCATTGATCAGACATATTTCCCAGATTTCTGGCATGATCCTGTACAGGGTATTTTGGATCCCATTACGGAGTTTGGACAGGATGACCATTTTGAACATTGTGGCCCGGCCTAGTATAAATGATACACAAATCCCTAAATATTTAAATCCCTCCAGAACTATTGGTTTCTCTGTACCTCACCTCCCAGGGGCAACCTGTTAATGGATAGAATATGGATTTCTCCCAGTTGATGGTATATTATAAGTATATGTGGAAAATGTGTAGGAGCCTGGGGATGATGTCATTAGGGTGCGACATGTACAAGAGGATATAATCAGCGTAGATTGAGATTCTCTCCTCCCAGTCCCCAAACCAGCAGGTCTTCCCAGATTGAGCAGGCCAGGGGTTCCAGCGATAGCCCAAATAGCAATGGAGAAAGCAGACATCTGTGCATCATACCCCTCTCCAGTCCGGTACAATATAGTAACATTTACTTTTACCCTTGCCATTGCTTGACGATAGAGGAGCGTTATCCACTGCCGAAAGATTGACCTTTTACCTACTCTTTCCAACACTTCAGGTAGGTGTGTCCTCTAAAGTGTGTTGAAGAGTTTCGTGGTGTAAAGGTATAGAACGGCTGAGTCTTCTCGGTGATCCCTCAATCTAGCAGGGTTGTCAAATAGGTGTTTGAGGTTCAGCCTAGTGCCCCTATGAGGCATGAAGCCCAACTGGTCCAGATGCACCAGTTTCAAGATGACCTGCCTTAGTCGAGTGGCCAGTACTTTCGCTAGGATTAAGCTGGGATATAGGCCTATAGAAAGGCACAACTATCTGCTGCTTTCCTGTCTTCCAGAACTACCCCTATCATGGATTACTGATGGTCATAGGGTATCTGGCTTATTTCATTGGCTTCAAGGAACATGTGTCTCTTGTGCGGCGCTAAGCCATGCTTTTATATAGTTCTACTGGAAATGTGTTCAGAGCTGGAACTTTCCCAGATGAATGTCTTTGATGGTCCTAACTATCTCACATTATACTTTGTCTTCATCTAGTTAATTTGTTTCCTCTGACATGAGGACCAGGAGGCATATATGTTTGAGGATGCCTTCTGTGTCACTTGATAACTTGCTTGTGATGGACCGTTATAGGCCTTGATAGTAAATTGCGATTTCTGCCACTATTTCTGTTTTCCCCTTGATGGGCAGCTCCTTCTCCCTCAGCATTTTCGATACCTAATTTCTATCCCTCTCTTTCTCAGCCATACAGGAACCTCCTTGGTTTAATGCCTACCTTGTTTAGTTGGTCCTGCACGGCCAAGACGGTGGTTCTCTCTTTATTATCAGCCAGGTCCCCTTACTCTTGCAGTTGTAGCCTGAGTAACGGCCTACTTTCTTATTTACATACTTTTGAGACCCCTGTTTGAGGAGTAGGAGCCCACACCCTTTAACGGCTTGTTTCCTCTTCGATTTCCTCAACCCGCTTAATAGGTAGATAGCCAGCCCCTCAGGACCACCATGTAGTCTTCCCATGTTATGAGCTCTGAGGTTACGGTACCCAAGTTTTCTTCAAAGTAGTGGACAGTGCCTTTTCTTCACTCCTGAGTGATGCTTCTATCTTTGAGGTGCCATATGTCTTGAGTCCAGGCCCTGTCTCTATCCACATATGTGTCTTGCAGCTTGGCCCACATCTGTGAGTGATTTGAGATCCTGTTCGCAATCAGTCTAGTGTAGTGAATCTCCCAATATAATAATCTATATTTGATAAACTGTTGCATGCTCTGGAGTGTAAAGTTTTTGTCATGCCCTGGGGTGCTGGTTGTCTAGATGTCAGATAGACCTTTGGCCCAAAGGAATCCCACCAAAGAAATCTCCCCTGCCCTTCCCTGTCATTGTGGGTATCTATCCTCCCCATCACTCATCATTAGATTGAAGTTGCCTAAAAATAGTGCCCAGTCAGGTAGGCCCAATAGGAGGGTGCCTGGTGTCTTCAAGGTCTATGCAAGGAGTTTAGGTGTGATGTATAGGGAGCAAAGGTTGATTTGCATGCTGTCCCAGCAGCCCGACTCTTAAACTTATCGACCTTTGACATCGACACACGAATGATGAGCGTTGACTTCTTAATTAGCAGTCCTGCTCCCTTTGAGTCAGATGTGTTCCCCAATGCACCAGCACTTTATATCCCCCCATCCGCTGCATGCTTTGTGTAGATACATAGTGAGAAGCTTTGCTCTTGATCTGCCCAATTGTCTGGCTTCCCATGTCTTCTGAAGTCTCTGAGACACTGGAGTGGACACTCTCAGTTGAGACCAATGACAGCAGCTATGTGAATAACTCTCCTCTGAACCACCCCATCTCCTTGTCCCTCCCTGCTACCTTGCTGTCTGGGCTTAAAACTTCTTGGCCTCCTCACCTCGCCTGTTGTGTCCTCTGACCACAGAAGCTGTACTGGGAACCTTCTCAGCTTTGTCTTCCCTCCTCCCCATTCCCTGCAGTCAACTTTTGTTCCCCCATCATTTCACCCAGCAGAGCAAATGCAGGTATCTAACTGATAGTCCTCATCGTGTTCAGGTGCATTTAGCATAATGATAAAACCTCAACAAACTATGCCAACACTGTCCTCAGTCCTCACCAGTCCATCAAATAACACTAGCTAAATCTGTAAAAGAGCCCTCTCTTCAGCTCCCGCACATGGATGCGCCTGACTTGTACATGTCGCTGACCTCTTTGAGATAGGGAGTATCCCAAAACACCAGCAAGATTATCACACTGACAGCACATAACAGGGAAGGTATCTGTGCGAGCACTCAGGTCAAGGTACACCCAGTAGGTGAAATGGGAGAAAAATCAACACCCTTTCAGCAAGTCCACCAGCTGTAACCCAGCGCTTGAGTCTTTTTTTATTTTATTAGAACCGCAATACAACTTTAGAGGGAACATGCTTACTTGCACAAGGCAACATTTTCAAAATTGCATTTCTCTCTGCATAGAAAGGAGAAAGTAGAAAAACCAAAATAATGGTAATAAAATAGAAGAATGAGTTTGACGGCATTACGATATAAAAAACAACATTTGCCAAGTGGGGCATTCTAATTTCACAACTAAAGCCTGATCGCTCTCTAACAATATGCCTACAGTGCATCGCAAAAAACAAAAATTATCAAAACTCTATGAAAATGTCTGGCGTTTAGGGGAAGATCCATCACCAACCTCAACAATGGACTTAATGCGTTTGGCAAATGAATCTGCAAACACAACAACAAAAAAGCCACTATACACAGACAAAAGATGAGGATTTTGCTGCAGCGGAAAATCAAGGAAACTTGCTGCACAATGATATTTTAAAAGAAGAACTTAAGCCTTGCATTTTAAAAAAGAACAGCATAAAAGATAAATGACTCAAAAGCAAAGAACTACAAGTTTTATATGAAATCAAACTGCACCCAACTTTAAGCCAAAAACATGTTATTCCCTTCCTTTCATAGGAAATGAACCATTGGAAACTGAGCCACAACCCCCTCAATATACTAATCACATTGAAAGCTGTGATCTAACAACTTCAGAAGAGCATGATATTGAACGGACACATTCCTAATCCAAACTCCAACAGCAACTACAGGATGATTTTGAAAAAGTAAAAAAAGTATTGACATTAGAACAAAACTTTCCACCTGAACACAAGCAACAAGATCCCAAATAGGAATGAAGACAAAAGCTCAACTTAAAACAAAAAAAGCCAAGTAGCCCTCCTGTAACTATGTCCATCGCAAACTATGAGGTTCTGAAGGGAGCCCCTATTATAAATCACAAGAACATGAAAGAAATTAGTGCGAGAAACCTTCATCAAACAATGCCAGAACTGTCCTCAGTCCACACCAGTCCATCAACTAAAACTGACTAAATCTGGAGAAGAGCACTCTCCTCATCCCCCGCACATGGATAGCCCTAACTTGTCTAAGTCTCCAAACTCTTTGAGGAAAGGAGTATCCCAAACCACCGATAAGATTAGCACACTGACAGCACAAGACAGGGAAACAGTCTGTGTAAACACTCACATCCAGCAGCACCCAACAGGTATAATGGAAGAAAAATCAACAACCTTTCCGCAAGTATACCAGTTATAACCCAGAGCTTGGTAGTTTTGTTATTCTATTAGAACGACAATACAACTTTAGAGGTCACATGATTACTTGAATCAAGGCAACGTTTTCAAACTCCTGAGGTATCTCCAGAATGTCCCAAAACTTTTCTGGATAATCATACCCAGCAGCACCCAATAGGTAAATTGGAAGAAAAATCAACAATCTTTCAGCAAGTCCACCAGCTGTAAACCAGAGCCTGGGAGTTTTGCCATTCTATTAGAACGACAATACAACTTTAGAGGTCACATGAACCAAGGCAACATTTTCAAACTCCTGAGGTATCTCCAGAATGTCCCAAAACATTTCTGGACAATCAATAAAAACATTACTTTTCTTTGCACAGAAAGGAGAAAGTCGAAAAACCAAAACTATGGTATTAAAATACCAAGATGAGGTTGATTGCATTATGATACCAAACTCAACTTTTGCCAAGTGGGTCATACTAATTTCGCACCTGGAACCTGATCATTCTCCAACAATATGTCTACAGTGCAACACAAAAAAAAAATGTTAAACCCAATGAAAATGTCTGGACTTTTAGTCGAAGATCCATCACCTATTTCATAAATGGACTTATTGCCATTGGCAAACGAGTCTGCAAATACAATCACAACAAGCAACTATAAACGGTCAAAAGAAGATCAAGATTTTGCTGCAACAGAAAATCAAGGAATCCAGTCGCACAATGATAAATTAAAAGATGACTTTAGGTCCAACATTTAAAAAAAGAATTGCATGAGGGACAAGAGACTCAAAAGCAAAGAAATGCAATGTTGATATCAAATCAAAACACCCAGTTGTAAGCCAAAAACCAAATGTAACACCCTTCTTTTCATAGGAAATAAAAAATGTGGATCTGAGCCACAACCCTCTATATATATCCTAATTATATAGAAAGCTGTGATCTAACAACTACAAAAGAGCATGATATTGAATGGACACATTCCTCATCCAAACTGCACCAGCATCTACTGGTTGATAAAAAAAAAAAATCCACCTTAAAAAAAAAAGAGGCAAGGGGACCTCCAGTAACTATGTCCATCGCAAATTATGAGCCTCTGCGGGGAATCCCTATTATAAAGAACAAGAAACATAAAAGAAAAATAGTGCAAAAAATCTTCATCAATCTATGCCAGAACTGTCCTCAGTCCACACCAGTCCATCAACTAAAACTGACTAAATCTGGAGAAGAGCACTCTCCTCATCCCCCGCACATGGATAGCCCTAACTTGTCTAAGTCTCCAAACTCTTTGAGGAAAGGAGTATCCCAAACCACCGATAAGATTAGCACACTGACAGCACAAGACAGGGAAACAATCTGTGTGAACACTCATGCCCAGCAGCACCCAATAGGTAAATTGGAAGAAAAATCAACAATCTTTCAGCAAGTCCACCAGCTGTAAACCAGAGCCTGGGAGTTTTGCCATTCTATTAGAACGACAATACAACTTTAGAGGTCACATGAACCAAGGCAACATTTTCAAACTCCTGAGGTATCTCCAGAATGTCCCAAAACATTTCTGGACAATCAATAAAAACATTACTTTTCTTTGCACAGAAAGGAGAAAGTCGAAAAACCAAAACTATGGTATTAAAATACCAAGATGAGGTTGATTGCATTATGATACCAAACTCAACTTTTGCCAAGTGGGTCATACTAATTTCGCACCTGGAACCTGATCATTCTCCAACAATATGTCTACAGTGCAACACAAAAAAAAATGTTAAACCCAATGAAAATGTCTGGACTTTTAGTCGAAGATCCATCACCCATTTCATAAATGGACTTATTGCCATTGGCAAACGAGTCTGCAAATACAATCACAACAAGCAACTATAAACGGACAAAAGAAGATCAAGATTTTGCTGCAACAGAAAATCAAGGAATCCAGTCGCACAATGATAAATTAAAAGATGACTTTAGGTCCAACATTTAAAAAAAGAATTGTATGAGGGACAAGAGACTCAAAAGCAAAGAAATGCAATGTTGATATCAAATCAAAACACCCAGTTGTAAGCCAAGAACCAAATGTAACACCCTACTTTTCATAGGAAATAAAAAATGTGGATCGGAGGCACAACCCTCTATATATATCCTAATTATATAGAAAGCTGTGATCTAACAACTACAAAAGAGCATGATATTGAATGGACACATTCCTCGTCCAAACTGCACCAGCATCTACTGGTTGATAAAAAAAAAAATCCACCTTAAAAAAGAGGAAAGGGGACCTCCAGTAACTATGTCCATCGCAAATTATGAGCCTCTGCGGGGAATCCCTATTATAAAGAACAAGAAACAAAAAAGAAAAATAGTGCAAAAAACCTTCATCAATCTATGCCATCACTGTCCTCAGTCTTCACCAGCCCATCAAATAACGCTAGCTAAATCTGGAGTAGAGCCGCCCTTTCTTCATCCCCCGCACATGGATAGCCCTAACTTGTATAAGTCTCCAAGCTCTTTGAGGGAAGGTGTATCCCAAACCACCGGAAAGATTAGCACACTGACAGCACAAGACAGGGAAACAGTCTGTGTAAACACTCACGTCCAGCAGCACCCAACAGGTATAATGGAAGAAAAATCAACAACCTTTCCGCAAGTATACCAGTTATAACCCAGAGCTTGGTAGTTTTGTTATTCTATTAGAACGACAATACAACTTTAGAGGTCACATGATTACTTGAATCAAGGCAACGTTTTCAAACTCCTGAGGTATCTCCAGAATGTCCCAAAACTTTTCTGGATAATCAATAAAAATATTACTTTTCTTTGCACAGAAAGGAGAAAGTAGAAAAACCAAAAGTGTGGTATTAAAATACAAAGATGAGGTTGACTGCATTATGATACAAAACTCAACTTTTGCCAGGTGAGTCATACTAATTTCACACGTGGAACCTGATCCAGCTCTCCAACAATATGTCTACAGTGCAACACACACAAAAAAAAAAAAAAATGATAACCCCAATGAAAATGTCTGGACTTTTAGTGGAAGATCCATCACCCATTTCAAAATTTGACTTATTTCCATTGGCAAACGAGTCTGCAAATACAATCACAACAAGCAACTATAAACAGACAAAAGAAGATCAAGATTTTGCTGCAACAGAAAATCAAGGATTCCAGTCGCACAATAATAAAGTAAAAGAAGACTTTAGGCCCTGCCTTTAAAAAAAGAATTGCATAAGAGACAAGTGATTCAAAAGCAAAGAAATGCAATGTTGATATCAAATCAAAACGCACCCAGTTTTAAGCCAAAAACCAAATGTTACACCTTCCTTTTTATAGGAAATAAAAAAAATTTAATGAGCCACAACCTCCTATATATACTAATCATATTGAAAGCTGTGATCTAACAACTACAGAAGAGCAGGATATTAAACGGACACATGCCTCATCCAAACTCCAACTGCATCTACCGGTTGATTTCGAAAAAATAAAAATTTGCTGACATTTGAACAAGACTTTCCACATGAACAGAAGAAACAAGACCCCAACATTGGAAGGAAGAGACAACTCAACCTTAAAAAAAGCAAGGGGACCTCAGGTAACTATGTTCATCTCAAATTATGAGCCTCTTCAGGTAATCCCTATTATAAAGTACAAGAAAATAAATAAAATATTTAAAAAAAGAAATTAGTGCAAAAAACCTTCATCATACTATGTCAACATTGTCCTCAGTCCTCACCAGTCCATCAAATTACACTAGCTGTATCTAAAGTAGAGCCTTCTCTTCATCCCCCGCACATGGATAGCCCTAACTTGTACAAGTTTTCAAGCTCTTTGAGGGAAGGAGTATCCAAAACCACCAGCAAGATTAGCACACTGACAGCACAAGACAGGGAAACAATCTGTGTTAGCACTGATGCCCAGCAGCACCCAATAGGTAACATGGAAGAAAAATTAACAACCTTTCAGCAAGTCCACCAGTTGTAAACAAGAGCTTGGGAGTTCTGTTATTCTATTAGAAAGACAATAGAACTTTAGAGGTCACATGATTACTTGAACCAAGACAACATTTTCAAACTCCTGAGGTATCTCCAGAATGTCCTAAACGTTTCTGGACAATTAATGAAATCATTACTTTTCTTTGCACGGAAAGGAGAAAGTATAAAAACCAAACTATGGTATTAAAAACCAAAGATGAGGTTGACTGAATTATGATACAAATCTCAACTTTTGCCAAGTGGGTCAAACTAATTTCGCACCTGGAACCTGATCATTCTCCAACAATATGTCTACAGTGCAACACACAAAAAAAAGAAAACAACAATCGAAACCCAATGAAAATGTCTGGACTTTTAATGGAAGATCCATCACCCATTTCAAAAATGGACTTATTGCCATTGGCAAACGAGTCTGCAAATACAACCACAACAAGCAACTATAAACAGACAAAAGAAGATCAAGATTTTGCTGCAACAGAAAATCAAGGAATCCAGTCGCACAATGATAAATTAAAAGAAGACTTTAGACCCTACATTAAAACAAAAAATTGCATGAGGGACAAGTGACTCAAAAGCAAAGAAATGCAATGTTGATATCAAATGAAAAAGCACCCAGTTTTAAGCCAAAAACCAAATGTTACACCTTCCTTTTCATAGGAAATAAAACATTTGAATCTGAGCCACAACCCGCTATAGGTATCCTAATCATATTGAAAGCTGTGATCTAACAACTACAAAAGAGCATGATATTGAATGGACACATTCCTCATCCAAACTGCACCAGCATCTACAAGTTGATGTAAAAACAAAAACAAAAAAAGGACTGACATTTGAACAAGACTTTCCACAAGAAAAGAAAAAACAAGACACTAAAATTGGAAGGAGGAGACAACTCCACCTTAAAAAAATAAAGAGGCAATGGGACCTCCTGTAACTATGTCCATCACAAATTATGAGCCTCTGCCGGGAATCCCTATTATAAAGTACAAGAAACAAAAAAGAAAAATAGTACAAAAAACCTTCATCAATCTATGCCAGCACTGTCCTCAGTCTTCACCAGCCCTGGTTTAATGCCTACCTTGTTTAGTTGGTCCTGCACGGCCAAGACGGTGGTTCTCTCTTTATTATCAGCCAGGTCCCCTTACTCTTGCAGTTGTAGCCTGAGTAACGGCCTACTTTCTTATTTACATACTTTTGAGACCCCTGTTTGAGGAGTAGGAGCCCACACCCTTTAACGGCTTGTTTCCTCTTCGATTTCCTCAACCCGCTTAATAGGTAGATAGCCAGCCCCTCAGGACCACCATGTAGTCTTCCCATGTTATGAGCTCTGAGGTTACGGTACCCAAGTTTTCTTCAAAGTAGTGGACAGTGCCTTTTCTTCACTCCTGAGTGATGCTTCTATCTTTGAGGTGCCATATGTCTTGAGTCCAGGCCCTGTCTCTATCCACATATGTGTCTTGCAGCTTGGCCCACATCTGTGAGTGATTTGAGATCCCGTTCGCAATCAGTCTAGTGTAGGGAATCTCCCAATATAATAATCTATATTTGATAAACTGTTGCATGCTCTGGAGTGTAAAGTTTTTGTCATGCCCTGGGGTGCTGGTTGTCTAGATGTCAGATAGACCTTTGGCCCAAAGGAATCCCACCAAAGAAATCTCCCCTGCCCTTCCCTGTCATTGTGGGTATCTATCCTCCCGATCACTCATCATTAGATTGAAGTTGCCTAAAAATAGTGCCCAGTCAGGTAGGCCCAATAGGAGGGTGCCTGGTGTCTTCATGGTCTATGCAAGGAGTTTAGGTGTGATGTATAGGGAGCAAAGGTTGATTTGCATGCTGTCCCAGCAGCCCGACTCTTAAACTTATCGACCTTTGACATCGACACACGAATGATGAGCGTTGACTTCTTAATTAGCAGTCCTGCTCCCTTTGAGTCAGATGTGTTCCCCAATGCACCAGCACTTTATATCCCCCCATCCGCTGCATGCTTTGTGTAGATACATAGTGAGAAGCTTTGCTCTTGATCTGCCCAATTGTCTGGCTTCCCATGTCTTCTGAAGTCTCTGAGACACTGGAGTGGACACTCTCAGTTGAGACCAATGACAGCAGCTATATGAATAACTCTCCTCTGAACCACCCCATCTCCTTGTCCCTCCCTGCTACCTTGCTGTCTGGGCTTAAAACTTCTTGGCCTCCTCACCTCGCCTGTTGTGTCCTCTGACCACAGAAGCTGTACTGGGAACCTTCTCAGCTTTGTCTTCCCTCCTCCCCATTCCCTGCAGTCAACTTTTGTTCCCCCATCATTTCACCCAGCAGAGCAAATGCAGGTATCTAACTGATAGTCCTCATCGTGTTCAGGTGCATTTAGCATAATGATAAAACCTCAACAAACTATGCCAACACTGTCCTCAGTCCTCACCAGTCCATCATATAACACTAGCTAAATCTGTAAAAGAGCCCTCTCTTCAGCTCCCGCACATGGATGCGCCTGACTTGTACATGTCGCTGACCTCTTTGAGATAGGGAGTATCCCAAAACACCAGCAAGATTATCACACTGACAGCACATAACAGGGAAGGTATCTGTGCGAGCACCCAGGTCAAGGTACACCCAGTAGGTGAAATGGGAGAAAAATCAACACCCTTTCAGCAAGTCCACCAGCTGTAACCCAGAGCTTGAGTCTTTTTTTATTTTATTAGAACCGCAATACAACTTTAGAGGGAACATGCTTACTTGCACAAGGCAACATTTTCAAAATTGCATTTCTTTCTGCATAGAAAGGAGAAAGTAGAAAAAACAAAATAATGGTAATAAAATAGAAGAATGAGTTTGACGGCATTACGATATAAAAAACAACATTTGCCAAGTGGGGCATTCTAATTTCACAACTAAAGCCTGATCGCTCTCTAACAATATGCCTACAGTGCATCGCAAAAAACAAAAATTATCAAAACTCTATGAAAATGTCTGGCTTTTAGGGGAAGATCCATCACCAACCTCAACAATGGACTTAATGCCTTTGGCAAATGAATCTGAAAACACAACAACAAAAAAGCCACTATACACAGACAAAAGAAGATGAGGATTTTGCTGCAGCGGAAAATCAAGGAAACTTGCTGCACAATGATATTTTAAAAGAAGAACTTAAGCCTTGCATTTTAAAAAAGAACAGCATAAAAGATAAATGACTCAAAAGCAAAGAACTACAAGTTTTATATGAAATAAACTGCACCCAACTTTAAGCCAAAAACATGTTATTCCCTTCCTTTCATAGGAAATGAACCATTGGAAACTGAGCCACAACCCCCTCAATATACTAATCACATTGAAAGCTGTGATCTAACAACTTCAGAAGAGCATGATATTGAACGGACACATTCCTAATCCAAACTCCAACAGCAACTACAGGATGATTTTGAAAAAGTAAAAAAAGTATTGACATTAGAACAAAACTTTCCACCTGAACACAAGCAACAAGACCCCAAATAGGAATGAAGACAAAAGCTCAACTTAAAACAAAAAAAGCCAAGTAGGCCTCCTGTAACTATGTCCATCGCAAACTATGAGGTTCTGCAGGGAACCCCTATTATAAAGCACAAGAACATGAAAGAAATTAGTGCGAGAAACCTTCATCAAACAATGCCAGAACTGTCCTCAGTCCACACCAGTCCATCAACTAAAACTGACTAAATCTGGAGAAGAGCACTCTCCTCATCCCCCGCACATGGATAGCCCTAACTTGTCTAAGTCTCCAAACACTTTGAGGAAAGGAGTATCCCAAACCACCGATAAGATTAGCACACTGACAGCACAAGACAGGGAAACAATCTGTGTGAACACTCATGCCCAGCAGCACCCAATAGGTAAATTGGAAGAAAAATCAACAATCTTTCAGCAAGTCTACCAGCTGTAAACCAGAGCCTGGGAGTTTTGCCATTCTATTAGAACGACAATACAACTTTAGAGGTCACATGAACCAAGGCAACATTTTCAAACTCCTGAGGTACCTCCAGAATGTCCCAAAACATTTCTGGACAATCAATAAAAACATTACTTTTCTTTGCACAGAAAGGAGAAAGTCGAAAAACCAAAACTATGGTATTAAAATACCAAGATGAGGTTGATTGCATTATGATACCAAACTCAACTTTTGCCAAGTGGGTCATACTAATTTTGCACCTGGAACCTGATCATTCTCCAACAATATGTCTACAGTGCAACACAAAAAAAAAATGTTAAACCCAATGAAAATGTCTGGACTTTTAGTCGAAGATCCATCACCTATTTCATAAATGGACTTATTGCCATTGGCAAACGAGTCTGCAAATACAATCACAACAAGCAACTATAAACGGACAAAAGAAGATCAAGATTTTGCTGCAACAGAAAATCAAGGAATCCAGTCGCACAATGATAAATTAAAAGATGACTTTAGGTCCAACATTTAAAAAAAGAATTGCATGAGGGACAAGAGACTCAAAAGCAAAGAAATGCAATGTTGATATCAAATCAAAACACCCAGTTGTAAGCCAAAAACCAAATGTAACACCCTACTTTTCATAGGAAATAAAAAATGTGGATCTGAGCCACAACCCTCTATATATATCCTAATTATATAGAAAGCTGTGATCTAACAACTACAAAAGAGCATGATATTGAATGGACACATTCCTCATCCAAACTGCACCAGCATCTACTGGTTGATAAAAAAAAAAATCCACCTTAAAAAAAAAAGAGGCAAGGGGACCTCCAGTAACTATGTCCATCGCAAATTATGAGCCTCTGCGGGGACTCCCTATTATAAAGAACAAGAAACATAAAAGAAAAATAGTGCAGAAAATCTTCATCAATCTATGCCAGAACTGTCCTCAGTCCACACCAGTCCATCAACTAAAACTGACTAAATCTGGAGAAGAGCACTCTCCTCATTCCCCGCACATGGATAGCCCTAACTTGTCTAAGTCTCCAAACTCTTTGAGGAAAGGAGTATCCCAAACCACCGATAAGATTAGCACACTGACAGCACAAGACAGGGAAACAATCTGTGTGAACACTCATGCCCAGCAGCACCCAATAGGTAAATTGGAAGAAAAATCAACAATCTTTCAGCAAGTCCACCAGCTGTAAACCAGAGCCTGGGAGTTTTGCCATTCTATTAGAACGACAATACAACTTTAGAGGTCACATGAACCAAGGCAACATTTTCAAACTCCTGATGTATCTCCAGAATGTCCCAAAACATTTCTGGACAATCAATAAAAACATTACTTTTCTTTGCACAGAAAGGAGAAAGTCGAAAAACCAAAACTATGGTATTAAAATACCAAGATGAGGTTGATTGCATTATGATACCAAACTCAACTTTTGCCAAGTGGGTCCTACTAATTTCGCACCTGGAACCTGATCATTCTCCAACAATATGTCTACAGTGCAACACAAAAAAAAATGTTAAACCCAATGAAAATGTCTGGACTTTTAGTCGAAGATCCATCACCCATTTCATAAATGGACTTATTGCCATTGGCAAACGAGTCTGCAAATACAATCACAACAAGCAACTATAAACGGACAAAAGAAGATCAAGATTTTGCTGCAACAGAAAATCAAGGAATCCAGTCGCACAATGATAAATTAAAAGATGACTTTAGGTCCAACATTTAAAAAAAGAATTGCATGAGGGACAAGAGACTCAAAAGCAAAGAAATGCAATGTTGATATCAAATCAAAACACCCAGTTGTAAGCCAAAAACCAAATGTAACACCCTACTTTTCATAGGAAATAAAAAATGTGGATCTGAGCCACAACCCTCTATATATATCCTAATTATATAGAAAGCTGTGATCTAACAACTACAAAAGAGCATGATATTGAATGGACACATTCCTCATCCAAACTGCACCAGCATCTACTGGTTGATAAAAAAAAAAATCCACCTTAAAAAAAAAAGAGGCAAGGGGACCTCCAGTAACTATGTCCATCGCAAATTATGAGCCTCTGCGGGGACTCCCTATTATAAAGAACAAGAAACATAAAAGAAAAATAGTGCAGAAAATCTTCATCAATCTATGCCAGAACTGTCCTCAGTCCACACCAGTCCATCAACTAAAACTGACTAAATCTGGAGAAGAGCACTCTCCTCATTCCCCGCACATGGATAGCCCTAACTTGTCTAAGTCTCCAAACTCTTTGAGGAAAGGAGTATCCCAAACCACCGATAAGATTAGCACACTGACAGCACAAGACAGGGAAACAATCTGTGTGAACACTCATGCCCAGCAGCACCCAATAGGTAAATTGGAAGAAAAATCAACAATCTTTCAGCAAGTCCACCAGCTGTAAACCAGAGCCTGGGAGTTTTGCCATTCTATTAGAACGACAATACAACTTTAGAGGTCACATGAACCAAGGCAACATTTTCAAACTCCTGATGTATCTCCAGAATGTCCCAAAACATTTCTGGACAATCAATAAAAACATTACTTTTCTTTGCACAGAAAGGAGAAAGTCGAAAAACCAAAACTATGGTATTAAAATACCAAGATGAGGTTGATTGCATTATGATACCAAACTCAACTTTTGCCAAGTGGGTCATACTAATTTCGCACCTGGAACCTGATCATTCTCCAACAATATGTCTACAGTGCAACACAAAAAAAAATGTTAAACCCAATGAAAATGTCTGGACTTTTAGTCGAAGATCCATCACCCATTTCATAAATGGACTTATTGCCATTGGCAAACGAGTCTGCAAATACAATCACAACAAGCAACTATAAACGGACAAAAGAAGATCAAGATTTTGCTGCAACAGAAAATCAAGGAATCCAGTCGCACAATGATAAATTAAAAGATGACTTTAGGTCCAACATTTAAAAAAAGAATTGTATGAGGGACAAGAGACTCAAAAGCAAAGAAATGCAATGTTGATATCAAATCAAAACACCCAGTTGTAAGCCAAAAACCAAATGTAACACCCTACTTTTCATAGGAAATAAAAAATGTGGATCGGAGGCACAACCCTCTATATATATCCTAATTATATAGAAAGCTGTGATCTAACAACTACAAAAGAGCATGATATTGAATGGACACATTCCTCGTCCAAACTGCACCAGCATCTACTGGTTGATAAAAAAAAAAATCCACCTTAAAAAAGAGGAAAGGGGACCTCCAGTAACTATGTCCATCGCAAATTATGAGCCTCTGCGGGGAATCCCTATTATAAAGAACAAGAAACAAAAAAGAAAAATAGTGCAAAAAACCTTCATCAATCTATGCCATCACTGTCCTCAGTCTTCACCAGCCCATCAAATAACGCTAGCTAAATCTGGAGTAGAGCCGCCCTTTCTTCATCCCCCGCACATGGATAGCCCTAACTTGTATAAGTCTCCAAGCTCTTTGAGGGAAGGTGTATCCCAAACCACCGGAAAGATTAGCACACTGACAGCACAAGACAGGGAAACAGTCTGTGTAAACACTCACGTCCAGCAGCACCCAACAGGTATAATGGAAGAAAAATCAACAACCTTTCCGCAAGTATACCAGTTATAACCCAGAGCTTGGTAGTTTTGTTATTCTATTAGAACGACAATACAACTTTAGAGGTCACATGATTACTTGAATCAAGGCAACATTTTCAAACTCCTGAGGTATCTCCAGAATGTCCCAAAACTTTTCTGGATAATCAATAAAAATATTACTTTTCTTTGCACAGAAAGGAGAAAGTAGAAAAACCAAAAGTATGGTATTAAAATACAAAGATGAGGTCGACTGCATTATGATACAAAACTCAACTTTTGCCAGGTGAGTCATACTAATTTCACACATGGAACCTGATCCAGCTCTCCAACAATATGTCTACAGTGCAACACACACAAAAAAAAAAAAATGATAACCCCAATGAAAATGTCTGGACTTTTAGTGGAAGATCCATCACCCATTTCAAAATTTGACTTATTGCCATTGGCCAACGAGTCTGCAAATACAATCACAACAAGCAACTATAAACAGACAAAAGAAGATCAAGATTTTGCTGCAACAGAAAATCAAGGATTCCAGTCGCACAATAATAAAGTAAAAGAAGACTTTAGGCCCTGCCTTTAAAAAAAGAATTGCATAAGAGACAAGTGATTCAAAAGCAAAGAAATGTAATGTTGATATCAAATCAAAACGCACCCAGTTTTAAGCCAAAAACCAAATGTTACACCTTCCTTTTTATAGGAAATAAAAAAAATGTATCTGAGCCACAACCTCCTATATATACTAATCATATTGAAAGCTGTGATCTAACAACTACAGAAGAGCAGGATATTAAACGGACACATGCCTCATCCAAACTCCAACTGCATCTACCGGTTGATTTCGAAAAAATAAAAATTTACTGACATTTGAACAGGACTTTCCACATGAACAGAAGAAACAAGACCCCAACATTGGAAGGAAGAGACAACTCAACCATAAAAAAAGCAAGGGGACCTCATGTAACTATGTTCATCTCAAATTATGAGCCTCTTCAGGTAATCCCTATTATAAAGTACAAGAAAATAAATAAAATATTAAAAAAAAGAAATTAGTGCAAAAAACCTTCATCATACTATGTCAACATTGTCCTCAGTCCTCACCAGTCCATCAAATTACACTAGCTGTATCTAAAGTAGAGCCTTCTCTTCATCCCCCGCACATGGATAGCCCTAACTTGTACAAGTTTTCAAGCTCTTTGAGGGAAGGAGTATCCAAAACCACCAGCAAGATTAGCACACTGACAGCACAAGACAGGGAAACAATCTGTGTTAGCACTGATGCCCAGCAGCACCCAATAGGTAACATGGAAGAAAAATTAACAACCTTTCAGCAAGTCCACCAGTTGTAAACAAGAGCCTGGGAGTTCTGTTATTCTATTAGAAAGACAATAGAACTTTAGAGGTCACATGATTACTTGAACCAAGACAACATTTTCAAACTCCTGAGGTATCTCCAGAATGTCCTAAACGTTTCTGGACAATTAATGAAATCATTACTTTTCTTTGCACGGAAAGGAGAAAGTATAAAAACCAAACTATGGTATTAAAAAGCAAAGATGAGGTTGACTGAATTATGATACAAATCTCAACTTTTGCCAAGTGGGTCAAACTAATTTCGCACCTGGAACCTGATCATTCTCCAACAATATGTCTACAGTGCAACACACAAAAAAAGAAAACAACAATCGAAACCCAATGAAAATGTCTGGACTTTTAGTGGAAGATCCATCACCCATTTCAAAAATGGACTTATTGCCATTGGCAAACGAGTCTGCAAATACAACCACAACAAGCAACTATAAACAGACAAAAGAAGATCAAGATTTTTCTGCAACAGAAAATAAGGAATCCAGTCGCACAATGATAAATTAAAAGAAGACTTTAGACCCTACATTAAAAAAAAAAATTGCATGAGGGACAAGTGACTCAAAAGCAAAGAAATGCAATGTTGATATCAAATGAAAAAGCACCCAGTTTTAAGCCAAAAACCAAATGTTACACCTTCCTTTTCATAGGAAATAAAACATTTGAATCTGAGCCACAACCCGCTATAGGTATCCTAATCATATTGAAAGCTGTGATCTAACAACTACAAAAGAGCATGATATTGAATGGACACATTCCTCATCCAAACTGCACCAGCATCTACAAGTTGATTTAAAAACAAAAACAAAAAAAGGACTGACATTTGAACAAGACTTTCCACAAGAAAAGAAAAAACAAGACACTAAAATTGGAAGGAGGAGACAACTCCACCTTAAAAAAAAAAGAGGCAATGGGACCTCCTGTAACTATGTCCATCACAAATTATGAGCCTCTGCCAGGAATCCCTATTATAAAGTACAAGAAACAAAAAAGAAAAATAGTACAAAAAACCTTCATCAATCTATGCCAGCACTGTCCTCAGTCTTCACCAGCCCATCACATAACACTCGCTAAATCTGGAGTAGAGCCGCCCTCTCTTCATCCCCCGCACAAGGATAGCCCTAACTTGTACAAGTCTCCAAGCTCTTTGAGGTAAGGTGTATCCCAAACCACCGGCAAGATTAGCACACTGACAACACAAGACAGGGAAACAGTCTGTGTAAACACTCATGTCCAGCAGCATCCAACAGGTAAAATTGAAGAAAAATCAACAACCTTTCAGCAAGTACACCAGTTGTAACCCAGAGCTTGGTAGTTTTGTTATTCTATTAGAACGACAATGCAACTTTAGAGGTCGCATGATTACTTGAACCAAGGCAACGTTTTCAAACTCCTGAGGTATCTCCAGAACGTAACAAAACATTTCTGGATAATCAATAAAAGCATTACTTTTCTTTGCACAGAAAGGAGAAAGTAGAAAAACACAAAAGTATGGTACTAAAATACAAAGATGAGGTTGCCTGCATTATGATACAAAACTCAACTTTTGCCAGGTGAGTCATACTAATTTCACACCTGAAACCTGATCCACCTCTCCAACAATATGTCTACAGTGCCACACACACACAAAAAAAAAAAAATGATACACCCAATGAAAATGTCTGGACGTTTAGTGGAAGATCCATCACCCATTTCAAAAATGGACTTATTGCCATTGGCAAACGAGTCTGCAAATGCAACCACAACAAGCAACTATAAACAGACAAAAGAAGATCAAGATTTTGCTGCAACAGAAAATCAAGGAATTCAGTCGCAAAATGATAAATTAAAAGAAGACTTTAGGTCCTGCATTTAAAAAAAGAAGTGCATGAGGGAGTGGCTCAAATGCTAAGAAATGCAATATTGATATCAAATCAAAACACACCCAGTTTTAAGCCAAAAACCAAATGTTACACCCTCCTTTTCACAGGAAATAAAAAATTTGAATCTGAGACACAACCCCCTATATATATATCCTAATCATATTGAAAGCTGTGTTCTAACAATGTCAGAAGAGCTTGATACTGAAAGGACACATCCCTCATCCAAACACCAACAGCATCTACCGGTTGATTTTTAAAAAAATCAAAAAGTACTGACATTTGGAGAAGACTTTCCACATGAACACAAGCAACAAGATGCAAAATAGGAACGAAGAGACAATTCAAACTTAAAAACAAAGAGTCAAGTGGACCTCTTGTACCTATGTCCATCGGAAACTGTGAGGCTCTGCAGGGCATCCCTATTATAAAGCACAAGAAAACTACAGAAATTAGTGCAAAAAACCTCCATCAAAATATGCCAGTACAGTCCTCAGTCCTCACCAGTCCATCAAATAAGGCTAGCTGCATCTGGAGAAGAGCCCTCTCTTCAACCCGCGCACATGGATAGCCCTAACTTGTACAAGTCGTCAAGCTCTTTGGGGGAAGGAGTTTTACAAACCTCCAGAAAGATTAGGACACTGACAGCACAAGACATGGGTAGCAATCTGTGCGCGCGCACAGGCCCAGCAGCACCCAATAGGTGAAATTGAAGAAAAATGAACACCCTTTCAGCAAGTCCAGCAGCTGTAACCTAGAGCTTGAGACTTTTGTTACTGTACTAGAACCACAATACAGCTTTAGAGGGCCCATGATTACTTGAACCAAGGTATGACTCTGTTAACTCCTGAAGTATCCCTTGAATGCGAGAGTAGAAAAATGAAAACAATGGTACTAAAATACAAAGTTGAGATTGGCTGCATTATGAAATCAACATTTGCCATGATGGGCATTCTAATTTTGCGCCTTGAGCCTCATCACTGTCCAACAATATGCCTATAGTGCACCACAAAAAAAAAAAAAAAAAAATCAAACCTCCCTGAAAATGCCTGAACCTGTAGGGGTAGGTTCATCACCCACCTTAACAACGGACTTTGGCGAATGAGTCTTCAAATACAAAGACAGCAAGCAGATATAAACAGACAAAAGAAAATGGGGATTTTGCTGAAGCCAGCCCCACAATGATAAATTGAACAAAGATATAAAGCCCTGCATTTAAAAAAAGAATTGCAAATGACTCAAAATCAAAGAAATCCAACCGCACCCATCTTTAAGCCTAAAACGAATTGTTATTCCCTCCCTTCAATAGGAACTGAGCCACAGAAAAGGTCTGAAAGTATTGACACTTGAACAAGAATTTCCACATGAGCACAAGCAACAAGATCCCAAAATAGGAAGGACGAGACAACTCAACCATTAAACAAAAGAGTCAAGTGGACCTCCTGTAACTAATTCCATTACAAACTATAAGGCTCCGCAGGGCATCCTTATTATAAAGCACAAGGAAACCAAAGAAATTAGTGCGAAAAACCTTCATTACAATATGGCAGCACTACCTCAGTCCTCATCAGTCCAACAAAAAATGCTAGCTAAATCTGGAAAAAAGCTCTCTCTTCATTTCACGCACATGGAGAGTCTCTGAGCTCCTTGATGGAAAGAGGATTCAAAATTACCAGCAAGATTAACACACTGACAGCACAAGACAGGGAAGCAATATATGGAATAATAATCAACACCCTTTCAACAAGTCCACCAGCTGTAAGCCCTGAGCTTGAGACTTTTGTTACACTATTAGAACCGCAATAGAACTTTAGAAGTCACATGATTACTTAAACTAAAGCAACATTCTCAGACTCATGACGTATCGCTCGAATGTCCGAAAATTGTTTTCTGAAGAATCAATAAAATTAAGCTTTCTTTCTGCACAGAAATTTAGAAAAATCAAGATAATTGTATTAAAATACAAACATGAGTTTGAATACATTATGTTACGAATATCACCATTTGCCAAGTTGGGCATTCTAATTTCTTGCCTGGAGCCTGATTGCTACCCAACAGTATGCCTACAGTGCACGCCAAAGAGAAAAAAAAGAAACCTAAACCCCATGAAAATGCCTGGACCTTTTAGAGACCTCAACAATGGACTTTATTGCCTTTGGCAAATGATTCTGCATATATAACAACAACAAGTAGCTATGAGCAGACTAACAGACTAACAACTATCGGACTTTTGCTGCAGTAGAAAATCAAGGAAATCAGCCACACAATGTTAAATTAAAAAGAGGCATATAAGCCCTGCATTTAAAAAGTAATTGCATAAGACACAAATGAAGATGGATATATGCTGGGTAAATTTAGCGTTAAGTATTTAATTATTTTTTAAGGCACATATATCTAGAGTATGGTGTGCTAATATGTACATTGATGCTGTAGGTAATAGTGGTTATGCCTTAAGCCCATGGATAATTACTGCTATCTGAACTCTTCTACACGGATTGAGCATTGGCACAATGTTGCTCATAGAAGTACAAGAGGACCTTTGGACTTTTAAAAAGTAAAGTCTGATGTCTCCATTGGTATGGTGATGTCTTACAATATTCTCCAGAAATCAGTCGTAAAATGGTGTCAACATGTGCAATTCTACATAATATAGTGACTCAGAAAGAATTGGAAGTTTGGATGTCTGAGTCAGACTCTGATGAAGAGGGTAAAGAGCCATCAGCACCTCAACAAGATGGTACTCAAGAACAGCCCAAGGCTGCGTACGCCTCACTAATGTAACAAATAATTATTTTACAGGGTAAGTTATAAATGTACCAAATCATTTTAGCATAATAAAACTAATGCTTTGTAGTTGGTAAACCATAGTCTCACTTTACTTTCAGATATTGTAATGTTACTCTATGACAAAAAATGTAAATGATAAGGTACAAAAGATATAATATGTGTGTTATATAATAATATAAAATAAAAGGTATAACATGTGTGTTGTTAACCTAAACACACCAAAAATAACAAATGACAAACAAAATGTCTAGCTTTTCCTTCATGAAAATCTGGGTTCAAGCATGAGTATGTCGAATTTTTTTAAAACCAAATGTAATTATTTTCTTAATGTTTGTCTTTTCATTCCAGGTACTGTACCTTAAGCATTGACGCCTTCAAACCTCCAAAGAGTTGCACATTTTCGTCACTATGAGCAGTTCCCAGAATTTGTTACGATTGTGTGTTGACAACATGGCGAGTGCGAGCTCCACATCGACCGGATTTGTCATATCCTCCCGACAGTTTCCTGGGTGACACTCTGTGTGTCTCTTCCACACACTTCATGCACTAAATGTGTATGCTCTGTGACTCTGTCATTTATATATTCCGCTTAGAGTGCTGTGCCCTGGCTATGAAGATAAATTGGTCCGTGATATTTCACATGTTCTCGGCTTCTGACACATCACTTCCATGAGCCTGCATATCAAATTTGTTGTACTCAAGCTAATGTGTTAATGTGCTTTCACTACATCTACCATACACTATGAACACTACTGCTTCTTTTAATGTACACTAATATGTTGATTCCATTCCCTATTTATATACACACAAAAATTAAAAAGGTTGTATAATGTATAAGTGTTTTGACACTGCCTAACCACATATATTTTTGTATGCAACAATGCTATCTTATACTTTCCTAGAGAGGCTCCCGGGATGTCAGGTGCATCAATGTTACTGAATCCATTGACTGATTCTGATTTCAGAGTCGTTTTTATCAGTTCTTCTATTGCAGTTGGTTTGGGCAGTGGGGGACCTACTCCAGTAGCTTTAGCCTCAATTAGACAGTTTGCAACCTTCTTGTTTGTCCATGATCTGAGATCTTATCATCATTTTCTGATTTCCCTCAATGGATCTCTGCATCACACCAACAGAGTTGACATTTTTTTGTATTGCTTTCCATATTCAATTCTTTTGTGATAAAAGCACTGTAAGTGATGATTTCCCAAAAGGTTAGTCATGGTGCCCAGCACACTGCTCTGTCAATATTTCCAGTTCTTTTCTAGAATATTTTATTTTGTGTTTCCAGGCCTCAGCCTCCTTCTCTGTGTCCTTTTTTGACATTTGATGTCTTTATCAGTGGATGCCGCACACACACAGGTCGATGTTGTTTGGATACTGTCCACAATCTCCAGCATGCACACTCTGCTATTTCCAATTGAGCAGCACTTTCCGGTTGTGAGGTCATCAGGCTATGCCAAAATACGACGGCCACTAATTCTGACAGGATTCACAATTTAGGAATTTGCAGAATGCGATTACCTAAGTATCGCACCAAACAAATACTGATTCGCAAATTTTTGATGCCACTACTATTGTGTATTCCGAATAGCGATTTCTTAATTGCGAGGTGCTATTTGTCGCAATTAGGAAATCACTAATCAGATGCTTCATTCATCTGTCCCAATATTTATAGATCCCTCACACGCAAAGCTAAACCCTCTGGAGACCAACAAAACTAATAAAACCTTTATCAATATTCCTGTAGGAACAAACCCAAAGAAAAATGTAATACACTTCAGGCCCCCATGATACACAGTGACACTGAGCCACTGAAAAGGTCATGATAAATTGAAAGCCACTAGGCCTAACAGGTAAATAGATATCTATACTCACTTTTTAGTATTACTAACTTATACAGATGCTACAAGGCAAAGGCTTCCCTTACATGGTCCATCAAAAACCAGGATGCCCAGCCCTCTGGATATCAGAGTTGGCGACCAACAAAACCACTCAAACTTTAAATGAAAATGAGCAGTGGTCCAACTAGACTTAAATACTATGGTACTAAGGAAACAACCACTGTCTCTCAACCAGACCACAGAGCCAATCGCTTATCAAATAACAGAAGAAGATCTGCTTGAATCAAGTGCATTTGATTTTTTACAAGCCTCAGAGGAAATCATCTCCCCAGAAGAAGACCAAATTCAAAATAACCAAACAGATTGGAAAGAACTATCAGCTGCATTGAACATGATATTCCCAGCTCTTTTGCGACAAACACACATCCTTGAAAAGCAAATAACATCTGAAGTTCTTAATAATCAGGCCTACCAGTGCCCAAAAATATGTCCCTCCTGCTTCCCAATAATTAATAAATGTTAGCGGCTATTTACCAGGCCTTCAGGTAAATAGTGTTTTTTTTCTGCTATTTACTCAACCACTGGCTAAATAGTAGAAATGATTTACTATTTAGCTGGCAACCTTGAAAATAGAAAATAAACTTCACTATTTATCCGGCCACTGGCTAACTAACAGTCTGACTGTTTTGCAGACGGCTGTGCAAATATATGAAAAACTTCACCATTTACCCAGCCACATGCTAAACAGTTGAAATTCTAAACTGTTCGTCTTACAGCCATGTAAATAGCAGAAAAAATTCACAATTTAACCGGCAACTGGTTAAATAGTAGAGACTCTACACTATTTTGATGGTGGTGGTACAAATAGCAGGAAACCTGGCACCATGCAATTAGCTGAAAACTTAACTATTTACTCACCCGCTGGATAAACAGTAGAGATTCTGCACTGTGTGGCTGGCGGACTTGCACATAGCAGAAAAACTCCGGGGCATATTATCAAGGACGGCGTTAAAATTATCGCCGGTTTAGCGGAAGAAAACTGCCGCTAAAGCGACGATAATGGGCTTGATAATAATCCCTGGAGAATTCCAATAGAAGTCCATGTTCACTCCAGAACATGGACTTCTATTGGAATTCTCAAGGGCATATTATCAAGCCCATTTTTCTGCCACTAAACTGGTGATAATTTTTAATGTCGTTCTTGATAATATGCCCCCACATTTCTTACCCTGCAGCTGGTTAAATAGTAGATATTCTGCACTGGGCATCTGGCAGATGTGGGAATAGCAGGAGAACTTAAATATTTACGTGGCTGCTGGCTGAAAAGTAGAGATTCTGTCTGTTTGTCCAGCAGCTGTGAAAATAGCAGAAAAACTTCTATATTTCTCTGGTCGCTGTCTAAATGGTAGAGATACTGCACAATTGGCCGGCAGTTTTTGGAAAAGCTCTCCCTCCATGAGGCATCCGCCCTAAAAGGACGCCTTCCCCTTTGCAAATTAGTTGCCACCCCAACTAGGGGCCATTAGCTTATCAATGGTTTGCAACAACATTTGCGGTTACAAATTATCAATCAATTCCTTTCTGAATTGGAAAAGGGAAGGAAACCCCTTTCATGAACCCTCCTATTTGAAATTCAAAAACGATCGCAAACGTCATTTTACTAGTCTAAAGAAATCTCCAACTCATAAAAAAGAGTTTTGAGCATAATGATAAGTATTTGTGTGGTCACAAACTGTGTGATTTTGCAACATGGGGCCCTTATTGCTAAAACTGACTGAGATGCATGCACTAACCTTTAAGTCTAAAAGTCCCAAACATTTGAAGGTTTCAAAGTTATTTTGAAAGACACGGCACAGAATGCCACTCCATTACACCGTAGGCCAAGACATGGCAACTTGGGAGGCCCTTCATAGAGCTGTCTAGTGTTCCAAAAATGTTCTTACTTCTTTACATTTACCTGCAGATGCAACTAAAAATGAAGATGATCAGAACATTTGCAAGACTAGTTAAAGCTGTTTACTCTTCTAAAGCTATATACTCGCTTTTACTCACAAAGCCTTTGGAATGTACAGGAGCAAGATATAGGTTTAACAAAAGACATCGTGTTATGAGAACATCTCTTTTTCTGCAGCGAATCTGTGCATTTTTTTTTGTAAACAGATTTTATTGTGTCAACCGTCAAGTACAATCCAGGGCTCTGTAACCCAGAAGCCTTCAGCCTCAGTGAAAGATACAGGATAATTGTGTTGACATTTAGAATAGACATTTTCAAAAAGAAACAGTAAAATATGAACTCTATAACACCCCTCCATTGCACTATTTTAGCACTACATTTTAAATGCCAAATGAATACCCACCTCCCCACATATAAAGTATCACCGAGTCATTGGTCTATCACTCCACGATCTTGAATGATCATCACAGGATCAAGGCATCCACAGAGGGAATTGGTTCGAGGTAGAGACCTCAGTAGTCTGTCCATCGCCTCCAGATCTTGGGATGTTTTTGCGGGCAGCCGCTAGTCTTAAATATTGGAATCTCCAATCCCATACAAAAATCTAAGCTATTTTTCCATGCTGACAAAGAAGGTGAGGCCACCGCTTTCCATTTCCGTGCAATATCTCTCTTAGCCAATATAAGCCCCAATAACAACAAATTTTGTTTATAAACATTTCCCCCGACACCCTCCATTATATGTAGCAGTACCAATTTAGCCGAAGAGGGGAGCTCCCACCCCACCACCTCTGCAAGGCAGGCCAAAACCCCTCGCCAGAATTTCGTGAGTGTCGTGCAATGCCAAATCGTATGGATGAGGGTTCCCTCCTCCCGGCCACATCATAGGCAAGTTGGGGATGACACCAGGCCCGCCCTCCACAGCCTAGCCCTAGTATAGTAGACCCGATGTAGGTATTTAAATTGAATTAGGCGAAGTTGCATCGCGATCGCTGCCTCCCGCAGGGAGGCCAGTGCCTCCTTCCAATCGCCTCCATCCAGTGCGCCGAGATCCCCTTCCCACACCTCTATAAGTTTGTCTAATGTGGTGGGACTATTTGTCACCAAGGACTGATAAATGTTGGAGATTTTATGGGCTTTTAGGTCTCCCATTAAGACTTTGGCTTCAATGGGACTGAATTCAGGAAGGGCCTCCAGTCCCGCAATACTGGGGCAAATGATATGTCTAAATTGGAGGTATTTATAGAATTGGGTCTTCGGCATGTGATATTCCTGCAGGAGTTCCTGGAAAGATTTCAGGACTGTCCCACGCATCACATCTCCCAGGACGGAGACCCCTATATTATCCCCAGTTGCCCATTAAACCACAGTGGAGTTTCCCCAGTCAGCCTGCCCCACCACCCCATCGTACGCAGAGCCTGTTTCCAAACCTGGAACACTACTCTTGTGGCCGACGGTAAAGAGTTACGCGGGGGGGCGAATATAAGATTGTATGTAGAGTTGTCTACCCGATGTATCTTCTTTCCACCACATATGTGGGATATGACCTGTCCCCATACCACCATTCATTCAGTATCAACAGGTGTGAGGCCATATAGTATGATTGGACATCTGATGTGGCCAACCCCCCAAAATATGTCGATTGAAAGCAGGTCTGCAACGCCACTCTGGACGCCCCTCCCGCCCACAAAAACTGACCCAAACCCGCATTGACCTGGCCAAACCACTGGGGTGAAATGAGGTATGGGTGATTCTGCAGTTGGTAAAGCAGACGCAGCAGAGATACCATCTTAAAGATGGCCGACCGACCATAAAATCTTTTCGCACCCGCGCCCAGATTGGAACAAGGTTCCTGTCCCAGGACACACTTGAGGAATCCGGCAGGAAGACTCCCAGATATTTCAATCCCACCGCTGTAACCTGTATCGCCAATGCCCTAGACCCCAATTCCACTTGTTCCTTTAAAACCAAGAGAGTAGATTGGGGGGATTCATGAAGAGACCCGTCGACTCCCCGAATACTTGCATGATACGAAGCAATCATCACCCCATTTTATTGATATCAGTTAAAAAGTAGAGGACATCATCGCCATATAATGCAATGCGGTCCGAGAGCCCCTGTGCCAATTCAAAGCCAGCTACCTGTGCATCCATCCGCACCCACGCCGCCAGAGGCTCCATCGCCAAAGCAAAGAGATACGGTGATAAGGGACAACCTCGATGAGTGCCCTGTCCAATAGAGAATGTAAATGATGTGGACCCTGCAATCCGCACCGATGCTGTAAGGTTTGTATATAACAGTTTTAGGTAAGACAGAAAACGTGGGCCCATATTTAGACGACTCAGCAGGGCAAATGAATATGCCCAAGTCAAAGGCCCTGTCCATGTCTGCCAGTAATAGCGCGGCTTGTGCACCCAAGCCCCGGATGGTATCCCGGGCAATGTGTGCTCGACGAATATTGTGGCGTGTGGCTTTGGGGCATAAAGCCAGTCTGGTCGGGATGGATCACTGTAGTGATATGTGACTGAAGGAGGTCAGCTAATGCTTTTGCCAGGATTTTTCCCTATACATTTAATAAAGAAATTGGGCGATACGAGGCATGCTGATCTGGGGATCGGCCCGGATTTTGAAACACAACAACTTCGGCATGTCTCCAATCTCGTGGGAGGCTACCGCGATCCCTCGCCTTATCAACCACCCTACGAAAATGGGATATCCGTTAGGGCCCGGGGCTTTTCTAGAGTTCAAATCTCCCAGAGCCGTACTCAGTTCCTTCTCAGTGAGCAGAAGATCCAGCTGTGCATGAGCTGCATCGGAGAGGGCCCGGGCGGTAAATCCTGTAGAAAGCGATGAACCATATCTTCTGGCAGGAATTCCTTAGGAGTGTAAAATTCCACGAAATAGTTTGCAAAGCTCTCCGCGATCAAAGAGGGGTCCCCAATGATCTTTCCATTCAGACCCGGTATACCAGGAAGAGCCTGGGGACACAAGGCCCCCCGGCACAATCAATGGAGTAGCTTGCTAGAGTTGTCCCCCCATTGGTAGATCCTACTTCGGGATGCTAGCCATGCCAAGCTGGCCTCGTCCATTAACAGATCAGCGTGGGTCAGTCTCGCCACGAGTAACTGGTGGCGCACCTGACTTCCCCCCTCCTCCCTGCTATCCTGCTCAAGTTCCATAATATGAGCCTCTGACTTCAAGAGTGACTCCTTCTTAATGCGACATGCCGGTGAGCAATATGAGATGTCTATTCCTTGTATAGTTGGTTTCATTGCTTCCCAAAGGGGTACGGCCACCGTTACTGACCCTACATTAAGGTCTAGGTATAGTTCAATCGCCCGCCCAATATGTTCTCTATATTTATCGTCCTGCAGATTCCAAGGGGAGGGACGCCATCTAAAGGACTGCTTTACAGGACTCAGCTGTGCCATAAGAACTACCGGAGAGTGGTCTGATCGATCTCTCGGGAGTATCTCCGAGGCCCCTACCTTACCGGCCGCAGTAATGGCACGAATATGTAGTTAAGTCAGGAAAATGATTTGTGTACCTCCGAAAGATATGTGTACCACTGTTCTTCCCCGTGTAACTGTCTCCAGGGCTCCATCCAGCCCAGTCCTGACACCAGGGAGTATAGTTTGGTGGTTGGGCGAGCAAAAGGTTGTCCCCACGGTCGCCATCTATAACAAAAGCACTATGATCCAGCACACCACAGATATTGTATGTAATACGATATTATAAATTCAAACAACACTGATCCATTCAGCAGGTCTCATTTCGAAATTCTTTATTCAATTTTCTTCTTTTAAAATCTGCGTAGCCTACGCGTTTCGTCCTTAAGGACTTCTTCAGGGCGAAAAAATATTTTATAGAAGTCTTCTTTATATGTTCCCTCGAGACTAAAGTCAATACTTGTTTGCTCCTTTATAGATCAAATTGTTTACGATCGTATTTAAATTTCCTTGTGTAGTATTCTCAGTGTAAATTATCCCGTGTAGGGGCTAAACTCAGTATTTGAGAGTTTCAATATTTCAGGAGCAGTCCTTCCAGCGCATGGTCCATATGGTCGCCATCTATCCCTGGCCATGTCCATTACATCATTCCAGTCTCCCCTTGAGACTGGCAGCCCATCAGGCATATCTGTCCACAGAGTCGTGAGGTGCTCAACCAGTACCCAGGACAGCGGCTGGGGGTATAGATACTGCCCAACACCACCTGATCCCCATATATGGTGCCCCTGATGAAAACATACCTCCCTTGGGTGTCCATCCATGCCTTGGAATGTTTATATGGAACCCTCCGATGGATAAGAATTGCGATCCCATATCTAAGAAGACATAGGGCCTTTGTCCCAACAAGGTGTGTCTCCTGTAGCATCAGAACATCTGCTCGATAGCATTTGCCCTGTTGTAGTATAGCCCCCCTCTTCACTTTGTCTTGCGCTCCTCTGACATTCTAACTCACCACCCGGACATCTCCTGCAGGGATCTGCAACCTAGCCAGTGGGACCACCATTGGTAAGTTCTACAGCCTTAGTGTAAGGGTCACCGAAGAGCCTGTATACCAACAGTGATATAACTGGAGAGTAACGCAGTGCAAACATGCAGCTTGAGTACCCCAAACTGTGGTACATGTGCTAAAGATCATCCATTAAGATGTTAGCCATTGGGAGATTAGATAGCCGGTGCGTGCGTGGTGATTCTGTAGAGCTGTGAAATAGTGCAACCCCAAAACTAAAACAACCCAACCGCCCCCCACCCCATACCTTAAAACCACTGAAGTATCTGTCATGGCGGGGGCGGCCTGCGGGCCCCAACGGGAGCACCCAGTCATCCCCCACCCCAGAAAGCAGCCCATTATCAGCAGGCGTTCCCTCTGTCAATTAAGTTCCAGCAAAGGTACTGGCCTCCCTATGTGCTGCCCCGGAATGAGCAAGTAGCACCCAAAGCCCCCCCCCGAACGGAAGTGGCCTAATAGTGTCTATGAGGCTGAGGTCCTTGTCGAGGGATCGACGCGGCCCTGCTAGGATCTTTACGGGATTGAGATTGATGCCTGGATCTCGATCTCCTGTTCCCTGTGACTTTGCACCTGGGCGGTTTCCGAACCACATCACTGGAGGATGAATCCGAGTCTCTCCTGGGCGGCGAGTGGGGCCTGCCTCTAACTGTCTCATCTGTCCAATGAAAGACCTGTTCAGGTTATTCAAAGAGTAAGGTTTTTGACTGGTAAATCACCCACAGTTTGGCCGGGTACAGCAAAGTGTAGGGGAGCTTCAGTTCACGTAAGCGAGCCTTGGCTGCCAGGAACGACTGCCTCTTTTGTTAAACCAGCCACGTGTAATCTGGGAACACGAGTATGTGGGTGTTGTCATATGTCAAGGGCTCTTTAGCACTGACCTGCTTCAGGATCACATCTCTATCATGGTATGGTATATCATAGCTATGACAGGCCTCGGTTGGGCCCATGGAGGGGGCTTCTGCATCAAGGATCTCTGAGCCCGTTCAATCACAAAGCAGCGGGATAAGGTTTCAGGGGGAAGCCAGGTCTCGAGCCATCGAGTAAGAAACTGCTCCTCACATCCCTCAGAGAAGCCCACAAAGCGGTGGTTGTTCTGTCTGGCCCTATCCTCAGTGTCTTCCACTCGCATTGCCAGGCCCCGCTGGACCACCCCCAGCGTAGTAACTTTCTTTTGTAGGGTAGAGACAGAATCCTCCACACTGGAGAATCTGGTTTCGGCCTCTGCGATGCGCCCCACTGCATTGAGTAAATCCTGCCAAAGGAGAATAACATCGAAGACCACTGCCACTATTTTTGCTTCCAAAGCATCTCTGGATTGTGTAATGGTGGGCATGAGAGCAGCGTTGTCCGGCATGCCCCCAGTCGCTTCTCCTTGCTCTGCTGCGGCAGCTCCAGGGCCGGTGAATTTGCTCACATGCTTTGTTTGGCAGAGCCTCCCACAGTTTTATCCCTTATCATGGTTGCCGCCCGTCTGCGTATTCCTGCAAGATTACTTCTTCAAAACTGCTACCATAGAGAATATCCCAAGTTTGTAAGACCTGTGTTGCGGGGGGGTTCTTCGTCCCACTTGGATGTCTGCTTCAGTGTCGTTCAATGTATGATCCTTCAGGGTGTCTGAGCTTGGGTGGAGACTGCCCACCCACAAGCTGCACTGGGCACTAGCCTGGCCGCCTCTGCAGACAGGTGTGACTACCCCCCCCAGTGGGTGCCCCACAGCACCCCCCCTGCCTCTCCAGCTGGTCTGGGCAAGAGTTACACTGGGTCTCCACCAGGCTCCCACGTTGACGGCGACCACAAGGATCAGTCTACCACTGGAGTAATGTCTATAACGTAGGCTGACAAGCTCCAGGACTGTACTCTTTCCTTTAGGCTACAGTGCGCAGGTCTTTCAGGGGGTAGCAGCACCTCTATGTCTAATTCCGGCCTCCTTCGGCCACGACTACTTATGGGCCCCAGTTCTCGCCTCTGGTGGGGGCCCAGAATCTAATGTAACTCGTAGCGTGGACTCAGGGCACCCCTCGCTCGGTGATCGCTAGTGTAAGCCGATGTATGGCCCCCCACTCCCGCAGATCCCAAGTATCCAGTGTCTTGCCATTGTGTCTCCAGGCAGCACACCACTGGCCCACATGTGTCTGCCACTTAGGGGCAAGGGAGTCTATTCAGGGCCATACAACCCCCTCTGGGGCCTCACGCGATCATCGTGCATTCACTGCACCAGCCCAGGTCCCATCTGTGCTCTCGCCAACACAAGACTGTCTCTTGACTTCAGGCCTCCCGCGCGACCCGATCCAGTCGCCGAGGGCGAGGCCAATAATGGGGGAGGGGAGGGGCGTAGAAGATCGAGAATCACTCACCCACTTACCCCAGGAGCCTCCAGTCTCAATCGGTGCTAACGCTCCACCTTCTTCGTCAAAGGATCGCCACTTGGAGCCTCCACAGCGATGGGCGGCTGCCCCACCACCAGCGCACTCCAGCATGTATGTGCACGTCCACTTCGGCCATGGCAGGAGCCCGACAGGCCCCACCTCGATTGCATTGGCTGGGTCTCGCTACCATGCCTCGTTCGAGGAGTATTGTAATTGCCCAGGTAATCCGGGAAAAGCAGGATAAATTGTGGATAATCTGTTTAGACTGAGCGGAGCTCAGCTAGCACACGTCCGCCATGCTGTATCACTCAGCCCCCCCCCCCCCCCCCACAAATCTGTGCATTTTGGAATTATTCGTTCTGGTTCAGTTCAACAGTTCAAGTAAGCAAATCAGATTAAAACACTTGAAAACAATGATTTGTAAAAGTAAAAACCAGAAATGGAAAAGTGGTATCGCAGTAACATAGGGGAATTTAATATTTAGGATGATTTTATCAAAATGTAAACAATTACACAGGGCTTCTTATGAAGTGACCTACATAGTATATTTAACAGGCTTCATTCCAATCTCATGACAGAGGTAAAAAAAAACTATGGGCTTGATTCAGAGTTTCGAAGACGGAGTAAACCCAGTCAGGATGGATGAGGACAATACCACTGACATACTGAGAGACCTCTGCCCGTGGACAGCTCTCTAGATTGACAGGAACTGCTATGATTGCAGTTCCCCTCTCTACGCAAATTATTTGAAGGACAGTAGAGTCAGATATGATGGCTGGGTACAAACTTTTAAAAGACATTTTGTTTATGTTGTAAAGGGGTTTATTAGTATTGCTAAGTAGTGACTTACCACTAGTAATAATGCCACAAACAGGTTCAGATAGGGTCTCAATAAATGAATCCCTTGCTGAACACTTGGTAGCTGGCAACGAGTAGGCAGGATACAGGTGTGTAATACATTTTAAAACACCAATACATTGAACAAATAAGGCACAACACACAATAAAAATCCCAAACTCATTTATAAAAATAGTTTGTATTGTTATGAAGGAATTGTCTCCAAAACGACAAAAATCTAATGTAGGGAACTGGAGAGATGAATTTTTAAAGAATAAACACTTTTTAGTGCACAACAACAATAGGGCCATCTGCTCGCTCTTGGCCGGGACAAAGTCACAGTTTGAGACCAACCACGATGGATCCCCCGTCGAATACACTAAGCGGGAGCCCTCCGTCAAGATTTTACCTTCTCACTTAGTCATTTTTCTGGGACTTTTTCTCTTGACACCAAGCAAGGCTCCCCCTCAGGCCAGATTCATGTCAATGTCATCGTCTAGGTGTTCTGTGATGCCCCTATGAAATCCTGGAAGTCTGCAGCTCCGGAGCTTTCAGTGGGACGAATCTGAAATTCAGGCCTGGTCGCCGACGTTGAGTCGGTCAAACTACACCAAACTTCTGGCTCTTCTTCCAGAAGTTCCCCATGAGGGTTCAAAGTGTCCACAACACCATTCCAGTGGTTTGGAGTCTCTGAGGTGGTCCTTGGGATGCTGGTACTACAAATCCCACAATGCACCTGGCCAAATTTAAAAGTCCACTGGATGCATTCCAGGCTAGGGACATCTTGGTGGAGAGAATGCAGGTGGGCTCAGTTAACCTGTAGCTTGCAGAGGGTCTACTCCTTAATCCTTCTTGAAGTAAGGCATAGTAGTTAGAGTGCAGACCTTTTTAATTTCTTCACCTTGTAGTTTCAGGAAGCAGATTGGACTTGCCATGCACGTTTTTTATATATTAATGCAGTGGTCCTGGGTGTCAAGTCGGGGGGACCCCTGAATAATGGGATGCACTTCCTCCCACATATGGCATATTCTTGTCTCAGAAGGCACTATTATTCCAAAATTCAAAATGGAGAAACTCTCTCCATGGAGGTTAAACCAGGCTAAGCCAACCCACTGGTGTGGCTCAGATTCCTTAACACTCCTCTTCTATCCCATTCCCATATCTAATTAAAACAGCTCCTGTGTGGCTGGGGTTGCAGGATGAAGACCAGTCTGATTACTCCGCCCGATCCTCTCTGTTGCTTCTGCTGCTGCAAAATAGCTTGGCTCAGCCTGGCAAGGCTAGCCAATCAGGCGAAGGGAGCTGGAAGGCTGGATTTTGGCTTACAGAAAAGAAAATGTAATAACTTATTTTCTGTGATAGTTATTATAAATCTAACAGTGGTCAAGTTAGTGGATTTATCATAACTATCATTTTAAGTCCTTGAATGACATTTTGAGCTCCTTCCTATCAATATGTATGCTGAAATAAAAATATCCCAATGTTAGCCAATGAAGCTAGTTATCTATAATGGGGAAAAACAAATTTACCAGTTTTTTCCTCACCAGGACATAGAAAACATATTTTAGTTACATGCCACCCTACCCCTCGGGCACCTAAACCGTAGGGGTAACTTACATGTATGAATAAGGTAGATCACTCCTTTAGAAGTACCTTTAATTCCAAAGTCGAAGTTGTATATAAATTACTTTTAAAGACAGTCTGCAAAGCAGGGCTGCTTTTAAAATATCAGCAGGCAACACAGCAGTGAACACTCTAGTGTGAGAAACTTACTCTGCCTCTAAACCTCTCTGCTCCATTATATACTAGTGACTAGGGACTTGTTGGTAGTTTGAATCCCCCTTACCTTGTTATATACTAGGGACTTATAGGGGTCTCTCATTGCCAATTCTAATTATACGGAATTATAATATACTTTTAATCAGAGCAGATGCCCTGGTCCGGATAGCAGCGCCCATGGAGCAGTCAGAGTCAGAAAACTACAACCTAGTAGGTAAAATGGGAGCTAAAAGTGGGGGACACTGCAAACAGGTCCTGATTTCTCACAGTGCACAATTACTATGCATTTACCTCTTTTACTACATCTGTAATACTGCGTGAATGCAATGGCAAAAAATTGCCTCAAGTCCATGATCTTTTACTTGAACTGGAAGCCACACTGGCAAACAGCTGGAGCAATTGCACTCTAAACTTTTATATACAACAACCAACTTCAATACTCATCGAACTTAGAAGTATAATTGATGACAATATGTGTACTGAGCCCTGAAGAAGTTCTTGGCGGACGAAACGCATTGGCTACAGTTCGATTCATGTGATTTTAATAAAAAAGATGAAAGTAGACTGGCAAAAATATCAAAAATAGAGGCTGGCGTCCTAGCTGCTCTTCCAGAGAGGGGGTAAAACCTTGGAAATTCTGCGTGGGCAACCTCCCTGCTTCACCAGTTGTACAGGAGCATGGGCTTGCCAGTAGCTGGCTGGGAGCTGCAGACAGTGTTCATCATTATCCTCTTGGGGGACTAAATAATCTTTCTTAAGCACCCTGCTTCACACATGACTGCATGGGTTTGCCATGGTCAATAATACTAGAATTAGGGGCAGTTGCCACTTCCCTGCCACAGGGACTGCTCCTGTTTGCCTCATTGCCATTATCAAATTCATATTCCTGCACATGCAAAGTTATGATAGTTGAGTTGTGTTTTGTCATGTTGTTATGCTGTGCTTTGTCATGCTTTATTGTGCTGTGCTATGTTATGATGTGCTGTGCCATGCATAACAGAATGTTATGTTGTTATGTTATGTTGTGTTGTGCTGTATTGTGTTATGTTGTGTTGTGCCGTGCATAACATAATGTTATGTTATGTTGAATTGTGTTAGGTTGTGTTATGCCATGTTATGTTAGTTATGCTATTTGTATTTGTACAGCACTCAAGTAACCATGGAGGGTATCCTGCCACTGAAGCTGTAGTTATATGGGCCAAGCCAGGGTTGGGGCTAAGTGAAGAGGCAGGTCTTTAGTTTCTAGGGGAATTCAAGAACTGAGGAGGAGGCTCTGTTGTACAAGGGCAGATTGTTCCAGGCTTTATCAGCGAGATAGGAGAAGGTGCAAACTCTGGATCTGGTTCTGTGTATGAAGGAGGAGGGGTGCGAGCAGGAGTCTGGCTTAACAGAGATGTCTGATAGGTTTATGGAAGTTTATGCTGTTGTTAAGGTAAATAAGGCTAATGCTTATTTGTAGATCGGGAGTCAGTGGAGCTCTTTGAGGTGTACCATGCTATGCATGCAGGATGAGGCTTGTGGCTGAGTTTTTTAAGGTCTGAAGCCTTCTCGTCAGTTGAGTGTTGATTCCACTATAGAGTGTATTGCTGTAAGACAGCTTGGTGGTGATGAGGACTTGAGTGACAGTTCTATGATTGTTGGTGGGGAGCCATTTGAAGATTTACCCATTTTTGAATGTGTGGAATCAGAAGATGCAATAGCATTCACTTGGCCGGTCATGGTGAGTTAGCTGTCGATGATTATTGCGAAGTGCTTTGCATGGATTGCCGGGAGGGGTGTGCGTCCGAGTTAGACAGAGCACCAGGTGGAGTCCCAGAGTGAGTTATCTTTGCTGGAGTTTACTATTTGCTGCCAACTTGTCATTATTATTCCTGCACATGCAGAGTCCCAATGTCACATATTCAGTAATACTGCAATGGTAGAACCCAGCCGAATCCTATCACTTATTATTCCTGCAGCAGTGAATCGTGCTATCACCGCTCCTATCCATCTGTGCATATTCCTGCATGTTAGAGCCCTGCTGCTCCCTAAACATGCATATTCCTGCATGCCAGAGCCATGCTCCTACCTGTCCATGCATACTCCTGCATGTGAGAGCTCTACTCCTACCTATCAGTGCATATTCCTGTATGCATGAGCCCTGCTACTACATAACCATGCATATTCCTGCATGCGAGAGCCCTGCTGCTCCCTATACATGCATATTCCTGTATGCGAGAGCCCTACTACTTCCTGGATGCATGCATATTCCTGCACGTGAGAGCCCCGCTACTACCTATCCAGTCACACTACCACACATAGAACCTTTCTGCTACCTATTCAGTGATATTCTTGCATGTAAAATGCACTGCTACCACATATCCATTAATATTCAAGTATACAAGGCCCTGCTGCGACCTATCCGTGCATATTCCTACATACAAGAGTCCTGCTGCCATCTATCGATTCTATTACTGCATGCAAGAGCCCTGCTGCCACCTATTCATTCATATTCCAGCATGTGAGACCCTGCTGCAACCTATTCATTCATATTGCTGAATCCAAGAGTCCTGCTGCCAGATTTTGAGCTGGAAAAAGTAACCTTTTGTCTGGCATAAACCTTCCTTTTTAATACTTACAAGCCAAACCTAAGGCAGGCCCTAAAAGCTAATAGATTGGGGTGCCTGGTATTTAACAAGCATAACAAGTGTATTTTTGTTTTACATGTCCCAACAATGAAAAACTCCTAAAATAGTTTTTCACTGTTTTAAGGCCGGATGGCTGGGGAAGAGCTGTACCCCCCCCCACCCCCAGCCCCCCCCCCAATTACATTTCAAGGACCGTGCCCACAGCACACACAGTTTCGGGGACAGGCTGGTGAATTCCCACACAGACTGCCACCAGGTATTACAAGGGACCCTGAGAAGCACTCATCAGTACAATCCTGGACCTGTTAAAATTCAGTGGAAGGACTACCCTTCTGCCAGAAGGACTGCCATGCTGCTTAAAGGTCTGCCTTGGTGTCTGGGGAAGGAAGACTGGACCTCCTTGCCTTGATTCCAGGCTACTCAGAGTGGCTCCAAAAATCAACTGGTTGAACTCCTGCATAGGCTACAGGGAGACAAAAAGCTTCCAGAGGCCTCCCTGAAACTGCCCATCTGACCAGCTGCAATTGGATCTGGCCTCTGATGGAGTGGCTCCTGAAACCTTAGAGGTGCCCTCAGTTTGGCATCGGGGAGACCTTCTCTTGAGATAAAAGTTGAGAAACCTAAAGTTTGGGCTTGTCACGACCGCAAACTGGCCAGTTTATGCCAAGACTCACCCACTGTGACAATCACCCACACAAAGCTCCAGTAAGATCTCTTGCACATACTAAAATGCTGATGTGGCTGGGATTTTAAAAATGTTGTTAAAAGAAATAATATTTATAAATTAAAATAATATATTCTTGTTATTCATTATTACATTTATATTATTCTGCTGTAATGTTAATCTAATGTTAATCTTAGTCTTCTGTAACATGTTATTGTATTGTTTATAGGTGAATAATGCATATTTAAATTTAATTTAAATTTCTGTTATTCATTAAAATAGTTTAATATTTTTTCAATAACAAATAAAGTTTATTATTTTTTGCAATGCTTTGCAATTGGAAAAACTCCACTCTTGTGGTGAAGATATCAAAGAATGAAAAGTTACTAGCAATTCAGCCTTAGATGTGTCCGATTCCTGGTTTTAGGGGTGGAGACATGGAAGATATGTGAGTCTACACTGAGACGTAAATCTACACTCGGAAATCGTGAATAGTAAAAAAGGGTAGATTTAACTCTACGTGTGTGAGTAAATCTGCGCATGTAAATATAACTTTTTGACTAGGACTCAATATCATTTACTTTTCAGTTTTTTAGTCATGTAAATAATTTTTGTATAGTTTACCACTGCATAGTATCAAAGCGCTGCACAGAATAACCAACTCTACTATGAAAAGGAATCTAATATGGAATGAGATAACAAGGACAAAATTGAGTTATCTTGCGGTTATTGACCAGGAAATTCTTCCGAGAGGACATGATTTTATAGAATAGAGTGTAAAGCGAATAACTTTAGAGGTACAAATGAGCAACAGTTAGTAAGATCAAAACTTCAGTGCCTATCAAGAAGAATGATTGAAAGAGAAACTGGGAAAACGCAACCGATCAAAACTGCTAGACTGGTCAGAGAATTCAGGAGGAAATGTTGAGAGAAATATTGCTTATGAGAGGGGTGGATGTACAACCAGTTGAAACAAAAAGGCTAGGCAAGTGAGAACAAAATGGAGGCTGAGTGAGGAGAAAGAAGTAGTTTATGAAGCAAAGAAATAGCAAAAAATAGTTACAAAGCGGAGTTAAGATATAGAAGAAAACCAAGGAAAGAGAGACAGTTTAGAAGAACTGGATCAAGATGAGGCTTATTGTTGCAAAGAATTTCAAGAAATGGGTAGGTTTTATGATAGTGAGATCACATTAGGACGTGTGACAGCAGTGGTGGCTGGCATCTATGGGTCCACAAGCAAAATAAAATTAAAATAAATACAACTTATGGAACGCAACAAACTCCGCTCTGGTCTTCTTCTTTCCACAGGAACTGGATGACCAAGACAGCTTTGTTAGAAATGTTTAAAGTGCGCATGTGTAGCTGGATATCGCAAGATGGCCGGACAAAAAGACATGCACACTTTAAACAGTGCATAGACAGCCCACCCTCCTCCCTGTTGCTGTCCCTCTGCAGCACCCCCCTCACCCTTCCTAATGCTCTGTTTAAGACAAGGGATGAAAAATAAAATGGTAATAAATTAACATCTTATTTTTCATCTCTTGGGGTTTTGGGGGGATTTTAATTGGGACGACGCTCCTCCCCTCCAACGAAGGAGCCATCCCTGCTCAACAGTAGAAATGCGAGAAGAAAACGGCGGGGGAGGCCACAAATGAAACCACTGTCATATGCTGCATTGGGCAACATGAGAAAAGAAGGGGGAAAGAAAGAGCCAGTCAGGAGAGGGAACATATTTATACTTGCTTTCGTTGCTCTGCCCACGCTCTGTGGATGGTCACGTCTACTATTGGGCAAACAATAGCTGTAATGGGTGAAGTGGACCAAGTCCCGCATGTGGCGTGGTTGAAGTTAGTGGTCACAGGCAGGCTGCTGTCTTCATGCCTGTGCCCCAGGTATTGTACAGCCATGAAGAAAAATTATACGTATGAGTCTTTTCTTATTTGTGAACTGTAATTGATAGAAAACCATTCCAACAAGCCTGTTCCACATTGCGTAGTTAGGAAACCCAGACTTCCCCGTCAATTTCCCTCTATCATGGTCCTCCTAGAAGGGTTCTCTTAGGGCTGGTGTTCCTCATCCACTGGCACCGGTCATTCAAGTTCCCATGTTGCGGGTCACTCTAGTTCATGTAGTACTTGTTATGCTGGTTTAGGATACATCTGAGCCTGACCCTCATGGACCTTATGAAACTGTTCTCACTGGGACTAGACTTCCTGATTCCAATCTAGGGTCTCTAGGTCCTGCTAGCCCAGGTTCTTTCTTGTTGTGGTCTTCCCAGAACTGGTCCATTCACTTCTGGCCCCTTGGTCCTCCCTGATCTGATCTCTGTGGTCTTGACCCTCCTGTCTTAGCCCTTCTTTCCAGTGATCTCCTGCTACTGGTCCTCTTTGGTCTGTCTACCGGGGTCTGCTACTAGTGGATCTGGTCATTCTTGTTCCTCTAGTCCTGGTTGATGCTGTCAGTCCCTCCTTGTTATTATAGTCCAAGACCTTATATTCCTTCTACCCATGGTGCTTCTGTTCATTCGTGCCCTTGTCAACTGGGTCAAGATCCCAGAGTTTCATATCCTCTTGGCCCTTCCTGATCCTTCTCACCCTCATCCTGATATCCTTAGTCCTGTTTTTCCTTGCCCTGTTCCTTATTGTCTATTTGTTCCTGCTTCTTTCGGGTATTGTTAACACTGGTACTTGTAGAATAGGTCTCCCTGGGCCTGGCTTTTCTTGTTCTCGTTGCTCTGGTCATCCTAGCCCTCCTGGTGGTCCACCTTTTGGTCCATATACTCCTCTTCTACTTGTCATCATCATCCTCCTTCTGGTCCTACTCCTTCCTTCTCCACAATCCCTTCAAAATGAAGTTAGAGAGGTAAAGCCTCCAACCATGTCACACAGATTTTCATTTTTTTGGCTTAAGGATTTCTGTTGCTGGGACAGCACTGTCAATGACAGAAATGAGGGCTCAATAGAGACAGGTCTTTGCCCACTTAAAGACTGTTTAGCATATTAAAAAAATTAAAACTACCATTCACTATGTTGTGCAGGTCCTACAATGTCTATGTGGCTGAAGGGGCAACTCATAACATGGGATCAAGAAGCATCTATGCTAAAACCCACTCTGCTGGGTGAATACTATGAACACATGTGTTTATTCACAGGTAGCAGAGTGAGCTCCTCCTGTGAATTAATCACATACATTACTTACCTGTCTCCTGCTTTCACTTCCCCATTCCACAGACACCACATTACTGTGCCAAACTCAATGTACATCCTGCAAGTGTCCCAAGCACTGTTCCCCCAAGCATCAATTGCCTACTGTACTTCTGTCACCCTCTGAGGCCTATATAACACCTATCTGTCTGCATTCCCTGTTTGTTGCTGATCGTCAACTGCGCTGTGTTGCTAGGTTTGAAATACTAAGCAAGCACAGCCCCCTTCAAAAGAAGCCTAGAGCTAGCAAAATGCCTTTTATAAGAAGCGCAAAAAGAGCCCAGCCCTACACAAATCATCAAAAGAAGCATCATGACCATTAAAAAAAAAATTATTTTCATGAGTTAATAATATATTTATGTAACTTGCTTTAAAACCATACTCATTCTTCTTTGCAGGCAAACAAACAGTCCTAGACTGCAGAGAAAACATCTGAATGCCATATACTGACAGTCCTTAAATTCAAGTTTAATTCCTACATTTATTATTTGAATATTAAAATAACATAAATGTTTTATTCAAAATTGATTTTGCTGTTGTTTTCATCTGTAAACGAGTTAGCTTAATTCATGCACTTACCTTTGTACAAATGATTATGTTTTGCATATGCACTTATATTCCAATGTGTCACACATGTTGCATCCCTATTACAAGATGGCCACCACCCTACCATTGATTGTTCTCCCTTTTTTTTTCACGGCCAGCTAAATAAAGACTTCCTTCACACTATTTATCCGGCGACAAGTTAAAGTGTATGTCATCTCTAATATTTATCCTATGGCCGGCGAAACAGCAGAGATTATGCACTATTTTGCCAACAGCCCGGTAAATAGAAGACATTAGGTACTATTTGTCCGGTTGCCAGGCAAATATCCACTTCCCTTAAAAAATATATGTAGTTTAGAGATAATCATCTTCATTTCATCTTGACACTCTTGAAGGTCCCTCACAGCTCTGCTATTCCCCAGTATCAAGCTTTCTTTGCACTTGGTACACACAGTCCTGGTATTATAATTTTAGAAAATAGGACTACAAGTACCAGGATATAAAGCTAAAGACTGGAGTGGATGAGTTACTTATGCATGAAACCAAGAAACTTTAGCATTCTGGGTTCAATCAATGCCTGATAGCTAGCTGAACTGTCCATTATAAGCAGTTTATAGGATATGACCTTAAATGTTCCTAGCAATAATCAAACATGGACTGACGGGGAATCCTTGCAGTGTGTTTGAAATGTTTTCCTGGAGACCATACGCATTTACAAATGGAGTTCATGTGTGAATGCTGCGACTAGAACAGGTGAATTTGAGAGGCAACCAGTTGCCTATAATTACACAATGATCGTGCTGTTTTGTGGGCTAGTACCTGTGCCTCACAGGGCCAGACACTTAAGACACTGACACACATTCCACATCTGAGTTCCAAATCATAAAATCATTGTGCTGCTGGATTAAAAAGGCAGGTTAAATGAGTCATAATTCATGACAGGTTGCTTAGCTGAATGCTCTACCCAGAGATTCTGCAACTATTGCTGCACTCCTCCTAGGTGATGGACCAGTGTTTAACATGTCCAGGTTGGGAAAACTGCATCCATGTTCAATTATAAGGAATTGTGAACCTCTATGTGTCCTGGCGTAAAGCTTAAATAGGCACTCATTGAACTTATTGTGGAAATATTGGAGCACGAAAATGTATGGTTGAAACATGGATTACTTGTGGAATAAAGTGGACTACGAATGGAAGACATTGTTTGAACATTATTGGATTGTTAATACATATTTGTTAGCTGTTGTTTCTGGGTTAGGGGACCTGAACTGACGGGGCTCCACCTTCTATATTGATATATTTACACGCACGGATGGAGCGTGTTCCAGGGTGGCACGCCCTATATACTATCTTGAGCATTGCAAAACCATTTGAAGAACTTTACATTGTGGTGTGCATTCTACCTCTTTAGACACGCAAACACATATTGGGCACCAGAACTCATTTGTGGGTGCCCAGGCATCTTTTCCATTAATAGTCTTTGACCCAAAGCAAGAGAGAGAAAGGCACAAAGGAAGAATGAAGGAGGAACTTTAGGACAGGAAAATAGTGACAAAGGAAAAAAGCAAGGGCAAAACAGAACCTACAAGGGTTATGATAAGAGGTGGTGGAAGAGAGGGTTATGGGGTGGACTCAAGACTAGGCAGCAGTGATCTCCCACAAAAAAACTTTGCATGCTTAAACTTATTCTTTTGCTAGTTAAAATGAGTTTGCAAGGGAGAACATGATCAACAACTGTTTCGAGACCTGCGCTAACACCTAATTGATAGCAGGCTGTCTGACCCCAGGGAGATTGCTAAGGAGGCAGACTGGAGGCTCAGCATTAGGGGCCATAAGAAGGTACCTAGGAGTAGCCCCAAGAAGAGAGATTCAGGTTCCCCCTGCAGAGTGAAATGGACCTCAAGGAAGACACAGAAAAGTCCCAGAGCAAGGTAAGGGAAAGGATTCCCACGCTCCTTCTGAGAAACAGGGGGGAGGTTCTGGTGGGCAGTAGCCCGGGACATCCCATTTCCAGCCCAGTTGCTCTGAGTGTTGCCAGTTAGGACACAAGTAAGAGGCTCAATCTTTCCTAAGAAACCATCGACTTGTTGGACCTCTGCAGGGGTGGATAATGAGGCCTCAGGGGTAAGTAGAACATGCCTTAATCTCCCTTAGTTGAGAGATAGACTCAAAGGGTGAGCTGGTGCTCCCTGAGGTTGGGAGTCAACACTTCCACTAGGTGAAAGTGAATGAGATCCCTCTCACTGCTCTGAGGGACACCAGGTCAGCCAGACCATGGTAGTGGAAAGACTGGTTTCCTCAGAGCAGTACAATGGACAGGTGTGTAGGATAACACAGAGACAGGACATTTTTCTCCCCATGGCCTGGAGTATGGTGGGGAGGTGGCCTAGAGGGGGGTTATAGTTAGTCCCCAGATGCCCAGCCACATCATATTGGAAAATGAGTTACCACCAATGTCAGTTGACCTGGGAGGGGTGGCCACCCAGGGCACCCTGGAAGCTCAGTTTTCTGGATCTACCACTACCAAGCAGATGGTCCATAGGCCTAGATTGAAGGGCAGGGGTAGGAACGTCTCATCCCTGACTCTTGTTCAGCTTCAGAGTCCAGACCCTGGGCTGAGTGGCAAGTCTCAGGCTACCACCTCTGGGTTGGTGAGAAGGAGAGTGGAAGAAAGGGGCCTAACACTTGGGGATATTGCCTCCCACTCTGAGAAACCTCAGAAGTCAAAGAACCCTGGCTAGCCTAGGCCCTGGATTTTGACACTGTTGGTTGTTAGTGGCCTCTGTTGGTTGCTGTCCTTATGGACATAATTTTCTAAGGGTTGGTGTTGGACTTGGCCCTTCTGGCAGGTTCACCCCTGAACTTTTTTTGCTTTTTACTGGTGACTTGGTGTGGTAATTTTTTGGTTTCTGCGCACTTTCCCTGTGTTCCAGGGTAAAGTGCGTGCGTGCTCTGAGTGCATGTGCCCTCCCATAGGAATGCGTGGGGAATGTATGTGTCCCTAGTAGTTCCTGATGCGTGGGGTGTGCAGGCCCGAGTTTGGTATGTGCGGACTCGTGGGAGTGAATGCTGCGCGATAATGTGTGCGGCGTGCATGTACCTAGTGTGGAAGTGCCACTTCTAGAGGTGGGCACTTCTGTGTGCAGTGTGTCTGTCGCGTGATTGGCTGGTCATGTCATGTGACGGGCTAGGGATTCCCCAGAGTCAGGATGAGTCACCCAGTGGTAAATGGGGAGATCAGCAGCTAGATGGGTGGGAGGAGTACACCTGGGTCCTGAATAGGACAGGGTTTTCCACACACAATGCTGGCTCCGCCCCCTGTGGTGCGACTGACGACCCTAGCCCTGCCAGTGAATAGAGTGAGGGGCTGAGCACATCAAGGGTGCTCCCCAACCAGCTGCGACTGGTTTTCCCCCTCACCCTGAACCCAGAACAAAGGGGTTTGCTGTATAAAAATGGGGCTGTGTCCCCACAGAAACTGTTCTCTGCCAGGATCTTACCTGAGGGGGGCTGCTTCTGCTGCTGGACCAGAGGACCGCCACCTGGACTACCTCCCTGCCTGGAGGCCCAGTGAGCTGGCTCTGGGTCCAGCCTTGAGCCCCCACCCCTGCCCTGCTGCATGCAGGGAAGAACTCTGCTGGACTTGCGCTTTTGATTGTATGCTCCCCAAAGCACCTGGAAGCGCTGTTCTTTGACCTGCAGCCTAGGAGCGCTTTAGTTCTGCTAGCCGGTGCCCACCCGGCGTTCGCCCCGTCTTTTCCGAGCCTGAAGTCCCCTGGCAGGTGCCCACCCTGCCAGGGACATTGCCACTCCTAGCGGGTGCCCACCCCGCTTATTTGCGTACCTTTGCCCTTAATACGAAAGCGGGTGCCCACCCCGCTTCGTGACGCTCAGCGGCGGGTGTCTACCCGCCAGGGACTCTTTTCGCCATAAACGGGAGCCCACCCCGTATTGCCACCGTCACCAGGAGCTCTGGGCCGCCGCGCTGCCTGTGGCGACCCGGAAACAAAGAGAAGTCCGGCCTTCCTGGGGGCGGGGCCGAAGCCCGGAAGAGGAGCGGACGGGAGCCTACCCCGCGCTCCAGTGAGGACGTACGGTGACTTCCCCGGCAGGGCTCCCGCAAGTGGGGAGAGCCCTGCATTCCTGCGAAGCCCCGCGCCAAGAACCGAAGCGCCGCCAGGAGTCCCGGTGAGTGGGGGCAGCCTGGTTATTTTCGGAGCGCCTGACGCTCCATCGAAGGAGGAGGGGGGGGCAGTACTTCTTGAGCCTCGAGGCTCCGAGGACGAAGCCAGCCCTGACTGTGTGAGAGCGCTAGTGCGCTCCCGCGAGGGCCGCATTGGTCGGGTACCGAAGCCTGGAAAAGGAGCATTGACCTTACGAGGGAGAGCGGCCCCGGAAGGCAGCGGGCCGCTCCAACGTTGGCCCCCATATTTGTTTTAAGAGCCCACGAGGCTGCAGACAGGCGCATGGTCCTAGAGCCATGAAGGCTCCAGCGAAGGGGGCACATTGTTCCAAGAGCCTGTGAGGCTCACGAGTTCCCCTCAGTGGAACTCCAACCCCTGCCATATTTGTTTAGAAGGCGCAGTGGTGTCCACGCTCACTTTCTCCAGCTGCCCAGCACTTAGTGGGCAGCTGCAACGTTTAGGTTGGGGCCTCTGTGTTTTAGCTTGCGCAGCTTGCGCAGCCGTGCCCTGACTTTTCTGGACGCAGGGCGTCCTTGCCCCTACTAGGCCAATTGGCCCAGGGACTGCCACAGATAGTGGCTAATGTGAGTTTTTGCGCCATTTTACCTTTCCTGCATCTCTGAATGTGGTTATGCGTCATGTGCTTTGCTTTACACCTCTGAATGTTATGCATCATGTGTTTATGTGCTTAGACCCCTACAGGTATTGTGATACTTAGGTGGTTGTTTTCTCCCTAGTACAGGTGGTACTAGTGAGGTCCTAGTTCCCTGCGTGATATTCCTAAAGGTGGTTAGGGTTGCGTAGGTGGTACTTTCTGATACCTGTAGTTACTGGTTGTGTGCTACATGTTCTATTTTTAGTGCTACAGTGATTGTATGTGCTATGTTCTAAAGTTTTATTCCTATGTTCTAAGTGCTATTTCTAAAAAGTGCTAATTCCTGACAGTGGTCCATGTGGCCCTGTCCCCTGTAAATATAATCCCTTGTAAATTCTGCCCGTGCATGTTGGCACATTGTAAAGTGTGTGTTTTTATCTAATGTGTTGTGTATAATACAAAGGTTATTTTTATATAATACCTTGTGTGGAGTTTCCTTTGTGGTGGGCCTTGGGTGTTGTTGCTGGGTGCGCGCGCAAACGCTTTACACATCGCCTCAGGGATAAGCCTGTCTGCTCGTGCCAAGCTACCAAGGGGGTGAGCAGGGGTTATCTTTGGCGTGTAACTTCCTTGCCCTGACTAGAGTGGTGGTTTCTGCCTGACTTTGGCGCAAGCCTTAGCCAACCAGAAATCCCATTTCTAACAGTTGGGGACAGAAGTCTGACTCAAGGAGTGGAGTGGACCACATCACTTTTTTGGCCACTGTGGTACTGTCTGTCTAGTAGGATGGATCTGTGAGATAAGGTTCTGTGTTTCACCGATGGTGTCCACAGATGAGGAGAAGGGTTCCCCATGGGGCAGTGCATTGGCTCAGGAGAGTGTAGACAGAGGGGTCCAACTGAGTTCAGAAGGGCATAAAACTGGCCAGGGCTTCTGCAGTTGAGGGCCACTGTCCATGTTCTTGCGCCTAAGCAGGGAATCCCAAGGTCTCCCCTGGCTTTTGAGTGGAACATGGTCATGTTAGACTTCGCTGAGGTACTTAGAGGTCCTCTAGGTCCTCTCTGCAGTGTCACCCACAAACGTTTAGCTTCACCCTCTTATTTTTCTAAATTTGTGGTTGTTGACCATAGGACTCTGTGCACTTTATCTCTGTCAACCAGTGTTAACGTGGTTGTGCTCATTCCCTAAAAAATTGTCAAATTGGCTTACACCTGATTGGGATATTTAATTTACTTAGAAGTCCCTAGTAAAGTGGGACAATATACCCAGGGCCTGTAAAAGAAATTCTACTAGTGGGCCTGCAGCACTTATTGTGCCACCCACACAAGTAGCCGTGTAAAATATGTCTCAGCAGTGCCATTGCAGCCTGCCAGCAGTCTGGAACTGACAATTCGACTTGGCAAAATGCCTCCTCCGCTAAGCCTAAACCCCCCTTTTTAACACATAAGGAACCCCTAAGGAAAGCCATCAACAGCCCATAGGGCAGGCTGCATGGCATTTATTAAATGGTAACTTTCGATTGGGAGCAGGTAGGAAAGTCATGTTTGGTGTCTGAAGAAGTGTAATTTAAAATCCTCATTAATGAAAAAGTAGGATTGTAGGTCACAATTCTAAAAATGCCACTTTTTGAAAGTTGCAAGAAGAACAATTGTTGGACACAATGCTGAACAACGTCAAACATTCACTCTCAGTACAGAGATATTGGTCTAAATCCATTGGTATGCTCACCATGCCATTCCAGTTTGGACCCAGCTATATGCCAATCAGTCTTGACCCTGCTCTCTATGGGAACAGTCCAGCCTGAACTGCCAGTCCAGGTCCTCTCTGGACTGGAAACATACATCTTGGGACCGGTTTCGGGGTATCAACCCTCATCATCTTTTTGCTCACTTTTAGAAAGTCGGCATTTGTGTGCCATAACACCTTGTATGCCCTTGTACTTGGACCTCCCACACGAGTGAGGCACCGTTTTTATCGGGAGACCCGGGGGAATGCTGGGTGGTAGGAAATTTGTGTCAGCCCGGTGATGCCTCAACTTTCCCACACAAAAATGTGTGAAAAGGTGATTTTTTCAGCTAAATTTGAGGTTTGCAGGGCATTCTGGGTAAGGAAACTTTAGGGGATCCCCGCAAGCCATACCTCCCTGGAATCCCCCGGGTATCTAGTTTTCAGAAATGTGTGGGTTTGGTAGGTTCCCCTAGGTGGCCGCCGAGCACCGGGCCAAAAACCCAGGTGACCCCCCTTGCAAAACCAGGTCGTTTTGAGGTAGGCAATTTTCATGTCGCCTCAATACGTTTTGGGGCCTTGCCTGTCGCTGGTACTTGGGCCTCCCACACGAGTGAGGCACCGTTTTTATCGGGAGACCCAGGGGAACGCTGGGTGGTAGGAAATTTGTGTCAGCCCAGTGATGCCTCAACTTTCCCACACAAAAATGTGTGAAAAAGGTGATTTTTTCAGCTAAATTTGAGGTTTGCGGGGCATTCTTGGTAAGGAAACGTTGTGGGATCCCCGCAAGCCATACCTCCCTGGAATCCCCCGGGTATCTAGTTTTCAGAAATGTGTGGGTTTGGTAGGTTCCCCTAGGTGGCCGCCGAGCACCGGGCCAAAAACCCAGGTGACCCCCCTTGCAAAACCAGGTTGTTTTGAGGTAGGCAATTTTCATGTCGCCTCAATACGTTTTGGGGCCTTGCCTGTCGCGGGTACTTGGGCCTCCCACACGAGTGAGGCCCCGTTTTTATCGGGAGACCCAGGGGAACGCTGGGTGGTAGGAAATTTGTGTCAGCCCAGTGATGCCTCAACTTTCCCACACAAAAATGTGTGAAAAAGGTGATTTTTTCAGCTAAATTTGAGGTTTGCGGGGCATTCTTGGTAAGGAAACGTTGGGGGATCCCCGCAAGCCATACCTCCCTGGAATCCCCCGGGTGTCTAGTTTTCAGAAATGTGTGGGTTTGGTAGGTTTTCCTAGGTGGCCGCCGAGCACCGGACCAAAAACCCAGGTGACACCCCTTGCAAAACCAGGTCATTTTGAGGTAGGCAATTTTCATGTCGCCTCAATACGTTTTGGGCCCTTGCCTGTCGCGGGTACTTGGGCCTCCCACACAAGTGAGGCACCATTTTTACCGGGAGACCTGGGGGGACGCTGGGTGGTTGGAAATTTGAGTGAGCCCGGTGATGCCACAATTTTCCCACACAAAAATGTGTGAAAAATGTGATTTTTTCAGCTAAAATTGAGGTTTGCAGGGAATTCTGGGTAAGGAAACGTTGGGCGATCCACGCAAGCCATACCACACTGGAAGCCCGCGGGTGTCTAGTTTTCAGAAATGTATGGGTTTGGTAGGTTTCCCTAGATGGCCGCCGAGCACCAGGCCAAAAACCCAAGTGACCCCCCTTGCAAAACCAGGTGGTTTTGAGATAGGCAATTTTGATGTCGCCTCACTGCGTTTTGGGCCCTTGCCTGTCGCGGGTACTTGGGCCTCCCACACAAGTGAGGCACCATTTTTACCGGGAGACCCGGGAGGACGCTGGGTGGTTGGAAATTTGAGTGAGCCCGGTGATGCCACAATTTTCCCACACAAAAATGTGTGAAAAATGTGATTTTTTCAGCTAAAATTGAGGTTTGCAGGGGATTCTGGGTAAGGAAATGTTGGGCGATCCACGCAAGCCATACCTCCCTGGAAGCCCCCGGGTGTCTAGTTTTCAGAAATGTATGGGTTTGGTAGGTTTCCCTAGATGGCCGCCGAGCACCGGGCCAAAAACCCAAGTGACCCCCTTGCAAAACCAGGTGGTTTTGAGATAGGCAATTTTGATGTCGCCTCACTGCGTTTTGGGCCCTTGCCTGTCGCGGGTACTTGGGCCTCCCACACAAGTGAGGCACCATTTTTACGGGGAGACCCGGGGGGACGCTGGGTCGTTGGAAATTTGAGTGAGCCCGGTGATGCCACAACTTTCCCACACAAAAATGTGATTTTTTCAGCTAAAATTGAGGTTTGCAGGGGATTCTGGGTAAGGAAACGTTAGGGGATCTGCGCAAGCCATACCTCCCTGGAAGCCCCGGGTGTCTAGTTTTCAGAAATGTATGGGTTTGGTAGGTTTCCCTAGATGGCTGCCGAGCACCGGGCCAAAAACCCAAGTGACCCCCCTTGCAAAACCAGGTGGTTTAGAGATAGGCAATTTTGATGTCGCCTCACTGTGTTTTGGGCCCTTGCCTGTCGCGGGTACTTGGGCCTCCCACACAAGTGAGGCACCATTTTTACCAGGAGACCCGGGGGGACGCTGGGTGATGGGAAATTTGAGTGAGCCTGGTGATGCCACAACTTTCCCACACAAAAATGTGATTTTTTTCAGCTAAAACTGAGGTTTACAGGGGATTCTGGGTAAGGAAACGTTGGGGGATCCACGCAAGCCATACCTCCCTGGAAGCACACGGGTGTCTAGTTTTCAAAAATGTATAGGTTTTCTAGGTTTCCCAAGGTGCCCGCAGTGCTAGGGTTCAAGAACTACAGCTAGACATTTTGCCAAAAAAGGGTCATTTTTCACTGCGAAATTGAGGTGTGACCACGTTGCGTTTTGCTCCGTTTCCTGCTGCGGGCACTAGGCCGACCCACACAAGTGAGGTACCGTTTTTCTTGTAAGACTTTGGGGAACGCGGGGTGGGTAGAAATTTGTGGATCCACGCAGATTCCGGAACTTTCCACCACAGAAATGTGGGGAACATCTGTTTTTTTTGTCAATTTTTTAGGTTTGCAAGGGATTCTGGGTAACAGACCCTGGTGGGAGGCAGTCAAGTCACCCCATCCTGGATTCCCCTGGGTGTCTAGTTTTCCAAAATGTATAGGTTTGCTAGGTTTCCCAAGGTGCCCACAGAGCTAAGGTTCAAAAACTACAGCTAGACATTTTGCCAAAAAAGGGTCATTTTTCACTGCGAAATTGAGGTGTGACCACGTTGCGTTTTGCGCCATTTCCTGTCGCGGGCACTAGGCCGACCCACACAAGTGAGGTACCGTTTTTCTTGTAAGACTTTGGGGAACGCGGGGTGGGTGGAAATTTGTGGATCCACGCAGATTTCGGAACTTTCCACCACAGAAATGTGGGGAAAATTTGTTTTTTTTGTCAATTTTTTAGGTTTGCAAGGGATTCTGGGTAAAACACCCTGGTGGGAGGCAGTCAAGTCACCCCATCCTGGATTTCCCTGGGTGTCTAGTTTTCAAAAATGTATAGGTTTGCTAGGTTTCCCAAGGTGCCCACAGAGCTAAGGTTCAAAAACTACAGCTAGACATTTTGCCAAAAAAGGGTCATTTTTCACTGCGAAATTGAGGTGTGACCACGTTGCGTTTTGCGCCGTTTCCTGTCGCGGGCACTAGGCCTACCCACACAAGTGAGGTACCATTTTTCTCGTAAGACTTTGGGAAACGCGGGGTGGGTGGACATTTGTGGATCCACGCAGATTCCGGAACTTTCCACCACAGAAATGTGGGGAAAATGTGTTTTTTTTGTCAATTTTTTAGGTTTGCAAGGGATTCTGGGTAAAACACCCTGGTGGGAGGCAGTCAAGTCACCCCATCCTGGATTCCCCTGGGTGTCTAGTTTTCAAAAATGTATAGGTTTGCTAGGTTTCCCATGGTGCCCGCAGAGCTAGGGTTCACAAACTACAGCTACACATTTTGCCAAAAAAGGGTCATTTTTCACTGCGAAATTGAGGTGTGACCACGTTGCGTTTTGCGCCGTTTCCTGTCGCGGGCACTAGGCTGACCCACACAAGTGAGGTACCGTTTTTCTTGTAAGACTTTGGGGAACGCAGGGTGGGTGGAAGTTTGTGGATCCACACAGATTCCGGAACTTTCCACCACAGAAATGTGGGGAAAAGGTGGTTTTTTTTGACAATTTTTTAGGTTTGCAAGGGATTCTGGGTAACAGACCCTGGTGGGAGGCAGTCAAGTCACCCCATCCTGGATTCCCCTGGGTGTCTAGTTTTCAAAAATGTATAGGTTTGCTAGGTTTCCCAAGGTGCCCGCAGAGCTAGGGTTCAAAAACTAGAGCTAGGCACTTTGCCAAAAAAGGGTAAATTTTCACTGCGATATTGAGTTGTGACCACGTTGCGTTTTGCGCCGTTTCCTGTCGCGGGCACTATGCCTACCCACACAAGTGAGGTACCATTTTTATTGGGAGACTTAGGGTAATTCAGATTTGTAAAGGATTTGTTATTTTCTATTGACTTTCGATGCATTTCTGCCTTCCAAATGAAAGATATTGTGTAAGAAAGAAGTCATTCAAAAAAATGACTGATAATTCTCATGCTAGTATGAGTATTCCCAATTTCAGAAATGTGCCAATATCTACTGTTTCTAAACTCTATATTTTGTTCCCATTTCAGAAATACATAGGTGTCTTTCATACCGATTTTTCCATGTACTCATTTTTACAGAATAATTACTATATACCCGGTACATAATAAAAACCATTGCAAGTTGCTGCTCAGTTTTTGACTCTGGGTTCGTCAGGTTCTTGGTGAACCTACAAGACCTATATACCCACAACCAGTAATGTCCAGTGGATGTAATGGTAATTGCTTTCAAAGAGCTGTCATTATTAGAAGAAGTTACAGGTGAAAACGTTTACACAAAAGGCTGTTTTTTTCAACTAATTTTCAATTTATCCTATATTTAACTGTTAGTTTCTATAAAAAAACCTTGATGGATCTACACAAATGATGGCTTGCTGAATTCAGAATTTTGTCTTCTTCTCGAAAATGTATAGCTTTCCAGGATCCATTATTGCTTTTGTACCCATTTCTGCCATTAACTGGAAGGAGGTCAAAAGCACAAAAAATTGCAAAATTAGGCTATGTCCCAGAAAAATGCCAAAACTGTGTAAAAAATGTTGGGTTTCTGACAAAAGTCTGGTATCCCCGTAAAGCTGGGAAAATGGTGATTTCAACCCCACAAACCCTTTTTTGATAACATTTGCAGGGAAAAACCCAGATGCTTTCATTTGCAGCCCGTTTTTCCAATTTTTCCGAAAAAACCCGAAATGTTGCTGTATTTTGGCTCATTTCTGTGACCCCTCTAGGAGAATCCACAAACCCCGAGTACCTTTACAATCCCCATGATGTTAGAAGAAAAGGACGCAAATTTGGCGTGGATACCTTATGTGGTCAAAAAGTTGCAGGGGCCTCAGCGCGCACTACCCCAAATAGCCAAAAAAGGGCGTGGCACAGGAGGGGAAAAGGCCTGGCAGCGAAGGGAATAATCACCTGGTGCCTGCAACCTGTTCCTGGGTCATATAACAAGCAGAAGTAGGCAGTTGGCCTTTGTGTATTCCTCCCAGACAGTTTGACAATAGCGGGTCTGGGCGTTGGCGGGATGGGCTATCTTTGACTTGATGTAGGCAGAGCTGTCCCCTACCATTTGTACTTCAAAGGCAGTGGCGCAGCTCACACACAAAGGATTTCACACTAGTCTATTGTGCCCAAAGCCCGACTGGGGCCAGGGTAAGGAGGCAGGAAATTCCGACACCACTTAGGGGGAAACTCCAGAAGCTTCTTCCACTAAAAGTTGGCACCAAGTATAAAAAGGGGACCCTCAAATCACTGCTGGACCTGTGGAAGACTCAGAAGAAGATCTGCTCTACTGCAAAAAGGACTGGTCTGCTGACCTGCTGCTCTGCTACCCTGCTGCCTGAGTAAGAAGAACTGAACCTGCACCTTAAACCCAAGTCCACTAGAGTGACAACAACTGCTACTTGGGTAGCCTGTTGATCAGGGATAGAAAAGGCTCCAACAATCTTGACCCCTGCACCTTGACTCTGCCTACTGTCAGCCCTAACTCCCCCAAGTGGAGCCTCCCCAGTCCTGGACCCTTGAAAGGGGGGTTAAGGTGCTCTGCCTGCCTAGCTCTGGTCTCCATCAAAACCGATGTGAATCGATGCGAAGTGATGCAAAGCTCCGCAATGCATCGTCATACAATTTGAAACCAATGCAGAACGACATAAAGCCCCGCCACGCCCTCGCCGCACAGCTTTATTGGAACCAACGCCAAATGACAAAAAGCCTTGTAAATCAGCGCTGTGCCGACCACGCCCGAAGGACATAAGGCACAATAATCAGTGAGCCAAACTTAGTATGGTGCCTGACCTGCACCCCATCGCACTCAGTCTGAACTTGTGACTTTGTTCCAATCCAGCATTACCAGATAACTGTAGTTGATGTATTGCGCTTTCTGGTGCTACTTTTATCTAAACCTTTAAAATTGCATAGTTCTAATTCTATTAATTGGATTTTTATCATTTTGGTCTCAAATAATTTATTACATTTTCCTCTTTTTATTAGTGTGGTATTTTTCTTATGTTGTGTTTCACTTTATTACTGTTTGGATGCTGCAAAAATACTGTAAACCATGCCTCTTGGCTAAGTCAGACTGCTTTTGTACCAAGCTACCAGACAGTTAAGCGCAGGTTGATTTAGAGAATTTTTGTTGTTCACCCTGACATTTAGTAGTAGTAAAGTTAGGACTCCTAACTTTACTACTACTAAACTGAGAATAAATCCTAAACTTACTACTTTTGGCATTCACAGAAGGCATTTAGTAGTAGTAAAGTTAGGACTCCTAACTTTACTACTACTAAATGCCTTCTGTGAATACCAAAAGTAGTACGTTTAGGATTTTATCTCAGATTAGTTCAGTGAATCGGCCCCACTGTTATGATCTTGGTGAAGTGTGGTGGTGGTAGTATTGGCATTGATGGTGGTGGGATTGTAATTGGATTTATATACCTCTGACAAAGCATTGAAAGACATTACAATAGTAGCATGCTACTCCGGAACCAATGGTGAGTGGTTAAAATGAAGTGTTGAGTTGGTTATTATGTTAGTGTTGTGCTGTCAGCAAAAATATTCCATGCATCTACTTCAGTTTTTTTTGTGGTAATAAATAGGAGGTAGATTACATCATTAGCAGGGGATTTCTGACATCATGCACTGATTGGTAGGATGAAGATTATTGCAAATAGAAATTTCCAAAAGGTTTCCAAAAGTACTTTTTTAAATAAATCTTTTTATTGAAAATTTCAAAGAAAAATGATAAGACCGCACATCTTCCCACGTCTTAGAGTCATAGGCCTTGTACCTATATATCACAAGCAGATATCGCAATAGGTGTTCATGCCTTGTCTGCGGATACTCCACGACCCCACACTTTAAAACTTCTTGATCAGAAGGTTCAACCTGGTCAAGTCACATGCTGTTAAGAAGTCCTGAGTCGCCCTATTCGGTCCTACTTTTTTGGGCAACCACAACTCTTACAGATTTGCTTCTCTTGTAGGGAGCACCAGACCATGCCCTTTCTCCATTGATTCAGATTTGTCCAGAAGTACCTTTTTGAACACTGCAGCTGTTATGGCTATATGAAAGTCATACATCAGCACCCTTGTGTGGTAGTAAACATGTGGGTGCAGATTTATGACTTTGTGAATTGTGTTCACTGCATGTGATGGGTGCCATTTCTCCAGGGGAGCATGCAAGCCAACATGTTGCTTAGTCGAGCCGGGTCATTGCCAAGGAATTGGGGCTAGAATAGGGCCATGGGATCTTGTCGGGTTGGCTCATGGCTACCCATCCAAGCCTAAAAGCTACCCCCTGACTCATTGATAAGAAGACAATAACATTCTGTGGAAGACAGGCAGGGACAAAGCTGTCAGTGATGTGTTGCAGCAGGTGCAGTGTTAGAAATGGGATTTTTAGTAGGCTAGGGTGTGGGCTAAAGCCAGGCAAAAATCGCCACTCTAGTCAGGATATGGAAGTTAAAAGTCCAAAATAATCCCTGCTCACCCGCTTGGTATCTTGGCACGGGCAGCCAGGCTTATCTTAGAGGTAGTGTGCAAAGCATTTGCACATAACCAAAAGTAATACAGTGTACGCACTACAAAAGGACACCACATCAGGTTAGAAAAATATCCAATATTTTTATATAATTAAAACAAGACCAAAAACGATAAAAATCCACAATACCATACTTAGAAGTTCACAGTTCAAAAATGAGTTGATTAAAAAGAGTTCCTTGTGTGGATAGCTCCATCCGGGCTTCCACGGCGTCGTGGGCACACAAATCCAAAAACAGTTCTGGCTGGCCGCGGGGTCGCGGGCCAGCTACGGTGTTGGGAAGACCTGCAAACAGTACCTTTAAGAGATGCAGGGCGATGGGGCCCTTGAAGTCACTCGCATTGCAAGGCAAGCTCCTTTCTGATGGGATCAGGAGCGCTGGCGACAACAGGCATTGGGTGCTGCGGTGCAAAGGGCAGCGGTGTGGCGTGTGGTCCCCCCAGGTCACGGTGCAAGCAGCGGCTCGGTGGCAGCATCAGATGGCGTCAACGGTGAGACCAGGGTCGCAGTGCGAGATGGAGGCGGTGCGCGGCGCATTGGCAGTAGGTCAAAGTGCGAGCAGCGGCGTCGTGTTACTGAAGCACTGTCGTTGGCTGACGAGCGGGAGTCGATGGCACTGGCGTCGGTAGGCCAAGGCTGCAGTGCGAGATGAGGGCTGTGCATTATGTAACTTTACGACCGGTGCCCTCGAACCATGGTGCAAGCAGGGGCGTCGATTCTGGTGTGGAGCGGTGTCATCGGGTATACCAAGGCGTCATCGTGAAGCGAGGCAGTGTGGAGAACGGTGCCCATTGGTCGAGGTGCAAGCAGCCGCTCCGTGGCGGCGTCAGCAGACATCGTTGGTGAGACCAGGGTTGTGGTGCGGCATTGCGGCGGGCCCTCTGCGGTGCCTTCAGGACACGGAGTCGACAGCGGCATCATAGACGGCGTTAAGCTTAAAGGGCCCGATTCACAGAACTAACTTAAGACAAAATCCTAAACTTACTACCATTTTGGTATTCACAGAAGGCACTTACTCATTTTGGTATTCACAGAAGGCACTTACTCATTTCGGTATTCACAGAAGTTAGGAGTCCTAACTTTAGGACTCCTAAATGCCTTCTGTGAATACCGAAAGTCTTAAAATTAGGATTTTTCTCAGTTTAGTAGTAGTATAGTTAGGACTCCTAACTTTAGGACTCCTAAATGCCTTCTGTGAATACCGAAAGTCTTAAAATTAGGATTTTTCTCAATTTTGTAGTTCTAAGTCAATTTAGGACTACAAAATTGAGAAAAATCCTAATTTTAAGACTTTCGGTATTCACAGAAGGCATTTAGGAGTCCTAAAGTTAGGAGTCCTAACTATACTACTACTAAACTGAGAAAAATCCTAATTTTAAGACTTTCGGTATTCACAGAAGGCATTTAGGAGTCCTAAAGTTAGGACTCCTAACTTCTGTGAATACCGAAATGAGTAAGTGCCTTCTGTGAATACCAAAATGAGTAAGTGCCTTCTGTGAATACCAAAATGGTAGTAAGTTTAGGATTTTGTCTTAAGTTAGTTCTGTGAATCGGGCCCACAGTCTTTGCTGTTCCTGAGACTTCTTGACCAGGGGCAAGCTCTACCTCAAGCCCTTGGAAAAACTCACAAAAGTAGATTGCAGAAAGTTCAGCCCAGTCCTTTCACTGCCCAAGACAGAAGCAGCCACTGCAGGCCAACATAGCAAAGCACACAGCAAAGTGGTAGTTCCTCCTCACAGCTTCTCCAGCTCTTCTTCTTGGCAGTCTTCTTGATCCAAAAGAGTTCTAAAATTTAGGGGTCTAGGCCCCAGTATTTGTACACAAAAATCCTTTGATCTTCCAGACAGAGGGTGTCTATGCCAGGCCAGAACCAGTTCGGCCTTCTCTGGTGTGAATTCCTGGCAGGAGGTGGAGACGGCTTTGTCAGAGGCAGACCAGGCCCTTTGAAGTGCAAGGAAATCTCCTCCCTCTTCCCCCATCGCGGCCCAGGTTTATTTAGCCCTTTCCTGACCTACCTAGATTATCGGAAGCCACCCTGCTTCCTAGCCATCTGTCATCCAAAACCCAGACAGGCAATCCACATTCCAGCAGAGGCACATGGGATGACTGAGCAAAATAATATCCACTTTCTAAAAGTGGCGTTTATGAACTCAGAATGAAAAGGGCACCCTCGCTAAAGGCTGCGTCTTTAGACGCTAAGTTCAGGCATACCAATCTTAATTCACTTATACCTTTTCGGGCTACGTACGTGGGTGGCACAATCCGTGCTGCAGGCCTACGAGTAGCGGTTGACTCACAAGCCCCGGCACCCGCAGTGCCCTTTACTGGGGATTGACAAGTAAATCAAACATCCAATCATAACACAATATACCACAGGAGCACCAGCACTTTACCACTGATCAGCAGTGCGAAATGCGGGCAGAAACGTTACACCAGCAAAAACAGAATCAAAACCAGGAGGGTTAAAAGCAAAAACTCAGGGGAAACACGCCAAAAGATGCCAAGTCTAACATGCAGTGACACCGGTGCCCAGGTGACACTGGTGCATTGCACCCAGTTGTGGTGTGTTCACACTACCTAACCAGAGTTTGTGGTGGTCCATTTTCCTCCTTTGCATTAGGGCCTATAGTACCCTATAAACGCCTATGGGGGCAGTATTGAGACATCAGTACACACATATCCCTAATTGCCAGTTATTCTACTGAAACGTGTACGTTTTTATACAAATGCATAAATATGTAGTAGAATAGTGAAATGAGCAAGGAAATCTGTGTAAAATAGTAATAGTTTGCAAAACAGTCATTGTTTACAAATATGTCATCTGGCACTAGGGAGGCACTGTTGGCAAAAGTTGATACTATCTCGGATCTTAAGCTATGAAGAAGGCATTACTGAAGAATGGTCACACTTACAAGATGATGATGATGATAAGGTCACAAGAGAGCTCACAAGTCCTCTAGTGCCAAAAGGACACTGCTGATGGAAAGTGGCCCCGCCTTGGGTCACAAAATCACTGATAAGGCATTTACAAATGATTCCTTAAAAATGAGAAAGCATTTCTGGAAAAAGTTGACTTTGCAAGAGTCCTGAAGTGCTGAGAAGGCAGTGCTGGGACACTGATGAAGCACCTTAGTAATATGACGGTACAGCTGGATGAAGCTCTCACTGCTTTAATCGTTGTCAACAGAGTCAGTTTTGTTTCTACCCACCAAGCTGCTGTGAAGAGTTGTAAGCTATGTTACATACTCAGTGTGACTGCTGTCCCTGTCACATTGGTTCAGACACTCTAAGCTTTGGAGGACAGAATCTCTGTGACCTAACAAGCCTCATTTAGTGGTGCACTTCGGTGATGGTCCACCAGGGTAGCTTTTAGACCAGGGTAGACTGGTGCAAGGGCAGCGACAAATTCTGAAATCCCAAACAACTCTCTATATCTGGGCTTGTCTGGCTGCTGCTCTCATTCCATCTTAATTGGGTGGCCCTCAGTGTAGGCAGCTGTTCTTGGTCCCAGGAATGATGACTGAACCCACCTTGTAGAATATGTCCTGGGCAGCAGGTGCGTAAACAAAATACTATCACTTCAGCATGATGTTTTAATTTGCCCTGCTTTGGACAAGGGAATTTTTATTATCCTCTTCCATCAGCACGTCGGACCAAACCATAGCCCTGACGTCTTAGGGTGGGTTCATCTAATTCCCCTGGCTGATGGCACACAAATGGGAGAGACATCTCATGTCTCCCAAATCTCTATTCCTCCTTTACCTTACCCAAAATTAAAACACCTTATAAAACAAAACCCTTGTTCCAACAGGGATAGCAAAGAGAAAAAACACAGGAAAACAAAAATATGTCACCTATCACATCAAACTTCATACGTGCAGGGGTAGCGATATAGGAAACATAGGAAAACACATCAAATATACTTCACATATCACATTGTGCTTTAGACAGGCAGGTACCACACAGTTCACAACTGTCCTTTCCTAGGGACCAAAATATCTACTTCTCACTCATTCCAGTACATAGTCTTTGTACGTTTGTGGTGGCGCTGGGTTTATTCTCAAATGGTATCCCTGGGATCCTCCACTTTGCACTAGGGGTGTGACAGTCTCTGCCTCGATCTCCTTCATGTCACAGTGACTGGATCCTCTCAGGTGGTGGGCTTTCGAAACTATCTTCATCATCTTATTTTCCTGAATACACTTCCACACTCCTCTCATTTGGGCTTTTGGTGTCCTCTTCCTCGGGATGTTCTTCTGTTAGAAAACATTTAAATGCGATATATTCCTTGAGACACTGCCTCTTCCTTGTTGAGTTGTCACCCTGGCTCCCTTCACCTCAGTTACTGCCCATGAATGGGGCTCAAAAGGCAGCTAGAATTTTCTTACAGGTTTTCGGTATTTGATTAGGATTTTATCCCCTGGCTCAAATGTTCTGTACCAGGCTCGCCGTCTTCTACTGGCATAGTCATTATGGCATTACCTCTGGCTGAATAACTGTTGCTGTGGCTCATGGCTATCAACCTACTGACAATGATGGGAGATAGCGTGCGTAACTGTTACCCCCATGCCAGTGGTGGAGTGTGGTGTAGCTCTGTACTCTCATAGAACCATGTATATTGCATTCTCTATGCCTTCCTTTCTGCCTCTGCAATGCGGATCACTTTCTTTAGGCTCCTCACAAACTGTTCTGCCTCCACATTGGCTTGGGGCCACTGTAGCATGATGCGTCTGTGTTGGGTGTTCCTGGACTGGAGGTAATCCTCCAATCCTGTGCTGCTGAACGGAAGTCCATAATCAGTCCGGATTTCGCTCATTAGTACATGCGCCACCATGATCTTCTGCATCTTTGGAATAACATCCCCTGTACATGTGGAAGGTATCAGATTGACTTGCGGGTATTTGCCATTAGTCGGCAGTGACTTTTTGGGAGGCTGGTTGCTTGGTACTCAGTACTCTTCTGCACTGTTGTCTTGAGAGGATGTCTATACTCGACACTGAAGTTATATTCTTGGAACTGCAGGATCCATTTCTCAAATCGCAGTAGGGGTTGAGAAGCAGATCATTTAAAGAGAGAAATCAGTGGCTTATGGTCGGTGTAGACCATAATAGGGTGCCCATATAGGTACAAATGGAAATGGCAGCATCCCTAATGCACCACAATGACCTTTGTTCAGTCGGAGTCAGTATCGCAGCTTGAGTATGCGACTGGGGCCTATTCTCCAACTCCTTGGCATTGTGACAGCATGACTCCCAACCCTGTGGCGACTGCATTTACCTCCAGTTCTGATGTTCTCTGGGGGCTAAAGTATGCAAGCATGCTTTACGCAGACATTGCTGATTTGGTTTTCTGGAACACTATCTCTTGAGATTCACCCCCGACCCAGGGGTTCGAGCCCTAAGTGAGCTTTCAGAGCAGTATTGTAGGATCAGCGAGGTTCTGCATGAAATGGCTACAATAGGTGACCATCCCCAGAAAGCTTTGGACTCAAGACACTGACGTGGGGGCTGACGCCTCTCATATGTGGCATACTTTTTCTGGGTCAGGGGCAACTCCATTTTTCATGCAGTGGTAGCCAAAGAAAAATATATCTTCCCAAAGGAATTCACACTTCTCCTTGTGGAGAGTCAGACCATGATCCTGTAACCATAGGAAGCTTGAACGCAGCCGCGGCAGATGACTTTTGATGGTAGGGGCATGCACCAGGATAATGTCTATGACATTCAGCACAGCAGTGAGCCTCAACAGTATTTCTTTTATGATATTCTGGAAAATGTCAGTGTGCTGAAGATACAAAAACTCAGCCTCTTGTACTGCCATAACCCCACATGCATTGCCTAAGTAGTTATGTTTCATGAGTTGGGGTGCAGGGGTATCTGGTTGTACCCCACCCACAGGTCCATCTTAGAGAACAGGTTTTTTGTTTTTTTAGCAACTTCGATGGGGAAGTCCCAGGGGTGGGTCTGTGACTTTCTCAATAATTTCTGCCTCTTCAAGTAGTTGTAACTCCTGTTCGACTTTGGGCGCAGTTGGGATGCCACCCTTCAGTGACAGAGGGCAATTGACTGGATTGATTTGTCTATGTGAAGGCACACCAATTTGTTCTTCAGGCACCCTATTCCTTGAAACAGCAGGAAGAACTCTTGCAACAACACATCTATCTCAACTGCATGGCCGGAGAAGCCAAACTGGAAAAGACCCAGATCCTGCGCAGTTTGGCAGCTGAGTAGGAACCTTGTTCCTTCTTGTGAGACGTACACCTTAGCTCTTTTGTTGGAGTCACAATGGCTGAGGTTAGCAGATATTTGCAGAGATTTTCATTTCCAAATGCATGACCCTTATCATGCCCCCGTATCTATGAGGGCCATTACTGGGGCACACTGGAGGCAGAGCTGGCAGCTCGATGTGGAGCCGGGGTGCTTGGAGCCTGGTTTGACTGCATGAATAACATGCACTACCTTGGTCATCATCATTCATATTACTGTCTTCTGAGACTTCTGGTGCTGCTTTGACTGCTCGCACCAGTTTCTGGCAAGGTTTCGCTGACTTCTGGCTTGAGTGGCACTCATTTTCAAAATGATTCAGCTTGCCACATGCCACGCATCTCTTTCCAGCTGCTGGGCATTTCCCCAGTTTTAGTTATGGACCTCTGCACCACCGAAATGAGTGTGCAGTCAAGGGTGTCTTGCTAGGCTGTACTTGGGTTTTTTCATCTTAATGAATTGTATTAACTGACCCGGTATTCACAGACTGTTGTAAGACGTTTTCATGTGTGATACCCTGGCCTTGGACAGCTCTTTTGATCAACCCACTGCAAATATATCCTTCATTGGCATGTTGGGAGTTTGAAGGATATGCTCTCAGAGCTTGGACGGGGCACAACCCTGTATGAATTGAGCCGAGATCTCGTCGTCTTCATCAGGCAGGGTGCAGGTCCTGGCCAATTCTTCGATGTGGGCGAAGAAAACATCGATGGACTTCTCTGGACATTGGCAGCCTGGTGGAGGAGGAGCCACTTGTAGTCATGATATACGGATGCTTCGAAGTAGGCTGTGATGGATTATATGAGGTTGCCATTTGTATGCGGTGGTCTTGCCTCTGAGATACCCTTTGCGATCTTCTGGATGTCCTCTACAGCCAAATGTAAATGAAAAGATATTTTCTTCTCATCAGAGGTGTCAAGGGTAATAAATTGTTTCTCTAGCCAGTCAACCCACTCTCTCGTTTAGGCCACTTGAGTGGGCGGGGTTCCAGTGACTGCAAAATGCTCCTGTGCCAGGATGGACGCCATTTGGGCTGTGTAGCTAATGCATACTTGGATAATGGTGGTGGGGTCGATAGTGAGGTTGCGTGGTGCCTAGGCATGGGTACCCATGCAGACGGGCATCTTGGCTTGGTGGTACTGCCTGTGCTGCAATGCTAGCAAGGTCAGATGTTCATGTGGTGGATGTGGTCTTGGTGTGGTAGCACATGTGCCCTTGCAGGTGGATGAGGATGCGGTTGCTCTGAATGCCTGGACAGGAAATAGCAAATGCCCTCCTTCAGGCCACACTGCACATGTTAGGCATTGCCACTGATCTAAATGTGGGGACCGGCAGGAGGTGAGCTTTGACAGGGCGCCACTGTTGGAGGAGAGGCCTGCAAGGTGTTGTAGCCATTGTCTACCCCATCTCTGCGTATGGTATGCCTGGGCCATTGTTTTGTCGTGGTGCAATGAGGCTGTGTGGGCAGGCAGAAGTCAGGCAACGTGAGAGCGAGTTCAGGCACCAGCACTTGCTTGAGACGCAGAAGCACACTAGCCACCGGGCGTCAGGCTGTCATCTGGCTGGACAAGCCACCAACTCCATATTGGCAGCCCGTGGGCACCCCAACGGGCATCGGTGGACCATGGCAAGGGCAGATAGTGTCGAGCACAGGAGACGTGTAGCCAGACCTCCTTGCCACCAGTGTAGAATGCGGCCTGGACGGCAGTTGCGCAAACATACTAGACTCACTCCAGTGTACCCCATCTTGTGCCTGGGGAATTTATTTTAACCTCTTCAGTCAATGTGTCGGGCCAACCTGTAGCCGTGATGTTTTAGGGTGGGGTCATCCAACCTCCCTGTTGATGGCACACAAATTAGAGGGACATTGCACGTCTCCCAACTCTACACGCCTGTCTACAAAGGTGTGTGCCAGACTGCAAGATGAGAGTCTTTGCGGTTTTGTGGCCTGGCCATGCATTTGGTCCACTGTTTAACTATGACTCCCTCTAGGAACTGGCTATAGTCCGGACCCCATTTTAGACTACATGCTGTACTGGTGGCACTTTGGAGCCAATGCTTCCCAGCATTCATATATATGATATGTGTGTCCTAAACAGTGCTAAGAGGTTCTTGACCTCAATCTGCATCGTTTACAATAAAAAATAATCCCTCTAGACTTCATAAAGATTGCATACCAATTGCAGGAAGGACATTGGTTTATGTGGGTATCCCAGACAAAAATATTTGGTGGTTGCTTTTGTCCTCTACCTCCCCCCAACCCACAAGTCTCCACTCACCTTTAACAAAAGATCCCTATCCCTTGCTACGAAACGAACAGTGTAGTACAGCTACATTGGTACATATTGTACAATATTTATTACACTATCTCATTTATTCTCTAGGGTCATTGCTGCCACACCTGAATGACTCCTAATTAATAGTGAGTTAATTTGCTGACACTGACTGATGGATTGGTATATTCTCCGTTTGATCTTTCATACTGTTAATTGCCCAACCCTTTCACAATGTAATACTAATGGCAAACAAAAGTGTTGCTCGGGCCCTTAAGAAGTTTCTTTTGCTTCTTCCACTGCATTCTCGGAAAGCAGTGGTTCATGCACTCAACTCTAGGTTAGACCAGGCCAATGCTCTTTATCTTGGGCTTCCAGAAGGCTTCATCAGCAGGATGCAAGTGGTCCAGAACACTGCAGCTTGCCTAATTATGAAAATGTCCTTGGTGGACATCAGTTTCTGGTTATCCCAGATCTCTCCACTGGCTCCCAATTAAGAAGAGGATTCTTTTTAAGACTTTGGTTCTGGTTCATCTAATGGACAAATTCCTACCTTAATCTGGGCTAGGTCCACTGGCTCGAAATCATTGATCCTACAACCACTGTTCCATCATGTGATGCTGCTCTTCTTTACCGCATTGTGTGCCCCCCTCATTGCCCGCTATATACCTGTTCATTATGTAACTCTCCTTTGTGTTATTTGTCGGTGAATCATGCGATTATTCATTTTGTGTATTCTGACTTGATGTCGATATCGGGTTTTTGACCTTCCTTCCACCCTTTTGTAAAGCGCTCTGATATTCTTCGGGATCTTGTTCGCGCTATATATAAAACTTTGTAAATAAATACAAATCTGGCCCTTTTTCTTCTGGCATGCTCTATATCTCTGCAAGATTTGAGTTATATCGCCTTGTCAGAACATTTCAGTCAGCAATAGTGCCATGGGCTAGGCGGTCAAGAAAGGGGACCACTCTATCTCTTTTTTTGGCAGCTAAGGCTTGGAATCAGCTACCTCTGGAACCTCTGTCCCTTGGGTCCAAATTGTTATTCCAGAAATAGCTTGAGACATGGCTTTTCTTACTGTGCTAAAGCTGTGGTAGAGGATGATTGAACTTCATATTCTTTAGCACAGGCCACTCTTGGGAGTAACTGCTTGCTCTACAAAACACCTTCATTAATTTATTCATTCATTATTTCCAATAAGTGCCATAAAAAATCACATAAGATAACATAAAAGTTGGTCTCTGAAAGTTGGACTACAAATTCTAGCTCCGAATTTCACCAAGGAAAGGATCCAGATGTCATCTGTGAGGTTTTGGGAGTTTCCCCTTATACGTTTTGATAACATGGTGGCAAACAGGCCACTTCACACCACTATTTTCACTTACATTTCATAAAAAGCCTTAGGTTTTGAAAGGGTATTGTTTGAAATTTTTCATTACTATCACTATCTGCCAAATAAACCTGGCCTTGATGATTCCCAGTCTCAGGCAATTTGTGAAAAAATGGTGGTAATATTAGAAGGTAAAAACAGTTTGACAATATGATATTTGTAATTCTTAGAAGAAAAATGCAATTTTATTACATTGGTAGTAAAAGCTTCACAAACATGGAGGTACCTGCTGGTCTCAAGTTCAAATACCAGGAACATCAGCTCATTCTTCCAACCTTTTGAGGTTGGTAAAAAAAAATACCATTACATCCGGTAACTGGAACACCTGATCATTTGGGGCTAAGAAGCTACAGTTTGTGGAGTGACTTTTTTTTAGAAAGTTTGATCCACCATCTTCTGGAATCTGACCACTGGAGATCGGTGTAGGAAGCTGATATTGGTTCAATATGAAATAATTATTTTTTTCTTGGATAAAGTATACTTGAAACTAATTGCTTTTAGGTGCACACTCTTGTGGCAGATAGGTGACCTGAGAAAAATACAGAGAATAACTTGTCCAAGATCACAATATTTGTCCAGATTTTAACCTAGGTCTTCTTGCTCTGAGGTTGCAGTGTAGAAGCTTGATGTCCATCCCACTACCATCCGAAGATAGGCCATCCTTGACCCTTACATGCTGAACATTTTGAAAGACACAAAAAGGGCTGCAATTAGTGAATTTCACATGTTTATATGCTTTCCTCTTGATATCAAAGTTTTGTAATTCACAACAATTGTAAAATATGATATGTCAACATTTGTCAGCAATGCCTTTATGTTCTTGAAGTTAATAGTAGCTATAATGTATTTGGTAAAACACACACATGTGAAAGTGCACCACATTTTTCAAGTGCATTTAGTGTTTTCATTTTTTTTGGGTGGGCATAATCTCTACAAGTGCAGAACTTTCAAATCAATCATGTAAGAATGCCTGGCAGACCAGCACTGCAAATCCTTCTAGGGGTTTACTGGCTTTTATGATCTGTATCCTTGTTCACTATGCAGGTGTGTGTGTGTGGGGGGGTTCAAGTTCGTGCTAGAAAATAAAAATGCCAGTAGCTAAGGCACCCTCATGATTTAATAAGGGCTAAGCACCTTGCACAACAGCATTTATTGAACGGAACAGCACAGTGACTTCACATGCACAGGTGTGCGGAAAGTTTAACACGAATGCTTGTTTTGTTTTATTAGAAAGCACCAATGCTTTATTTCATTTTAAATTCATATTTCAGCTTCTAGCCATTATTTTTCCTTGAGCATCTCAAATCCTCAGCCACTTCTTTTTTGGGTCTTTTTGAAGCGGGATGCATTTTCGAAAATAATCAACCCCCTACTTGCAAATAGTCTCTGCTATTTCAAACAAGCATTGGCATAGCCAGTAGGCCTCATCTTTGGGAACTTATAAGTGTTTAGCCAGAGCTTTCGGCTTTCCCAATGTCTTTAAGCTCTGTATTAAAGCAGCATAGCTGCTGTGCAGCATGTTGAAAAGTTATTATAAAAAAGTGTTAGAATCATTTAAAAGTTATTATAAACAGTGTGATAAGCATTTGTGTTACCCCATATTTAACCAAGAAGACATTATGTACAACTGAACGACCATATTAAACAAATATCTAACATAAAAAACGTCTTCTAGATTTTTGTCTTTGGAATGCTGCCATATGTTCCTGTCTGCTCTAATGCTTGTTTGTTATTTTGTTGGGGTGCATAAACACAAAAAGGCGTACTGAGGATAGAGAATGCTGCAGCACCAGCGAACGGCATGAAGCCCTGTGCACTCAAAAAAACGAAAGGTTACAGGGACGTTATAGTTAGGCTGACATTTCACTTGTTCAAAACTAGAGAAATTCAGCAGTTATAGTTACCTGAGTTAACTATAACTCATGCCTCCGCAATGCACTGCTTATGACCTCACATATTACATCACTCATGACATGGCCATATATATATATACACAATATATAAAAAGTTAAACAAAATTCCATTGCCATTAACAGTAATTAGAAACTAAATACATATATTAATAAAAACACATTTGATTAAATTAATAAAAAAAATTGAAAATATAAATTTTAAATAAAAGGTATGTTATATATTTTAAAATTTTAATATAAAAATAAATATATATATAATTTAACAATATACCAACAAATAAAAAAACATCAACATTTTTTATCAATAAAAGTAGGAAAGGTGTCACACTTGAGAGGAGTTACACTTACTATTCCCACTCCAACGTAAACAGAATCAGGGAAAGCTTTGGAGTTTGGAGGAGTTAGATTTGTTAGTCCCACTCCAATCTAAACAACAGCAGGGATCGAACTGGACTTTGGAAGGGTTAGATTTATAGTTCCCACTAAAAATTAAACACTAGGGAATGTATTGGACTTCAGAGGGGTTTGATTTACTATTCCAAATCTAGTCTAAACAACAGTAGGAAAATGTTAGAATTCAGAAAGAAAGACTATTCCAAAACAGAATCAGATAAAATATTCAAATACCTAACAACATAAAGTAATTAAAATATATTTAAACTAAAAAATATACACTATATAAATTTGAAGAAAATATAATTTTTAGTAAAAAAACCCACAAAATAAATATACACATATATAAGCATTAAAAAAAAAGTATTTATAATTTGCTTAACATCCCCCCTATTTCCTTATAAACCTAACAACCTGATACTAAATGATATACCACTAATTAACTTGAAAAAAAAGTACAATTTGAAATAGCAAATATATGTTTTAAAAACAGTAAAATGTATACCAATAATACTAACACCTAAAATTAATATACGTACGTACATATACATAATTACTTAAAAAATTATTATTACGGCTATATTAAAGTAAACTATATTAATTACAATGATATCCTTAATAACAATGTTACATACAAATAATCTGTTCTTCTTTCAATATTTTGTTCCACAATATTTTTGAAGTGATGCTATTTTTTACACAATATTCTTGTCAGATAATTTTATTGAATCAATTCAACATATTTACCATGTGTCCATATTGAGACGGTCCCTTTTGCAATGGAAAGTTTAGCTGCACAACTTTAACTGATTTTCTCTACTGTGGCATAAGGGGACTACAAGTCCAATTTAGAAAATAGTGTTTAATACTTTACGTAAAAATGCCCATTCTTGAAAATATGTTTTTGAACTTTGTGAAGGACTCCTATCTATAACAGGGGCACATTTTATGGTTTTGTTTTCCCACAAAAATGGCCTGTGCATGCCTATCAGAGTCCCTCATATCAGTCACTCACATTCTGTTCCTATGCGTTCACTGTAAATATTTTACTCAAACTGCGCAATTTGTGATAAACAGCGAATGTTGTGTAATTATAGGCATAAAGGTGTATTTACAGGAATTTTGCAGAACAAGAGTAACATGAAATACCCGAAATTATAAGAATTATATTTTATAATTTACATTTCACCCATGCCTAGCACTAAGCTGCATAGGTGCGATGAATGCATCCAAATACAATCAGTTAAAGTAGCCTCAGTGTTAATCAAGCAGAGCAGTTGATCGGAACTGACGCAATTCCATTCATGTGGCACAACAGACTGATAGCGGAGCAACGGGGGGGTGTGACGAGCAGTAAGGCATCGGGTGGCTGAGACTTTGTTCACTGATGTAACTTTCAATAATAACAACAGTAAACACGAACAGCATAGCATTCAAATGTGGGGATCTGTGATCCATTTAAGGGATGGGTGGTAACTGGATAACGGATCCTAAATGTAAATAGCCAGTTTTTTGCCTACTCTACAAATAGGTGGCCATCACTGATCTTAATTACTTTTGGCTCATTTGACCCTTCAATGCCTGTAGATTATACCTATGCCACTTTTAGGAGAACATCAATAACCCCAGGAAGTGTTGCCTTCCATTGGGTTGCTCATTTACTACCTCAGACGGTCCCACTGTTTTTAAATGCGTATTAATTGTTAGATGTGACATCTCCCACCTTCCCATGCCCCCTATAAGGAACATTGACTACACGTGAAACATGTAATCGAACAGCTACTGAAGCTAAAAATCTCCATTGACAACAGAAGCTCTGCAATCTCATCACAATGTGCACACTGCGTGCCCATTTTCCAAGAAGATCTTAAACTCCTGAACCTCAGTATTAACACTCTGACCTCTATATCCACCCTATATCCTATCACTTCAGTCAATTGTGCCTCCTGCACACTGGTATCCTCCTGCAAACTGCTCAATGCACTTCTTACCTTCACTTCCTAACTTGACTAAGCCCTTTGGCTATGCTCATTCCCTCCTACTTGGAGTGGTGCCGGATCAATTTTCAGAGTAGGGGTACTATAATCAATGTTACAACACTGAGGTCATGGGGATTGTCAAAAAATCTAAGCATCACAGAAAAAAACAAGTGTAGCTAATGAGCCACATCCATTCATCAGGGCAGTGCTAAGGGTGTGAAATCTAGCCTGTGGTGTGTTTTCTAGCACGCTGTGATAAATGAACAAGGTGTGATAGCACAGTGTCATTTACAAAAAGCACATTTTCCATTTAATTAATCATAAACTTTGCACAGATATGCAGTTTTACTGAGAACACTATATAAGGGACAAGAAAAATATCTATTGTGTGGGATTTCAGCTTATATTTATCACTAGTGCGTCATTAAGTAAAGTCTCTTGATTTATTTTGATCGTATTATAATCTTTGTTTCCATCACACTTCAGAATGACAAAACATTTGCTTCATTTGTTGTTTCCTAAATATTTAAATATTGTGAAATATTTGTACATTTCATTTGCAGGTATTTATATTGGGTTGTGTGTTAGAAAGAATCAACATCATTAACCCTTTCTTTCACACTTCCTATAGGCTGGCAAGATTTTCAGATAGTTCACTTTACAAAATCCTCTAATTTTGCAGTCAGTAAAAGAAAAGTAAGCACCGATCTCTCCATGTTAAAAGAATAAGCAGCAATTTGTCAGAAGACATACCCAGACATTTCACCTAAGTCTTTTAATGCAGAGTAAATGAGACAAGACAAAAACAGAATTAAAAAGGCATCTTTATGCCTAATTCATCTTCTGACCTCCGGCATAGTTATTCTGAGGGTGCTGCAGCAACCCTGACAGCTCTTCATCCAATGACTATGCCTACCTCACCTGCCCATACTTCTAATGTTACTTTCCACTTCTTATTACAACTCTGTCCATCTTGTTCCCTCTCATATAATCATACCATTCTTTCCACCTACTCACATAAAGTTCCTCTCCTTCTAACAGCTCACTTCCCAATGTTCCCAATCTCCCTACTCTATCGTCCCATAACCATCTCAACCTTCTTAACTCTTTCTACCCTACCTAACAACTCGCTATCTCTCTTATCCTGTCTGTTCATCAAAGCATGATTAGCAAACAAGTATTGCTCAAATATTGATGACAAGACCTCAGTGAATGCAGACTACCTGTTCATCACCAAAACTTTGCTAAGTGAATGTGTATTCACAATTTTCCATTACTTGTAACCTCCCCAAAAGGAGTGGAAGAGGCTTGGCAATTATTTTTGAGAAAACAATAGAGACTCATTTCTGTTGATATAAACACATTTTAAACAACAGATCCTACAAAGATCTTGTTAGATGCAGTTCCCAGCATGAATGTAAACCACACGATATATTTGCATCCTGAGAGACCTGGGCATTTGGTCTGCCCACCCCAATGAAGATCCATCACAACAATCCTAAACACACTAAATCTAGCCTAAATTGTTTCAAGACTGACACATTCAACTGAACACATATTAGATGCAATCTTTAATCTGGTGGAACTCAATACAATACCAGGAAGCCATAATGCAAGTTGGAACAGTCACAACATCATCTCTCTTTTTGTGATTGTCCCCATTAGAACAATTACAAAATCAATGATGCTCAACACATAAAAAACAGACACTTGAAAAAAACCAATCTCTCAGCACTTGCATTACATGTCATGACCATTTCTTCCTCAAACCAAATGCCATAAGTGGAACAGAGTGACAGCCGTCTTGACCAACTTTGACAAACTTGATACCTCCTAAGACGCCCCTCACACTCTACCCACTCAAAGAGGTCATTTTGACTTGCTAAAAAGATAAAGAAGATGATGACAAATGTAGGTGTTTTACAACGCCAATGTAGGATATAAAATAACCAAAATGAAAAAGCATGCTCTGGTACATACAAATCATCTATTAAAAAGGCAGAAAGTCTCAACTGCTCACAGGGCATTTACGAAGGGAAATGTCCCCCCAACAAATTGAACAGAAACGGCTCAGAATTTTGCAACCCAGATTGTGCCACCACTGAAATCTTGCAATCCAAAGACCTCTATAATTTTGTTGAAAATTGAATTTCTTTCAAAAACAAAGAACCTGGAAAATTAGCTCAGGAAGAAACACCCCAAAACCCTCTTACACCTTTCTGATCCACATCTTAGAAAGCAAGTGACTCCATGAAGGACCATCAACAAGAGAGACACTAGGGTTAAGGGGCCTGAAATGACCACTCAGCCTCACACAGTAGGGAACACAACACCATAGAGCCCTTAAGCATGGAACAGACCAACCCCCTTAGTCCCCTCATAGTACAAATCAGAAATGACAATGATGAATCAACCCAAACACCCCAGGCCATCAGTGGGAGTTCTGACTGAAACAATTACATTAACAGAAATCAAAAAGTTAGGACTTTCGGTCAACACAAAAAACCTTTGTGGCCTGGAAGTCCAGGTACCTACCACCAAAGATAAAACCAGCCCTTCATGTGACCCTTCCCGGACTTCAATAGATGGACCCCCAAACCCAGTATCTGTCTTCTAGGAATGTAGCATGTTACAATGTGTGCTTTTACCATGAGGTAGGTAACAACACGGTCGTTACAGCAACCTCGTTGTTACCACGTGTGGCATTACATCGCAAGTCGTTTCAACGACTTGTGCTAGGTGGCGCGCTGGACTCCAGTTAGCGCAACAGCAGGGAAGGTGTTGGATTAAAAATCCAACACATTCCCTGGTGTTACACGCCACCTAGCGTAAGTCGTTGAAACGTCTTGCAATGTAATGCCACGCGTGGTAACAACGCGGTCATTGTAACAACCGCATTGTTACCAACCTGCGTGGTATTGACAGCGTTGTAAACACTGTTTCCCATCTTCTGACCCCCAACACAGGGCAAAACATAGACTCAATTTATCCCACAAAACCCCAGCCCAAATTCAGCAATCTCTGCATCCACATTATCCCTCAGTGACACAATGCCATCTAACACAACTACCAACCACCCTATGGCGATGCTGGCTGTTCCCCCCCACCTACACCACGTCTTTTTATTTTCTTACATGTAGAAAACTATGGTCAACATCCAGTGGTTCCATGGATGGCTTGCCATTTCCACCCAAATCTAAAACAGACCTCTACTATTGTCTTGTTTTATAGGGCTTCATACAGCTCCAACATTGACAGATATTGGAACTGAGACACAAGTATATTTTGGACCTGATTGAGAGCTGGACAGTAAACGAAAATCCTCTGATTTGTGAATGAATTGGTAAATCCATTGGAGAATCAAACATGACATTTTTTCCCTATAATTTTCCTGTGATGTAGGAAGTTTGACATGTGGATACCTCCCAAGATTTCACACTCAATCCACAAATCTAGGGTCGTCTTCCATTACCTTCATCATAGGGATAGCATGCCAGATAAAATTCTGCTGACGAAATCTCCAGTGCTGGAAATGCCACCAATGAGGGAACTTTTGCTAGAGGGAATGGACTTTACTGCGGAACACTGTTCCATCTTTGTGAAAAGAACACCCAGGAGTTTAGGTAACTTTCTCCACTTTCAACTGAGGGGGGCATTTGTTAGACCACGTGTTAGACCTGAAAGCCTTAGGGTGGTCTTCACCCAAGGATTTTGCCTGCTTACCTCTGATTTTGCTGAATTTGTTTTTGTTGGACTTAGGACTATATGCTCTCTACAACTGCTAACCAGTGCAAAAGTGCTTGTGCTCACACCCCTCAACATAGTTTATTTGATAAATACTTAGTTGGCATATTTGATATACTTGCAAGTTCCTGGTAAAGTGGTATACCATATACACAGGGCCTGTAAATTAAATGCTACCAGTGGGTTTACAGCACTGATTATGCCACCCACCTAGTAGCCCTTTAAACCTTGTCCCAGGCCTGTTCTTGCTGCCAGCAGGCAGTGTTACACTGCCATGTTGGCTTGGCATTTGAAACCCCTTGCCAAGCCTTAATCACCCCATTTATTACATATGTCACCTCTAAGGTAGGTCCTAGGTAGCCCATATGGTAGGGTGTTATGTAATTAAAAGGTAGGACATGTGATTTTAAGTTTTATATGTCCTGGTTGTGAAAAACGTCCAAACTCATTTTTCACTACTGTGAGGCCTACCTCTCTCATAGGATAACATTGAGGATTCCTTATTACATTTAATAAGCTGTAATGCCTAAAAGAGAGAAGGTTGATTTATCAATCAATCAAGGATTTGTAGAGCACGCTAATCACCTGTGAGGGTTCCAAGCACTAGGTCCAGTCTGCTCAGGAATTCAGTTGAATCCCCTTCTGAATTCCTAGAGGGAGTAAGATGTCCTCTTGTGGATGGGGAGTCTGTCCCAGGATTTTGTGGTGTGGTAGGAGAAGGAACAACTTCCACTGTTGTTGCGGCTGATGCAGGGGTGTGGTGACGGAGAGAGAGGCAGAGTACAGGAGTCTTGAGGGATGGTTGATGTACGCTGGTCCTTGGTTATAAAGGGTTTTGTAGGCGTGCGTCAGGATCTTGAATTTGCATCTCTTGTGTACAGGGAGCCAGTAGAGTTTCTTCAGGTGGGGGGGGGTGGTGTGAGTCTGTCTGGGGAGGTTGAGGATGAGTCTGGCTGCCGAGTTCTGGATGGTCTAAAGTCTCTTAAGGAGGTGTGATGTGATTCCGGCATAAAGAGTGTTGCTGTAGTCCAGGCGACTCGTGATGAGGATTTGAGTGATGGTACATCTGGTGCGCAGAGGCGGCAGTGTCTGTCTCTGTCTCTCTCTCTCTTCCTTCTTTTCCTTCTATCTCTCTTAACTCTCTCTCTTCCTTCTCCCTTTCTCACTCCCTTTCTTTCTTTCCCTCTCTTTTTCTCTCTGGCTTTCTTTTCCATCTCCGTTTCTCCGTTTCTCTGTGCCTCTCTCCTTTGATATGCCCATTACACACGTCCTTATTTTGTGCTTTATTTTCCAGGTTCTGTCGTCGACATCCATGGTCCCCACAGGAGTGTTCCGCCTTCTTGTTTTCTATTATTTTTGTTACATTTTGTTTATTAGTTTATCATTTATATATATGTTAATAAAAAAATAAATTTTGCAAATAGTTTTTCGTTTATCGTTTGCATATATATTTATAAAAAAATAAAGTACAAAAAAAATAATAACGTTTTTGGTTGTTCTCTTCACTGCTGTGTGACTCTTTCTTGTTCTTATTACTGTTATTTGATGGAGTCCACCATGGTGTTACATTTTGGGGCTCTTATCATGGGAATACTGATGATGTCTGCAGTTTACACCAACTTCTGAATAGTGTGTTAGATTTATCTCAACTTTACTTCCATTAAAGTGCTGATAACAAAATGCAGACTAGCCGTTCCCGTACAAAAAGACACGAGGTGCACCTTTGTGATTGTATTTATATTGATTGGGAATAGTGCATCAAGTGCTGTATCTTGACGAGATACACTGCTCAGTTCGTATATTGTTCTGCACACGAAAAAAATCACACCACAACTTTCACACCAACTCCAATGCGAAACAAATTCCGGCGATAAGCCACGTTAGCACCCGGTATTTTACACCTGCTTTCTGCTGGTGTTAAGCAGGACGACTACCTGCACCATGAAATAGAACACAGCCAAGAGCCACACCAGAACACCCACAGGTGCCATAGAATCAATGAGCATGATGCAGGGATGCCCATGAGGGCCACAAGACTCATCGCAACAACTCCATGACCGCCAATGCCCCCCAAACCTGCATCTGAGCAAGTGTGTCCCTGTGGTCATTGTCTTAGCATGATAGGCACGAGCCCTGTAACATCACAGTGTGCTGTCACCTCAGCGTTGGCAGTGAGCCTGGACATGTAGCTAAGCATGCATCCTCCTGCATGCACAACCAGCATGTGCTGGTCTGGAGTACACAGGTCAGCGCAGGGGTGTGTCTATCTGGCAAGGGGAACAGGGTGTCTCGGACATGTCTGTGTACAGGAAGTGCGGTAAGTGTGTCTGTGTTCTGGTGTGTCCTGCCACAAAGGTGGTAGCACTCGATGTTGTAAAGTGCCATGCACCACCTCCAAATGGCACTGTGATGGTGTAGTTTGAATGTAGCAGGACATGCGTGAATAGGCATTACAATGGTGTGCCATACGAGTGCACAAGATACAACAGCACACCGTAGAAAAGTGTGGGGGCTCGTAGGAGGGAGAAGCAGCTGTTTGTCAAAACACACAAGATGATGTACGGAATGTTGCACATTGGCAAAACATTCACCCCCAGTCACAGATCTGGGTTTAATCCATCATTATTTTGCTCACCACGCCACCCCAGTTCAGACATGGCCATATGCAAATCAGTCTTGACCCTGTGCCTCATGGGAACAGCCCAGCCCGAACTGCCAAGCCATGTCTTTCCTGGACTGGAATCAAGCATCCCAGGACCGGTTTCGGGGTTTCACCCCTCTTCAGCCAGGATAGCTTGACTCCAGTGCCGTAGTGAGCACGGGACCCACGTCTGGGCATACCCCTCCCACATAGGGCAAACAGCAAAACACACAAGATGGCAATGTAACACACAGTGAACTCGCCCATGTGCCACGTGCTGGGCATCTCATCCATGATAACCACAGTCGCAGACATCCCACAACACCAACGGCCGGCCTTTGTACACATCCTGTATGAATGCAGCGTGGTTTTCACTTCTATGCTCGTTCAGTGGTGTGATGTTGGCGGGTTGTGTGACTTGTGCTCCTTGTTGGTGTGTTTCATTTTGGCCATTGTTTGTCTATACTTGTGCTGTACTTAATTGTGCATGTGTGCCATTCTACCCATCTCCCCCCGTCCCCCCACTCCCTGCTTCATCCTCTTCCTGGTGGTGTTGTGTCTATAATTTTGTTGCTCCACACATAAACACATGTAAAGAACAAATTAGAATAGTTCCTTGATTCTTTTAGGTTTCAAAACTTCTCTCTATTGGTTTCTTTTTAATTTTCCATATAAACCGTTTTTTAATATTCAACAACACATAGAAGTCAGAAGTACAACGTATTCTATCAACACACTTTCTAGAACATTCTACAACACGGGCAGGTTAAAAGTTCATCAATTGTTTTAATCTTAATGATATTTTTCTGCAACATTTTCTCGAACATTTAACGGCACGTGCAGGTTAAAAGTTCATGATTGTTTTTTAGTTCAAGCAGTGCCTTCCAAATGCAAGTAGCAGCTGTGGTTCAGTTGAGCAAATTTTATCCTATGATATGTACTCCACGTTAAAACTGCTTTTTCTTACCCAATCACAAAGATGCTTTTCCACAAAACGAATGTGCACCCTACTTTTAAAAAATAGTGCTTTTCAACTCCCAATCACGTATTGTTTTGTATGGCAAAAAAAAGTACTTCCCCATCTTTAAACATATCTCTTATTCTACCAAGGAACTGCATGAGCTTCAGAAATCTTTCCATACCTTCCAACCATACCTTCAAAATGCTAGTGTGGATCAAAAGACATAGCTATATTTTCAGGTGCAAGAGGCATGCAGAACACAGACGTATTGACTTAGACATAGGTTTACAAAATGTGGACATTAAATGGTTTACGCAGAGAAGATTGAAGTTGCACCAATTGCTACCTTTGGTTAAAACCTCTTTTCATCTTCCACACCCTGACCTCATGATTGTGCATTGGTGGAAATGACCTAGGCACATTGACTGGGGTAGGTTTGGAAATGCTTATGAAGGACACCTTTGGACACCTCAGCTCAGCACCATGTGACTCTGGGCAATAGCTCACTTAATAGCTCACATAATTTCCACGACAGCCTCGAGGGCCTTCAGACCCATAGGGGTAAGTAGTTTGAGCTTTACAAGTACCGTATTGATTTGATACGTGCAAATTTATCTTTGCACTCCCTGTATAACACCCCTAAGCACCATACACAAGTTACAATGTTCAAAACTAAAGTTCTTCCGAGTAGGTATAACTACATGCCTACACTACTTGACAGATGTGGCACAGCGGACAGAGCACATGACTTCACAACATATGACACACAGTTTGGACTCACGCTTTCATCCCCGACTCCAGCAGCACCTCAGCTTAGCACCATGAGACTCTAGACAATACCTCACATATTTTCCGTACCACAGGACTTTCAAACCAGTAGAAGTCAGTAATTTGTCCTAGTAGGTATAAACACATGCTGACACTACTTCCACAGGTGTGCTGCAGCGACCACGGCACATGACTTCACACCATAAGACACACAGTTTAGGCTCACGCTTTCATCCCCGACTCCCGCAGCAGCTCACCTTAGCAGCATCAGACTACGCAATACCTCACTTAATTTCCGTACCCAACACTTTCAGACCGGTAGGTATGAGTAGTTTGCTTTGCACCCCCTCTATAGCACACCCTAAACACCTCACAGAGGTTACAGTGCTCCTACCCTCCTATTTCCCACTTTTTTTGCCCTTTTTTCCCCTTACTCGCTTCACCGGAATAACAAAATGGCGGCCAACTCTTCCGCCTTCCATGAGACTCTAGACAATACCTCACATATTTTCCGTACCCAGGAGTTTCACACCACTACGGATCAGTAGTTCATCCTAGTAGGTATAAACACATGCTGACACTACTTCCACAACTGTACTGCAGCGGCCAGGGCACATGACTTCACAGCATAAGACACACAGTGTGGGCTCACGCTTTAATCCTTGAGTCGCGTACAAGCTCACCTTAGAAACATCACACACTAGCCAATACCTCACTTAATTTTCGTAGCCTAGAATTTTCACACCGGTAGGTATGATTAGTTCACTTCGCACCCCCACTATAGCACATCCTAAACACCCCACAAAGGTTACAGTGCTCCTACCCTCCTCTTTCCCACATTTTTTGCCCTTTTTCCCCCTTACTCGCTTCAACAGAATCACAGAATGGCAGCCAACACTTCCTAGTTGCAAACGCTCGCAGCACTCGCAGCCAATCAGCAGCAAGCTCATACTGGTAACGCCTCAGCCAATCAGATGGCAGAATTCCCAAATATCAATATCTGTAAATTTCGATATTTCTCACAAACTACTGAGCGAATTTACACCAAATAAACAAAAGTGTGCTTTCTAGACCAAGATCCTTCTCCCTGCCAAATTTGGGGTAATTCCGTTCACCCGTTCAACCTATAGCCTTGTCTAAAGTTTCCTATGGAAATTAACATTGAAAAAACACGTTAGGTACCCCCCTTTTTTCTCGGCCACCCCTTGACAAACCACCCCCATACTTTCAACATAGGAGCTGTTCTCAACAAAGAATTCGTTTTGAAAATTTCACAAAGATTCATCAATCGGCGCCAAAGTTATTGCGAATAGAATGTTGTATTTTCCTATAGTAACTAGGTCCTAACTATAACTACCTACTGGCAACCGCCAGTAGGTTATATATATATATATATATCACTGAAAAAACCATAGGTTTCACACATGTTATAGTTAGCTGGACATTTTACTGATAAAAAACCAATGAAATTCCCCCGTTATAGTTACTGTAGGCAACTATAACTCACGCGACCGCAATCCTCTGCTGATGCTAATACTGTATTTAGACACTTATTTGCCCATATCTTCTTCCATTAAATTTTAGCTATACATATATTACAAATATTTTTTTTCCATAAAGACACATATGTCATCAGCAGAGGATTACGGTCGCGTGAGTTATAGTTGCCTACAGTAACTATAACGGGGGAATTTCATTGGTTTTTTATCAGTAAAATGTCCAGCTAACTATAACATGTGTGAAACCTATGGTTTTTTCAGTGAATTAGCAAGGTTTTTTAAATGCTATTTCCTAACTATAACGTGTGTGAAACCTATGGTTTTTTCTGTGAATTTGTACGTTTTTTTAAATGCTAAGTTACTTTACGCCATTTGTGGCGTGCGCGCCCACTTAACGCAGTTCGTTCCGTGCACGGTTTTTATCAACTTTAATAAGCCCTGTACATTTGGTGGCCTTCGGCCACCAAAAGCACAGGGGGTGAGGTCAATGTGGATAGTGTTTTTTTTATTTCGATTTTATAATTTCATGTTGCCAAAATTAAGTTTTTTTTCTCTATTAATAAGCCCTGCACATTTGGTGGCCTGCGGCCACCAAAAGCACAGGGTGTGGGGTAAGTGTGGATAGTGTTTTTTTTATTTTTATTTTTTTACCGTAAGCGTACGGTAAGCTTACGGTAAGCGTACGGTAAGCGTACGGTAAGCGTACCCCGCGAAATTGCCGAAAAAAAAATAAAACCGTTTTTGCTCTTGGGGGATGTTTGGGGACTCCCTCAACATGACTATGTGGGAGGGAGTTGTCAAAACAGCCCCGTAACATGTTTTTGGCCATCATGTTTGATAAACAACACTCAGTGCGAGAGACAAAATGGCGGACGCCGCTTCCTGGTTTCGGCCGATTCGAATGTTTACTAAGATCTAAGAGCCAATCAGAATCGTGCTCGCGCACGCCACCGTAAGCTTACGGTAAGCGTACGGTAAGCGTACGGTAAGCGTACCGTAAGCGGGCTCAGATATATATATTGATTTAAAGGCTATTTTCTCAGAATCTACTGAACAGATTTACACCAAACCTACAAAAGGCACTTCCTTGACCTAGGGACTACCTCTCTGCCAAATTTCTAGTAATTCTGTTCAGCCGTTCGGGCTGTAGCTCGTTCTAAAGGTCCTATGGAAAAATGCATGGGAAAAACGCGTTTTGGGACCCCCCTTTTATCTCAGCCCCCGCTTGACGAATCCCCCCGAGACTTTCAGGGTAGGAGCGGAGCGTAGCGCCCCACCTATTTTGAGAAATTCGCGAGGATTCGTCGACCGGCGCCAAAGTTATTCAAAATAGAATGTTGAGGTTTTCCTATGGAAACGTGGTCCTAACTATAACTACCTACTGGCGACCGCCAGTAGGTAATATATATATATATATATATATGAAAGCATGTGATGTCCTGGGTTGGGGGACGGCGCTCTTCGGTCTGGGGGGTGCGTGAAACAGCCGGCAGGACAACCGGTATGTACAAGAAGCAGGAGACCTCTGAGCCCAGAGGTCAGGAGTACACGCACTCACACGGGATCCAAGATTTTAATTTTCAGTTAGTTTTTAATCCAAAAGAAAGTTCTTCAGCACAGCACAGCCAGTCAACAACAACACTGGCCCAACGCGTTTCGGTTCTCACTCGAACCTTGATCACGGGTTACCAAACACAATGGCCAGACATTATTTATGTCAATTATTGCTACTACTTCCTGTTTAAGCATTTGCAAAGCATGCTGGTCATTGTAGTCCGTGTATTTCCGATTTGTGCTGGTGAGTTCACAAAAGCAAAATTTACCAAAATTAAACTCAGGTAGCTGGCAGAGAAAAGGCGAATGCAAAAATTAAGCATAATTACAATCCTTAAGTGGAACGCTATAGGCAACGCAGTAGCTAGTAAAATAATACATCAGGTAATCAGATTAACATAAGCATTGTGTTAAACGCACTTATTGTGTGACAAGTGAAATATGTTATTGACCCTCTAGTGGTATTGATGACACAGTGTATGCAAGGCACAAGTGCCATGTAAAACTACAAGTCACAATAGGAAATTCCATCCCTCTGGTCACTTTCACTTGTCACACAATAAGTGCGTTTAACATGTCTCCCCTGAAGTGCTGATGAATCTGGCACAGTTCCGATTCCAGCCTCCCAAAGTTCGAAGGATGGTGCAGCTTTCCACGGCAGGGCTGCCGTGTGAATAGTTTTAAACCAAGGGTGCCCAAAGCATTGAAAGCGCACTCGACTTACAGAGGCATCTGCTTTCAAGTTCGTTTGTCCCGACGCGTTTCGAGGCTCCCTGCCTCTTAATCATGGATAATGTAGCAAATGCAGCAGATGGGGGTGGAGCGGATCGCAACCAATCATCTTGTGGCAGGACATTGAAATGCACGAGGTCAGTCACACCTCCTGAATACTGTTGGCGCTGAGGAAGGCTGTTCCAGCCGAAATGTATTCGCCGTTGTACTTTTGAATAAAGATGCCCCCGTGGTCTCCCCTACCGTGGCCTCTTCTCTTTCTTTGGAGGAGTTTACGGTGACATTTTAGCGTGCTCTCCAGCAACGCGCTTCTGGGGTCCCCGCATCGTCAAGTGGTCTGGTTTTCGCTGGTCTCTGCTGCGGCGGATTTCTTTTTCCAAGTGATTGGATGAACCAGTATCCACCTCCAGGTCCGGGAGAAGAGAAGGCGGCGTTGGAGTTATTACTCCACACTGTGTGGTATGGACCGCCATTCCTACCCCCGCCGGATGGATTCCTGAACCTTTGGGGGTTGATGCGGATGGGGACCCAGGGGGACGCTTTGGTTCCAGTACTTTGAAAGCAGGAAATTGGTCTTGGCGACATCGTGGTGCCCTGCATTCCGCGCAATCATTGGATTCATTGTTCCAGCCGAAATGCATTCGCCGTTGTACTTTTGAATAAAAATGCTCCCGTGGTCTCCCCTACTGTGGCCTCTTCTCTTTCTTTGGAGGAGTTTACGGTGACATTTTAGCGCGCTCTCCAGCAACGCGCTTCTGGGGTCCCCACATCGTCAAGTGGTCTGGTTTTTGCTGGTCTCTGCTGCGGCGGATTTCTTTTTCCAAGTGATTGGATGAACCAGTATCCACCTCCAGGTCCGGGAGAGGAGAAGGCGGCGTTGGAGTTATTACTCCACACTGGGTGGTATGGACTGCCATTCCTACCCCCGCCGGATGGATTCCTGAACCTTTGGGGGTTGATGCGGATGGGGACCCAGGGGGACGCTTTGTTTCCAGTACTTTGAAAGCAGGAAATTGGTCTTGGCGACATCGTGGTGCCCTGCATTCCGCGCAATCATTGGATTTTCCACCCCTTACCTACCTGGATAAACAACAGCATTCTGGGAACTGTGGTTCACAGGCACCGTGTGAGCTACAGCAGGTGAGCGAAAGGCAATTGCCTTGGGGGTGGAGCGGATCGCAACCAATCATCTTGTGGCAGGACATTGAAATGCACGAGGTCAGTCACACCTCCTGAATACTGTTGGCGCTGAGGAAGGCTGTTCCAGCCGAAATGCATTCGCCGTTGTACTTTTGAATAAAGATGCCCCCGTGGTCTCCCCTACTGTGGCCTCTTCTCTTTCTTTGGAGGAGTTTACGGTGACATTTTAGCGCGCTCTCCAGCAACGCGCTTCTGGGGTCCCCGCATCGTCAAAGGGTCTGGTTTTCGCTGGTCTCTGCTGCGGCGGATTTCTTTTTCCAAGTGATTGGATGAACCAGTATCCACCTCCAGGTCCGGGAGAAGAGAAGGCAGCGTTGGAGTTATTACTCCACACTGGGTGGTATGGACCGCCGTTCCCACCCCTGCCGGATGGATTCCTGAACCTTTGGGGGTTGATGCGCATGGGGACCCAGGGGGATGCTTTGTTTCCAGTACTTTGAAAGCAGGAAATTGGTCTTGGCGACATCGTGGTGCCCTGCATTCCGTGCAATCATTGGATTTTCCACCCCTTACCTACCTGGATAAACAACAGCATTCTGGGAACTGTGGTTCACAGGCACCGTGTGAGCTACAGCAGGTGAGCGAAAGGCAATTGCCTTGGGGGTGGAGCGGATCGCAACCAATCATCTTGTGGCAGGACATTGAAATGCATGAGGTCAGTCACACCTCCTGAATACTGTTGGCGCTGAGGAAGGCTGTTCCAGCCGAAATGCATTCGCCGTTGTACTTTTGAATAAAGATGCCCCCGTGGTCTCCCCTACTGTGGCCTCTTCTCTTTCTTTGGAGGAGTTTACGGTGACATTTTAGCGCGCTCTCCAGCAACGCACTTCTGGGGTCCCCGCATCGTCAAGTGGTCTGGTTTTCGCTGGTCTCTGCTGCGGCGGATTTCTTTTTCCAAGTGATTGGATGAACCAGTATCCACCTCCAGGTCCGGGAGAAGAGAAGGCGGCGTTGGAGTTATTACTCCACACTGGGTTGTATGGACTGCCATTCCTACCCCCGCCGGATGGATTCCTGAACCTTTGGGGGTTGATGCGGATGGGGACCCAGGGGGACGCTTTGTTTCCAGTACTTTGAAAGCAGGAAATTGGTCTTGGCGACATCGTGGTGCCCTGCATTCCGCGCAATCATTGGATTTTCCACCCCTTACCTACCTGGATAAACAACAGCATTCTGGGAACTGTGGTTCACAGGCACCGTGTGAGCTACAGCAGGTGAGCGAAAGGCAATTGCCTTGGTGGTGGAGCGGATCGCAACCAATCATCTTGTGGCAGGACATTGAAATGCACGAGGTCAGTCACACCTCCTGAATACTGTTGGCGCTGAGGAAGGCTGTTCCAGCCGAAATGCATTCGCCGTTGTACTTTTGAATAAAGATGCCCCCGTGGTCTCCCCTACTGTGGCCTCTTCTCTTTCTTTGGAGGAGTTTACTGTGATATATATATATATATATATATAAACAAGGTCAAAGGGTCATTATAATTAGGAATTGTAATTATATCTTACTTTACATAAAAAAAAACCCTTAGAAATTCACTGAATAAAACAAATGCTAAAGGTACATTATACTTAGGTGAAAAAGACAGTTAAAACATGCCATTTAAACAAAAAAACACTGCAATTCACCAGTTATAGTTATCTCCAGTAATTATAAGTTGAGCTTAGTGGAAACACCAGGATTCAAACTGTGAGTGGGAGGTCAAACACTGATCCTTCAAGTGAATACATGAGTGTATAAATCCACCAGACTAATATATTCTGTTTGGTATCTTCAACATAGCATCATTGCACACATTATTCTGGAGACTTTAATTTGATTATGGTTACACACTATCAGGGTGGGGACCATGACACCCCTAAAAATCAACAGCTTCTTTCTGGGGACATGAGCATCCCTATAATAACACACTATCTCTGTGGAGACCTGACATCTCTATAATCACACACTATGTATGTGGAGACCTGGCATCTCTATAATCACACACTATCTCTGTGGGGACCTGAGCATGTCTATAATCACAAACTATCTCTGTGGAAACCTGGCCATCAATATAATCACACACTATCTCTGTGGGGACATGGCATTCCTATAATCACACACTATCTCTGTGGGGACCTGGGCATCCCTATAATCGCATACTACCTCTGTGGAAACCTGCCATCAATATAATCACACACTATCTCTGTGGGGAGCTGGGAGTCCCTATAATCACACACTGTCTCTGTGGGGACCTGGGTATCTCTATTATCACACACAATATCTGTGGGGACGTGTACATTACTATAATCACACACTATCTCTGTGGGGACCTGGCATCCTTATTATCACATACTATCTCTGTGGAAACCTGGCCATCAATATAATAACACACTATCTCTGTGGGGACCTGGGCATCCCTATAATCACACACTATCTCTGTGGTTGCCTGGGCATCCCTATTATCACACACAACATCTGTGGGGCCTTAAACATTACTATAATCACACACTATCTCCGTGGGGGCCTGGGCATTCTTGTAATCTCACACTATCTCTGTGAGGACCTGGGCATACTAATAATCCCACATTATCTCTGTGGGAACATGGCCATCACGATAATCACAGACTATCTTTGTTTGGGCCTGGGCATCAATATAACCAATCACATGCTATCTTTGCAGGGGAATGCACCTGCCTATATTCATACACTTTCTATGTGGGGAACCTGGTGACACCATTCTCACACACCATCTCAATGATGACCTAGACATCGCCATAATCACACATTATCTCTGTGGGGATCTGGACATCAATAAAATCCATCACACACTTTCTTCTTGAGGAATTGATCATGGCTATCATCACACACTATCTCACTGGTGACCGTGCCATGTGTATAATCACACACTGTCTCCGATGGGACCTGGCCATCAATTTAATCACACTATTGCTTTGTGGGAACTTGAACATTATTATCATCACACACTATCTCTGCAGGGACATGAGCCTGTCTGTCATACATTTTTTCCATAGAGAGACTTGTGCTTGACACACTTTCGCTGCAGGTCTACAGTCACTATCGTTGTGGGGATTTCAGCATCCCTATTATCAAACACTATCTCTATGGGGGCCTAGGCTTCACTATAATCATTAAACACACCAATCACTGCAGGACTTGAGGAAGACTATAAGCACCTCCTATCTGTGCAGGCAACTGGGTATGAATATAGTAACATACTATCACTACAGGGACCTGAGCATGACTATTATAACACTCTCCATGTGGGGACTTGAACGTAACTATGATTCATTCACTATCTCTATCCTAGATAAGACAAAAAACATTGATTAAGACTTTCAATCCAAGAATGCCCTTCCACAAACTGTTGCTCATGAGTCTACATTTTACTCACAGATCAAGGACCACTTTAGTATTCCGATTGAAATTCCCAAAAACAATGCCTCTTGGCACACCTTCTCGCCCATCCCTGAATATGAAATCTATAGCACCCTTCTAGCAATTAACCCCTCCAATCACTTCTCTGCTTCCCTTACCCCCTTCTTTAATCAAAATGATAAAAACCTCTATTCTACTCTTCTGGTTAAAGATTGTAAATGCCTCTCTGAGGCAAGGCTTCATACCTGACTGCCTTAAAGTAGGACAGGTCACAGCTATACTAAAGAAAGCCAACTCCCTCTCCACAAATCTCAACAACTACCGCCCTATGTCCAACATCCTCACTCTGGCAAAATTGCTGGAAAAATGTGTACAAATTCAATTATGCAAACACATCGAGAACTGCAACCTCTTAGAAAAACACCAAACCGGCTTCAGTCAAGGTCACAGCACTGAACCAGCACTCACCCACATAATGGATGACATACTAAAAATGTTAAACCATAACAAATCATGTCTTTTGATACTTCTTGATCTATCCTCCGCTTTCGACACGGTTAAACATGACAACCTACCGTCCCTACTTGAACTAAGGATGGGCCTAACTGGCCTAGTGTTACAATGGTTCACCTCCTTCCTAAATAACAGAACTCAAACCATTAAGATGAAGCTATCACTTTCTCAACCCTCCATGGTCACCCTAGGGGTTCCACAGGGCTCAGCACTATCACCCATTCTTTTTAATCTACTCATTGAACCCTTGGCAAACGCGCTGAACTCTGCGAATATTCTATGTCACCTGTGTGAGGATGACACACAACTGTATATGAAAATCTCCTCTACAGATGACTTAATCTCCCTCAACGCTATTCTACATAACACTCAAAGTTGGTTCACTGGCAACCACCTCATGCTTAGCACCCAAAAAACAGAATTCCTTCTCCTCTCCCCCCCAATCACACACCCAAGATAGTTTTATGGCTGAAACATCTAACTTCCTTTGACTGTGCTCCCCACATCATTGACTCCGTGAAATCCTTGGGAGTCACCCTAGACAAACACGTAAATATGCAGGCACAAATCAATAATGCCACCAAGGGAGCTAATCATTAGATGAGTTTCATAAGGAAACTTAAACCCTTCCTCCCACAGACAGTCTTAAAATGGCAGTACAATATAGTTCTCATACCTTGGACTTGCTGCCCCCTGCGGGCCAAGTAGTGATCCAGCTTTGGCGGACGGCTGTCCGGCAGACGGGATGGAGCGGGACTCTAACTCACATGACCCCCTTGTGGCATGGCACCTATCTCCGCCCTGTGGCCGCACCTGCCTGGCTTTCGTGGGTGATCTCGACCCCGGGTGATGTAATGAGGGGCACCACATTGAAGTCATTCCAGCAACTCCAGAGCGACTTTCAATTGCACAAGTCCCAGTTCTACAAATATCTGCAATTCCGCCATGCCCTAACCCCCTGATCCAGGCCCTGTAATCCCTACCAGAGTTCCATCCCCTCGAAGGACGCCTCCTGATCGGTGATGTAGGTCTACATAAAATCAGACAAATATATCAAACACTGATGATGCACACTCAGACCACCCAGGACCAGACATGCATGGCAAGAGGATATCCCAGACCTGAATGACGATGACTGGGCAGACGCCATTGCCAGCCCTTGGGGCACGACGGTGTTCACTTGGTTCCGACTTACACAATTCAAATATTTACACCGCGCATATTATACCCGAACTTGACGTGGGCGATGGGCACGATCCAATCCCCTACATGCCAGAGATGTGAGCAGGAGGATGGGACTTTTCTTCATACCGTCTGGGGATTCTCCGCGTTGCAACCCTTTTGGCGCAAGGGCTCCTCGTGCCTCAGTTCTGTGTTAGCATGGGAACTCCCATACGAGCCACGGCTCTTTCTCCTACATAGCACCGATGGGATTAGGGGCAATCGATACAAGCATCACCTACTCTTTTTAGCCCTCACTATTGCCAAACGTGATATAGCACAGCTGTGGAAAGGGACCTCCCCCCAACTCTGGGCAAATGGAAGACGGGGCTTGACAGGTGTATGGGTGCAGAAAATGCCATATTCCTGGCACATCGTTGCCCCCAGAAGCATCGTAAAATATGGACCCGCTGGGCGACGTACCGAGGGATTGGGCTCCCCCCATCCCGTTAACAAACCCCTGAATGGACACACCTCAGCTGACGTGTTCTCCTGGTTTCTTACGCTCCACATTGGGTTTATCTGTCAACCTACATTATATTCTGGGTTCTACCTCGCTGAGTCTGGATCTGTCTGCATACTGTTTTTGTTGATTTTCCTGCACGTTCACATGCTTTGTAAGAAATGTGACACAATGGTGTCCCTGTTAATTTACGCTTTCTTACAGGTACATGTAGGGCTGCCACCCAAATGCTACAGGAAATACCAAATAAAATCTGTTTTGAAAAAAGAAATTGCGGTACAAGCCCTAGTGTTACCAAGTTTGGACTATGTAAGCACCACTCTATGCGGTCTTCCCAAATACAAGCTGGTCCCGCTGAGGGCATCGCTCAACGCTGCGGCCAGACTGGTCTCGGGAACTAAAAGAAATAACCACATTTCTCCGACCTTGAAAGTTCTGAACTGGCTACCCTACTAGGCAAGAATACAACGAAAGATCGCCTGCATGACCCATGAAGCTCTGCATAGCAATACCCCCAGTTACTTAGTACAAAAGCTAGAGCGGTCGGGAGGATGCAGACAATTGCGAAGTGTGAGTTCACTACTACTGAAACCACAATCCTTCCACAAAAAGAGAACTGGTTGCAGTGCAGTCTCAGGTATTGCACCAACATTTTGGAACTCCTTACCTCCAGATATACGCAGAATCTCTTCCTTTACCTCCTTCAAAAAGAAGTAAAAATGCTTCTAATGAACAAATTCACTTTCTTAGACTTTAATTCTTTGATGACTATTAGCCACCTATGCTATCCATATACCACTGTCTACCTCTTTTGTATTGAATGTCGAATTTTGAAAGCATGTATATTACCCCAATCATCTAATGTTTAAAAACAGAGTATTGTAAAGCGCGCTGGTACCCTCATGAGTCATGTTTGCGATATATAAAACTTTATGAATCTCTGTGGGGTTTTGAACATAACTATAATCACACAATATATTTGAGGGACCTTGAACATGAATATAACCACACACTATCTCAATATGGTCTTCAGAGTGCATATAATTAAACTCTTTATTTGTGGGGGCCTGAGCATTACTGTAATGACACACTATTTCCACATGAACATCAGTATGACGATCATCTTACTCTATCTCTACAAGGACTTTAATATGACTATTATAACACTTTCTATGTGGGGACTTGAATATAATTATGACACACTCTCTCTGCAAGAACCTGAACCTGACAATAATCACACACTATCTCTGCTGGGACTTCAGCATGACAATCACACACTATCTCTGCGGAGACTTGAACATGACAATAATCACACACTATCTCAGCGGGGACTTGAACATGCCAATAATCACACACTATTTTTCAGGGACATGAACATGCCAATAATCACACACTATCTTTGCGGGGACTTGAACATGCCAATAATCACACACTATCTCTATGGGGACCTGGGCACTTCTTGAATAACATACTATATCAGCATGAACTGCAGCATGACTGCTATTGTACACTATCTGTAGAGAGACCTGAACATGACTATAAATAAACATGATTATAATCAGACACTGTTTTGGAGGCTATCAACATGTCTAAAATCACACACTATGTATGCGAGGACCTGTGCATACCTATAGTGACAAACTATCTCATGTGACTAAAACATAACAAGCATCAAACACAATCTTGTTGGGGACTTAAGCATTAGTATACCCACACATTATCTATGCGGGGGCTTGAACATAAATATAATCACACACTATACCTATAGGAACTTGGGAGTGACTACATTGAAACACAATTTTAATATAATCACGCTGTATCTCTGCAGTGGCTTAAAAATGATTATCATCACATACTCTCTCTGTCAGCTGTAGAACATTACAATAATAACATACCAAATCTTTGGGGCTTATTATTGCATAACATGCAAAGAAAAATGATGCCTAGTGGTGAGGATGATGAAAAGGACCATGGTAATCTCAACTTGGCTTTCCAATTAGACCACATTGCAGGATGTTTGGCCTCTAAATTATCTTAACATTGTGTTGTTTCCTTATTCCTAAATGTTTGTGAGCACTCAGTAACAGGCTAAATATCTGTAAATCCCGTTCGAGGGACTTCATATGCTATAGGCTTCTGCTGAGAAATTCGTTATCATCACAGTCCATGTTCTGTGTGCTCGTAGGACACAATGAGATATTTATATATGACTAAACTATCATGTCATTTAAGTACAGCATTGAAAAATTACATTTAGCCATTTGTTTATGAAGGCATTCAATCACAAAATATAATTATTGAGTAAGTCCCCACAAGGATGGTAACACATGTTCAAGTCCCCACAATAAGGGTTCTGTACGCACAATAAAAAACAATATATTTGCAAATTTGAAGCAGGATCCTGTATTATAAATTTTTTCTTAACATATTTCTGTTCTTGCCATATTTTTAAACCATTGGGAAAGGTTACACACCACAAGGCAGGAGTTCACACATAGTCGCCACAAGGATGGTAACACGTGTATGTGTGTGTGGTGTGTGTGTGTATGTGTGTGTGTGGTGTTCAATGCAACACACGTGCAACATTTGAAAAACAATGAGAAATGAAAACATTTCTACATGTCACACCTGCTTTAAGGAGGAGTAAAATGTTGGCACAAAGCCCTGCCAGGCATTGTTTGTAACTAGGGATTAACATCAAAACCCATTGATGGTTGCTCATGCACCACCCATGGAACTGTTACACGTGCCTCCACTTGCTCTGTTTCCGCACTCACTACTTTCCCACTACAATACCCATAATGCCTCTGGATGGCTCTAGGTTGTGTCCCATCCCCTTCTATGTTGTGTACCCTCCCCTTCGGTAGCTAACAAGCTGATTGGTTGGACATGTGCTTAAAACCAAGCCCCTCTTTTCATTCATTGCTTGGCTTTCGAAGCTCTTGGGAACCTCGTTGAAACCTCGCCACCCCTGTATGGGAATTCCTGGATTCCGCCTACCTACCTTGAAACGCTGATGCTCTGCTAGCAACTCGTGTCTACTCTTGCTGTTGTTCTGCCTTGCTTAGAAGCCCTCCTGGTCATTGGGCTCTGCGAACTGCTCCCGCCACGAAGAGTCCTCTTTCTGTTGCTCTGTGCTTGGGTCCTCCTATCGTGACGCCTGCTGGGATTCCTTCACTTCCTCTCCTTTCCCCGCTGGGAGCATAGTCGGGATTCTATTCCTTCCGCGTTGGACCTAGGGAGTTCTTCCTCCGTCTTCACGAAGGGTCCGTGGAGTCAGCAGTCAGCAGGAGACGGCATACTCTGATTACCGCTGCTTTTACGGTACGTTGAACGCAACGAACGCTTCCTGCCTAAAGCGAGAAATTATGACTCTGAAACCTCTTGCTCCATTGTGAAATTCTCCACCCCAGTTTCCAAGGCTGTTGTTGGAAAAGATTTAGTTTGTCGTCATTTGACCGTGGATAAAACGGTGTGAACTTCATTTTGTTTTGCTTTCTACAAACAAAAAACTTTATTGACAAATCAACCGGCCACAGTACTCGCCCCTGCATTGGCTTTTCCTGGGACGAACTGTTCTAAAGTTGACCTCCTCTCATTGTTAGCTACTACACGAACGAAGGTACACAACCTTTTAAACTCATATTCTTCTTTCTACTCCTAGGGAGAGGGAACAAGAGTGCTTCTACTTAGTACCTTCTTTATACTAATTGGTCCTTCTCTCCTTTCCTTTTGTCTCCCTGTTATTTATTTTGAAAACACTGCAGTGCTTCTCCCGTGTATCTGGCCTATAAGCATCAAGACCTAACCACCACTGCCCTATCTCCCAGAGTTCCCTGTATGTTCCCAGCTCTTCCCAGAGGTGTCCTTTATTTCTCAGTTGTAACGATATCACTGAGGATAGAGATACCTTAGGGCAGAGGGGTAACCCTATTCTTCGCTCCCGTGGATGCTGGCTATCGTCCTCGACTTCAACCAAGTAAGTCTAGTAGCAAGAGTGACAGAAAGCCAAGCCCACGAATTACACGTCCCCCGAGCGAAGATGGACACTACACAGGCCAGTACAAATCCTGAAATCACTATGCACGAATTGACCTCCACGGTAGTCACTCTTCAGACAGAACTCAGTTGGTTACGGTCAGAGAATCATAGATTAGCCACAGAGTTGGAGCTGTGTAAGAGCCAAGGGAGAAGGGGGCTAGCGTAGAGGACGTTGTTACCAAACCAAAAAAGACTTATATCCGACCTGCTACCTTCACTGGTCCTTTGCATACCTCAGGTATTACGGAACCTCCCTGTAGAGACAGAGAAGATGCACCTGTTAATGTTACTGTGCTTACACCATCACCTACCCCCTTAGCTATGCCTGAGAGGTTTAGTGGAGACAGTAGCAAGTATGGGGTATTCATAAATCAATGCCACCTCCAGTTTCTTTGTCGAGCCTCATCCTTCCCTAATGACGAATCCAAGGTGGCGTTTATTATCTCCTACTTATCGGGTAATGCCGCACAATGGGCAGTGCCCTTGGTAGAAAATAACGACCCCATCCTTTACAACCTAAACCTTTTCACAGAGAAGATGAAAAATCTTTTTGCTCGGCACTCATACATGCAAGCTAGTGATAATGAATTACTTGGATTAAGACAGGGTTCTAAAGACCTATTGACTTATATTACTACTTTCAATAGATTAGTTAGTGAAACACAGTGGCCTGAGGAGAAGAGAACTTCCTTGTTTTATCGAGGTCTTAAGGACGAACTTAAGGATATCCTTTCCCAAATTGTGGATCCCCCTGAGGACTGTCCCTCATTCATTGATCTAGTAGTGAAATTGGATCACCGCTTAAGCGAGAGAAGAGGTGAAAAGTTGAAACCAGAGGCACCTCGCATTTTGTTAGGGAAGACCGAGAAGAAAGATCTAGGTGAGCCCATGCAAATAGGAAGCATAAGAGGTCCGTTATCTAGTGTTGAAAAAGATAAGAGAAGAAAACTTAATTTATGTTTATATTGCGGAAAGGGAGGTCACTATGCTAGGGAATGTCCTATAAAACCAAAAAGTACGATGAAACCTCCTCCTGTTCTCAGTGGGAATGCTACTACCTCGGAAAACTGACGGACTTGAGGGATTCAGAGGTCGACCCTTCAAGTCTTTCGGTAGTGCAGACCTCTCAGGTACTGGCAAATTCAGTTCCCCTGGTACCCAAACATTTTAACTTAATGGTAGTGTTAATACTTCCTTCTCAATATAAACAAAACATGCCTGTGCTCCTTGACTGTGGAGCTACAGGTAACTTTTTTGACATCAAGCTGGCCAAGTCTCTAGGGATAGAATTCGTGCCCAAGACTCACCCTGAGAAAATCAGCGCAGTGGATGGGACTGCTCTGTCTTCTGGACTACTAGCCTTTCAAACACCGGAGATGACTATGGTCTGTGACAATGGACACTCAGAAACCATCCAGTTTGACTTAATAGATACACCCAACTTTGGGGCAATTCTAGGGGTACCTTGGCTACAAGTCCATAATCCTCAGATAGACTGGGTAGCCCGTACAGTTACACTTCGGTCTCATTATTGCCTCTTGCACTGTTATCAAGAGTCCCCCACATGGCATACATCGTTATGTTGCGCTATGGATTCTTCGGGGACCATGGAATTGCCTTCGGAATATACATCATTTAAGGATGTCTTTGATGATGTTAAAGCCGTTGCATTGCCCCCTCATAGGGCTTATGATTGCCGTATTGATTTGCTTCCAGGGGCTATCTTGCCAGTGAGCAGGATATACGCTCTCACAGAGTCGGAAAACAAATACCTATACGACTATTTGCAGGATATGCTGAAGAAGGGCTTTATCAGGCATTCTACCTCACCAGTCTCCTCTCCCATTTTTTTTATTCCCAAGCGGGAAGGGGGATTAAGAGCATGTCTGGATTATAGAGCCCTCAATAAAGTCACAGTAAAAAACAAATACCCTCTGCCGCTCATTTCCACTCTTCTTGACCAGGTTCGGAATGCTAAAATCTTCACCAAGTTAGATCTAAGGGGTGCCTATCACTTAATTCGTGTTAGGCAAGGAGATGAATGGAAAACGGCTTTTCGCACAAAATTTGGACTTTTTGAATACTGCGTAATGCCTTTTGGCTTATGCAATGCTCCTGCTGCTTTTCGGTTTTTTATTAATGACATTTTGCGAGAATACTTAGACGTCTTTGTGATTGTCTATATAGATGACATCCTGGTGTTCTCGCAAACCACAGAAGAACATACACAACACGTCCGCCTGATCTTGCAAAAGTTACAAGAAAACCATCTCTTTGCCAAACTCGACAAATGTCTGTTTCATACCACCAAGGTGGATTTTCTGGGATTTGTTATCTCACCTGAAGGCATTCATATGAATTCGTCTAAGGTAGATGCCATAATCAAATGGTCCAGTCCTAGTTCAGTGAAAGAGATCCAGTCATTTTTAGGATTCGCCAATTTTTATAGGCGATTTATTGAACATTTCTCAGACCTCATTGCCCCCATTACCAGGCTTCTTAAGAAAGGAGTAACATTTCATTGGGATGACAAGGCTGAACAAGCATTTCAAGATCTCAAGCTAAAGTTCATGACAGCCCCAGTTATCAGACACCCTGACACTGCACAACCATTCTATTTGGAAGCGGACGCTTCCCAATATGCGGTGGGGGGAGTTCTTTCACAGAGACATCCTCAACACGGCACATTGCATCCCGTGGCGTATTTCTCCAAGACTCTCTCTAAAGCTGAACAAAATTACACCATAGGGGAGAGAGAGTTACTAGCTATAAAACTGGCTTTTCAAGAATGGAGACATTATCTTTTAGGATCTCCACATGTCATTACAATATACTCAGATCATCGGAATTTACAGTTTTTTAAATCCGCCAAGGCACTAACTCCAAGGCAGATGAGGTGGGTGTCCTTTTTCAGTGAATACGACTTTGTTATTCATTTCCAACCTGGTTCCAAGCATGGTAAAGCAGATGCCCTATCACGAATAGGGAAAGAAAATAAAAACATTGAAGAAAGTCCCCCTCTAATCATACCCGAACATAAGATCGGGGCCCTAGAAGATGCAGAACAGGAAGACTTCTTTATGACCCGACTCGCCTCTGAATATTCCAACCTGAATAAGGAAGAATGGTTGCGTAATCCCCTTAACACCATTGACAAGGGGCTGTTTTTTCACAAGGGACGTTTATTTGTTCCTTCTCAAGAACTCAAAAGATTACTTTTGGACTGGTGTCATTCGTCTCCTTTGGCAGGTCATCCTGGAGGGGATAAGACTATCCACTCTTGTCAACGCTGGTTCTGGTGGAAGGGAATGACACAAGACGTACTAGAGTATGTGAAGGCTTGCCCCACATGTGCAAGACAAAAGGCCCTTCATTGCGCTCCAGCAGGATTGTTACAACCCTTGCCTATCCCACATTCTCCTTGGTCATCCATTAGCATGGATTTCATTACTGACTTACCTTTGTGTCAAGGATATCAGACTATCTTTGTGGTAGTGGATTTGTTATCCAAGATGGCCCATTTCGTTCCTCTTAAAAAGATACCCACAGCGAAAGAGCTCATTTACATCTTCATACAACAGATTGTGAGATTACATGGTTTACCGTCTATCATAGTTTCAGACAGGGGCCCCCAGTTCATTTCCCGGTTTTGGCAGGGTTTGTGTAGCACTCTACAAATAGATCACCGGCTGTCCTCAGCATACCACCCCCAAACAGATGGACAGACAGAAAGGACAAACCAAACCCTAGAACAGTATTTACGGTGTCTGCTAGGAACAGTTACCAGTGATTGGGTACAAGCTTTACCTCTAGCAGAGTTTGCTTACAACAACACTTGTCACGCAGCCACTCAGGTTTCCCCTTTCTATTTTGTGACAGGTCATCATCCTCTGTGGTTACCTATACACCTCCCGCCCTCACTGACAGACATTCCGGCGGTAGATGCACATCATGCACAGTTATTGTCCATTTGGGAAACAGCTAAACAACGACTACAAGAAGCTAAACAGCATATGAAAGAGCAAGCTGACAAACATAGACGCCCTGCCCCCAGTTATGTCGTGGGAGAACAAGTATGGTTGGCTACAAAAAATCTTAGATTAGCTGGGCCAAGAAAACTCCAACCACGATATGTAGGGCCTTTCACTGTCTCCCGAATCATTAACCCTGTAGCCCTCAAACTTGAATTGCCCCCTGAATTCCAAATCCACCCCGTGTTTCATGTTTCGTTACTAAAGAAATACGAACCCCCTTCTTGTTCAGAACCCCCTCCTCCCCCCGTTTCGGTTGAAGGACAATTAGAGTATGAAGTTAAACGAATACTCGATTCCCGAAGGAAAAGAGGTAGGCTCCAGTACTTGGTAGACTGGGTGGGATATGCACCAGAGGATAGGTCATGGGAACCTGCTGAACATATTCATGCCCCTCGTCTTGTTAGACGCTTTCATGCCTTATTTCCGGACAAACCTCGACCTGTGAATAGGCCTTTGGGGGGGAGAACTGTTACACGTGCCTCCACTTGCTCTGTTTCCGCACTCACTACTTTCCCACTACAATACCCATAATGCCTCTGGATGGCTCTAGGTTGTGTCCCATCCCCTTCTATGTTGTGTACCCTCCCCTTCGGTAGCTAACAAGCTGATTGGTTGGACATGTGCTTAAAACCAAGCCCCTCTTTTCATTCATTGCTTGGCTTTCGAAGCTCTTGGGAACCTCGTTGAAACCTCGCCACCCCTGTATGGGAATTCCTGGATTCCGCCTACCTACCTTGAAACGCTGATGCTCTGCTAGCAACTCGTGTCTACTCTTGCTGTTGTTCTGCCTTGCTTAGAAGCCCTCCTGGTCATTGGGCTCTGCGAACTGCTCCCGCCACGAAGAGTCCTCTTTCTGTTGCTCTGTGCTTGGGTCCTCCTATCGTGACGCCTGCTGGGATTCCTTCACTTCCTCTCCTTTCCCCGCTGGGAGCATAGTCGGGATTCTATTCCTTCCGCGTTGGACCTAGGGAGTTCTTCCTCCGTCTTCACGAAGGGTCCGTGGAGTCAGCAGTCAGCAGGAGACGGCATACTCTGATTACCGCTGCTTTTACGGTACGTTGAACGCAACGAACGCTTCCTGCCTAAAGCGAGAAATTATGACTCTGAAACCTCTTGCTCCATTGTGAAATTCTCCACCCCAGTTTCCAAGGCTGTTGTTGGAAAAGATTTAGTTTGTCGTCATTTGACCGTGGATAAAACGGTGTGAACTTCATTTTGTTTTGCTTTCTACAAACAAAAAACTTTATTGACAAATCAACCGGCCACAGTACTCGCCCCTGCATTGGCTTTTCCTGGGACGAACTGTTCTAAAGTTGACCTCCTCTCATTGTTAGCTACTACACGAACGAAGGTACACAACCTTTTAAACTCATATTCTTCTTTCTACTCCTAGGGAGAGGGAACAAGAGTGCTTCTACTTAGTACCTTCTTTATACTAATTGGTCCTTCTCTCCTTTCCTTTTGTCTCCCTGTTATTTATTTTGAAAACACTGCAGTGCTTCTCCCGTGTATCTGGTCTATAAGCATCAAGACCTAACCACCACTGCCCTATCTCCCAGAGTTCCCTGTATGTTCCCAGCTCTTCCCAGAGGTGTCCTTTATTTCTCAGTTGTAACGATATCACTGAGGATAGAGATACCTTAGGGCAGAGGGGTAACCCTATTCTTCGCTCCCGTGGATGCTGGCTATCGTCCTCGACTTCAACCAAGTAAGTCTAGTAGCAAGAGTGACAGGAACATCTCTTTGACAAAAAGTACTTTGGGATACTGTCCAACTCAAATTGTGATTTGCTTTGGATAGTAAATCCCACCCCAATACAGTGCACCAGGTTTACTGTCTCAGACTCTGCACAAATCTGGGCCTGTATTTTTCTGTTACGGGCTTTACTTTCTAAGTAGTTCTTCACTTTTTCCAATGCTAAATACACAAATAACAGGAACACTCAATACAATGGTCTTGTTTAACTGTCCCATTTCTACATCATGATACCCATGTGTTTGATTAAAACATGTTATTGCACTCATTTTTTTATTGAAAGATTCTTTAAAATGTCATTTTTCTCTCGCTGGAGAGGTTCAATATCTCCCATATGCATTTTTAGTGAGGGACATTCTCTAACAAAATGGATGAGGGGCAGATACACAGAGCATTTTTTTCCGATGAACAATAGCCCAAAATCACAGAACTGGGCTGTTTACAACTGGAAAAATGCTTTTTCAAATGTGCAAAATGCGCTTCGGTAACATGTTACTAAACTACATTTTGCATTTGCGATTCGGTATTTGGAAGGGGTGTGTTTAGGGCATCCCTTACAAATACTGAATCAGTTTGGTATGTGTTGGACGTGGCCCTTTTTGGCTAAAGTTCCCTAAACTTTTTGCTTTCCACATAGATCTTTATTCTGACATGGTGTATGTTTGCCTTACTAGTAAAGTCCCTAGTAAAGTGCCCTATGTGTGCCAGGGCTGGTAATGCAAATGCTACTAGTGGGCCTGCAGCACTAATTGTGCCACCCACACAAGTAGCCTAAAAGAGAGAACTCAAGCCAGCCACTGCAGTGCCTGCGCGCAGTTTGTTAAACTGCCATGTTGTCCTGAAAAGTGCACCCACTTGCCAGGCCTTACCCTTCCCTTTCTATGCACATTAGACACCCCTATGGTAGGTCCAAGGTACCCCCTGGGCAGGGTGCAGTGCATGTGAAAGGTAGGACATGTACTGAAGTGTGTACCATGTCCTGACAGTGAAATACTCTCCATTTCGTTTTTCACTTTTGAAAGGCCATTTTGCCCATAGGACAGAATGGGGAGGGTGTGTAATAAGATTTCCAGCCTATCTTCCCAAAGGCTTAAGATGTAGAGGTGAAATTTAGTGTGCCTAAACTCACAGAGTAATATTACATCTTTTTATGAAGGTGTGTGTTTAGAAACCACTTGTTTAGAAGTGGCTGGGTTTTTGTGCTCTAACATTTCTGTGTGTCTCTGCCAGGTTGTGGATTGACAGTCTGGGTTTGAAATAGATAGGATCCGGGGAATGTCTTGACCCAGGGGAGGAGGTGAGACAGCAACAGGCTGACCTGCATCTGGAGTGTAGGGGAGAGGAGTAGCCCCTAGAAGTGAAGAGGCCTGGGATGCGCCATAAAACAATGGTCTCATCTCCTGCTGAGTGATTGAGAATCCAGATCCCCACTAATCAAAGGAAGAAGGTGTCACTGGCAGGGAGGCACCCAGAACTGGTTAGAACAGGGGTCGGTGCCCTCCTGAACACAAAGGGCCCGATTCACAGAACTAACTTAAGACAAAATCCTAAACTTATTATCATTTTGGTATTCACAGAAGGCACTTACTCATTTTGGTATTCACAGAAGGCACTTTCTCATTTCGGTATTCACAGAAGTTAGGAGTCCTAACTTTAGGACTCCTAAATGCCTTCTATGAATACCGAAAGTCTTAAAGTTAGGATTTTTCTCAGTTTAGGAGTCCTAAAGTTAGGAGTCCTAACTTTACGACTCCTAAACTGAGAAAAATCCTAACTTGAAGACTGTTGGTATTCACAGAAGGCATTTAGGAGTCCTAATGTCAGGAGTCCAAACTTTACTACTCCTAAACTGAGAAAAATCCTAATTTTAAGACTTTCGGTATTCACAGAAGGCATTTAGGAGTCCTAAAGTCAGGAGTCCTAACTTTACTACTCCTAAACTGAGAAAAATCCTAACTTTAAGACTTTCGGTATTCACAGAAGGCATTTAGGAGTCCTAAAGTTAGGACTCCTAACTTCTGTCAATACAGAAATGAGTAAGTGCCTTCTGTGAATACCAGAAGGAGTAAGTGCCTTCTGTGAATACCAAAATGGTAGTAAGTTTAGGATTTTGTCTTAAGTTAGTTCTGTGAATCGGGCCTGATGACTTCAAAGACATTTAGGGATATAACTATGAGAGCTAAAGCCCCTGAACTTTAGAGAAATGGATTGATCAAGACTGAAAAGCATTAAGGCTACTTCGTGGTCTGGAAGAACCTCTGCCACGGAAGAAACAGCTGAAGAGACTGAAGGAAAGGATTGACCCTTGCTGTGTGTTCTGAGGCTGCCTGCAGTTTGCTTCTTTAAGCAAGGAGAGGCTAAAGGAACTTTGTTGTGTGCTGTGTCACCCTGCTTGAAGGGACTTTGCTGTGTGCTGTGTCCGGAAGGAACTTATCCCTAAGAGCCCGAGGTGAGCTGGAACTCAGGAACACAAAAGTTTCCAGGAGAGTCCCAGCGATGCTGTGTGCGAGTGCTTTTTGCAGCTTGAGACCCTCGTAAGAATTGCCCTATGATCGTGGGCACCTGGGGGCATATGTATCAAATACCATATTTGCGATTCTCAAATAGCGATTTTTAGGGAATCGCTATTTGAGAATCGCAAACGGGATGTTACAAATAATTTGCAAATGTTTTGCGATTCCTTGGCATTCCTTAATTGCGATTAGCAAATTGCTAATCGCAATTAAGGAATACTTTCCCATTCATTCCTATGGGCTAGGAGGCCCATAGGAATGAATGAGAAGACATTCTAAATTTGCGATTCGCAATTTGAGAATCGCAAAATGAGAATGCAATTTCAAGGGTGCCAGGGTGTCAAAAGGACACCCTGTTGCACCCCTGAAATATGTATGTGTGCACATTTGGCACACAGACATGCCCTAAGGGCATGTCTGTGCGTCACATGGCACTTTGAAAAATGCCAAAAAGTGAATTTTTCAAAGAAATTGCAAAATACCACCAACTTGAAGTTGGTGGTAATTTGCGATTCCTTACGGCCAAATTGCACTTTTTCTGTGCTTCATACATTGCATTTAAGGAATCGCAATTTGCGATTGCTTAAATGCATTCGCAAAATAGAGAATCACAAATTTTGCGATTCTCCAATTTGCGATGCCCTTTTGGGATGATACACCCCAAAAGGCCTTTTCCCGTTCGCAAACGGGACGATTCTGAGAATCGGCCCATTTGCGAACGGGAAAAGGGCTTGGTACATATGCCCCCTAGAGTCCAAGCGAGTCTCAGCGACGCTGTATGCGTGTGCTTTTTGCAGCCTAAGCCCTTCGTGAGGATTGTCCTGTGATCATGTGCACCGGAGTCCAAGTGAGTCTCAGCGACGCTGTGTGCGTGTGCTTTGTGCAGCCTGAGACCTTTGTGAGGATTGCCCTGTTATAGTGCACCCGGAGTCCAAGTGAGTCTCAGCGATGCTGTGTGCTTTGTGCAGCCTGAAGCCTTCGTGAGGATTGCCATGTTATCGTGCACCCGGAGTTCAAGTGAGTCTCAGTGACACTGTGTGCATGTGCTTCGTGCAGCCTGAGACCTTCGTGAGGAGTGCCCTGTTATCGTGCACAACCGAAGCTCAAGTGAGTCTCAGCGACGCTGTGTGCGTGTGCCCTGTTGCAGCCTGAGATCTTTGTAGCACCAGCGGCTGACCCAAGCCTGCCATTGCCAGAGTGGGACCTCAAACCAACCTTGTCGAGGGAGGGCCCGAGTTCCACTGCCCGTAATCCACAAAGTTGCATCGGAGGCCCAAGTCGCGTGAAGAGGAGATGAGAGCGAGGTCGCACCTCCCAGGTAACGTGTGTCGCTGCCTGTGGCGGGGTGCGGGCTCGGAGAGAGACGCCCTTGGCCTTTCCCAGTCCAGCAGTGCCAGCCTCTGCTTCGGCTCGTATCGTGGCCCGTACTTGCCAAGGAGTGGCAGTACCGGGGCCGAAGTGCGGAGCTGCACTTTGGTTTACACCATACCCGTGTGGGGGCATCTGTTGACGGAAGCTGACAGCGAGTCAGTACAAGTGGCTGAGAGACCGCCTAAGGCACCGTAAATGGTGCTGGAGTGTATTACGCAATGCATTATTTTTGCATTACGAACTACCTGATTGTTGCATTACGCAATTCAGTGTTTTTGCATAATGAACTACCTGACTGTTGTATTACGTATTGTGTTAAGTTGCAGAGCGAATTACCTGATTGTTGCGTTACGCATTGCATTATTTTGGCATTACGAACTGCTTGATTGTTGCATAATGAACTGCATTATTTTTACATTGCGAAGTGCCTGATTCTTGCATTACGAACTGCATAGCATTGCATTAGGACTGCAGTGGATCATTTAGAATTGCTCATTAATATCGCCAGAACTTACCAGGGCTGGCTGGCCTAACAACCGGCCAGGAGGAATATTACAAACACGCATATGTTGGATTTATATCATGTGGTCTCATCGTATATCATTTTATATAAATTTATACTTGTTTTTATGAAACTCGTGTGGAGTCCCTTTGTCATGTCATCATTGGGTTACTGAGAGTGTGGTTGCAAATACTTTACTCACTTGCCTTGATGATAAGCCTGGCTACTGGTGCCAAGCTACCAAGGGGGTGAGCAGGGGCTATCTGAGAAGGTGTCCTTCCTTTCCCTGAGGTGGAAGCAAGGGTCCCTATTTGGCCTAAGGTACCTACCTCAGCCAACTAGTGACCCCCAGGTCTAACATTATGAATCACTATTTTGCAACCAAATTCCGGTCGTAAGACAGTAACACTTTACCATCAGTTTAAAACAGGCGGTAACCCAATCACAAAGGTGAAGGGGTCCTTTGAAAATGTAAATAATAAAAAAAATTAAGAGCAGGCAGTGGTCCCATAAACCACTGCCTACTGTTAAGAATGAAACTTCAGGTTCATTTTCTTTTTTTTTAAACACCTCCCTTTTTCCGTTAAGGAAAACAGGTTGCATTTAAAAAAACAAAATTGGTCTATTAAAAAGCAATCACAGACATGCTGGTCTGCTGACCTCAGCAGGCCACCATCCTTCTGATGGTTGTGATTCCTAATGGGTCGCAAACTGCGACCTGCTTAATTAATATTCATATGGTAGGCAAATTTGTGAGCCATAAGAAATCCCTAAATGAATCTCAATGAATTTCATACATGAGGAATACCGATTTCCTAACTGCGATTTGGAGAGAATCAAAATTTGGAAATCGGTATTCCTAATGTTTGCACATTTGGCCGAATTAATTTAATCATGTATTTTATATGATATTACAAGATATACATGTATACCTATCAGCTATCTTGAATAATGATAAGCAAGCAATAGAATGTTAAGCACATGTTCACCTAGAATTGTTTATTGTCCTATGGCACCATCTACTGTTAGAAATGACGCATGTTGACTATTTGTGTAGAAAAACCAATAAAATAATGACTAACATGAATAAAGTAGGCAAGCAGACAAAGTTGGTAAAGGAACATTTTATACATCATCTTGCATACGTTGCACTGTACTTAAAATACCTGAGGGCACTATTAGACCCAGCATCCTTAGGGTGGTCTTCCCCCAAACATTTCACCTGCTTACCTCCTCTTTTTGTTGGCCTTAGGACTCTGATCACTTTACCATTGCTGACCAGTGCTAAAGTGAATGTGCTTCTTCCCTTAGCATGGTTACATTGGTTTATACACAAGTGACATATTTAATTTACTTGTAGGAACCTAGTAAAGGTTAATACCATATACCTAGGTCCTGTAACCTAAATGCAACTGGTTGGCCTGCAGAACTGATTGTGCCACCCACACAAGTAGCCTTTCAAACCTGTCTCAGGCCTACCATTGCATGTGCTTGTGTATGCAGTTACTGCCACTTTGACTTGGCATCTAAAACTACTTGCCAAGCATTAAACTCCTCTTTTATTACACATAGGCAGGGCCACTGGAATTATGTGGCAGTGGAGGGTCAAATTATGTGGCAGGGTTGAGTAAATTGTGCAGCAAGAAAAGGCAAATTATGCAGCATTATGCTGCGCATTTTTTAATAGTGTGACTTCATTATTTTGTCAATTTTAAACTTGTTAACACTGTTTGGTCATTAGGTGCACCTTATTAGTGCCAGGATAGAACCCAAATATAGCAATAAGAATCAGAAAGGTGACCAATCCAACTTTGCACAGGGCATTCCACTGTACGGTAACACATGTCGCTGCATTTTTAGTAACTTTTGAATCATTTGAGCAGGACAAAATGTTTTTGTGTGAAAATATGCAGATTATGCCGCAGATGATGTATTATGCGGCCAATGCAGCAAATCTATATTTATGCAAAAATCGCCTTGGCCACACAATCGCATAGTTTCAATGGTGCTAGAAATACATCACCCCTAAGGTAGGCCCTAAATAGACTATCGAACAGGGTGCTGTGTAAGTAAAAGGTAGGACATGTGCTGGTAGGTTTTGCCTGTCCTAGTAGTGACAAACCCCCAAATTTGTTTTTCACTACTGTGAGGACAAGTCTCTCAAAGGTTACCACTGGGAATTCCTTAATACACTTTTAAGCTGTAATCCCCAATTAGAAAATAGTGCCTGCATCATGTTTTATATCTTTGGAATGGTATTGATAAATCCTCTATACTGGTAACGTTGTATTTAACCTTACTATTTTAGAAATGCCACTTTTAGAACGGGACGATGGATTTAGGCGCAGAGCTCTGTACTGGGGTGATTGTATGACATTGTTCTGCATTCTGTCCATCATTTGAGACGAGTATGCCCAGGCGTGGGTCCCGTGCTCTCCATGCCACTGGAGTCAAGCTATTCTGGCTGATGAGGGGTGAAACCCAGAAACTGGTTATAAGATGCTTGTTTCCAGTTCAAGGAGGACCTTGCCTGGAAGTTCGGGTTGGACTGTTCCCATTGGGCACCGTGGCAAGACTGATTTGCCAATGGCTGGGTTCAAAGTGGAATGGCATGGGGAGCAAAAAAACAATGTATTTCGGCCCAGATCTTTTTACTGGGGTGAATGTATGACATTGTTCTGCATTCTGTCCATCAGTTGTTCTTCTTGCATTTGTCACCGGAGTGGGACGAGTATGCCCAGACATGGGTCCCGTGCGCTCCATGCCACTGGAGTCAAGCTATCCTGGCTGATGAGGGGTGAAACCCCGAAACCGATCCTAGGATGCTTGTTTCCCATCCAGGGAGAACCTTGCCTGGCAGTTCGGTCAGGACAGTTCCCACTGGGTGCAGGGTCAAGACTGATTTACATAAGACTGTGTTCAAACTGGAATGGCATTGGGAGCAAAAGAACAATTGATTTAGGCCCAGATCTCTGTACTGGGGTGAGTATGTGACATTGTTCTGCATTCTGTCCATTAATTGTTCTTTTTAATTTTAGAAAGTGGGCATTTTTTCTGCTCTTACTGCTCTGCATGCCTGCAATCTGTCTACAATACACATTTGAGGTGGGTGACAGCTAGATTTTGTGCATTACCTTTAGACAGCCACAAACACAGGAAGGTTAGATGCGCCTGCATACTCATTTGCATTCTAATGGCTCTTCCTGAGCAGGAAGGGAGGGGGGAGCTGACACTTACACCTGAAAAAGCAGTGTGCTGTTTCCCACACAAAGGGCTGATTACCCCCTACTGATAGTGTGGAGTCAGGGCTGGGAAGTAAGGATCTGGGTGAACCTCAATTACCCTTCTTTGAAGTCAACCCCACTACAAATGCACAACTGTGAATAAGTGATGGGTCTCTGACTCTACTAAGATAGTGAAGTGCTAGACCAGTGAAGAACTCTGCTAGAAAGAAGGACTACTGTGGTGCTACAAGGACTGCCACTCTGCTGGACTGCTGCTCTGGAAGAACTGTTTTTCTTCTCTGATGTTCTTCCTTGTGTCAGCTGCTTGCTACCCTCTGCCCTGCTGAGGAAAAGTACTGAACCCATCTCACTAGAACCCAGAGTGACTCCAAGGGCTTTCAGACTTGCCCAGTAATCTTAAGTCTCAGGGCCATCAAAGACTCCCGCCAATCCTGCAACGCCACTTGGACTCTACTTTCTGGGATTCCTGCCTTGCGAAGTGGTGCCAGTCCAGTCCTGGGCCCTTGGAAGTGCTTGTTTCTGTGCTGAGCCAGCAGAATCCACTCATCGCTGGCTTGGCGGTGATTGGAACAGAAGCATCACCCGTCAACACCGAAGCAGCTTCTGTCCGACGACATTGCTTTAGCAGACTGTGCGGCTCGACGGCTATGCTTTGCCTTTGCTCTATTGCAAATGGGTTTGTCGACGAGACTTCACTGACTGCGTGGATCAGAACCGATGCATCGCCTACATCCATGGGATCGGCGACGACACATCTGGTCCCCGGTTGGCGCTTTATGACTCTAAGCACTAATATTTTGATTTAATCTTTAAAAAATCATAACTCTGGTTCTACCTTTTGGATTTTTGTTGTCTTGTTATTGTTTTACTCATAACAACATAATCTATTGTTCTAACCCTGTGTGCAGGATTTCTGTGTTGTTTTCATTGTGTTACTGTATGTGTTTGTTGCACAATTACTTTACACATTGCCTCTTTAGATAAGCCTGCCCAGCTACCAGAGGGTGAGCACAGATTATCTTATAGTGTTTATAGCTTACCCTGACTAGATTGGTGGTTACTGCTTGATTAGGGTACACACCTCTGCAAACCAGAAACCCCCTTTCCAACAGGCACGATTATCCCAAATTTGATTTGTGAGTGGAAGGGGATGAACGGGTAACTTTGGTTCCATTTTCTACGAATGAGGATAAGGAATTTGTAAAATGTGCCACATTTTCAGATTCAAAGCTGATGTATTTTAATCAATTGGTCAAATATGCAAACCTACGGCCACGAAAACAGACGTAAGTGTATTTTTAAAGATTGCCATATACTTAAGATTTATGACTGTTTGGGAACGGAAGATGAGAGTATACCCCCAATAGATATACCTGAAGTCATAACTCAATAGCAGTCGTTGATACACCCTACAAGAGTTAATTTACATCTATTCTAATGTAAAGTATTTAGAAAGAGTCAACTGCACTCTAACCACATCATCATTTCTCAGTCATCAATTTTAATATCTATAATCCCCTACATTTAACCATTCCACAGAAGTAGCACAAGGAGTTACGGATAATTCAGAGGTTGGTGGATGGGTGGAGGGCTTCAGCTCTGCTATTTCCATATTGAGAGATCCTCTCTTGCCTGCTGGGGATCTCCTTGCCAAAAGCGCAGGCGCTGGGGCAGCGGATGAACATTCCGCAAGAAGGAGCTAGGCACCATCTTTTTTCCCATTCAGCATTCTTTTCCCAGGTAAAAATCCCCAAAGCATGGGTTTGTGTCTGAGGGGCATATCAACAATGAGGCAATAAAAAATTATCGCCGCTTTGCGTCTGTTTTCGGGCGAAAAGCAACGATAATTTTATCGCCTAATCAGCAAGGTCACGGTATTGCGTGAAACCTTGCATTAGCGCCTGAATTCTGAACGCCCAGTTTTGCACCTCTAATGAGATGCAAAGTGAGCTTTCCTGCCCTGACATGACTGGAGAAATGTCGCTAAGTGACATTTCTCCTATCATTAAGCCCCACGCTCTGAAGCATAGCGGCAAGAAAAGTAGCGATAACCCCTGTTATCGCTACTTTCCTTACGCCTGCTTCAGGACTGACTTAGCCATGATATCCTATGGAAGGTGGATATCATGGCTAAGTTTGCCTTGCCCTATCATCAAGCTAACGCCAAACTTCGTGAGATTATTGCTGGGTTTCCAGCGATAATCTCACGTTTGGCATTTAGCGCTAGGATTTTTATCGCTTTTGAGATAAGCGTTGCTAATAGCACGTTATTTCAGCGATAAAAATCCACGTTAGCCGGCGATAATTATCCTAGCGCTAAGTGCGCTTAGCGATAATTATCGCCGGTCCTTGATGATATGCTCCTGAGAAAGTTAAAAACAGTATCGTTCCCATGCATGGAGATTAGATGACTCCCTTTACGCGCCAGCCACGGTAAGCTTTTGTTTGTATGTATCAGGAGACCTGCTTTAAGCAGGTAGTATGCCCAGTGTATTAAAGGTGGCTGCCCTACGATGGATGGGCTGCTGCTGCCTCTGTTTGATCTTCTGCAAATGACAAAGCAGCCTATCCATAACCTTGTTGTGTTTTTTTATTTGACGCCCTAAGTGCGCCAGGTATGCCCAGAAATGGGTCTCGGGCTCACTGGATGCCCAGAAATGGGCCTTGGGCTCACTGGGGAACTGGAGCCAATCTTTTCCTGGTGAAGAGCCCTAACTAGACTGAAACCGGTCCTAGGTTGCTTGAATCCTGGTTTAGGGAGGAACTGGCCTGGCCATTCGGGCTGGACTGTTCCCATTGGAGCAGAGTCAAGGCTGATTTGCATATAGGTGGGTGCAAACTGAGGTGGCTTGGTGTTCAATATGACCATGGATTGAAATGTGGCCCGAGCGTTTACTAGTGTTTAAGATTAATTCGAGAATCTCATCCATCACTTGGGGGCATATTATCAAGAAACGGCATTAAAATTATCGCCGTTTTAGCGGCAGAAAACTGCCGTTAAAGCGGCGATAATGGGCTTGATAATATGCCGTAGAGAATTCCCATAGAAGCCCATGTTCTGGTGTCACCATGGGCTTCTATGGGAATTCTCTGCGGCATATTATCAAGCCCATTATCGCCGCTTTAGCGGCAGTTTTCTGCCGCTAATGCGGCGATAATTTTAACGCAGTGCTTGATAATATGCCCCATAGTTGTTTTTGCTCTATGTTTATTTGTGACGCTGATATCAGGGGAGGAGATGGTTACAGAATGTTTCTCTGTTCTTCTTTAGAAACTACGGGACATATTAACAAGGCGGCGATATGAAATTATCGCCGCTTTTGCGTCCGTTTTCGGGCAAAAAGCGGCGATAATTTCATTGCCTCATCAGCAAAGACACGCTATCGCGCCCGTTTCCAGCACGCCTAACTTTGCATCGCTAATGAGATGCAAAGTAGGCGTGGCTGTGAAACCAACCAGGGAAAATATCGTGAAGGCAGCTTCGCGATAGTAACAAGGAAGGGTAGCGATTTTTTAAATCGCGTTAAGTATGCCTTAACGCAGGAATTTAACATCTGTTAAATTCCTGACTAAGGCATACTTAACATGGGGGGTGGATTCTGTGGCTAAGACCACAGGCCCTATCATCTAGGATATCGCCGCTTTCCACCATGGAAAACAGCGATATCCACACTATCTCTGGAATTTTTATTGCCTCGGCGATGCACGTTGTTAATAACGGGCTAACCGGACGATAAATATGCAAGCGCCAAGCGCGCTTTGCGATATTTATCGCTGGCCCTTGTTAATATGCCCCAAACACTTCCAATAAATGTCAATATAATAAAACACTTTCTATCGTGGAAAAAACACAGGGACATATTATCAAGAAACGAAGTTAAAATTATTGCCGCTTTAGCGGCAGAAAACTGCCACTAAGGCAGCCATAATGAGCTTGATAATATGCCCTTGAGAATTCCCATTGAAGCCCATGTTCTTGTGCCAACATGGGCTTCTTTTGGAATTATCTGCGGCATATCATCAAGCCCATTATCACCGCTCTAGCGGCAGTTTTCTGCCGCTAAAGAGGCGATAATTTTAACGCCGTGCTTGATAATATGCCCCACACTTTTTTAATTTTGGAGAGTCTATATCATTGTTGTGCTCAATTTATACAGAAAATATTTTGAATGCTGGATTAAGTATTCTGGCTCTTAGACGCGACCCACACCCTTGGCTCGGCTTTAGCTCACCTTTCCTTATTAATTAACTGGCTTGCCCTCATCTATATTTACCATGGTTTCGTTTATTTCCTCAACTAAGTTAAATGTTTTCCTCAGAACAATCATGTTAATTTATTTTAGAAGGTAGTTGAAAAGTGTAGGTCACGGGTAGAACTCTATCCTTTAGACAATAGTGACACCTTCAGGACACAATGGTTTTAGCAGCTAGTAAACTAAGGGGCATATTATCAAGAAACGACTTTCAAATTATCGCCTCTTTAGCGGCAGAAAACTGCAGCTAAAGCGGCGATAATGGGCTTGATAATATGCCCTTGGGAATTCCAATAGAAGCCCATGTTCTGGTGTCAACCTGGGCTTCTATTGGAATTCTCTATGGCATATTATCAAGCCCATTATCACCGCTTTAGCGGCAGTTTTCTGCCGCTAAAGCGGCGATAATTTTAAAGCCGTGCTTGATAATATGCCCCTTGGTTAATACGAATTTTAAAGACGCTTTTGCGTCCGTTTTCGGGCAAAAAGCGGCGATAATTTCATTGCCTCATCAGCAAAGACACGCTATCGCGCCCGTTTCCAGCACGCCTAACTGTGCATCGCTAATGAGATGCAAAGTAGGCGTGGCTGTGAAACCAACCAGGGAAAATATCGTGAAGGCAGCTTCGCGATAGTAACAAGGAAGGGTAGCGATTTTTTAAATCACGTTAAGTATGCCTTAACGCAGGAATTTAACATCTGTTAAATTCCTGACTAAGGCATACTTAACATGGGGGGTGGATTCTGTGGCTAAGACCACAGGCCCTATCATCTAGGATATCGCCGCTTTCCACCATGGAAAACAGCGATATCCACACTATCTCTGGAATTTTTATTGCCTCGGCGATGCACGTTGTTAATAACGGGCTAACCGGACGATAAATATGCAAGCGCTAAGCGCGCTCTGCGATATTTATCGCTGGCCCTTGTTAATATGCCCCAAACACTTCCAATAAATGTCAATATAATAAAACACTTTCTATCGTGGAAAAAACACAGGGACATATTATCAAGAAACGAAGTTAAAATTATTGCCGCTTTAGCGGCAGAAAACTGCCACTAAGGCGGCCATAATGAGCTTGATAATATGCCCTTGAGAATTCCCATTGAAGCCCATGTTCTTGTGCCAACATGGGCTTCTATTGGAATTATCTGCGGCATATCATCAAGCCCATTATCACCGCTCTAGCGGCAGTTTTCTGCCGCTAAAGAGGCGATAATTTTAACGCCGTGCTTGATAATATGCCCCACACTTTTTTAATTTTGGAGACTCTATATCATTGTTGTGCTCAATTTATACAGAAAATATTTTGAATGCTGGATTAAGTATTCTGGCTCTTAGACGCGACCCACACCCTTGGCTCGGCTTTAGCTCACCTTTCCTTATTAATTAACTGGCTTGCCCTCATCTATATTTACCATGGTTTCGTTTATTTCCTCAACTAAGTTAAATGTTTTCCTCAGAACAATCATGTTAATTTATTTTAGAAGGTAGTTGAAAAGTGTAGGTCACGGGTAGAACTCTATCCTTTAGACAATAGTGACACCTTCAGGACACAATGGTTTTAGCAGCTAGTAAACTAAGGGGCATATTATCAAGAAACGACTTTCAAATTATCGCCTCTTTAGCGGCAGAAAACTGCAGCTAAAGCGGCGATAATGGGCTTGATAATATGCCCTTGGGAATTCCAATAGAAGCCCATGTTCAGGTGTCAACCTGGGCTTCTATTGGAATTCTCTATGGCATATTATCAAGCCCATTATCACCGCTTTAGCGGCAGTTTTCTGCCGCTAAAGCGGCGATAATTTTAAAGCCGTGCTTGATAATATGCCCCTTGGTTAATACGAATTTTAAAGAGAACGCTTTTGGCACGTTCAGAACACAAACAATATTTACATTTGATGAGAGCATGTTTACTAATGCGCATCTTTCTGATTTCTAAACGCACCTGAACTATTTATAGTTAATCTTTACATCCAAAATCATCGGAAGCATGCCTTATATATAATTCTGCATTTTGCTGGTGTATTGCAGAACACAAAGGGGCAGATTTACAAGCCCCTTGCACCACTTTTGCGTCATTTTTATCATGGAAAAAGTGACGCAAAAGTGGCACAAGGGGCTTGAAAATCTGCCCCAAATAGCATAGAAATAGTTTTGACATTGATGTTACCATGCTCTAAAGGTCACAGGATGAAAAGTGTAAAAAACTTCGGAGAATGGGAATAGGCGAAAATATATGACGTTAACTACCGCTGGTTATCAGTTAACTCTATTTCACATCCTACTACCTTTGAGGCTATTTGAAATGCATATTTATAATTATAGGTGTTTTCTCTCGCTCCAACGACCCCTAAACACTGTGGGGCAAAATTATCAACCTTGATGCAATTCTCCTTTGCTCAGGGTTGAATAAGAAAGATTTGGGCTACATTGGGGCATTTCTCTGCGCCCTAGATATGCCGTATTATGGTCTGGTACTTACCTATGTCCCCTACTCTGAAACGACCGACCCTGTGATTATGGATAACATTACCCTCATCCATCCTCATTGTAACACTTGTGAGACCACACAGGTAGTTTTACTTTTTGGATTAGGAGGGAGTAACCCCCCCCGGACGTATTTATTAACATTTAACAAAACAAATTAAAAAACATTATATACAGAAACTTTACACAGATACATTTTTGACAGTCAGATATTCCACGGCTAACCTTAACACAGTCTAATACACAAGACACTCCTGCCGTAAATCTTATCAATACATGTTATTTACTTTCTGCTTGTCCCCTCTAGAGCCTACGGCAAAGTCAATGACTGGCAGCTTCCCCGGTCCCCATGTACTAATAAAGGTTGCGCGGGGGGTTACAGCTTATCGGATGGATAGTTTCCCCCGGGCCCCCCCTACGCCCTGTGCCTTACACTCCATTACGTGGGGGCTGCAGACTTTTGCATAGCGGCGCCTTAATGCGGGGGTGGCCCCAGGCCCACTGGGAAGGATGACTCCCCCGGCCACCGCACCCTGACAGCCTACGTACCGGCTGTCAATACCCCCTGGAGTTATATGGTGTTAACCGTTGAGGACCGAAGACTATGCTTACCCATCATGACCTTACCGCCACAGGCCAGCGTAGTTGTCCGACTACCTGGACTCCCCCTCATCCTCTAGGAAGGTCATGTACTGCGCCTTAGGCTCTCCACCCAAGCTAGGACGTCTTCTAGGAAGGCCTGATTCCCCTTATGTGAGAGGTGCACCCCGTCCTGAAGAAAAAAGTGCTCCCCCTTGATGTACCTGTGCCCTATAGACCCTAGCCTAGGGGGCCTAAACAGCTTATCAAATTTGTTGTTGATCCGCTTTACCGCGTAATTCAACGCCCTCACTGACTCACCCCCCCTCCAGTGTGACCTAGGAATCATGTGTGACCATGCTATTATCGACTGGAAGCACTGCCTAGCTAGCCATCCCACTTCCGTTAGGAGATCCTCGACCAGCACTCTCCTGCCTAATCGGGCCAAGTCGTTACCCCCCAAGTGCAGGATCCAGATTGCCGGTGGTCCCGTACTTGCTTCCAAAGCTCGGTTCACCAACTCTCTGAATTGACCAACGCACAAACCTCCCTGACCGAAAAATGAGAAGTTTATCCCTAGCTGAGTGGCCCTAGTCTTGGCAGCTCCTGAAAAGAAATCATTCAAACGCCGAACATACGAGTGCCCTATCATCCAGACACGCAGATCTTCCCGGTGCGAAGAGTGAACTTGCGCCACCATGTTTGCTGTTCGTCCATCACTTGGCGCCCGCCGTACTACTGCTTGCTCTTGTGATTTGTGCATGCGCAAGATTCCAAACTCCTCTCCTGAGTCACAGGATGAAGAAACTGCAACTGACGATGAAACAAGCCAGAGAAAAGGGGGGTGGTGGGTAAGCATTTTTCCATGCTGGCGTAAAAACACACAAAATTCCATGCAACAGCCTCAAGCGCCTGTCAGCTAGCGACAGTGACATACCCCCCTCTTCCCTGAGTAACAGGGAGAAATAAAGGGGAAACCCCCCTTTTGTGCACCTAACAGTTGAACAGTCTGTATTAGAGCATGTGCACCCGCACATATCTCTTGAAAGAGTTAGAGGACCACCTACCGATCCTTTTGAGACGCTCATCCCCTAGCCCTCTTGCTGCTGCCTCCGTGGCAGCTCCTATCCTAAAAGAATGGGTCCCGAATTCTGCAGGGTCCAGCCCAGCACTTTTCAATGCTAGGAGCATGACTTTCTTAAACTGAAATACCATGAGTGGTGTCCCATCCCCATGTATCAGAAGAGGCCCTCCCTGAGTGCGTGCCCTTTGGGCCATAAAAACCTCCAGCCTGTAAACCGGGCAGCAATGTGTGAGCCCTGCTCTGTGCAATACTACGCTCTCACCCTTACCTTCCTGATCACTTTTAGATTTCCGGATGGAAATCAGCACCGAATCTTTCTTGATGCTAACGTGCCCCATTTGCAGGCCCCCTAGCCAATCTCGCTTATTCCTGGTGACTAATTCGCCTACCCTAAAAGCACTATAAAATGCCATGCAGAATGCAGCTTGAAACAAAATGACTTCGCCTGATGAAGTGCAAACCTGCGGCAGTTCCCCCAATAATTTCCCTAGTGTTTCGAAACCTATGGGTCGTCTGACATCTAGCTGCCCTCCCTGCAAGCGCTGCCACCCTTTCAACGCCTGGCGTACTATGAAGTTCTTTGTGGGATCTCCCTTTTCTTTCATTTTTGCAAAAAATGATATGGCTGAAACGTGCCTCCTCGTCCCAGCAACCGTGCGCCCCTGACCTCTCATGTACACCAGGTAGTCAACTACAGATTCATGGTTATGCCATTTGTGTTCCCACTGGTCACCCAAGAACAAGCAAAAAGACCCAAACGCCCCTTCGTAGGCACTCCTGGTTCTGGGCGCTAGGCTTACTGCCACGAGGTTCGATAATCTGGGGCACCAAGCTGCCACAGATGTTCTGGGAAAGGTGATGGGTGTCCGCTACCTCTGGGATATGTGACCTGAAAGCCTGCATTTTGAAACGAGACAATGCGTCAGCCGCGTGATTAAGAATACCTGGCACGTGTTTAGCTTTAAAAAGGACATTCAATTTCATGCACTGTAAAACAATCTCCTTCAACAAATGCAGTATCATGCTACACTTCGCTGTTTGACTATTCACGCAATCTACTACTGCCATGTTGTCCATCCAAAATATCACAGACTGATTTTTTAAAACTTCTGCCCACACAATCAGCGCCACTAGAATAGGAAAAAGCTCCAAGAAACTTATGTTGTTGGTGATTCCAGAGTCCTTCCACCAGTCAGGCCACCGCTGAGCTACCCATTCGCGACCCAGGATGGCCCCAAAACCCTCGCTACCTGCGGCGTCAGTCATGAGGCCCAACTCCGGGCTGGACTTAAGTGGGCTGGGCCACACCACTTTCCCATTAAAATCGCGCAAAAATGTCTTCCAAATCAACATGTCCTGCCTTACCTCGCTGGACAGCCTGGTGTGGTGATGCTTCTCCCTGAGACCTGACATTGCATGAGCGATAGAGCAAGAGAAAGGGCGCGCCATTGGGATTATGCGTAGTGCAAAATTCAATTGCCCTACCACCTGCTGCAGCTGGTGCAATGTAACCTTCTCCTTCCTGAGGCAGTGTTGCAACGCTGTCCCGAAATCCCTAACTTTGTCAGCGGGTAACCGTGAGACCCCTTGGACCACACCTAACTCGATCCCCAAGAATTCGATTGTCGTGCTTGGGCCCACTGTTTTGCCCGGCGCCAAAGGTACCCCGAACTCCTGCATTAATGCGCAGAATTTGGACAATGCTGACCCGCACTCCCCAGATTGTGGCGCCCCGAGAAACAGAAAATCGTCCAGTTAGTGAAGCACCCAGCGATGCCCCGACACCCGCCTAAATGCCCATTCCAAGAAAGAGCTAAATTTCTCAAATTAGGCGCATGACACTGAGCACCCCATCGGCATGCATTTATCAACATAATACTTCCCTTGGAATTGGAAACCCAGTAGGTGAAAATCCGCTGGATGTACAGGTAGTAATCTAAATGCCGACTCAATGTCCGCTTTAGCCAGCAAAGCCCCTTGACCCAAAGACCGAAGCATTTCTACTGCTTGGTCGAAAGATGCATATTTCACGCTACAAAGTGTGTCAGAGATGGCATCGTTTACTGAAATCCCCTGGGCACAGAAAGATTGTGAATCAACCTGTATTCCCCTGGCGCTTTCTTCGGCACTACCCCAAGCGGGGAACACACAAAATCCTTCATTGGATGGTCATCAAATGGCCCGGCCACCCTACCCAGGCCCACTTCCTTCAGTATTTTCACCGCTGCTATCCCTACGTTGGACCTCACTGACAGCTGGTTCCGGCAATGCGCCACCCCTTTATAACCCGGGGCCGGTATCCTGAAACCTTCTACAAACCCCTCCCTGATTGTTCTGGCTGCCTCTGGGCAATTGTAAGACTCCAACCATGGTATCATAGTGTTAATGTTAATAGGAGAAAGGGCCTTCTTCAGCAGCAGGTTTCTATTCCTGCTTTTTCCCCCTCTGCCTCTGGATTTCTTGTGACACCTGGACTCGGGGTGGGATGCATTACCACAGTAACCACAGGAATGTTTGAACCTACATGTGCCTGGCGCTCCGTTTGTTGAAGTCAAAACAGACGCCTTTCTTACCATGGCTCCCTGGCTTACCCGTGAACCCCCCGTGTTACCGGCGGGGCTTGTTTTAAAGGGCTGAGACCGCCCTGCATCAGGTCCCTGCCCCCGCCCGCTCTCACCTGTGTTCTGCACCAAATATCTCAGATGAATAAACATGTCTGTCTGGCTCCAATCTTAGGGTAGGATCCTGTGCTTTTGCCCTTCTAAATTCCTTGTCATATTCTTTCCACCCATCCCCACCTTGTATAGCATGGGCAACCGTGATCCTATTCTGATAACACGCCATTTCAGATCCAACCTCAGGGAAACGCTCTAACATGACGGCCATGAATATAGTGAAACCCTGTATCCAGTTGGCCAAGTTCTCCTCAACTCTGTACTTCAGGACTATATTGGACCATTCTTTGTAATGTGTAAATTCCTTATTTCTTTTCGCCTCTTCCCTGTCTGCTTCATCAATCAGGAGGGAAAACATGCTAACGTATTCCCCTCTCCAGATCCTTTCTTTAGTCTTTTTTGAGAGATGCCGCCCCAACTGTTCCCTCCCGGAGCGCAGCTCCCCCAGACCCAGTGGAGGTAATGTTTCCCTTGTACCTGCTGGTGCTGCTGCATCAGCCGTCTTGCCCGCGTCTGTCTTCTTCCCGCTGTCGTTAATCTCCCTGCCACCGTCGCCACTGGGGGCTGGTGGTGTGAGCGCGGGTACAGCCCCACCTGCCGGTACTGCCGGCACCTCGCCACCAGGAGCTGGAGCTGGGGCAACGGGTCCTACGCCCCCCGCCTGTACTGCCGGCACCTTGCCTGGCTTTCCTTTTTCCAGTTCAGCCATCAGTTTCTTAGCCCGTTCAATGGCATCCCCCCGCCTGTTGTCGCCCCTGCGGCGTGTGACCAGTTCCCTACCATTTCAAGCCAGGGCAGGACCACCGCTAAATTGTCAGCTATGTCTGGTTCAGCTAGGTGTGCGCCGTCCGCCCCTCCACAGGGGGAGTAGTGGGTTCACCCACAGGGGCCACTGGCCCAGCGTTCCCGTTACCCACGGGGCCCGGTGTGTCTATGGGTGGGACTGAGTCACCTGTGTCCCCTTCACCCTGGGGGTTAAGCGCGGGTGTGGGCTCTCGCCTTGGTGGGACTGCTGCCTCCTTCCCACCTGCCCTGCGCCTGTACCTCTTTGGCGGTGGCGGGCAGTAGGGTCTTGGTGGTACAATTGGTCGCCTACCCCTCCCCTCCGGGACCTCAGGACCCTCCACCTTATCCTGCAACCTGTTGAGGGTCTGCCCCATTACCTAGACTTGCTGCATTAATGCCTCCAGCAAGACGTCCGTGCGTGATCGCATCTCCTGCCGCCGGACCGGGGGGGCCATGTCTAACAGAGGTATATGGGACCTGCCTACTCGCGTAACCGTTGCCCCCAGATAGGTGACTGTGGCACCTCTTACCTGTAGAAGCAGCAGCCACCGGCCAACCTTTGCACCCACGCAACCAGAGCCACGACCTACTGGCCAACCCAGTAGGCTCAGGTGAGCCGCCCACTCAAACCCTCTATGGCTCCCAGAAGCGATGAGATGCTGGCTAGCCGGCGGCGCCCCGCCAAAACCCTCCAAGTAACACCAGCAGGATCGTTGGAACTTCGCCCGGTCTTGACATTCCCGTACCGGTGAAACTGTGGAAAGAAAATTAAGAACCAGTAGGGCTGCGCGATGCCCCACTAAATTATAAAGCCCCGACTAGGCTCAATTATCCCTGCAGACAAAAAACAGTTGTGGACACTGAGTAACAGTGCCTTGGATAATTCAGCAGGAAATAAGAGACCCCCTCTACATAGGATGCTTACACTGCTTATAAAGACGTTAATATAGCATTCCAAGGTAACACACAGACGCCTTTTGGTATTACCTCAACCCACCTGGGATAAATACTATTGCCCCTGCCTTGCCCCTGCCCCCATGAAACGTGCAACTCTAACTAAGCAGAAGCAGTGGCAGTGAGCCTGTACCCTTGCCAGTAACACTTCAGACCTCAGCATAAGTTCCATATGAAACCTGGCCGTCTGGCAGCTTAGTAAAAGATCCACCTGAACACAATCAATGGCAATCAAACCTATAACCTTGAGACTAAGAGTCCCAGACCTTAACCTTTAGGCCACAGTACTCTTTGTGCAATAGCGCCCTACAGCGCCACTAAAATACAACAGCGCTTTGTTTGCTAAACCGCGCTTAGCTAAATGCTCCTTACGCGACCCAACACGTCCTTGACTACGGCGCTGCTAACACGCTCCCGAGCACCGACACGCGCCAACTGGAAGCCTATGCGCCTAATACCAGACAGTGCCCACACGTTAAAAGGAGCCAAACAGTAACAGTGCAAAAGCAGGTTTTGAACCCAAAAACCCGGAGAGCCCCGCCGCGAGCTGCTGCGCTTACCGCTTTTATACCCGCACAGCTCTGCACCGAAAACCCAGACACGCACGCCGAAGCCTTCTGCACCGAGCACAGGAACTGTCCGTAGTAAAGCCTGCTCACCTTCCTTCGAAAGCCGCCACCGAGAGATGCCGAAAACGCCCCCTCTTCCGAAGCCTTTCTCCGCAAGGCTTCCTTCCTCTGCACGTAGAGAAAACTTCCTCAGCAAACGCCGCCACCGATAGGATGCCAACCGCAACCTGTAATACAAAATAAAGGACGTTACGGGCCCGCAGCCAGCCCGGGGATCGCTATCCGTGGGGAGCAGGAACAAGAGACTGGTCTGCTCCCCACGAGTTCTTTTAAAAGGAGCGCCCAGGCCGACCGGCTGAGACCGGTCAGCCTGGACGCTAGCACAATGTTTCTGCGCCGGAAACACTGGAGTGCTTCCGGCGCACAAACAAGCTGTCCTGCCATTGGCTGAAGCGAAGGGGGAAGGTGCCGCGTCACTCGCGGCCACCCCCCCACCCCCGTGGGGGGGGGCCGGGGACTGGATCGACCGCCATAATGGCGGCGTGCCCTATTCAGCCCGCGCCTTCTCCAGAATGATACCTTACTTGGGGGAAACTGGGTTGCCCGGTGAGATTACAGTATTTATGATACGACACACCATGGCGCAGGGTCCTGAGAGGTGTCACTGATTGTGGCGCAAAGTTGTTGAGAATGGTGCAAAGCGCCGTAATGCAACTACTAACTATGTGAAGCAAAGTTGATTTACGTGTCATAAACACCTTTCCATGTGTTAGAAGGCATTGCTGACCGTCTGAGCTAACCAGAATTTTTGCGTTTTGATCACATGATTTTTGATCTTTTACTGTGGAAGCGCCTCATAACCTGGAACTCACCCACGGTAAACTCATGGTAAAATGGACTGTGCATGTTTTCCTCCAGTGTCAGCCTTGTGAGATGAGGCCGCTGCGACACAACCAGAGTAAGGGGCACTGGGATTGTTACATGTGGACTCGTGGGCACACGTGTATGCCCACGTGTAAGGGCTGCGCAGGAGAGATTCTTGTTGTGCGCAGCCCAGGAGCTGTGTACAAGTAGCCTGGTATGGTTCGTACTACGCAGAGTTGAGTAGTGACCTGGAACAGGCTTTATAATGGCAAGGCCACACGTGGAGATATGTGTGTGTTTTACTGTATGAAAGGTAGTAACACTTCATTATATTCCTATGAGAAAGGCTGCCTTCAGGAGCAGCTTCAGTTCCCTTGTGCTTGCAAACTCCAGACACGCCTGAAATACACTGTAAACTAAGTGAAAAACCCAAATCTGCTTGGTCCAAAAGCATATCTGGACCGCCTATGGGTCATTCAGAAATGTCATATTCCTCTGAATCAGCTCAGAACCAGAGCCCCGGCCTTGTGTGACCCTGCAAGGCCAGATTAATTACTTTCCTCCTCAAGCTGTAGCATCAGAGGCCTAGCCCTTCACAGCAAGCATTCCAGATGGCTCTGGTAAATTCTCCAGGAGGGAGAGACGAGCGTAGACAGCCTTGGCCGTGAAGTCAGCGAGTGGAGGAAGTGGGCTTTTCAGAGGCCATATGGCATGGGACCCCTGGACAATGCCATATTGAAGTATCCCAGAAACCTGTGCAGGAAGGTGGAAACAGAGGAGGAGAGGTGATGTGGCACAGCAGAATAGGCCAGAGGTGTATTCCTGCCAGCACCCTCCACCCCCCTTAAAAGGTCTTGCACAGGAGGGAGAGCTCTCTGGGGATGTGCTCTTGCTGAGGAACACTGAGGCTAGAGGCTGACACCATGGCCCATTGGAAGGAGGAGCAGGGCCTCTGCCTCTGATTGCCCCCAGGACAGGTGGAAGAAGAGCTCGACTTCTGCGCAAGGAGAAGAGAGGCCCAGAAAGAGAGCAAGGTGAAAGTCTGGTGCAGGGAGCCAGTAAAGCGAGATCCCTGCAGAGCTCACCCTCTTGGAGGCCAGGAAGGTGGAGAAAAGTGCTCCAGGGGGTTGGGGCAGGCCACCAGGTGCAAAAAGAGATGAAGGGCATTGAGATCCACCCACCAAGGCCCGAGATATGTCCCTTGGAAGGTAGGCGACCTTTGAGAAGACTGACCACTGGTCTTCGAAGTGCCCACCGGGTGGATTAGTTCCCGGGGGTAGCGCCCAGTTGAAGCAAAGTAAAGTGGTCCGAAGCAAAGTCGGGGAGCGCTGTTGTGGACAGGGGACCCAGGATCCCATCCCTGGTCGACCATGAAGCAGAGGAAGTTGGGGAGCATTGTCACACTCCCTGCGAAGCGGGTGGGGGACCCAAGAAGCAGAGGAAATCAGGGAGTGCTGTTGCGCTCCCTGTGAAGCTGCCTGGGATGAAAGCTGAAGGAGGGGGAGCGCCACTGCTCTATCCCCTGTGGCCGCTGGACTGGCTGTCCAGTGTGCATTTGTCCGCAGGAGCAGGCAGATCATAAAAGGAGGGGGTAGTTCCTGCAGCAGCATGTGAGTGTGTTGGCTGACCGGGGAACCAGAGAGAGCAACCTGGGTTGGCCTTCCCGAGCTGCTCTCTGACGTCCTACCTGAACGCATGGTGAGACTCGGCACTACGAGAAATTCAGAGCAATTCTCTCCAAAGCAGCAGGGGAGCCACTGCTCAAGTATGCTCGCTCCCGACGGAGTGCCCCATAATGCCTTGCATGGTCTGGCCCATTTGAGGGGGGAAAACTGCTCGTTTGCGGCATGTGGTGACCCTAACAGGATGGGATTACTGCCAAAGTAAAGAAATGGTGTGGGGGGAGCTGTAGGAGAGGTGAAAAGTCCCTCCAAAAGAGTTGGGAAGTTCCAAGCCTAAAGTCTCTGGTGACTTTTAGACAATAATCCCTCAAGGGATTTGGAATGTTTTCACGGCTTCCTGATACTAGAACGTTAGTTTTACAGCTGGGACAGATTAATATTATGTGTGAAATGATTAATTTGAATTGTCATATTGGAAACATTCTCTAGGGGATTAAGCTGGTAATTGCATAGGTGTGTAATTATTTAAATGTTGCCCCTTGTGGATTAGGATTCACATGCAATATGTTTTGCCAAATGTGATTTTTGAGTATATGTTGCTAGCATCCTCTATGAGTACCTGATTATAATTGTTAGGTTATGTTAATGCGACTTGTAGAGCGCACGTATACCCAAAGGTGTCTTGGCGCTGTCTGCTCCTGAGATGGAAAAGCCTACTTATTGAAAAAACACATTTTTTATTGTTTTCTAAAAGCAATGAGTGGGAAGGGCTCTGATCTGAGGAGGAAGGTTGTTCCATAATTTGGCAGTTCCAACCACAAAGCTTCTGTCTCCCCAGTTGGTTCTATAGGTTCTGAGAATGGTTAGCAGGTTTGCCACTAGGCAGCGCAAAAGTCTACCGGGTGTGTAAATCTGCAAGGAATGTTTCAGAAACTCCAGACCTGTATTGTGAATTGCTTTATAGCTCCTTAAATTTTATTAGGCTTCTAATTGGCAGCCAATGAAGTTGTCTAATGACCTTAGATACAGAATTGAATTTAGGGGTCCCAGAAAGCATCCTTGCGGCTGCATCCTATACCAACTGAAGCCTGGGCATTGATCAGTAGACTGTTACAATAATCCACCTTGGAGATTATTGGAGATTAACCAAAGTGGAAATTCTGGTCCTCCTTGCTTCCACTAGAATAAAAGGAAACAGCTTCTTTACCATTCTGAGAATGTAAAAACAGGACGAGACCAAAGAATTTTCATGAATTTTGTACTTCTGCTTGTCATCTAAGATGACACCCAAGTTTTTTGCCTTGGCCACTGGGAAGGGCGGAGGTCCCAGTTTTTCCGGCCACCAGCAAGAAGACCAGACAGGAAGTAAGTTTCCAAATACCATCACCTCAGTCTTCGTAGAGTTCAGTTTGAGGCAATATCTGGACATCCATAAGCTGGTTGCTAGTATACCATCATGAAAGTTGACTGAAACTTCTGCCCCTTTTTTGTAGATGGACAGAACAATTTGAGTATCATCTGAGTAGGAAGTAAGCGCCAGGCCAAAAGATTTAATTACGTGTGCCAGATCTGTGACGTAAATATTAAATAGTGTGGGGCTGATGGATGAGCCCTGTGGCACCCCACATGGAAGAGAAAAAGTAGGAGAATTAAAGTTTCCCAAGCTAACTGATTTAATTGCATAGTCATGTAATTATAAATGTGATGCCATTTAGGGGCTGTGATTAAACTGAGTTATTCATGCTAACAGTTATGATAAGTACACCACACTCCCAGTCTTCCTAGACATTTGTTCTTGCTAATGCTTTAGTTAGTATTAGCTGCCCTCTTCACAGTTATATGTAACTATTGAATGTATTCCCATAATTAAATGCTTGTTTAAATAATAAGGGGGGCAGCCGCTCGCTTGGTGCCCTTGGTAAGGGCCCTCACTCCAAGCTATAGTCAGCCCTTTGCATTTAAAGACAAGATAATCTTTATATATGTGAGTGGGGTTACTAGACCCACTCCTGTGGGAGGGTGGGAATGTTTATGCAATGTCATCAAGAAGTATTTCCATCAGCCTATGTACATTTGTAAATTGTTGCATAGTATTGAGTAGTGTGTCTGGGTAATATATGTACTTTTCCATTTTATACAGAAAAGCACAGACGGGACAGTCATTTATTGAGTGCTATTATTGTGTATCTATAAATGGTGATTACTGGCCCACACCACCTACCTTGAGTAGGCATGGGACTGCTCAGCAATGCTATCCCATGAGAGTCAAGCTCTACAATGAGGTGTTTGGTTCCCAGTAAAGGGCAAATGTAGACTCATTACTTGTGCAGGATACAAAACTAATGCCTCGTTTTCCAACAACAAGCCACAAATAAGCATTGTATCATGCAGGAAAGCATTGCTCGGCGGGAATCCTTGAAAAAGCAAACAGAGTAACACAATGTATACAACCAATATCCACCATTACATAAAAGCATGGAAGGAGCCTAAGGAAGCTAGGAGAGCAACAACCCTAACCCTGAAGACCTGCCAACATTCCTGGGGGAAAGGAAGAGAAAGTCTAACTTTGCAAAGGAGGATGAGGTAATTCAGGTTCCGATCTCGTTCGTATTTAGCCACCATTTTGTGTCTTCCTGCCATTTTGTGTTGCCCTCACTCAGGCAGCACGGTGAACGAAGAGTTGTTTTTCCTCATCCTACTGCAACGTGTCAAATAACCTCCTGCCTCTGTTTACAGCTGGTGTCAGGGTCCGGCCGACTCCACTAATCCTCCTCTGGTCTGACTGATCCCTGTTTCAACTATCTGTTGGTTCACACCATTCTTTCCTGACTTTATCTTATCCTCTGGCCTTCGCTATTCTTTACTCGTATTCTCTCATTTCACAACTGTCCTCTAGGCCATACAAATGTGTCCTGCCACCTGCAAGTCGACTTATAAACACTATCACTGATTAACTTGCGGGGAAGGGTGACAAACACTGTTGGGAGAGGGGCTTATTTGAGTTACTTAATATCTTGTTTTCACATTCTTCTCATTGGTTGACCCTGTATACATTGGGAGTGTTCTTTGTGAATATGTATGTTATAAAAGATTGTGCGCCACGAAGTAAAGTGGCAGTCTCCTAAGAACATACCGAGTGTACTTCTGGGACAACTGTACTTAGCTGCAGCTAATATACCCTATCTTCTACGCCTAACGGAGTGTCCCTTGTCTCTGTTTGACAAAGCAGGTGAACTCAGGAGATTAAGGCGTACCCTGTGCCGCCAGGCCCCTAAGGTCTTGGTTCTTCAAGGAGAACAACATACTTATCTATGAGGTGACAAAAAATGAGCACATATTTTTTGTCACATCTAAATTGCCATTAGCAAAGAAGGGTGAAAACCGGGAATTCCATAGAGGACAAGATAAACTGCATTGTGCAAACATAAAGGACAGAAACTGGAGTGTAAGAAGAGGTGGCACGACCACAAACATAGGACCAAAGAAAAACTGTCCAGGAAGATAAAGACAGTCATGAGGACCAGGAGAAGTTGGACCCAGTGGAGGAGTGAATGGCATCCCTCATTCCAATACAGTTGGTAGCTGGGGTGGTGATGATGTAGAGGACCACCAAGAAGTACAGGGTGAGTGAAAACAAGGTCCCATATCAATAAAACTTTCATGCAGTGCAATGCAGCAAGACACATTGCTGCACTGTGCTGCATGAAAGAAAAAGGGCAGGAATACCGCACATATAACGTCATCCTTCATATAACTGTCCTTTCCTTGGGCAGTATAAATGTTTGAAGCCCATTGCCAATGTAGGCCCCCTAGCACCATGACACAAGTGTGTTTGTGTTGGGGCTAGGCAGCCAAAAGTGTAATGTAATGTGGCTTTGTAGAGGTTGAAATTTTAACCCAAGAGGGTATTCAGGTACTGAGCATGTGCATGCTCTGCAAGTCGGATCAGTGGACGAGCCAGGTTATGGTTTCTTCTGCAAATCCATAAGTGATGCAGCTGAACCTAATCTGCTGGGAGTGGTTGTTCCAGATGTAACCTGACATACAAGAGAACACTCTACCTCCTATCTTGCTTCTATGGATACAGGGGTGTGTGTACATGAGCACAAGTGATGCAGAGCCGAGGTCCATTATTGGTTGGTGGAACTGTAGATGGTGGCTGAGATAGGGGAGACCCTGGTAGTGTAGTGCCTTGTAGGAGTGGGTGAGCATCTTGAACTAGCAGTGTGTCTGAATGGAGAGCCAGTGTCTTTTTCTGAGGTGAGGTGTGATGTGCATGCTGCAAGGTAGGTTGAGTTATAGTCTGGTAGTGGTGTGTTGAATGGTTTGCCTCTTGTGTGGCAGGTGCGCTGAGATGCTTGGTTTAGTACAGTCTTCATGTGATAAGGGCCTGAGTAATGGTCTTACAGGTGTCAGGAGGGAGAAATATGACGAAATGTGTGAACATGCAAAATATGTGAAAGTAGGTAGATGTGATTGTGGTAATTTAGGGGCATATCAGCAACAACCGGGGATAATTATCGCTAAGCACACTTAGCGCTAGGATAATTATCGCTGGCTAGCGTGGATTTTTATCGCTGGGATAGCGTGCTATTAGCAACGCTTATCTCAAAAGCGATAAAAATCCTAGCGCTGACTTCCAAAGGTGAGATTATCGCTGGAAACCCAGCGATAATCCCACGAAGTTTGGCGATAGATTGCTGATAGGGTCTCACATACTTAGCCATGATATCCATCTTCCATAGGATATCATGGCTAAGTCAGTTTCAAAGCAGGCATAAGGAAAGTAGCGATAATAGAGGTTATCGCTACTTTTCTTGTCGCTATGCTGCTTTGCGTGAGGCTTGAAAATAGGAGAAATGTCGCTTAGCTACATTTCTCCCGTTATCCTGGGGAGGAAAGCCCACTTTGCATCTCATTAGAGATGTAAAGATGGGCATTAGGAATCCAGGCGCTAAGGCAAGGTTTCACGTGATAGCGTGCCAGTGCTGATATAGCGATAAAATTATCGCCGCTTTTCGGGCGAAAACGGCCACACTTGTAGGTATGCCCCTTAATTTCTCATGGTGAGGTTGGTGTCCAGGATGATGGACAGGTTTCTGGGGTGGTTGGAGAGTGAGTTGGGTCAAGCCTAGTTATGTAGACACCATGTGGATTTCCAGAGTGAGTTAATGTTGCAGAATATCATCACTTCTACCTTGCAAGATTGAATATCAGCTAGTTATCTCACAATGGGTTAGCTATGTTGGCCAATGGCATATTGTATTAACCTTTGGTGGTGCTTGTGTCTCCTGAGAGCTTTTGGATGTTCTGGGTGTCATCAGTGTAAGAGATGATGTAGAGTCCCTGGGTCTGAATGATGCTTCCTAGATTGAAGAGATTGGGGCTCAGTGAAGAGCCTTGCGGGACTCTGCATATAAGCTCCTTAGGTTCTGAGGTGAATGGAGGGAGCTTGACCTGTTGCATACTTCTGATTACAAAGCAGCCTGTCCACTTCAGAGATGGTCCTTGGATTCTTATATTGAGAAGTCTGGAGATGAAACAGCCGGATTCCCGGAAAGATTTGAAAAGTGGCATTTATATGCCCTTCCTATTTCATGCAGTGCAGCAAGGTGGCTTGCTGTGTTGTGTGCATGCTTGTGAAATATGATCCATATGGCACAATAATTCACAAATCACATGCTAGACAGTACAGCAAGGCAACTTCATGTATAGTGCTGTAAGAAAGGTAGAGTGCAGAAATGTGTGCTCATTAACAATACATGGTGCATTTCATCTCTTGGCTAGTGCTAGGGCACAAACTGATGCCTAGAGCAAATGCAGGCACCCTTTCTACATGGTGCAGGTAGACAGCAGGAATGCACAGTATCACATTGAATGTGAAACACACAGGACAGGGTTTCAACATCTGTGGTAGGAAGTGACACCTACAACGAATGTGCGTATGGTATGGCTTCAATATATACGTAGGGCAGTGCCACAGGTGGGGGTTAACCCTGAAACCCCTGAATCACAGACCAACGGTCATACACAGAAACAACGAGCCTATGCACACGTCAACAGTATTTGCAGAGCAATTTCTCTATATCATAAATTATCACTGAGTGGAGATGCAGTATTACATAAATACATTTAAAATGAAGATGAAAATTCGAGAGTGTTGTTGGTTCTTCTTTTTAATCCTGAATGGTTGCCCAGCCAACACATGTTTCATCAAGGGAAGTACCCCAAGACTTCATCAGGGCTGAAAGGATGTACAACAAAAATGTCTCAGACACTTAAAAACCAACAATGTTCATAGGAAGTGTATACAAGACGACCAGTGCCTTGCAAGTGAGCACCCTACGTGACATGAAAACCTGTATTACATGATCATGAGTATCTACATGTACAGTGCCAGACCCCATGTGGAATAGTCAGAAGTGCTAGTGAACACGGATATTGTGACGTGTTACAACAACATATTGTTTATTGACTGGTGACAACATTTCTTTTTGTATTGGGATCGATGTGAGAGAATGAACAGACTTGAATGCAGACCTCAGAGGGAGAAAGGGAGATGAGAGAGAGATTCCAAAATGGAGAGAGAAAAGGAGAGAACGGGGGGATAAACACAAGCCCACGTACGGGCTAGATAGTAAGGAAAAGCCTGCTGTCATGAATGACCGGAGAAATGCTATGATAATCAGTGTTCAGGAAGGCAATCGAGCTCTCAAACTCGAGCGGTGGGAAAGAGCCCCGTGTGGGTGTAGTGGAGACTAAACCAGGACAAAGTGCACGCATGCTCTAAGACCGAACACCGATGTGAATTGATATATCTAAAAATAGAGTTTGAACGTGCTGTGATAATGGCAACGCAAAGTGCGCAGTCCTACCATTTGGCAAATGAAAACTAATGTTGATCTGAGGGAAATTACAACAAAAAGGGGAAAGAACATCAGGAGTAGGTCGGAGTATCCCACAGGGAATGCAAAAACAATTGAGATGGATAAAAAGAGAGGCATCTCACCTCTCTGCCGGTTGTACTTCCGTCCCGGCTGGCGCAGGGAAGTGAGTGTTCTTAAAATTTGAATGGTTTGTATGTTATGAGCATGAAGTGCAGCCGAAAGTAGAAGCTTCACTGTAAGAGAGGATATCAGCGTATGTCAACTTTTTTGGGGGTGATATGCGCGATGTGGGGGGCATCCAAAATGGGATGGGACCTAGTACAGGATCCTGAGAATGCTGGAAAATGCCTCATTGGGTCTACGGATAGAAATTTGCCACCCGACACTCCCAACAACTGTAGGGGAAGGGGACAATCTCGAGTGCCGGGTTCAAGTATGGGGGAAATGAAGGATCTACCTTGTAATGAAGTGCCTGAGTCTAAGGCAACGCGCTGAGTAACTGGACCCGGCTATCCGGGGGAGTGGAAGCCAATGTAGGTATATTGGGAGAAAGTATGAAAAAGCTAGGCTCTTCAGAAGTTGAATGATCGGTAAAAAAAGTTGGAACGAATTGGAGGTACTCTTACCTGTGGCAGCAAGTACGCTGCGTGCATCAAAAAGCCGCAATTTCGGAGACCAGAAGTGAGCTCCCAACAGGCGTGGTGTTTTAAAGACTGAAAGTGAGAAAGGCTGCACCGTCAACCTGAGAACTGTGTATCTTTACCGGAAGGGTATGGACGTGGGTTACAGCCAAACTGAATGTGGGAGGGAGAGCATGGGACTGAGATTGGTCTGTGGTGGCATGCACTGAGATTAATATTGAGTCATGAGTGTGGTTTATCTGAGGTGTCCCCAAGTGCGAATACAGATGGGTAGTGGCATGCTCAAAAGGGGGTAAAGAGAAAAGGGAAAAGAAACTCTGGAGATAGAAAAGGGGAAGAATGTAGAAAAATGGCAGACAAAATGACAGTCTAGTACATGAGGAAGAAAACGTACTGTAACTGGGAGGTCACTTCTGTGGTTGCAGAAAAGAAAATGGCTCTGATGGTGGTCACAATTGTTTGGAGCGATGATGTGGTAAATCATTAGTTTTACACAGATTTATATAGACTTGTTTGCTGACGTAGTGTAACCAGCTAGGCAGTTTGTGTGAGCGGAGTCCTGATCATAGCAATGTTACTTTGGAATTTCTTTATGGTGAATACATATACATAGTGTAATCATCATACATTGAGACGTGCAGGAATATGGGTATAATGTTGTGAGCAGAAACATTTACAGGTACAGACGTGAGACACATGATTATGAGGTGAAACACAAGATCGCTTCCATTGCTACAATCTAAGCATTGTGTGCTCAAAGGCACTTCACACACTTATCGTAGCATGTTTATTACTGTGTACATAAGGAACACCTCATATGTAACCTTTTTAATACCATGAGGTTGTGGATCAAAAGTTGATGCTAGGTTGCTGATGGATCACATGTGAGGCTAATCAGTCGCCCAAAAAGTATTGCATCTCGTGGTCGGTGTTCAGACCACATTCTACTGCTTTTAATTAGCATGATCCAGGTGGCTTCGGTGCGGCGTAGTAAAAGTTCCTTATTACCTCCTCTTTGATTTGGTGGGACTAGGTCAATACCAAAGAACAACAATTATTTTTAGGAGCCTTGGGCCTTGCACCCCATGGCATGAACCGCCATAGGGTTCTTCTCATCGCACTGTTTCAGTGCCCTGGTGTGCTCACTGATACGTTCTTTCAGCATTCTTATATTGTGCTACCCACATATTGCTTGTTGCATTTGTATACAATTATGTAGACAACATATCTGTAAACACAGATAATGTTCTGTCTAATCTTATACTCTCACCCATCCGGACAGATGAACACTTGTATGTTGTTTGTCGCCCACCTACACTCCCCCACAGCAGCCACATTTGTGAAAGCCCTGTGAGTGTAGGGTGAGCCAGTTGCTGTCTTTGTCGATTTAGGAACCCGTGGGACTGAGAATAGATCTTAATCTTCTTCCTCTTCTGTAGGTGATCAGGGGTCTCTGTGTGGTGAAGCTTTCCAGAGATGTGTCTGCTCTGAGGATATTCCAATGTTTCTTCATACTCTTAACTAACTTGAGCGTTAGTTCATTGTGGTTGGTAATCAGTCTGACTGGTTGATTGAATGATGTCTTACTTCTCTTATCTTTTGGGTCTCCCTTCTAGGTAGTTTCAGAACTCGTTGTTCCGCTTTTTCAAGGGTTGATGGATTGTAGCCTCTTGTTCTGAATATAGTTTCCATGGTTTCAAATGCAAAAACAACAGTTGATGGACCGAATGGAGAACAATGTCTTACATTCACCCCAGTACAGAGATCTGGGCCTAAATCCATCGTTTTTTTGCTCACCATGCCATTCCAGCTTGGACCCAGCCATAGGCAAATCAGTCTTGACCCTGTGACTCATGGAAACAGTCCAGCCCGAACTGCCAAGCCAGGTCCTCCCTGGACTGGGAACAAGCAACCTTGGACCGGTTTCGGGGTTTCACCCCTCTTCAGCTAGGATACCTTGATTTCAGTGGCATGGAGAGCACGGGACCCATGTCTGGGCATACCCGTACAACTCGGGTGACAAATGCAAAAACAAAGTTGATGGACAGAATGCAGAACAATGTCTTACATTCACCTCAGTACAGAGATCTGGGCCTAAATCCATCGTTTTTTTGCTCACCATGCCATTCCAGTTTGAACCCAGCCATATGCAAATCAGTCTTGGTCCTCTGCCTCATGGGAACAGTCCAGCCCGAACTGCCAAGCCAGGTCCTCTCTGAACTGGAAACAAGCATCCTAGGACCGGTTTCGGGGTTTCACCCTTCTTCAGCCAGGATAACTTGATTCCAGTGGCATGGAGAGCACAGGACCCACGTCTGGGCATACCCTTACCACTCGGTGTGACAAATTCAAAAACAACAGTTGAAGGACAGAATGCAAAACAATGTCTTACATTCACCCCAGTACAGAGATCTGGGCCTAAATCCATTGTTTTTTTGCTCACCATGCCATTCCAGTTTGAACCCAGCCATATGCAAATCAGTCTTGACCCTGTGCCTCATGGGAACAGTCCAGCCCGAACTGCCAAGCCAGGTCCTCCCTGAACTGGAAACAAGCATCCTAGGACCGGTTTCGGGGTTTCACCCCTCTTCAGCCAGAATAACTTGATTCCAGTGGCATGGAGAGCACGGGACCCACGTCTGGGCATACCCGTACCACTCGGTGTGACAAATGCAAAAACAACAGTTGATGGACACAATGCAAAACAATGTCTTACATTCACCCCAGTACAGAGATCTGGGCCTAAATCCATTGTTTTTTTGCTCACCATGCCATTCCAGTTTGAACCCAGCCATATGCAAATCAGTCTTGACCCTGTGCCTCATCGGAACAGTCCAGCCCGAACTGCGAAGCCAGGTGCTCACTGGACTGGAAACAAGCATCCTAGGACCGGTTTCGGGGTTTCACCCCTCTTCAGCCAGGATAGCTTGATTCCAGTGGCATGGAGAGCACGGGACCTGCGTCTGGGCATACCCGTACCACTCGGGGTGACAAAAGCAAAAACAACAGTTGATGGACAGAATGCAGAATTATGGATTTCCTTCACCCCAGTACAGATATCTGGGCCTAAATCCATTGTTGTTTTGCTCACCGTGCAATTCCATTGTTGGTTTTTAAGTGTCTGAGACATTGTTGTTCTACATTCTTTCAGCCCTGATGAAGTCTTGGGGTACTTTCCCTGACGAAATACGTGTTGGCTGGGCAATCATTCAGGATTAAAAAGAAGAACAAACAATACTCTTGACTGTTCTTCTTCATTTTAAATGTATCTATGCAATACTGCATCTCCACACAGTGATAATTTATGATATAGAGAAATTTCTCTACAAATACTGTTGACGTATGCAAATGCCTATTGTTTTATCACATTGAATGTGGCCCATTCCTGCCCTCTCTCTTTCAGGCAGGCAGCAAGTGGCATGGCTGCATGGTATGAGAATACCTAAAAAAAGCCCCTCTAGTGAATTTTGAGGTTTGGCGATCAATGTACATGCATTGCCATTTGAAAATGAACAATAGTACAACACGTTTGTCATTGTTAGCCATTGGCAGCATTGACAGGATATTGTTTGCCTTTGGCTGCATTGATTTCTCGGCCACACCTGGAGTGGGACTTCATCCTCTAGGATCCCTCGGGCTGAGGAGGTTGGGTATAGGTCACGCCTCATGATAAAAGCGCTCCAAGGCCCCCTCCCCCCGCATAGGACATTGTTTGCTGTTACCCACATGTATTTCGTGGCAAATCCTGGAGTATCCCTCGCACTGAGAAGGTGGAGCACAGGTCACACTTCACACTAAAAGTGCTCCAAGGCCCCAGTGGTGTGGGACATTGTTTGTTATTGGCCGCTTTGATTTCTTGGCCACACCTGAGTGTGACTTTGTCCTCCAGAATACCTCGAGCTGAGGAGGTGGGACACAAGTCACACATCACGCTAAAAGTGTTCCAAGGCACCGACAGTGCAGGTTGCACACGGGACGAATCTGGGTTCATCCCTGGCCAAGACTAGGCCAAGAGCTGGACCGTCTTCACCCACAGGAGGCCAGGGACAACCACCTCTCTGACCTTAGCTATAGCAGGCACTGATCGTGTTTCCCCATTTATGACGGCCATGAGAAAACAGAGGCTTCCTTCAAGTGCCCTAGTCTCGCACCCGCACATCCTTGGATGGGTTCTGCAATGTACTGTGGGAGTTCTCAATAAAGAGATAGAGATGGCTGAATGCCATCTCTCCCACTCCTCCCCCACCCCTCTGCCCACATTATCCCATGATGAGTTGTCATCTGCCACTTTAGACATGGAGCCAGAGCCGGTGATCTTGCTCCCAACAGCGTGGTCCATGAGCTGCTCCCCTTCAGTACCTACATCTACATCATTACCAAGACCCCGCAAGTCCACCGTTCCCCTGGAACCTGACAGGCAGGTGGTTACCAGCAAGGGTGATGGAGCATCAGGGAGATGAGAGAGAGCGGAGGCCAGTAGTAAATCCAAGCCTCCTCGCAGAAATCTAACTGTTCAGAGGGGTTCTGTGGTGAATGCCAAGGACAAGGACAGGCTGGAAGTTTTACTGGAAACTTATTATGATAAATGAATTGACACCATGGATACCAAACTGGAGGCAATCCACGTACCACTGGCCACAGTTGAATCGTAGCTTACCAACCGCATTTTGCCCATGCATACCTTGAGAGCTCCTGCGTTTATTTCTGCAACTATCTCTGTACCAACGCTCCCGCCTACCTTTGCCACCCTTCTGGAGGCACTTCCCATGACTGGGGATGAGGCCATTGATATCCCTGTAGTTTTCAGTCTTACTAAGCATGTTCAACCTGTCTGTCGATGCCCTAATGATAGACATATATATTCAGCCTCAGCAGAGGAGATTGGACCTAAGGAAGGACGTGTCAACCCTCAAGTCTCTCTGCAGGGTGTGCTGGCAGGAGTCCCTAACTCCATCTCTTCTAGGGATGAGATACTGCCATCCTCATTGAACAATGTCACCATTAACTTACCCCCTGAAGCTGTGTTGTATGTTGTTGTATTGGGCAACGTTCCCCCTCTTAAGGTTGGTGTCTTAGAAAGTCATGACCAATTGAAGAATAAAGTTACCCACTGGATGGGCCTGCACTCTCTAATGGGAGATCAGATTAGTAAGGAGGGTTAGTTGGATAGGAAAAAATGTGAAAGCCCTAGGAGGGGATTGTGTGATAACAGACTAACAGTCCGTTTGCTGCTGGAAGCATTCTTGCTTCTATTGGTCACTCAGTCAGGAGCTCCCCAACTTCTATCTTGGCCACTCCCCCTGGGCTTCTTCTACAGACCTAAGACAAAGGCCCATGATCTGCAGCACTCTCAAACACAGAACCCAAGGCACCAAGCATTGGTGTGGGTCAGACAGCTCACAACCACCCATCAGGTGGTCACCCTCAATGCCTGTGATTGACAGGCTGGGTCTGACTGCCTGGAGGGCATAATCAAGGCTTCACCTGATCTCTGTACTGATACCTTACCAGATCCAAACTCTAAGTCATTTAAACTTATAAGATGGAATATTGCTGGGTTTGGGCCAGGTTTTAGGAATCTGACTTTCTGGAATTCATCAGAGGCTTTAGGGTGATTTGCCTACAGAAACTTAGACTACTACGAACTGTTACTTTCTTGAGTGATATAAGACCTTCTTTGCATCTGCCACTGGATCCCTGGTTGGAAGGCCAAAACAGGAGATAATTGTCTTTGTATCCCTGGTGGTAAAAGCAAGGTTAGAAGTACTCCTCTCAGGAGCCTCAATTCTTCATGCTTTATCACTCTTCGCAGCAGGCTCATAATATCTAGTGCTGTTTTATAATGCTAAGTCACTTCTGTCTGATGTGTGCAATTTTCAGGTGGTGGGGTATTTCTTGAGAAATCTGAATAGGACCAATTGGTTTATGCCTAATATTTTTGTTGGAGATTTTAATGTTCACTTCTGTGGCGACCCCAGGACGAAGGGGGATCACGCCTGTGGCTGCTTGTTCTTACCTGATTTGCATATGGAACATTCTTACCAAGGTTCAGTCTTAGATGCAATTATGAATTAATTTAACTTAGGTCTATCCCTCGATAAATCTTGCTTCCTCAAAAGCAGGTGATATTACTCCTTTGTTCACTGAGAGGGGATGCGAGACGTTCATCGATTTTATTTTTGTTTCAGCACCACTTTTTCTTTATGTCTTAAAGGTCGAGATACCCCAGAAACCCTTCAGTGAGCACATTCAAGTGTGTCTATCTTTATGTTGTTTCCTGCTGGTACAGATGCATTCTTTGGGTGTATTTGGGACACATCCCTATTTGGTGGTCTTGGATGATTCTTAACATTTTTTTTGTATATTATGACTTTTATCTTCTATTTTTAATCTTACCCATCGGTACGTCTTTTACCTATGTGAGTACACCTTTTATCAATTGTCACTTGCACATGAATTGTTTTATGATGTCACTTTTATGGTTAGTTAAAAAGCCAAATAAAGCTTATATTAACTGACTGACAACATGGGCCTCTTTAATTTGTAGAAACATATGTATTACATATCCCTGTATACTTGAAAGGGAAGAAAACTGTCAAATTAATAACATCTCCTTGAGATCAGCATATCTGTGATGCACAACCTATGGGAAACACCATCCTGCCTCCCCCCCCCCCCCATGGATGAAGTCACTTTCCAACACCTCCTGTATACATTTGAAGCATCTCCTCAGGTTTCGGCAAGGGAAGTCGACATTTTTGTGTCTCCAGATGAACCAACCCAGACTGGACACGGAACATCAACTCATCATATAACAGCTGCGGACTCTGCAGAACCCCAAGTTACATTTCAATAGTGAGTGGTAGGTGTCCATCAGCGAATGGCTGATTAAGCCAGGTTGGGAATGGAGACTATAGCGGGCTCTCTTGATGGAGTCCATAGGTGTCTTAGCCCCAATAAGGATATGACAAAAGCAATCGCATACACTTGCTCTTGGCTCCATGGGATTGATGACTCCATAGCTGACATCATTGTTGTCATGATGTAGAAGCAAACAAAAACCAGCCTTCTACATCTGACATCAGTGATCTTGTTGGCTGCAGTGAGCCATCAACACATCTATTCAGTCCCTGGCAGTCTTAGGTCATCATTTGGAGGCCAAGATGGACTCCTTCATAGCATCAATGAGTGCCCTCAAAAGCAACGGTGTTGCTTTGTTGTCAAACCAACAAACCCTTGCCAGGGACTACTATGCTGCCTTATTGGAATCAACAAATGTTATTGAGATAATGGGAAGTACGTCTTCTGTCTCTAATGTTTGTGTGACTGAGCCTAGTAACATCACTAAGCTGCCTTCCATTCCAACACCACAACTACCAGGGAAGGCAGAACACTCATCAGAGGAGGATGTATAGTTCCCCAGTTTCCGAACAAGAACTTCCTGGTATCCATTTGTTAATGCCCCCTGACCAGTTTCTCTATCTGTCCTGTGTAGGAAATCATGCCACCTTCTTTAGAACACAGTCCAGTACTCTGTGTTTGTTCAGTAGTTTATCTTGTCCATCTGTGCTAAAAAAAAGAATCTGCTACAGTTGCTAATGACAATTTGTTCCTCCACACTTTTCTCAAATAACACATTTAGATGTGAGGTCACATTTCTATCCAAATGAATTTAGAAGCACAAAACATTTTTAATTTTGCACTATGTGTTTATTGTAAAAATGTATACTACTCACATGTTGTAATGTAATGATCTGAATGTGTGTAATAATACAAAATATAAAACACAATTAGGAGATTTGTATGGTCGATTCCCAAAAGCCTTCTTACATAATGTTACTCAAAAACATAGAAATCCTTTGTTTAATCTGAAGAAGAGGGACCTAAAGTTAATTGCACATGCTATCTTTGTATGTGCAACTACTAAAATGACATCCATTGCAAAGGGATAATGATCAATGTGTAGTTTCCCCATAGAGTGTCAGAGCGAACCAATAAGCCACATCTTATTAATGGACACAGTGAGATAATTGCAAAGTACATACATACTTACCACCTATAAGTGGAATGCGTGAAGTATGTGACACCAAAACACCATTCCACTGATCTGAATAAATGTTGCTAAGTAAATTTGCCAAGATCATTACGTCATGTGAATTCCTCACTGCTCATACAAACGTTTAGCAATACTACATGACTCTGGATGGTTGTACCAATACTAGCGAGATACTCATGCCCATATTCCTCATGGATTTGTATAGTACTTATGCCACACAAGGGTGCATTAGGCCAACCAAATACCTTGAATGACAGTAAGAAAGACATGCAAGGGCCCCTTACCTGGCTCTGTGTATTATAATAAAGGTGGAGTAATGCAACACAGGCCAAAATAGCAGACTTATGTTACCCTGCCCGAGAGAGGTGTCACATGTGTTGAGAGTGAGTGCAGCCACACATCAACACAATAAATCATTTGCACACACAATTTTGCACAAGTGGTAGATGAGGGAAACTGTAATATTGCTACAAGTTCCCAGGGAAGGACAAATTAGGAGATATATGGACATAAATTCTTCTTGTGCGCTCTTTCTAAGTGAGCTGCATGAAGTTGAACACTTGGCAAGAAGTAAATGCCAATGAGGATCGATTTTGTCCAGGCATGCTTGTCTACCTGCACTAAAATCAACCAGCTAACAACGTAGACCCCCTTGCACTCCAGTGCAAGGGGGTCTGCATTAGTGGTAGGCAGCAGTTTACATCCCGGCACAGGCAGGAAGCAGCAATCTGTAGTACCACGTCAAATCCATCACTTACCTGCTCTCTCCCTTTTATGCAGGGCACTACAGTAAGGAGACTCTATGTAACCCATGCATCTCCTACACCACTTATACGACTACATATGTTCTCATTGTATCCTATTCACCATACCTGCCCTTACATCCCATGTGCCACTAGCCTATTACATTTTCAACTCTGATATGTGTGGCTTGTAACCAAAAATACACGTTGTAAGACACAGGCGCTCATATTGCTCTGCCGCCGCCAGTTAACAAAATAAGGGGGATTGTTGTGAAATCCCCTTGGCCCTTGGACAATGAGAGGGGGCAGATGAATGTTTGTTCCACCACCTTGTGCCAAAGCAAGAGGGTTTTTTTCTATAACCCCTCTTTGCCTTATGCAAGTTGGGGTGGGGGTAATCCTCCCACATGTGAGCATTGTAATTGGATTGGGTGAGAGGATTCATTAAACAAAAACATGCAATACCACTATTTAATTAAATATTTAATTAAAATTGAAGTTATTTAAACATATTACATCAAGTTAACATTATTTTTAAAGGTCTATTTTAAAAACATCCACCTAAACTAAAATGTGGATATTTATTAACTATGTCTTACAAGTTACAAAACATTATGAATAGAATTAATTTTAATTAATTTAACTTTTTCTAAATTAACATTATTTTTAAATTAAAACGGTACATAAAATATTTTTGGAGGAAAATGAGATTGATTTATAATTTATATTTAATATGTTAACATTAATCTATGGGTTCTATTTTAAGCCCCTACCTCTATTATTTTCTATGGAAGCGTGTTGCAGGATTGGCCGTGTGATTGGTCATATGTGTTGATGAACCAGTGAATGGCCTTGTGTGGTGCTGGAGTTTCCCCTGCTCTAAGCTGGAGAACATTTACAACAGTTTCTGCTCAATTGTTTTTTTGGCTGTGGTAAATATAAAAGTGCACTTTGTGAATATCAATGGGCTAACTCTTTTGTGGGTGGATGCAGGTCCTTCCTAAACTTCTCCCTAGCACTCTTTTAAACCCTTCTGTGTCCTCCCTAAAACCATCCCCTTTATTCATAAAAGTTTCCAATTTTACAGCCACTTCCTCCTGAGCCTTTCATATTTACTACTAAAAGATGTATTTATGTGTGCGGAGATTTCTGCAGTCGAAATGGAGGTGTCCACTCTTAAAAGATAGGAGAGACAGAGGAATTAACCTCCACATGTAGGACTGTGAATAACTTTTGTAGTATGTTGGCAGTACTATTATATTACTACTAAACATACTTCAAAATGTTGTTTGTAAATAAGCCCCTAAGTGCAAGAAGAAGGAAAATGGTGAAATAGATGGACAGAGGTAATGTATAAAAAGAGAGGTAAGACTAATACAGTGGTTGTGAGGGTTTGCTTATCTACAAACAGGTTAGTAAGTTCTGGATGGTATATAGAGCGGTAATAATGTGCATAATGTGCATCACTATAATTGACTTCGCCACAGATTGAAGGTGGCAAACTCTCCTCAAATAATTAGGGTTTACATTATTCGCCTACATGATATTCTATTATACGTTTTGATCCCATTTTATATATATAAAAAAATATATATATACCTATATGTAGGGAAAAGGATATGGTCCGAGCCTCCATTTAGTATGCGAGTCGAGTTTTTATACTTTTTAAACAATACGGACAACCCTAATCATAATATTACTCCAGGTTGCGTACAGCAGAATAGTTTTAAACTTTCTATTAGAGAACATCTAGCTTTCCGTAATAGTAATATGAATCAACCATATCCATAAGAGGTGAGATATTACAAGATGATTGCCATGCTCATAGGTGAAGATAGAGAAACTATCTTTGACCCGGAAACACTCTGGGGCATATTCTCAAGCCCCTATCGCCACGGGAACGTCAATTTTTCTGATGTTCTCGTGGCGATAGGGTCAGCGCCTTATTCTCAAGGCAGCGTTAACCCACTTAACGTGGCTTTAAACCACATTAAGTGGCTTAACGCTGCCTTGAGAATAATGCTCCTTTTAAACTAAATTTAGTGTGAAAGGGGCATGCAGTGGGTGTTACGGTGGGCGTTCCACCACAACAACCATTGTGAGCGACGCTGCCACCTATTATCAAGGGCGGCGATAATAGGTAGCAGCGCCGAACTTAAGACCAGAAAAATCCTGGTCTTAAGTTGGGGAAACGAGGAGAAATGCTTAATTTCTTTTCGTTTTTGGTTTTTCCATGTGTGCTGCCTTGTGCAGCACACATGGAAAAAGATAAATGGTATTTCAGTAATGTTCATATGCAGGAAGGGGCATTTTCTTGTAGTGCCATCGCAGTAGGAAACGCCAGGCTGCACCACATTCTTGACAATATGGTGCAGCCTCGCGTTTACGAAGTGGCTGTGAGAGGCGTTAAGCCAAGGAGGCTAACGCTTCTCACCGCCACTTCATTGAGAATATCCCCCTCTAAATCTAAACAAGAGGAGCGCACAAATTCGGCATGTGTTTAGAGAATAACTAGCCTGCCGAAGTGGCAATATGAAATAATCATACCCATATGGAGTGAGACACTACAATATGGCCGCCATGTTCATGGGATAAAATAGACCCGGAAACACTCGTAATCCAAACAAGAGAAGCGCACAAACTTGGTCCGTATCTAGCATACAAATGAGAAGGGTATATATACGGCCGCATTCCGAATGCAAAATACCATTAAGCGGGTGAACCTTGATCAGTCTGGAGAAGTCCAAGGACCGCCGCGTGTAAGATTTAGATCCACGACTGTTAATCTATCCAAGATAAGCTTAGGTATCAAATTAAGACTCCAGTAACATATCAGTATATTACATACTCACCTAGGGAGAGCACCCCTGGATAAAATGATTTGTCTTAAGTAATTATTTGGAAAGAATAATAGTGTAGAGAATTTGTTTTTGAATAAGATAGTAGCAACTATAAGCATGTATTCCTTAGAATCGTTCCTATTTTAAAACAAAAATTGGGTCATCCTTCCCAGAATAGGGGGTGATGTCCGACAATGTAATAGTATAAATAAACTAGCTTAGTTTAGTTTGAGAAATTCAATATTGGAAAAATACAAATACAGAATTTGTTTTAAAGCCCAACATTTTTTTCTGTATATTTGTATACTTTATAGACTTGAGACTGTGGAACATTAAAAAGTACCCAAAAGTTGGAGAAGGTATAAGGGTGAAGAAATTATTGGTGCCCATGCCACATTATTCTATAAAGATTTCGATTGCAGCTGAAAACTGCCCATTGATCAATGGAATGAGTATACAATACTTTGGAATTAAGGGTAAGCAGCTATATCTTAACACTGATAACTGACAATAAACTAGGGTAATATCAGAACATAAGACAATGACATTAATATATATCCTTACAGAAAATCATTGACAAAAGAGAAGAAATCCCGGCATATAAATCCGCTGGTGATTTAAACCCAAAGGAAGTGATCGACCATCAAACCGTTGGGGTGTTATCCGTTCACTTTACATTATAAACTCGAAGTAAGTAACCACTGATAGGAAACGGGGGGATATTGTCAACAAGGATAAAGGAGGAATGAATGAAGATGCCCTCCCCTTAATTGCCTAAGATTTTGTGATCTCTTAATAAAAAAAGAAAGGTAACCTTTATGTGACAATAAGGTTTTTTATATATATCCAACGTGGTTTTAATAGAAGAATAAGATTGGTGTATGACAGAAATGAATTTGAGATTGTGAGTATGGGTATAAGATTCACGGGATAAATATCAGCCTGTTTTTTAAGCAGATATAAATGGTCCTCCTTTACTGAATTTTGATGTATTCAATGTTTTTATTTCTAGAGTGTATAACATTTTTTTTTTAAGTCTGACCTGAAGAAGGTGGTGTCAATCAACCTAAATCCACCGAAACGTCGCATCGACAACTTGTTTTTATTTTATTGTTTTTATTATTTGTAATTGTTATTTATGTTTTCTCCATTGAGACTCACATTTAGAGGGATCATCTGAATACTGATGACTATTACCATATATGTACTAGAAATAAATTGATGAGAGATTCTTAGTCTATAATGCAGAATCAAGCTTGAATAGAGTAAAAATTGAGTTGAAAAGAAAGGACTACCAGGCATATATTTATGGACGATTCAGCATAAAAATTCCTGTGGTTTCTCCTTTAGAAAACTTTATGTATTGTGGGTGTTTTCTAACAGATTTTATTGTTTTACTTGAATTAATTTGTAATAAAGGAGGAGAATTTTTTGTTAAAAATAAGGCTCATAGTTTGGGTTGACTGTTTGTAAGTGAGTGTAAAGTATGATGTGGAAGAAGTAAATGAAACCTTAAGAGTCACAAGGGAGACAACATTTTTTATTAGACAAGTTTAAAACCTTTTCCTACTCTATATATGTGCTGTACAGTGCAGCACACGTGCTTTTCATCGGCATTAATTTTTGGTGCTAAATCCTGTCTACTAATGGGAATGCCCCTGTACCACCCATGAAATGCCCCCCGATGTAAAGTAAAGCAAATAGCAATTTGTGCTTCTGTGTGTTACTTTTCCATACAAACCAACGCAAATAACTATTCGCGTTCATTTGTTGATCTCCAAAAGGTTTAGCGGCAGTTTAATAATAAAAAAGTAATGCTAACCCAATGCTAAACCTTGGAGTCCATTACAATGTCCTGGGCTCAGGTTAGAGCAAGTCCAGTCCTCTTCTCTTCTTCCTCAGGTCATGCAAGTGTTCTGAAGAGGGTGCCAGGGGATGCCACATTTATGCCTGGCTCTACACTCTGGGTTGGGGTGACTCCTAACTCCTCCCTAACCAATGGGGAAATGTTTCCAGGGATAGCCATATCAACATTTGCAGGAGTTCCTGTCAGCCCAAATGAAAACAACCCCACAGTGTACCTAAACTCCAAAAATCCAAAATGCTAAAACCCTTCTTCTCTTGTGCAGAGGTGAGCAGTCCCTTCCACTGGGATTAGTGATTGCCTGACTGGGGGGAACTCAAGAAGATGCCTGCCCAGGTGACATCGGACTTTTGCTTGTGACAGGAAAGACCCCTTGAAGTGAATTAAGATTCTGGGCACAGCTGAAATGGTCCTCCTGCAAGAGGTACAACATGCCTCCAGACACTGAGGTCTTTATCTCTACTCACGAAGCAGTTTTCACTGATCAGTCAGTGTTATTCGTCAGCCTGTTGACAGTTGGAAGACTCATGGGAATAAGCCTTTAGGAGTTTAAGGAAAGTAAAAGATAACTTTCTAAAAGTTACTTCCTTAACATTTATCAAAACCCAACTTCACCATTCTATGAGGGGTCCAATACAGCCTAGTGATGATAAAAATATGATGCTGTTTGATGTTTGCAGGGGTAACAACCCGATATAACAGGTTCAGAGAGTCTTTTGATAGTGCTGGTTTATTCTCTCCCTGGAACACATCTATCTAGACTTCATGGGATGTTACCAATTTCTTATCCTCCACCTATAAGAATTGCTAATACGAATTTGCTACCTCCTTGTTCTTTGGTCCAACATCCCCCACTCTACTCGAACATGCGGAGCACTCTCTGTGTGAACATGGATACTTTGGGATAAACGACTCATATACCTTGAGACACAGAGACTACCCTACTCCTGAGGCGAGATGGCCGGGAGAGTAAACTGCTTTTAACGATTTGTATCATCTGATTTTAAAGAATTACTTTTAAAATTTGTATGTTTATAAATTGATGCACGCTGTTTTTTAAAGACTGCCCCTGTTTATAATTGCACTTTTTAAAACCGTAGCACGCAATCCCGAGCACTTCCCTCACCTCACCTGTTGTGAACTCCCCGCGCTGCCGATTTCAGGGCTGCGGCGGGTCGGAGTTCTTGCCGCCAGAATCGGAGTGAGCACAAGCCACGCCCACTGACGCTGGCCACGCCCCCTTGCAAAACCTTAAGAGCGAGCTGAATTCAAGCCGCTAAACAAAGACTACCCTACTCCTGAGGCGAGATAGCCGGGAGAGTAAACTGCTTTTAACGATTTGTATCATCTGATTTTAAAGAATTACTTTTAAAATTTGTATGTTGATAAATTGATGCACGCTGTTTTTTAAAGACTGCACCTGTTTATAATTGCACTTTTGAAAACCGTAGCACGCAATCCCGAGCACTTCCCTCACCTCACCTGTTGTGAACTCCCCGCGCTGCCGATTTCAGGGCTGCGGCGGGTCGGAGTTCTTGCCGCCAGAATCGGAGCGAGCACAAGCCACGCCCACGGACGCTGGCCACGCCCCCCTCCACACCACTAGAAATGTGCCCTCCACACACGCGCAGCGGACACGCACAGAGGGCGCGCCGCCTTCGCGCCGAAGGCATGCTAAAGGCAAGCCCGTCTGCGCCCGTCCGCGCCAAGACCGGGCCCAGGGCCACATCCCCTGCCCAAAGCGACCCCGAGAAAAGACTACGGAAATACTCCAGTCAAGAACTTCAAGAATTGAGACCACGAGTCTCATGTGCCCGGATAGAACCACACAAAGAAGGTAAAAAATGTCCAACATGCTCACAAGTCTTTGAATTTTCCCCCATTAAGAACCTGGCTAATACCAGAATACCAAAATATAGAAATTACAATCTGAAAATCGCCTTGCTCAATGTCAGGTCCTTAGTCAAACACAACATACAAACAGCGGAATTAATAGATAATCATAATATTGATATACTATTTGTTACCGAAACATGGGCAGGCGAAGCTTCCGATGCCGACCTGACCCTGGCCATTCCGGAGGGTTACTCCTTCTCCAGAGCTGACAGAAAAATAAAACGTGGGGGAGGATTGGCAATTATAGCAAAAAAAGACTATAAAATTAAAATTTCAGACAAAGGAAGTACCCCAGACTGCGAAACATTAACTTTCTAAATAAAAATCACAGACAAATATACGTTTAATGGACTACTAATATACAGACCACCTAGTGCAAAAACGCCCTTGATTGAGCTGCTAAGCCCGTTTCTCGAATCCAGTGTGACTAGTCCAGACTACACAGTTTTAGGAGATTTTAACCTACATTTAGAAAAAATCTCCAACCCGAAGGTAGCCCCATTTATTGATGCAATGTCAAATTTTGATCTAAAACAAAAAGTATACATGGATACCCATGATGCTGGCCACACATTGGACGGTATTTTCACTTCATGTGAAAGACTAACAAAAATAGATACTATCCCTATCCCGTGGTCAGACCACAAACTAATCAGTTTTACTTTAGAAATTAAAGAGGACACTGGGAGACCTATGGAACACATTAAACAAACAACTTACCTTGAATGGTCTAAAATGGATAACCAGGCACTTATTGAAACACTCCAATCATCATACCCTACACTTCACGAATATTGTAATACAGCCTGCAAACAATTTAATGAGTGGTTGGAGAATGCAGTTAAGCTAACAGTCCCACGAAAGAAAGCCACTCTGAAAAGAAAAACCCCCTCACAACCATGGTTCTCGGAAGCACTAAAAATCCAGAAACAGAAGTGTAGAAGAGCGGAAAAAAAGTGGAGAACTAATTATGATACTCACCTCAAACAAGAATACAAAGCTACCTTAGCATGCTATAAAAAACTAATAATAACAGAAAAAAGTAAATACTTTATCCATAAAATCAACGAATCTAAAAATTCAAGTAAAACCCTTTTTGACACTGTTAAAAAATTATCAAAATTTGAGAACAACAACCCAGAAGCACTATCATCAGACTTCTGCAACGTGCTAGGTGAATTCTTTGTCAGCAAAGTTTCATCAGTATATGACTCCTTTAAAAACCATAGCACAGAAACAGCTAAAAGGGATCATTTACAGACAACAACCCCAGGGAGTAAACACCCAGATCAAACCACATTGTTCCTCTTCACTCCCCCGACAGCAGAACAGATCCAAAAAGAGATCCACACCATTAACTCAGGTAGCCCAATGGACTCCTGTCCATCCAAAATAATGCACATTTGCTCCGAACAGCTGAGCATAGTACTAGAAAAACTATTTTCCCAAATTATCAAAACCAACATCTTCCCCGATGATTGGAAAATGATATCAATCAGGCCGCTTCTAAAAAAAACTAACTTAGACTGCGAAAGCCCGAACAACTATAGACCAATAGCCAGGATCCCTTATGCCGCTAAAGTCTTAGAGAAACTAGTAAATAAACAGTTATCCCGATACTTGTTGGACGGCAACTGGTTGGATCACTCACAGTTTGGTTTCCGTGAAGGACATGGAACAGAGACTGCTCTTATCACAGCAGTGGAGGAACTCAGGCAAGTACTGGACAACGGATCGAAGGCCGCCTTGATTCTACTTGATCTATCGGCGGCCTTCGATACAGTCAGCCATGAGATCCTGATAACACGCCTGAAAACAGCACAATTACATGACTTAGCTTGTGCCCTCATTGCTTCCTATTTAGAGAACAGAACCTTCTCAGTAAAATCGGGAGAGGCAAAATCTAACAAATTCAACCTACCATGTGGAGTCCCGCAGGGCTCCTCGATGAGCCCCACTCTTTTTAATCTGTACGTAACTCCCCTTGCACAAATAATAAGGAACTGTGGCTTCACCCCAATATCCTACGCCGATGATACCCAAATCGTGGTCTCAATAAATAAAGACGTAGAGAACACAGCAGAAAAATTTCAAATCTGCATGGTACAAATCAGCCAATGGATGAGAACAAACTGCCTAAAACTAAACGGGGATAAAAGTGAGGTCATGATACTAGGAGGGGACACAAAAATATGGTCCCATTCATGGTGGCCAAAAGAACTAGGAGGATGTCCCGAACCATCAGAAAAGGTGAAAAACCTGGGAATCACTCTAGATACCAATCTTCCCTTTGATGCCCAAGCCAGTAAGCTGGCGTCATCACTTTGGTACATTCTAAAAATGATCAAGAAAATCCTACCTTACCTACCACATGACTCACGCAAGACAGTGGTGATAGCATTAGCTTTGTCCAGATTGGACTACGGGAACGGCCTATACGCCGGAGCCAGGAAGAAAATCCTACTCAAACTCCAACGCCTGCAGAATGCAGCAGCCAGGCTGATACTAGGGATACCAAAATTTGAAACAATCAGCCACAAACTAAAAAATCTGCACTGGCTGCCAATTGTAAAAAGGATACAATTCAAATCACTATGCCTAGCATATAAAGCAATTAATGGAACTGGATCACAATTTCTAAAATCCCATTTAAAAATGTATGAGCCAAATAGACTTCTTAGATCCAGCCAAATGAAAATAATCAGGGTCCCAAGATTTAAGAGAGCTAACTGGGCGGAAGAAGTTTCCTGGTGCACACGGCAAGAATTTGGAACCAACTACCGCTAGACATAAAAAACAGCCCATCTTTGAAATCCTTCAGAAAGGAAGCTAAAACGTGGCTTTTCTCCACATAGCCCTAATCAACATCTTCAAGAGCCAGCGGTATCTCACAGCGCCAAGACGCCCTTGGGCATTCGCGCGCTCTACAAATAGATAAATCAAAAAATCATTAAATCAAATACCTTTGTTTCTCTACTGGACCAAGGCATTACAATGCCCCAATGGATTGGATAGTGAATGTGCGGATGAAGCTATATATACGTTCTGAACAGCCCTGAAGAAGTTGCGGTCCAAACGACCTATCGACGAGACACGTGTTGGCTTAGTGTCTCTAAGATGTGTATTTAACAGCTTGTGGTTTTGAACAACTATACTGGATTATCTGCTCTTTGAAAAACAAGGGATATTGTCAACTGCTGCATATGTGAAGATCTGGATTGATATCGGGGCCTGAACTGAAGATTTTGGATTAAAAACGGACTATCAACACAATAATATCATTTAATTGAATTTTTGAGTGCTCGGATAGCTTTTTAAAAATATTTTGTTCTTCTTTGTGAGGCCAAGTAGTATTGGGGATGGTAACCAATCCTTTCCTTGGAGCACCAACTATATTCATCGTGTGTTATTTAAGTGCAGAGCACCCACGCGGAGTTCTATACCTGGTCTCCATAATCTTTTTGTATATCCTGGATAGAGGCCTCAAACTCCTATAACCCACCAATCTCCGAGGTTGATGTTGAAAACCTTGACATAAGCTGAATATATTTAAACATTTATAGCCTGTCCTGGGTTTCACTCTCAAGACTTTCCAGGGAGCTAAGCCCTCTGCCGACAGGCGATCCCCCCACATGGATACCCCTGCTTGCCTTAATGGAAGGGTCAGCCTGTCCTTCACATTCTGGTGTACCTGGGGAGTTCCAGATGGGAGCAAAGTTTGAATAGTACCTAATGTTGAACATCTTTCTCAACCCCACCCCAGAGTCTCAAAGCTGTCTTTAATACCTTTAACAGTACTTTTTCAAAAAGCTTTGGGGCTCCAAACTTATATAAAAAAGCTGTGGGACCAAACTCATTGATCATTTCCCCAAATAGTGATCCCCAGGTAGTGGAGTCACGCTCTCCCAAAAGCATTTGAAATTTTTTACGTTGGAACGCCATGCAATATAAGTTCAGATCGGGGAGGGCCAACCCACCCTTCTTCATGAGTTTTTTCCATACCAGTCTTACACCACTGGAGGCCCAGATAAAGCTGCTTATTTTACCCTGGATCTTATCAACAACAACCTTGGGGGACTTAAAGGGGATGCAGTTGAATAGATATGTCAGTTTGGGGAGGATCGCCATTTTGAGTAAATTAAATGCTATAGGTGGGCTTGCAGCGTGCTTGCACCACCCACCAAAGTAGTCTTTCAAACATGTCTCAGGCCTCTGCCATTGCAGGGCCTGTGCATGCAGTTTACTGCCCCTGTGACGTGGCACATAAAGTGGGTGCCACGTCTGTGACTCCCTTTTTACTACATATCAGTCACCCCTAAGGTAGGCCCTAGCTAGCCCTATGGGCAGGTTGCACTGTAGGTAAAATGTAGGACATGTGCCTTAACTGTGTGGCATGTCCTAATAGTGACAAACAGCCATTTTGTTTTCTCACTACTGTGAGGCTGCCCTCTCATAGGAATGCATTGGGGATTCCTTTATATATGTTTCAGTGGTAATTCCTGATATGAGAGGAGTAGCGTGATCAAGTTTGGTATGTTTGGAATAGTGGTACTAAATGCTGCGTAATGGTGTGCGCAGATTTATTATCACTATTTTAGAAATGGCACTTTTAGAAGTGGGCATTTCTGTGTGCTATGTGCCTTTGTGCCTGCCTGATGTGTATTGCATGTCTGGCTCCCGAGTGACAGGGGCTGGGGAGGTGCAGTGGCTCCAGGAGGACTCGCCGTGGGACCCAGCTGCTGTCTCCTTAGGGTCCCTACATGCTGGCCTGCCTGTGCCCAGCTCTGCCCTTCTAGACTTTGGGGCTCGGTGCGTAGTGGGCACTTGAACTGACTCCCCTAGGGCTTGGGGGATCCTGCCCTGCAGAACCCAGAAACTGGAGTGTCAGGTGAGTAGAGGAGCGCTTTGTGCCCTGCAGTGTGGGCAGCACCACCCTCTTGTTTATGGCCGGAGCAACGGAGGAGAAAGCCAAGTCGTGGAAAGCGCTTTCCCGTTCCCGGCCGTGCCCCCTGACGCATTTCCAATTGTAGGCCGCTGGGGCTCTGCTACGTGTTCCCAGGCTGCGAGGAAGTACCAAATCCCATGGGGATCCCAGGCAAGGATTCCCTGGTGACATCAAAAGGAGGGCGGGAGACTACCTCACATTTTATTGGGCCCAGGCAAAAGACCCTTCCTTTAGGTGCAGTTGCACCGGAGCAGCGCGCTGCCATAACCGGATGTCAGGCCCAGACGGAAGAAGCCTGAGTGTGGGCGGGTCGCCTCTCCGACGGAAGTAGCCAATCTCACTGAGACTTCGCTCCGTATGAGGATGCCCCCCCCCCCGAGACCGGAAGACAGGCAGAGATTGCCTTGTTGTGGGCAGGGCCAGGCGGTAGACTGGGCTGGTGTCCTGTGGTTGCCTCGATCCGCGATTGCCGAGGCAAAGGGGACCAGAGCATCGCAGGCTCCATTTCCACAACTTCTCACCTCCCCCCACCTGGTAGAGAGAGAGGCGGGTCACCAAAGGTAGCCGGTCACATCGAGGAGACCAGACGAGGTAGAAGAGGTCCCGTGAGAGGGCCCTGCAAGGCACCCTGTTGGTGCCTGATTCCTGCCACCACTTCGAGCCGGCTGGGAGGAAAGAGAAACCTGGTGAGTGGGGCTGAGAAGGCACACGGTTGGTGCCTGCTAGTTGTACCAGGAGGAGCCCGGAAAGGGGGGCTCCCAAGGCACTGTTAGTGCCGGATGCAATTTACACAGCTGCACCGCCAGATCGCGGCAGCAGCAACACGGGGGCATTTTCTGTTTGCTAAACAAAGACGAGTGTGAGTGGCACACTCGCCACCATTACTTTGCAGGCCAATTTTGAGGCCTTGTTGTGAGCTTGGGAGCTCTGGGACTGCCATTTGGGGGCCAGTGGGCTCTCGAGGACAGGGGGGCTTATTGTGAAATATATTTATGCCTCAGAGGGGCATGTGGTGTAGTAATGATAGACTGCACTACTGCTGATACTTTTATTTGCCTAATGTGATTTGCTAAGTGCAAGATTACCAGTAGTTACTGGTTGCTTCTTTTTTTCACAATGTGTGTGTTATGATGGTGATGACAGTGGTCTGATTGGCCCTGTAATGTATTTAATACCCTGTAAAGTAATACCTAGTGCCAGGTGGCACAGTGTACCTATGTGATTACACTCTAATGTGTTTTATGAGTAATACAGAGGCTATTTTTTTATATAACCTTGCGTGGTGTTTCTTTTGTGGTGTGCATAGTGTGTCGCTGCTGTGTGTGTGTGTGTTGAGCAAACACTTTACACATTGCCTATGAGATAAGCCTGGCTACTCGTGCCAAACTACAAAGTGGGTGAGCAGAGGCTATCTTCAGCGTGTAACTCCCTTGCCTTGACTAGAGTGGTGGTTTCTGCCTGGCTTAGGCGCATACCCTAACCAACCAGAAATCCCATTTCCAACACCTCTGTCTTAGAGATGTTCACTAAGAATCTAGACATAACCCCATATTCTTTTGTCAGCTCCTCTACCCTAGGTATTGTCCGAGCAGGATCGGGGGGGTGTATTATAAAGTCGTCTGCATACAATGCTATCTTACCACTGAGAGTAAGTGTGTGCTTAGGAACTATCTGGTCATCTTTTCGTAACAGATGTGCTAGTGGATCGATATACAGATCGATCAAGGGGGGCGACAGAAGGCAACCCTGCCTAGTACCTCTTTGAATTTCAAAGCTCCTCTTTTAGGTGCCATTAGACAGAATTTTGACAGAGGGGTTTTCATGCATCCTTTGTAATGTCGAGATAAAACCTGCGGTGAACCCCATTGAGTCTAACACTGCCCATAGGAATGCCCAGCAGACCCGGTCAAATGCTTTGGCAGCATCAATTGTAACCACTGACAAAGGGAATGAACGTGTGATGGCAAGATCAATAGTGCCAATCAAGAGACAAATCCTTCCTCGGATCCTTCTCAGGGTTTAAGATGAGGACTCCCTCCATGAACTTGGGATTCGTCCTTGTACCTTATTTATTGAATTGAATAATGCTTTCATTGCTTGGACAATTTCATCAGTTATTACTTTATAGAGTCCTACAGGTATTGCATCTGGACCTGCTGCCTTCCCGTTCTTCATACGCAGGAGCTGCTCACTAATTTCCCCCTCAGTAATTGAAGCTACGCTAGTTAACGATTCCTTCAATTTCACCTTGTCAGGTTGCACCTCTTCTGTGTATAGATCAGAGAATAAAGAAACCAGCACGGCCTGCATCTCCTCCTCACTCTTTACTGTACCCCCTGGGGACTAATAATTAGCTCCCTGATTTAATTTTGGGGCCTCTCAACTCTAAACTTCCAAGTTTACAGTGCTCCGGCTGTTTCTCCATATTCAAAATGTTGTATATATCCCGTTGCCCTCCTCTCTCAACAATTTGCCTCCAACTTCATACTATAATTTACTCTGGCCTCCTCCAGCTGGTTCAATATTCTCTCTTTGTCTCGGTTACTACATACCTCTTGCTGCAGTTTAGTCTTTAACATTCCGACTCTTTTCTCCACTCCTCCCAACTCTGCCTTAGAGGACACCTGACTTTAGAGTCAGGTATATGCTTTGAAGGTATCCCAAATTACTTCTATAGAGGCTGTATGGGCATTATTCAAAAATAATTTGACATTTTTTTCAAAGTTATAATTACATCAGCATCTGATAAAATAGATCTTTTTAATGTCCATTTTATATTATGACTTGCCCCGACCCCCATTAGTGAGACCCAAACCGCAATGTAATCTGATATATGACCAGGGAATAGTATAGCCTCTTTTATTTTCCCAGCCCCGACTAGATTCCACTCCAAGTTCACTATGTGCTGAGGGTCGTCTATATTTGGGCCGTAGAAGCCAGCAGAAATTAACTCCCTTCCAAATCATTTAAGAGTTGCTATAACCCACCTCCCACAATTGTCTGTTTTATAGGAGACTAGTAGTTCCACCCCTTTCCCCCCTTGATCAATATCGCAACTCACTTTCAATACTCTAATTGATCTGAAACAGCATAACTTTCAACCGATCTGAATTTAATGTAGAGGCCTCTACTTTCACTCGCTGTTAGATGTGTTTCTTGAGGTATAACAACGTGGGCTTTGCTGTCCTCCAGGTATCTCAACACCAATCTCTGCCTACTCTTGGATCTAAGGCAGTTTACATTCCCTGTTAAAATATGCAGCTCACTCTCCCTCCCCACCATCATTCAAGAGTTTGCCGATTTTCATAGCATCTAACAAACTAAATTGGACAGTTTTGATAATATGCCTAAGTGATATTGAGGACTCATATTTTTTTATTTTTTCCCTCTACTCCCAAACCAGTGCCCTAGACTCACCCCTACCCCATCCCTCTTCCCCCCATGGGAATCCTCCCTTGTCTCTCAGGGATACTGGCATACTGCCTGTAGGGCTACCGTGTGGAAGAGAAGATGATTTTGATAACTTTAATACAATGAACCTCCCTCCCCTCCCAATCCTTGTTATGCAGTGCTTGCTAAGTCTATTGCTTAATTAAATTGGGGGTATCCCCTCATGATATACCCCCCTTTTTCATAGTCTCGATGACAGCATCTGCCTCCTCCACAGTCCAAAATTCATGCATTTGATTATTCCACATTACTCGGAGCATCGCAGGGAAGTTCAGCTGGGCCTTAGCCCCCAGCCTATTGAACTTCCATTCTTTTGCCCAACTCTCACTGTTTCTGGGCCGTTGCGCAGCAAACATCCGTTGTGATAGAGAAGGAGTGATTTTCAACTTTATGAGGGCCATTCCTAAGAGCTGTAGCTAATATGAGCTCCTTGACAGAGTAAGAGAGAAAATTCACAAGGATCTTTCTCAGCTTTTGCCTTTGGGTGTTTCTCTTAAAGGGGTCCCGTGGACATGTTGTATCTCCCGGTCCAGATTGATGTATTCCTTCTCTTTCAAAGTGGAATCCTTTAGTAGCTTAATTATAAATGACTTGATGTTAAACCCTTCTTCGGCTTCCAGGATATTTAAGAACCTCAAATTATTCCTCCTTGAATGATTCTCAATCCTTTCCAGATCCTCCCTGAAACATAGGTTCTCTTTAGAGAGTATACCTAGCCCATAGGCATTTTTGGCTATGTCTTTCATCATTAGGCCTACCTTTTCCTACAGTACACCGGTCAGGGTGGCAACTTCCTCCAACGTTTGTGCCGATGCAGCGCACAAAGCTTGTATGTCAGCTTGATTAGCTTCCGATGTCCTCAACCTGTTTTTTTATTTCCTCTTTTAGGTCTAATAAGATAGAAGCCAGGTGGAATTCCAATTGTCCGTCATTCCGACCTCTCATCTCCACTGCTGGGTGGGATTCCTGGAGATTTCTTCCTGCGCCAATTGTGTCATCTTCTTCTATCAGAGCACTAAAGCTGTTCTGCGTCAGTATCTGAAAGGCAGTGCTGACATCAGCTCCAGGCCTACTGCCAGTTTCTGCACTCCTGCTACCCATTGAAGATACTTATTTATCCGCTGACAACATTGGGGTTGCTTTCTCCATATCACACCCCCTCAAATGTGCGCTGACTTCTTTCCCAACCTTCCCCCTCTGTGCTTGCTGCCTTCCCATAGTGCAAAACTCTTTTGGAGACTAGTCACTGTAAGTACATGTTAACATTGAATTTCTACATGTCCTACTTTTAAATATAATTCACCCTGCCATGTGGGTTACAAGGTCTACCTATGTGTGGCATATTAATATTTGAAAGGCAAGTTATGACCTGTCCGGCTACAATGAGAGCCCTGAAGCCATGGTTGCACTGAGACTGTTCTGGCCACTATACTGTAGTGCATGGCACAATAGTGCTGATGATATCCACTACTGGCTATTGCTTCAAGATCCTGGGTATACTTTATGACATATATTAGGGATTTATTTGCAAGTCATGCATACTAGTTATGAGTATGGCAAATCAATCATCTTTAAAGAGGGAGCATAGGCACTGCACTTCTGGTAAGCAGAATTAAAATGCAGAGAGTTCTAAAGCCAGCAAAAACAGATTTTGTGGGGTACATCACACAAAAGATAGTAATTTCTGAGAGAGGTTGGAGGGAGAGGAAGAGAGAGCTGAGGTATAGATAGATGGACAGAGATAAGGAACGTAAAGAGAAATGAGGTTCAGATAGAGGTGAAATAGATGGTTAAGATATAGGGATATGATATGGAAACAGAACAGTGATGTGCAGAGAGAGTGGTGAGATAAAGAGGGTTTAAGTAAAATGGAGTAGAGGGGCAGAGATGTATATGTAAGCACAGAAAGTGTTAGAGAGGTGAAGTCATGAGAGACAAGCCGTGGAGGTGGGGTAAAGTAAGGTGCATTGAAAGAAAAGTGAAGTAGACAGAGGTGAGGTGGAGAGATAGGTAGAGAGAAAGAGGAATAAAGTGATAGAGGTGATTTAGGGAGAGAGGTATGAGAAAAAAGATAGATGAGGTGGTAAAAGAGCAGTAAAGTGTAGGAGAGGGAGGTGACAGAGGTAGCCAGACAGAGCAGCAGATAGTGAGGAAAAGTGAACAGGGATTTAGTGACTGTTGAGATAGAAAGACAAGTAAAGTGATACATGGAGAAGAGAAAGGTGATGCAGAAAGGGAGGTGGCTGTAGAGACAGAGACAAGGTAGACAGAACAAGGGAACAGTAAGTAAAGGGAGGTAGACCTTTAGCTATAGCTAGAGGTACAAAAAAGAAAGAGGTGATAGAGTGAGAGATCAGTGAGAAAAAGAGGGGTATATAGAGAGTTAAAGAGTGGTCAGATAAGTATAGGTGTGGCCCTATATGGAACATGACACATCTGCTAATAAACTGGATGACTTATTGTATGCCCACTTTTTGACATTACTAACAAATGTAAATTGCACATCAAAGCCCATTGGTTGGAACCTGAAATTTTGAGAACTATGGCTATCAGGTGTAATAACTGTCACCATGATCTCACATTTTCTAGGATTAAAAGTCTGTCCTCCTGGAGTAATCCTAATAGAGTTCTGCCAGGTGCTAGACATTATTGAAAATGATGCTGTCAGAAAATGGAGCAGGAACTAACTAGAGCTAACAGAGAGGTAGGCAAGGAACACAAGCCTAACATCTTTTGGACTATCCATGCCAGATTTAGGGTAGCATACAATAAAATCACATTTTATAAACATGGAAAGGAAAGGCAAAATGCCCTGCCATGGTTAGCCTCTGAACTAGGCAACTATAGAAGACAGTTTAAAAGGTTTGAGACCAAAAAGGTGCATGACTAAACTTCCTGAGGATCTCGGCAAGTAAAAAATTCTCTCCAGGGCCTAAATTAAGAATTGGGTGCACTGTCCCATTTTGTGCTGGGGCGTGCCCTTAATTTGTGGGAGACTAAGGTAGTGCATCAAATTACACTAAATAATTTGCTGTCATCGGTGCAGAAATTACTAATGATAGTGTATGCCAATGGTGCATGTTCCCAAAATACCACAAAGTCAGATGCCACATGTAGTTAGGAACACTTAGCCAATCAGACCACAGCAAGCACACCACACGCAGTGATCACGAGCCACCCGTGTCCCTCTTATCAGATGCTTGTATTTATGGTTTATGACTAGGCCCAGATCTACATGCTTTACAAGAATGTGTAATGATTTTATTGTACCTCAAGAACTGTGTACATTACCAGCAAAATCTTATGTGCATTGAGACTGTCTTCAGACACGACTCTGTTGATGCTCTCCCAGCCGCTTCGTTTAATTAAACCAACTTGTTCCTATTTTGCCAAACGCCTCTTGTCTTTTCATTTTTTCAAGGTAAATTCATATTTAAGCAACACAACATTTCAGCTGTCTAAACTTTACTTGGCAACCTGTTAAAATAAAATACCTTGGATTATGGTTTACAAACACAATAAAAGACATAATAAACTTAAATTTAGACCACATTACTAAGGGCCTCATGTAGGTAGCCAAATACCGGTCGGTAACGGCCGATTTTCGGTAAATATGCCGTTACCGACCGGTATTCAGACAAGTGAGATGTAGGAGTCCAAAAACCACTTTTCGGTAAATATGAGGCGGTAAATACCGATTCATATATTCCGAATTCTAAAATACCGATTCATATTTGCCGAATACATTATTAACGAATCGGTAAATATGAAGTGGTAAATATGAAGTGGTAAAAATTGAAAATGACATGTAGGAGCAGTCGGTAATTAAGAAATCCAGGAAAATCGGTACATAAGAGTCGGTAATTAACACGGATGGAAAGCAGGTGGTAACCATCAACAATGCATATAAGCAATCCCAAAATGCAACAGCGTGGACAACATGGCCGCCATGTACGTCATTGCAAGGCGCCTACGTCTACAGGCAGCAGGACTGAGGGTGTGGCGACGGGAGGAACAAATCTACAGACAGCGCATCACACTATTCCAGCTGACTGATGCAGAGATACATGAGAGGTACAGGCTACACCCCGAAACCATCATGGACTTAATCAGGGACCTTCACCCACTCCTGGACCAGCCAATAAGAAGGGCGCACGCCATACCCCCACATGTGCAGGTGCTCTGCAGCCTACATCTGTTGGCATCCGGCAGTTATCAGGTGGTGATAGCTGCGGTGGGTGGGGTATCCCAGAGTTGCCTGTCACGTTTCTTCAGGAAGTTCCTGGATGCCATGATGCAGAGAATGCACCACTACATCAGCTTCCCAAACACACAGGCTGCACTGCAGAAAGCAAAAACAGACTTTTATCACATGGCACAGTTCCCCCATGTCATCGGCTGTATTGATGGTACACACATCCCAATCTGTCCTCCAGCTGACACAGAGCACATCTACAGGAACAGGAAGTCCACCCACTCCATCAATGTGCAGGTGATCTGTGATGCAGGGAACATCATCACAGATATTGTTGCAAAGTTTCCTGGGAGCACCCACGACTCTTACATCTTCCAGAATAGTGGGATCTACACACAACTGAGAGCCGGAGAATTCGGAGAGGGTTACCTGCTGGGTAAGTAACAGTGACGCCCCTTGAAACCTGCAAATCAGAGTGTATAGAGGCATGTAACTGATGGTTCCCTTTTACTCATCCAGGCGACAGTGCATATGCATGCCGTTCATTCATCCTCACTCCCTACCTACACCCAGCAACCCAGAGTGAGAGACGATACAACGTGGCCCACAAATCTACACGCAATGTGGTGGAGCGCACGTTTGGACTGCTGAAGAGCAGGTTCCGCTGCCTCCACAAGAGCGGAGGCGCACGCCAGTACAAACCCATCACCTGCTGCAAGATAATTGCCACTTGTGCAATGCTGCACAACCTTGCCACGAAAAAAGGTACAGATGTGGAACTAACATATTTTGAGGACAACGAGGATGAGTCAGGCCAGCCAGAGGGCAGCGCAGCTAGAGTGCCAACTGCAATCGATGGGAGAGAGAGACGGGCAGAGATCACACGCAACTATTTCTGAGTAAGTGAGGGGACACAGCGAGTCGTGAGAAGTCATGACGTAGTTTAATGTGGCACCACGCCATGAACACATGAACAGGCCAATCTGGCAATATGCCATCTATACAATGAGTATGTCCAGGGTTACGTCACCCAATGGCAAGTGGATAAGCAGGGCCACATCAATGTTTGCGCATACGCGCTGCAGTGGTGGATTGCACGGCCTGTGCATCCTCACTAGAGCCAACCCCAAGCCGCCTGCTGCTCCTGCGTGCTTCTGGGACGGGGGGTGTGATGCTGCTGCTGGTGTCGATGCTCTCCGCAGCATCCCCTGCAGCAGTTGTCGACGCCTGACTTGTCAATAGCACCCCTAGTGCACTTGTCACCTGCACCATCCCCCGTGACAGGTCGCTGCAGCACTGTGTTAGGCCCTCCTGCATCGTCACAGAGCGCCGGCAAAGTAGGGAAGTCGCAGTTGCCAGACGGTTGAGTGCCCTGCTGGTAGTGTCCCTTCTCTGGCGTTCCCGGCGCCGTGCTTCGATGTCAGCATCTAATTTGGTGCACAACTGCTGGATTGACTGGGACATGTCCCGAATGCCCGCAGCCATGCCGCCAATGTTTGTGTCCATGTTGACTAAGCTTGTCCTCATCACCCGCATGTGCCTCTGGACTGACATTACTGCCTTTGATTGCAGGCGCTGTTGCTTCAACATTTGGCCCTCGAGCCCCAAGAAGACACCATGGCCGTCAGTGGGTGCTGGTGGACTCTGGACACGCGACCTGCGGCGCCCTCTTGCTCCCGTCTGTGCTGCCTGTGATGTTTGGGGCACAGTGGGATGGCTCCCTTCCTGGGGCCCGGTGCGGTCTTCTGGGCCCATGCTGTCGTCTGACGAGGTGTCTAAGGCTCGTAGCCTGGCTGCTGGACGCCTCCTCATTCTCACACCTGCAAGCGGAGATGTGGCCGGTGAATCGAACATGAGTGGCGATGCTGGCTCTGGTGGTGGTGATGCTGGCTCTCGGTGAGGTGATGCTGGCTCTGTGTGCGGCGAGGCTGGCTGCGTAGGTGGTGCGGCTGCAAGTGGGCCTGCTCCCTGGTCTGCACTCGTGCTGGCTAGAGGTGATTTTTGTGGCCGGTGTGCCGTCTCCCCTGCAGCATGCCCTGTACTGCATGATGTCACATCTGTGGACAGAAAAACAACATTGGCTCAGTGTCCCCGAAGGGCTGCATTGCAAGCGTCACAATAAATCATTTCACTTTCCAATCTGTCCTCTGTCTCCTTGTGCCTCGAGTGCGTGACATGCCTTGTTGCCCTGTGACATTTACGTCATGGTTAGTGTTGCCCTGACTACATCTCCCGGAATGCATTGCCTGTCTGCACTGACACGTGTGGACTGCAGTGTGATTCTCGTGTCACAATGGGGGATGTGGGATAGGGGTAGGGGCGGCTACATTGCTGTGCTTTCATCTTACCTTGGTGTGTTGCGGCTCTGGCAGAGCTGTCGGCGTCACCAAGACCCACGACGCTCTCTTGCTCGAGTGTGGCCGCCACCAGCTCCTCCAGTTCGGTGAGGACAGGTGCCCTGTTGGTTCCACCTCCGGTCTGGCTGGCCTCCTTCTGGATGTCGCCCATCTTCCTCTTGGTCACAATCCTCAGGTCATACCAGCGCTTTTTGAGGACCTCAATTTCCCTGTGGGTCACTCCCACAGCATTGACCTGCGCCTGGATGGCCAGCCATATGTTGCGCTTTTCGGCCTCAGGCACTTGCAGGGATTGCCTCCCAAACAGCTTCTGGTGCTGCTTCACCACCTCCTCCACCAGCACCTGGAGTTCCTTGGGGCTGAATTTGAGCTTCCTCCTCCTTTCCCCTCCGTCTTTCTGTGTGCTCTGGCTGGACATGCTGTTCGTTTCCCGCTCGCACATGCAACTGCTCCCTGCCTCTCCTCTGCACTCCGAGCCTCTCCAGGGTCGGCTAATTATGTACACCTGCCTGGGTGTGGCCACTTCGGCTAATTGTGTACACCTGCCTGGGTGTGGGCAGTTCCTGGTTGGGTGGGCTGTCGTTGCACAGGATTAGCTGTTTCGTCAAGTCATGTGATGTTATTTACCGAATCCGTACGTACCGATTCGGTATTTTCCGATTCGGTAGATACCACCTCGGTATTTTCCGAATCGGTAGATACCACCTCGGTATTTTCCGATTCGGTAATTATCACCTCGGTATTTACCGAATCGGTGAATTCCGATTCGTATTTACCGACTGTTACCGAATCGGTAACTGTTACCGAATTTTTACCTACATGTAACTTACCGATTCTAATTTACCGATTCGGTACGGCTCGGTATTTAAGAACCGGTAAAATTTATTTACCTACATGAGGCCCTAAGTCTCTAAATGATACAATTCTAAGGCGGAATCCATTATTTCTTTCTTCGTGTGGCAAACTGGACTCTATTAAGATGATGCTGACACCTAAGATATTATACACCATTTCAATGGTCCAAGTTTGTATGCAAGACTACTTTTTGAAAAGATAGATTGTCTTCTTTCGATATGTTCATGTAAAGGAAGACCATCGTGGATAGCTGGCCTTAACTTCCCTGATTTACGGCATATCCTGATGCCTTTTCCTTTAAACAATCAGCTTACTGGTTTTATCACACTCATATCCTTCACACTCCTTTATGGGTATACCTAGAAAAATCCCTAATTGTCCCCTTTAATTTCACAGAATCATTAACTTTTACAGGAAACATATTCCACTTACGCATCCCAGTTATTGCGCATTCACATCACATCTTGACAACCTTACTTCCCTCTACTCATAATTCCGTTATTAGTTTTCAACAACAATCTATTTGGCATAACCGTTTTATTCAAATCAATAATCGTTCTATATATTGAAAACCTGGAGAGACAGGGGATTGTGTTGAGTTGCTCAACGTTTACACAATGACCAAATAGTATTGTTTTCTGATCTTCAAATAAAATTTCCCTTACCCACTACTTCCCAGAAGCAATCCAAACGTCTTCATGACCCTATTAATACCTCCATATTAAAATTACTCCAAACTATCCATTACTCCCCCCATCTCAGAGGTGTTACTTCCACTATGATCCATCAATCCCAAAGCATCATCCATTAAATAATACATTCTTCTAAAGATAGGTCTAAATCAAAAACGGTATTGGAATTGGAAACAGATGTATTGGAAGGTTGGTCTGTTGACATGTGGAAGAGAATTTGATTGAAAATTCACACAACCACTAGAGCGGACAATACTCTACAAACCCTTTACTCCATATACATGATCACTTGTTGTTCACCCCCAAAAGCTAGAAACATTTCTCCAAAGACCTAGATTTGTCTTGTTGGTCCTGTAATTGCTTAAAAGCAGATTAAAAGCAAATGTTTTTTAAATGTCTCCCTATTTTACAATTTTGAAATTGGGTTGGGCACCAAATTAGCAAGATTTTTAATTGTCAATATTCCTTTCTCATTTTTAATATTTTCTTGAGTAATATTGCTCCTGATTTGTCTGTATTGACTCAAGCTCACAAATTGGTAAACTTATTATCTGTTTCCTTTCACCTCATAATATCAAATTCGAAACACGCACACAATGTTAATTTTCAATTTTAGCGGTACGGTGTATGTTTGAACCACAGACTAGATACTAATTATGTCTCTCCTGTTTTCTTAGATATCCAGAGGGACTTGTTATGGCTTCCAATTACTAACTTTTAGTCAAATTTAATTTACCTGCACATACGACCATCTCCTATCCTGCTGAGGTGTGAAAGCCACCTTAAATTAATTGGTATAACATCTTTAAGCATAGGTTTACCACTGTATTTAGATACATTTTGCTATTTATTGTAATGTCTCTACTACTTATTATTATCTTATTGCACAAATGATTTGATAACATATTTCTGTCAATTTTCCCTTTTCCCTCCCTCCCCGTTTATGCAATACTCCGACTTGTTATTGTTTTTATTGAGTAAATGCTCCACAGCAGGTGATGTATGGTCGATTTGATATCTTCAAGTTTAAGGTTTTCATCCATATTATTTATTGCTATATTCATCTTTTCATATTTTCATCTGTAATTATTTCTCACATCATTGCTCAACTGCTCTTAAATGTTTTCAATAAACTCAGACATAAAACTAATGAAATTAAAGAATTGGGCCAGTCCGCTACTTTCATTTACTTTTATTCTAAATTCCTTCTAAAAATCAAGACATGGTTATGGTAACATAGCTAAAAAATGATACACATTCGCAATATAGTTAATTTTTTCAAATGCCCGGGTGTCTCATTAACTCACAATTAGGGGCCTATTATGATGTCAGGCAGACCTCTGTCAGCGGTCTCGACCACCTAATTATGATGCGACCACACATTGTGCTGTCGCATTCCCACAGTTACCTATGGGAGCATGTGTTACGCTCATAAACCGGCCGTAGTACATGCTCCCAAAGGAAAATGTGAGGTGGTGTTAATCGCTGCACCCCGCAGGGTTTCCATGTGGAAAGGCCGGCATAGAAACCCTGCCGAAAACCATTCATCGTTATCTGGATGGCGTAAACCGTTGTCCATTTGGATTATGGGCTTGAGCCCATCGGCGGCCAGCCGGAATGACCATGTTATGTTATGTTATGTATTGGCATTTGTAAGGCGCATATATCACCCGAAGGTTTCACAGCACCATGCAGTTTCAATTCTGACCGGCTGCATCATAATCATCCGGTCACAATTGAAACCAATGATGAGTGTCGGAAAGCCTCCGACTCATCGTAATCGGCCCTTAGAGTAGATCTGTTTTGTCTAGTCTTAGTTGATTCCTCAGGTATATTTTTTAAGTTAAAGCTGCATGATTTTAGTATATATCTTTATTAAAGGGCAACACTTTAAGGCTTTTTAAATTTCTCTTCGGAACTAGATTATTTATAGGGATTGTTTACAAAAAGACAAGTCTTATGTTTACATTCTATATATTTTATCTTGATCCTATATTTTTTATAATTGTGATGCATTTGAAAATAATTTATATAGCTATTTTGCTGCGGCCGATCTGTTTTAGCCTGGATATATCCTGCTGGTTTGGAGCACATTATACCAGCCCTTGCGTGTCTTTGATAACATCGCTGGGGAACTGCCTTCTATCTGCCTAGGACATTTTGAAAGTTGTAGGGGGTGAGCTGCTGTAAAGCACAGCCGGTGGGGACTTCATTGCCCATAACCCCCTGCAGGATCACCAGCTGTCTCCACTTAATCCCATATAAGGGCCTCACAGTTTTGCAGTGTGGGGACAGAGAAGAGTCTTTTTTCGCCCGGTTTTAATCTGCTGGTGTGGAGCACTATATATCAGCACTTGCCTGCCTTTGATAACATCGCTGGGGAACTGCCTTCCTGTAGTGTAGTTCCTATATCCCTGATAGGCTCTGCGCATTGGAATAATATACACTATACATTAGACATAGGCCTGAGGTCAGTATGTCTCTATCGAGTACATTAAACTTCATTACTTGTGTGTTCCAGCTAACTCAGAGGTCACTAGAAACTTCTCGAATAAACAAGAAGGGATTAGTTTCTGACAACCGCATAAACATGACAACTTTGTTTCCCTTAGAGTTGTAACAATCTCAGAACCGTGGAAACAATAGATAACAGGTTCACTCAGTCAATCGTGCATGCTTTTTTTCTACAGAGTTGCACAGAAATAGAGAGACGAGCGTTTCAATAAAAAGGGTTTATTGATTAGTCCTATTTCTCATGCACGAGATATGAACTGCTACAATCATAAGACAGGCTGCAGTGTACCTAACCTAAGTGCAGTACATGGTAAGAAGTAGGTGCTTTTGTCTAAAGTATAGCTAGCTATAGCTATAGTTTTGCGAAGAGTTGCCAAAAGTTTCTCTAATTTCTAGTCTGCTCCATACCTTAGAATGTGCGAGGTTGGAATCTCTTTCCGGGACTCGATATCTAACACCCCACAAGGGGAGTCAGAAACACTGGAGCTGGATTCTTTGTGAGGAGGATGACAGCATCTGGTCAGTGCATCAGACTGGACTCGATCTCCTTCCGAACTTGCCATGGCGAACCGCAAGTAGGCAGTCGAGCTGGACCGTACCGGAACCGTGGTTTGCCTGGGCAAGTGCAGGTATATTTGTACCTTGAAGGTGAAGGAAATAGAACTTCTTATGGATTGACACCCCCTAGAGAACTTCTTGGCAAGTTATTAAGTGCGCGTTGGCCCCCATAAAGATGTTTGACCCACCCATCACCCGATCCTAATACCCTAGCTGTTATAAACTGCTTTATATACCGTTTTTTTCTTTCCACAACAGAATTTCCCTCAGGGTGGAATGGAGAAGAATACCGCAATGCTGCGCCCAAACTGGCCATGGCTTCTTTGTAAGCTCAAGAGCTAAACGCAGGACCCTGGTCAGAATGTAGCGTGCCAATTGCGTATATGCCGATGAAGACTCGCAAATCTTTTATAACAGTTTGAGCGTCAGCCGAGCGCTGAGGCCACATACATAGGAACCTAGATTTAGTGTTTGTGGGACTGCATTTGTCCAAGGAGACGCCTGCACGTAGATAGTCTAATGCGGTCTAATAATGGTGTCTGAACGGGGCTGGCTATGTTGCAGTCAGGTATCTGGTGGCGTTCTGTACTGCGATCTCTATTGCAGTCTATGCAGTTATTGATGAAGATGTGAATCAGTGTATTCATTCCTGGCCACCAGTACATCTCTTTTAGTTCTAAAATTGTTTTGGAGATCCCCTGATGTGTCAGACCCTCTCCCAGATGTGCTTTGTAAATCAAAGCCGCTCTTCGTTCCATGTTTGGAATTATCCTATCCCTCACTCCAGGGATTCGAGCAAACGGAACATTGTTAGCATCAATTATATATGAGTATTTGAGTGGAAACTTGTTAAGTAACGCTGCACCGCTGCCTTTGCTTGAAGCATTGACAGCCAGCATTTTTTCACTGTCTATTTTTGTTTCATTGCAGCTACGGTAACCATTTGCACAGCCCCTTTCACGGCTTCATCAGCCAATGAATTCCCTTCAACGTGAACGCCATCACGTTGATGACTCAGCATGTGTATCACGTGAGTGTTTTGTACTCCGTTTCGCAACTGAATTACTTGTTCCCAAAGCATTTTATGCTTGATTGTGCCACCTTTTGCATCCTTCAAACCATTTTGAAGCCAAGTCTGTAAATATTCATTGTAAGATTGAACACAATAAAAAGAATCGCACACTACGTGTGTGGGGAATTCGCGTTCCGTATTTTCAAGTGCCATTTTAAATGCTTGTAGTTCATCTCGCTGAGCTGTGCAATCTCCTAGAGATTGCGTTTTTGGGACCATTGGTATGAATTTGCCATCACGCATGCGACCTTTGACGAGCGTGCATGCTGCACTGTAAGCTTGTTTACTCCCCGTAGTGGGTTGTGCAGATCCGTCAGTATAAATTATAAATCGTACTGATCCAGAGGGAGAATTTCAGTAGGCAGAGGACATTCGTGTTCGTATTGCAGGAATGCTTGTGTTTTCAATTAAGTATCAAAAACATATTCAACATCAGTTGCAGCAAGAGAATTAACCTATTGTATCCATCTCAGTCTAAAGCGTTCACATTTGGAATGCTAGCTTTAATAACTGCCTCTAAGGATGGTACAGGAGTCACGACCATGATGCGTTTCCTCTGTGCTAGGGCTCTTTCTTTTGCTACAGCGGTTTGAACTGCTGTCAGAATCTTTTCTGTAGAAGTGAATTTCATTTCTGCTTGCGTATACAAGTGTGATTTGTATGCAATTGGTACTTTTTCACCTTTGTTAAAAGTTAAGTAGGTGAATCCGCATTAACCCGGAATGATTCAGATCACTAAGTTGCGTACGTTTCCGCGTGTTTGCAAGTGTTTTGTTGCTAACATGTCTGTTTGAAGAGAACGCAGAATTTCTGTGTGTTCTTGTGTCCAAGTTGTGGTTTTGAAATCAGGTTTGATTAATTCGTAGAGAGGTTTAACCCTCTCTGCGTAGTTTAGAATGTAAGTTCTTCCAAAATTCTGGAAACCTAGAATCGACTGTAACTTTTTCAGCGTTTTTGGAGGTTGGAGCAGCGCACACTTTTCTAAAAAGTTGTCTGCCAGGCTTTTGCCTTCACTTGATAGTTCATATCCAAGGAAAAGGATGTTGAGATGGACAAGTCTGGGCTTTTTAAAGTTGAATTTGTAACCCCCAGAGGCGAAGCCCAATATAATGGTGTTCACCCTGTTCAAGTGCCTGTCAAGGTCATCGTGTGTCAGAAATATATCATCGATATATGACAATGCCTCGTCATCATAAATTTGTAGTAACTGTTACTCTTGCTGACAATAACCCCGGGCTGTTTTTGAACCCCATTATTGACAAACCGGTCAACTATCTACTCTCAGGTAGACGATATGTATTGTCTGGTTTGGAAACAGGAAACAAAGGATTGTTCACTGATGAGGTGCATGTTTCAATCACCCCCTGGTATTCAAGTTGATCTAAGATCTCCCTGACTTGTTTTTTAGCTTCTTGCTTAGATGGGTACTGCCTTTGTGCAGTTAGTTGATTCTTTAACTGGATTTTGTGGTGAGGTGAGTCCTCATCCCATCCTATATGATTCTTGTATAACGCTGGGGCTTGAACCTCTGGCCATTTCCTGGCATAAGTATATTTTAAATGTATTGGAACATTGTTGGAGAAGGCTGGCATGATGATGTCTTTGCCAAGTGGGCACTCTCTGACAAATTCTGGTGGCCAGTCCCGTTCTGCTAGAAGTATATCATAACCCCTTGAAAGATGCTCTCAAAAGAGTGCTTTCCCTTTTCTTGGTATGTCTCCCTCCATCCGGAGTGTTATGTCATATAACCTATGTAGAGAACTAATCCTGGTATCTGCACTTTCTACTTGAATTTGCTCATTTATGTCCACTGTCTCCAGAAGCCCCTTCAGGTTCTGGTGAGCTACTGTAACTTCTGCTGCACTGTCCAACATTGTCTGAGCCCATTCTCCGTTCTTGAGTTGCGTTCTCAGAATCCTCGGCATGTCTGATCTTCAGACCTGCTACCTTCTTTTTGGAGAATTGAGGTTTATGTTTGTTTTTCTGAACATGTTGATCGTCTTTGGACTTCACGCGTTCTTCTTTGTTCTCTGACCGTCCTCTTCTTTCGGATGTCTGTGATGATATCTGAAAGGTACGAGAGGAACATGTATCAGTATCTTGATATCTATCAGGTTTTCTCGAATTATCCCTATTCCTGAGGTTGTACCTCCTTTCAGAGGGCTCCTTTTTAGGAGACCTGCCTCTGGAATTAGAACGCTTCTCTTTGGAATGCTGTTTGCTATTTTCCCACTTCTTTTTAGAAGAGGTAGTTGTGGTTTAACTGGTTTCCCTCCCAAACTGTCTCTGCCTAATTCCTCATAGGATTTTTCAATTAACCTGGCTAGTTCTTGTGGTTGTTCTGTTATATCAAATTCCCTTAATTTCTGGTGGATTGCCACTGATGCTGCTTCTCCTTTAATATTAGATAATATTATTGTTAAGACCTTGTCGAAATTTTTCAGTAACTTCATACCTAAATTTAGAGCTGGCTCTGCCTCGTATTCGTTTTGAATCTGTTTCAGGACATCAGGTATTACTGCCATAGACGGAACACCATATGTTTTTGTGTAGATTGCAGCAAAGACAGTGCCCCAAGTGGTTAGAATTCTATGTTTCTCATAAGGGCTGGTATTGGGAAATACCGCTTTGATTTGAGTAATTTTCTGAGCTATCCAGAACGGAATTTGTTCACGTTTTGTGGGCATTTTACCCATGACTGCGTGTAAAGTCTGTGGAGTGATTTCTTGTGTATTCTCCTGATGAGGGGCTGGATTTTGAATGGTTAATGGTGGTTGGACTGTGAAAGTCCGCATAACATATTGAACTAATTGTCTGTAGGTTTTGATTAGCTCTTTGAGTTGAGCTAGTAATTCTACATTTGACATGTCTTCAATGTCAGGATGAGGTGTGTAGCCGGCTAAAATCGGCCATGTTGCTCCTGGTCTACCTAGTGGACCGAGCCTGGTAATGTGATTGTAATGTTTTAGGGTGCCTTTAAACCAGAGCTCATGCTCCTGGTGTGTGAGTGGAATTTCAATATCCTCGAAAGGAATATATTCCTCAGGTGGATCATATTCTTTGTAGAAGTGAAACAAGTGTGTTACTGGATTTGATTCTGGGAATACTATCCATGAATAGAATACCTCTATCTGGTGAGATTCATGTGCCTCTATCACAAAAACTGCTCTACCACCTCTTGGTGTTAGGCCATGTGTCATAAGTTTTAGAGTGATGGCTCTCCTTAAATTTGGATGGATGCTTATAGCATCCTCGTCGGTTTCTTGAAAACCTGTACGATTAAAAGCTGCTGTGACTTGGTCAGCCGCAGCTCCACCAGTATCGGTGTTTGTGCCGTTTTCGGTTATTTTTTAATGAAAGTTTCAGAGCAAGTTTCAAGGGAACAAAGATAAGGTGCACAATATTTTTGGAACACTGTATCCTTCAAAGTTGAACAAACCAAACAGCTAATACATAGGATTTTTGTCCTACTCACCTATGGCGGATATTATCCCTACCCACTCCAGACGTCTTATGGAGTATTATGAGTAGAGGTCTGAGTTACTTCAGTATCTAGTGTTAAATTAGTGCCTTACCAAACCATTGGTCGCCATGTAGTGTAGTTCCTATATCCCTGATAGGCTCTGCGCATTGGATAATATACACTATAGATTTGACATAGGGCTAGGCTCAGTATGTCTCTATCGAGTACATTAAACTTAATTACTTGTGTGTGCCAGCTAACTCAGAGGTCACTAGAAACTTCTCGAATAAACAAGAAGAGATTAGTTTCTGACAACCGCATAAACATGACAACTTTATTTCCCTTAGAGTCGGAACAATCTCAGAACCGTGGAAACAATAGATAACAGTTTCACTCAGTCAACCGTGCATGCTTCGTTTCTACAGAGTTGCACAGAAATAGAGAGACGGGCGTTTCAATAAAAAGGGTTTATTGAACAGTCCTATTTCTCATGCAAGAGATATGAACTGCTACAATCGTAAGACAGGCTGTAAAGTACAATATGTACGGAGTTAGCAGTAAGATCAAATAATACTGCAATAGCATGGTTTATAGATATTCATAAAATACAAACATAAATAACACAGGCTAAAATGTGAATACTCATCTGATGCTTCTAAATTATTCTAGCCCAGTGTACCTAACCTATGTGTAGTATGAGGTAAGAAGTAGGTGCTGTTGTCTAAAGTATAGCTAGCTATAGCTATAGTTCTGCCAAGAGTTGCCAAACGTTTCTCTAAGTTCTAGTCTGCTCCATACCTTAGAATGTGTGGGGTTGGAATCTCTTACCGGGACTCAATATCTAACACCCCACAACGGAAGTCAGAAACATTGGAGCTGGATTCCCTGCGAGGAGGATGACAGTGTCTGCTCAGTGCATCAGGCTGGACTCGATCTCCTTCCGAACTTGCCGTGGCGAACCGCAAGTAGGCAGTCGAGCTGGACAGTACCGGAACCGTGGCTTGCCAGGGCAAGTGCAGGTATATTTATACCTTGAAGGTGTTTAGGAATGCCTGTATTGACGTAAAAGTCGGGCATCGGAACGTCATGAATGAACCTCTAAGGAATACATGTTCATGCATATTAAATGAGTTCTTGGAGAAATCAATATCCAAGCAAGGGAAATTCCTAAAGGCTAAAGAGTCTGGTTTTCCAAGAACTCGTTGTGACGTGGATGGACGGACGTAGGAGACCATGCCTGTATTTGGTTAGCGTGGACAATGCCTAAATAAGGGCTGGATTTTCTATGCCTAAATAAGGGCAATATGAATTGTACCTATATAAGGGAATAATTCGAGAAACCTATATACGGAATCTAAATCTACACACAACATTCCACCTGCCCAGGACATTGTGAGAGTTGCAGGGGGTGAGCCACCATGATCACCCACAACCCCCTGCAGGATATTCAGATGTCTCCACTTATTTTCATTTCAGGGCCTCACAGCCCGGGTGCGTGAGACACGCGTGGGCTGTGCCCGGTTGAAGCCCGGGCCAAGGGCGGACCCGTCTGCACCCATCAGAGCCCGAAGGAGGCAGGGCTGAGCCCACCTTCTTGGATCTACTCTTTTTGAGGACTTACAAGGTACTGTTACTCATTCCAAAAACTCCATAACTCTTATCCTTGTGCTAGCATGAACCCACTTTCTCAAGCATTGTGGTATTTTGATGTTTTCCCTATTTTAGATGTGTATTTACTTGTGAATGTAGATATAGTGCACTGGATATATTGTATTGGTGTACTATATACTGCATTGCAGTAGTGTGTGGCCTATTTTAAGTCCCCTTCACTTCTATTACGGGCAAGCGCAAGGCAGCAGATCTTTCCCAGGGTAATGCTAAACATGTGAAAAACTGTTCAAAGCCAGATGACTGTACCTATAAAGAGATAGACCTACCTATTGAGGTTGAGTCGCTTATTCGTTCGGACTCTTCCTCCCAGACAAAGCTTAGGTACAGTGGCAATAAAAAGCAGCCCGCTAAGCCATGTGCCCCCCCCCCCCCCCAAAAAAAAACGTTCCCTCAAAAATCCACTGACATAGTAGAGCCCATAACTAAGCATAAAAAAGAAGTCCAATCCATCTCGAGTTATTTCAGAGGGCGAGCGAGTAATTGTTGTGGTTCTGGCACCCTACTCACTCCAGTCATCCCTGCTGTACAACCTACAAATGACATGGCCAGCCAGTCGATTATTTCCCCCTCCATCCATTGTAGCAAGAGTTTGTCATCTCTCATTGAGCAGACCAGCACCCGCCACCCATAGAGACGGTCAAAGGGCCTGGGCCTTCACCATCGATTATCCTGGGAGACATTGCTAACCTTCTTCAGCATCCTAAACAGCTTAGGGGAGAAGTGGGGGACTTAAAAGTACTGCTGTCCTGGCTCTCCATTACACTTAAACAACTATCTGAGAGATTCTCTCAATCTACTGACATTAACAGACATATTTTACACCCTTTGAATAGACACCTTATGTCCAGAAAACCAAACCTTACCGAGCTTGGGAATCAGGCTGCCTCTTACATTTTTACCTCAAAGGCTTCCAATCCAGTCATAGGTAGTGAGACGGGGGAATTCAATCACATGAATGAGTGCAGCCCAGTCCAACCCTCTAGCTTTTTACGGCCACCAAACCACACCAAGAAACAGCCTTTAATGGTGCCTGACCCGTTAAGGCATTCCACAGCTCCAACCCAAAAATCTACCCATCATTTGGTACCCTTTACTCATAATCCTAAGTGCTCTATTTTCCTGTTTAACGTTCCCAAACATACCTCGCCCATACATAGAAAAGGTGAGGATGCATTAATTAATAAAACTACTAATTGGATCAGGAAAATGAGGGGTTGTCGCTCCCTCATACGGAGAACATACTTGGGTCAATTGGTACCCAGAAAGTGGTACTGTGTTTGATATTATTGAGTTAAATCTCAGGTAGAGGGATTTAGATGATGATCTAGTGGCCTTTGATGCTAGAATGTCGCAACTATGTGACACCAAAATACACATTAAACATAGGTGCCCTGAGCACAGATTTCAAGTTGATCCTTGTGCCCCCCCCTCTCCATGCATGTGACTGATCTCCCACACGGGACACATACCGACTCCACCGTTCTCTCTATTTGGTTGGCCCTCCTATTCCACTGTCTGCAAGGAGTATGGTTACCCTTCTCCATCAAATGTTCTGAGCACCCTATATGATAACCAGGCTCCTTGTGACACTATAGATCTATTAGTTCTTCCAGACCCGTGGGCCCCTTCATGCTCCGCCACCTCTCCCACTGGCACGCAGATTAGATCTGTGATGTCCATTATTTCATGAAATGTGGCGGGCCATGTTTCCAAGGTTACACAACCCAGATTGGAACACTTTCACTGATGTGTATGATATCTGTCTGTTCCAAGAAACCTGGTGTCTGGAACCACTGTTCCAACCGGACTACCTAAGCTTCTCCATTCCTGTGACACATGGCCAGGCTGGTAAACACTCAGGAGGGCTGACCATGTGGATTAGACCAGGTATTGTTTGTAAACTACAAGAGCTACACATTGACAATCCGGACATTATGGCCTTTCGCTTTGTAGTTGATCACACCACTATCATTGACGTAAACAATGTCTACACTACAGGGGTCAGAGAGGAACTCAAATCTAACCCCATCATGTCATTGAAGAATACTTGGTAAATTATAATCGTTCCTCTTATTTGATAATAGAAGTTGAATTTTATTACAAGCTTTGAGCCTCTGGACACTGATGATATTAATCTAGCTGGACAGAAGGGCGAGACGTGGGGTATGCTGAGCCTGGAGCTGCCACCGATCAAAATGTGGACTGAGGCTTCCCTACAGCTTAAGGCTCTTTCTATGGAGCTGGGACTCACAGCAGTTAACGGCAGGACTGAATATGACAGGAAAGGGGCCAATACATACGACAATGGGATTCACTCAAGTCCCATAGATTGTATTTTACTAGACGTGAGACTCTGGCCAATTCTTAGAGATATGTGCCTTAGTGATCACAATCCTCTCTGCCTCTCATTGGAATCCTTCTGTGCTACAATGGTGGCTAATATCCATACTTTGGTTTCCACCAGGAAAGTACGCATTTCCAATTACATGCCACATATTAAATGGTCCTAGGTTGTGGGTTCCCCCGATATCTTGTCCACTATTAGCGAGGATGTATCATCTCGTTTGACTGAGTTGTCTACTAGGTTGTGAAGGGGCTCAGACATAGATCTTCATAACAAGCTTTTCAAGAACATCCAATCTTATTTTCTTATTCCTACATCGTCTTACCTCATATTCCCCTCTGCCCCTAAATGTTGGTTCAAAAAGGAATGCAGACGAACGCTCTCTATGCTGGTTAAGACAATAAAATACAAGGATATGCTGTAGGTCCAATCTGCAAGCAAGCTTCATAAATGAACTAAGGCTCTAACAAAAAGAGAGTGGGATGAGGGGAGATGGCAGGATCTCAAGGCTGCCTGTTCTGCAAAAAGGACTCTGTTAGATTCTAGTCCCTAGTAAAGTCGGGTCCTGATGGCCAAGCACCTCCCACCCTTCAAAACTATATTTCCCCTGCTGCCTGGGTTGAGCATGTCTCACGTCTATATTCAGATGGTCTCCCCTGAGATACTGCGGGTGAGCCAATCAAACTGACTACCCTCTGGCCCATTTGTACCAATCGATGGTCCATTTAATCTAGCAGATGTTTCCAATACTCTATGTGCAATTACGTGAGGCAGAGCGCCAGGATCTCATGGTATCCCCGCCGAAATATTTCTGCAGGATAGATTAAGCTAGTATATATTAACTTGGACTTGAAGAGTGCTTACCACCAGGTCAAACTTGACGAAGGGAGCAAGAATCTCACGTCATTTATCACCATGGAGGGAACCTTTCGGTTTAGGAGACTACCATTCGGGTTGTCTTCTGCAGCTAGCGTATTTCAACGCATCATGACTGAAGTGTTGAAGGGTGTGAAAAAAGTAAAATATTTTCAGGATGACATCCTAGTGTTTGGGGAGACAATTGAAGAACACAACATGTGTCTGAGAGAAGTTTTGGGTAGGCTGAGGGAGGCGGGCCTTACTCTAAGAAAGGAAAAGTGTAAGTTTCTGGTGGAAGAGATCGAGTAACTGGGACACACCATCTCTGGAAAGGGGGTTAGACCCAAGGTTGGCCTGATTGAAGCAATACGTGACGCACCAGTTCCCAATGACAAAGACAAGTTGAGGTCCTTCATGGACTTAATTGAGTATTATGCAAAATTTGTAAACTCTTTTGCTACTAAAACAGCGGCCCTAAGAGATTTTTTGAAGAAGTGGTGTACGTTTTCATGGGGGGAGGAGCAGCAGGTTGCTTTTGAGCAAATAAAAAAAGACATTTGTGATGCAGGAGTCTTAGCACCATTTAACACCAGACTCACCACTTTTCTCACTGTTGATGCCAGTGCTTGTGGACTGGGTGCTGTCCTGTCCCAAAACTTTAAGGGGCGGGAGAGAACATCCGTACGGACCACAAGCCATTAGTCAAGGTGTTGATCCCAGGTGGTGCTGGTAAAGGTTCAGCAAGGTTGGTCAGACTGGCATCGCGCCTGCAGGAATACAGGTATAAGGTCACTCACATTTCAGGCGGACTGTCTGTCCCGTTTGTCTTTACCTAAGGATGTCGGCGTGATTGAAAAAAATGATTGGGAGCAAGAAGGAGCCGTGGCTTCTTTGGGTGATGTGGCAGAATGTGCAGGAGGAGCAGTTAATGCGGAGGAGTGGAAGTTGGGTATGGAAAAAGATTCAACCCTTAAGGAAGTGGAACGCATGTTGATCAGTGGGAGTCGGAGGGAAAGTACCGTGGGGCCCAGCGTAAGAACTTTTATAAAGATTTTGGTCGAGCTCAGCATGTCTGAGAATAAAATACTCATGAGGGACGACAAATTTGTACCACCGTGTGCAGTCTGTAACGCCCTGAACGTCTCAGGATCGTTTAACAGACACGATAATGAGAACGCAACCACTTGTGAAGGTTTAGTTATTTTAATGAAGGCAAAAATTATACAAGGAATAAACAAAGGTTATAGTCACTGGAATCCTCCAGGCTAAGTACGTTACCAGCCCACAGCACGGATGGTCCTAACCGTCCTCTGCATATACGCCGATCCCGGCGTATGCCAACAGAGGGCAGAAATGAAATGGCCGACAATGCCAATCGGTAGGCTGTGAGGGGCACGAAGAGTGTTGGGGAGAATCGAGGAGTCAGGGAAACACCCAGCCGGGGTCCCTACCTGAAGGGAGCAGCCGCTCAACCTCTTCCTCAGACTGCACCGGGACGCGGAGTCACCTCCTGGTGATGCGTCACCGATACCCCAATCACAAGCAAAGAAGACTGAACCGAGAGCAGCCGCTCGATCGATCCTGTGGACTTCCGAGTCTGTAACGTGGCAAACACCTCCTGGTGTGCGTTACAGCTGGCAGTCCCTGAATCTCTGGTCGGGCTGGGAGTTACGACTCCAACCAGCAAAAGCGCCACTGCGCTTTGACTCAGCCGAGTCAAAAAGCGAAGCTCAATGGTTATCCGGTAGAGCTTCCGGGTCCTTTACAGGTGACGATGGGGCAAGACACGGCCCAGGGAGTAACGACTCGACCTACCTCCGTTCTTGCCTTACTGGAGCACCACTCCGGAACACTGCTTCTTCACTAAGCAGGTACGTCGGTGTAAACACAATATCCGACAGCGTTGTACCTCCCGGTTCCTCCCTTTATAGGGCGTGTTTTCCTTGAGTTATGTAACAGCTCTCCTGTTTACATAAGGGCGTGTTTTCCTTGAGTTATGTAACAGCTCTCCTGTTTACATAAGGGCGTGTTTTCCTTGAGTTATGTAACAGCTCTCCTGTTTACATAACCTCTCAACCGCTAAGCATCCTGGGAGATGTAGTCCGTTTTCGCTGGTTACCGTTTTCCTCCCCTCGCATGACAGGACTTCTTGACAGTACATCCTCCCTCTCAGCGGCTCCCCACGGGTCCAGCGCAGGCAGGAAAACGCCAATGGAACAAGGAGACCAAGCGCGGAGCATGAACCCCTTCAGCCGGTTCCCATGACTGCTCCTCCGGGCCATAGCCTTTCCACGCAACCAGGTACCACAGCTTCCCCCTGCGCCATTTGGACGCCCGTATGCCCGACACTTCATACTCCACCTCCGACTCCACGCATACCGGCCTAGGTGTCCCAGACGGCTTGGAGGGTGCTGGTTTGAGCAATGATACATGAAAGACAGGGTGTATCCGCAATGACTGGGGCAAGCACACCTTCACGTTCACGGGACCCATACACTTGGTAATTCGATAGGGGCCCATGTACTTGGGATGGAACACACTGTTCTTTCGAAACCTCATGTTTCTTGTGGATATCCAGACGTAGTCTCCAGTGCGGTACAGTGGCCCGGGCCTTCTCTTCCTGTCTGCCGCAGCCTTGTATCTTCTCTTGGCCTCTATTAGGACAGCCCTTGAGCGCATCAACGTGTCTTTTATGTGTGCCACCCTGTCCGCTGTGGCGGGAATCCTGTCCTCTCTGAGCGGATGTAGAAATGGCAAGAACCTGGGATGTTGGCCATAGTTGCTATAGAACGGAGATGACTGTGTGGAGCTGTGAGTGGCGTTGTTATAGGCTATCTCTGCAACCCATAGCAAGTCGACCCATTCTTCCCTGCCCTGGTCCACAAAACATCGCAGATACTGTTTGAGCGTTTGGTTTAGGCGCTCGGTTTGGCCGTCCGTTTGAGGGTGGTAGCTGGTGGACAGGGCGGTCTTAACATGCAGCGCAGTGCACCAAGTCTTCCAGAATTGCGCAGTAAACTGCGACCCCCGGTCCGACACGATCACCCCAGGTAATCCATGCAGTCGTACCACATTCTTTAGGAGTAGTGACGCCAATTCACCGGCCGTAGGGACTCTCTTGCAGGGAATGAAGTGCCCCATTTTCGTCAAGTAATCCACCACCACCAGTATTGCCGTCATCCCCTGGTCTACCGGTAGGCCCACCACGAAGTCCAGTGATATGCTATCCCATGGTCTATCCGGGGTCGGAAGTGGATGTAAGAGCCCTTGGGTTCGGCCATGGTCGGCCTTCATGGTAGCACACGTAGGACACTCCTGTCCCCACCTCCTGACATCCACTCTCATGGTTGGCCACCAGAAATGCCGTCCCATGCTAGCCACCGTTTTTTCAAAGCCCAAATGACCTGCGCATGGAGAGTCATGGCACCAGATGAATGCTTGTTTCCTTAGCCTAGGCGTGGGTATCAATAGGCACCTGCCCTTCAGGGGTATCCCGTCCTTCAGCTGCCATTCTCTGTGACTGAGGAGCCACCTCCGCCATGCGAATGACCTGATCCCTCTCTTTATTCCCCTCAGGAAAGTATCCGGTTGGATAACCCCCAATACCATCCTCGGGGAAATGATGGAATGCTCGGTCGCAGGCAATGGTTCCTTAACTGCAGATTGACGGGACAGGGCGTCCGCCTTCCGGTTTTCCGTCCCCGGCCGATATGTGATGCGGAAGTTGAACCCCGCAAAGAAGATCATCCACCGCAGCTGTCTGGGAGAAAGGTGTCTTGTGGCCGTCATGAACTGGAGGTTCCGATGGTCCGTGTACACCGATACCACATGTCTTGCCCCCATCAACCAATGCCTCCATTCGGTGAAGGCGTCCTTGATTGCGAGAAGCTCCTTCTCCGCAATATGGTAGTTGCGTTCGGCGTCGTTGAGTTTGCGGGACATGTACGCAACGGGATGAAGCACCCCTGTGTCGTGGTTGCGTTGGGACAAGATAGCCCCCAGCGCCATATCCGATGCGTCCGCTTCCACCACGTAGGGGAGATCCAGATCGGGGTGAGCCAACACCGGCGCCTTACCAAAGGCGCTTTTCAGGGCCTCAAAGGCTTTGTTCGCTTCAGGGGACCAGACAAACTCCTTGGACTTCCTCAGTAGCTGTGTGATTGGGGCCACCAATCCTGAAAATCCATCTATAAACCGCCTGTAAAAGTTGGCGAAGCCAATGAAACTTTGGACGTCCTTCACGCTTTGGGGCACCGGCCATTCTTTCACCGCCTTGATCTTTCGTTCTGCCATCTCCTGTCCCTCTGGACTCAGCATCACTCCGAGGAATTCCACGGATGTGACGTGGAAGTCACACTTGCTGAGTTTACAAAACAGCATGTTTTCCCTCAGCTTTTGGAGCACAGCTTTGACGTGGTGTACGTGCTCCTCCACACTGGACGAATAGATGAGGATGTCGTCGATATATACGACCACGTAGATATCCAACTCCTCTCTGAATACCTCATTCAAAAAGTACTGAAAGGCTGCCGGGGCGTTGCACAGACCGAACGGCATGACGAGGTACTCAAAAAGGCCGAACCTGGTCTTAAAGGCGGTCTTCCACTCGTCTCCGTCCCTCATGCGCACCAGATGGTATGCCCCTTTCAAATCCAACTTGGTGTAGATACGAGCTTTCTTGACCTGTTCCAGAAGTACACTGATGAGAGGCAAGGGGTACCGATTCTTTACGGTTATCGCATTCAATGCCCTAAAGTCCACACAGGCTCTCAGCTCCCCATTAGCCTTCGGGATGAAGAAGAGTGGCGAGGCGGCCGGAGACTTGGACGGGCGGATGAATCCTAGCTTGAGGAGTTTATCCAGGTACCCCCGGAGATGCACGTTTTCAGGCTCCGTCAGGGCATACAGCCTGCCGCTGGGAACGCTGGCCCCTGGCACCAGGTCGATCTGGCAGTCAAACTGTCTATGTGGTGGTAGCACTTCCGCCTTCACCTCATCAAATACATCCTCAAAACTGTGATAAGCCTGGGGGAGAGCCACATCTTTTTCTGCCGCTGTAGCCACCGTCTGACTCCCGCTCTCATCTGCGTCAAGGGATTCCGTTCTTATTCCACAATGCAGGATGCAATACGGTGACGTCAGTTCGATGCGATGTGTTGGCCAATCCACAGAGGGGTTGTGTTTCTGTAGCCACGCAATCCCAATATGACGCCATATTGGGGCGCTCGGATGATGTTAAAATCGATTTGTTCCAAATGGTTCCTCCCACATCTCATCGGAAGGACCCCCGTGTGCTGCCCCGTCACCAATCGCCTTCCGTCTACAGCATAGACGTCTTCGGGTACAGCTTTGGGAAGAAGCACTAGCCCTAGCCTGCATGCCTCGTTGTGGTCCATAAACATGCCAGTGGCCCCTGAATCCACCATGGCCACAACGGGTATCCACTGGTCATGCACTCCCACATGCACCGTGAGAAACAGGTGTCGATGTCCCTTAGTGACCGAGTTGGAAAGTGAAGGGATGGATGAGTGACTCCGAGATGCCCCTTCTTTGGTCTGGGAGTCCTCTAGTTTTCCGCCGGTACGTCCACCACGGCTGTTACCGACCGGTTGGCCCGATAACGTGACGTCTTCGGTTTGGCAGGGCATTCACGTACGTAGTGGCCTTTTTTGCCACAATATAGGCACAATCCTTGTTTACGGCGTGACTCTTTCTCCGTGGCTGTGAGGCTCGCTCGTATTGCGCCGATGTCCATGGGTTCTCCCTTGGATGCGGTGGAAGTTTCAGGACTTCCCACTGTCACATAGGATGGAAGGGATTTTCCTTTTCTCCCATGATCCCCCTTTCTTTCACTTAGCCTATGTTCCAGCCGTAATACCAGGTTGATAAGGCCCTCACATGTCTTGGGTTGTGGGTCAATATGAGCCACGGCGTCCTTGAGCTCATCGCACAGCCCGTGATGGAAGAGCGCCGTCTGTTTAGCAACAGGCCACTTGGTTTCCGCAACCAGCCTTCGGAACGCGTTGAGATACTGCACCAGGTCGTTGGATCCCTGTCTCAACTCAAGCATTTCACGGTCCGCCGTGTACGAGTCAGCCCTTCTGTCGAAGACTTTCAGGAATTCCTCGCGAAAAGCACCCCAATCACATAAGATGGGGTCGTCCCTGCTCACCAGAGGTACGGCCCATTGTGCCGCGTTTCCAGCCAAATAGGATATAAGGAAAGCCACAGAAGTGACGCAACGGCGGCGTAAATGTCTCGCAAGGGGCTTGTAAATCTGCCCCTATGTCTGTCCCTCCCAGAAATAGGAACATGAAATCGCTGCTGACTTAGGCCCATCTCGATTTAATGTCCTGGAGGCGCCTGACCTCTCTTGGTCAGGTTCTCTCGGGATAGGGATCAGCTCTTAATGTCGACTGTCAATTTCAGTAACAACAGAGCTACCGAAGTGACTTTCGTCCCCAGCCTGTGCGTGACCAACAATTAAGAAAATAAATAAATCCCACATCCACATGTACCTCGATGCGATATATACTGAACGACATACTTACAAATGATTGTTGGTATTCACAAACTCTTGGTGAATGGACATGAAAGTTCTATGCCAAAGAGGGAAACGAAAGGGTGCACCCCCATTTTTAAAAAGAGTGTAGAAAAATGGCGTTTTGTGCTGGGAAAATGTTTTTCGGGTAGAATAAAAATATATAGATATATATATTCTCACTCCCGTCACATGAACATCCTGACTGAGTAGCAGTACATGACAAGTAATGCACACCTGGAGATCTGCGATCCGTGTGGGTCTTTAAGATCAGTGTCAAGGGGTTCTGTGAACACCCCCAATTCTTCTTGCACAGATGTCAGACTACAGTGCACGAATTTACGCACTTTTTGCGACTCAGACATTTGATAGAATCAGCCTCAAGATTCTCCTCCCATTAAAGGGCCTTAAACCCCCCTCCAACGCCCAACCTCCCCCTCCTTCCAGGTTTTACCGATCCCTCGAGCGGGCTAAAGGTGAATCAGCCGCTTTCCATTTCGTATCACGTGCCACAATGAATCCAAACTGAAGCAACCAGAGCTAATATTTACCGTGCTCCAGTATTAATGATTGTTTAGTGATTAAACGTTGTATTGTTAATTGACTTCAGAGTAATCTTCTTAAGGGAAATGATTCTTCCAGGCTGAATTATCTGTGTTTAAAGTGCATCGAGGTTTTTTCATCAGCTTGTTCCTTGTCAATTCTGTTTTAAGTACTGCTGAATGTGCAAACGAGAGCGCGCTGATCGGCCGCCTTCTTGTAAGAAGAGGTATAAATATAAAAAAAAAATGGCATCAGAAGAATCTAAGCTGAAACATTTATGCACTAGAGGAAGCCGAGAAACAAGGGCGTCGCTATCAATAGTGCAGCAGGTGCTGTGGCACCAGGACCTAGGGCTGTAAGTGCCCGTTGCACCCTGTGACTGTTTCTTACTATCAGCCCGGGTGATCGGCCGCCCACGGATGGCACCTTTGCTGAGAAACAATCACAGGCTCTCTGAGAACCCAAGCCCTTGATTTGCATCTTGTATTTCCTGTTCTTTTTTTACCTATCTGCAATCTTGAAGTCAAGAATGAACCTGCCCTGGCTACTTATCTTGTAGTGTGTACAAAAAATTATAATTCAGTTATTGATAATAAATATACTGCAATGTAAACATTCATCATATATGTAAGAAAGTGAAGTATCATGCAGTTTGGCTGGTTAGGCTTCATTGTGTAATAATCTCACAATACCCCACATAGGTCCTTTGGATTCACAGTCATACATCCCTATCTCAGTCCTGGTAGTATGGCACAGAACAGTCAGGCTTTAGAAGAGGTACATGTATTAAGCATTTTACCAATACCAAAATGTATGCAGTTCCTCAGAGGAAGGGAAAGAAGGAGGGGACAACAGGACGGGATTGTCCTTAGTCCATGATTATAGGGGGAAAAGAGCATTTCCCCTATTGGAATTAGCGCCCTCCCACACCCGGCTGGGTGTCATGCTTCATCATAGGGCGTGCTCCTCATCAGGTCGGCACTGCAATACCTGACGGGCTTCCTATGAGCGGCTCTTTGCTGGAGATCTTTTATTCCAAAGTGCCGTTGGGTGCAGTGTGGGTATAGGGCCTTTGTGAGTAGATGGATGTGAAAAAGTTGGTGCTCTTGGTGGTCGATTAAAATGGGATATGGAAGTTCTGCAGTGAAATACTTTAATCAGCGAGACCATCAACCCAATTAAAAATAAGGGTGGCACACTGCTGAAATACACAGGAGTGGCACAATTTAAATGGTCAACATGTTTCTTGCCTGTATAGTTCATAGATCAAAGGGCAATTCATCAGGACCAGAATACTAAAAGCTATCTATACAATGGTTGGTTGTCTGGTAGTGTGAACCTGATCAACCAAACCTAGAACCTACACTGAGGTACATGAAGTTAGATGACCGACCCCATTGAGGTTGGCTGCAATCAACAACAATTCTCGGCAGGGCGGACACCGAAATCGGGTCGCCCCGATTCCAGCAGAGAATGGGTAGGTCTGATGTCGCACTTACCACACCGGAAGCGACACTAGGGAAATGGACCATCTCAACAACTTGGATTCTCTCTTTTCATCTGCATATGGCATCTGAGAGGCCTGTGGTCGGTTTTTACCTTGAAGAGAGTCCCAAACAAGTAGGGTCTCAGCTTCTTCAGGGACTAAACCACAACAAAGGCTTCCCTCTCAATGCTACTCCAACGCGGCTCTCTGAGGAGGAGTAGTCTGCTGGTATAGGCAACGGTTGATCCTAGCCCTCATCATTTGTGTTTGACAACACCGTCCCAATCCCAGAAGGATATATTTGGACAATGAACTCCTTTCCATAGTCTAGTACAGTACAGTGGCTGAGCACGTAGCCTCTTACAGGGTGTCAAAGGCCTTTAGGCATCCTGTGGTCCACATGACCTTCTTAGGCTGACTTTTGGAGGTGATCTCAGTGAGTGGGGTCACAATGGGACCATACCCCTTCACAAACCTCCTGTAACACCCAGTCAAGCAAAGGAAAGCCCAGAATGGTCTGGATTTGGGGTTGGAGAAGTTGTACTTGGCCTCCACCTACCAGGTGACCCAAGAAAATACTGAAGCCTACCCTATCAGGCACTTACTGGCCTTGATAGTTAGACCTGCCTGCCGCAGGGCCTGTAGTACTTCTCATAGGTGGACCAGGTGATCCTTCGAGGTGGAACTAAATACAGCTATATTATCCAGATATGCAGAAATAAAATTGTCCTGACCTGAGAAAACCTGATTCACCAAAGCCTTCCAGTACATAGCTATCAGTCTGCTGGGTATTAGCATTTCCAGGTTGATGAAGCACATGGTGGTATTCCTGGACTGTCTCTTTCTGTATAATGCAAGGAGGCAACTGGCCATTGTGTGAAGGTCAGTACAATCCGTGAGTTCAGTTTATTAGTAGCCACTAGCCACAAGTGCCTTAGGGGCTCCTTATTTGCTGCTACGCTCATTCGCTCATTTGCTGCTTTTGCTTATTTGCACACAGTTTTAATCTCCATTTCCTCATACCCGCACTTTAAAAAATTGAATTGGATGCTTTTATACATTTTAAATCTGTTTCTTACCGCTTTTTGTATGGTGCTTGCTGGGGATAGTTGGGGCAGACCACTTTCAGGATTCCCGTGGTGCCGCTGAGAGACACCCTTTTGGTAGTTGGCGCTCTAGTTCTTTGGCACATGGGCTTATTTAAACGCGCGCTGTACGGCCGTGTAGTGCCTTAGGGGTTCTTTATTTGCTGCTACGCTCGTTCACTCATTTGCTGCTTTTGCTTATTTGCACACAGTTTTAATCTCCATTTCCTCATACCCTCACTTTAAAACATTGAATTGGATGCTTTTATACATTTTAAATCTGTTTCTTACCACTTTTTTGTATGGTGCTTGCTGGGGATAGTTGGGGCAGACCACTTCCGGGATTCCCGTGGTGCCGCTGAGAGACGCCATTTTGGTAGCTGGCGCTCTAGTTCTTTGGCACACGGGCTTATTTAAACGCGCACTGTACGGACGTGCAGTGCCTTAAGGGTTCTTTATTTGCTGCTACGCTCTTTCGCACATTTGCTGCTTTTGCTTATTTGCACACAGTTTTAATCTCCAATTTCCTCATACCCGCACTTTAAAAAATTGAATTGGATGCTTTTATACATTTTAAATCTGCTTCTTACCGCTTTTTTGTATGGTGCTTGCTGGGGATAGTTGGGGTAGACCAATTCCGGGATTCCCGTGATGCCGCTGAGAGACGCCATTTTGGTAGTTGGCGCTCTAGTTCTTTGGCACACGGGCTTATTTAAACGCGCGCTGTACGGACGTGCAGTGCCTTAGGGGTTCCTTATTTGCTGATACGCTCGTTCGCTCATTTGCTGCTTTTGCTTATTTGCACACAGTTTTAATCTCCATTTCCTCATACCCGCACTTTAAAAAATTGAATTGGATGCTTTTATACATTTTAAATCTGTTTCTTACTGCTTTTTTGTGTGGTGCTTGCTGGGGATAGTTGGGGCAGACCACTTCGGGGATTCCTGTGGTGCTGGTGAGAGATGCAATTTTGGTAGTTGGCGCTCTATTTCTTCGGCACATGGGCTTATTTATATGCACGCTGCACGGACGCGCAGCAGGCGCACCGCTGGCGCGCTGAAGGCGCACATAAGGCAAGCCCGTCTGTGCCCGTCAGCGTCCCGAAAGCGGCCAGTGCCAGGCATGCTGCTGGTTTTATCCCGGCACATGAGGTCCAGCTATACTACAGTCGTAACAAACTGCTGCTGCTCAGGCCTAGCCCCTGTAAATTAGATTCTAAATAGGATGTATGCCTTCATCAGCCGACACAACAGCTTGTCAGGAGTGCAAGTTCCACCTTGGCCCAGACCTGGGGTGGGGGGGGGGGTGGAGCAATTGGGATATATTTGACCTTATCTTGGATCAGTAATTTGACCTTCTGTTTATTACCGAGACCTGTCTGAATGGATCCTCCAATCCAATTGTTCAGATGGCCATCCCAGAAGGATTCAAAATCTCCCGGACTGACCGCCATAGTGGCAGGGGGTGGTGGTGTTGCTATCCTAAATATGGATACTTGGGAGTTCATTCGGGGGAAGAACATAGTGCTGGGGGAGGGTGAATTTTTGGACTTCACCATTGTCTTTTCAGCTCAGTCTATGCTGGGAGCGACGCTAGTCTACATGCCCCTTTGCGGGGCCCTTTCTTAGTGGACTGGAATATGTTATTGTTCCTCGTGCTCTGCATTTTTCACAATGTCTCATTTTTGGGGATCTTAATATCCACCTAGACCAGACAGAATTAGGGAATACCTATGATCTATTGGACTCTTTGAATTTGGCCCAGCTCACTCAATGGGTTAGCTCACCCACCCATAGTGGAGGCCATATCTTAGACTCCATTTGTTCTAAATTTCCGATCACTATCGAAGATCCGCTTCTGGTCCCTTGGTCAGACCATTGTTTATCCTCCTTTATTTGGGCTGTAGAAGGAAAGGCCTCCGACAACCAGTCCAGTCTTAGCCCTGCCACCGCTAAAATCGATCTGGTAGCCTTTATCCTCGTCTTGAAAGAATATAGTTCCGTCCTCCCTACTGACTTGAGAGGTGCTCTGGCCAGCTTCACTGATTGGATCGGGCAGGAAGTTGACCGTCTCTCACAGCAGTCGCGCCGCATCCGTCATAGGGATTCCCCCTCTAAACCCTGGTTCTCAGCTGACTTGAAAACACTTAAGCAACACTGTAGAAAGCTGGAATGTTGCTGGCGTGTGGACTACTGTCCAGGGGCTATGAAGACACTCAGAAAAGCCCAGAAAAGATACTATACGGCCATTAGAAAGGTCAAAGGCTCATATTATGCAGAGCGGATTGAGTCAGCCAGCAACAATTCAAAGGAAATCTTTTCCATTGTCCAGAGCTTCATGGCCCCTAAGACTGAGACCACTAAACTCCGTCCTTACATCAGATGCCTGGTGTGAAAAGTTGTCTAAATGTTTTATTAATAAGATTCGGGCCATCCAGGCAATGTTCGCCAGCCAAAGCTCGCCAAGGCTGGACGTTGAGTCCTTAGTTGAGGCACCAGCTCTGCTTCTATGCTGACAGCCTTCTCCTCCGTTGACATGTCAGAGTCCCTTAAAATCTTGATATCCGGGTCACCATTGGACCCGTGCGCGGCTAGACTCCTGGCCTCCATCGCAGAATCGCTCAACCTTGTGGTCAATACACTCATCAATCTTTCCCTCCAAGAGGCAGTTCTCCCAGTGGAGTGGAAACGGGCGAAGATCCTTCCGCTTCTAAAAAAACATCGATTGATCCTGGGGACCCAGTGAATTATCACCCTATTTCTCTGATCCCCTGTGTGGTGAAAATCTGTGAGAAGGCAGTTTACAAACAACTCACTGATTTTGTGGAGGGGGCCAGCCTACTCCATCCAGCACAATCTGGTTTTAGAGCTGCCTACAGTACTGCGTCCGCCTTAGTCGAAGTCTCTGAAGCTATTCGAGACTGTTTGGACTCTGGTGGAAGTGCAGCTCTCATAATGCTGGATTTGTCGGCAGCATTTGATACCGTTCCCCATGCACTGCTTTTAGCTCGGCTGGCGGACATAGGTATATCTATTGGCTGGCCTGGAGGTGCATGAAATCCTTCCTTGAGGGGTGTTCGCAACAGGTCTGGCTCCCGCCTTTCTCGTCTCCACCCCAATCTGTGACCACTGGAGTGCCGCAGGGGTCCTCCTTGAGCCCCCTGCTCTTTAATATCTATGTCACTCCTCTGGTCCGATTAGCGAAAGAGCAGGGTGCCAATATCGTTGTTTACGCCGATGACACCCAACTTCTGTTCACCTGGGGTAAATCGGAGTTCTCTACCTTGAAGGCGAAAGAGTGTCTGGCAGCTGTTTTCCAATGGCTCTGTGCCGCCCAACTCAAATGTAATGAGGATAAGTCAGAAATCCTTCTTTATGGAAAGTTCTCCCAACCCCCCCCTCGCATCCCCCCCCCCGGTTCAGGGAATCTCTCTGGCCGTCTGACTATCCTATGCCATCTTCTTCTGGACTACCAGTAAAAAATCTGGGCGTCTGGTTCGGCGAGTTGTTTTCCTTCTCGACCCAGATTAAAAAATTGTCCGGGAGTCCCTCAAGAACTTCCTTCCACTGTTACCAAGGACAGCGAAGGAAATAGTGACTCGGGCACTGATCCTTTCTCGAGTAGACTATGCCAATGGGTTGTATCTGGGCCTTCTTGATTATACTCTTAAAAAACTGCAGGTGGTCCGGAATGCAGCAGCTAGGCTGGTGCTCAACATTCCCATTAGAAAGAGCGTCAAGCATCATCTGCATATGCTGCACTGGCTACCTGTTATGAAACGCGTTAAGTTTAAGGCCTTGGTCATAGCACATTGTGTTTTGTATGCTGGAGGACCTGCATACCTCAGGAAGCGTTTTGCTTTCTACACGCCTGCCAGACATTTGAGTTCGTCATCTCAACTGCTTGCACAGGTTCCCCGTGTGCGCCTTCAAAGAATGGGGGGCAGATCTCTTGCCGTTAAGGTAGCTACGGCTTGGAATTCCTTGCCCTTTTCTTTGCACAGCATCCAGGAGCTGTGGCAATTTAAGAAACAGCTCAAAACATTTGTTTTAATCTCTTCTAAACTAGCACCTCATAGGCTCACGCCAGGACACTCCCAGGAGTAGCTGCCCCCGTTATAAAAACCCAATAACATAACATAACAAGTTGTTAGCCATGGGACAGTTCCAAAACATGCATGAAATATCTGCCTCGAGTTCTGTACACTGTGGGCAAATCAGGGAAGAGTCAGGAAATAAACATTGGAGTCGAGCTAGGGTAAGATAAGCTCTGGGCAAGACATCATGCTGAATTCACTGGTACCTGGCATAACAGGAGACCTTCATCTGGTAGAGGAGTGTTCTATCCAACTCTTTCTGTGTTAACTCACTATGTATGTCCTCCTGCCAGACTGTGTAGTGGGAGCATGGGGTCCTGTGTATGCTGAGAGAAGGCATGGGTCAGCCATGTAAGCAATTGGCGGCTGGCACCCACAGTTTGAATGGCATGTACTATCAGGTGAGTGGTAGGTTCCGCTTCTGTGATCTGCCATGGTCACCCAAGTTCAGCAGTCAGCTGCCCATGGGCCAAGAAATGTCCAGTTGGAGTTCCCTATCATCACACAATTGTTTGAATGGGATCAGAGAACTGTCCTTAAACAAGTCTCCCAGTGAGGTCACCCAGGCCTCCTCCCACATAGTCACCCCAGCATCCCCAAACTGCTTTCTAAATTATGGTGTATAACCGATGCAGATTTCAGGTGCATATTGGGGTATGTCCCTCAGGTGATGTAAACTCCTCTGGTAACTGCTATAAGCTTCGCGTAGCAAGTTGTTGGCCTGGCGGGCAAGCACTCCCTGTCGTAGGAAGGCCTCCCCCACCATTCTCTGCACAAGGGCTGTATGAGTCAGTCCCAGTTCCTCCAGATGTCGGTCCACTAACCAGCAGGCAGGCCACTGTAATTGTGCTGCCAAATAATAATGCTCAAATTTCAGATCACCGAGGCCTCCCCTTTCCACTGGAAGCTGCAATTTATCCAGTCCTGTGTGCTACCTCCCTTTGTTCCTCAGAAAACTACCTAGTAATGCAAGCAGCAAATGAAAAGTGCTGCAAGGTATTGTCACCAGCAATGTATGGAGATAGTATAAAAGCTGATGGAGTACTACCATCTTTGAGAGAGCTACGCTTCCCTGTACAGACAGTGGAACTGTACACCAGAATGCAGTCTGTGGGTGGAGTATGGCAATGGCCTTAATAAGATTACCGTCTAGGACATCACGACTGGCATGGTAGATGTAAATGCCCAAATGCCTAAATGTGTGTGATTCCCAACAGATGGGGCAGTGTTCAACCACAAAGTTCTGCTGCAGGCGATCTGGATGAAGTGCGAATAGGCAGGTCTTTGACCAATTCACTCCCACTCCTGATGTGGTGTGGAATTCCGCCAGAGTGGTTAACATAGGGTCTATCCCATCCTGCATGTCACGTACATATATCAACACGTAGTCTGCATATAATAAGACAGTGCGTATGCCGTCCTTAGTTGGTATCCCCCAGGTTTGCCTTTCCTGTCGAAGCCTCAGTGTTAGTTGTTACCTCGCTAGGGCAAATAGTATCGGGGACAGAGGGTAGCCTTGGTGAGTGCCCCTACTGACATGAAAGGGGGTTGAGACAAAACCACCTAACTTCACCCGTGCCTTGGGAACTGTGTAGAGGAGTCATGTTAATCTCTGAAATCTCCTTTTTATTTTAATGGCTGTCAAGGTGTCGAACATATAATCCCAATCAACAAACAATACGATCTGTCACATGGCTAGGTTAGGCCCGGAAAGGAACGCTGCCATTTTCCATATACATGTTTTTTTAAGTTGCTTTCCTTTCTACACATTGACTTTTGGCACACATTTGCTTGTGTAATAGTGCTGGACTCGTTTCTCGGAAACCACATTGCTTGCAATTCCACTTCGTAAGTACACTATCACAACATCTTGAACTTTTACTACAAGGCCTGAACACACATTGTTCAAATGTTGTTGTTTGTTATCCATCCATTAGGCGACATGGCTATTACAAAGACAATAAACAATGCTGAACCGGCTGAAGCCTTGACACAGAAGCATGGATGATTTTGAAGGAAATGTGCGTGCATTTATGTGCTCAAATTAGAGGAATACTCTGCTGTCATTGCAAAGTCGTCACTGTGTCTAAGTCTCAGCCCAGAAGATTCCTGTTTACGTCTACATGGCACCGCTCGCCCACATAGCCCGCTCGCCTACATGCACTGGCTCCCCGTCAACAAGAGGATCACCTTCAAACTCCTGACCCACGCACACAAGGCACTCCACAACACCAGACCAGCATACCTCAACAGACACTTACCTTCTACACCCCGAACTGCCAGCTCCACTCCGCCGACCTCGCCCTCGCCACCGTCCCCCGCATCCAAAGAGCGTCCACCGGCGACAGATCGTTCTCCCAAGACCTGGAACACCCTCCCCATCCACCTGCGGCAGACCCAGGACCTTCTAACCTTCAGGAGGCTGCTCAAGACCTGGCTGTTCGAGCAGTAGCAGCACCCCTCCCCCAGCGCCTTGAGACTCTCACGGGTGAGTAGTGTGCTCTACAAATGTCTGATTGATTGATTGATTGATTGATTTACCCTCTGCGAGAAGGGATGTTCAACTTGTAGCCAATGCGGGGACCTACATTCCTTGCCTTCCGCTAATGGGGAGTTAGGACCAGATGTCCAACTTTATTTATCAGTTGCAAATGGAAAATTGGAAATTTCCGACCACAAAAATTGCTTCCAGCATGTACTCACCCTATATTACCGACTCGCAAAATAGGGTTTGCGAGTCAGTAGAAGGAAGGGGTGTGCCAAGGGTCCCTTCCTGAAACGTAGTGGCAGGGGCATGTATGAATATTTTGTGACCTGAATGCAGTTGCAAAACTTCATATTTTACCAACTCCATGAAGGAGGTGGTAACCCATTTGCAAATAGGAAGGGATCCCCAAGGGACCCTTCCTCTTTGGCAATTTGGAAGCAATAATATTTTAAGAGCAGGCAGTGGTCCTACGGACCACTGCCTACTTTTAAAAAATGAAAAGGAAGCTTTTATTTTTTAGATGCATCCCATTTTCCACTAAGAAAAACGGGATGCATTAACAAAAAAAAATAGCTTTATTGAAAAAGCAAAAGCTAGATCAGAGCTGCACCACTTTTGAAGTAATCAAGTCCGTACAAATAGTTATTGCTTAACGAGGCATCAAGTAAGAAACTTTCTTCTTTATTGATTCATTCTTAAAGAGCAACAGCCAACGCGTTTCGTCCTAAGATACAGGACTTATTCAGGGCATTAATAAGTCTCAATCGACCAGTAAGTAGGATAAATTTGGTAATGACCGTGGACGTATATATATATTCCAACAGAGGTGGCAGTCTCACAACTGCGTAGAGCTATTTTCGCCAGCCAAATGTATCATCCAATGTGAGTATAACAAATGGTATTTGATGAGTTTCCGGTTTCCAGGGGTCAGAGAGAATTTTTGCAAAAGAAGTGATATGATAGCCACTGTTGTATGAATAACGTGCTAATATCTTACAGTCTGCACATCCTTAAAGATACCCAGATACAGGCAACTAAACTTCGTTATCAGAAGTGTAGTGCCGTGTATTGTCTGGAGTTCTCCTATCACCACATGTTTTGCAAAAATTCTCTCTGACCCCTGGAAACCGGAAACTCATCAAATACCGTTTGTTATACTCATATTGGATGTTGGACAGGGGGCACCTTTAGAGGCTTGCACACAGTATATCTCAAGTTTTTTCAACTTTGATTGGTGAGTTTTTGTGATTGGTGCCACATTCATTTGCTATTGGTCCACTGTCCGAACTTTGTGGTTTTATTGAAAAAGCATTCACAGACTTGGTGGTCTGCTGACCCTAGCACGCCACCATCCCTGTGATTACAGGCAATTCCCAATGGGTCGCACATTGCAACCTGCCTCATGAATATTGATGAGGCAGGTCAATTGCGACCCTATTGGGAATCGCTAAATGTGTCTGAGACACATTAGTATATTTCAATTTGCGAGTCCCTAGTTACGAGTTGCAAAGACTCGCAAAATGAAATGGTGGTACATCTGGCCCTTAGATCAAAGACTCTTGGCACTACACCCACCCTAGGCAACTAGGCTAGGGAGTGCATAATAGGAGTACACTATACCCAGTACTTAAAGGCTTGCATATATACTGTTTTAGCGCAATGGTGGAGTTGTTTATCCTTTTCACTGTTCTTATACTGCTAATCACTTTTATCTGTTTCTCTCTATTAATCATTCCAGCGCATACATTTTATGCAAGAATCACAATCGTTCAATGAATATTGAAATGCTCCTTTGTGTTTTTCTTGTGTATCTTTCTGAGTAAGTATGAGTGATTGAGTGAAAAGGTTTTGGATCTGTTACCATAATTCCTTGAGGAGTCAGGGTTGCCTGTTCTGAGGTTACCCAAACCATTTATCTTGCCAGGTTTAGGGATACCTATGGTGGCACTGTGAGCTAGCAGGTCTATAGGCCAACATATCCTGAGGGGGTGAATGGAATGAGTCTGGCACCTTCCCAAAGTTTATGTTGTCCAGCAAACAAACAGTTCCTATTGAGAAAATGGAAGCCTACGACATGGTTTGCCAACGTTGGTAGATTGGTTTCTTATTTAATGGATTGCCTTTATTAGTTCTCTCGTGCATACCCAGAGACCCCTACACACCTCCTAACCAGAGACGTCCGTGGTGGTAGGGACTATCCTCCTCAGCTGAGTAGGTAAACCCTATGTATTGGCTGTTGGTTGTTCAAGCTTGAACTTTTCAAAGGATTGTTCCCATTGTGTTGCCCTTTCTGAATTCCATTGATTGTAATATCAGAAAGAAAAACAGAGGAACCTAACATTCCTGCTAAGAACTGCAGAAATGCAGCTACTCAAAAAACGACTACAACATGGTCTCAGGATTAAGGATGGATATGTGGCCTTCGTTGTTGAGGGTCACAAACCATATAGGACACAGGTATTCTATTCATGGGTAACATTCCCACCAGCACACAGCACGACAATGCTATTTCACAACTACACACAAGATGAAGTTCCAAATAACTACAAAACATATGAAGAAATAGAGATACCGTTAACATACTAAGGAGCTTGTGTACAAGGTGGTTGCACCACCGGAACATCACTTTTACTCACATTCCTGTGGAGCAATGTCCTGCTCCATATTTACAAAGTAGTGTTAAGCTTTAAAAATATGGGACCCTTTCACGCAGGTATCTGCGTGAAAGGGGCTTGCAATAGGTCTTGCTGTGGGCGTTCCAATGCAGCACCCATTGCTTGCTGACACTGCCCCAGATTTACAAGGATCTGTAAATCTGAGGCAGTGCCAAAAAAAAAACACCATGTAAAAGCAGGCATTAGATTGGCACAACAAGGTGAAATATTTAGTGCTCCTCATTTTTGCTTTTTCTATGTGTGCTGCAATCTGCAGCACACATAGCAAAATGCCATTAATGATTGTTGAAAAAAATCCTTAAATAATGGTGATTTGCTGCTTCTATGTGTGCAGCTAATCATCATTATTGATTGTATATGTGTAGGAAGGGACACCTTCATGCACATAAACATTCACCCCTGCAACACAGGCAACTTGCACTATGTCACAAGGGTGTCTGTGTTGGTGCTATGCAGCTATTTTTAGCACTAGGGAAAACACAGGGGTGCACCGTATTCTTGTAAATATGACGCATCCCTGCATTTTGGAAATAGCACGGCGCTGCAAAATTTGCTGCAGCTCCATGCTGCGCCATTTCCTTGTTTATATGCCCCAAACAGCACATAAATTGGTTTGATGGTGCCCTACCACACACAATAGATAAAGGAGAGGATGTAGCCTAACTGCTAGGGCAGTCGACCTAAAATATGGGAAACCGGGTTCGACTCTCAGCAACGACGTGCAACATCCTGTGATTTTGGGCAAATCACTTAATTTTCCCGTGCCTAACAAAAATTAATGTAAAGCAACTGGTGCTCATGTAAAGCGCTCTGATACCTGAGACCTTCGGGTCCAGTTCGCGCTCTGTAAAACTTAAAAAAACACACACAAAAAACTGATGACGTTAGACTGGGTCCCTGTAGGTACAAGGGAGCATTATGGCCAGTCTTAGACGGATACTCACCGGATCCTGATGTTGATAATTTGACAACAGCACAAGTGCGTAAATTATATAAAAAGTTAGTCACACTATACAGGTGTTTGACACAGTTTGTTATGCAAACATTAACATTAGATTCTGCTAGGGCTGCTCAAACTGCACAACCACAATTGGCTAAACCAGCCATCAGCCCACAAACATTGGAATGCAATCATTGGCAAGGTTCCCATCAGATAGGAAGAGATTCCGTAATGGATTGCACAAAAATCAAGTCAGCTTGAAGCAGGGTTTCCCCATACAGGACCTCAGGAGGGATACAGAGTTATAATTATGTGCTTGCTGATGGGGCTGGCTCCCCCGTCAAAGACTGCACAATTCGGTGTCAGTTTTTGTAGCAGTAAATGCCAGAACACATGATACCTCTTCATTAGCTGGTTTGCCAGAAGTGCTTAAACAGATTCAGAATGAGTACGATGTAGCACCTGTCCTGGATTTAGGGTTGAAAATGAGTATCTGCAATTATGTTAAGTACATAAAAGGGGAGGCAGCAGCATTGGCTATACCCCAGCATCTAAAGGATTTGTTTCCAGGACACCAGGAACGCAAAATGCCTAAAATCATTGAGGAGACCTAGGGAGAGATAATTTGGATTCCAAACCAGGTAAACCACAACTAAAGAGTAATTCTGAGAAGGATAAATCTAAACAAGCATCCCAGTCTTCTACGAAGAGGAAGTGGGATGATAAGAATAACAAAGACAAAACAAAATCACGGGGTGGGTCTCCTCATCAGGAAGCCACTAAGAACTGCTATAAACTGTATAACCATGATAATAAAGACCACCTGACAGGTATCAGGATACCGATACAGGTTAATCTTGTTCCTTTCAGGAGTCATCCAAAAAAATTTCAGAGAGAGGTTGATGATCAAAGCGCAGATCGGAGGAGTGCGTGAAACCAAAGAACTCACAACGCTCATCTGACTACATCACCAAACAGGAAGCCAATCCTAAAACATCTAAACCTCAATTTAAAAAAGAAGAAGGTAGCTGGATTTAAGGTCAAACATGCCATAGATATTGAGGACACTACTTCTGAGGGGAAAATGGGCAGTGATCCTGCTGGACAGAGTGGCAGGGTTCACGATAGTTTGCCAAAACCTGATGGATTTTCTGGTGGGAGTAGCCCTGAGTGAATATATACAGGTGCAAACACCAGCTACTGGGGTAAGCATCCCACATCATTTGTATAAAATACAACTCCACCTAGAGGGGGGCGTACCTAGGAATATTAATGCTCTCTTTTGAGAAAACTAGTCATAAGGCTACAATATTCTTTGCACACAAACAAGAACTGGGGGTCTAATAACAGGCAGCACAGAAGAAAAGAAAGAAGGAAATTAGTGCATAAAATCAATCCCGAACAGTCCTAGAGCAGAGCGTTTATATCATCTGGTCATCCAACTTTTGGCAGAGGTGTGTCTCTTGATCATGGAGACTGCCTCGCTAGTTTGAAGCTCTATTGCTCATTCGGGCTGATGAATGTTGGCCAAAAGGCAAGTGACAAAAACTATGGTATCTAGGAAGAATAATCCTCTAAAGTGCAGTGCAAAGAAAACAGTGAAAACTAAAAAAGGTTGTGTAGAGAGAAAAATCCTAAATATTCCATTCGCTCCGCACACCTTGATTAAAAAAATGTAACAAAATTATAGCAGTACTTCCTAGTGGCTGCTATATATAGGTCGACATGTTTCAGCCATCCGGGTATACTACCCAGGGCTTTCTTCAGGACCTGTATTTCCCTAAACCATGCTACTACAGTCAATTAGTACACTTCCAATAGTGAAAACGTGCCCACACATAGCCAACATATGTGAAAATAAACAAGGTTGAAATTAATACGACCTCAATAAATCCTAATCCTCTGGATCGCAGGGTGCAATCGTCACCTAGCGAGATAGGACAGTTGGCACACAAATTCCAACATAAAACATCAAATGTGCTGTCTTAAACCAGGCTCATCAAATAGGTATGCCTGTTCATTACTTCAAAGCATATACAAATTGCTTACACCACGTGATCTGGGATTGCACCTCACCTACCCTGGAACCTGGCTCGGGTGAAGGAGGCCCCGCTCTGAATCGTGGGTGACAGAAGAAAAAGTTTCTTCAAACTGAGAAATCCAATAGTACATCTCAGTATCTATGTTTCGTGATGCTAAAAGCAATGTACCTTCACTCTCACTGGGGCACACTACCCTAAAATAACTAGCCCCTGCCAAGACACAAATCTCATGCTTGCACCTATGCATTGTTTGTATGATAGAGACATGATTGTAGCGAGCTTTAAAATAAAACGTTTAAAATAAAGCCAAACACATCTATAACAGCAAACTGTAATCATAACCAAGATCTCAATTACAGCGAGATTCAGTGAGTCGCTTTAAAAGCTGGCCAAAATATATCTCAACAGCCAAACTAAACTCGTCATCAAGCCAGCCCTTACCTGTCCGTCGTTGCCCCAAGTCTTTCCGAGCAGGGTGGGAGGCAGCGACAGAACCAGGAAGTCTGCTTAAATAATGGTGCTTAACACAGCTGAAATCAATCAGCGATAGACACGCAAAACGCGGCGTTTAATTCAGAACTACAAGATGATGTCATCTTACATGGGAGATGTAGTTCCATTTGTATCCCACCAAGCGAAACAGATGTTCGCTAAGTACACCCGTGCTTAAAATCCACGTCCAAGACACTGCCTGCAAAATACCCCAAATAGTGGACAGCTATGTTTACTTATATACAACTTTCAGCCAAATTTTTAGCCCAATACGAGCATTAAAGGGTAAAACTACAGGATGATGTCATCAAAAATGAAATCGTAGTTTCTGTTGAGTTGTAGTTAAAGTGATGCTTATTTTGTTTTTTTGTTTTAATGTATTTTTCAATTTCTTACTTTTTTTCTTTTTTATATGTATATTTATAGTTTGTTTGCTATTATATTTTTAATGTTTTTTCAATCAACTACTCCTCATTAATAAAATAAAAACGGTGTCGTGATCTCTTTCGTTCACCCAAACATGTGATTCATTCCATTTGTAGCAGGCACTATTGATGACAGCCAAATAGCAACATACCAATGCCCAAATAAACCACAATGGGTGGCAAACTTAATTGCCCAAAACGAAAAATATGTAGAGCAACTCAAAAAATGCCGTGCATTGTTCGTGTGTGTTTAAGGCAACATTGTTCCTGTACCATGCATCAAGTCATATATAGCAAGATCAAACCAATAGGTGACCGATTAGTACATCTTCATCTCGCTTCGAGCAGTAGCTAAAAAGTGATGAGTATCTTGCTTATTGATAAGAAAGGAAGGGTAGGATCTCAAAAAAATAGTAAATGGAAAAACACCCATCTTAAACAAATGACACAGAGAGCTATAGAAAATGCATCCCTCTGTCTAGCAAAGGCCAAAAACAGCAAATCAAGGAATATGTTTATAATTCCTAAAGCAACAAAAACTTTGAGACGTGGCACAAGCGTCGAGGAAAACTCTGAAATCCCCAAATATTCTTCTGTGACAGAGTGTTATATCACCAAACACCACGTAGTCCAGAGTAGGGACCACCTCCTCACCACATTGCTGACTAAGTTCTTATATCTAGAGTATTACAAATTCAAGGACAAGTCCCTAAAGGCTGGTCCAAGGTATGTCATCATTCAGACCCAAAGTGTCACACTGGAGCCTATGGACCCATTTTTGTTCCTTAATGAACAGGTATCTGGAAACATCACTAGTATGGCAAGGTATAGTCAGTTTCTCCAATACTGTCCAATGGAAATCTTCTGCAGTATGATTGGCCTCTACAAAATGTCTGGTAAGTCTAGTAGTCAACTTTTTGCACCTAAACGTGCTTTTATGTTCCAGCATGCGCGCCCTCACCTTGCGAGTTGTCATTCCCACATACCGGATACGGCAGGGGCATGTAAGTAGATAGATTAAATCACTACTGTTGCAGTTCGTAAAGTGGGTCTGGATCCAAGGTCTATTAGATCCTATGTCAATTGTTGTAGTGTGGGTGGTTTGTGGACAAACAGAGCACCCCCCGCAAGGGTGGTGTCCAGTAACTGCCGGTAAATCCCATAATGTGCCCACCGACCTGGTAGGAGCAACCTGGGGGCGTGTGTGAACCAATCTGTCTTTCAAGTTACCTGATCTTTTGAAAGCAAAAAGTGGCAGAGCAATCTTCTCATTGCAACTATTTAAAATCCGCCAGTGTTTCTTAATACTTTTCTTGATGTTATTAGATAAAGTACTGAATGTATTGACAAACGTCAAACGTTCAAGAGGTGGCTTGGGTACGGGTGGTTCCAACAAGGCTTCACGATTGTTATTAGAAGCTCTTTTAAGGGACCGTTTGACCAGTTTCCGTGGGTAATGTCTATCTACCAATTGTTCAGTTAGAAGACTTGTATGTCTTGCTAACCCCTCAGTAGTAGAACAGTTCCTCCTAACCCTCAGGAACTGACCATAGGGCAAGTTGTCCCTCAGAGCTTTAGGATGCTGGCTGTCATATCGCAAAAGCAAATTACGTGCCATGGGCTTCCGATATAATTCTCTCTCAAGACCCTGTGATGTTACGAAAATGGATAAATCCAGAAATGCCAGGCACGTCTTGTCCAACTCTACTGTGAATTTTAGGTAGTCATTGCGTGTATTTAACCACTGATGGAACAGGCCAATTGACTGTTGGTCACCCCTCCAAACCACCAGCACATCATCAATATACCGCTTCCATAAGCGAATTGATGTGAAAAAGGGGTTGGTGGGGGCCAGCCCATGCTCTTGCTCAAAAGAATGGACGTACAAATTCGCTAGGCTAGGCGCGAAAACGCTGCCCATACTGGTCCCTGATGTCTGTAAGTAAATGGTGTTCTCATACTTAAAGAAATTTTCTTTCATCGCCAGTCTGGCTAAGGCCATGATGAAATGTACGGGTGTAATGGACTTCAAGTCCATAGCCTCCAAGATAGAGGATACTGTGTCCAGCGTTTCGTCTAGGGGGATTGATGTATACAAAGATTCGACATCGAAGGAGACTAAAAAGTCTCTCTCCGAGTCGAATTCAATTTGTGGAAGCAATCGCAGGACATCTTTAGTATCCTGGAGATACGTCGACATCTCTTGGACAATAGGTCTTAAAAAATAGTCCACAAAAGTGGACAGTGGTTCCAGAAGTGAGCCTTGCCCCGAGATAATTGGTCTCCCAGGAGGTGGTCTCTGAGGCTTGTGCACCTTTGGCAAAACATAAAAGTATGGAATAACAGGAAACTTAGTCTGTAAAAACTGTGCTTCCCGTGTTGTTTTCCAGCCTTCACTAAGTGCCTCTTCAGTGTATTCCCCAATGATTTGCTGTAATCTTTCAGTGGGATCCTGTGTAAGAATTCTATAAGAATTCTGATCGCCCAACTGGTGAAGGCATTCTGCTCTATAGTCGATGGTATCCAAATTGACGATGGAGCCACCCTTATCCGCAGGTTTGATAGTAATATCATCGTCCTTAGCCAGAGAAGTAAGTGCCTGTTGTTTGCATCGTGGTAAGTTACTGAACCTATTGTGCTTTTGTTTACACATGGCAGTAATCTCACCTACAACTGCTCTTTCAAAGGTCAAAACCTGGGGTGGAACCGGATGTGCTGGAGGATTAAATGTAGATTTTAATCTGAGGCCCGTATTCTGTTCACTCTCATCAGTTTCTGTCAGTTGTTTGTCCTTGAAAAAATGATGCAACCTTAGTTTTCTAAAAAACTGTGCCAACTCGCATTGAATCGGAAAAGGGTCACCTCCAGACCCATTTAAGTTTTAGTCTTAAGTTTAACTTAAGTAAAACTTAAGTTTAACCGAGACAAAATCCTAACTTTACTAACCCTAAATGCCCTTTGTGAATACAGAAAGTCGTAAAGTTAGGATTTTGTGTCAGATTACTTTTGTGAATCGGCCCATAGTGAGGAAAAAATACAAAACCACACTAGATATTTTGCAAGGATCTTTCTGCTAGTATTTGACCACATTCAGCACGCTGGATTCTCAGAGGCAATTCTGTTGATACCAGGGGTATCAGAATAGCTCCGGCCTGTTGTCAGCTAGAGTAACAGAACTTTTACAAAATTTTGATGAACAGGCATTGTCCTATGTTGATGACATATATTTATCGGCTTATGAGTGGATCACAAAATTCTAGGATTTACTAACATGGGCTACAAATTTTACTTTAAATCAAAGATTGCCTACCTCAATGTCTTGTTTCCGGGATACAAGCTGTCAAGTGAAGGCAAAAGCCTTTTCAAACCATTTCTTAGAGAAGTGTGTGGTATTACAACCTCCAGCTATATTGAAGAGATTACAGTCCATATTGGGATTGCTGAATGTTGCCAGAATTTACATTCCAGATTAGGCAGAATAGGTTAAACCGTTCTACGACCCGATTTGTCCGGATTTCTGAAGCATACACTGGACCACTCAACACACACATATATGTTCAGTACAAGCTGGCATGCTAGCTTCAAAACACTTACATACAGGTGTAAACAGAATAAATCTGGTGATCTGTGTAATTGCAGGAACATCAGGGTACACCTATGTACATTCAATGAAGGCAAAACTGTACCAGTTGCATATAAATCACATTTATACACCAATGCTGAAATGCACTTTGCGGTGTTAGAAAAAAATACTGACAGCATTACAGATTGCTTGGTGTGGGAGAGAGCACTAGCTCAGGGGAAACAAATTATTGTCCTGCTACCAGTGCCGACCTGAGAGGCCGTCACAAGAGTAAGGATTCAAAAGCTTTACATCCACGTTGGATACAATGGGCTAATTCACTCACCACAACATATGTAGACTACAGATTTGACTCTACACTAGAAACACAAGCCTTTCTGCAATACAAACATGAACATCCTCTGCCTAATTAAATATTGCCTCTAGATCAGTATGATTACATCATATATACTGATGGTCCTGCAGTAGGAACAATGCACCAATATTCAGAAGTGTGCGATGCCGTAAAGGAGCGCATGGAGGATGGAGAATTCATTCCAGAGAAAACCTACATGCAGTCACTTAGTGACTGCACTGCGCAGTTGGCTAAACTTAGGACTCAAATAGTAGCACTGGAGAATACGGATCCCTTATTCCTTACATTCATAGTGTGTGAATCATATTATTGTGTCCAGTCTTATAATGAATATCTACCCTACTGGAGCCTGAATGGATTCAGAGATTCAAAAGGGTGCACGGTAAAGCACAAGATACTTTAGAAACAAGCGGCAAAGTTCAAAGATTTCTTCCCACTGACATTGAGTCATCAACATGTTGGCATACACATTGCAGGGTTTCTCATGGCTGATGAAGCTGCAAAAGTAACAGTGCAAACTGCAGCTGTTGCTGCAATAACTCATTCAAGTACAAGAACAGACACAGACATCCTGATGGGCGCAATTACACCCACCTGCCAAAAGGCTTTCCACTCCTTCCTACAAGTTTGATGCACAAAATGTACCGTTTGCTCACATTCCTGGAGTGAGGGTTAGAGTAATACCAAATTCAGAAAGCAGGTTAGGTTTTAGTCTAGCTGCATAGGAGGGTCTTCCATCTACACATGCAGCGGTGAATGCAACAATTTTATTATTGCAGCAATGCTATTGGTGCCCAGGTCTCCATAAGCAGACCAAGGACTTTGTACTCAAATGCGACATCTGCCAGCAGATATAGGATTCCACCGTGGCACGTCCACCACAGAAACCTCTACTGATTTCAAATAAGCCTCTAGCTTGTGTTTATTATTATTATTATTTATTGTTATTATTAGCACTTGTATCGCGCACAGCTACTCCAAGGAGTGTCCTAGCGCTTGCCTTACAGGTAGAATGAACAGCTCGAGAGAACTTATTTATAAAGCAAAGTCTTCAGCTTCTTCAAATACACTTGGAGCACAGAGAGCTCGAAGCTCCACCAGAAGATGGTTCCAGGCCACAGCCCCAAGTCGTACCAGGGAGCTGCTGCCGGCCCTCTGTTTGAAGACCCTGAGAACGCATGCCATTAGCTTGTTAGAGGAACGAAGCTGCCTGGCCGGTGAGTAGAAACTAAATCTTAATTTTAGGTAAGCTGGGCACTGGCCATATCAGGCGGAGTGCGCCATAACCAGGAATTTAAACTTCACCCTCTCTACCACCACCAGCCAGTGAAGATCATGGAGATGTGGGCTGGCATTCGCCCTCTTGGGGAGGTTAAGTAGTAATCTGGCTGCTGCATTCTAGATCACCTGAAGTTTGTTGAGCACGTAGCCAGGCAGACCAACATAAAAAGCGTTGGCATAAACAATGTGGGACGTAATCAGAGCTTGGATGATGGTTTTTCTGGCATTAATGGGGAGCAGTGGTAAAACAAATTTGAGAGATTTCAGGATACCGAAACATATGCCCGACAGCCTTTTGATCTGAGGACCACAACAAAGTTTTTCATCAAACCATATCCCTAGGATTTTTACAGGACCGCCATGGGGTGATGGCATGGAAACTCATCTGGCCAGAAAGAGCACCAGAACTGCGTAGGAAGATTCCCAAAGAGAATAATCTCTGTCTTGTCCTCACTGCATTTTAATTGGGCCTCCACCAACCAGTAGAAAATAGCAGAGAGGCAGACATTTAACATGTTCACTGTTAACCTCACTGTCTTTGTTCCAAGAAAAAAGCAGCTGTGTGTCATCTGCACACAAAAAAACTTGGGCCCCAAGATCTTCTGCTAACTGAATAAGGGGAGACACGTAGTTGTTGAACAACAGAGGACTCAGTATCGAGCACTGGGGGACCCTGATGTCCAGTTTCTGGGGGGACGCTGCAAAAGGTGGGTTCCAGATTTGTTGGGTTCCATCTACCAGGTATGATTTAAGCCAATTCCAGACTGTCCATGCCAAGATACTGTAGATGGGTCAATAACAGGGCATGGGGGACCGTATCGAATACAGCCGAAAGGTCTAGCAGGACCAGGGCTGCCCTGTCTCCCGCATCTAGGGTCTCCTAAATAGCTTCAGATATTTCAGTCAGCGCCGTTTCCATGCTGTGTATTGCTCTGAAGCCTGATTGGACAGGATGGAGAAGTTCAAATTTCTCAACAAAGACCGACATTTGAATGTTAGCCTGCTTTTCGAGGATTTTAGCCACTGCGGGGAGAAGCGAGATGGGGTGGGTATTGGAGGGCAGTGATGGGTCCAGTGCAGGTTTCTTAAGCAAGGGAATAATCATGGCCTGCTTTCAGGCCGAGGGAGCCCTGTCTGACGAGAAAGATAGATTGAACAGCGTGTTAACTACAGAATTGATGATCTCAGCTGCAGCTACAAGTAGTTTAGTCAGGCAAGAATCTTTAGGTGTTCCAGATTTGAGTGGTTTTAGTGCCACAAGAGAATCTTGTAAGGAAATGGCTTCAAAGATTATTTGGGAGTGTTGAGGAGCAGAGTCCCTTATTCAAGAGATGTCAACCACTTACTTATGGCTGTCAGTGTCACCGAGGTTAGCTTGAATAAATCTGGCCAGCCAGTGCATAGCACCATTCCTGCAAGGCTGTTTTGGCGTGGCTCTCTTTAGGGGAGATAAAACCCTTGACAATTGAAAAGATTTATTTGGCCTTGTTGCCTGCTTGTTGGACCATTGCAGCCCTTTGTCATCAGATGGGGCGCACAAGTACATCTTGGTTACAGTGGATTCCTGGATTCCTGCTCTTGATTCTTGTGGGTATGGCAACAGCGGACAGCTGACGCCCAAACTGTTCTAAAGGATCTGCAAATCTTTATCGGGACATACGCAATTGGCACACTAAATTTCACCTCCAGTGCTTTCAAAGATGGCATGGAAAGTTTGGTTGTGATCCTACGGTATTCCTCCCCGTACCATACCGATGGAAAATTCAGCTGTGGAGAGAAAAAAACAGGACTTAAAGCAGTCTTTAAAGTAGTTGGTCTATCATCTATATTATCTATATGGGTTTTAGAGGGCAGTGAATAATCTGCCTTGAAACTCCCTGGTTGGTCGGACTCCCTATGAGAACCTGTTTGGGATAAAAATGGGGTTCCCGGATCACAACAGTCCCAGCACAGTGACGGCTGAAACACCTTATGACATACATGAACGTCCGGCTGTTTTACAGGATCTGAACAGGTTCTGGGATGAGCAAAGCAAAGTCCAAGAAAAACGTACCACCACTGGTGCAGAGAAGGAGATGCTGGCAGCTCTTGGTTGGATCCTGAAAATTGGGGATCTGTTCAGGGCGAAAATTGTGGGCAAGAAAAATTGTGGGCCTTATTACAGTGCACCTGTACCTGTACTGGCCATTGACGATACCAGAACTGTACATCTTCCGCCTCTTGCAGGCTGCAGAAACAAGAGATTCATCTCCATTGATCTGATCAAACCACACTATGTAGCTGATTCTAAACTGTAGGCCGTGTGGGCACCTGGGTAGTTTCCTGCCTCCTCTCAAAATCTCACAGGAAGTTACGATGGAAGTTTTAATTACTGATGAAGCATTCCCTCCCCAACGGCAGATAGCAGTAACCACTAATTAAGTATCCTTTTTACATGTTTATACAAACACTACTGTACACTCTATTAGAAAACAAACACAGATTTCAATTCAGAATCCTGACACAAATGCTGTTTACGTAAATGTACCACAGATCAAGCCATCTCCCCTTCTACAAAACCTGCAGAGCTGCCCAAAAAAGATCGGACTGCCTCTGGCTACATCATCTGATCCACCAGCACCACTACCTCCAGTGTTTCGGAAGAGACTGCATGTTTTCTATCTTTGGCTGAAAAAGACATACTTAGTTACTCCATAGCTATACCTTTAGATTACAATTGTGTTAGTTTTCCAGTTCCTTTGAATTGTTTTTTGCTACAGTCTATCTCCTACTTCTAAACTGACACTATCTCCTAGAGCGCTCTGCTATACAACTGGTGAACTTGGTTCTAAAACCACACTCATCATCGCAAAAAGCACAAAGGTACCTTTCCCTGGGGAACATTTCAGCTGTTCCAGTTCCTGGTGGGATTGTTCGGGATAGGGTATCGTATGATGTGTATGTCCCTACAGAACTTTTATAAAATCCAAATTAGTTTAAATTATCATTGAATGACATTATCACCCCTAGTAATATATCTGATGATTGGGTTATTGATAAAGTGCATGAAATGCTAGAAGATCTAGGACATTTTACTGCTTTTCGTCTGATGAATTGTACGAAGGCACATCTAACTATGATTAAATGTTTTATTGCCAACATTATGATCATAATTGTTCACATAAAGCAAGTACTCTGTGTGCTGTTTTTAACTATAGACAATGAGAACATTGCCATACACAACCACGGGGTAGTTCAAAAAACATTTGTGCAGAAGTTCTATGAGCTCATCAGCTCAGGGGATGGGGAGTGTGTCAGTCTTGGTAACTGCATCACGTCTACAGTATTCCACATAAAGCCTAAGTTCTGGACTGACACCTGGAGGGTCAGTCTTGGGGACCAGCACCACTGAGCTGGACCAAGGACTGTTGGAGGGTTCAATAAACTCTAACTCCAACATCTCCTCCTTGATGCTGGCTCTTACCTTATCAGACAACCTGTACATGTTATTCCTCACAGGCATGCTGTCCCCAGTATCAATATCATGGGTACACCATCTAGTGATTCCTAGGGTAAGGTAGAATAAAGCGGCACACTACCTCAGCAGCTGGGTCTCTTAACTTAGACCTCTAGAAATGGGGCTTGAGGGGATTGAGATAAAAGACCCTTTAACCCCTTCGACGCGCATGACGGAGCGGTTCCGTCATGCACGTCGGTAGCGCTGTGCGCATGACGGAACCGCTCCGTCATGGCCCCGCCCGTGCACAGAACCTTCAGCGCGGTGCGGAAATCCGCGCCACGCTGAAGGGGTTAAGGGTTCCTGGGAGTCTTGAGGGCCACCAATTATATGATATCACTCTTGTGCTCCTTAACCTCATAAGGCCCAGACCAATAGTCTTGCAGGGCCCCGGAAATCAATGGACTTTTTAAGTCACACTTTTTGGCAAGCTGAAACTTGACCAGAGTGGCGTTCTTGTCATAACGCCATTTTAGTTCTCCTGGCTGGTTTCCAAATTCTCTTGCGCTTGCTTCCCGAAGCGTCTCATCTGGTTACTGAGTACCACCATGTAGCTGAACACATCCTCAGCGGATTTCCTAAGGGCGTGCTCCCAGCCCTCCTTCACCAGACTGAGAAGCAATGTGCACATACAGAAGTTCAAAGTTGCTGAAGCCAACCCCCTTTATTGGTACCTCCCTAAATGGCATGGGAAGAGGATGTTCCACTTCCACCTCATGGAATCCGACAGGCCCATTATCACGCCTTTTAGGGTCTATTCAACTTTTCAATAAGCCCATTGGTTTCAAAGAAGGTGCCAATGACAGGAAAAGGTTGCATGGGAGCCTTGCACTTCCCTCCTGACTTGACACTGGCTTGGCAGGATAGACAAGACTTGCTTAACACATCTGCGTCCTTCCTCATTTCAGGCCAGTAAAACTGGGTGACAAGCCTGCCATATGTCTTATTCTGCACCAAATGACCTGCCAGGGATACATCCTGACACAACTCCAGTAGTAAGGCCCTTTACCACCAGGAGACCACCAACACACTGGTTCAACCAGGTTCAGGAACCTTAGGTTCTCTATACAGGAGACCTTTCTCCCAGTAAATCAGGTGATCACCAGAGGTGTTGTCAGCTGCCTGGGCCTGCTGCCGTAGGCCCACTAGAGTAGGGCATTCCCTCTGTGCCTTGCAGAACTCCTCTCTAGTTGGACCTCCGTCCCGCTGCCAGTTGGCCAGCTCAGGTATGTTCCCAAGTTCCGGTAATATCCTCCCCTGTAGGCTCCAGGACTTCCCTCTCAGGGTCAGTCTCCACCCAGACCTTGGAGCGGTTTTCCAGACGGCCCTTGCCCTTTCTCTTCATGGCAGGCACCTGGGCCATTTTTCCAGGCTCCAGATCTTACTGACTACTGTCTCAGGCTACCATGGAACATGTGGTCAGGCACACCCACTATGGCAACCCACACATTTCCAAGTGGGAACTGAGCTCACCTACTTGCAGAAGGAGTGCTCAAGGCTATTGTCAAGCAGACAATCCACAGGCATGGGTGGACTCATAGCTACCCTCAATGAACCTGACACCACCTACACTCAAAGGAAACCAGAGCCACTGGATAGTGACTCTCATCGTTGTCAGCTGCAACAACTTGGTGGGATGCATTAGAGACTATCGGCTCTGGGATCACCAGATGATAACTGACTGTTGTCATACATTGGCTCTCAGAGCCTCCACCATTTGCCCAGTGATGGTGATCCACTGTCTGTATTTCCTAGCATTAATAGGCATGTGAGTTCTCTGCACCATCTCTCCATCATCCAGGGATACCAGGGTAACCTCTACTCTGTTCCCCACACTATCTGGGACAGTCTCTTCCCCAAGCTCTACACTAGCCAACTCCAGTGTCTGCCCACAGATGGGAGTCTGTGCCTGCTTGGGACACTTGCACTTCCTGTTGGCACTCATAACACTTAGGGGGTGCCTTCCCTGAAGACTTATTGTCAGGGAACCATCTCTTATTCTCAGTTGGGGGATGCGAGTTCTTACTCGAGGAACTTGTTTGGGCTGCTTTAGAGAACTCATTGTGTTTATGTTTGTCCCCCTTCCTACTTCTGATGGGGACCCTACCTACTCTTGCGGTGATCCCCTCAGATACCTTTTTATGGGCCCTGATGCTGGTCCAGAGGTCCGCCTCCTTAGCAAGCTCCCAGGGGTCAGAAACCCTACTGTCAATCAGGTTTTGGTGCAGTCTGTAAAACAAAGACTGAACATGTGCACTTTTGCATTCAAATTGTACAGCCCTTGATAATCTCTCACTTCACTGCCCTTCACCTAAGCATACACAGCCTTGCAAAAAAGAATCCACTCAATTTTCCCAGGTCTGTTGGGCCAGTTTCTGGCTGTCCCTAAACTTCTGTTGGTACTTCTCTGGCATCAGACCATTTTTCCTGGCAAGGGCTTTATTCTTAGGGAGATACCTCATTCTTCGCTCCTTCTGTAGGGCCAGTAGGGTGCCCCTCCTCTCGCTACAGGTATGGCTCCACAGACTAGCCCCCAAATCCTCCTCAGAGATCTTGTGCATCTGTAAGGCAATATCAAAAACCTCAAACCACTTATCACTATCATTCCCCACAACAAAGTCAGGTACCAGTCCTTTTGGAATGTGGACTCTCTTGTATCCAGAGGGAACTGAAGAAATGCTGCCAACATCACTGCTGGACTTTGCCTTGTTGGCCTTGATGTCCATTTCCTTCAGGCTCCTCTCATGAGCCCAATGCTCCAAGGTAATTCTCTTCCATAGCCAGTTTCCTTTGCTCTGCCTCCATGTCCAGCCTCTTTTCCTCAATTCTGAGATTAGCCATCTCCAGCCTGTATTCCCTCTCTGTCTTTCTCTCCCCAGCTACTCTGGGTACAGGTTGTGGGAGGACACAGTGCTCCCTACATGTGAAGGGATCTCTAATCATTGGAGAAGGTTATCCCCCTACTCCACAGTCTGTAGTCCAAGCTCTTCCTTTTGGTCCTGCTCTGATCCATCCTCTTCATCTGTTTTTGTTGCTGTCGCCAGTGATTGATGGACTTCCACCGGGTCCTCAGAGCCTTTTGCAGCTCCACCTTCCTGGTGGTGCTCTTTACGTGAGTCCCCTCTCTTTACAGAACTTCTTGAGCTGGGCCACAGTGTAGGACTTCTGGTTTCCGAGCAAAAACCCCATGCTTGTAGAGGTGGGTTTCAGGCACAAGAGTCAGAAACAATTTAGAAAAAGCAAAAAGGCCAATCAGGGGTGATTTAAACTCAAATTGGTCTTAGATATGGGATGATAGTGTACACCAAATCACTACAGGGCACTGCACAAGCAGAAGTCCTATCCTGACTGCTCACCACCAGTGTTAGAAATTAGGCTACTGGTTGACTGGAGTGTGAGTCCTGGTCAAGTAGCAACCACAGTCCTAGTCAGGGTAAGGCACAAACAAACCCCAAAGTAACCTGTGGTCAACCCCCAGGTTACTTGACACAGACCAGTTAGGCTTAACTGGGAGACAATGTGTAAAGTATTTGTGCAACACGTCAGACAGTAAAATACCACACACAAAAATCCATCACCAGGTTTAGAAGTATAGAGTAGACTTTAATTAATAACACAGGACCAAAATGACAAATATCTAATGAGAGAAACTGGAGATATTGAATTTTAAAGTTTTTAGAGTAAAATAGCACCAAAAGGCACAAAGCGCCAAAAAGAGATATATGGCCATACCGGACCAGGACAAACTCACAAGTTCAGGCTAAGTACAGGCCAACCATGATAGAGCGTGGGCTGGCTTTAGGACCCAGGTTAGGCCCACTGAGCAAAGTACCTTAAATCCTGGTTGCAGAGCGCTGCGTGGATACCAGACGAAGAAGCGTTGTACAGTCAAAGCGCTGAGTCTGTTCTGAGATGCATAGAGCCTACAATGCGCGGTCCTGTTGCGTCATCTCCGAAGATCCTCTCAACGAACTTGCAATACGACATCTGGGCGTTGAGGATGCAGCACACAGCTAGTGATGCATCAGTTCCAATGAGCTGCCAGGCTGCGAAGTAGAGGTCAGTGTTGTTGTCAAGCTACAGTTGATGAGAGATGCAAGGACCTGGGTCAGAGATATGACGCACCATCAGCGATGTGTCTGTTACAAAGACTACAAGGTTGATGCATACCTTCAACACCGGTTCCAATCCATACAACAGTGGCATTGTGTTGGTTCTGTTAGACGAAGCGCTGCTCAGTAAGTGTGGGAGGTGAACTCCACTCCGCTTGCAGAGTTTGCGGAGAATTCCACACTCCGCGTCCCGCGGAGCTCGCTGAGTTTTTTCCCTTGCTCGCACTTATCAACATCAAGTTGGCGAGCGCGGCCAGGAAAATCCACCTCCAGGCAAACATTTTCCTTGTTCGTGATCGTCAACATCAAGTTGGCGAGCGCAAGCGTGGAAAATCAACATCCCAGTGGGATTTCTCAACGCAGGCGGTCAGATTTCTCATTGCGAGTGGTCGCGTCTGCTCGTGACCGCTCATGTTGAGAAACTGTCCGCTCACGTTGAGAAAGCTGCAGCTCAAGTAAAAATCTACTCGGGCAGCAGAAAGGAAGTGTATGGTGCCATTTGCAAAGATTGCTCAGTGTAGACAAGCATCCGGCACTAAAAATCACTGCGAACAGCATTTATCCAAAGCACTCCTCCGCTTGCGGAGCACCGCGTAGCGCGGCGGACATTTTTTTGCACTTTGCGGAGTTCCGTGTAGCAGAACTACGTGAACTCCACCCAGGCTTACTGCTCAGCCAAGGGGATGCATCTGTTCAGCCAGAGTATGCGCCGATTAGCAGAGAAGACGCATTGGTTCTACTGGTAAGCACCTTAGGCCCACTTCCAAGGGTCTAGGACTGGGTGGCAGAGAAGACTCACATATAGCAGAGTCCAGGTGCAGATGCAAGGTTGTTGGAAGCCTGTTATATCCCTGAGGCTTCAGATCAGGAGGACAGCCAACTAGCCTTGAAGTCACTCTGGATTTTGGGTTCAAGTGATGCAGGCCCAGTACTTCTCACCCTGGCAAAGAGGGCACGAAGCCAGCACAACAGTACAGCGGTTCTTCCAGAGCAGTAGTCCATTAAAGGGGCAGTCTCACAGCAGTGCAGCAGATGTTCTTCCTGGCAGAGTATACACAGGTCTAGAAGTGTAATGAAGGGGTGGTGTCTAAGGTCCAGTACTTATATCCAGTGGTGCCTTTGAAGAGGGGGGGGGGACTTCAAAGGCAAGTCTTTGGAGGGTACAGATACCCTGCCTTGCCAGCCCTGGCTCCAGACTAACTACTGGAAATTAACCCCAACATTTTTTACAGTATCAACGGTTGCTCAAAGGTGCAAGGGTGAGGACAGTGCTCAAGGTAGTACTCGTGAAGGGATGGGGATGTGACAATGACAGTAAAATAATTACAATGTTTACAAAGATGAGAACTACCTGTCTAACATTGTATCTAAGTACAAATTATAGAGCCCAAGCACAGAGATGCAATGAATGAATGTTGAGTTCTCCACTTCCGGGCTAGATGAATAAGTAGAGGTCAGCAGCTAGGTAAAGTCGACATTCGACCCCTGAGATTGTCGGTAGGTAATTCAGGGCATATTAACAAGGGGCAGTATCGGAACTTTTGGCCACTAAAACGCCGATATTTTCATCGCCCTATCTACAAGGTGGTGCTAACATGCATTAGCGTATTTTAGCACCCGTTTTCCCGACGCCTCGCTTTGCATCTCTAATGAGATGCAAAGTGGGCGTCACTGGGCGTACCCCTGATGGACTACCTTGTAAAATAATACTAAATGTACATTGCGATATTTACAAGGTGGCCCATGCATTTTTGCAGACGTTAGTTTTTGGCGAGACATGTTCAAAGGGCTACTTTGTACTTTGGGGGCACAACCAGTGCTGCGGGCCCATGAGTAGCATTTAATTTACAGTGCCTATACACTGGTAGTGCACTCTGCTAGGGCTTATTGGTACATTAAATATGCCAATTAGGAGTATGCGCGGCCCATGAGTCGCATTTAATTTACAGGCCCTATACACTGGTAGTGCACTCCGCTAGGGCTTATAGGTACATTAAATATGCCAATTAGGCGTATGCCAAACAATCCATGTTTAGCGGAGTGAGTACAAGCACTTTAGCACTGGTTAGCAGCGTTAAGGTGCACAGAGTTCTAAGGCCAACAGAAGCAAAAATCCAACAACATTGGAGGGAAGCAAGCAAATGATTTGGGGGAAGACCACCCTAAGGCTGTCAGGTATAACAGAACAAGAGTACGTTACTCAAGCATTGTGTCTTCCTTGCTGTGATTTTAACAGCTTACTACAAACAAGTAAACATACAGTGATGCAACAGTATGCTCAAGAACTCACAAATACTGAACTATGTGTAGGCTTTAGGGACTGTGGGCTAGCAGCGCCTTTGCCAGAACATTACTAAAGGTTTGGGAAACCTATGAACTAAGTGTAAAATACATGCAGCAATTTTTTTCTATCTAAGTATGAATGTCTTGTAGTAGAGGAATGGAGTGGTAATCACTCTACCCTACTTGCAGTTTGGATTTAGGTCATAAGCATATGTCTAAAGTGCACTTCTTTTCCTACAGTTGACAAGATTGACAAGATTGACAGGCCGTTTGACCACACAACAGCAACGAGAACTCTCAATCTCGAGCAATCCATGTAACATTGAGACAACCAAGAGGAAGACTTAATTTCTCCCTGATCCCATTTCCCTTTTCCCTGGGAGACCCACTGTTGCACTGGAGTGTACACGTTTTTGGGAGCAGTTGGTCCTTTGGCAGAGTAACAGCTTCTGTGGCATCATTACTTCTCCATGAGATTCCACCCAACATGTTAGTACTCAGAACCTGACACATGCGTTTTCCTGGGATGCCATTGTGAGTTTATTATCCAAGATGATTTTTAGGTTTCTGCGTTGTTCTGATGGGATTGAAGTGGGTCCTAGTTCAACTGGCCACCAGGAGGAGTCCCATGGTGAGCTCTTGTTTCCGAAGATCAGACCTTCCATTTTGTCAGAGTTGAGCTTTAGGCAGTTCTTTTTCATCCAGCCAGTCATGCTGGTCATGCAGTTTTTAAAGTTGTTTCTGGTGTTGTTGGTGTTGTCTATCAGGGATAGGATGAGCTGTGTGTTATCAGCAGAGGAAATTATATTGATTCCATGGGCTCTGATGGTGCCTGCAAAGGTTGCTATGCAGATGCTGAGACAGCTGGGTTTCTTGGTTTTTGAGTTGTATTGTGAGAGCCTGACATTCTGAGCTCTGTCTGTCGGTAAGGAAGCTATCAATTTTAGAGCCGGTTCTTGTATTCCAGTATGGTTTAGAATTGTGATGAGGGTGTGGTGAGGGATGGTTTTGAAGGTTTCAGACCGATCGAGCAGGATGAGGAAGGCGGTATCTCTGTGGTCGAGGATGGTCAGGATGTCATCGGTAGCCTCAATAAGGTCGGTTTCTGTGGTGTGGTTGCTGTGGAAGCCTGATAGTATACTGTCCAGTAGTTGGTGATGATCTAGGTGACTGAAGAGTTGTTTGCTGATTGTCTTCTCCATGACCTTTGTGGGGGAAAGTTAGCAATGAGATTGGTTGGCAATTGCTGAGTTTGCTAGGGTCAACTGATGTTTTTCTCATGAGGGTGTTGACTTCTGCTTGCTTCTAGTTGACTGGGAAGGTTGCACATTAGGCAGATGTGTTAATGATTGACTTGAGTGCATAGCTGATTGTGGAACCTCCTAAATTGTAGATGTGGTGGGGACATGGGTCTGTGTGGGCTCCCTAGTGGACTGATTTCATAATTGTGGCCATGTCCCCAATAGTGAGTAGTTTCCAATCTATTAGGGGCTACTCCTAGCACATGGTGCTGGGCAGTTAGTTGAAGATGTCTTTTGTGTTGTGCTGGGTGCTGGAATTGCTGTAGATCTTTGTAATACTTTTAAATTAGGTCATTGCAATGTCACATTGGCAAGACTAGAAACAACAACAAATGTTGCATGAAGTGTTGCCTGATGTAGTATAGATACAAGAAACCTTACCTTCAAATGTAATCACCAGAGTAGTAAAATGAATGATCATTCTGTGGTAGAGTAAAAGGGGGTCCATTTGACACCCAAATTCCAGCCTTTCTGACTCTTAGAATAACAGTATAGAAACATCTTCTCCGTCCACCATCTAGACAGTTGGCTGTACTTCTCCATATTTAGGTGGATCTACTGTATTGGAATATTTCTGTATAGATGGCACATTCCAAATCTCTTTGTGAGATGTGTATTTCAGAAGCGCACAACCTGAAGAGTGTCTTGGTGCTGAAATTACTGGTGTTTATTGTTACCCCAACTCAAGGATACTCAGGTCAGGTCCAAATTTACTTTATTTGGCTGATTATAGCCATTAACATACAAATGACAAACAAGTCAAAACAAATCTACAATCAATAAAAACCATAAAACGATTATTATTAATCTTCATAGAGTCTTACTCCACTCAAAATTCATTATCCACAGGACAAAATACACTCGTTCAAATGATGCAACAGTTCATACAAAAATGGAAATACAGACCACTAACACATAATTAGGCCTGGGAATAAATAAATAAATAGGGTAAATAGATACATACAATTAACCCAGCTTGGTCGTATCCAACATTACGTGTAAAGAAAAAGACATAAAAATACATTTTTAAGTAACATGATTCAAAGCCGTGTCCACAGGGAGGTTCATAGATAGCCTATACCTACACCTAATTGCACCTATCATAAAACTTGCTACCCCAAAACAGACCAAAACAGAGGAAGGATAAAAGGCTGAGGGGACCCACTGAGATTCGAACTTATGACCATGAGGTCAAACACATATCTGTAGGGGAGGCGTCAGTTCACTTAGCTACAAGACTGGATTCAGATTAATGTTACTCATACAACAAATGTTCCACATGAGCCAAGTAAATGAATAATCCTATCTTGTTTTGGGAATGTTAGTAATAGGATCTCCTTCTTGGATTTTCACATAGATCTCTCACTACCCTTTTTGCTGTGACATCCTGTAAATTTTTCAGGAAGCCTTGCTTTACTTCCCAGGATCAAATATTATTGTTGTCTACAAACTATGACCATTATTCCTTTTTCTATTCCATGATGGAACAACCAAAGCACCCCCTAATCTTAAATTTATTGATGCATACAATGATTGATTAAACTATGACAATTACTCCTTTTTCCAGGCCATAATGGAGCAAATAACCAACAACCAAAGCACCCCCTAATCTTAAAGTACATGATCAGCTCTGAGCACAATTCTCCAAACGCTGAGTTCATATACACGATCCACTCACCATACTACTGGGTTCATCTTGAATAGAGTCTTCTAATAACTCCTACATTTTACCACCAGTATTCTACACTATGAAACAAATTAACATTAACTATTTGATCATATTGAGCTGAAAATCTTAATTTCTACCCCTGTGCCCAGACCCGGGCAAGGAAGACATATAATGGTCCCCTATAGCAGAGGAGTCACTGTATACCAGGAGGCTTTTTATTTCTTTTGAAGATATATGCCCCTGCTACTGAAAAGATGTTTAATGGCAATAGAGAGCAAAACAATAATGCAAACATAGACATCTGTTAAGGCGTTTTCATGAAAAAAAAACTGAATAATTGATGGTGGAAGGACTGGCTCAGATTTATTGAAGTTGTGCATGGCATTCACTATCCAGAGCAAAAAGAGGTTTGTGCTGAAAATGTGCCCTATTGTCAATGCAAAAAATGTGCTGCACTATTTTGTAATACCTCGTTTCAAAGGAGATTTATTGGCTCAAGCAGCTCAAAAACGCATACGTTTCAGTAAGATAGCAAGATCAAGTTTAGCACCAAAAACGTGGGGCCTGATTTATATACTGGCAGGATGCCCTTTTTTCCTGCTAAAGTGCCGGAGTAAATTATTCCATAGCCTTGATGGAGATGTCACCCTGCAGATTTAGAAATTTTTGCCAAGCAGATGGTCATTTCTAAAGCATTGCCAGTAACCAGCGTCAAGGCGGTTCCTGTTGATGTTTTTTGCTGTTTGCTGCAGGGGTCCAGCAACATGACGGCACTTTGCACCGCATTCATTTCTTTTTTACTTTGAAAAAGAAAATCCAGAAGTGGGATTTTTTGTTTGAAAATAAAAAAGCTAATGCCCCTCTTGCCATGGAAGTCATCTCCTAAGGCAGGGGGGGGGGGGGCATTTTCAGGTTTTTTTTTACTGTCCCTTTGCAACACAAAGACGGAGTAGTCACCACTGTAGGCAAACATATCGTATGCCCTTATTTAAATGGGCGGCCAGACCATAGTGTTTTCCAGGGAGAGAACAACTCTGCGGTGGAGTTTCTTCTACGCCAACATCTAAATTGGGCCGTAACTCATAATTAAGACAGGCGGCAATCAAAGAAATATGTTCATTTGTCAAATAAAAACCCAGACATATGGTATGTGTACTGTAGTGCACAATGCACATCCAGTGCACAGGATCCTTCTGAGCTTGTCTATGCATAGATATTTGTAGTGGAAAGGTATACTTATAGTCCAAATTCTGCCCTAGACAGCGTGCACTCAACACTGCAGCATAGTGTGAGCAGCGGCGGCTGGCATGGCTCGCGGGTGGAGTCGCGCGGGAGGGAGTCACAAAGGAAATGTTAAGTGCGCAATTTAAAAAAAAAAAAACGTACCTTACCACCGGTACCACGTCTCTGCTCCTGCTCGCCTCAAACAGGAAGCACAGCCAGGCCCCACTGACCAACCACAAAGCAGCTACTCAGCATTGTAATTGGTACGCACCCAGGATCCCCTGACCAATCACAACTCTGCAATGCATCATTCTGATTTGCTCTGAGTGCTGTGACATAGCATTCAGCAAAGGGCTCGAGGGGTGGGCATGATCAGAACAGGGGAAGTGTGCATGACTGATTTGGGTGGCCCGAAAGGGCCAACCAAACAGTCATTGCGCAAATAGGAGTGGGCAAACCACTCCTCCCCTGCCCTGCTCCCAGAGTACAGCAGCCCTGCCCACCCACCCGCAACGCAGCACAAGGAATAAAATGATAATAATGCAAAGTTATTATAATTTTATGTTTCGTGCTTTGCACTGCTTGAAAGCAGTGGGGCGACGCTCCTCCCCCAAAGCGGAGGAGCCGCCACTGGGTGTAAGGCTGTGTGCCGTTTAGCTTAGCCTTGTTAGAGCGCCAGTGAATGCAAAGACGGAAGCAGCGGGGCCATCTTAGAAGGAGTGCCACTACACCTTGGTGCTACCCTTGCTCAGAGGAGCGCATCAGATTTCTTTGCTGCTGTGGGTTGCATTTGAAATTAGTAAATCTGAGCCCATATGTCACCTGGGGCTAAGGTAGCACCTCAGAGGAGTGTCACATACTATGAGAGAAAGGTGGAGTTTTAGTCCACAGCAGGGGGAGATGCCCATTTTGACAAGAATAGCTCGGTGCCTTTACTCGTGTCATCAACTTCGAGTCAACTTTAGACTGGGACCTGCATAATTGCTGAGCTATGTGAAGTTAATCGTCCATTAAAACAGTGCTGGCATTTCATGGACCCCGTGACCTTGCTGTTGTAATTGCACTGTTTTTACCAGTCTTTCATTACATTCATTAGCTGGTGTTTGGTAAATCATCGCTTTAAGCTTTAGTTTTAAAAGCGAGTACATGTGCACTTTACAACCGTATTGTTCCCATGCGTTCACTCCGCCCACCGTGCTGCAGCGGTGCGCGTGCGCAGTCTGCTGCAGTTATTGTTGCACTACTATCAGGCATGGCATCTTATTTAGGGGGGAAAAATCAACAGGAAGAGAATAGTTTGGATCGATAAGGGACTTACTATAAAATATGCAATGCTTTCGAGTTTGTCAAACTGGTTACGTTCGTGTGCTCTAGCGCTTTTAATGAGCCGTGGAGTGACCCACCCGCCAAGGTCTGAAGCAGGCCCGTGCTACTGAAGGGCCCGGGCAGGGACATCTGTGGCTCACAACTGTGCACTGTTTCTAAATAATATTTCCATCATATCTAGCAAATCACCGGAAGCGTTTGCTGCAACAACCATTATCCTAATGCACGTAACAATGTATAATGGTATCAGATGAGTTCGTGCTTGGTTTATTGTATGTCAAGGTACACAACCTAAGCAAATGGTTTTTTATGCCTGGTTTCTTATGTTACTGTTTTGCACAGGAAATGAGCTGGGGCAATGCAAATGTGGTATAATATGCTATAACTGGAGAAAAAAGCAAATAACTTTTAAAAATAACTCAACATCTGTGGGAACATAAAAATCACCAGTTTTCGAGACAGGAAGTTTCAGTTCTTCTAAGGACAACCTCATTGTATGCCGGGGGTTTAAATACATTTGTACCTTGAAAGGAACTGGCAGCCCAGTTAGCGACGCCGCTTTGCCTTATGTCTTGCAGGAGAGTCTAGAATGTGATGGGGCGGGACTTGTCAGGCAGAACTTTAACTCAGGACTGGGCATCCTTTACCTTTGCCAGATGGCTCAATACCCAGACCCTCTTCTCTCAAGTCCTTTCCTGATTCCTGTATTGTTGCCCCAATGCCTATGGGACCGTGACAGCCGAGTCCAGCAACTTTTGATTTAAATTTAAAAGCACATAGGCTCAATTTGTTTATCACCAATTTCCAGATGTGTTCATTGGATGTTGTTTAAGGTGAGGAAATGGCCGTTGGTGCTCAGTCAGCTTGAGGGGTAATGGCATTCAGGACCTTTTCTGGTGTTAGGCTATAGAGGAGATAGTGTATTGGTCAACATAGTCTGGGCCTCATTTATGAGGCCCCTTGCGCTACCGGGACGTCACTTTTTGTGATGTTCCGTGGCGCAGGAGCCTTCTCCGTAGCAGCACTAAGTTACTTTTTTTGGATTAATGCTGCCTCGTATATATTGTCCCATGTAACGCAGTTTTCTGCGTTAAAGTGGCATGCAATGGCTGTTGCTGGCTGTATTCCCAGCAACATCCATGGCATTTTGACACTGCCCCAGATTCACGAGAAATTGTAAATCTGAGGCAGCGCCAAAAACCTACGCCGTAAGGGAAGCACAATAAGAAGAAATATCTTTATTTCTCCTAATTTTTCCTTTTTCTATGTCTGCTGCATTCTGCAGCAGACATAGAAAGACTAAAAAGCCTCATGTGATTGTTTTTGTGCAGGAAAGTTTCCCTTCCTGCACAAAGAAACCTTCCTGCACAAACACAATCATCCCCTCACGCAGGCACCCTTGTAACCATAGTGCAAAGGTGCCTGCATTGGCACTAGGCAGCTTATTGTGCACCGGCGTAGGAGAAAAGAACAGGAATGCGCTGTATTTCATAGATACGGCGTATTACTTGAGATACGGCGCATTACTGTCCTTTTCTTATGTCGTTGGCCAGCGCAGAAGGAAGGCCTGTGGCACTGCCCTATGGCAAACCTCATAAATGAGGCCCTCTATCTTTAAGGAGCGTTACTTTGAGCCAGTGCTGGGAGTGGCTTCTCTGGTAGTGAGCAAGATTTGAACATGCATAATCCTCATCTTCATCCCTAAGAAAGAATGTAACATTCCCTAACTTTTTTGTTGGAAAGGTTCAGGTGTGTTAAGGACACAGAGGTGAGGATTATCCCATGTAGCTTAAAGAGGCACTTTGGTCCCCCCATTTTGAGAAGATTGTCTGGTAAGAAATAAGTAATATGGATTTAATATGCCATGTGCCTTATGTGCTGTTTTAATGGTAGTAGATATTAGTCTTGCGATTAGATTGTGATTGACTGCTGATGTTACCTGTGACTGCGGTTCTAGCACTTATTCTTTCTTGGCAGGCAGGGTGAGAAGCAAGAGTGAGGTGACATTCTGGATCTTATATTTGGAGATGGTAGATGGAGGAAAAGAGGGGGACTCAGGAGCAAAGGGACCAGAGTACACTGACTGTGGCCTGGGAATTGTATATATGTTCTGAGATTCGTTCACAGGGTAAGGGAACCCGGAAGGGTCCTAAAAGGGTAGAGAGGTCCTCACCAAAGAGGTTGGAGGGGATACATCCTCTCTATCAAGTATACCTAAAGACAATTGTGTATCCCTTCTGGACCCAGGCTGGTTCCTTCAAGAGAGAAAAAAGTGTAGGGGACACAAAGGATATTTACGCCAGTCTTTTGCCGACACACTTTGGTGGGTGGGAAGGGAAAGAGACCCTTTTCCTGAATAGCCCTCAAACACTCTAATAGTGACATGCTTCATCATTGGGCTCACCCCAACTCCTAGGGGTCGGGGTGGGCTCAACGATATTTCAGGTACTACTTATGACAATTTGGTCTATGGGGGCGTAACTTTAAAGATAACATTCTTCCGCCACTCCTAAAGTATCTTTTTTTAGTGGAGTGGGAGAAAAGGTATAAAAAGTATAAAAACAAAATAGTAGGGCTTGAGGATGTGTTGGTCCTATGACCCTAACAAGAACACCAACATGTTCCAGCCCTTCCTAATGGCCTAACAATGGTCCTGGGCTTTCGCCAGCGTGGGATGCAATGAATTCACTTCCCCCGAAGACGTGAGTGAGGAAGTAGCCATGCAACTTGCATGTGTAATTAAGAGAACTTTTTGGAACAAGTCTAATACTTGCCCCTGTTTTTAAGAGGAATTACCTGTGGAATGAAAAGGACAATCACATAAATACCAATTTTAGTCAATGTGCTGTAAAGCCAGATGAGTTGTGCTGTTGCTGCAAAACACAGCGCTGTCCCCCAGAAGAAATAATAAGTGTGATGGTGCCTGGTATTGAGAGAGGGTACACCAGAAAGGACAGTGTTCTGATCTGATGGCCTAAGAAACTATATACCAGTGGCACTCAGACACAATTCTTCAATACACCAAGTGGTTCATGGGATAAACATGCATGCGTTTAATTCATTCACACTTACATTCACAATTAGTGATAATTTACTGTGTCACACATAAATAATGTATCCTAGTATTGTAAGTAAATCTATTTTTAGCCGTAGGTAGCATTCACCCCACATTAACAGGGCTGCTGCTCCTGACGGGCCATGAGAGAGAGGCCTTGTAGTTACACACTGCAAGTACACAAAGGCCAAAAATGTTAGAGGAAATTGCCATTAGGATGAGAAAGTGAGAGAGATTCTCACATGAGTCATTTTTATGTCAGACGCCTGGTTAGTAAAGAATTAGGCTTTTACTTCATCAAAGGTCAGTCCCTGTCTGCGACCTATTGTGTGCTCTGCTCCCCTGCTTGTCCTGTTAGTGAGTATGGCTGTTCCGGTCAAATATCCCTCTCCACATAGGGGAGTGAATTTTAGATAGCAGTTCTACACAATCCCGAAAATACACAAACAATAATGTGCCTGGACGTGGAAGCACTTTACAACCAGATACGCCTCTGGATCAAGTACATTGACGATATCCTGGTGATCTGGCAGATGAACAACAGCACTACTGACTCTTTCAATGAATGGATAAACAAAAGAAACCCCTATCAAAAATTCACGGTGACACACGATAACACACGTCTTTTTTGGATATCAATATCATGGCCGAAGAGGGCAAACTCCGTACTTCCCTGTACACCAAACCCAGAGATAGAAACAGCCTTCTACACTTTGAAAGTGCGCAACCCAGAGGACTAAGAGAGAATTTACCTGTAGGGCAGTTCATGTGCATTAGACATAACTTCTCCAAGACAGAGGATTACAAAAAGGAGGCAGAAAACATGACTAAGAAACTCCGGGATCGGAATAACCCAATCCAAATAGTGGACAAAGCCAAAAAAAAGAGTGCACAACATTCCCAGATTGAGTCTACTTGAGAAAACCAACAGACCAGAAAGCAATACTCTAATATGTGTCACGACCTACTACTCAGGTTCCAACCAGATCAAATGAACCGTAAAAAAACACTAGCGCATCCTGACATCGAACAAATTACACCTTAAAAAAAACATTGTTTTCATTCAGAAGAAATCTAAGTATCAGAGATAGGTTGGTACATAGTAATACCACCGCAAATCAACCAACAGACAGAATAGTCTTTGGGATCTACCACCGGTTATGGGCCATTTCCCATGCAGAAACTGCACGGTGTGCCCTCTGACAATGCATACCAAGACCATTGATCTGGGGCTAAAATCCCATGGCAACAGAGAAATCACACGAATGGTAACATCACTAATGTGGTGTACTTAATCACCTGCCCATGTGGTTCGAAGTATGTCGGCATCACAGCAAGGAAAATAAAACTCTGCATCAGTGAGCACAGAAGCCCGATTTGATGTAGGAGGATCACGACCAAACTCACCGTCCACTTTCTGGAAACCAACCATACTGACTCTGATATAAGGTGGACTATCATAGAGAAAGAACACACACAAAAAGGAGCACACAAAACACTCTACTTAAAGGATCAAAGATGGGTGTACCGTTTACAAACACGCATCAAGGGACTGAATGATGTTATCCCCTGGAACCAGTTGAATAACCTCATCGGAGGTAAATCAACACACTCAATTGTTTAGAGCTGACAACTCCCCCAAACCAGCTTGTTACGGATCTTGAATTGTGTTGACGACATTGCAGGAACGAACCACTACAACGCCTTTGAGCAGTCTCACTTTCCCACAGACACGCTGCTGTGCTACTCATTTTGATGGTTATGAGATCGCCCATGTGGTACATTATCAAACTTGAACTATGGAGCAACCAAGCACTTATGATCACACGAACTTGGAATTGAACATCTACCTACGAATTTATAGTCATGAAATCTATGAACTGGATCATAAAATCCATCATATGGAATGAGGTATATATAAAAACTTATCACTGAATTCAGTCTCCTGCCTAAATCCCATAGACCCTTTTGAATTGATGCTCGCTCATCCGTGCAGCCCCTTATTTAGAGGCTTCCTCTTTGTTTTCTCTATCTCATGAACCGTACGTGGTGAATTTGTGTGTATATGGAAAATGTTTCTCATTTAGCATAGATGCCTGGTCCCCGTGTAAATACCACGGACCTCTTTCGAGGACATCCACAGTTCCTGAAGTTCTTTGGTTTGTTATAGGCTTCCACCTTTTATTCGAGGTTTCAACCTCTCTGTAATGACCTCTGAATGTAGTGAATAATGCCCAATAATATCAGTACATCCACTAACACCGGTGTAGAATTTGTATAACTTTAAACCCCAGAAAAGAGGAACAACACCTGAAGCCAACATTTCCACGTTGGCTTACACACGTTTCTTTTCTCCGACACGAAGCTGACCTCATGATGTAAGATGCCGATCACCACATCTGTCCAAACCGGCAGAACACTTGAATCGGCCTGGGTACAGGAGCGAAGACACGTTCCTGTAAGCAGATTTGTCGAGCCCTGCGTCACAATCAATGACAGCACAGGCACCTAGAGAAGCTGCTGCTGACCCGGAAGTACCTTTCGCTTCGTGCATATGCAGAGAGGGATATTTAACTGGAACTGCCATACTCACTAACAGGAAAAGCAGGGGAGCGGGACGGACCTTTGATGAAGTAACTGCCTAATTCTTTACCAGCGAGGCGTCTGATTTACCAAAACACCACATGTGAGCATCTCTATCACTTTCTCAGTCTTATGGCAATTTCCTCGAACATTTTTGGCATTTGTGTACTCGCAGTGTGTGACTACAAGGCCTCCCGCTCATGGTCGTGTCGGGAGCAGAAGCCCTATTAATGTGGGGTGAGTGCTACCTACCGCTAAAAATAGACTTTACTTATAATTCTAGAATACATTGTATATGTGTGACACAGTGCATTATCACTAATTGTCAATGTAAGTGTGAATTAATTAATCACATGCAAGTTCATCCCATGAACCACTTGGTGTATTGAACAATCGTGTCCGAGTGCCACTGGTATATAGTTTCTCAGGCCATCATATCAGAACACTGCCCTTTCTAGTGTACCCTCTCTCAATACCAAGCACCACCACACTTATTATTTCTTCTGGGGGACAGCACTCTGAAGTTACGCAGCAACAGCACACTTCATTTGTCTTTACAGCACATTGGTGTCCCCTACACTTTTTTCTCTCTTTTTTTCAACTCTCTCTTGAAGGGCCTAGCCTGGTTCCAGAAGGGATACTCAATTGTCTTTAGGTATATTCTGAGATTACCTAATTTGCTGATTTTGGGATGTTTAGTTTTTCTGGATATTTTAGCTGTTGCCTTTTTGAGCTTGTTGTTACTGAGTTTGGAATAAACAAGAGTAACGCATAAACGTTGCCTCCTGTGCTGATATATAGTTAATGCCTAAAATATTAATTAGACTATGTGAAACTAATCTTGCTTTCTACATTGAAAGTTTTCATTTACACAATTGTAATATTTGAACGCATTAATGCACTCTGATTAGCCCCACACCTCCCCTTTATGAAATGTATATTGTTTTTAAATACGTGCAGTTAAGTTTACTACTTTTTAACCGAATCGATGATTATTCAATAATGAATGAATAAACATTGCTAAAGCACGAAAAGATGCCAATAATGGTGGTCCCAGCATGGAGTGAATTAGCATTCAATTAATAGTCAAAGATGTGGCAAAAGAGAGCCACATATTAAGGCCCTTGCCAAAATTCATTTCGGTTACTTTAGAGCACACGGAAAGAGAATGAGAATTACATAACTTGGGTGCAAGGTGCTAATAAGCTTGACCTCCCTGTCTAGTGTGAACAATTCGAGGGCACAACAGCATAACATCTGCGTGGAAGCATACAGATGTATTCATGATTATGTGGATCCCAGGTCTACTGTATAAAAGGCCTTATGATGAAAACAGGGGGTTTTATAAGTAAGACCCTACTATACTGGGAGCCAATGTAGGTTCTTCCAGTGAGAGGAAATGGAAGAGTGAAAGGAGAAGTCCAGCAATAGACCCTGCCCGCCAACTTCTGATTGAGCTGTAGGTGAGATGCAGATTTTTGTTGGGATTCCGAGATAAAGAGACTTCCAATGATTGATGCCAAGTTGTCTACGTAAGATGTCATAGAGAAGCGGTAATAATAGACAGGGTCTGCCAGTTGAGTTACATAATCAATTAACAGAGTGGGACTCAAGTAGGATCCCCTGCAGGATATCACAGACTAGGTTGGGGTCTGAGTGAGAAGGTTATGATTGGACACTGTGTCAAAGGCAGCATTAATTCTAAAAGAATAAATGCTGTACTATCTCTTCGATCCAGCATCATGAAGATATCAGTTACTGACAGTAAATCCAGATCTATGGCATCAAGTATGTAATAATATCAATCATGTTATTACATTCAGTGAAGGCAAACATCTGTTTGCCGAACCACCAATAATTTTGGCATTCTAAGGAAGGTGAAAGGGCGATGATAGCTAATTAATGATAATTAATGATGCTGGGTACAAGTTTGTGTTTCTTTTAGTATATACAGTTAGGTTAAACATAATATTATTTTCATATTATTCCAAGATCTAAACTGTTAGAAAAAGAAGATGACATTTGACCAGGCACAAGGAATGAAAACATAAAAAAATATATGAATTTTGCAACAATTTGTGTTTTTTTTGTATGGATGCACCAACATTGTACTTGGAGTGCAAGGAAGGAATCTGCAACAGGAGCGATGCAGTCTTCTGTCTTACTGCCTCCAGCAATGACCACATACACAGCCAGTGGTGAAAACAGGGAAAGGGCCATGGTCTAAGAGAGAAAACAGAAACACAAAACTCCACCACTCTGACTCTTCACTTCTGCTGGTCAAGTGTGTCTGCAGGATGAAGTGGAGGTCTAAAAGTCAAGAAATGTCTTTAATAGCTTACCATGAAAGGGTTCTGCGCTTAACTGTAACAGAGAACAGATATACCTTAGCAATATCTCTGTGTAACAAACTTTGTATACTTGATTGTGAAACTTGCAATTCCTTCTTTCTGACTAGAAAATTTACCTCACATTTTGCCACTACTCCCTCAGGGGCATATTATCAACGGCCAGTGATAATTATCAATGGCCTTGCTTAGCGATAACTTTTTTATCGCAGGCTATCTCTGGAATGTATCACCCTGGTAGCGCGTTATTAACAACGTGTATCTCCAGGGCGATAAAAATTCCAGAGATAGCGAGGTTATCTTCGTTTTGCAGGGAACATCGCTGGTTTTCCAGCGATGTTCCCTGCAAAACAGCGATAACCTTGCTGATACGACCCTGTGCTCGTATCATCATAATACACCCCCTATGTCAAACATAGGTAAGTCTGGATTTTAGCAGACGTTAGTTTTTGGCGAAAACGTCAGTTTTCGCCAAAATCTAACGTGTGCTAAAATCCTGTGGGCTGCCTTGTAAATATCACAATGTGAACATCTGCAATATTTGCACGGTAGTCCATCCGGGGAACGCCCGGTGACGCCCACTTTGCATCTCATTAGAGATGCAAAGGGAGGCGTTGGGAAAAAGGGTGCTAACATGCGATTATGCATGTTAGCACCATCTTGTAAATAGGGCAATATTTTTATCTCTGCTTTTTTGGCTTTATAAGCCAAAAAAGCAGAGATAAAGCCCTAGTAAATATGCCCCGTAGTGTGGAAGATAAGTTATAGACTCTACTTGACATTTGAAGCACTACAAGAACATCATCAGTGTCAGTATTCCGTGATTCCCTAATTTAGCCACTCGTATAAACATACTGGAACTCTTATACCTTGTACATTTACATTCTTACAAAGCAAGAGCAAACTTTTTCCAGTATAAGAATCTTTACTCTTCATCCCAGAATAATTGTAACAACCTCTAAGCATGGGAGAGTTAATGTAAAATTTTAAAAATAGTTTAATGTTTGGTTCCACCAACAACGCAGCTTCCTGAAAAAATAGCTCAATACAAACCCACGGGGTATCAAATGCTGCTTGACAAGGAAATCCAATATCAGTGTAGCAAGGTCCAGCTGCAGCAGCATTGTTTCATGGTGCTGCAGCAGCATTGTTTCATGGTTGCCTGGCAAAAATGCTGTGTGCAATGAGTGAATTTATACCCAGTTAGCTAAGATGGCCACCATCGCTTTACACTTAGAGCGACTTCATGGCATGCTGGGAATTGTAGTTCATTGTTGCATTTGTTTGACCTGAAATAAATTCAGCATAAGGGAGTGTGGAGTATCATTCCACTGCACTTTAGTTCAATCCAGTAACCAGCACTTCCAGCCCTGCTTCCTGACTAGTTACTGTCATTTAAAGTTTAAAGACATTTTCAGCACGTGTTCAATATAAAATGAATAAAGATTATAAAAAAGACATTTTCAGCACTATTGGAAAATTACTCATTAATCATTGGCCCCTGTGCATAATGTTTTATCCCTGAAGAAATGTATTGGTGTAACTCATGGCTTCTACAGGTTTCAACATATGCAAGTGCCAGTGTTTAATTTGTAAAAAAAAAAATAAGAGCCAGGACCCTAAACGTTTCTGCGGTGAGTACCACACTTTGCCACTGTTTGGACTCCCCACTTCCACCACTGGAAGTGGACCGCCACTCCGAAGTGTGGGCCCCAATCACAGCTTTTGTTATCAGCACTAGACCCGTCTTCAATCAGTGGTGGCAGGGGAACTTTTAGTTAATTGGTGAGGCATAAATAGCTGCCTGAAGTCGGAATAGCATCATGTTTTTTTTGGGGGGTGCTTCCTTTGAAAAATATCTGAAAACCAGGGTGACAGAATGTGAATTTTACAGCACAATGTTCATATACATTGAGTACAAAACAGAGATTCAGAGAAGGCTCTAGTGAAATATTCCAATACATTTGTGATGTTTTAGGCAAGCCTGACCCTCCTCAGTAGTTAATGGGGCTTTCCTTATGGTAAAACATTTGACTCGAAATCTGCTCAAGTACTATATCTACTACAGGCAATTTCAGATGGTATGCCATGTATCAAAGTTTATATAGCATCTTCTTCACTACATTTTTACATCCTAATCCTTTGAAGCAGATTCTCAGAATATGCTTGGAAGGGGTAGGATTGAGATCAATTTCTTTACACATGCAGACACAAAGCAGACCTGGATGACTCTTCCAAACAATATATCAATGCTACTGTTCAATTACAAAGAGCTTACAGGGTCCATAAGCAAACAGGATACACCAATTGGATATATGCTCAGTCAGCAGCAGTCTATGAAATCGAATCTTGGAAAGTTATTTATTTTATTAATTTTGTTTTCAGACTTTTTCTAAGTTAATTAACCATGTCTGTAAATTTATTTTTGTAACACATTTCCTAACGAGTCATTTACCTTCACAGATATTTTTGGGTGTTTATTTTTTCTTAACTTATTGCTTACCTCCTGCAAAATGGCCCTAGCCTTCACCCATCAACAGGAGACTTGCCTTACAGTTCAGGCATTCCCATGTGGAGATTAGGTAAATAACTGTCATCTAGGGCTAGAAATGGTTTCCTTACTTGGTGGGGGGGCGGGGGGGGGGGGGGCACAAAGGGAAAATTGAGGGAGAATATGGCATTAATGGTTTCAAGTTCTGAGATGCTCATTTGTGATCTCCACTTCAAAAGGAATAGCTGTTAAGGCTGGTCTTTAAGTAGTCACTGTTGAGTTCACTTCGGCCTTTTTCCTCACAGAGAGAGTTCTATTGTCCTCCAGGTGGCCAGTCATTAACAGCCAGTGTAGGGTGTGACTTCCAGTCTTAAGGCAGCACTAATGGGCAAAGTAAACACATTTGCTCTCAGATAGCAGAAAGTACCCCTCCTGATCCCTGCCATCACTCTATAAGCCCCTCTCCTTCTCCATCCTCTTATAGCCAATCTCCCTGGATCTCGGTTTCCCCTATCACGGATAACTGTAGAAGCTTGAGTCAGGCTCAGTTGCAGTTTTTCAGTACCCATAAATCAAATGAGTTCAGTCTTTGAGTTATATTAACGCTCCTCAGGATCTGAGATATCTTTCTTCTACTGAAGATATTGCCTTTCACCTAGGCAGCCCTTCTCTGCTCTCAGCAAGAGCTGTGAATAACCGGTCAGTCTTTCTAGCCTAAAGCGCGAGCTGTTTCAGGAACATCCACTCAGCCCGTGCTGCAAAGGTCATAATGCAAGCCCCAGGATTATCACAGATCTGGCAGCACCAGTCTTCGTGATGCTGCTCCGTTGATCTGAGTACAGCTTGTATGTCAGGCAGTCCTCAATCTTGGAAGGTCGCTGTCCCAGGCAGATACAAGAGAGCTGTAGCCCCGGATTGGCTGAAGGCTAACCTACAGGTACAGCCCTCATGTAGAATTGTGGCAATTAGGCAGATGCAGGTCCATATGGGCCTTCAGCAATCAAGCACCTGCATCCTTCACTTAGCCTTCAGAAATCAGACTGTTACAGAGTTGCAGATTTTGGACAGGAATAAACTCATGTAATTTCTTTTGTTACAATTACACAAAATGCACAAACCATTATGCAAAATTACATATTATTATGGGAAATGCTGGCCAGGAATTTTGCGCTATAAAATAATTCAAAATCATTTTTGATAGAAACAGCAGTCCCTTACGTTTAGTTCCTTTGCTTGTTCCTATGTGCTCCCATGATTGAGTAATGGTATAATCGTATGCATTTCGCGCAACAATCACTATATACAATTCCAGAGATTATTAAAGAATTTGACAGTGTAAACAAAATTTCATTAGTTGTAGTTCCCACCAGGAACCAAGGCAAAGAGAACATGGGGACTCATAGACAGCAGGGTCTACCACAGAATGTTCTCAATAGTCCGTTTACCTCTAGGCGCCTCACAAGCTACCACAACATGACTTATGTTGATTCTCCTGAAGAGTCCCTCCTCCTGCAAGGCTAGAAATGTAGGCTCTTTCCCTCTCTAAGCAAGCAGGCAGGATACTAGGTGCTTCAAGGAAGATACCAAGGTCCTCCACTAGAAAAGGTACATTTCAGATGATCCCGTCATGTCTGAGCGGCAGGATGTCAGGCAGAGACAAGTCCTGGTTGCACAGCAGTCCTCTCATTACTCTGAGGAGATTTCTGTATCCTGGTAATAAATTTGTACTCAAACAATGCATTTCCCTAAACTGGTATGTCCTTGACAATAGGCACTAAAGCCATCTGGAAGTATTCAGCTGGTCAAATCAAAAGTGATCAAATAGTGAGCAGCACCCAGCTCGTCCAAGGGATCATCAGCTCTGGAGATTATGTGTACATCTGGCTTAGTAACTTCATTGAGGGCTCTCTACTCCACAAACAAGGGCAAGTCTGGGGATCCTTGCCTATTCACCAACACTACTGGACTGCTCCAAGAACTACGAGAATGCTCAATCACCTTCATATACAACACCTTGGCACACTCTGCTTGATGTATCCTTGGACTGAGCTAGACATACTATAATTCTTCCACTTCCCTGGTAAGCTCTCCGGTAGAGTTTCCATCATGCTTTTAAGAGTATTATCAAATCTTTCCATCAAAACATTAGTTTGTGAGTAGCAAGCTGGTGATAATGTTTGTTCCCTGGCCAGAAATCAATATCTTATGAAATCCAACCTTAGAAAGCATCTCCAGAAGGGCCAAAGTTACTCCCTTTTCAGTCATGCTCTTGAGAGGGACCACCTCTGGATACCTTGTGGGATGATCCACCGCAATCAAGATGCACTCATTTTCTGAATCTGATGGGGGAATCAAAGGTACTAAGAATGCCAATTTCCACCTGCGCAAAAGAAATACCTACAACTGGTAATGGCACGAGTTGTTCTTTGGTCTTACCTCCTTACTTACCAGTCAGTTGGGACAGTGGGACAGGTTCTGCTCAATCTCTGTGTGTCTCTGTGCATCCTGGGACAGTAGAACAGAGAGTCTGACCTGTCCTGATACTTTCTAATGTCCAGATGTTGGGCCACATGCACTTTGTTAGCCAGTGAGAATAGGAAATTCCTGTGTACTGAAGAGAATATTATCTTCTTCCTAGCTCCTGTTCAGGGTTCAAAAACTTGCTGTAAAGCCGCCCATCCTCCCAAACACCATAGTCCCATGCTAAATTATTCCTTGACTTACTTCCGAAGTTCCATAGTTATAGGGTAATCAACTTGTGCATGGCAATAATGTACTTGGGTATGCCTGCCAGCAGCTAGCATTCACTACAGCCCTTGGAGTGACCCAGACTCCAACTTATGGTTGGCTTTCAGGGATCTCATTCTCTTCTGAAGTAGAGGCAATGAACATCACAGTGTGTGTCTTCTGATAATACGCTTATCACCTTGCTCTTGCCTAGGTAAATCTAAGTGGAGTCCCAGTCTCTTCGCAAGACTGTTGTGCAGCCTGTTCACTCATCGACGAAGCTGAAGGGGTCCAAGCCATGTAAGTTTCTGGTACTGGTACTAAAGCAGGGGTAATCAATTAATTGTCCACAAGACACCCAGCACCTTGCTTTTTTCTCTCCCCTACATTAAGCATGGCTGACTTGATTTATACCTCAACTCGGGCAATCTGATACTCCATGTGCTACCCACTGTCTATCAATCCAGTGAAATTGATACCAGGGAGTATCTTCTCAGGTTTGATATTCTTCCACTCTGCTGTAGTCCTTTACACCATTGTATCCCTCAGAGCAGGAACAGTCCTACCATTGATACTAGCATGCAACATAAGCACCATGTTATAAGGATTGATGCTCATGAGTGCTTCTGGGTACCTATCCCAAGTGTTCATTGCTGCCGTGTTGAGTGCAGCGGAGCCCTCATGCACCTCTTTATTCTTAATCAATACATTTGCTAACATGGATACATCTGCTCAGGGTATTTTACCTAGCAATCTCTTTTGTAATGTCCATCCTTGTGACACGTCTGGCAAATATTTGCCTTGGGCTTGAAAGAAGCTTACTGATCTGACTTCTACTTCTGTTGTTCCTGACTTGAAACCGAATTGCTTTTCTGCTTAAGTCCTCCCCAGGACTCTTGGGAATTGCCTTGGCCCTAATTCTCCAGTTTGGAACTAATGAGTTGAGCATTTCTCTCTCCCTCTGGCTAAATGCTATACTTCTCCAGCCCTTTGTTAACCCTGTGATTCAACTCTTTTTTAACCAACACTGCAAGTTCATCTGCATTTTTTACTGTGAATTCCAACAGGTAGTGCCTCTGGGGTGCAATACTCCTCCGTGAGTCTCTCTGTAACCATCAAATTGTGAAGGAAACAGATTTACTCAGGCAAAAGTCCCTCTCGCCGCTCACTCCAGTTCCACAACACAATAGAAGCCATGTTTTAAATAGGACACTAGCTGCTCTCTTTGAATTTCTGAGCCCACATCATCTGCTGAGATATACTTTCATTGGCTCATAGTTCTTTTGATCAGCTACTGCATCTTCTCAATGACTTTTGAACCTTCCATGGGTAAGTGCCACCTTATAGTGATATAGTAACAATTCCCACATCTCCTGGTCTTCCATCTGCATATGCAAAAGCTCCTTTGGAACTTTGGAAGTTACTCCTGTAAACTTGCAGGCGGAAACACTTTTCCCAGACGTAGCTGTGTCTGCTGTCATCCTGAGCTTCTCTTTCTCTAAAGTTATCTTTTCTCCCTCTCTTTCTTTTTGTCCTGCCTCTCTAGTCTAGTCAAATTAGTTCAAAGAATGGGCTAACCTAGAACTAATTGCAATACAATTTCTGTGAGTGGATTGTTATTGAAATTTTTCCGTAGAAAACGATGGTGAAAAGTCTACCACTCTATCATGACGCGTTAATCCGATATGGCTGATTTTTCAAAATGGCTGCCCATTATTTGAGATATAGGGTATAACTGTTTATATGCCCATGTGTGGTATCATTTTATATGTTTTTAGGGACAGGAAAGTCAAAAATAACATCAAAAATTGTTTCTGATGACTATAACATCAAATTGGGATTAATACAATAAACAACGATAATTATATGTTAATATGTCAAACATAGTTTTGACATTATTTTTTATTTAAATTTTTTTAACATCATTTGAAAAGGATAAACAAATTTTAACTAGATAATATAACTTCAATTCAATTCAATATCTTTATTCTCGGTCATTTAGACCATCAAAGATAAAAATACATTACATTTTGTTTTTTAAAAAGAAAACTTTGAGAGTTAACAATGTTTTAAGCAAATTCAATCACTCAATAACCTTCAAAAATGTCATGATTCAAAACATTAAAAGAATCATAAAAGATACACCAATGTCTTAATACTTTAAACAGAGGCCCCCGCTTTTAAAATGCGAGATCGAACATACCACATGGCCATTAGATACTTCGATAGTGCAAAAACGATCGGGGGTGACAGATCAGTTTTGAGGATTCTAAACGCCGGCAAATATTTCCTAAAGCCCATGTTTTTAAGAATAGGTAAAAGCCAGTATCTCCTTTGCAAAAGAGAACCACATGTAGGTCATTCTCATGAGGGTATGTGCAGGCAGGACACTGCTCTACCCCCGAGGGCCTGGACCAAGAACTCGTGAAGGCCCTCAAAGGGAGAGATCCGTATCTCCATTGTAGGTATAATTTTCTTGCCAGCACAGGACCCATTCCATCCAATACACTTTCCATTTGGTAGGAATCTTTCAGTTGTATAAATATGTGGGTCAATGATCCCACCCGTGTATTATCTATATCAGTGGTCAACTTCGACTGATAATAGAATTGTGAAAGTGCCTTTCGAGAGGTCCTCTTGCATGAGTTAGCAGGGTCGATCCATAGTTCGGAAAGACCTAGGCTTTCACATGTACTCCTTATATATTTTAACCAAGGAATATTACAAATATTTGGTAAAGCCATAAACTCTTGGAGCTCTCTTCTGTAATCATCAAGATCCTGGCTACTCCATATTCTTCGCCAAAAGGCCAGGGGCTTCAGCCCTAGCTCCTCGGCAATTGGCCTTAGACCTAAATCCAATCTCAGGGGAAGCAGTGGGGTACTCGAAGGGAGGGCCACTAGCTGCCTGAGAAACCTGTTCTCAGTTGTTGTTAAATTATCTGCAGATACATGGCCCCAAAGCTCCGCCCCATATACGACTGAGCCCCGAGCTTGAGATTTGTAAATCTGTATCATGGGGCCCAGTGGGCGATATATAGATTTACCCGCCATTCTTAGAATTCCCCCCGCCTTCTGTGATAATTTCAAATTTGCCTTAGTCAGATGAGTCCCCCATGTCATTTTCTCATTCAGGGTAACCCCCAAATATTCAAATGTGGAAACCCTCTCCAATCGCACCTTGCCTAGGAGAGGGTTTGGACGTGTTGAAGGTGTTGGGTTCAAAATCATGAACTTTGTCTTAGAGGCGTTGATTCCAAGACCCCTCTCAGTACAAAATTTCAGAAACCCGTCCACTATCCTTTGGATTCCCATGGGGGATTTGGAGAGCAGCAGGGTGTCGTCTGCAAACATTACAGCAGGCACCCTGCTGCCGTTCAATTTGGGAGCGTCAATGTCTTTTAACCTGGACAAATGGGCGATTACCCCGTTGACAAAGAGGCAGAACAGGGTGGGTGCTAATACACATCCCTGCCTCACCCCCCTGTCAACGGGGAATCTTTCTGTTAAGCCCCCCATCCGGCCACACCTGACCTGCGCAAAGTTGTCCTGGTGTAATTTAATCAGTATAGCCAGGATGTCTGACGGGACTCCCATATCGCCCAGGACGTTCCAAAGTTTGGATCTAGACACCAGGTCGAAGGCAGCCCGCAAATCCACGAATACCGTGTACAGGCTGCCCCCTTCCAAAAGCGCCGTCCTCCAATAAATAAGACTAAGGCGAAAAATTTGATCGGTAGTGGATACCCCCTTTCTAAACCCAGCCTGGTAAGGGCTCATAGTAGCGGTCTCCTCTATCCAATTCTGCAGACGGTCTAGAATAAGCCTCCCAAAGAGTTTTTGCGACACATCTATCAAGCTGATGGGTCTGTAGTTGGATGGGAGCAGAGGCGAGCCTTTCTTAAAGATCGGAACCACCTCTGCGCCCAGCCAAGTACAAGGCACATCCATGCCCTTAAGAATCGCATTAAATAGCGCCAAAAAATAGGGGGCCCATATATCTGGCTCCTGTTTGAAGAGATCACCTGGGAGACCATCCAAACCGGGTGCCTTTCCCGCTGACAAGCCTGTTATAGCAAGCCGGACTTCCCTTATGGTGAATGGATCCCCTTCCTTGCAATTATGGACCGACGGGATAGTAGTGCAACTGCCGTGGCCTGGCACCTCTGAATACAGAGACTGGAAGTGCTCCTGCCAGGTCTTAGAAGAAATATTTGGCTCTATTGCCGAAACAAGTTCCTCGGAGCCTGAGTTGACAATTCTCCAGAACTTCCGCGAGTCCATGGAGGCTAGAGCACTGGCAAGTTCTTCCCATTTGTTCTGATCCCAGTCAATCTTAGCGTTAGTAATTAGCTTCTTGTATTCACGTCTCTTGGTTTGGATCTCCGACCTGCTATTGCGGTTCTTGATACTCGACAAGAGATCTCTCCTTGCCCTACGGCACGCCGCATTGTACCAGGTGCACTGATTCCTTCCTCTTCCCCTCCTTGGACCATTATTAAATAGATCCAAAGATAGGGTCTTTACAAGTTCTTCATGGAGCAGCCAAGTTTGTTTATTATTGGCCCCTGTACTAGGTTCAGTACTCAAAAGCGCCATTTTTTCCAAAATGGGAATAAAGCTATTATAAAGCCGGGGCAGTTTATCTGCGCATGTTACTATTTTTTCCCACTTAATTCTTCTCCTATTGTTTTCTAGAACCAGGTCAGGGTGTGTCTTATGAAGTTCTGCTTCCCCACAGCCCCAACCAGGGAGGAGAAAGTCCAATTCTAGGGCGTTATGGTCGCTGTCTTCTCTGTCGGTGACCCTGAAATCAATGACATGCGACCATGAAGATAGTTGCACTAAAATGTAATCAAGTCTTGATTCCCTGCCCTTCCGATTAAATGTGGGTTTGCTCGGGATATCAGACTTGGCTCGCCCATTGCAAGCCCTAACTCCATGTCTCAAGGTTAGGGCAGTAATCTGTACTGCCAGTGGGCTCCAGGCTTTTGGCGAAATGGATTCTATCGGTGGTACTTGCCATCTTGCCTCTTCCTCTAGGCTTGCCCCATCTAAAAGACCTGGTAGGGGTTCATAGTGTGAATTCAAATCCCCACCCACTACAAATGGGAACCCCGTGGGCAGTTCAGCTAAAAGATCTGTAAGTTTATCAATAGTAGGGGATTCCTGCGAGGTGGCAACCGGTCTCGAGTAGACGTTCACCACCGCTAGTCTACAGCAGTAGGACCATTCCAATAAAACCACTAGTATATCTTCTGAGACCACTGGAAAGCGCGTAGCTTTGCATCCCAAATGGGCTGCGACCCATGTTTCAAGACCACCTGATGGGCGCCCCCTTCCCCCCCATTTAGCGGGAATAGAGAATACTGCGAAGCCCTGCCTCGCATGCTCCTCTCTCTCAATATGACACTGACAAATGAAAATTGTCAAAGAGATAAATTCAAACAGCACTCCTCAGTATAAGAATAGTATGATTTCAATCATCGTCCATGTCCACTTCCATGGAATTGCAACAGCTTATTCCTCGACAATCCGTGCACGCATCTGTGCACACTATTCCCTGTCTTTTGCATATACATTGCAGAGTCGCACATTGACTCTTGCTACAGCCACATTTCACAAATTTTAATAAATGATCTGGTGCTGGTGCTTGACTCATTCTAATGGGAGCCAATCTTCCATCTTTCACTTCAAATCCCCACTGTAATGGATCCATATGAATACCCATCCAGTGAATGAAATTTGCAGGCATCCTCTGTAGGAGGCAAGACTTCCGGTTTCACATGTATTGTTGATTTTGTTGCCTTTGAAGTGAAAGTTTGAAGTCCCATATCATGTAGTGTGCTGTCTCCTGTTATTCCTCCATACAACTCTATAATAGCATTAAGACCAGCATTTTCAATTTCTTCTGTTGATTTTTGTGAAGTTTGGAATACGGCAGCACTTTCTTTGAAGCTTCCTGATTTTCTTAGCAACTTTATGGAGTCACATTTTCCTAATCCAAATGGTTTGGAGGTGGTATCACATCCTAATACGGCGTGAGCAAATAAGATGTGAGAGAAGACGTCATTACCTAAAGCTTTTGCTAATTTCCTAATATCATACACAGTTATGTTTTTGGAAGATTTCTTAGGTTGTGGGCAAAGGAAAATATCAAATTGGTTTTCTTGAAAATGATGAAGTAGAAGTATGAGAAGATCGGTGTCCTCGCCAACAATGGCTGTAGGATGAGTTTTGGCCAACTCAATAGCCTCCAAAACGACCATGAAGTCAGCATCACTATGAGCTTGCTTTGTTTTACACCCAGCTTCTTGTAACTTTTGCGATAATTGATCAATGAAGGCTTGTTTATTCTCATTATTACTCAGAAATATTTGTTTCTGGATGGCGATGGAGGTAGAAGTTATGAAATTTACTTTAGGTCCTACAATACCTCTGTTTCTTTTTAGATGGGTTTCTGATTTTGTAGAAAACGTATCTCCATATCCATCGAATACTATTATTGCCTGGCCATACTTTGTCAGCACATATCTCTCATAGGCACAAAGCAGCTCATGGAATGTCTGATTCGGACTCCAAGGAAGGCGATGTAGTAACCACCCACCATCAATGACGAACTGCATATTTTCGGGCATGTTAGCAACGGCTGGTACTTGCTCTTTAATATAATTGGCAAGCTGCGACTTCCCAGATTCCCTCATAAATCCATGCTTATTGAATAAACTAGCTGGGTATGAGCAAAGTTCATAACGAAACACCTCCTGCAAATCCACGCCACTAGTCTGAGCACAAAGAAACAAGCGCTGAAACAATAGTTCAGGATCCATAACAAATGTTTCTTCTTTCAATTTAACAGATTGAACTGATTTCATTACCTTCACCAGGTTGCTTTTTATGAAAGAGAACTCAGAGACTCTTTTGTCCGTCATCTCAATAAGAATTCTATTTCCAATTTCTTCTGCAAGTTCAGGATTAACATCACTGCCATAAGTAACACCCGTGACAATGTTACGCAGGTTGCTGTCTCGCTCAAAAACATTGAGCTGTTCTAAATATACCAGTACTTTCTGTGTATCTCGTTTATCGCGTTCAATTCTTGAACTGGTCATAGTAACATGTTGCTCACTTGCTGCATGCTTGACTGAAGCAAAGTCCTGCATGCATTCATTCAAATGGGCACAAATAGGGTGTGACATAACCCAGACAAGTCGTTGCTGTTCTGTCATACCTTTTCCATGGGCCATTCTGCTGAATCCTTTTATATTCTTCATTAGAACTTGTTCAATTACCAAATCAGTGGAAAGGCCACCCCAAAACCTATCACTTTTTCAGGCAACATGCAGACCATTTGTAAATGCCGTGTATACATCAGGAGCTTCAAATTCAAGCTCAGCCATTCTCTCATAATACAGTCATGCAGAACTGGCATATAAATTATGGCCACATGCTGCAAAAAAGGTAGCATCTCCTTTACAATTTCAAGATGTAGATGCCAATTTCCTGTTCTTTCAGCTTTTAAGAATTGTTTCAGGATGTTGACCATTTGCAAATATTGCAACCAAAGTCGAGGAGCCCTGTAAAATTTAAGTTCATCTTTGGCCTTCAGCAGTTTGGTTGCAATTTCGATAACAGCATTATGTGTAACATCCTCAACAGAAAGCTCCCCATTAAGAAGATTATTAAACAATGATCTAACTGCCTGTAAATCGTCGTTATCATCTAGGGCTTGCGTTGAAAAAATCGTGTTGAAAACTGATGAAACAATAAGATGATCACAAATTGCTCTTGCAATAGCTTTACCAGAAAGCATGTGCTTTATAGCATTTCCTGCATATATGATCTCAATTATTTCAACCAAGCCTGCTCCACTCATCAAAAAACCGATGCATCCAAGAAAACTCATGATTGTGTGCAGGCCTCCTAGTCTCAGAATGACCTTCTTCAAAGGACTAGCCTGTGATTCATTGGCTATGATGCTAAGTGCTTTGTGGAAAAGAGGCTGGTCGAATGTTATAATAGGGGTCTGGCTGTATCTCTTGGCATGGTCAGAAACAAAAAGCAGTGTTGAGAGAATACACGTCTCATTTGTTTGGATCCATGTCAATCATTGGCAGAAAGATGACAGATGATAATGGCCGCCAACTACTACATAAAGGTAATCATCCAGGTGTACCACCGTGCACTCACACAATTGCAAGCCATCATAACTAAGTCAGTCAGGGAGGGCAAGCGGACTTGCCTCCCACATGTGCAGTTTGCATGGCCAAAATTTAAAGGCTGCCTGGGATTTCACCTCATTGGTGGCTACTAACAACATGCCTCTGATACATAGTTGAATGGAATAGGCTGCTATGGGAGAAGCAACGGAACTTCATGGACCAGTCTGTGGCGGGAAAAAACATCTGGATCTAACTGTGGCTAGCCCATAAGCACTGGCCCTGGGGCTTGTAAATGTAAATTGATACTTGTATAGCGCACTACTCACCCGCAAGGGTCTCAAGGCGCTTGTACGAATACCGCTGTGGAACCCATCCTGGCTTTCCCTGTGAGGCGTCCACTCCTGGGCACCCCCAAGGTGGAGGCCAGGCATCCTTAGCGTTGTGGGGGCTTGGACTCTTTGCCGGTTAGGGCGCCGACCCACAAGGTCTTGGACAGGGTGGCATGTATGGAAGGGGTGGGCCTCGTTCCCCTCACCAACGAACTACAGCGTGGATAAACTTGACTTGCCCCCGGGTCAGGAATCAGTGATATTCCATTGCTGGCAAAAACAGGGCTGCAAGAACATAGGGTCTATCTTTGATCTAGAAGGGCTTGTGCCATGTCTGTGGCCCATACAGGATTATGATTTTCCCGCTGCTTTTGTGTATTCATAATGCCAAATAACACACTGGGTCACGGGACTCGACGTTGGTTACGTCACATGCAAAGTGGTCAGCGCGTAAGGAGGACAAACATTCCCCATATCGGAGCTGTACAAAATGCTCATCACCACTCTGAGGGGTCAGTGCACAAAAGTGCAGGTTTTGATGGAAATGTAGCTGCGGAGGCCAACATAAGCCAAGGAATAGGAACTTATCCTGTATTGCGCACACCACACTGTGCACAGTGTAGCGGGGGCTGGAACCCCCTACAAGGTTTGCTCTCATTGTTGTCACACACCTGTGCAACTACATGTCTGGTATAACAGCCAGCCAGATTGCTGCTGTCAGGGCTGCAGGATGACGGGTACACTTGTGCACTTACTCAGGCATTGTCAAAAATTGTAGATATATCGTGGTGAGTCCTTAGATAACATAGATACAGCGTGCGACATAGCAATGCCCGGCGCACCGGAGTACACTCACCTTGGCCTCTCACAGCCAAAGGGCTTCTCGATAACATCCCTCAGGGCTAGGCAAATAGTCACAGCTTTGCTGGCGGACAGGCCGGTTATCCTAGCACAGTGGGGGGAAATGGCATTTCCATGGCTCATGTTCTGGTTACAATGTCTAAGGAACCTATTAGCTCTTGAGCGCCTGTCTCGGGCTACAGAGGGAAGGGTGAGAGAGTTTGTCCACTCTGTGTTTCCCCTTTGTGACTTCATTGTCGAGAGATATGAGGGAAGTCACATGCCCAAAGTACTTGCAGGTCTGACGCATACCAACGATGGGGCAATCATCCTCTGCCGGTCACACAGTGGAGTGACGAGGGGACCCCCTTACACACATATTATGTATGCTTACTCTCATCTAGGTAGGCTGAAACTATTGCGGAAGGTGGGGATGTGGGAGGCTAACTGGGGGAGGGGTGTCTTTTTGTACTTTTTCAGGATTGTTCCACTTCTCAGTTCTACATGGTTATTCATTGGAAAATGGAAGACGCTCCTAGTGGCTTTTTGGCTCTTCCGGTATGCGTTCGGCCTCCGGGTGGCGGCTTAAAAACTGTGTAAATGCACACAATGCGTGCACGTCTGACATCCGGATGTAGCCAGCAAGCTGGGTTGCCAACATTAGCCTGCCTTACTATAAAAATAGGTAACACTCGAATGGAGTTGGCCGTAATTGTGCAAACCTATCTTCACATTGTATTATTGTGCAGTGACCACAGTATTGGCCTGAATGTCCATCATTGGCATATGAATTCCAGGATGTAAGATCCACATCGCAAACACGATGAGATATCCCACGATCATTTTAAGGCACATGGCTGGACACACTCCCCAATACGGTATCAGCATCAGGCCAGTATCAGCCTCTTAGCGTCAAGAAAACCATTGAAAGCTATGAAAGATGCCGCATACACACTACAGTAAGCATATTGACATTAGCGGGTCTTTAGCGTGCAGATTCTGGTCGCATGTATGCTGCATGATTCCATTAGTTGCCACTTAGCGTGCAGATTTTGATCGCTTTTACTTACACTGTATGCATACACATTACAGTAAGCATATTGACATTAGCAGGTCCTTAGTGTGCAGATTCTGGTTGCATGGATGCTGCATGATTCCATTAGCTGCCACTTAGCGTGCAGATTGTGATTGCTTTTCCTTACACTGTATGCATACACATTACAGTAAGCATATTGACATTAGCGGGGCCTTAGCGTGCAGATTCTGGTAGCATGGATGCTGGATGATTTCATTAGCTGCCCCTTAGTGTGCAGATTTTGATCGCTTTTACTTACACTGTATGCATACACATTACAGTAAGCATATTGACATTAGCAGGTCCTTAGTGTGCAGATTCTGGTTGCATGGATGCTGCATGATTCCATTAGCTGCCACTTAGCGTGCAGATTGTGATTGCTTTTCCTTACACTGTATGCATACACATTACAGTAAGCATATTGACATTAGCGGGTCCTTAGCGTGCAGATTCTGGTCGCATGGATTCTGCATGATTCCATTAGCTGCCCCTTAGCGTGCAGATTTTGATCGCTTTCATGAAAATGGGCCGCATACCCATTACAGTATCAGCCAGAGTACAGTAGCGGCCCCTTAGCGTGCAGTTTCTTGTTGCTATGTAAAAATAATTGTCTCTGAATCACAGTGATCTATGTCTGCTTCCTGTCTCCATGTGTGTGGCATTCACTTTCACTTTCTCTTTTGAGCACATTGTGTTGGATTTGGATAAGTGAGGAGGTGTTGTTGGCATTGTGCTGGTGGAGAGTGTGGCTTGGAGTGTTGCTGTGTTGCTGTGTCCTGTCTAACGTGTTTTTTTAAAATTGTTTTACATTTAATTTACTTTCTACTGTCTAGTGTCCTCAGTCTTGTTGTGTTTTGTAGGTTTTTTTAAAACTATTTTTCTCCTTGGGTTTTCTGTTTTGTATTCTGGGGTTGAGAACTGGGGTGTGTGGAGATGCCGGGGGTGGGCAGGTCAGGGCGGATGTCTGAGGAGGCATTGGGGGGCTTCCTGTGGCTGGTGCGGTGCTACCTGCCTCTAATGCTGGAGAGGGGAGGGTGCATCCTCCAGGGGTATGGTGTTGCGGTGCGCAAGTTGCGGTGGGAGCGCGTGCGGGCGCAGATGTTATGTTATGTTATGTTAGCGGGTTTTATAGAGCGTGACAGCTGCCTCAGCTAAGAGGCGTCCCGGCGCTGAGCAACAAAAGAGCCGCACGCATAGAACACTGAAGGCCTACAGAGAGGGGAGCAAAAATGTCTTGATGGCTTTCCTAAAATGAAAGTAATTAGTAAGCCCTCGGATGCGGGCCGGCAAAGAATTCCACAGAATGGCAGCTCTGTTGCGAAAAGAGCGCCCACCCGCACGGACTCTTTATGCTTTATGCTCCGCTGCTTCAAGGTGACCCGGACTGTGCGGCAGTGGAAGCACTGCTGGCAGGATATGCTGGTGCGGGAGGCGGACCTGCTGGATTACACCGGTGTCCTGCCTGGCATCCAGGGTGGTAAGTACCAATTCCCTTGTTGTCCACAACTAATGTTACGTACATATATGAGTGACGTGTGTGAGAAGAAGCTAAGGGGGCATATGTATCAAAAACCGTATTTGCGAATCGCAAATAGGGATTTTTTGAGAATCGCAATTTGAGAACTGCAAAATGGGAGGTATGTAAAAATTCGCACATATGTACCAAATTCTGATTATTCCTTAATTGTGAATCGCAAACTGCGAAATTGCAATTAAGGAATACCTTCCCATTCATGACTAAGGGCCTGGAGGCCCATAGGAATGAATGGGAAGTCATTCTCAAATTGAGATTCCCAAATTGGTAATCGCTAAATCTGAATTATTTCTAAGGTGCAAGGGTGTCATGATGACACCCTGATGCACCCCTGAAATGAGCATGTGTGCGCATATGGTGCACATTCATGCCATAAGGGTATGAATGTGCGCCACATGGCACATAGAAAAATGCTAAAAAGTGCTTTTTAATAAGAATTCGCAACATACCACCAACTTGAAGTTGCTGGTAATTTGCAATTTCTTAAAGATAAGTCACACAACTTGGGTGCTTGTTACATAGCATTTAAGGAATCGCAATTTGCGATTCCTTAAATGCTTACGCCAAATTAATGAAACCCAAACATAGCAAGTCATCATTATTGCGATGCAAAAAGGCTCATACATCCAGTTTTGAGATTTTGTCTTCGCAAAAGCTCTTTTCTTGCGAATGTCAGCGTTTGCAAATGACAAATCGCTTGATACATATGCCCCAAGATGTTTTAATGCTCTCCCGAGACGTGGTTAATGCAATGCGACTTGCAATAAATACTTGCGCATGATGTCCTTGACCTTGGATTTGCATTACACACTCTTCCCACTACAGTGTGTGCAACAGTACGGAAGGCGTTGGGATAGTCTAGAAAAATACACATTAATGATGTGAGCCATGCAGTGTGCAAGGTGGAGTGACGATTGGCGTTGCAATGACTGCGTAGAGTAACTGTGCCACTGGAAATACCACATAGGAGTGGACATCTGCGGTGTCAAACATCCCAAAACACACATGCCTAATGTGAGCTAATACTCTGCAGGAAGGGTTGCAGGGGCATGGTGGTGTTTGTATGTTGAAGTATTTCAAGGGGTGTGTTTGTCGAAGAGCAATGTTCAGAGTTAGTGCTTGGAGATGGGGAGCAACGTTGCCTGTCAGAGCTGTAGCCTAAGTGGGCCACAGGCCATATCTGCAAGGTAGGAAAAGGAGCAGACTCACAATCAGGTCCCTCTGGGGCGGGGAACATGGCATGGGCCAGCTGGTTGGATCGTCGGGTCCTTTGATGTGCCATGGAAATAGAGTTGGATGTTAAGGTATGTTTTCCCAGTGTTGTGGATGGCTGTGTGATCCTGGGTGCACATTTTGCATGTGACTCTAGCTTTGATGTGGAGACAGTGGAGTGTGCGCAGGTGGTGGGAGGTGTGACAGGGTCCTGGCAGTGTGATGATCAGTCCTGTGGTTGCATTTGAGATGTCCTGCAGCTTGCGGTTGTGGTTCATGTTAAATATGTCATGGACTGTGTTGCCGTAGTAGGGTGAGCAATTGCACAGGGCATGAGTGAGTGTCTATGTGTGTCTGAGTAGGAGTCATTTGAGTGTCTGACATAGGAGGCAGAGTGTGTGGAAGCACGATGATGAGACCGGATAGATCTTGGCATTATCTTGGACATCGGAGTCCATGATGGATTACATGTCGCGTGCTTGGGCCGTGTAGGGGTGTGGGTCCCCCATGTCGTGTGAGGAGCCTGTGTAATTACATGCGTGGATGTTTTTGTGCATGATGGGTACTTCCCTTTTGTTGTTGCTCACTTGTATGCAGCTCTTTGACATTCATCTAGCAAGCTCTGTTATTGATTCGCAATACTTTTGTTTGCTGTAGTTGTGTTGGCTGGATGTGTCGAGGAGGAGTTGCCAGTCGTATGCCTATGTTACAATGTTGAGTCCATAGCTAATCACGATTGTGGCGTGCGGAGACATGTAGATGTGAAAGATTGTAGGGCTGAATGAGGATCTCTGGGGGACTCCACGGCTGGTCTGACCCACACGTATGTACGTTGAGGAAGGAGCAGATCCAGTTCAGGGCCTTGTCTTGGATCCCTTTCTTGTGTAGTCCGCATATTGGTGGCCTTTGTGAGACAGTGCTGAAAGCCGCTGCGATTGGTCAAGGATGATGATTAAAATGCTTTTTTGGCTCTCTGTGTGGATGAGGTGCCTTGATATTGGGTGAAACAACTCAGTAGTGCATCTCGGCCAGCAGTGATGTTTTGGCTGTGCAGCATCTGCTTCAACATGTTTGTGTGTGGATGCCATTCAAAGTAGGCCAAGTCATGTCGCCAACATGAAGTCAACACCACAGGGATGTTGCATTGTTTGTCACTTTAACAATTCACATTGTCAATATGCCACGTTTGCTGGGGTTTCCTAACAACATCTATTTGCGTTTGTCCTCTCACAGATGGCCGCCAACCGATCACCCAGGGGGACATTGATAGTTTCCGGGACCCACACGCCACTGGTGAGTAGTGGCAAGAAACACTGGCATGTTGCGTGGTCATGAGTGTCTGTGCCAAATGCAGCACGTTGTTGATTATCAGTATGGGTGTGTATTGCATGTCAATTGCCTATGATGTGCTGAGGTATTCAGCCTTTCCGTACTGTGTCTAAAATGGTATTGTAAAGGAGTACAATGCATCTCATTCAGACTTATGAGTTTGTACATCAACAGTCATTGATACACGTGTCAATGTATGTGCCTATTTGCGAGCTAATAATGCGGCCAATTAGGCATTTACACTGCAGTTGTGATGGCAATAGGCCACTGGCATTTACTCCCATGTTCATTTGCACAGCATAAGCAAGATGGCACACTTACATGCGGTTGACATCGTCCAAGGGGCGTGCAGTGGGTGTAGCATTGTGCACAATGAGGCAGTGCTATTATGTCCGTACAAGGTCATACATCATGGCACAGTGATGCCTAAGGTATGCTGCATAGCACAGAAGCAGAAGTGGCAGGGTGTATCTCAGATCCAATATTGTCAATGGAGTGTTACACAAACACATTCCATAGATGTGTACATCAATTGAGAATTTATATTTGTGCACTGCAATGGTGGTGACAGGCTATGCCCGTGTGGACATACCAGGCTGGAATCAGGATCATGTGTACCAACTCATCTGACACAATTGGTGACATCACTTAACACACTTTTCATTGCCATGCATTAGATATGCATCATTTGATGTCACATAGATGAGCTAATCAGGACTGCCGCAACAAGATCTGTGTGTACACATTAGCCATATCAATTACACAATCCTCATGACCCCAGGGTGCCATTACAATATGTAATCCATTGTAACAGTTTGCATAGTTGAAGCATGCATGCTCATCTCTTCTATGGAGTGCGATCGGAGGTTACAACACATGCATGACTGGCAGTTGTGGGTCAATGATGTATCCCCCTCGCAGTGGATGACTATCACCAATTGCATAGTAATGGTGGAGTGAGTAAGTGTCTAAGTCCGCATTCATACCCTAAACATGTTTCCATGTGTGCGGCATGATGCCGCATGATTACAAGTGTGAGTAGGGCAGTCCCACGCCTGTTAATGTTCATGTAGTGTGAGACTCCAATAGGTAGGTATTCACACCTGCACACATACCCCCTTGCCTGTCTTGGCACTGACTTCATGTACTGCACACAGGTCCTGGGGGGGACACATGTCTGCACATGTACATTGTAATTCTGATGCAGCTGTCTGTCACAGGGTGGGAGAGGTTTGAGCTGTGCACATAGGGGTTATGCCTCCCGAATGAAGTCAATTGTACAGGTCACACACAGCCCGGTCATCCAAAGGTGCCATGTTTGTAGTGTATCCTTAGCTTTCAGTTGTGTGAGTGCATGTCCCATGCCATGCACTGTCATGTCAGTCTCAACAGCATGTAGTTATTTATTCATGCTTAGACATTGTGTTTAACAGGTCAGTCCTTGACTTAACACGTTGTTTTCCACTTGTGATACAGATCTCATGTTGTACGGTTACATAGTGTAAGGGAAAGAAAACTAACATAGATTTTTATTCTCTCTCAGACAACATGACACCTGAGGAACAGCACCGGTTCCAGGTCGCCAAGGACCGATACCTCCATGTGCATAAGGTACACAAGGGTTACCGCTTGATGGCACGGAGGTTCCAGGCCGAGAGGAGGGCAGGGACCTGGCCATCGCTGCCAGAATGTGTCACCACAGGCAGCGGCTCGACACCGTCCACCTCAGGTGTCGTTGTGGGATCCCGGGATGTTGGTTCCCCTGCTGCCACACCCGCACCTGTGCCAGGCCAGCGTGCACCACCACCTGCACCAGCCCCGGCACCAGCACCAGCCCTCGCACCAGCACCGGCACTGGCACCAGCCCCTGCACCTACACCAGCACCAGCACCGGCCCCCATGGGCCCTGGAGTGGCACAGATAATGCGGATTCTCAATCGCTACACTACCCTCCTCCAGGACCTCCGCCATGAGTTCCTATACTTGAACCGGCAGATCCATGAGCTCAGGGCCCACCTTGGACTGCCCTGAACACTGCCCCAGTTCTCACCTCCCCCCCCTCTTCTCCCTTCCCACACTGTCCCCCTTTTATTATTATGTTATGTTATGTCCTAGTTGTATGTGTTGTTTAGCATAGGTTTATTGTAGGCTTAGTTAGGGTTAGTTTTAGACAGTTTTTACTAAATGTATTTTATAGGATTTGGGGATAGGTTTAATTTATCTTTGGGTGCGGGGTTGATGTATTTATTCTTGTTCTGTGTTTGTAAATAGTTATTTAAGATAGTTTTAAGTAGCATTCATATTTGTACTTAGGTTAGGGCTAGAGTTAGGGGCATAGATTAGTGTAGGTTATCATTTTATATATATATGTCTTTGTTAAATTAATCTGGTTAACCATAGATTTCTGCTAACACCTATATCATGGCTGATGCGGGGGAGTGGGTCTTGCCCCATTGTGTGCAAATCATACCATCTTTGGAGAAATCAGTGTATGTGTAACTATGGTCGTGACCTGTCACTCAGCAGGATGGATAGAGCACAGATACCTTAGATGTGAGCACAATGACCCTGCATCTCTGATAGATTAGCAATTATGGTTTACGGCCTACTCTGGTGACAGTTCATTGTGACCTCAAACATCTCACCTGTTCCTGGCCATGGCCAATCGATCTCCATTCCATGCATGCTATTTGAAATTTGTGGGTCCATTGTTAATTTCACATGGCACAACAGTGTCAGTGAGTCACATGAGTTATATGAGTAATGACTTTGGAATAGAGGTCACTCACAGGTGTCTTGGAGTATTAGCACTGTCCGGAATACAGACTTAACTTCGAGTTTCTTGCTTTTGTGACACACTTACTCATTACAGTAATGGCTTGGGACCTGATGATGTTGGTTTGCAGATACACAGTTGTGCTGCACACAAGTGGTGACATGCTGCATTGCTCCCTGTACCTACAGTGCCATAGCCACTCATCCCAGCTGTTACTATTGCATTGTCTCATAGTGATGACACCCTTGTAATCTTGCCACTGATCCAGACTATATGCAGAGTGCAGTTCACATGACATCCGTGGGCACATTGGCCAATATGTGTGCACTTCATGGCAGTGCTCAGGTTTTGCACAGGTAGGAGCTAACTGACGCAATGCACTTTGGAATCAGTAAGTATTGTGGACTCAACTTCAGTGTGGCTTAGTTTGTATTTCCATATATGTATGTTAGACCTGTGCCCTTTGGTCTCCTCAGCAATGTGAATCTGTTATGAACAACTAGAGATGTGACATGCAATGTGCTACATCACAACAATCTTTGGCCAACACTTCCTGTGTTTGGCTATATGCCAGGAGAGTATGCTTTGCTATCATTCCTTGTGACACTACTTCTGCCCTGCAACAGACTTGTACATGTTGTCACAGATGTTAGAAAGTGGCTAGGTATATGCTGTTTCCAAATAGGTACGGTGTGCACAGAGTCCACAGTCACCAGAGTCTGAACAGAGGTTAAAGTTAGATATGACCTTACTCTATGAAGTGTTACCTTGGTCAAGCAGTAAGGCAGTATCAGAGGACAGTACAAATCCTTTGTTGTACACACTCAGTCAGCAGGTGGTCTCACACACTCAATAACTGAACTCAAGGCCACTGTTTTTGATAGGAAAATATATGTTTGTTTTATTTTGTAACCAACAATAGGTATCAACAGATACTTACTCAGATTGCGAGGCTTTAGTTACATACTTTGGCAATGTGCCATTGACTTTGGTAGGTAATAGTTACAAGTTGTTGCAATAGGCAACACAATTTCAAACACAATAATACATTGAGCTCAATGTGAGTTTGAAGTGATTTGGTAGTGATTACTTTCAGGATAACTTTTGTAAATCATGGCCTCCTGGAGCCTATATTCAGTCCTGTGCAAGGTCTTGGAAACATGTGAGTATATCCGTTGTAGTTGCTGTTGTGATTTTCTGGAAGTAATTTGCAAGTACTAAACTTGACCCTAAGAAGAAATTTGACAGAGTCACTGCCAATGATTTCCTATGGAAGAAAATAGTGTGATTGGTAAGTACGGTTGTGAGTGGTTTTCAGGGTCAGTGCTGGGCAACAAGATCCAGCATTGGCATCTCTTCTAATAGCAGTTGAGTTGTTCCATTTCTGTTAGTTGGTTGTTTTCAAGCAAAACTTGTAACTTTTAAAATCTCAAAACTTACAAGGAATTTCTTATGAAACCAATCAATGTTACCCTACGGAATACATTTGGGTTATCTGCTTTTTGGTAAGTACTCAACTGGCAGAGTTAAGGTTCTGGGCACAGACTCAAGGTTACCACAGGCTCAGGTTTGTACAGTTGGTACACCCTCTGTGGGACTGTGTCGGACGGGGGCAGAGTGAGTGTTGCACGATGTTATCCCATGGGAGGCAGGGGGTCCTTGGTTGCTGGCTGCTGACTAGCAGGCCACACGGCTGTGGGAGCTAGGGTCTTGGTCACTTGCTCAGGGCAAATGTGGGAAGTAGATAGGAGTAGAAGTTCCACTGCCAGGGCCACTCGGGCAGGTGGGTGCACGGTGCCTTTGACCCTTTGTGCGCTCAATGGATTGCAATGGGAAAGCTTCTGGGCAAACCAAGGCTGCAAGCTTGGGTCGCACTTTGTTCATGTGCCCCCACCACTTTGCGAGTTAAATTGGGTATTTTGAGGGTGGGTATGTCCCCAGGAGTCGGGCATAGGGGGCCACAGTGCGCCGGGTGCTGGGGTGACTTTTGGTCTTGATAAATCTTACCCTCTGTAGATTGTGGCCGGGGGGGTCCCTGGTTCTGAGGCTGCAGGCGTCGTAATGAGCGTCGCGGTGAGACCTTGGAGGCCAGATTTGGGGTCACAGTTGCCAGGGGGGACGTCATCAGGGTCTTTGTCCACTCCAACACAGGCCAGGCTTGTCCAGTGCAGGGTGTGCAGGGTTGCGGTTCCGTGATGATGCCAGGGGTTTGAAACTTGCTTTGGGCAGAGCTACTGCTCATGGGCCTCCCATATGATCAGAGTCACAAGGTAGCCAGGTCCGCAGGGGTTTGTGATGTTGCTGACCACAAGTGGGTCTGGGCTGTGGCAGGAACAGTTTCAAGAGCCAACAAGCTGGTAGGGCTGGGGCCAAAGCAGTTGGTGTCTTCGTCTTCTTAGCAGCTGCACGGTAGTTTCTTTCTTCTTGCTCTTCCTTGCTTTTTCTAAATCAGGCAAAGAAAGCTTCAGGGTGCCTCTAAATACTATGTTTATTTGCGTTACAGGTAGGTACAGGGCTGGGACCAATGTGTCCCTGCCCTGGGGTGGATACACACACTATCCTGCCACTCACCTGTGGGAGTGGGCCAGTAGCCTAGTCCTGATTGTGCAGGGCTTCATATCTTCAAGATTGAGAGCGCACGGAGATGGGCTTCACCTCGCCTCCCCCAGCTGAGGGTTGGTGTGGGCAGGCTGGAACATACCCTGTTCTTATTTTGTGTTTCCAGCCAGTCTTCCCGCAAGAGTGGGTGTCAGAACGAGGTGTTGGGGACAGTTTTCTGGGTACAGCCCATGGCCTATAGAAGCTCACTGAGTCTGCATGCCTTTGAAGGTTCCCCCTGGCCATCCTGGGGGAGGAGACCTAGCACTCCACCCAGCATGTGCATTATTGCAGGCCCAGGGAAGCGGGAGCTGTGCACCCTGGGGTCCAGCAACATGTCTGATGTGTGGCAGCCTAGGCAGCCTCCCAACCAGACGTGGATTGTAGGTTAGTTGTCCATGGTTAGACAATTGTGAATGTTAGTGGTTAGGGAAGGAACATAGGCCCTGGGCACCTGATTGGCAGGAGTCCAGGGCACACTCACTCAAAGTCCATTCAGCAGTTCCTCAACAAGTGGGTGAATCCCATGCATGAAAGATAGTAATTTCTCACACACATGTCATACATGTAGTGTGAACAGAATTGGGATATTGCTAGTTGTGCCATCGGTTCAATGTTGTCAGTGTAATCTTGTGGGGCACCCTGTGGGCCTTCTTCACTCTCTGACTCCGGTTGTCTCATCTTTGCCGTCATTGCAAGTGTTATTTATTTTGAAACAATGTGCCCCCTTCTGATGGGTTTAGTTGTATTGCTCATTTACATTTCTTAGCCTGTATTTGGACACATGTTTTTCAAACCGCCTCCGCTCTCCCTTCCCGCCACAGATTCCCCTGCTGAGCCGCACAGCAACACGCACTTTTGTAACACCCACATGCCAGGCTGGTCCTCCAAACTCCCCTTCCACTTGCATACATCCACGCCGGGTCCGCGCAGAGTGCAGGAACATCCTGGGTCCGATAACGCAACTACACACATTGCCACTACGATGCTAGCACACTCAACGCCCTCAACATAGGACGATCACACACCAGCTTCCTGCCCAGAACAGTACGCACACAAGGACACATCTCCAGCCGGAACTGCATTGTCACCAGCATTGAATCTGCAAATCCACCAACTGTGTTGTAAGCAAACTACCTCAGATGCATTGGCCCCAACACCTGCCACAGATGCCAACACACAAGTGAACTCTAGGACCTACTCAACTCTACCTCCCCAGACATGGTCTCCATGACAGTGACCTATTTGTACCCCGCCTCAGAACACCCCCTCGCCATAGCCATCCTGTGCAGCTACAAGATCAACCACAGGGACCGCCCCAACGGAGTGGGACTATGAATTGACATCGTCAACAGGAACACTCGCGGAGTCTGAAACAACCACAGCAACATCCTCATCAACGCAAGACACATGCACATCCAGATCCACAACAATTCAAAAACCACCCTCAGAGTAACCAGCGTCTAAATAGCCTCCAGACCCCGAACACAGTTCTGCATCTCCATCACCAAATTTGTCAGTACACACACCCTCACATCCACAGACTACATCCTTCACGTCGGGCTGAACTTCCACCTCATGTCCATTGACGGCACTGTATCCACCACCCTGACCGACACCCTGGCCACCCTCAGGCTCCTACAACTTGTCACAACACCCACCCACCACAACAGCCACACGCTTGACCACATATTATCCGCAAGCTCCCACGTCTACTCCAACCACCCAGCCAACCTCCACTGGAACAACCACCAACGCAACAAATTCGCATTCCATGAAGACACCATGCGCCACCACACCCAACAGATCCACTGGCACTGCTGGAGCACAGTCACAGAAGTACAGCTAACCATCAACCTTGCCTGGAACACAACAACCCACACTCACTCCAGCGCCCAGAACGTCAGACAAGGGATAGGCAACAGCGCAAACCCACTCGCCCAGATTAAGACACACTCCAACAGACACACCAGCAAGTGAGCCAGCTGGTTCAATGCAGAACACCAGGCATCAATGCTGCCCTGCCATGAGCTAGTGAAGAAAGACACCATCAACTCCACAGATACGCAATTGGGCCTCCTTCAAAGACCGCATTGCCAACAACACACACACCAGCCAAGTGCTCTTCAACCTAGTGAAAGAACTCTCCTAAACCAGCTCCAACAACAACACCATTCCACCTTTGAAAGACCTGTGCAACTCCTTAGTTACTTTTGTCCATCGCAAGGGTGCAGCCATCCACGACAGCTACAACGCCACGACTGCCAAGACTAGCACTGTGGCCTCCGTCACCACGGATCCCATACATGGCAAGCCCCTGCTCTCCTGGACCAACGTAAACAACACAAACACAATGTACATCTGGTACTACATCGACTACGGATCTACGTCAGGCACATGCCCACACCACATCTGCTCCAAAGTCAGCCCTACCATTGCACCCCATTTCCAGATGAGCATCAACATCTCCCTCGTAAATTCAACATTGACATTGAGCTGGAAGCACGCCGATATCAACCCCTTACTCCACAAACAAATGACTAAACCGCCTTTTGCTTCCGTCCCATCTCCCTGCTGCCATTCGTGTGAGGTGTCATTGCGAAGACCATCAACAGACAACTGACCCACTAACTCCATAGGAACAGCATCCAGGATCCGTCCCATTTGCGCATCAGCGGCAACTCCTGCAGCAAACTGGACACATCTCCGCCACCAATTACGTAATGCCACAGATGGACAACAGTGAAAGAGCAGCACTCATTGACCAGTATCTGTGATTTGACTTCAACACTGTCTTGCACTGCACACTATGCACACGCATACACGATAACGAGATCTGAGACAAGGCTCATGACTGGACAGACTCCTTCCTCTACGGCAAAACCCAGTCCACCCTCTTCCACCCTTCCTGCTCAGAGTCCACAGTAATCTTCCCTCACACAACATTGCTCTACATGTACATGTCAACACTTGCATACGTTACACAACTGCCCAACCTCAACATCATCTCCTACAAGAACATCAGCCAGCTGATCATCTCCCTCACCATGGCCACCCTCACTTACACAACCATACACCATGTAGGACTGTAAGACGTGTAGAACCGGCTTTTTGGAGACCCCCCCACTAGGAGAGTCAAAGCCAGTGGTGCAGGGGACACCTTAAAATCTATGGGTTCCTCTTGCTCAAATCATACATTACCAAAGAGACCAGGACAACCAGCCGTGGAGGGAAGTAAGTTATTTATTAGCTCGAGCTAAGGACAGAGGTCCCAGAATGGTACAAAGACAATTCTACGGAGACTGCTGCTTTACTCCACAGCTTACACATATTTATAGCGCTAGCCACGCCCATTTGTACAGTACACAGTTCCACATTTTGATAAGTTCCTCATTCTGACAAGTTCTTCGTCAGTCTTGTGGTGCAATCGTGGTCAGGGGACATCTGTTCTCTGATTGCACAATGTCCACAACCCCGTGGTTCCTTACCCAACTGGTGTGGTTATGGGGCACAGCCTTGTGCTTCCTCAATTAGTTGGTGTGGTCACAGGGCACAGCCTCGTGCTTCCTCTATCAGTTGGTGTGGTCACAGGGCAGCTGGTCGTGACAGGTTGAGTTACCAACAATGGGCAGGATGTGGCTGAGTCTCTGGCACAACTGGGGGGTGAGGCACACAGGCAGCTTCTCGGAATCGGCTCGACCACAAGGAGCAGGGAGGGTTGGGCAAGTTTCAACAGGGACGTGGAAAGCAATTCTCCATCAGGTTGCCGAGAGCATGGCAACATAAAATGGAGTCATGTGGGTCATTTTAAAATACAGTTCAACAGTCTCTCCTTTTGCCATGCAGAGACAACAATCAGTCGTCATCCAGGTCAATGTCCATCATCTCCTGGACCGCTTTCTCGATCATCATCATGGCATTGTGATGGTGTGAATTTACTTGTTTGTGTGCCAAAGAGGTGGCACAGAGCCCACACAGCGCGGGCACGCATTGAACACAGAGGCAGCAAGAGAACAATGCGGCTGCAAGGATTGCAATGCTGTCAAGTCATGAGGCGGTCCACTTGAAGTTCAGCCGTGATTTTACTGAGGGCACCGGCAGTTGCGTTGATGGTGGCTTCTACCACCCTGGTGAGATGTCAGAGATTGCGACTATTGACCATAGGGCCCCAAAAGGGGAGGAACCCTTTAGCAAAGTCACCAAATTCTTGGCCAGCTGTGTCTTCAGTATCAACCACACCTCTCTTCTGGATATGGTGTTTTGCATCGGCTGTGTAGGTGGGGGGGAGCAACCAAGCAATGTAACAGGTGCCTGCCTAAGACTTGGGTAGCCAGGTGTAGGCCTTGTTCCCACACACAAAGTACATGTTCAGTGAGGACACCAGAGCTGGGAGAGTCGAACCATTGAGCTGGAGTGTGTAGGCACAGTCACTTTCTCCCACCCATACTGTTCCACTGCTCTTCATGCAGTATTTCCCGGGATGTGGGTAGACAGGGAGATCTCTGATAGGTGGCAGTCTTTTCTTTCCCCCACCATTGTAGATGTTCGATGGATAGAAAGATCCATGATTGTCCTCATATTCATTCTTTTCTGCGGAATCTTTATTCATGCTTGGCCACTCCGCCGCCATGATGTGGCGGAATGCTTGTCTGCTACTGATCTTTCCCAGGGATCGTGTGGATGTGTCACCTGAATAGAATGCATCAAAGAACACAGCGTACCAGCCGTAGGCCGAGCCAGCTCGAGAAAAAGGAGCAGGAATCAGGGACATCCCAGTGCTTGCAGTATGGGGCAGCAACCCACATACCCAACAGTTTGTCGTGTTCACCATAAGCTGGTGCTGGTGTAGCATTTGAATGAAAGTTTTGTTAAAGAAACCTGCAGCGGTTTGTCGGACCATGTCAAGCAGAGGGCAGAGACCCTTGTCTCTTCAGTCTTTTTTCTGGGTCGGAGGTTGTACCGGGTGGACCTGGGCGCTGTCTGATCAGGAAACAAAGGCTCTGGCTATTGAGTGTCCCACAACCTCAGATGCGGAGGAACGGCAGATTGCAGGATGTCGTTGTCCTCTCGTTCAGATGAAGCCCAGGCAATGTTGGCGTCACTGAAGGGTACAAAGCGCGGGACTCTTTCACATTCGTCGTCTCCCAGGCCTTCCTTGACCCACCGGTCGTATGGTAGTGGTAGAGGCACCTTCTTGCAATGCACTCCGTGGACCCAGTTTTTTCTTCCTGCCACCTTCACTGCAGACCTGGTAGCCAGCAACACTTGCTGGGGCGGCTTCCACCTCGGCTCCAAGTTCTTTGTTCTCTGGAAGTTCCGGATGCAGACCCAGTCACCGGGCTGGATGGTGTGGCCAGGGCCCTCTGGTTTGGGTGACAGGATATCTTGTACCGGACGATGAATGAGACGTAGGTTAGTGGTCAATTCATGTAAATAATCAATCAACAATGGGTATTCACTGGCGGCACTAGGAGGTGATACCAATGAAAGCACGGACCTCCTTCTGCGTCTTTGGTGGGGGCATTTTACTGATTGTTTGTATTCGTTAAGGAGTGAGGCGGCGTTCCTCCTTCGACAGGAGATGACCTAAGTAGGTCACCTCATGTCGACAATATTGGAGTTTGGATAAAGAAACTTTGTGATTGAACTGGGCCAGATGTAGCAGCAATTTCATTGTAGCTTCTTTACACAACGCCTTGGTGTCTGCTGCTATAAGCAAATCATCAACGTACTGGAGTAGTGCTGTACCTTGGGGTAGGGTCAGGGAATCAAGTTGGCCCTTGAGGGCCTGACAATAAATTGAAGGGCTCTCTGTATATCCTTGTGGAGCTCTGCAGAACCGGAAACTCCGTCCTGCCAATGAGAATCCAAAAAGGTCCCTACTCTGTTCATCAACGGGTATACTAAAGAAGGCGTTTTTTAAGTCAATGACAGAGAAAAAACATGCAGACGGAGAACCATAGTCAGTAGGGTGGTGATATCTGGGACCACAGTAAACTAGGGAACTACTATTTTGTTTATCTCGCGCAAATCAATGACAAAACGATAATTAGGGGGCTTGGAAGGATCGGTGCGTTTTAGGACTGGCAAAATTGGGCTATTGCACACATTTCCTCTTGTCTCTTCAACTACACCCTTGTCAACAAGTTCAGAAATGATCTGGAGTAATGCCCTTTCCCCTTCTTTGGGTATCTTGTATTGGGGAAGTCGGGGAGGGCGAGCATTTTCCTTCAGGGTAACAGAAAAGGGGGGTATGGACAGAAGGCCGACATCAGTATCAACTTGGGCCCAAAGATCAGGAGGGACATTCTGAAGTTCCTGGGGAATTGGATCTGAGGAGGATAAATATACTGGGTGTGTGGTGGAGGGTCCCATAGTGATGTAAACCCCATCAGGAGAACAGTATATTGTTGCATGTAATCTTTTTAATAGATCTAAACCCAACAAATTTTCGCCACATGTGAAAGTCAAAACCAAAGAGGAATCAACTGTGTAGGGTCCTATCGTTAGTTCCAGTGGTTGTGAAATGGGGCTAGATACTGTGGTGCCAGAAAACCCTACAGAAATGTTATTCGCGCCAGAGAAGGGGGCCCCAGGGACTTTGGACGTAGCAATAGAACTTTTGGTTGCACCAGTGTCGACCAATAATTTTTCCGTAGAGCCCAGTGTTGTAACATGAACATACGGTCCCTTCTGGTCAACAGGAATAGGCACGGGTCCCTTCTCTTGTTCTTGGCAATCCTAGTGGGACAAAAACCCAGTGCCTTCTTCAGGCTCATAATCCTAAGTAAAGTAATTGCTGTCCTCATAATTAGCGGTATCAAATCTATTCTCTTGCATAAGGGAGCGCCTGTCCTGTAACTGTGTTTTAGGTCCGCCTCGGCCTCGTCCTCTCTGGGGACGTTGTCCTGTGAAGTGGTCAGCGGGGGCAGAGTTGTTCTGGGCCAAAAAGGGACACTCGTCGCGCCAATGACCCTCTTGGCGACAATAAGCGCACTGGTTGGGTCCCAGCGGCAGGCGAGGAGTCATGGGGGCAAGTCTCTGAGCTATTCGTTGAAACTTAGGGGCACCTCTGTTTTGGGTCTGGGTTGGGTATGCTTGTTGGAGTAAGACCTTTGTCTTTAAGTCTTTAGTCTTTTTATTCGTTCTATCTCGCTCTTCATTCTCCCTATTTTCATAGTACTGGGTCATTGTCAAAATACCAGATGGGGTGGAAATGGGCCATGCACTTTCTGACAATTTGAGCTTAGTCCCAAGTTCTGGCAACAGATTAGACACAAATGTATCCACAAATAGTCGCTGTCCCCCTTCTGTAGCCATGTCCTGTCCACTATAGTCATTGAATGTGCTTTCGAATCGTGTGAAAAAGTCAGAGACACTTTCATCTTTCTTTTGTTTGCAAGCAGCTAATCTGTCCCAATTAATACGGTGGGGTGTCAACATCTTTTTCATGGCAGTAAGTATCTGGGCCGGAAGGGCCAAGATCATGGGATCGGGTTTCTCAACGCCAGTTCGAGCTCTGTCAGCTTCCTCAAATTCCTTCCACGTATGGCCAAATTCTGTTTGATCATTATGGCGTATTTTGGACCATACTTCAGTTGGTACTACTTGTCCCATTAACATATCTATATCTGCTAAAGTCATTACGCAAGAATGGAGTGTCTGAGTCAATTCCTTATAATAACCTTCTGGATTTTTACGCGGGTCAGGCAATTGATTTTTAAGTTGGAGGACGTCAGACCTTTTCCAAGGGACATGGACCCACATCTGCCTAAAACCTGCCGGTATTTCAGGGTTGCCATCTGCGCCAGCAACGCGGTCTCTCCAAACAGGCTGTACCTCCCTCATTGGGAAACCCTTATTTAATGAAACACCAGATACGGAGTCTCGGTAGGCTACTAACGTGATTAGATCGCATAATAGTGCTGGGCCCTGAATGTCCCCTTTTTCAACCTTATGGCGAAGGTCAGACAGACCTGGGGGTGGACCTGATTCTACAAAATCCTCCCACATTTGGATCAGTATGTCACACATTTCACAAAAAATGTCAATCTGTTGAATGCGTGTCCACTGATCTATTGTCATCCATATATCCTGAGCGGTGTACATAGCATTGCAGGCCTAACTTTTCTCTGAAACAATTTCTCCTCTAAATTATCTAATACAGGAGGCTCAAAACTACCATATATTGGCCATTGCAATTCAGTATTACCCTTTGTATACTTGTGAAAACATAATCGGGCCAACACCATGTTTAGCATAGACTTCATGATTAGGGGTCCCCAAAGGAGGAATCGGACAATCTTCCGTCACACGGCAAGTGTCACAAAGGTCTCGATCTCCAAAGACTAGGAACCGGAACTGGGGCGTCAGTCGGGCCGCAGTCAGGTAGCCCACTGGAGGGAGGAATCACGCAATCGGAGACCTCGGGCCCACAAAGACAATTTTCAGCCAATGTAGTGGCGCGCCTCCCTTGGAATTCGATCACGGACCCCTCACGACCACCAGGCTTGATGACGACCACCGAAGACGCCCCACATGGGCGCCAGATTGTAGAACCGGCTTTTTGGAGACCCCCCCCCCCCCCCCTCTGGGAGAGTCAAAGCCAGTGGTGCAGGGGACACCTTAAAATCTACGGGTTCTTCTTGCTCAAATCATACATTACCAAAGAGACCAGGACAACCAGCCGTGGAGGGAAGAAAGTTCTTTATTAGCTCGAGCTAAGGACAGAGGTCCCAGAATGGTACAAAGACAATTCTACGGAGACTGCTGCTTTACTCCACAGCTTACACATATTTATAGCGCTAGCCACGCCCATTTGTACAATACACAGTTCCACATTTTGATAAGTTCCTCATTCTGACAAGTTCTTCCTCAGTCTTGTGGTGCAATCGTGGTCAGGGATCATCTGTTCTCTGATTGCACAATGTCCACAGCCCCGTGCTTCCTTGCCCAACTGGTGTGGTCATGGGGCACAGCCTCGTGCTTCCTCTATTAGTTGGTGTGGTCACAGTGCACAGCCTCGTGCTTCCTCTTTCAGCTGGTGTGGTCAAAGGGCACAGCCTCGTGCTTCCTCTATCAGTTGGTGTGGTCACAGGGCAGCTGGTCGTGACAGGTTGAGTTACCAACAAGGGACAGGATGTGGCTGAGTCTCTGGCACAACTGGGGGGTGAGGCACACAGGCAGCTTCTCGGAATTGGCTCGACCACAAGGAGCAGGGAGGGTTGGGCAACTTTCAACAGGGACGTGGAAAGCAATTCTTCATCAGGTTGCCGAGAGCATGGCAACATAAAATGGAGTCATGTGGGTCATTTTAAAATACAATTCAACAGACGTTGCTGAGTGGACGTAGGACTGCCAACAGGAGATGTACATCAGACAATGCAGAAATGCTCATCCTCAACTCAACCCCCATGCATGAGGCACCTCCTGGTGTGCGTTAGCCTTGGGAACAGATCCAGCAACAACCACCCACGCATGCACCATGGGGTTCAACATCAACTCTACTCTCTTCATGCCAAAGCAGGAAAATACCATCTCGTCCTCCTGATTCATCACCCTCCAGATGCTTGTCAAGTTCAACAGGTGGATTACCACCAAGACATGGAGTACAGTCACACAGGCACTCTGCAGCAGCAAGTTGGAATACAGTAACATCCTCTATGCAGGAGCCTCGACCAAACTCTAATAACATCTTAGATGCATTAATGACGCCTCTGCATGCCTGCTCCTCAACATCCCTCGACGACAGCACATCACACCCCACCTGTGAGACCTGCACTGGCTCACCGCCAACAAGTGTCTCACCTCCACGCACAAGAACCACGCACACAAGCCACTCCACAACACCGGACATGCATACCTCAACAGACAACTCAGCTTCTGCAGCCGAATCCAGCTGGTCCGCTACGTTGACATTGCAATTGCCACATTCCCCTGCATCTGGACAGCTAACTCCTGCAGGAGTTCAGTATGCCACCTCAATGCAAATAACTGCAACACTCTCCCCACCCTCCTGCAGCAGGCACAGCACATGCTGACATTAATGTGACTCCTCAATAATGGGTTTTGCAAGCAGTGGCAGACTCCCACCCACCCCCGCTCCTTGAGACACTCAGGGGTTAGTGCTGCACTTTAAAGATGTTGTCATAGGAAAATTGTCTAGATTGCTTTTCCACATACACGGCCATCTCACTGCCTATCCGTGTCAGGTGACACATGTACATTGATTGATTTAGCCTTGCTGGACCTTCTTGTGAATTCACTGCCCCTTACTTATTACCTAAGTTAAATACTTGATTGTTCATGGACACACGCACCTGTGTGATTAATGTGCATTTATTTACAAAACAAAGTGGTTTTGCATTGACCCGCACAAAGTCCCGTATCTCCCGTTGGACCTCCAGCACCATGGTTTGAGAGGCCGCATATGTGCTGGCTGGGTCCTGGGAGGCAGCTGTGGTTGGAGGTGCTTGCTGCTGGGTGGTTTGTGCAGGGGGTGGGTTGGGTGCAATGCTGGTGGGTAGCCCTGCTACTGGAGTTGGTGTTGAGAAGGAATCACGGATACGCTCAAACTCGTCCATATTGATAGTTGGTGTTTGGGACGAGTCATCGTGGTGGAGTGGGTCGTCCCGCTGTCCAGGAGGTGTTGTCGCTCCCTCTGAAATGTTCATGGGAGATACAGTTTAACAGTGGTATCCATGTATGGGCATGTATTATTTGACTTAACAATCAGACTAAGGGAGACTGTACATGATATATATTTTGTACAATATGCATGCTAGTTACTGGATGGTGATTATTTCAGAGACATCACAGATGTGTGTGTGTACTTGTACGTTGTAATATCACAAGTTGCCTAGGTGAGAAATGTGTCTTGACAGTGTCTACACACAAATGCTACCTGTTGTGTCTTGGTTTGTGTTATGTGACTGATGCAGTCCGCCACACCTATTAGGCAATGTTGATGTACTCCAATTAGTATGTGTGTACACTGCATTGTGTGATGGTGGCCCCTGCTGCCTTTGTTTAGCTGCCCCTTGTCCCTTTCATGAAATGGGCCTTTGACTTCTGTGTATGGACAATGCAGACATGTGTAAATCTGTTTGGATGGTGTATCCTTGTCAGAGTAGCGACACTTGTGCATAGTAGGTCATCAAGTGTCTTGTTCACATCAGGGGTTGTGTGTACATAAGTTTGTGCCAGGGTGTGACATGCTCCCTTGAGGATGAGTTCTACACTCCGCAACATCAGTGAGGTGTCCTGAACCATGTGAATCTCTTTGTACTGCAGGCATGCTATCCATCATGCCCTATCACAGGCCTTATCAGTGTGGCTCAAGGAGTTGCCGCTTTGCAGGGGCTTGCACATGTGCATGTGTTTAGTGTGCTATTGGTGATGTGTGATGAGTACCCACTATTGGCACATTGGCAATGGGAGCCTACTTGGGGGCATGTTATCATGGACGTCCACGGTGTTATCTGCGCTTTAGCAGCAGGAGACTTCCGCTACAAGCAGAAAAGATGTCCTTGGAAATGTGCCACATATAATTCCAGGAGAAGCACATGTTATGGTATGAACATGGCCTTTGATTCGAATTCTCAGCTGCATGTTATCAGGCACATTATCACGACTTTGGTGTCTGTTTCAGGCCGCTGAAGTGGCGATAATTTTCAGAACTTCCTTGATTATATGTGCCGTGTTGTTTCTACAAAGCTGCACTGTGTAGGACACATGTGCCTCTAAGTTGCTTTGGCTCCTTGCAATTTGTGTTGTGTGCATTGCGTCTGTCATGTTTAATCTTGCTTCCTGCACTTCTTTTTGATTACCCTTTCAGAGTATGGTGCAGCATGTATGGAAAATGTTGTTGCTATCTGGGCAGACAATGTCCACACCCATTACCCACAGATTTTGTCCCACATGTGGAGTGTGTGTGGCAGTGGTGGGCCGTATTGTGCATCATAGCAGGCGCAAACATTCTAGACTCTGCATGAGCGGTTTGATTTTCAAAGTGGGGACTACATACTCCATGCAGCGATCACAGCGGATATTTGTGCGCATTGTAAAGGGGACCAAGCATGACCTGAGCTTACTTTAGGGTGCCAATGCATATTGACAGCAGCTGTAAAGTTTAAGGCAGTCACATGCCTGTACATGCGCATGGGTCTCGTGGAGCTGCCCCTTTGAACAAACTGAATTGAAATGGGAGGTAGATGTAGTTCGAGAGATCCCGGAAAGGGCTTGTGCAGAGATTGTGGAGTAAGCATGGAGGTGCAGAAGGCACACCCGCTTCCAAAGGCTTATTTCAAATGTTTTACATTGCCTTACCTCACTCCGGCAGAAAGTCAATGCATGTTTCTACACTGACTCATAGGCATGCACAAGGGTTCAGGGAGAGGGGGCAGACTTTCCTCACATGATTTGGGGGTGACCACTTTAGGCAACTTATTGGACCATACTGATGACAGTATTGAAGGTGTTGACAGCCAAGGAGGTTGATCTGTCGTAGAGGGCTTGTATCCTACATTGCTTCCCACACACGGCTCAACATGTGCTTGCCACAAGTTTATGGATAGGGTATTATTATTGGCCATGAGGGAATATTACGATGCACTGGAAGGCAAGTCGGACCACGAGTTTAGATCAATGGGAGTGCCAGTTCACCAAATGGGCAGAGTGTGATGGGATAGTTTGGCTACTACTGGTCAAGGGTACAGTGGGCAAGGGATCACTTGATGCGGCTAGGGCATGGGACCATTTATTTTGCCCATTTGTGGAAGAAGACAGCGAGTGCAATGTCAACACTGAGCCAGGTGAACTGGTACCAGGCTAGTGCCTTTATAGCGCGCAGATGTGACCATTCCACACCATTGTAGACATGCATGATGGGTGAATCTCAAGCAGCAGCCTGTATATTGTGTTTTTGGTGTTTAGCTTCTGGATAACACAGATTACCACAGATAACGCACTGGTAAGGCTATCAAGGAGTACAGAGCAACATGGGTAGTGACATGCCTTGAGGGATTGTTAAATAGACTTTCGTATGGATTAGTGCTTGTGATGTTGGTTTATATGGCCTGTGTTGTTAATTGTTTGGTATGCCCCTTTTTACATGGTTCTTAATATTGAAGGTAGTAGAGGAGACATGTCATTGTAACAAGCCAAGGAACCTATGCTCAGAAAAATGAACACCATAGTGAGTGGAGATGAACTAGGGGCCATATTATCAGGATCAGCGTTAATATGATTGTGGCTTTAGCGGCAGGTAACAGCCACTATAGCGGCGGTGTTGGGCTTGATGATCGGCCCTTGTGAATTCCCATAGGAGTCCATGTTCTGGTGTGAACATGGCCTTCTCTGGGAATTCCCAGGGGCATATTATCAAGCTCATTGCCACAACATTAGTGGCAGTTTCCTGCCGCTAAGGCAGCAATGATTTTAAAGCTGATCTTGATAATGTCCCTAGGTTTGCACAATTGTTAGATCTGAAGATCTAGCTTACGCAGACTTGAGGATTTTTAAATGTTGCTAGTGAAAATAGTACATGCCATGCGTTGACGTGGGGCGGGAGAGGGTGGTGTGTATTATGGACAGGGATATGTGTGCATGTAGGTGAGTTGCCTTTGGATGACTGAATGGCTTTTATGGTGCGCCCCACATTGCATTTTGCAATGGTGAGCACACAACTAAGGGTCAAATTATCAAGGACAGCATTACAGATTATCGGCACTTGAGCAGCAGAGAACTGCCACTTAAGCGGCGATCATGGCCTTGATAATATGCCCTAGGGAATTCCAATAGAAGTCCATGTTCTGGTGTGACCATGGGCTTGTATTGGAATTCTCCAGGGCATTTTTTCAGGGCTATTATCGCCACTTTAGTGGCAGTTTTCTGCCGCTCAAGCAGCTATTTTTTTAACTCCGTTCTTGGTAATATGCCCCATAATCCGTATTTTTGGTGTGACATTGCATGTGTTGTCGGTATGCGGAGTGACTCATTACTTTCTCAACTTGCTGTACACAGTGCTGCATAGCATGTACAGGCAAGGGGGCACTTTTGTAGTACAGGCATGCGGTTGTCACAATGTCCCCCTTGCTCATCACCACACATATCCAAATCTTCTTTTGAAGTCCGCAACTCCCATGTGCCAAAATGAGTATGCAGTGTGAATGTGACTGGTCCCGTGCACGAGTAAGCATGCCAGCGACAGGCTGAGCACACCTGCAACATTTCACATGTGTCTGGCTCGTGTGCAAGGTTGTGTGTGGCCCTCCAAGTCACCCTTGTTGGCCACACACATCCTTGCACTCAAGTCAGCCACATGTGCTATTTTGCAGGTGTGCTGTTCTTGCTGTTGGCATGCTTACACGTGCACGTGATCAGTCACATTCACACTGCATACTCATTTTGGCACCTGTGAGTTGCGGCCTTGTGGAGATGATTTGGATATAGGTTGTGATGGTGCAAGGTGTGCATTTTGTAAGCATTGTGCGTCTCTACATGATGTGGCCTTTTGGTATGTGACGTGGCACTTTTTTTGTGGTCTGATGATGTAGCTAGACTGTGTTTTTCTGAGGTTTCAGTGCACATTTGGATGTCAGTGTGTCCATCAAAGTGTGTCTAGCAATGTTTATGTGTGTCCATGCCACCATGCACAGGGCTATCTGGGACCTGAACCACAGTAATTGTGGGTATGCAATGCCATTTATTATACATGTGTGCCATAGTGGCCATCCACCCCGTCCACCCACTCCATAGTTTGTACTCACCCTGTGGTTGTGTCTGTTGACCTGCAGCGGTGTCCCGACCCGGCACTCCAACCACCGTCTTCTCAGTGATGACTTGCGCCACCAGTTCCTCCTGCTCATCCAGCTCCAGCTGCGGCACGGGGCTACCACCTCCGGTGGCCATGGCTGCCCTCCGGTTGGCAGACATCTTCTCCTTGGTGTTCTTCTTGCTGTCGTTCCAGCGTTTTTTCACCGCCTCCACGGTCCTCCTCTTCCTCTCTCCCACAGCATTGACCTTAGCTGTGATCTCCTCCCAGATGTGTTTCTTTATGGACAATGGCACTGTCTTCCTTATGAATAGCTCCTGCAGGTGTTCAGCCACCAGGCTATACAGGACCTGATTCTCCTGGTGGCTGAACCTGGGGTTCCTCCTCCTCTTTTCCTTCCCCTGGCTCGCTCCCTGCTCCTCCTGGCTGGCTGTGGGGTTCGCTGCGGTCTCTGCGCTTGGTCCTGCTTCCTCCATGTCTCTGGTCTGGTCTGCTCTCTGGTCACTGGAATCCATTTTTTTTCCCCTGCTTGGGGGCCTTTTATAGTGCATTTTCCCGCTTGCTGCGTGCAAAATGCAGGCCTGTTGTCAACTGTCAGGTTGATTTTTTAGATAAATTGCTTATCTCTACTTTTCGTGGCTTAGCGTGCGTTTTTTTATCACCGGCGCTAAGATTTTATCGCCATCCCTAAGCGCCGGAACTGATTGTTATTGCTGGCTAGCGTTGCCTTGTTAATACATCGCTATGGCGGTGATAAACAGAGGACTTCGCCGGTGATAACATTTTTCGCGCTAACAGCGCTTAGCGATAATTATCGCTATTTCTTGTTGATATGCCCCTAAAAGAATAACTCCTGGAGTTGGTGACAGCAGTACTCCTAAAATTGGGGATCATGGGCCACATGTGTCAACATTTATAATAGGGATTACTAAGTTGCGATTATCAGTGAATTGCAATTAGGTAATTGATAATCCAAATGTATGAAACTTCAAACAGTTTCATTTAGCGATTCGTAGGGGGTTGCAAATTGACCTACCTCATTAATATTAATTAAGTAGGTAGCAATATGAGACCACCTAGGAATCGCTAAAATCAAGGGGATGGTGGCCGGCTGGGGTCAGCAGACCAACATGTCCGTGATTGATTTTAAATAAAGCAATAAAGGTTTTCCTTTCACATTTTAAGAGCAGGCAGTGGCCGGTGGGACCACTGTCTGCTCTTAAAAAACATTTTCGGTAGCCTTCCCAAAGAGGAAGGGGTCCCATGGAGACCCCTTCCCATTTGCGAAGGGGTTACCACCAATTTGAAGTTGGTGGTAAAATGCAAAAGTTTTGCAACCGCATTCATGGTCACAAAACATTTATAAATACCACTTTGATTCGCTACTTGGAAGAGACACCCTAAACAAACCCCTTCCAAATAGTGAATAGCTAATCCATTTTGCAAATAGTTAACAGGTTACCGAATTTCAAAATAGGATTTGATGTAAAAAGCCTTTCAGCGAATCGGCCCATTTGCGAATGCTAAATTGGTTGATGCATGTGGCTCCTTTATCTTAAGAAAACACTGTAAAGCAACTTTGGGGAACCGTTCTTGGTGAGTCTTGAGAAAACGTGTGCTAAGGGGCTGAGAGAACTGATGCTACAGCGCTCCCTTCCTTGGTTTCCTACCATGGTGTCTTTCCCAAAGTCTATTAGAACTTCTTCCTGACCACCCCGTTTTTCGCAATTATACTTAACAAAACTTAGGAGAACATCCCAGCCCTTGTTCTGGGTTGCCGTCCACTCTCTATCTGCAAACAGATCCCTCAACTGCTCTAAGGATAAGATGTCCATGTCTACTCCGACTTCTCTTGTATATGCAATTGTACTCTGCAGGTACTACTACATACAAGCTGGACTTATTCTTTGGTTAAAGAAAGTTGAATTTGGCTTTTGCAGATCTCACACAGCTTGCCACCAGTTGTCACACACTATTTCAGGATCACAAGACAGACAGGGCTGCTGGACCTCAATCGTGGGGGTTGAGGCTGTTTGCCACTGATCAACCCTGGGCGTAGTTCGCGAAGTAGTGATATGCGTAGCTACGCAAAGTGCACTTCGCACTACACGAGCTACGCGTAGCACTTCGCGAACTGCGTAGTACCCTGTTCTCACTGTGCAAGATCCCGTTTTCAATGACTGCACAGTGTGGACAAGCATCCGGCACTCTGCAATCATTGAAAACGGCATCTTGCACAGTGTGAGTTGTAGTTTTCTGCCGCTCGAGTAGATTTTTACTCGAGCGGCAGCTTTCTCAATGCGGACTGGTAGTTTCTCATCGCGAGCGGTCGCGAGCATACGCGACCACCCGCAATGAGAAACCTGACCTCCCCGCGTTGAGAAACTCGGTGGGATGTCATTTTGCTTGCTCGCGGTCGCCAACTTGACATTGAGGACAGCGAGCAAGCAAAAAATGTCCGCTACGCTACGCTATGCGTGTTTGCACTGTGCTACGCGCAATTCGCGTAGTGCGAAGTAGCGCAAACTTCGCAACCTACGCGACTGTAGCGTAGTGCTTTGCCCCGGCTTACCACTGATATCCCAGTGCTCAGCCAACTAACTGGGCCAAATACAACCCCTTCTGCACTTGACTATCAGGGTCGCAAGGTTAAGCAGTCACAAGCTTGTTAAGAAGGTAGTATGTGGGTGTTCAAGCTCAGCACTCAACAATCAATCAAGAAACACAAGTAAAATGCCCAGTCCAGTGTTTATTGTATCAGGAAAGAAATTAGTGTGCTCGAGCAGTTATATTAAATAGTACCCACTTCAATGAACATAAACAAATTAGTGATTCAGAGCACTACACCAGTCCTGTTTCTTCTCTGTCCCCCTCCAAGGTATTCTCTCTTGTTCGTGGGTCTCATCCATCACAGGTGTTCTGAAATGGTATGAGTGAGGCTCAGGAGCAGTTACACAGTCCCACAGTTGATATGAGCTCAGTTTGTGAGTTATCTTACCCCTCCTCAGAGTAGGCGATCTTTTGAGTCCTTCTGATGTTGCATTGTACCAGGATGGTCCACCTGTGAACTCATCAAGGACTTTCAGTGTTTGAGCCAGCAGTGGGTCGTAATTGGAAGGGCTACCTCTAAACTCTTGCTGCAGAGGTCAAAGAGCCACTCCCTGGTTAATCATGTGTCCACAACAGTCTTCAGCAGTACGTCTCCATCAGCCTGGGTACCACCACTAGTTGAGGAAGTTGGCTGCTTTGGAAGGTTGCATTCCTGGGCAGGCTATAAGGAGATGTAGCCCCAGACAGACCAATGGTGAACCCACAGCTACCGCCTGCACCCGTGCCTTAGGCAAGCAGGCAGATGAAGCCACAACTGTGCCTTCAGTAATCAGGTTGTTATAAGATTGATATTCCTCGGCTGCTGAAGAGACCAACAAAAGCCACAACCACTAGAGTCTTTCGTAGATCCCTCTCAAGCAACCTTCTTCTTCTTGGACATCCCACAGTCACCTGGACTGCACTGGACTCTACTACTGCTCGACAGTCTTGCCCCTCACCGAGTCAAGCAGGCTCCTTCCCCCTCTCAGCAGGCATACAGATTTCTAAGCACTTTAAAGCAGAGATACAGCACTTCCAGTAGAAAAGCCAGACTTCACGGGAAGTCCCTCAGCTTCTCTTGGAGACTGGCTGGCAGGCAGGAAGCAGCCCTTGCTACACAGAAGTCCTCTGAGTACTGTGAGGAGCACTCCCTTTCATTGTTATAACATTGAAACTAGAAAATATTAGCATGGTTTGGGTCTCAAACTGTAGGACCAGTTGACTCGGAACCAAATCTGCAGTTACACAGATAAAAATGTATGGTCATCCTATTGATTTCCTTAAAACACAGTATGCTGCAACCACCCCTTTATGGTCTACACCAAAAAGATGGACACAGTTCACTGGACAGTCCAGGACCTCTCATAGTCAGGGACAAACCTTGGCATCTGTACACTCACCTAGATTAGCGTGAGGCTAGGTCCAAAATAACGGTCATGATACCAAATACAGTCGGAGTTTGGTAGCCAGGGCAAATAGGCATGCAAGTGGCATGCACAACCCAGGCACTCAGTTTTTCTCTGAGTCATTGCATCTACTCAGAATACAGTCATTGATACATGCTCATTTTTCTTCGTGCATTTTTCTCCAGCGGCTACGCTTCTGTATAATTCAGACCTCAAGGGAAAACTGTACAGTACCTCCCTCTGAATATTTCACTTGAATAGCAAAGGGGTGTTTGTGTGAGAGCAGTGCATTAAAAAATAGTATCATTGGAAGTCTTCGAGCACAGTGGACTTGTGAAATGCTATTTGAGAGCATCAGGGAGAGAACAGTCCCAGATCGCATGCCGGGAGCTCATAAACAGTTGTAGGGAGAGCATGGTCTCCTCCTTTCATTTTATCCCAGCTTTGAAGTTTCTATGGCCACAATACAGTGGCTGCTGTCACAGGTAAGAGCGGTTTTGTGGTAGCTCAAGTGAAAGGTAAGTGGTTTTTTTTTTTATTAAATTTTACTTGTTCTGTCGACTCCCCCCACCCTGGCCAAGCTGCCTCACCACTCTTACCTGTGCCGGTTGCCACTAATGTCACCGTAGTATATGTGTTAAGTTGTATGATGAAATCAACTTCCATACACAGGTAAGTTTGTGTAGGTGTATTCCAATAAGATCCACCAACCGACAGGAGCAGTTACTCTTCTCTACGTTCACCACCAACTGCCCCTCTTAGAGCCCTACCGTCCCCCCTCATTCTATGCTCAAGCATTTACCTCTAGAAGTTTGTAGAACATTCACACCTTGATATCATAGAAGATCATAACATAATGCTAAGGAATCCACTGATATTACACTTTTCCTGCACTCACGCATTAAATATTTCAACCTTGACCTCAGGGTTGTTTTGACCTATTTTGAGCATACTGTGCTGAAATGTATTTGCATCCAATGACTTGAAATTGAAATCATCAGCAGGAAAAGCTGTCATGGGCAGAGATATTCTGCTTTAGGAGATTCCTGGAAAGTTGGAAGGCGAGCATCCTCTTTAATCACGCTTGTTAAATTTCCACTTTATTGTTTACGGCTTCTCGTGCTTCATATAGCCTGGCTGTTATGTTATGTTAATCATTGAATCACAATTGACCTCTGCTGCACCGCAGCAATCCAGTGGTTTATTGTGATATGGTCTCACTTTCTCCATCTTGTAAAGATTCTATTGAGACTATGGTATGCGTTTCTAGGATATTGCTATGTTTATGTTCTGCTCATCTCTGTTTCACTATCTAGTAATCTTCAGGGATCCAAAGGGAAGTGAGGAGGTTGGAATCACTCAGAAGCAAAATTGATTAAGGCTGTATCAAGTGCTTATCACACCAACATAGACCCCTAGAGTTTCCAATTTAGACCTGAATATAGTTTTCAGCATGTTTACCTTTCTATGTAACTACAATCTTGATTGAGTCTGTGACTGGTGGTAAATTGTATTGCAAGTGCATGTTTTGCACTCCAGTGACACAACTCGAATTGTACTTGCATGCAAAATACTTGGAAACGTCATGATTTCTGTAATAAAATTGCATGGAATTTTGCGCACTGTTTAGCAGAAAATTGCTGAAATTTGTGATTAAAAAAACGCTTCACAGGTTTGCACAGTAGTGATCCTGTTCTGCTGTCCAGCTGTGTCTCGAGAACCTCCTAGTTTCGCCCTCAGCTTTAGGTGACTTTTAACCACCTAGAGCCCCTACTTCTTCTCTTTACAGACATTCTTCACGTAAAACTGAAGTAACTTTACGTTGTGCCTCTCCTATGCCACCCATGGGATGGTGTTAGAATCTGATGCATTCCCTGGTATTCCTCGTAAATCTGGGGATGCTTCAGATTCCATGGTTGTTGTATGGGAACACCCACAGCAACACCCATGGAACACCCCTTTCATGCAGCAGTCTTTGTGAAAAGGGCACATATTTACAAGGCCACAAAAAGCCACATAAAGTGGCTTTTAGTGGCCTTGCAAATATGCTGCGGCGCGTTGCAGCACCAGAGAGTCAAAAAAGTGATGCTTTGGCAGCGCAATAGTGGCGGTAGGCCCTCATAAATGAGGCCCCTCATTTGAAAGGAGCATAGCACTGTATAAGGGTGAGACCCCAGGGAGAATACAATCATGGGGAAGGTCAAGGGTAGACAGCTGGGTCAGTGGAAGCACACCTTGAAGAGGTGAGTGTATAGATTTCTTCTTAATTGAAAGAGAGCTGGAGTGGTTCTGATGTAGATGTAGATGCTGAATGTGGTTGCCTGGCAAAATATCGCCCAAATATATATGGGCAGAAAAAATATAGCAAACAAAACATATACTTGTATATAAAGTAAAAAATGTCAACAAAAGAAAATCACAATATTGCCAAAAAATAGGTAAGTAACTTAGTAACTTCCAAATATATAATAACTTTAAGAATGTTACATCTAAAAAATGTGGATACTATAAAAAAATAGAAATATTTATAACTCAAACATAAAATAAAAATATAGGCTTTAACATAATTGCAAATAATATTAATAAACACAATATTCAAAACAATTACAGTTATTATTCAAGTGCAACAAATAAAAAAATACTGAAATCATAATTGCAAACAATAGGGGCCATATTTATGGCACAGTAGTGCGTCACCTTGCGGCATTCCTTAATGCACTAAGGCTGGCTTCCTGAGATACAGTATGAAGGTATGTGGTTAGGTCATTCCAATAGGCTTGGTGGAAGGGTAGTTCCTACATGCTCTCTTTAGCATAGAGATATTAGGAATGAATAGGAGCAATGTTAGTTACATTATGAACAATTAACATGGTTGATTTGTTTGTGTTCACCATTCTAATAATGCTTATTACAATGATGTGTCTCATCTTTTCCATAATCGTAGTTAATATGTTATTTACAAAGATTACATTTTTTCAATAATCGTTTGAAAATGCAATACGGTATCTTTTCATTGTAACACTGACATGCATGAGTGACAAACAAAAGAGTTAGATCTGTTTCTCAATTTCCTTGGGAATCTAAGAGTTATGTTCTAGGTTACTAACAACATCTACAGCTCTGTAGATTTAGGTGTTTAGATGCAGTACTGTGAGGTAGCCAAACAGACCAACAATTACTGATTATATCGTAAAACTCAGTCTTTCTATTATGATGTTTTCTTTTTCCTCATATACAGTCCTACTAGATTTTAGGAACCATACAACATAGCTCCACCAATGTTTTGTTTTCCGTACCTATTTAATGGGTCTCTTGAGTAGTTTACTTGTGTGTGCCCAAAGCTCCTTTATTACCCCTACACAGAGACGTCCATGGTGATAAGGGTTTTGGGCCACATGTATCAACATTTGTAATAGTGATTACATGATTGCAATTTTCTGAAAATCACAATTAAATAAGCACTATCACAAATCTATGAAACTCTAAGAGTTCAAATTACGATTAGTAGGGGGCCGCAAATTGACTCACCTCAGTAATATTAATGGGGTAAGTCGCAATTTCCGAGGATGGTGGCCTGCTGGGATCAGCTGACCATGATGTCTGTGATTGCTTTTAAAGAAAGCAATCTTTTTTTTTAAATGCAGCCTGTTTCCTTGAAGGAAAACGGGTGGTGTTTAGAAAAAAGAAATGTTTTTTTTTCTCCATTTTTTAAGAGTAGGCAGTGGTCTGTGGGACCACTGCTTGCTCTTAAAAAATGTTTTTGCATACATTCACAAAGGGGGATGGGTTCCTTGGGGACTCCTTCACATATGCAAATGGGTTGCCACCTACTTGAAGTAGGTGGTAAACTGCAAATATTTTTCGACTGCATCATGGTCACAAAATATTCCTACATACCATTGCGATTCAGTATAAGGAAGGGATGCCCTAAATACACCCCTTAATAGAGTTTGGTACATTAGGAAAGCCTTTTTTTCAGTCACAAGCTGCCCAATCCACAGAATTGGGGTATTGGCAACCAGAAAAAAGGTATATACATGTTGCCCAATATCCTCCTTCATCTTCGTAGTGGGAACGTATTTATATCTGTAGGTTAATTAAGCTTGATTGTTTAAAAGATTTTCCCCTATAGTATTTTCCTTTCATTGGATTCCATAAGTTTAATATGACACAACCAGTTATCATTCCTCCTAAATGCAGACAAGCAATGACTGCAACTTTAACTAAATATGGGCTAGATAATGGTGGAGGAGAAGTTATCTTTGTCGTTGAGGCACACGAAGCATAAAAATGTGAGTTTTTTTATTCTTGGGTAAATGTTCCATCTGTCAATGCCAATTCAAGCAAATATCACACTCACACTGAGGCAGCATCATGCAGCTGGAGATGCAGCCTCTGTGTGTATGACCTTATAAATATTTAGAAACACCATTAACTTACCAGGAACATCATAATTGGTTCCATCGCACCCTCTCACATACATTTTACATTGTTAGACTGGGTCCTCTCAGTAATGAAAGGCCAACCTGGCCAGTCTTAGCAGGATTTGCGCCCTAAACGAATGCACAGGCTATACCCCAGTGTGAAACACTTGCATTTTTAAATCATTTGGTTAATCTGTATTGACGTTTGATGCAGTATGTTCTCTGTTCACTCACTACCGCCACAGCAAGGGATCCTCAAGCTGGTCAGGCTCAGCTATCTATGCCTGCAATTAGTCCAATTACAATATATGCCATCATAGGTAAAGTTCCGACCAAACCGGAGAAAATTCCATTTTGGATTGCACAAAAATCAAATCTGTTTGAGGCTGTGCTTCCCCATATGGGAGCCCTTTGAAAAATATAGTATTCTCACTATATGTCTTCCACTTAGTATGGTTCCTCTTGTTAGGAGTGTGATATGTGGGGGACTGTTATTGCAGCAGTCAATACCATCACCCACAGTACTCAATCTCTCCAACTATTGGAGGGCCTTGGGGGCCAATTACCCCTCCTAGCACCTCCAGTAAGTCCCACACAGTAGGATTGCTGAGTTCTGATAGCAGCCCATGCCCCCTTTCTCTACCACTCTGGAAACACGCCTCCTGGCATGCTCTTGGTTGGGGGATGAAATGCCCTTTACTTCTGCGTGTCCTTAGGGGCCAACTAGCCCACCTGATACCTCCAGTAAGCCCCACACAGTGTGATTGCTGAAAGGTGGTCGCAAGCCATGACCATTTCTCCACTACTCTGCAAACGCACCTCCTGGTGCACTACTGTTTGGGGTATGAAGTCCCCTTGCCTCCTGAGGGTCTCTTTGGGCCAACTAGCCCTCTCGTTACCTCCAGTAAGCCCCTAACAGCTGGATAACTGAGAAGTGGTCAGGGGCCATGCCCCCCCTTCTCCACTACTCTGCAACCGCTCCTCATGGTGCACTGCTGCTTGGGGGATGAAGTCCACTTGAATCCTGAGGTCTTCAGCACACAAGGGGACCTCATCGCCCCACCAACAGTGCACCAAGATGTGTGTTTGCAGAGTGGTATAAACAGGGGCATGGCCTCTGATCACCTCTCAGCAATCCCACTGCGTCGGGCTTACTAGAGGTAACAAATTAGCTAGTTGGCCCCTAAAGACCCTCTGCAGTCTAGTAACATGCAGATGTCATCCGTGGCGGCGAGGAGGGAGGTCTCAGCGCTGTTGTTGCTGCGAAAACGGGACTTGGAGGAATAGAGGATGGCATTTTCTTCAATGAAGCTGGTCAGCTGGGCGTTGATGAATTTCTCAGTGACTTTGGCTGCCAAGGGAAGGAGAGAGATGGGCCGGTAGTTTTTCAGGTCCGTAGGATTGGCCAAGGGTTTCTTGAGGAGGGGCTTGACCTCTTCCAGCTACCTGTCATCACGGAAGATGCCGGATTCGAGGGAGGCATGGATGGTCCAGCCTAGTTCGGGTGCTATGGCGGCAGCGGCTCTGTGGTAGATGTGTGGTGGGCAGGGGTCCTGAGTGGGTGTTCTTCATGGTTGTGGAGGTGTCTTCAGTGGTGGCAGGTTTCCAGGTGGTGATGGTCGGCTGGTTGTCGGGGGTGTAGCGGGGGTGGTGTCTGAAGTCTGTTTGCTGAAGTTGTCGTAGAAGGCCTTGATTTTCAGGTGGAAGTAGAAGCTGAGCTTATTGCAGAGGTCCTGAGATGGTGTGACGTCCGTGGCTTTGCTGGGGGGTTTGGTGAACTGCTGTATGACGTTGAAGAGTTATTTTGCATTACTTGAGTTGGTGTGGATGTTGTTCTTGATAAAAGTCAGCTTGGTGGCTCTTATACGCTGGTGGTAATCCTTCATTGCTTTCCTGTAGTTGTTTTGGGCTTCTGTGGTTTTCCTGTTCTGCCAGAGCTTCTCAAGACGCCTAAAGGAGCGCCTGGCTTCTTGGAGGTCAGTGGTGAACGCGGCCTTCAGGGGGCTTGTTTGTTGGGCTGGCAAAGGGGTGCAAGCTTGTCCAGCGGTGTAGTTCTTTGGCAGCGGAGTTGGCACCTGTTATGGTGGAGGAGGGTCGTTGAGGAGGGTGGTGTTGAGGTGTTCCTCTGTGATCTTGCTCCAGTTTCTTTGTGGCGGGTGCGGTCCGGGTTTGGGTGCAATGGTAGCGTTGAAGGTGAAGTGTACGCAGTGGTTGTCTGTCCAGAGGGACTGTGCGGTGTGGTTAAAATGGATGTCTGTCCCTCCTGCGAAGATGGGATTGAGGGTGTGTCTGACTCTGTAGGGGGGGTGGTGACGATCTGCTTCAGTCCGAGGTTGTCGAGGAGGGTGGTGAAGTTGGGGTCGCTGCGGTTGTCGAAGTGGCAGTTCAGGTCTCCAATGAGGATGTAGTCCATTGAGGCGATGGCGTGGGGTGCGACGAGGTCGGCAATGCTGGTGGCAGAAGAGGCGCAAGGCCCCGGGGGTCTTTAGACGAGGGTCCCATGCAGCGTGGTTCTGGGGCTGGTATGGATCTGGAAGTGGAGGTGCACTGTGTTACAGAAAGGGTCGCTCATGCTGGAGGTGAAGAGTCAGAGGGAGCTCTTGTGTGTGATGGCGAGTCTTCCTCCTGGGTGGTGGGTGCGGTCTTTTTTTTGGATCTTGTATTCATTGGGGATGGCGGTGGCATTGTTGTGGCAGAGGTGACGTTGGTCCATGTTTCCGTGGCGAGAGGGTGTTGAGCAGGTCCCAGATTTCTGTGGTATGTCTGTGGAGGGAGCGAATGTTGAGGAGGATGCAGGTCAGGGCTTTGGTGGTTCGGACGTCTGACGTGGGCTCTGCGGTCGTGGGGGGGCTGTTGATGGTGAAGGATTGTCGGCAGTTTCGGCAGGAGAACTGGCTGTGGGTGGTGTTTGGCGTTGATCTCTGGCAGTTGTTGTCTCTTCCGGGGTTGAGTGCGAGGAGGTCAACTGAGTCATAGCAGTGGATGGGCGGAGAACCAGGGTCCCTGGTGCTGGCCGCAGTCGGGTCGTGGATGGGCGCAGACTGGCTTGCCTTTGGCATGCCTTAGGCACGCCAAAGGCGTGACCGCTGCGAGCAGCCACGATTAAGTAGGGGAGGGGGAGAGGGAAGCGTAGCTTGGAAACAGGAAACTGGAAACGGCAGGGGGCACAGGCCGCGGGGCAGCAAAGGCGGGGGAACAGAGAGGGGCAGAAAACAGGCACGAGAGGGAAAGATAATCATAACAAGCATTTGAAATGCAATAGGTCTCGCAGTTACATGAGTTTGAGCTATTGACATTGTAAGTGACAATGCCTTTTATTTACGTTTTGGTTTTTAAAACATAAATAAAAGGCATTGTCATTGCCAGTTCTCATAGGGGGTTACAAATAAATGCAAGGCAGTATTAAGTAGGGACTAAAAATCCCAATAACGAATCAGAAGCCGGCATTTGCGGAGGACAATGACACAAGCAAATGACAAATATGGGTGGAGCTTCAAGTACATACTCCAATACAGCATGGCTCACAGAGCAGCGCATGCGCTGCCCAGGCTCAACCTAAAATGATGGGAGTAGGTTCTTCAACACCGTGATACAAGGGTGAAGCAAAAGCCAGTAAGTAGACCAGAAAAAAAATCCCACATCACTATCATCAGGTTCAAGATAAGGACCAATAGATATCTTGTGTCTATAATACTGACTGCCAAAATATCACCAACGTAAGTGTATAAATTACTATTGTTGACTCTACTCTGACAATACTCTGGAGGCAATATTATGCTCATAATATATCTGCAGGTGGATATTTCAACTGCGATATCGTGGTTCAGCACCCATTGTGTATCCTTTGTAGTGTCTGCAAAAAGCACTCAGGTAAGTACCATTTGCATACTCAAGACAAAACAGCAAGATGGTGGCCTGGATCCTCTGGTCATAGGCTATCAGGTCTCCTAGAAAATTCTTTAAGGGAGCGAGTTGCCAGTTAGGGTTTATTCCAGGATGGTGGCTTTAATGGTGAGGACAATGCTTTTGAAAGTATTTGTTGGACAAAGGTCGATCAAGGAGACAAATGGTCAGCTAACCATCCAAAATTCCTTGAAATTCATGTGGGATATTCACAGGAGCTGCCACCTGCCTGTGATCATTGACTTGCTCTTTGGTATCTGCGAAGGGATCTTGGATCTAGTCATAAGCAAATCAGTCTTAACCCTGCTCCAATAGCTCCAAAGGGTTCTGGTTCACACTGGACCCAGCCTAACAGTTTGGGAAGGGTTGATCTTACTGGAGCAGCGTCAAGAAGGGATTGCATATGGCTGTGCTCAAACTGAGGTGGGACTGAGAATTACTGCAAGTATTCCTCCCATCACCCTCTGTACGTTTGGCTTTTATTTATTAGCCAGACCTATTGGTCTTGTCAATGCTTGAACTAGGGAGTCATCTGTCTGTGGCTTGAGTGTAGGATTGCCTAGATCAAATGAATAAATGAAATGCATTTATAAAACATAATTATAGCGATTTTATTCTACCTGGTACAGTTTATGTGAATTTGGTGTAATAGGTATTGTGTGTTTTATGCCCAGCTTAGGCCTTTATTCCAACTGACATGTTCTGAGGATCATTTTATTATATTTAATGTGAGCTTTTATGGTTTTATTACATGAAACCGAATAAAGGTTATTTTGATTTAATATCACTGCACTCGCAGCATACATATTCACAGGTCATAAGAACACTACATTTCCAAGTGTTCATCTCTATATAAAGTGATACCACTTTCTTCCTCCCTACTTCATTCAACTCCTAAGTGCATCCTGCTCTGTGGGCATTTTAGCGCCAGGAAGGGAATAGGATTAGAAATCATGCTCCTCTGCAACTTCAGCAAGCACCTAGCAGGTAAGATGTAATAATTTACCTAGACTTTCATCCCCACTATCACACCCAGATCTAGATCAAACAAGCACACACACCACATCCTCACAACGCATATAAACAACAACATAAATATCCCACAAATACAGCCTTAAATGCCTGAAGACACACTCCAGCTTGTGTTCATTAGCATACGTTCTGCAATATCCTACCCTGCACACATCTAAGACGTTACCACAATCATAAACTTGATGCACTCTTCATCACAGAAACATTACTCATCCCACATACTTGCACATCCCCATCACCTTTGGTCCCACAGGCTAAAACATCTAGCTTGAATGCTCAGCTCATAAGAAGGGATTTGCCCTTGCCGTTATTCTTAAGTCCTCATGTTCCTTTCCAACCAGCAAGCAAGTGGAATTCAAATCAAGTGAGCTCCTCAAATGTCGGTTTTCATTATTTGTAACTCAGTTTGTGATCTTCTACCTCAACTACAGTCCTCCTACACAGAATAAAGGCTTCAAACAGAAATTGTCAGACCTCTTCACCTCCTCATCCATCCAAAACACACACACACCACCATCCTTGGAGGCTTCAATCTCCCAGACAACAAAAGCATGAAAAAACAAGAGAGAGACACCATCCCCAACTTCACCAACACCCTCAATGTCATACAGTCATGTCACTCAACCAACACACTCCAAAGACCACATCTTACACTTCATTGTCTCAACATCACCAACCACCCAATGCAAACCTTCCATACCCATGCACTGAATCGATCACTTTGCTAACCCTGCCACCCTGCGCTGAATCCAACCAATACACATATGTCAAAGCAGAAGAGCACAACAAACCTTACGATACTTTGAAGACTTATCTATCTACAATGCAAAGCTTGAGCTCATTTCTTGTCCTGCCACCTCAACATCTGATGTCAACACACTTCTAAATGAATTCAAGACATTTCTGTAAAATCATGTAAATACCCACGCTCCAAGTAAAACACCCATGTGCAAATCGAACCCTTCAGAACCCTGGTACACTAAATACCTAACAGACAACAAATGCTCCTTCTGCAGAGAAATTAGAAGAAAAAAGAATCCCATAAAACCTTATACTACTGAAGTATTTCCATGTAACAAGCAGACAAATCATCATGCAGCCATAGCCAAGTACTATACCAACACCATTCACCTCCCCATCCCCCATCCTGCACTGCCAACAACCATTTCTTCATTTAAAAATAAAGAAGATGTGACAGTACGCTGACAACACTAAGCTTACTTCTGCCTCAAAGCCATGAGCTATGAGAATGATGTTCTACCCTTGTCCATCATGAAAGATCTTTCCAGATAAAATCTCTCACCCTTACTCCCCCTCGGCTTGTCAATGCCTCCCTCATTCAAGACAATATCCCAGAACACTCAAAACAGGCCAGATCCTCCCACTTATGAGAAAACCTACACTGATGACCTCACCAAAGACTGGTCCATCACTCAGCTATGCTTCATTGGCAAGATGACGAAAAAAAGCAGTGTATGCATAGCTTCAAGATTACATCAAACCCAACCATTTCATGCACAACTACCAGTCCCGCTTCAGATCATTCTTTAGAATAGAGACAGCAGCCTTTCAAATCACAAATTACCACAGAGAAGGATGATCCTTGTCTCATGATACTGCTAGCCCTCTCAGTTGCCTTCAACTGACCATACCACCCTCATCCCACACTAAAGTCATGTATGGGATTCACTGGTAACATTCTTCACTGGTTTTCTCCTATCTATTCAGCAGCCATACCAATATGTTCATGAGTACCTTCAGGTCCCAGCAGATCGCCATCTCATGCAGAGTTCCTATGGATTCCATCACGTCCCAAGTCATCTACAACCTCTTCAAGGAGCCCCTCTACAATGTGCTGACAGCACACAACTATATTTGAAAATCTCATCTGTCCCAGTTACAATTACAGTCTTGATCTCGTCCAGCACCTTCCTGAAGCTTTAATCAACTAAAACAGAGTTACTGCTTTTCTCCAAGAACAAGCAACAACTAGCTTAAACCTCGATCAAGGAAATAAACCTGGATGGATAAGAAATCCAACTTTCATGCACTCCTAAGTCACTTCAATTTACCCTGAACACTGACGTCAAAAACGGGATCCCACTGCCAAGAGTATCAAGATAGCCTGCTACCAGCCCCCTTTATTAAAGAAAGTTAAATCCTCCCTGAAAGTGGTGTTAGAACTACCATTCAAGCTATTATATTCTTGATACAGGGGCGTAATACCCATTGGAGTAGCAGGTGCCATGGTACCAGGCCCAGAGCCCCAAGGGGCCCACTGAACCCTGATTTTTGCTTAATTTTATAATTCACACTACAGTCAGAGGACCCATTTCCTTTTTGGTCGTGGGGCCCATGCACACTGGCTACACAACTGTCTTGATGGGGGCAATGCCCTCCCATACAACCTCCCAGACTGCACTCTGGCCCCCTTAAGAGGATCCTGGCCGTCACAGCCTGCACCATCCAGCACCTAAAGAAGTATGAGCCCATCAACGAAACCTCAATGGAATGGCTCACCTTGCACTCTGCACCATCTGCAAAACCTGCAGCATCACCAAGAAAGCCATAATGACCGAAACACTTGCCTAGCTGGTTAACAGGGTCACCGCTTATAGTGGCCTTTGGCACATTCATAGCCAGAACACCATCGAACTGGCGACAAAGAGTTGTAGAAAATAGAAAAATAAGCAACAGCTCTTCTCCTTCTATGCACCTGAGATCTGGAAATATATCCATGTATACATCCATCCCTGCTCCAATTTAGAAGAGAGATAAAGACACTTCTTTTAAAAAAAAAAGCTGCCTCACAACTGCCACTTCTGCTCTCAGATCCCAGGTACACTCTCCAATCAAACGCTGGCTGTATCTCTGCCTTTGATCCAATAAAACGTCCCTCTGCCTTCCGGCTACGCTTGCACTATACAATGACCGCACGCATGAGGATGATGCTGAAGGGTATCATAATTATGTCAAATTAGTTGTATAACTTATCGGATGGTCGGGTAAAGTTTGAATGGCAGATTATTACATCAATAGAAGATTTGTGGCCTTTTGGGAGGGTAAAGACGACTCTAAAAAGGATTACCTCAAAATTAGGGCAAATTGAGATGCGTGAATAAAACGCACTCCTACCTTATCGGAGTCCTGTCAGGACTTTTCTCTCCAATTTTGTTTATCTTATTTCACGGATTAAAGACTGGCATTTGAGATTTAAAAAAGAAAGTTGCAAAAGATGAGAAGGAACAATCCAGCAACATGCAGCTCCTTCCTAAAGAACAGTCCAAATACATAAAACAATTTGCTCAAAAGTACACTAAAGCTCTGTGGTAATTTACACCGCACAGTAACGCAGCATTTCTATGATCCTATCAGCGTCTGCATTTGAATTCTAAGATTGCCCATGTCTATAGGGAAAACAGTACTCTACAGAGCATGCTCAGTCACAGACATGTGCCCATCTTCTCTTTCTATGACCATAGTCCAAATGTGTGATGTGCAGGTATGCTGTTCTTTAGCTTCTGTTTGGGCGTCAGGCCTAAAGCTTCCATGCGAGACAAGGAATAATAAATACGGACTGATATTCTTTAGCAGCATATGGAGGCAACATGTTTATTTTACATTAATTATTGTGCTCAGTCAGCAGAAAACAGTTTGTAGTGGTAAAAGTACATAAACAAACATTTGCAATGCAATGGGACTCGCATTTACGCGAGACCTATTGCATTGGAAACGGGAGTGCGGGCGAGCAAGATGCCACAAACGGGAGGGGCGGGGTTGGGGCGAGAAGTCACGGACTGCAGGAGGGGGCGGGTAGGGAAGAAATAGTGTTTGGAGTAAAGGGGCCAGTAGCCATGGAAGGATACAAATGATGACATGGCTGTCATAAGGAGGGACTAACATGCCTAAAACCGATCGGAAGGCAGCATTTAGGACCTACGCAAATGAAAAAGATTGGCGGAGAGTGAGCGGAGCTTCCACAAAGCTTCCAAACTATACTGAATACTGCATGCTTCGCAAAGCGAGCAGTGCATGCGCTGCAACACTAGGCTTGACCTAAAAATCTGAAAACGGCGCAAAGACAGGCAAGGGCACAAAAAGCAGAAAAGAAAGGCACTGAGACAGAAAACGGGCACAAAAGAGACGGAGGCAACAGAGTGGCACAGAGACCGACACAGGCACACATGAGACAGAACCTACCAAGTGGCACAAGTACAGAACCAGACAACAGCGGCTAGCAGGACGGGGTGATGGCACTTAGGAGCGGAGGTGTGACGGAGTGCAGGTCCTTGACCCAGAGTCAGAGGTCTTGGACGCACTCTCTCGCAGTGGCCGCCATTAAGTAGGGGAGGGGGAGGGAAGCGCAGCAGGCAGGTGGGAAGCGGGAATCGGCAGGGGGAGGGGCAGCGGGGCAGCAGCGGTGGGGGATAAAGAGGGGCAGAAAATGGGCACGAGGGGGACAAATAATCCATAAAATCAGAAAAAGGTGCAAAGACAGGCAAGTGCACAAAAAGCAGAAAAGCAACACACAGAAACAGAAAATGGGTCATAGAGATAGAAAATGGGAAATGCCCGGCCCCAGGGACCCTATACCCTGGGGCAAGGCCATTTCTTTTTTTAAAGTTCTTTATATTAAGGGAGGGGGTCAAGTGGCCCCTTTCCAGGGCCATTTTCCGCCACAGGGACCCCATCCCTCTGAGCTTGACCAGGTCATTGGGGACCGTGGGGGGAGCTTCAATGCCCCCGCGGTCACTCCCATCTCCTCGCTTCCTGTGGGAGCCAGCATTGCCTTTGGGTAGAGAGAAATGCATACATGTAGCTCCCTTTGCCCAACAGCAATTCTGCTCCACTTCATAAAAGCGAGAGCATTTTTCCATGAAGCGAAGCAGTGTTTGCTGTGGCTAGGTGGGAGCAGTGCACCTGACAAGCCATATCAAACTGCAATGTCCCAGGGGTGGGCAACCCAGGACATTGCTGGAACCAGGAAGGGGCCCCCTCCTATCTTTGAAATAGCCCCAGAAAAGTGGTGCTCCCCGGGGCTGTGTGGGGGGGCTGGAGCCCCCCACACATTATTTTTAAACATAGCCCCAGGGAGGTGGTGGTCCCCAAGGCTGCAGGTGGGCTGCATGGGCCAGGCATTTCACACTATGAGCCCAAGGGCAGTGGTGGTCTCTGGGGCTGCACGGGAGCTGGAGCCCCCATGCATTTTTTGTACATGTAGCCCCGGGGAGGTGGCATTCCCCAAAGCTGCAGGGGGTTGCATGCCCTCCCGCATTTCCAAAAATTAGCCTCTGGAGGTGGTGGTCCACAGGGCTGCGGGAGCTAGTGCAGGCCTCAGCATCACTATTTTTAATAGCCCCCCGGGACAGGCCCACCTGGGGGGACTAAAGGAAAGGACAATTTAACAAAAATAGTGCTTTCCGAAACAAGAGCTACCCTTTTGCTGTAATTTGGTGTAATTCCGTTCAGCAGTTCTGGCTGTAGCCATGTCTAAAGTGTCCTATGAAAATTGACATGGAGAAAAAGCATTTTGGGACACCCCTTCTTTTTCTCAGACCCCACTTGACAAGTCACCCCAAAATGAGTGACGTATTTGTTTTCAAAATTTCTCGAAGACCCGTCCAATGACACCAAAGATATTGGCAAATGAAAAAACGCTTTTCCTGTAGAAACGAGGCCGCAATTATAACTACCTACTGGTGACCACCAGTAGGTTATATTTATCTTGAACCCATACACCCAGTGAATTACCCACTCACACATCCCACCCACCCACACAGACACTCAGGCACCCATACAGATACTCAGACAACCAATAAATAACCCATGAAGACACTCATGTAGCTACTCACCAACCCATGCAGCCTCTTACACACCAACTGACAGACTGATACAGACATTAACACAGTTTACTCACTAACCCATGTATTCAGTAAGACACGTTTAACCACTCACTTATATAGTCAGTCATGCATCTACTAAATCATCTATTCAGAAACTCATACACCCACTCAAACTTCAATACACCTTGGTGTGTGTATATATATATATATACATATAGTTATAGTTAGGACCGAGTTCCCTTAGGAAATCTGAAAATTCTATTTTGAATAACTTTGGTGCCGGTTGACTTATCTTCATGAAATTTTTAAAACTAATGGGGCGCTCCGTTCAGCTCCTACCCTGAAAGTCTCGGGGTGATTCGTCAAGAGAGGGCTGAGAAAAAAGGGGGGTCCCAAAACGCGTTTTCCTCATGCATTTTCCCATAGGACCTTTAGTCGAAGGTACAGCCCGAACGACTGAACAGAATTACTTGAAATTTGGCAAAGAGGTAGTCCTCAGGTCAGGCATGTGCCTTTTGCTTAAATGGTGTAAATCCGTTCACTAGTTCCTGAGAAAATCAAAAGTAAAATTACATACATATCTGGGCGGAGCCTAACCACACATCTCATCGTGAGATCTGATTGGCTGTCAGCACTTCATCCAAGAAGTGTTGGCAGCCATCTTGGAACCAATATACATGATAGCACCTCATTAAAAAGCATTGCAGTTAATAGAAGGTTTTAAGACTTTAGTTACATTATAAATAATTTGTTGATGGTACCATACTCATTTTAGGAATTGTGGTGTGTTCTAAGGCGATTTTACCACGTGAAAAGCCTTCTGCTGTGATATCATGAATCATGTTTGAGAGAAAACTATTTTCTCATGCTTTTCCCACAGAGGTTTGGAAGGTGATCTATAAGCTAAACTGAGAGCATATTTTCTGTAAATTCACATTATCTTTCTCATTCATGTGAGAATGAAGTCTGACATTCTCAGTAAAACATTTACATCCAACAAGGGCAGAGACTGTCAGTTGATTCCTTTGTGTTCTACTGCAGCTTCCCAGAGGGTTCTAAAGAACAACTAGAGCGCTAACAGTCCTACTTATGACAAACGTCTGGCACACCTGAAGCCATCTTGGTTGGAATAAAGTGGTAACTCTTAAAACATCTAATTTAAAAAGGAACAAAATGAGGGGGTTCATTTTGCCATAGAAAGTATGATTAATTCTGCAGAAAGAAAAATTAGGGCACATTTTGAGTGACTTCTCAAATCCTCTTCTATTTCATTAAAAAATTCTGACATGCAGACTGAAATATGCACTTTCAATACCAGCAGCATACTTCCCTGGTGAGCAGTAGCTTTACGACAGTGATCTAATAAGCAACTAAAGTGCTAACATTCTGAATTTATGGCAAATGTGTGACACATCTGAATGCCTTCTTGATGGAATCAAAGTAAAAAAACTGAAAGTATTTCCTACTGAGGAGACTGTAGTAAATGAGGAAATTAGGAAACATCATAACAAATAAGTCTCCCAAAATGGCCACCAGAGACAAAAGAGCCCAAATGTAGCCCAAATATCACCCAGATGTAGCCCAAGTATAGCCCAATGACAGAATGTCCCAGAGTGTTCTAACGAACAACTAGAGCGCTAACAGTCTTACTTATGACAAAAGTATGGCACACCTGAAGCCATCTTGATTGGAATAAAGTGGTAACACTTAAAACATTTAATTTACAAAGGAACAAAATGAGGGGGTTCATTTTGCCATAGAAATTATGATTAGTGCTGCAGAAAGAAAAGTTAGGGCACATTTTGACTTCCCAAATCCTCTTCTATTTCATAAAAAAATTCTGACATGCAGACTGAAACATGCACTTTGAATACCAGCAGCAGACTTCCCTGGTGAGCAGTAGCTTTACTACAGTGATCTAATGAGCAACTAGAGTGCTAACATTCAGAATTTATGGCAAATGTGTGAAACATCTGAATGCCTTCTTGATGGAACCAAAATAAACAACTGAAAGTATTCCCAGGAGACTGCAGTAAATGAGGAAATTAGGAAACTTCATAATAAATAAATCTCCCAAGATGGCCACCAGAGACAAAAGAGCCCAAATGCAGCCCAAATATCACCCAGATGTAGCCCACTTGTAGTGAAGTGAAGTGAAGTGAAGGGGTTTTGTAGAGCGCGACTGCTGCCCGAAGGCGTCCAAGCGCTGGTAATGGAAGGAAGACGGTTCTGCGGGTAGTGGGGGGCAGGGGGGATTAGTTTCTAAATAAGAGTGTTTTGAGTTCTTTGCGGAAGTGTAGAAGGGTGGGGTTGGCTCTGAGTGGGAAGGGGAGTGAGTTCCAGAGCTTGGCAGCGTTAAGAGAAAAGGACCTGCCTCCTGCTCTAGCTTTTTTGATTCTAGGGACTACGGCGAGAAGTGCATTCGTGGAGCGCAGGGGTTTTCCAGGGCAGTAGGAGGAGGGAAGTGAATGATTGATTTTCGGATTTGCTCTGTAAAATGCTTGATGCGAAATGCCGAGCGCCTTGAATTTTATTCTCTCCCTGACTGGGAGCCAGTGAAGAGCTCTGATCCCTGCCTTGACTGACTCTCTGCGAGGAATCTGTAAGAGAGTGCGGGCGGCACAATTCTGTGTTCTTTGTAGTTTTTTCAAACACATACTCTGGGGCTCCTAGGTATAGAGCATTGTTGAAATCCAGCCTAGATTGTACAAGGCCCTGGATGACCACTTGTCTGGCTTCGAAAGGTAGTAGTGGAAGAATTTTTTTCAACATTCGGATAATTCCGAAGCAGGTTGCAGCTGTTTTGGTTGCTTGGGTGTTTAATGTGAGTTTATTATCTAGCCAGACTCCTAGGCTTTTTATATTTTCCTTGGGAGTTGGCATAGGTCCCATGCTTGGGGGCCACAGCTGGTGATAGCTTGTGGGGGGGTAAGGACCGAGGATCATAATCTCGTTCTTGTCACCGTTAAGTTTTAAGGATGACATTGTCATCCATCTTTTGATTTCCTCCATGCATGCTGCCAGATTGGGTTGGGGGGACACGCTGCCTTTCTGTGTCAGGGAGACCACCAGCTGGGTGTCGTCCGCATACGATATGATTTTGATACCGTATTTTTGGACGACGCCCGCCAGTGGCCTCATGTACACGTTAAACAGCGTGGGGCTCAGTGAGGAACCCTGAGGCACACCGCAGTCCAAAGGTCGTTTATTGGAGTGGGTGTCGCCATCAAAGACCTGGAAGGTTCTGTTGCTGAGAAACAAACTCAGCCAATTTAGGGCGATTCCTGATATGCCAAGATCAGAGAGTCGAGCTAATAGGGTTTTGTGGCATACCGTGTCGAAAGCTGCGCTTAGATCGATGTAGCCCAATGACAGAAGTGTGCAAAACCCTTATTTTTTGTGTATTTGCAGTTTTATATAGAGTAGACTTGTCAGGTATTGGAGTGCTTTACATGAGCATTGGTTACATCACACAAGATCAAATTCATTTTGTTTGTAGACATGGGGAGATTAAGTGATTTGACCAGAATCACAGAATGTTGAGCTGAAGCAGAAACTCCAACCTGGTTCCCCAGTTGAAAGTCTGCAGCTCTGGAAGTAACACCACATCCTCTCCCCTAGGTGAAACATTTAATCAAGTGGTCAACTGGATAAAAAAACATAAAGATTACAAATAATTTAAAAGTTCTTTGTCGCTATTTGAAAACGCAGAAAATATGTCCTCATTTTAGTTTTTTAGAGCACTAACCATAATTTTGATGCAAATAAGACCCTCTCATATATGTAATTTCTATAGGAAATACTCTAGGTATTACAGTTTTGATTACATCAAGATGACGTCAGGCGTTCCACACTTTTGTAATAAATATAGAATGTTAGCAATCTAGTTGTTCATTGGGTTACTGTTGAGAGGCAGAGGCCAGGGGCACGGACTCTGAAAATTGAAGGCAGGTAGGAGAGTGCAGAGGCAACAATTTGACCACACTGGGCAGGCAGGAAGGGCAGTGGCAGCACAACAGACTATGGGGGGCAGTGGAAAGGGGGGCAGGAGCAACAAACCAACAATACAGTACTGGCAAGAGAGGCTGTGGCAATATAATAGACCATTGTGGGCAGAAGGAAGAGGCAGTGGTAGTACAACCATATATGCCAACAGACCCGTTTCAGCCAGGAAACGTCCAATGTTTTTAAGCTCAATTGGGCTTTATTTGATCTGTCTCCTGTCTACAATCTCCTCTTTTTCAATGTAACTCAAAGAGGAATATCAATACCCCATTTTTTTTTCAAAATCTCCCTCTTACCAAGTTCAAAATGTTTGCAAGTATGGTACATTGGATCATGGTAGGCAGGAGGAATTGGGGTAGGGACATGGACTCGGATAACAGAGGACAGGAGGGACATGGAGAGGTGCACCAAACTGACCCTACAGGGCAGGCATCAGGGTTTGCAGCAGCACAATACACCACACAGCGCATGCGGGACGGGAGTACAGCACAACATTCCATAGAAAGCAATAGGGAGGGGACAGGACCATGCACATAGACAACAGAGAACAGAGGGGAAAGAGGCAATGGTAGCTAGCTGACCATAATGGACAGACAGGAGAGAAAGCTTCAGCATAACAGACCATAAAGGGCAGGAGGGATGGATCAGCGGCATTACAATGGAACAGACAAGCCAGGAGGGAGGGAATAGGGGTCTGCACATGGAAACAGAGAGCTGGGGGCAAGGGGGCAGGACAGGAGCAGCAAGATGACCATGGAGGTCAGGCAGGATGGGCACTAGAAACAAGACACACCATGGAGAGCAACAATGAGACTATGATGGCATACACACAGACCATGGAGGGAAGGTGGGAGGGGGTCAGGGGCAGCTAGCTGACGACACAGGGAAGGTGGGAGGGGCCATGGCAGCACAGAAGACCATGCATGGCAAGCGGGAGGGTTAGTGGCAGCACAATGGCTATGATGGGCAAGAAGGAGGGTGCAGGGGCATGCACAAAGGACCATGGAGGATAGAAGGGTCGGTCAGGACCTGGGCACAGACAAGAGAGTTCAGGGGAAGGGGCCTCACAACAGACCGCTCTGGGCAGGCAGGAGGAGCAGTTGCAGCACAACAGACAAGGGAGGGCAGAAGGGTGTGGCAGTAAAATGGACCATGGAGGACAGGAGGAAGGGGATAGGGGCATGGCATGTGGACAGGAAGGGTGAAGGTGACAGGGACAGGTTACAGTCATCTGACAATGCTAGGCAGGTGGGAGGGGAGTGGCAACTCAACAGAACACTCAGAGTAGATAGGAGTGGCAGGTCTATGGAACATGGTGGGCAAAAAGGATGGAGCAGGGGCTTGCACAAAGACATCGGAGGGCAGGGTGAAGGAGAATAGGGGCAGCAAGCTAAGCACAGAGGCTAAGCAGGAGGTCAATGATGGGCCATATAATTGGGCAATGGAGGGCAGGAGGAGTGGACTGGTACATCATGCTAAATGGAGGGCAGTGGCAGAACATCAGACCATGCATGGCAGGAGGGAGGAGGCTAGTCCATGGATTCAGACAACAGAGGATAGGGAGGAGGTGGATGTGGCAGCAAGCTAACTGTTCATAGAAGGTGGGTATTAGGAACTTTATTGTTTTTAAAATGTGTGTCTGTGCGAACTGCTTAAAATATGAACAAGTATGCAGCATAATCTCACTTTTATTCAGGAAGAAGAGGACGTTTGTGACTGTGACTCCGGGCTCACTTGGCAGAAACACCCCCTGACCCTCCACCCCCCATCACAAAATGTAATGCCCGTGAAAAGGGTAGGTGGACGCAGTGTTATATAGAACATAGTCCTGAGAGCACGACTGAAAATGAAAACTAGATATAGTATATGGTATACTATAAACCGGGACGTGAAATATAATATGCAATACATTGTGCGCAATGACAGATTCATTGGAAAGCGCGAGATAGCACAGGCACTGGCGCGTGCTATGCGATATGCGCCTTGGAGTGTAATATGCACAGGGCAGTGTTGTGTAACCTAACTAGTCTCTAAAGTTGTAATATAAAATATTTGCTGGGGAGTGTAACGTTGCATATGCACTGTGACAAAGATATGGATCCCAGATTGTAATTATATGGCATAGCGCAGTGCGTTATAACATAGGCATCGAGGAAGGCACGTTAGATGGGGCAATATAACCCGTGCAAAGGCAAGTGTGGCATGACATATTCACGGGGGGGGGGGTGTTACAGTGCACATGGGCTAGAGAGTGTCATAGCATACGCACTAGCTGGTGGAATACAACACAGAGGTGTGAAGCACTCGGCGGGCACAGGTGGGTGTAACTCAGCATTGAGCTCAGCCAGGAGCACGCTGTGACTCTCAAGTGAGGTTTGTCTCCTTTCCAGAGAGTAAAATAAAAAGTATTACACATCCGGCGGTGGATGTGTATTTTATTAACCGTGAGGGGGGTTTCTTGCATAGTTTGGTCGAATTTTTGTCGAATCCCCTTTGAATGGCTTGGTGTGCGTGTATATTAAATGTGCCCGTCAATAGCTACCCATATTTGTATAAATAAACGACAAGGGTGTCTACTTGGAGAGTACCCACCGGCGGGGCGCCGGGATTAGGCATGGTATGGCGTCAGACACGTCAGAGCTTCACTAGCGGTGTAAATACATTCCATGTGGATTCATTCTATGCATAGTCGCCTTTTAATGAATATCAAACAAATTGTCATGGTGATAGGTACGTACGGTTTGTCCAGCATGTCCTAGGTGTTTCTATAAATATATATTTTTTTAAAATAATAAAAAACAAAGGCCGGCCCCGGGGGATGGGGTCCCCGGGGCCATAAGTGGCTTGAGGAGGGGGGCAATGCAGCCCCCTCCTAAAGAATTTTTTTATAAAAAGGCCTTGACCCGGGGGTTGGGGTCCCCGGGGCCGATTAAGGCCTTGGGAGGGCCAAATTAATTTTTTTCAACAAAAAAAATTAAGGTACAGGCCCTGGGGAATGGGGTCCCCAGGGCCAGTAAATTAGAAAAAGAAGGGGGGCCACACAGCCCTCCTTCTTAAAAAAATAAAATAAATAAAAGACCGGCATCGTGCCGGAGGCCACGCCCCCTCCTTGCAGCACTCTGCAAACGCACCCCCTGGCCAGTTGTAAGTTGGGGAATTAATTTTCCTTCAATACTGAGGGTCCCTGAGGGCCAACTAGCCCAACAGGTATCTCCAGTATGCGCCAGAGAGCTGCGTTGCAGACAGGTGCTCTGAGGCCACGCCCCTTTTTACACCTCTACGCAACGCAGCTCTGTGGCGCTTACTGATGGCACCTAGTGGGCTAGTTTGACCCTTGGGACCCTTAGGATTCAAGGGGACTTAATCTCTCAATTTAGAACAGCCACAGGGTGCGTTAACACAGTAGTGAAGGGAGGAGATGGGGTCTGAGGTAACATGTGCAAACACGCCCTGTGGCGCATTTTAAGTTGGGGAAATAATTCCCTTTCAATCCTGAGGGACCCTGGGGGCCAACTAGCCCACCAGGTGCTTCCAGTAAGCGCCACTGTGCTGCGTTGCAGAGAGGTGGTCTAGGCCGTGCCACTTTTTACACCTCTCTGCAACGCAGCTCTGTGGCGCTTACTGGAGGTACCTAGTGGGCTAGTTGGACCCTAGGGACCCTCAGGATTCAAATGAACTTAATCTCCCAACTAAAAACGGCCACAGGGCGTGTTTACACAGTGGTGAAGGGAGGGGACGGGGCCTGAGTTAACGTGTGCAAACAAGCCCTGTGGCGCGTTTTAAGTTGGGGAAATAATTCCCCTTCAATCCTGAGGGACCCTGGGGCCCAACTAGCCCACCAGGTGCTTCCAGTAAGCGCCACTGCGCTGCGTTGCAGAGAGGTGGTCTAGGCCGTGCCCCTTTTTACATCTCTCTGCAACGCAGCTCTGTGGCACTTACTGGAGGTACCTAGTGGTCTAATTGGACCCTAGGGACCCTCAGGATTCAAGGGGACTTAATCTCCCAACTTAAAACGGCCACAGGGCGTGTTTACACAGTGGGGAAGTGAGGGGACAGGGCCTGAGGTGACGTGTGCAAACACGCCCTGTGGTGCGTTTTAAGAGGTAGTATTAATCCCCTGCCCTATTATATACTAGGGGCTTACAGAGGAGGTCATGCTGATCACAGGGGGACCCCAACACACAGTGTTCCCTAGTGTATGTAGGTGTTTTCACTGTATTCTGAGTGTCTTTTAACATAGCACTGGCTCTAGGACTGGTTAGTCAGACTCAGTTACCACCAGTGTCCGTTTGAAAAAATTGAGGGTACAGGATGATTTTGCAATAAGGCTTCTTTCTGCTCTTCTGTTTGTTCTTTCTGCACGTTAACCTTCTTCCTGCACTTTTCTTCGTCTTTGAGGACTTCTGTTGCTTCTTTCTGCATTTCTTATTTTTCTTTCTGTGCGTTTTTTCTTCTTTCTTCACATGTCCTATCTCTGTAGGCATAGTTAGAAATTAGCATTTAAAAAACCTTTGAAATTCACTGAAAAAAACATAGGTTTCAGGCACGTAATAGTTAGGAATTAGCATTTAAAAAACCTTAGAAATTCACTGAAAAAACCATAGGTTTCAGGTTTGTTATAGTTAGCTGGACTTTTCACTCATACAAAACCATTGAAATTCTGCCGTTATAGTTAGTTCAGCTAACTATAACTTGCGCGCCCGCAATGCACTGCTGATGACGTCACATATTACATCACTCATGACATGGTCAGTGACATCACTCATGACATCACTGATGACATCTCAAATGACATCACTGATGATATCATCCTTGTGATAGAGTGGCAGACCTCCTCTCCCCCTAATATAACCTTTGATAGACACATTAAAAAATAGAAACTACAATTTTCAAAACAATGGACATACCAATATCAGTTACAACAACCTATTCAGTAATTCTAAGATCCACATACACATCCACTCATTCACCAACAATCCTATACAGTCACGCATACATGTACTCACTCATCATATGTACTCATACACCTATACATCCTGTTACACAATGCCACTCATCCATAGAGTTACTCACACACATAGTCACTCATGCTATTAAAGAATCAAACATCCATTTACTTGCATATACAGTTATACACACACCACCACACTTACTTCTACAGAAACATACACATACTTAGTCTTTTAAACAATCACTTATAGAAACACATACTTATTCATACAGGAACTCTTTCAATCTCTCACTCTCACATATACTCACTATATACACCAATAGTCACATATACTAGTTTAAAACATATGTAGTTACTCATAAAGACACTATTGAGACAGTCATTCACTCACTAACACACCCATGCACACACTCATCCACCCATACAGTCCTGCACACATGCTGTCTTCAACACATACAAACAGTGAGTCACTCATTCATGCACCTATGCACTACGTAATACCCCCCACCGAACCATACAGTAACTCAGACACTCATACTGATACTCAAAAAACCAACTAATAACCTAGATAGACACTCATGTAGCTACTCACCAACCCATGCAGCCACTTATACACAAAGTGAGAGACTGATACAGATATTTACATATTTAAACATTACTCACTAAGCCATGTATTCACTAAGATACACTTACTCAATTTTTCAAAAACAAATCATCCATTTAGACACTTACATACCCACTTATTCTTCCATCGATCTTGAGATATACATAGATAAAACATATGGAATTTTCAGAAAAACACACATTCACTGGATGATGTCATCAGTGATGTCATTTGAGATGTAATCAGTGATGTCATGAGTGATGTCACTGACCATTTCATGAGTGATGTAATATGTGACGTCATCAGCAGTGCATTGCGGGCGCGCGAGTTAAAGTTAGCTGAACTAACTATAACGGGGGAATTTCAATGGTTCTGTACGAGTGAAAAGTCCAGCTAACTATAACGCCCCTGAAACCTATGGTTTTTTCAGTGAATTTCTAAGCTTTTTTAAATGCTAATTCCTAACTATAACGTGCCTGAAACCTATATATATATATATAACGGTATATATATATATATACCGTTAAAATCATTGGACGTGTGGTCTTGGACAGATTACATGCGTGGGCTGAAGATCATTCTATTCTAAGCGACCTGCAATACGGCTTCCGTAAGGGTCTAGGAACAATCGACCAGGGTCTAAATCTACATATTCTTTTAGACAAATACATCAAAGCTAAAAAGGAAAAGCTGTACTTGACTTTTGTTGATTTAACCTCAGCATTCGATTGTGTAGTTCATGAAAAGCTTTGGCAGATTTTAGAGGGGCTGGGGGTGGATAATCACATTATTTTATTTTTAAGGCAGCTATACTCGGGAGCGAAGGCAAGGGTTCGTTTTGGACAAGGGGGAGATTGCACTAAGCACTTTAGGGTTTCTAGAGGAGTACGGCAAGGCTGTGTCCTTGCCCCATTCCTATTTTCTTTATATATAAATAATCTAGAAGGTGTCTTAGTAAAGGAGTGCAGGGACCTACCGATGGTAGCCACACGACCTATCCCTGCACTCCTTTATGCTGACGATGCGGTCCTGATGGCACGCACTCCCGTTGCTCTTCAAAGGGTAGTAACCTCTTTTACAGATTTCATGACCAATCTGGGCCTCACAATTAATTGCTCAAAAACATTTTCTATGAAATGTGGGATTGGGACTATCAAAAAGAAAAATTCTGTCTATATTAATACTAGGGCCATAGAGTGTACGGAAACCTTCTCATACTTGGGGATTTTATTTGATCACTCAGGTTCTTGGAGCAGGGCCATTAAAGAAAGACGGTTGTTGTTCAGCAAATCACTGATGGCCCTAACCAATTTCAGTAGGAAATTGGGTAGACGCTCTCCGGGTGAACTGCTACGAATCTATAGAGCTTCATGTGTGGCGATTGCCACTTATGGGGCTGGTATCTGGGGATACGCCAATGTTAATTCTTTACAATTGGCAGAAAACATCTTCCTCAGGTATCTTTTAGCAGTACCAGAGAGTACGTCAACTTTTATTTGTCACACTGAATTGGGTCTGCCGTATATCGGGGATGTGATTAAGATACAGCCTGTTCTCTTGTGGCATAGGGTTTGGATGACCGAAGAATCTGCTTTTAATCGCCAAGTTTTAAAGGATGTATTGGGTATTGATGGGACAAAACATATAAGATGGTTGAAATACGTCAAATCTTTCTTGATTCAAATAGGCCATGCTGAATATTATAATGACCCACCGACTATGTGTAGGGTATCAAGGAAGGATCTTAAAAATATTTGCTTGCTATACATGAATGAAGTCAGATTTTCAAGCGAGATGGCCAAGACTTCCGTGGTAGCACACCATCTTACCTTGACTTCGATAAATGCCCAACCATATATTCTGTTAACTACTAGGGATTATGACAGGTTTCTGTTGACACGATTTAGACTAGACATTTTGCATCGATCTTTGAGTTTCCCAGAGGTAAATGATTGGTCTAGAATACTCTGTAATTGTCCATGTGATGATATATCAGCCCAGTCATCTATTCACATTATGTTTTTTTGCACATTTTATTCAAAGCCTAGGAAAACATGGATTATTCCTGTTTTAAAAAAACTGGGTCTGAGACAATGTCGACCAGCATTTTTGGCTTTGCAGTATTTGGACAACGTTTATGTTATTGCCTCTGTAACCGTGTTTTTAAAAAATGTTTTTAGATATCGTAAGTCAATTGTGATGTCTTAACTAAGTTTTTTATCTGCATCTATTGATTTTTTATCCATTTACTGTAAAAATTTGTGGAATTTTGGTGTAATATTTTAATTGTGCTTTTATGGTTATTTTTTAATAACCGAATAAAGTTCATTTGAATTGAATTGAATATATATATATATATATATATATATATATATATCTATCCACCTCCATTTCTCCGACCTTGAGCCCCGACCTCAACAGGGTGGCTTAGGCACACGGGTACCGGAGCACCTCGCTAATATCCAAGAAAATCCTCCCTTGTGAAAACAAAAAGAAGAGCGCAGTACACCAGACTCTGGAAACAGGAGCTTTAATCACGAATACAACAGCATGGCTTACTTTTCTGGACACTGAGGTTTATATATCTAATGGTGCCATTGAAACTAAACTTTTCAGAAAAGAGACCGCAGGTAACACAATATTACATGCCACCAGTGCTCACCCACAGCACCTCATCAATAGTATACCATACGGTGAGATGCTACGATTACGTAGGGTGTGTAGCAATGACACGGTGTTAGAAGAGGCACAAGCAGCTAGCAAATTGAGATTTCTACAACGTGGCTATTCAGAGAAGATAATTGATAGGGCCATTAATAAATCCTGCAGTAGATCAAGAACAGATTTACTTGATAAATATGACAACACGCTCAAAAGTGATACAGCAATACAAGTAACACATAAACAGAAAAATGATTTTAGAATCATAACAGGTTTTAATAAACAACATAAAGAACTGTATCGGATTTTCAACCGAAACTGGCCCATCTTACTCAGTGACCCCATTTTGGGTCCTACCCTACCACGTAAAGCAATTGTAACCTTTGGCAGGGCACCCTCCATGAAAGATCACATAGTGGATACCAACCCTGAAGTTATGGAAAAGACCAGCTGGCTTCAAACCAATGGGGGTTTTTTTAAATGTAAAACTTGCAAAGCGTGTACGCATGGGGTCAATACCAAGGAATATACCGATGGTTTTAGTGACAAGAAACATCACATTGTGAAGCTTTTAACGTGCAAAACAGAATACGCTGTATATGTGCTCCAATGCTCTTGTCCACTCAGATATGTAGGCAGTACCAAACTTGAGGTACATAAACGTATCCTACAGCATCTTAGAGCCATTGTTAACCAGGACAATACCTACCCGGTGGCACGCCATTTCAAGGAGGCACACCGCAGCAATAGTAAAGACCTGTCCTTCTTTGTCATAGATGCAGTACCAGCTAGCCGACGAGGAGGCAACAGGGAGGCGAAGTTGAGGCGGTTAGAAACAAAATATATACTTCAACTAGATTCTAAATCGCCAGGAGGTCTCAACATTACTGAGGATTTACATACGATTTTATATTAGGTGCCACTGCTCATTAATTGTACCCACCACCAACGTACTGGACGATAATAACAATGATGATGCTCTGTACATGTGGTCTCAATGTTGTGTTCTAGCCTATCAAAATATATGGATTTTATCTAAGGTTTTTATTGTAGTGGGATCACAATTTTAACCTTTTTATATTCTATTTATAGTTTTATCACCTGAGTATTTATTATTAGTGATATTGGTTACATCACCAATATGACGTACTTTTTTTAAGGCTAGGCAATACACATCCGCCTCTCCACCTCCTGGTCAGGAAGTACTACTTAGTACTGCACATCACACGACCCGTTTAACAATCATGTTAATATCAAAAAAATATAAAAACAATTTTTTTTGGGGGGGCATTAACATGATGAGGTAGGATACATACGAGCAGCGATCTATCACCCCGTTGCGTATACATAGAGGTGGACCTCAATTCGATAGGCAGTAATTGAGGCTTTGGTCCAGGAACACTAGAAAGCCACAGTATACCTAACCACAGGGTTTTCCATACCGTACAGCAGCTTTTATGTTGAAAATTGCCATGGATTTACTATGTGGATGTCTAAAATGAGAATGGTGATTGGGAGCAATCTGCTGTCCTCGTTAAATTGATCTACATATTTCGCACCTACGCAACAACCGTGACTTTTTATCATCAATGTTTTTAGCATTCGCATTTTCATATATGAATTTTAGAAGTATTTTACTATATGTCTTTGATGTTATGTTAAATTATTTGATGATGTGTTTATTTATTGGCGTTATTTGCACTGTATACATCTCCTCACTTTCGCACGCTGCAGGGATCTGCAGGGTATAATGGGGCAAGAGCAACATATCGTAGAGCATAAGGGGGATTCATCCCATTAGTAACAACATTACAGACTACTGGATGAATACATTGGGATTTAACCCGCGATTCATGATTAATACGGACATTACAAGGATTTTATGTCGATAGTAGATGGATTTGATCTTTTTCAACACGCATTGATAATGTTGATTATTGCACAACTATGTAAACTATTTCAATGTGATGCGTTATAATTTATTTGCATTACAGTGGTTTTTTCATGTGATTTTGACTTTGGTAAACCTTTGGGTAATTTCAAAGCATGATATGAATTATGCCTCAAGTTGGTAGCATTTGAAACCTTAATCCATCAAAGTCTGTTGTTTATGTCTACACTGACACATACCACGTGTAGAGCTCTTGCCCTCCTATTTAAGGAAGTTGATTGATTGTATATGTTGTCATGTGAACAAGGCTCTTGAGGAGCCGAAACGTTATGGCGACTACTATGCGAGCAAGCGAATAAATTGCACTAAAGAATAACTGGTCCGTGTCTGTGATCTCTGGGTGTGAGGCTTCAACGATTCAGCCACGCCGAGTTAGCACTACCTGTTGGATATTTTCGGCCGAGTGGCGACGTACGGCCATTACACGAGACCCTTTCCACGATTGGACAACGCGAGTTACGGAGCCATTACCCGTTTCCCGGGCATTTTCAAATCCTTGGAAGAGGAACAGCGTTGGTCCCCCCTACAAGCAAACGGAGAAACGAGCTCAAGGCCGGAGTCACGGAGGAGTAACCCTCGGGAGGTGCCGAATCGGAGGATACGTCACGCCAGAGGTATTTACCCCAGTGAACAAGCCGAACTGTTTAATTCCGATTTGCGGGGGAGGAAAGTACATGTGCAGTTGGGGTCACACCGCGCAGGATCTTATTGAAGCATCAGCCGTGTATTCCCCCAACATTAGATTTTAGCTAATTCGAGGCATAGTGTATACATTATTACCATGTCAGCCGACAACATGAACGAACGTGAGGAAGCCGCACTGAAAATGTTTTCAGATGATCCCCTAACATCAGTCAACATACGGGATAAAAACAGCAGCGAACCCGTTCTGAGAAACAGCACAATCAAAGACAAAATTAAAATACTAGAAAAAAAGTTGCGTAGCGAGCAAAGCAAATGGTGGGAGGCGAAGTCCCTCCAAAGTTATCTGGATGTCAACCGGATTCCCCGAGGATTACGCATTTTAACGGCTCCCAATTACGAAAATCCTAATCCCGAGATGATGAAGGAGTGGGCGGCCAGCAATCTTGAAGCGTCAAGACGCCTGGTATTGATATTGGTCAAGTACGCTGAAATCGACAGAGCACAATTATTAAAGGAGATTGCTACTCTACAGGAGGATCTAGAAACCATCGAGGACAGCGAAGAAAAGAGCAAACTAATGGAAGAAATGAGAGAGAGGCTCAAAAAGGAGCAAAAAAAGATTATGGACAGAAAAGCCTATAAATTTCAAAGGGACCGCAACGACTATGAGCTGGGGCAAATCTTTACTTTCTCCAAGAAATATGACACCTACCGGGGCCCAAATACCAAGCATCCAAGCACACGCAAGGCTATAACGAGCAGCAAAGAACAAACTGACACGACTAGGTCAGATTTGAGCTCCTTTACCAGTAGTGGATCGGAATCAGACCAAAGATCCGAAAATCTTAGCGGTGCAGCAAAACCACACCCCGGGCAGGAGATTCATTTTTTATGCCAGGAAAGGATGCAATCTCTGCGGCCCCGAGCACAAAAGACCTACGGAGAAAACGCTCCAATTACAGGCGCAGGCAGAGGCACAGGGCGCGGAGGCGGCACCTACTACAGGAAGAGGGGCAGAGGCCAGTGGAAAAACAACAAGAATCAATGAATTCAAGCGTCAATGATACCACCATCATCAATCTTACGAACACTGTTCTAACTCAAACTGAAGAGAAAATACTCAAATTGGGCCTCTCTTTCGCAACCCAGTCTAATCTGAGTTACACGGACACAAGATTTGACACCTATAAAGCTATAAGAAAGCTGAAATTACGCAAATTCCATGCCATGCGTGAGTCAAATAAGCCAACTCCCACAATATCTGAGACCAGGGTCACGGGATCTGCTCTTGACCTTTCTATTCCAAGTGAAATCTTTGAGTTATGGCATAATGACGGAATAAATTCCTTGTCAGGCATCCAAACTGGGAATGAAGTTACCAGCCAGGTACCAGCCAGGAAACAGATATCACCTGCCACGCCATTTAAACCAGCTTCTACGTTTGTGCCAATTCTATTACGTGACTCCATAGATGTTTACAATGAAAATGTAACTGCACAGATCAAAGATCTTCATAGAAAAGTTAGTAACATGAAAAACAACTATGACGTGAAAAATGTTCAATACCACACGCTCATTCAGAAGCTGAATAAAGATAAAAGCATTGTAATACGGGGCAGTGATAAGGGAGGCAATATTGTACTCATGCCCAGATCGCAGTATGACAAGGAGGCCTACTCCCAGCTTAACAACAGACAGCATTATGAACGCAGCACCATGTCTACTCTTAAAACGATGCAAGTTGAATATCACAAGAAACTACAAAAATGGAAAAACAGATCTCTGTTAACCAATGAGGAATATACATTTTTAAAGATTGATCATCCTCAAGTACCATTCATTTATTTCCTCCCAAAAGTACACAAAGACATGGCCAATCCCCCTGGGAGACCAATCATTTCTGCTAGAGGTGGTCTCCTGGAAAAGACATCGGTGTACATTGACTATTTTCTACAGGGACACGTCAAAGCACTTGACTCCTACGTCCAAGATACGGGGGATTTTCTTTTCAAATTGCAGAAGATAAAATGGAAGGACGGATATTGGATGCTTGCACTAGATGTCTCATCGCTATATACTAGCATAATACATCATGATGGCATGGCAGCGATTGAACACTATCTATCCAAAAGGGAGGAACATTTCACAGACCATACCAATATGCTAATGGAAATGTTAAAAATTTGCCTTAATAACAATGTGTTTATGTATAACAACTTGGTGTATCGGCAACTACAGGGAGTAGCCATGGGGGCCAGCTTCTCTCCAAGCTACGCCTGTTTACATATGGGGGCGTGGGAGGAGCTGGTCCTCAAAACTCAACATGGTGTTACAATGGATTCCCTTGTAGTAGCTTGGTATCGATACATAGATGATCTGTTTGTGGTGTGGGGCGGGAGCAAGGAAACGGCTGAGGAATTTATTATGTCCATCAACAAAAATAACCTCAACCTTAGCTTTACAGCTAGCATGAGCCAAAGCAGTGTTACTTTTCTGGACACTGAGGTTTATATATCTAATGGTGCCATTGAAACTAAACTTTTCAGAAAAGAGACCGCAGGTAACACAATATTACATGCCACCAGTGCTCACCCACAGCACCTCATCAATAGTATACCATACGGTGAGATGCTACGATTACGTAGGGTGTGTAGCAATGACACGGTGTTAGAAGAGGCACAAGCAGCTAGCAAATTGAGATTTCTACAACGTGGCTATTCAGAGAAGATAATTGATAGGGCCATTAATAAATCCTGCAGTAGATCAAGAACAGATTTACTTGATAAATATGACAACACGCTCAAAAGTGATACAGCAATACAAGTAACACATAAACAGAAAAATGATTTTAGAATCATAACAGGTTTTAATAAACAACATAAAGAACTGTATCGGATTTTCAACCGAAACTGGCCCATCTTACTCAGTGACCCCATTTTGGGTCCTACCCTACCACGTAAAGCAATTGTAACCTTTGGCAGGGCACCCTCCATGAAAGATCACATAGTGGATACCAACCCTGAAGTTATGGAAAAGACCAGCTGGCTTCAAACCAATGGGGGTTTTTTTAAATGTAAAACTTGCAAAGCGTGTACGCATGGGGTCAATACCAAGGAATATACCGATGGTTTTAGTGACAAGAAACATCACATTGTGAAGCTTTTAACGTGCAAAACAGAATACGCTGTATATGTGCTCCAATGCTCTTGTCCACTCAGATATGTAGGCAGTACCAAACTTGAGGTACATAAACGTATCCTACAGCATCTTAGAGCCATTGTTAACCAGGACAATACCTACCCGGTGGCACGCCATTTCAAGGAGGCACACCGCAGCAATAGTAAAGACCTGTCCTTCTTTGTCATAGATGCAGTACCAGCTAGCCGACGAGGAGGCAACAGGGAGGCGAAGTTGAGGCGGTTAGAAACAAAATATATACTTCAACTAGATTCTAAATCGCCAGGAGGTCTCAACATTACTGAGGATTTACATACGATTTTATATTAGGTGCCACTGCTCATTAATTGTACCCACCACCAACGTACTGGACGATAATAACAATGATGATGCTCTGTACATGTGGTCTCAATGTTGTGTTCTAGCCTATCAAAATATATGGATTTTATCTAAGGTTTTTATTGTAGTGGGATCACAATTTTAACCTTTTTATATTCTATTTATAGTTTTATCACCTGAGTATTTATTATTAGTGATATTGGTTACATCACCAATATGACGTACTTTTTTTAAGGCTAGGCAATACACATCCGCCTCTCCACCTCCTGGTCAGGAAGTACTACTTAGTACTGCACATCACACGACCCGTTTAACAATCATGTTAATATCAAAAAAATATAAAAACAATTTTTTTTGGGGGGGCATTAACATGATGAGGTAGGATACATACGAGCAGCGATCTATCACCCCGTTGCGTATACATAGAGGTGGACCTCAATTCGATAGGCAGTAATTGAGGCTTTGGTCCAGGAACACTAGAAAGCCACAGTATACCTAACCACAGGGTTTTCCATACCGTACAGCAGCTTTTATGTTGAAAATTGCCATGGATTTACTATGTGGATGTCTAAAATGAGAATGGTGATTGGGAGCAATCTGCTGTCCTCGTTAAATTGATCTACATATTTCGCACCTACGCAACAACCGTGACTTTTTATCATCAATGTTTTTAGCATTCGCATTTTCATATATGAATTTTAGAAGTATTTTACTATATGTCTTTGATGTTATGTTAAATTATTTGATGATGTGTTTATTTATTGGCGTTATTTGCACTGTATACATCTCCTCACTTTCGCACGCTGCAGGGATCTGCAGGGTATAATGGGGCAAGAGCAACATATCGTAGAGCATAAGGGGGATTCATCCCATTAGTAACAACATTACAGACTACTGGATGAATACATTGGGATTTAACCCGCGATTCATGATTAATACGGACATTACAAGGATTTTATGTCGATAGTAGATGGATTTGATCTTTTTCAACACGCATTGATAATGTTGATTATTGCACAACTATGTAAACTATTTCAATGTGATGCGTTATAATTTATTTGCATTACAGTGGTTTTTTCATGTGATTTTGACTTTGGTAAACCTTTGGGTAATTTCAAAGCATGATATGAATTATGCCTCAAGTTGGTAGCATTTGAAACCTTAATCCATCAAAGTCTGTTGTTTATGTCTACACTGACACATACCACGTGTAGAGCTCTTGCCCTCCTATTTAAGGAAGTTGATTGATTGTATATGTTGTCATGTGAACAAGGCTCTTGAGGAGCCGAAACGTTATGGCGACTACTATGCGAGCAAGCGAATAAATTGCACTAAAGAATAACTGGTCCGTGTCTGTGATCTCTGGGTGTGAGGCTTCAACGATTCAGCCACGCCGAGTTAGCACTACCTGTTGGATAGATATAGATATATATACATTTATAGATACATATATAGATATATACATTGCGCTCGCTTTCCGTCTTTCCTCCCCTAGACTCACGATCGAGTGCTTAATTGCGCGGTGACGGATACCGCACGGATTATCAAATCCACAGCTCGTGGCACCAATTGAATGTACCAAGCACTCACAGGAACGTTTTCCCCCAGATTTTATTGGGTTCTCTTTACATGACCAGACGCGTTTTGGCTTTCGCCTTCATCAAGGATAGATATATACATATATAGATATATATACATATATAGATATAGATATATATATATATAAAACATATTTAAACTTTACAGAAACAGTCACTGGATATGTCATCAGTGATGTCATGAGTGATGTCATTTGAGATGTCATCAGTGATGTCACTGACCATGTCATGAGTGATGTAATATGTGACGTCATTCGCAGTGCATTGCGGGGGCACAAGCTCAACTAACTATAACGGCCGAATTTCTCTGGTTTTGTACAAGTGAAATGTCCAACTAACTATAAAGTCCCTGAAATCTATGGTTTTATTAGTGAATTTCAAAATTTTTTAAAATGCTAATTTCTAACTGTAAGGTCCCTGAAACCTATGTTTTTTTCGCTGCTGGTTTTTTTTTGGGGCCTTATTTCTTGTGATAGACTATCATCCAGTCCAATCAGTATGTGTTTAGCAGTATCACTCAGTTATTAAATTGGAAATTAAAAATCCCTCAATTGAACTGAAACAAAAATTGCTGTTTGATTATTTACAGTCACCAGATGTTTGCTTTGGGTAATTTGTGAGTATTCCAAGTCTTATTTTAGTTCAATTTTTTAACCTTTCAAAAGTCTTAGGTAACATGTACTTGGATATGGCTACCTTGGCAACTCACAGTGATGAAGATGAAGGTCTTATACAAAGGAAAGAACGTTGAAGCTGAAAAGGTTCAACAGGGGCAAGAAGGAAGCACACCAAGCACAGACCATACAAAATGACGGAGAGGGGGAACAACCTGTTCCAAGATGGAATTTTTGATGAGCCATCCAGTGTCGGATGTGAAGTGGGCTCTGCCAGAACAAACCCTTCAGAACTGGGCATATGCAAGTTGGAGCTCAGAAAGGGGGCCATACTCCCTACACTTGCCCAAGATTATGGTGCCTAGCACTGTGGTGGGGGGCAACACCTACCAATGGTTTGCCTCCCATGAAAGATCATTGAGCACTAGGTAGCATTAATGTGGGAGTATCAACACAGTGGAGGGACAAACTCGTGACTCTAGGACAGGGGTCCTCCAAAGTCTGCCCTGGGGGGCCCGAATCATGCCAGATTTTCAGCATATCCTATTTAGATAAATGTAGTTATTTTAATAATCTGGCATGGATCCAGCCATCCAGGAATGACTTTAGAGAACCCTGCTCCAGAAGAAGGGCTAGTTGACTCCTACGCAAACATTAAGGGTTCCTATGGGCAGATGTTTGGTCTCACACCTGAAGAGTAATGAAAAAAGTTCCGGGTCATACACAAAGACACACAACAATCCTGGGATGACTTTGTAGATGTCTCCTTAAGGGCACTAGAGGGCTGGGTGAAAGGCAATACATTAACTGCTTATGATGGTCTATATAACCTGATCATGAAGGAGCTCATCTTGAGTACTTGTTATTCAGAGTTCACCAGAACCTAGCAGTTGTTTGACCCCGGACAGATTGGTAAGGCAGTTGATATGCGGGTGTGAACTAGGGTGTCTTAGAAGTCTCAGGGAGGTAATCCCAAGAAAAGAGTTTCAGCCCATCCTCAGGAGAAAAAAGAGAGCAGCAAGGATAGATAGAAGGAGGTCTCACAAGGGCCCCAAAAGTCTACTCAAGATGGGGAATCCACGCTTTGCCCAAACCCAAGTGAGGAGGGTACGTTGGCAACAAATCTTTTGACCCTTTGTAGGATGGGTTATGACTGGGCCGTCACAAGCCTGAACATAACGAGGGAGACTCAGGCTGCTCTAGGAAGCCTAAGAATGCCCCACATTGGTGAGCAGTCCCAAAAGGTTTGCTAGTGAAGGAATTAGAGTGAAAGCTTTCCCAGGAGAATCCATCGATAAAATCAAAGCCACCTCAGTATCCATGGGTGTAGTCAATGTTGAAGCCCTGATTACCTTACGTACCAGCATGGAGAAGTACAGGCCATACGGCCCCCAGCTCAAGGTCTTTAGCCATGCATGGCATGGGTTGGGTGCATCGTCTGGATGACCTCTCCCCAAAATAAACCATTATACCCAGAGGATTGGTTCCCACAGGCTGAAAAAGACTCGGGGAAAGGGCAGCTTGCCCCATACCATTTAAATAAAGGCAGTCCCTGGGGAGGAGGGGTCTCTGGCATCTAAATATGGCCCAAGAGAGAGCCATGCACCCCAAATAAAAGTGTCCCTGATGAATGGGATCCCTGGAGCCTAAAAATGGCCCGGCAGCCCCATAACTATAACTTGCACCTTCGCCATGCAAAGTGTTTTCATTTTTTTTTTTTTTTTTTTAACTTTTTAACTAAAAACCACCATTCCAGGATATGTGGGGGGTTTCTGAGATATCCATACCCTGGCAATTGTCAGTCGAGCACAAGAAACTAATACAGTTAATAAATCTTTATGTGGGCAGTTCTCAGATTGTATGTCTAATAATATAGACAATGACGAAAGAGGGCCAAGAACAATTTGTTTTTGCAATAAAATATTTTCAAATCCGGACCAGAACTCGGACAAAGCTGGACATGAAAGAAATATATGAGTGATATCGGCAGCAACAAGATCACATTTGGGGCACTTGGAGCGTGAGCTTGATGTAAGATTTAAAGACCAATTAGAAATTCTAAGCGGTGTATAATATAGAAAACAGATGGTTTTATACAATTGAATCCTCAAGCTTGAAGATTGTACCACTTTGTTGATATTACAAAGTGACGCCGAAATCTTAGTGGGGGTAATGTTAATCCCTAGTCTAGAAGCCCATTTCAAAGCGATTTTTGGACAGTTATCCTCTTTAAAATCAATTAAGCATTTATAGCCCCTACTAATTAATGATTTTTGATTTTCTGAGTAGAAACATGTCCATAAATCTGAGTCTGAGATTTGATTAATTTTCATTTTACCAACCAGAAAATCTCTGATTTGCATATATTTAAATCGCATAACATCGGTTAAATTAAAGAGAAGTTTAAGCGTTGTGAAATCTAAAAATCCCTGGTCACCATATAAATCCCCCAACAAATTAATTCCCAAGTTGGCCCAGACAGTCCCACGTCCATCATTGAATATGTGTGGTAGCCCAGGATTACCCCACAAAGCAAGCTTGGAATGAAAAAAGAAGTCTTACATGTAGTTAATAAAGTTTTCCAGACCGCAACTGTCTCTCTCGCAGTCTTAAACTTAACCCTTTTGAAATAGTTAGGGTCGTTAACTCTTGCGAGAAAACGATTAGAGTCATTACCCAGCATGAATTGGTGGTAATAGTATTGATTATTAGGTAAAAATAAGCTACGCAAGCGGCCGAAAAAAGTTGCCAAAAAATATAATTTCAGATCGGGGAAGTTTAAACCACCCTTATTGATTGGTAATTTAAGCAGGGTAAGCGATCTTCTAGCTTTCTTATATCCCCAAATATAGCTGCTTAAGATCCCGTCTAGTTTCTTAAAAAAAGAATTATTAACACGTAAAGGTATAGACCTAAATAGATACATAAATTTGGGCAAAATCTTCATTTTAATTAAATTAATCCGGCCTATAAGGCTTAGAGGTATTTTATGCCATTTTTTGAGTAAGCAAGCTGTTTCTTTCAATAAGGCATCATAATTAAGGTTATTTATATCACTTATTTTAGCAGATATTTTAACACCTAAATACGTCGCCACCCGGCAAGTACCTTGAACAGAGGTCAGTGGTTTGTAGTTTAATATAACTTGTGTTTTACTTAAATTTAATTTGTATCCTGAAATTGTTCCAAAAACATTAGATTCTTCTATTATCATAGTAAGAGCTTTTTCTACATCAGTAGAGTATATAGCGATATCGTCTGCGTAGGCAGTGATTTTCAGAGAGTTAGAGCCGAGTTCTAATGGGATAATATGAGGTTGAATAGATAATGAATTTATAAATGGTTCCATGGAGAGTGCAAATATTAAAGGTGAAAGCGGGCACCCCTGCCGCGTACCCCTAAGTATTTTAAAACCTGGGGAGATCATACCTGCATGGCTAATTTTAGCAGTTGGGGAATCATATAAGGCCTGTATCCATTTTAAGTATCGACCATTAAAGCCATACACCCTCATTACGGCCCATAGATAATCCCACCCGACTCGGTCGAATGCCTTTTCGGCATCTAAAAGTATCATACCGAGGCGGGTGGAATTAACCGCTGCTATATCAAAAGCAATAATTGCCATATTGACATGGGCCGTGGTGTCCCGTCCTGTAATAAATCCATGTTGTTGTGGACTAACTAATTCAGGCATATAAGGGGCCAATCGAAGTGCGAGAATTTTAGAAAAGATTTTGGTGTCGACATTAATTAAAGAAATAGGCCGGTAGGAACCACATTCCTCAGCCGGTTTATTTTTTTTAAGGAAAAAAACTATTTTAACAGAGTTCCAAGATTCTGGAGCTTTCCCTGTTTGATCAATCGAATTGATTACTGAGCAGAAAAGGGGGAGTATTTCATCAAGGCAAATTTTATAGAGTTCTATGGGAAGTGTATCTTCCCCTGCAGCTTTACCAGATGGAAGAGAAGCAACAGCCTTTCTAACTTCAGCGAAGGTAACATTCTCAGCTAGTTGCCTATTATGTTCTGCAGTTATATTGTTAGTAACATTATTACCAATGTATGCTTGAATATTATGTGAAGTGGGAATGTTTTCCGGAGTGTATAAACGACTGTAATATTTAACAAATTGTGTTATAATGTCACTAGTTTGATCATAAATAATATTATTGGGACCTTTAATATATTTGATTATTGTGTTTGCTTTGTCATCCGCAATTTTATAAGCCAAAATCTTACCTATTTTCTCACCATTCTCATATTGAGAGATTTTAAATTTCTGTAATTTTGCAGAGGCTCGTTCTCTAAGAACATTTTTGGTGGCAGATCGAAGACTGATTAGCTTCAGTCTTAGTTTATCCCCATCTGAAGCACCTTGTATTAAAGCGTCTGCTAATTGATTTTCTAAAAACAGAATTTTGGTAGTAATAATCTTATTATCTTTACGAAGTTTGGAGTTTTGTGTAAAAACAAATTGTTGAGTAAATCCCCTTATACTGGCTTTGCAGGCATCCCATACATAAATTAGAGAAGTAGAATGAAGGTTTATATCAATAAATTCAGAAATGTGTTTCTTAAGTTGTAAAATGAATTCTGAATCTGAGAAAAGATATCTCGGGAAGGAGAATAATCTTGTATCTTGTATTCTTGAGACTGTGCGGAAAATAAAAAGAATGGGATTATGGTCTGAGGTGAGCCTTGGGCAAATATCAATAGTGCTAGATTCTAAAATCCTATCAGAAGCCCATATCATGTCTATCCGGGAGCATAATTTATGAGGTGCGGAATAGTACGTATACCCTGGTGTTTTAGGATGAAGAGTTCGCCAAGTATCTTTTAGGTTGTGTAACCGACCTAATTCTAAAATGGCCGCACGTGTCTTCCGCATACGTTGGAAGCCACTATGTTTAGTAGTGTCTATGGCATAATCAATTATACAGTTAAAGTCACCTCCGATTAAGAGTTCTCCCTCCCATTCCAGAAGCTCGATATTTAGCCAATCAAAGATGTAAGGATCATCAACGTTAGATCCATATACAGAACAGATTACATATTTACAATTTTCCAGGTTAAATTGAATAATTATCCATCGGCCCCTTTTATCTACAGCAGTTTTAATGATATTTAGTTTCAATTGTCTTTGTTTTAGAATGGCAACCCCTCTAATAGTAGCATTTAGGGTTGTACATGCAATAACCTCATACCCTATTAGCCTTAACAAATTCCTATCTTTGTAGCAGATATGTGTCTCGGTGAGTAAAACTAAGTGGGGATTGTACAGTTTAAGCTCTTTCTGTACTAATCATCTCTTATTCTTACAGTTGAGGCCAGCGACATTCCATACCAAACAACTGATTTTAAACATTTAAGAAAAAAGTGTTAGAAAGTCAACGATTCTAATAATAACTGTCTTATATATCAGCTTTTCTTTTTTATTATTTTCAGTGATTATTGTCATAGTGTTGTCATTTTTAACATTTTTTACCACCACCCGTGAACCCCTACTCCAGACCCACCCGAGCCGGGACCTTCCCCCAGACCACCCTGGGGAGAGCACCCCCTTGTTGCATGCTGCCGTTGTTTGGGTAGCCTGATTGAGGGACAGCATCGGATAGCTCCCTCTCTCCCTCTACTCCACCCACTCCTGAAGAAGGGGAGAATCCCAAGTTAAGATTAAAGATAAAAAAAAAAAATCTAGAGAAAAGAAGAAAAAAAAACAAATACGAAAAGCATAAGAGACATAAGGGAGATAACGTAAAAAATCCGTATTGGTAACCCATTTTTTATAAGCACATTACCCAATGCAGCATTGCAAATATAATTCCACCAATCTGCAAAAGCTTTTAAGTCAAAAAAAGATGTACATAAGAGCAAATTATTAACCAATTTTCGATAGTGCTATCTCAGCTTCTCTGACGTCAGTAAAAGTATATGTATGGCCCCCTTTTATTACTTTTAAACAGGCAGGTTCCTGCAAGAATACCTGCCCACCCAAAGATTTGAAAGGATCAATAAGCTGTCGCAGCTTCCACCGTTTGTCCATAGTAGCTTTACTCAAGTCAGATCTGACAAAGAACGTGACATTATCAACTTTAATCGGTGAATGAGGCTTAGCCTTAGAGGATACTGCTTGCCTTAGTAAGTAATTACCAAAATAAATCAAAAAAGGCCTTGGAAATGTGTTCTCCTTATTTCTTTGAGCAAGAGGAAGTCTATGGACCCTTTGTAGCTGGGAATCCCAATCCCAATCCGATAAGTCAGGGAAAGCTCTTTGAAAGAGGTTCACTATGAAGGCCCGCGGATCAGATCCTTCTGAGCCTTCCGCTATGCCAAAAAGTCGGAGATTTTGCCTCCTTTGACGATTCTCCATGTCTTCAAGCTTATTCTGAAGGGTAGATATCTGCATATCATGTTGGCTAGTTAAGGTCTCAACCCGAACAGATGTTTCCTCAATGCCTGCAACCCTTAGTTGTAGCTCCGCGACTTCCTGAGTGATTATTCCGAACTTATTAGTAGCTTCTTCCAAAGACCTCTGTAGTTGACAATTATCCTCTCTGAGCTGTAAGAAATGTTGTTGTGCTTCGTTTCTGTGATTGGTCAGAATCTTTAAAATCTGATCAAACGAGGAGAGGTTGCATTCTATGTTCTCTTGGTTTTGGACAGGCAGAGCACTTAAGGCACTTGGAGCACTTAAGATACTTGCAGGAGTTGAAGGTAGTTGTTGAGAGTCCACATCAGTAATTACTGTTACTGCAGTGGAAGCCATAGGGGCATAAGAATCAATAAGTGGAATACCTAAAGCAGATGCAGATACAGCAGTCGAGGCAAGTTGGACTATTTTATCTCCGGGCATGGCAGAGCCCTCCTTTAAATACTCTTCTGCTTCAACAAGGTTAGTACCTGAAAGACGCAAGGCCATAGTCTTGACCCCTCCTTTTGCCTGTATCCACCTTCGTAAAGGACTCTCATCAGAAATAGTTTTGCCACGTGTTTTATGCACTGAGTTCGAAGTAGACAAAGCAGAAGTATTAAGACTCTTCCCTTTCTTTATTTTATATTTCACTTTTGATTTTCCCTTTTTGGGACCGGAGTGTCGCAAGGGAGATCTAGACGCATCCTCCTCTACTTCTTCAACTGAATCCTCATACTCATCAACCAAACAATCCTCAGTCTCCCTATAATTCACTTTGTCTTCTGTTAGTATAGTTTGTACGCCCACGATGGGTGATATCAGTGTACCCGGGCTCTGCTCTATAGATGCATATGTCTGGCTGAGCCCTGGAATGCAAACAGATGATTTCAGAGTATCCGCTATGTCAGCCGTCAGTTTCTCCCCCCCGACCGGTATAGGAGACTCTGACCGTCTCATATTGGATGAATTAGGGTTTGTTTCTCCATTAATCTTGTAATTATCCGTTTGTTGGCTTAAATTTTGCCCACATCCTGTACCAATGTCAATGCCAATTGAAAATAAAACGTCATTATGCATCAAAGACGGAAGAGGTGGAAGGGGGATAGGAGGACTAACAGAGACAGCATTACTTCCAGAAGTAGAGCCGGGTTTGCCTTGTGTATCTACAGATAATGAGGAGGGGCGAATAATCAGCTTACCGGGAGCCGCTACTGCTCTCTCCATTTTCCCGGCGTGTTTTGCTGAAACCTCCAAGGCCGCCAAAGAAGCTGCTAGAGGGGCCGAAGTAATAGCAACAATGTTTCCCCTGGAAGCAGAGTTCTCGGTAATAAGACCCCTCCCGGTCCGAGCCGTTCTGTGGGCATTCTTTGGAGCCATGGCTTGAGTGACCAAAATAAACCGTGTCTCTTTCCCTCTGACAGAGCGGGAATCGTGAACAAAACCAAAAGCAGAGCACACAGCCGGCCCAAGACCAGAATAATCAAATGAAGAGTCTTGCAAGACCACGGCTCCGGCTACACCCAGGGCGGTCGTCGGCCGAGTGAAGAGAAGCCTCCACCTCCACCTGCAGCGACCCAGCAGGAACCGCAGCATCCGATATCTTCGTTCAGCAGTGAAATCAACGGATAAAAAAGAAGACGGGTAGGTTTATTCTCCTACTTTCTCCACTTCTCCACTTCTCCAGTTCTAGTCGATTCTTGATTGATTCTTAGGTTTCTCCCCTGATTCTCTTACGGCGTAACTCTGGGACATCAGAGTGAGGGAGAGGGAGCATCTCGTAGTGCTGCCGCTCACTGGCGTGTTCAGCCCGCCATCTTGTCCCCCCCCCGCAAAGTGTTTTCATTAACGTTGTCAGTTCAGTTGTCATCAGCAGTGCTAATAATGATGTAACTGAATGCATCATGAGTGTTGTAAAATGTGAAGTCATAATCAGTGCATGGTGATGGCGTAAGTTATCCTTGTTTTTTAGCACGGCTTATAGCTTCTTGAGATAATGATAACGGGTGGATTTCAGTGATTTTTTTTTTACTTAAAATGTTTCGTAGCCACGGCATTTTCCACCCAACTATACCATCACTTTAACCTTTGTTTTTTCAGTGAATGTTGAGTTTTTTTCCAACATAAATCACATATTTTTGATCAAATTTATTGTTCAATAATTCAGACAGTACAATGTTAATACCAGTGATGATTATAAAGATGTCTTAAAAAATGAAATCAACATGTCTGTGAATCTTTCGTTTAACAAAGTCTTTGATTGCATTTTGTGGGTTGAAAAATGTTAAAAGGAAGACTCAGAGACATGTTCTTTAAATAAAATCAACATGTCCCTGATTTTTCAGCCGACAAAATGTAATCAGAAAACAAACCACAAGAGCACCTTGGACTCCCACTGGAGAGCACTGCGCTCAAGTTATGAGTGAATTATGGTAAGGTCGCCTGGAGTCATGAATTTAATGACCCAGGAGCCTTACTATTTTTATAATGTTGCAGGGGGGCTGCATCACACCCTGCCTCCCCTCCACAACAATAAAGAAATGCTTGATGGTGCCCTTGTCACTTCTAGGGACATATAAAAGCTATTGAAAAATTTAAGTAGCACTCACAGGGCATTTTTGGGCACGCCTACAAAGACCAGTGAAATATAAATGAGTGTCTTCCGCAGCTCATTTATTATTTACTTAAAAAATATATATATTGTTGTAGCTGTCCCAGTGCCCACCTGAAACATTCACAATATACATTTGTGGACCTGCTGGCTCCCCTGCCGTCACCCATCCTGGTTATTGGGGAGGGGGATGAGTGTCCTCTCCTGGAGCCTTTACAGGCCCTTGGGACCCTATTGCCCAGGACCTCATTCTTTCTCCAGATACACTAATCTTTTGGGACCATAATTTCTCAAAAATTAGTTTGTGTTTTAGAACCCTCCCTTTTTCTCACCCCCCACATGACAGAGCTCCTCAAAACGTCATGAAGAAGCCAAGCAAAAAGGACACTTTTATAAAATGTTTTATGAAGATTCGTCAAATGCCACCATTGTCATCAGCAAATCAAAAGCTGCTTTTCCTATGGTTACGCAGACCTAATTATTACTCTACCCACTGGCGACCAACATATATATATCTATACATATATAAATATATATATATATATATATATATATATTTTTTTTTTTTCTCAACAAATGCCCAAAGCTTTTGAAGACGCACTCAGCAGGAGATGTGAATGATAGAGGCAGCCAGGGGAATAAATGGTTTAATCTTGAGGATGTGCCGGGACTTACTAAAAGTAAAATATGGTGCCCCATGAATGTACTACAGGTCCCAACATGTTTCACGTAATCACGTACTATACTATAGGTAATGCATGGAAATAAAAGAAGGAATGGGAGAATACTCATGCACATCCTTAACTGCCTGTGAAGAAGGGGTGTGCTGCCCTAAAACGCATCGGCGAAGTTACTTAAATACCTACTATGGAATGAATTTGTTGGCTGCCTGTATCATTCACGTCTCCTGCTGAGTGCGTCTTCAAAAGCTTTGGACATTTGTTGGAAAATTTACTGCATGGCCGTCCTGACCGTGGAAGACAGCACCATCGCTCTAACTGAAATGTGAGGCTGCGGAACTGGAACTGTGTCCATACCCATAATGCAGCGCAGGAGATGCGGCAAAATGGGCCAGCAACTCATCCCAAAGCGCACACATCCTTAACTGCCTGTGAAGAAGGGGCGTGCCGCCCCGAAACAAGTCAGCGAAATTAATTAAATACCTACTATGGAATTAATTTGTTGGCTGCCTGAGTCATTCACGTGTCCTGCTGAGTGTGTCTTCAAAAGCTTTGTGCGTTTGTTGGAAAATTGATTGCACAGCCATCCTGACCGTGGAAGACAGCACCATCGCTCTAACTGAAATGCGAGGCTGCGGAACTGGAATTGTGTCCAGAACCATAATGCAGTGCAGGAGATGCAGCAAAATAGGCCAGCAATTCATCCAGAGGCCCACTAAGGGAGATAAATGGTTTTAATCTTGAGGATGTGCCGGGACTTACTAAAAGTAAAATATGGTGCCCCATGAATGGACTAAAGGTCCCAACATGCTTCACGAAATCACGAACTATACGTAAACCTACTATAGGTAATGCATGGAAATAAAAGAAGGAATGGGATCGTACTCACGCACATCCTTAACTGCCTATGAAGAAGGGGCGTGCCACCCCGAAAGGCGTTGGCGAAATTAATTAAATACCTACTATGGAATGAATTTGTTGTGTGCTTGTATCATTCACGTCTTCTGCAGAGTGCATCTTCAAAAGCTTTGGGCATTTTTTCGAAAAAAAATAAATATATATATTCACTGAAAAAAACCATAGGTTTTAGGGACATTATAGTTAGCAATTGGCACTTAAAAAACCTTATTAATTCACTGAAAAAACCATTGGTTTCAGGGATGTTATACTTAGAAATAAGCATTTAAAAAACCTTAGAAATTCACTGAAAAAAAACATTGGTTTCAGGGATGTTATAGTTAGAAATTAGCACTTAAAAAACCTTAGAAATTCACAGAAAAAAAACAAAGGTTTCAGGGACATTATAGTTAGTGAAGCTAACTATAACTTGCGCCTCTGTAATGCACTGCTGATGACGTCACATATTACATCATTCATGACATGGTCAGTGACATCACAATTTCGGCCCCGGGGACCCCAACCCCCAGGAAATGGCAGAAACACTTATTTCTTTTTTTTTTTATTGATTAAACTATTTATTTTTTAATGGAGGGGGCCCCCCTCCTGAGGCTTTTATCTGCCTCAGGGAGCCCCATCGCCAAGGGCATTGCCTCTTTTTTTTAAAAATCGCAGGAGGGGGGCTGCGTGGCACCCCTCCCGGGCCACTTCTGGCCCCAAGGACCCCATCGCCTGGGGCCTGGCATCGCTGTTGGGTACCGTGGGGGGAGTCCCAATGCCCCCACGGCCCCAGCCAGCTCCCCGCCTCCTGCAGGAGCCGGCATTGCTTTTGCACAAGGGGAGCTGCTGACATGCAGCTCCCTTTGTGCAAAAGCATTCTGCTTTGGTTTTTGGAAGCAAGAGTAGGTTTCCCTGCTCTCGCTTCCAAAAACCAAACCAGAGTTTGCTATGACAGGGCGGAAGCCATGCTCCCGCCCTGCCATAGCAATTATCAATGTCCCAGGGTGGGCACCCTGGGACATTGCAGGAGCTGGCCCTGGGGGATGGTGGTCCCCAGGGCCATTAAGGGCTCCAGGAGGGGGGCCTGCGGCACCCCTCCTACCATTTTCAAAGCCCCGGGGAGGTGGTGGTCCCCGGGGGTCCGGTACAGACCCTCACATTTGAATAGTAAGTGCCCCGGGGAGGTGGTGGTCCCCGGGACAGTGTGGGGAGGCTTGAGCCCCCCCAGACTAATTATCATTAATAGCCCGGGGAGGTGGCGATCCCCGGGCAGTGTGGGGGGGTTAGGACCCCCAACGCATTCATTATGGAAGCCCCAGGGAGGTGGCAGTCCCAGGGGCTGCGGGGGGGCCGTGTGCCCCCCACATATAAATGAATAAGCCCCGGGGAGGTGGGGGCCACCGCAGGCCCCCACACCCTAATTTTATATTGCCCCCGGGTCCTAGAGGGGCATAGAATTGAGTGCTAGGGAGTGAAGTGGCAAATAATGGCATAGCATAGAATGCGGTGGTGTAGAGTGCAATAGCATTCTGTGTAGTGGCATAGAGTGGAGTACCGTAGAGGTGAGTGGCCTACAGTGTAGAGTGGAGTTGAGTAACGTAGAGTGAAGTGGCGCACAGTGGAGTGCTGTAGACTGGAGTTTTGAACAGTGGAGTGGCATAGACTACAGTTGCATAGAGTGTAATAGTGTAGGTGTGGAGTGGCGTAGACTGCAGTGGGGTGGAATGTGCAGTGTAATAGTGCAGAGTGGAGTGGCGTACAGTGGAGTGGCATACAATGGAGTCTTGTAGAGCTGAATAACGTAGAGTTTAGCTGTGTAGAGTGTGGTGGTGTAGAGTCGATTAGTATCTCTGCCTCTTTTGCTTTTTCTTCTGCTTCTGCCTTTTTCTACTTTTCCTTTCTTTTTTGCTCCCTTGCCACTGTAATCTCCCGCGGCCCTGCCACCCTCCTGTGATGTTTTCCACACACCACGTTTACTGCCTACCAGCTGCCCAACTCCCCATACACTATTTAATGGCAGCCACTGCACAGTGAAAGTGCAGTCCACTGACTTTCTAGTCGACTGCTCCCTTCACTGCACAGCTCCGCCTGGTAGCTGCTGCTGACCCTCTGGTCAGGAGTTTGAAGCCCTCCTCCACCTGCAGGCTCCTTCCTGTGCCTCATCCCTGGCGGTCTAGTGGAACAGCATGACTGCCAATCTGGGAACCCCTGCCACCCCCCCCCACCCCCATGGAACACAAACGTAACCTTGGTATCATACTGGACTCCTTGCTCACAAAAAACAGACAGATCATTGCCGTATACTCATACTATTTCCACACGGTCCTCCTGCTCCAAAAGACATTCAGATGGATCCCCACAGAATCCAGAAAGATGTTCACGCACGCACTTATCACCAGCAGGCTACAGCAATGCACTCTATGCAGGCATCACCCAGAAACAGCTCAGTAAAGTACAGATGTACAAAACGCCACAGCCAGACTGGTCCTTGACATCCCCGTGCCGCAGCCACATCACTCAACACCTCCAACAACTCCACAGGCTCCCAGTCAACAAGAAAATCACCTTCAGGCTCCTCACACATGACTACAAAGCTCTCCACAATGCAGGACCTGCATATCTGAACAACCGCCTCTCTTTCCACGTACCCGCAAGACAACTTTGCTATGCCCAACCTGCCCTGGCCACACCCACGAATTCACAAGACCAGAACTGGAAGAAGATTCTTCTCCTACCTCACCACCAAGTCCTGGAACACCCCGCCCCTCCAGCTCATGCATTCCCCGTCGTTGACACAATTCAGGAAGGATCTCAAGACGTGGCTCTTCGACTGAACCTCCACGCCCAGATGTTAAAGATTGAAAATACACGATATTTGATTATAGTGTCGTAAAGTGTATTTGTAATGTTTTAACATTTTTCTTTTTTGAATTTTTTTTTTTATGTACAGCTGCACTCCCAAGGCAGTACTGCAGTACTCTGTATTTTTATTTTTCAATATATAGAAACCTTCTGTGAAATACAGCAAGCGTTTGGAAAAATACCACAACAACAGATATCATTAAGCTAAAATACGTCATAACTTAAAAAATGCTTACTTTGCTTACCTGTAGTTCCATAATTATCATCTACATCCATGAGCCATTAACCATATTCTATATTTCTAGCAAATTTCATTAAAATCCGTTTAGACCTTTTTCACGCTACACATGAGTACAAAATCTATGAGAAATGTAATAGTGCTGAAAAGCGTTTTGGGACCCCCTTTTTCTTTGCATTCCTTTGGCAAGAATGCTTATGACCTCTTATATTACATCACTCATGACAATAGACATTTTAATATTGATGACATCAAAGACAAATCTTTACTTGATAGTTAATTAAAACCATTCAAATTATTTTAAAAACATACATTTCTCGATACCTGTGATAACAATTATAAACAATAAGATGAATTAACAGCATACTTTCATTTGTTCAACGGCAAAAGATAAACATATTGTGCACAGTGCATTTGAAATCTCATGCCTTCTAAGCCCTTCTGAGTCACAAAGTCATATTACTGCAATTTCCCAGGATGTAACAAAAGTTGAAAAAGAAAAAACATACTACATTAAGATTCCTAAAGCTTGGTTCTTCATTTAAATATCAAATCTATAAAAACTAAAATCACTATGGTCCTCATTACGATGTTGTTTCCACCAACATCTATGTCCGACCACATTGCTCGAAAGAACCGACCAACAGCTTCTGACGAGCTCAAGAAGCCTGTTGGGCGGTCTGTTGGATCGCATTCCCCACAATGGAGGCGGTGCCTTCTCAGGCACTGCCGTGGGGATTAAGATCCACTGTTCCGCCAGCCATTTCTTGTTGGTTCTTCCGACAAGGAAAGGCTGGCGGAAAGGCTTTTTTGGGGCCCCTTGCAGGGCCCCTGTACCTCATGGCCATCTGCTATTGGCCCTCAGGGGGTACCTGTGGTGACCCCCTGAACATCCATGCACCCTGTGCCACAGGATGCAGGGATGTTTGTAAACATTCCTCTTTGCATCAGGGCTTGTGTTGCGACCCTTTTCTGGGCTGCAGCACAAGCCTCAATGCACAGATGCATGTTTCTGACCACCTCCATGGTGTTGGATCCTAATTTGGCTGTCAGGACCGCTGACTACCTGTCTGTTGGTCTCTTTACCGCAGCAATGCCAGTTGGACTATAGTCTGACCATAAACGGGCCTTATATTAAAATTTCTAAAAAAGAAGGCTTATTCTTGATAAAACAGCACTTCTTTTCATGGAAGTGTTTCCAGCAGGAAACCACACCAGTTCATCTTAAGCGTGAGATGGAACACAGATTACCTGCTGTAAATTGCATAGTATCTACGTAGTGATTAATATTTATGGTCCATAAGTCATTCCTTTTGAGGCTCTCTGACAATCTGATTTTATGGCTACAGTGTCCATGAACTTCACAAAGTGGGTGATGGGTCTGTTGTCCTTGCCCTGTAAGCAGGGAATAATGGCCTCCTGGAGACCAAGTTCATTTATTTATTTAAAAAGTTTTAAATAGCGCGATCAAGACCCATGAGGGTAGCAGAGCGCTTTACAGGTGAGCGAAAAAGAGAGGAGACCTCAAAATCAAACAGGGTATTCAGGAGTGCCAGAGCAGGGAAACTCTATGACGGCAAGGCATACATAATCATAAACAGTCTAAGGCATGGAGAATAAAGGAACAAGAATAAATTAAGCATGTTACAAGGTTCTAAAGGAGTGGCTGGGGGAAAACTGAGCATAAAATGAGTACAAAGTGCATCTAATCAATTCAATAAAAGACAGGTAAAAACAGAGAGGAGACTAAGTCTTTGAGTGCGTATAAGGCAAGGGGAATCTAGGACAAAAATGTGTTCATCAGAAGCGCTTTGACTTCCTTTTTTAAATCAAATAGTAGAAGGGATCGTCCTGATTTCCAGAGGCAGGGAGTTCCAAATCCTCGGGGTTATACCTGAGAAGGCTTGATCATACGTTTTTGATTTACGGAATTACTGCGACTTCAGCAGAAGGGTGCTGGTACTTCTGGAGGCACTGGAGCCACCCGATAGTACAAGTTTTTGTGTGAGGTATAATGGGATGTTGTCGTGTAAGGCTTCATGAGTCATGCAAGAATTTTTTAGTTGTATCCTTGCTTCATAGGGGAGTCAATGTAGGGATTTATGAACCAGTAATGAGTCTAGCAGCAGAGTTAAGAGAGGCCCCGAGTGGCGCCATCTTTGATCTCAGAAGTCCACAGAGGGTTGCAATACCGTAGTCCAACTTGTAGATCACCAGAGATTGCACCGTGGATTTGAAATCGTTGGGGGTGGGAGAAAACATTTCATTTTCCTTAGGATGCTCATTTGGAAATTGACTCCCTTGGTGAGGGCTGCAATATGCTTCTGCATGTTCAGGCTCTTGTCGAGCACTATGCCCAAGGAACTCAGGGAGTCAATGATGTGCGGTATGCAGTTAAGAGCTGTTAGCTGATGGTTGGGTTGGACAGGAGAATGGTTGGGTGGGACAATTAAAAGAAATTCTGTTTTCAGAGCATTAGGTTTGAGATGATTTAGAGGCAACCAGTTTTGGGCTTTCAGTAGGGTAGTGTTGAGGGTAATGATATCATTAGGGGAGGAGACTTCCAGGTACAGTTGTGTATCTTCGGCATACAAATGGTAGTGGATATTGGATTGTTTTAAGATTTCAGTTACAGGCTCCATGAACAGGTTGAAGAGAGTTGGAGTGTGAACCCTTGCGGAACCTCAAGATCGACTGTGGAAGGGTCAGAAAGAGATTGGTTGACCTTGAATCTTTGGGTTCTATTGGGGAGAAAAGACACAAACCAATAAAGGACGGGCCCTGAAAACCCAATCCTATGTTCCAGTAGGTCGAGTAAGCAGTCATGTTTGACTGTGTTGAAAGCTGACGAGAGGTCGTGGAGGATCAGAACGCAAGAGTCATTCTGATCCAGCATTTTGAGTGCATCGTCTACAATGTGGGTGATGGCGGATTCTGTACTATGACTGTGACGGAAGCCAGATTGGAATTGGTCTAGTAGTTGGAATCGATCTATGTGACTGCAGAACTGAAGGTGGACACATTTCTCATGGCCAAGGTCGAAATGTTGGAGATTGGTTGGAAGTTGTTAAGGTTGGCTTGATCTGCCGACGTTTTTTTAAGAATGGGGGTAACCTGTCCAGCTTTAAGACAATCTGGGATAGAGCCTTGAATCAGTGAGGCATTGATGATCTTGGCCCAAAGAGGGATTAGGTATAATTTGGTCTCCTTGAAGAAATTCAATGGTAGAGGGTCGTTGAAATTGTTGGATGGTTTCAGTGCTGAGAGCGTTTGGAGAATTATGTTATCATCCAAAATTTTGAAAAGGCTCAAAGATGAATTGTTCTTGAGGATAAGACCTGGAATGAACGATGCTGCCAAACATTGAGGGGGTATGAACTGATAGGAGGTGAGATTGGCAAGAGCTCCAAAGCAGTCTGCAGTTCAAGTTCCATCTTATATGTCTTTCTGATGAAAAAGGAGGAGAAATCTTCCCAATTCAGCAAAGGGCTTGATCCAATCAGGGGGATGTTGATATTGCTGTTCAATTGAGATTTCACAATTTCAAACAGTTTTTTTGGTCGATGTTTTGCTAGGTTCAGTTGGTGTGTGAAAAAGTTAGCTTTGCATAGTCTTATGCGTTTGTTATAGATGTTCCTAAGTGATCTCAGATGTTTGAGATCAGCAAGAGATAGAGAGGAACTCCACAGTCTTTACGCTTGCCTCAGGTTCCTTCTCTCAGCGCTTAGACTACCGTTGTACCAGGGTTTGGAGACTATGGAAGGCATTCTTTTTAGCTGTAAAGCTGCGAATGCTCATCATGGACCTCTTGTAGTGTTCAGTCAGATCGTGGACGTCGGTCATAGCATCGGGGTGGTAGTATGTTATTTCTGAGAGTTGTCAAGGCATCAAGGTTAATGTTTTGAAGTGATCTTTGCCAATGTTTGGTTTTTTAGGTTGAGTTTTGCTCGTGCTAACATTCTGAGATGATGAAGGTGATGCAGTGGTGATCAGTCCAGTCACAAGGGACAATAGAATCAAGTTGAACGGACTTCGTATTGCCAATGATTAGCTCTAGGGGAGCTCCTTAGACTTGCATAGGGCTGTCACATATCTGGGTTAGATTGAATTTACTAAGGAAAGATTTGAGACTATCTACAGAAAGGTCATTCGAGTCATTCCAGTGGAGGTTAAAATCTCCAAAGAAGATCTGAGTGCCGTAATGATCTGCGTTGGTAGAGATAATTTCCATAATCTGTTCAATAAAGGAAAGATTGTCTCTAGGGGGATGATAGAACAAGTGGAATTTGCAGGCTTGTCTGGTTTTGCTCTTGACCTCGATGCATAGGTATTCATATGCAGGGAGAACAGCAAAATGAAGTTGTGTATAATGCAAGCAATACCCCCCCATCGCCCGCAATATCTGTATAGCCTAATAATGTCATAGCTAGGCAGGACAAGTAAGTCAAGGACAGGAGCAGAGGAGAATTTTAGCCAGGTTTCGGTCAGCATTAGGAGATCCGGCTCTTGGTCGAGAATGAGGGTAGCAATCTCTGCTGTGTGTTTTAAAGCAGATCTGCAAATGAGGAGGATGCATTTGAGCTTCAAATTGGTGTTAACCGTCAATTTGAGTGAGGTGGAGACTAGTGTGAGGTTGTTGTTATTTAAGGCTCTAGGATTAGTCCTGGGTTCTTTATGCAAGTCAGCTTTAATTGCCTAGATTTGACAGTGATAGGGTGTATTTTCAGCAATGTTTAGTCATAGGAGCGTAGGAGTGAGAGAATATTATTGCCAGTCAGAGGATGAGTTAATCTAATTGATCTGGTAAGGTCATTCGGAAGGGAAAAGGTTTTCCATTTGAGGTGACGAGAGTTGACATTTGTAGAGAGCTGTGAGAGGGGGTGGCATGCTGGATGTCTAGAGTCGAGGTATGTGGGAAAGGCGTGGTTATGAATGTTTAAATCGAAAGAATTGCTCAGACGCCCCTTTTTAGCCAATTCCGAGGTGAGGAGTAGAATGATTTTAACATCAGACTTGAGTTGTTAGATGGCCAGGGTGATCTCCTCAAGCTTGGAGCACAGTGAGGAGTTGGTGTGGGGATCTGAGTTCTCTAAATATTGGTCATAGCCAACAACGGCATTTTCAACTCAAACCTAAGGCAGGTGCATAATACATGTGCCTGGGTTTCCTTCGGAAAAGAACAGTACCGGCAGCAATTGTCAACCTGCTAGTGCTTCAAACTTTGAGCCACTTCTCCTACATCAAATATACCGATCCATAACCGGAGGAACTTTATTTTACACTTGTGTGATAAGGGAGTGACAAGTAGGCTTGTGGTTTCGTGCGTGTCAGTTGTGAGCTTTCGATTGGAGAGCCAGAAGGCCTTTATTTGCTGACAGCTTTTATACAACCTTTACTAGAAGCAATTTAAAGGTCCCATATGAAATGTTAAGATCCAGAGTATGTTTTAATTTGAGCTCTTCAGAGATCTCCTGCACCACTGCCTGCCACGGAGATTTGGGCAAATTGAAAGGCTCTTTGCCCAAATTAAATGTGAGACTCTCGACTTTGGCCTTTTTTGATGTAAACCAAAATTTCAATGTGACAGCCCTCTGTGCCAGTGTCTGTTCTGTGTGTATGAATTCCAGTATTATCTGGGAGGCTCTTATGGAATTTGGAAGCCTAAAGAGTTGACAAACGAGGTTCAATTGTTTCGTATTTAACCTTTCACCAAGTTTATCTGGGACTGCTTCAAGACCATAGCTTAGAGACGGTATACATTTGGGGCCTTATTTATGAGAAGTGTTGCATCACTGCGACAATGCAGAGATGCAACACTTCTCAGTGCGCCCTCCTTGCCACACCATTGATGTGCCGTATTTACAGTACGGCGCATCATGTCGCAAGGAGTCACAGATACGTCAGTATTGCTGACGTATCTGTAGGCGCAAAAATTATGCATTGCTGGGTTAGTTCAAAACAGACGAACTCCAGCAATGTATTCTTTCACATAGGGCAAGCCCCATATGAAAGGGCCTGCGTCACCCTTATGCCTGCCTTGAGGCAGGCGTAAGGTTTTGACGCAATGACCTCCTAGAAGTGGCGCACTGAAATCTTATAGATAACAATGTGCCACCTCTACGAGTCTTCGATGCGGGGGATAGGCCCACCCTGCATACATTATAGCTGACTCAGGTATAATGTAGCGCAGGGGTTTACGAAGTGATGCATCTGCCTAGATGCGTCACTTAGTAAATATGGTACAACATGGCACATTTTTTACGCTGCAGCAGCGTCACAAAAAGTGACACAACGGTGGTGTAAATGTGACGCAGGGCTACATAAATAAGCACTTTGCTTTGGGCACTTGCAAAAGTGGTAAGAAGGAGGGACTGTGATGATGTTATTCGCTATTTTGCAAAGACCAGTGCATATCCATAATGCTCGTCAGCTAGAAGTTAACCTACCTCCAGAATTCTAAATTTTTTATCTGGCATAGCGACTTCTGTTAAAAATTCCTTGAGGCCTTATTTATGAAGCCCTACATCACCTTTAAGCTGCTGTTGTGTCACTTTTTGCGCCATATTCACAAAGTGCTGCAAAGTCAGTAAAGCTCGCCACACAACTAGATAGGGGCCTGAGCACCCACAACTCAGGGGAATGGAAATATGCCCAAGTACACAGGCTTTTAGCCTAGAATCAAAAGCGGCTGCAACCACATCTCAGGTTCCAATCAATGTAAATCATTATCTCCAATACAAAAAGGGGGGTACCTTGCTGTCATATCCAACCAATAGGAACTCTCAGTGAAGAACATGTTTTTAAAGACCTAAAAACACAAGATTAATTTCTGCCTGCTCTGTCAAAAAAGACCCAGAAGAGGTTGAGAAAACTGAACAAAGGATAAGAGAATTGTGGTTCTAAATGCAACAGAACTTTTACTCACTGTTTAGTGTAGGCTGGGCAAAGGAACAACAAATGTTCTTCATTCCCTGCAAGATAATTGCACAGCAGGCACATTTTAGAGTTTATCAAAGATGTTGACCAAGATAAGGTAACGGTAGCCTTGGGCAAAATGCCATATCTGAAATTCAAGAACTGCACGCTCTCAAGTGTTGGATTGATTCTATCAAAAATTTCTTTGCACCTCAATACATTTTTGTGGAGGAAGAAGGAAGTCGACCACTGACTGACAGATCGTAAGGGCTGATGTCTCACTTGGCTCAATAAATTTAGACAAAAATCTATTCTTTCAGCAACCTTTAAGGAAGCACATATCAAAGAGGGATCATGCGAACACTCTCTCACACCTAAATCAATCAGAACGTATTTAACATTGGCCAACCAGGGTATCCTGAAGCTATTACAGAAGCTAATTTTATCAGAAAGGGCACCTCTGTAAGGTGTCAGCTCTATGGTGCTCCATTTTCGTAGCCAAAATATGATAGGGCGAAGCTTGGCCTGCTCTGCTATTGGTTTTAGAGAAAGATCTAATTTGAGTGGTACAAAAGGAGTGCAATGACCGAGTTTTAATAGGGACCTATTGATGTTGTTTTCATCTATTCCTATAGTAGACGTGGTACAACAACCCCACAACTCTACTCCATACAGTACAGTGCCTCATATCTGGGAGGTAAATATCAAAGCAGGCATAACAGTGTGGCAAGAAGTCTTTTTAGATAACCTCACCAGCTCAGAGGCCTGGGCTTTATCAGCAAGGAGCTCTTAGGGACTTGTGATGACCAAGAATTCTTCGTCAGATAATCTAATCCCTAGATAGTCATACTCTTAGACTCTCCACCAAAATATTAGTCAAGAGCATAGGCCCCCTCAAATTTTTCCGTTTATTGAAGGCCATAAATTTAGTTTTCAGAGCATTAATTTCCAACCCATTCAACTTGCACAACAGCGAGAATCTGCTGATGAGGGTTTGTAGACCTACTGCATTTTAGAAATTAATAGGGTGTCATCCACAAATATTAAACTGGCTCCTTTTAGCCTGCTGAAACTGAAGAATCTATAGTTGTTAGAAATGGGGGTCTCTAGTTGGCAATGGCTGGGCACTGTCCAAGTAGGGACCCTTCTTCCTAAGTCAGAGTAAGAGGGCTACACTCTTTGATAACCCCTGCTCAACCCTGTGGTAAGGTAGCACGAGCAGCTAGGCTTATCTCAGAGGCAGTGTGTGAAGCATTTATGACCATACACAGTAACACAGTGAAGAACACTACAAAGGGGACGCCACACAAGTAGTTGTAAAAAAGTATCTTTATATATAGACTTAACACAAGACCAATAGCGATAAAAAGCCCCAATGCTGTAACATAGGATTACTCTTGAAATGCTGCAAAAATAGTACAAATTGTGCAAAGAGGAGTCAGTTCAAAGCAGTGGTCTCTGCGACCCTTTTACTTACAAAGTACCTGGATTCCATAGCAAAACAAACAAAATGTCGCAAAGAAGCTGACGCGATGATTTTCTGCACGCGAGTCCGGCGATGCGTTGAATCATTGCCGCGAGGGAGGAGACAATGCGGCGATCTGCTGATGCGTGCGGGGACAAGGCGACAAACTTCTGCATGCTAGGCCGTTGATGCGATGACTCCTTGCCGCGAGGGAGGAGACGAGGCGACGATCCTGTTGCGTGTGCGATCAGGTTGCAATGCGAAGAAATGGCGCTCCGCGGGGGAGCGACTATCCTGATGCGATGAAAATGGTGGACGCCCGGCGTCCGCGCTGCGATGTCGTGATGCGATGATCTCGATGCGATGATCTCTGGAGTTAGCGAGCGCTTGGCAGCCTGCAAACGTGCGATGCGATGATCTTTGGTTGCGAGCACTCAGAGGCAGCGTTGCGCTTTCAGCTGCGGTTGCGAGCAAACGTGCGTTAGCGGCGATTTCAGCACTCTCTTCTCTGTAGTAGAACTAGAGGCCCTGGAACTCACAGGAGCCTCACCTGCAGATAGAAATCCTCGCTGGGAGGAATCAGGAGGCTGGTGGTGAAGTCTGATGTGCCTGAGACTTCATCAGGAGGCTAGCTCTCTCCTAGCCCTTGGGTGATTGCTTTAGCAAGATTAATAAAAGTTCTCTCAAAGTTCTTTTCCCTCTTCTTCCAAGTCCAATGGTAACCACTGCAGGCCAATCCAAGAAACAGCACACAAGCACAAGGATAGTCACCTCCTGCAGATTCCTTCAGTTACACGGACAGAGGTTCGTCTTGGTGTCCAGGAGCAATGCAAATTGTAGGGGTTTCAGCACAGATATTTACACCCCAAAAGTCGTGGTTCTCAAAAGCTACAAGTCACTGAACCCAGCCAGAACCAGTTCTGCTCAGTCCTGGTGCACTTTGTTTACCAGGCTGGATCCTTCCATAGGGGTGACTTATATGATGCCAAGGGAGGGCTCAGGGGCTGGGAAGTGTGGACACTTCACAGCCAAGATGGCAGTTCTGGACTGCACACAGACTCTGCAGTGGCAGGTCTGAGGTACACTTTACAAGCTGTTTCTGTGGGTGGCGCAAACCAGCGCTGCAGGCCCACCAGCAGCATTTGGTTTACCAGCCCTGAGCACAAACAGGTCACGCTACTAGGGACTAAATAAGCCAATCATGGATATACCAATTCACATATCATATTTACACAGGGAGCATTCGCGCTGTGGCACTGAATGGCAGTGGCACAGCGCCCAGAGCATTTAACACCAGCAAAAACAGAGGAAACAGCAGCGAAAAATGGAAGGGAAACCCACGCCAATGGGGCCAGGTCTAACAATAGTGCAATCCAAAAGGGTGTCTATACAAGTGTTAAAAGAAAAGTGGTTGGAGCCAGCACAAAGCCCTGCCACACTCCTTTATTGACACAAATGTTCTCAGTAAGTTTGCCAGGAGGGCCCTAACATACCGAGGCACAATTGTCCTCATGGAGGTGTATTATGATATTAAGAAGGCTGCTAGGAACACCCATTCTATCAAACACTCCCAAAGCTTACCTCTAGGGACCAGATTGATCAAAATCTACAAAAATGTTCTCACAGCTAATATCAGCAGTTTTCCTAATCAACAGAAAGAAGAAGACTTGATACACAGAACTAGTCTTTGCTCTACACTGGCTTGTAGATGTGTCAAAAAGATGCAATTGTCCACTCTGATAGCTTCACAAAAACTTGTTTGCTAAAGACCTTTTGCAAGTTTTCCAGGAGACCAATGGGGATATAATTGCTGGGAAGTTTCTGTCAACCTTTCTTGAAGACCTGTGGGATCTCAGTGCACTTCCATGTTAGGGGTTGGAGGCTATCGCATTTGAAACCCGATTAATATAAGGTACCCAGATAGTGGCATCAAACTGGAAGAGGTTCGATGAAATTATATCCAACACAGAGGGCTTTCCCTGCTTTTGGGACATAACTGCTGCTTCGGTAATAACATAATAGGAGGCAGGGCTGTTCCCTTCTTATGGCCACTTACTTGTGACACAGGAGACAACCCTAGTGTTAGCTTGTGTGAAAAAGAATGAAGAAATTTAAAGTGGACAGACCACTTCCTGGGTTGAATGTGCACTTTGGGGAATCATTTCAAGACCTTTACCCCACTGACTAACAATGTGCCAGAACGTTTTAAGGGATTTTTTCCTAGCTGCTTCTAGAAGGTCTTTCCAATTCCTGCTTTCCAAATCAGATTTAGCACACTTTAAGGCTTCTCTGTAAAAAGCTCTAGCTCACTTGACCTATCACCTAGTTTCAGGGTAGAGAAAAGAGTTTTCTTAGCACTTTTACAAGCAGGAGTAAACTAATCTTGTGATTTGGGTGATCTATACACCCTTTTGAAGTCCTTTTGGAACTTATATTTCAACTTTCTGAACAATTTGATGTGTGCCTCAAGCATTACATTATTGTTATCCATATTACCAAACATAGAGCCCAAGGTAATAGCCCCCAGCTCATAAATTCTGGGTACAGAATCAGGAGATGATTAGATGATACTTCATTTAACCAGTGGTGGCTGGCATGTAAGGAGGGTAGTGGAGCGGGAGGGAAAACAATAAAAGTTAATAAATGAAAGAAAAAACTCTCCTTTGATCCAGGTGCGACGTCCTCCTCGCTCGGGTCCAGTCAGGGAGGCTCCAGTGCGGGACCAGGAAGCTGCAGTCACCAATCCTGGTGCTGCTTTCATGCAGCATGAAAGCAGCACCAGGACTGGAGGGCGGCATCTCTTGCCGCTCCTGAGGGCACTGGAGCCCAATACTGTCTCTAACTCAGCTGTCCAGGATAGCTGAGTTAGAGAGGTTTAAACTGTGCATGTCTGGCAGGTCGTCGCAAGACAGCTGGCCAAAAAGACCTGTTCAGTTTAAATCTAAGTGCCCTGCCTATCACTGCTTTCTGCTGCTGCCTGACTGACAGATTACTGAAGGTACTGTTGGAATGAAAAAGCTTTGCAACTCACATCTGAATTTTTTTCTCTAGCCCTTGTTCCCTGTAACATGCAAATTCATAATCATCAATACCTCCTGAGAATCCCCGCTCTCACAAACCTCTTTAGCAAGACTGGGCAACCCTTACAGGTCAAAATCTCTGTTCAAGCCTAACTCTTTTTTTTTCCATAAAATGTTATCGTTAAGAGTCCCCACTGCTGACATCAAATTGGAAATAATCGGTGGGCAAACCTGGCCCCCTGTGTGGGCACAGTCTTTGAAGAGCAAAGGGATTTTCGTTTCCCCATAGGTTAAGGCACAAAATAAAATGAGCCAAGGGAATCCTGGACTAATGAAAGTCCCCAATTTGACTTCACCTCGAAAGCAGCAAGACACACAAAAAAGCCCACAAAGGCAATACAGAGCAGCAAAGACTGGCTGGCTAGGTGCCGATAACACTTCCAGCCGGCAGCGTATGTCGATCACGGGCAGAGTCGCCGGGATCCCGGCGTTTTGTCTAATCGGACGCCAACTGACCATCCCTGCATGGCGGCGCCTACTCCAACATTTACTTTTTGTACAAAGCAATCTTGATAATTTACTTCGATCGCTCATAACAGAGTTCTCCCTACCATCTGGAATCCACTTTCGTTTAACTTCTCTAAGCTCACGCTGCCTATCCAGGCAGCTTACTACCTCAGGCTTGCAAATCTCCTTGTCCTGATGATGATCCAAGTATCTAGTCATGGATCGAAACGTCGTCGACTTCTTTATCAGCTTGCACGTTAAACTGATTTGTTAAAACTAGTGTTTGATCAGTACTAATTACCTTGATTCATTAAATTAAATATCCGGCTGGACATCTTCAATACAATATACAATATAGTACTGATTCCAGGCTGTATTTATCGTCATTTGAATTGTAATGTTTGAAGGACCAATTGTTTTTCAATACTAGTTGATACCCAAGGTCATTCCTACCTTGCGGGCTCCCTTGTTCACACTAAACACCTGAAAGGTTGGGGGCCCATCAGCGCTGAAGGGACCTGTGTTCGCCCCTGTGTACAAATTAATTGTCAATCGAAATTGGAAAACTGCGTTAATATAAAATGCCGATGAAGGGGCATATGTGGGTAGTGAGATTTTATCTCATTTCCATGGACTCAGATACTGCTAGTAAATGACCCTTCAGAAACCAAATATACAAGCGGTTTAAACTATGAAGAGCATAAAGGGGCAACAATGGTATTTTGTGCAGAATTTCCAAATCTGTTTAACCACTGTGTTGCAACTGAAATAAATTCAGCTCCTATCAACTAAAAACAACCTAAATAAGCCAGCATTCCGCCTCATTGTTTTATTTGTTCAAAACACAATCAAGCTACTTGAACAAATATCCGTAACACGTTGAATATAATAAACTAGAGCAGGAGCAGTCAACAAGTCAAAGCGAATCTTCCCTATCAGCAATGAGCGAATAGCAACATGGGCAATACGCAGTTTTTTTACATAACCAGACAGTGTTAATTAGACAACTTACATACAGAGACGGATTGGCCTTTAGGGCAATCTGGCAATGTCTTAAGGGGTGATCAGTGTAAAGGCTGTTTTTCAAGTTTGTATTTTTGGGCTGTTCGTGACCCTGTTATGATCGGGGCGGTTTTTACAGTTGATCAATCTGAAACTGCAACAAACATTGCCTGCAGCAAGCAAAAATGTGTGTAGTCTCTTGTCCCTAACAAAATGTATTGGGTCTTTACGATTTTAGAACTGCCCTGATTTACAAATGAGTGACGTTCTTTTTTAACCAACTGATTTACCAATGAGGGACACTTAATTGGGACCCGGGCGTACACTCTGGCCCTGCTCACAGTCTCATACTCATTCACGTAGGAATCTGCAACAGGTTATTTTCTCTCTGGAAATCACGAATCAATTACTGCTCTGAAACTCGCACCACTGACCAAACTATTAATTCGATGCCTTTGCATTGTTCACACTTGTGCTCAACGTGGTGTGGCTTCACTCTACACCAAAGACTTATCAAAGAATATAAATGTGTTAGAAGGGCGGCACGACAGGAAGACAAAACAAATACTAAGGCTGGTAGGTGCTATGCAGGTGGAGAAGAAGCATTTAGTACGAGATTTGAAGAGGGGGGGCGGCGATCTGAAGAAAAACAGCCAATGAGTGGATGCAAATAAAAGTTAGAACGGGAGTAATACTAAAATAGCATAATAAATCAAGAATGCATGTGGTTATTTTCATTCCCTCCGGAATGGACAATTATTTAGAATAAGCATGCAACAAAGTAATTGCTAGCCAGTTAGCTAGAAGTACAATATCTTACCAGTTAATACCCCCCCAAAAAACTAATGAAAAGCAGCGGGCTGGACCGGTAAATTAAAACAAACTGCACCCGTCTAGATGATAAACTGTGATGGGCGGAAGGTGAAAGCAGTATGAGCATTACTAAATGCACACACCTAATGTGGAGAAACCGGGAGCACATCAGCGCCAGTGCCAGGCTTCTTTTGCCGTCCGTAGGGTGCAGCCGCTTATTGGAAGAAGGAGGAAGCCCCGTGACTGAAGCAGCTGGTTTATTAAATAATGGGCGTCAGTAATGTGGTGGACCCTTTCCTTGGTGAGAGAGATGCAGACTGCAGCGGAGGAATGGCTGTGGCACAGCCATAGCTCTGCTTTTTGCAAGAAGCGAGCATGTGCACTATTACTGCCGTTCCAGAATAGTTAGAGGGGGCGGCTCAATCAAAACAAACTGCGATGGGCGGAAGGGCAAAAACTATACCTGTGCAAATGAGACCAAACTGGTTAAAATGATTAGAAGAAGCAGGACAACCAAATGCTACTTTTCTGGGCGAAAGGCAGCAATGTAAAACAAATATATCTATTCCAATAAAAAGAAACGGCACGGCCAAATGCTACATCTCTGGGCGGAAGGCAGCATTGTAAAAAATGTATATATATTCAAATGAAAAGAAGCGGCATGGGCAAATGCTATGTTTCTGTCAGAGGGTGGTAGGAGGGTGGAAGCATATGTTTCTGTCAAAGGGTGGTCCGAGGGTGGAAACAGCAATGGGCCTAAAGTAACAGTAAAAAAAGATGAAGAAACCGAGCGTAAGTAGATCGTACTTGGCCGGTGCTCCTTAGCATTGACCTGAAATGATTTATCGCTATGTGACCGACTTAGGAGGCAGGAAAGAAGAGTGAAGGAGGAGGGATCCAATGGTAAGTAGTGGGCGGAATTAAAGTGGTTTTATTGAACACCACAGGTCTTGCAGACAGCGCATGCGCGCTGACGCTCAAACTAAACGGCAAATGATTTATCGCTATGCGACCGCCTTAGGAGGCAGGAAAGAAGAGCGACAGAGGGTACCAATGGTAAGTAGCGGGCAGGAATAAAGTGGTTTTATTGAACACAACAGGGCTTGCAGACAGCGCATGAGCGCTAATGCTCGGCCTAAAAACTAGTCTTGCAGGCAAAACAAACAGCAATAAAGCACACTTGGGGGTCTTATTTATGAGAGGTGTCCGCCGTAGGTGGGTTGGGAATCTTTGTGGAGGTGATGGTTACGTTAGGTCGAATGCCAATATTTGTTCCAGGCAAGTCCACTTGTTTAAATAAAGTGGGTGACTTTGTTGCTTTGAATTAATGTATAATTGATTTTAGGATGGTTGGAATATATTCTAATTTTAAAATAATACTTTAGCATGACTGTGGGCATATTGGTTGAGGCTGTGATTGCGTGAATTGAGCTTGGCTGATCAGTGAATTCAAACCTTGGAGTTTTGCATCATTTCCTTTAAGTAGTAGTTCCAGTCCATGGGATGCCATAAGCTGCTTTTCCATTATCAAGGTGTGTCTAGACAGAGCTGAAATTATTACATTTAGTGTTGCTGAAAGCTCTTACCTGTTTGCTGACTCATATTTGGAGTCTTGCATAATGTTAATCGTTGTTTTCATTTGGTTTGGAATATACCAGGGTTTGTATGAAATTAATTCAATTAGTTTTTTATCTGTTACATTGTTAGGACCCAGGCCGGGTAGGCAAAGCTGGACCCAGTAGAGGCCTGGGCAAAATTCCATCCGGGGGCGGAGGCCCTCCCCCCGCCCGCCCCCCCCTACTTTAGCATAGAGGCTAGGCCGACGGGGGCCAGGATTGGCCCCCGTTGGCGTATAAAAGCCCCCCCCCAATCAGGGGGTGAGCATAGGGGCCGGGGGGGGATAAAAGGGGACACACGGCCTTATTGGAGTCACACATCCCCCCCCCGCATTTAGGACAAAGGAAGAATCGGCTGGACATACCTGGAGGCGATCATCGGGCTTTTTGCGCCTAAAACCAGCTCGGCAAAGGACCCTGCAGGCTCCAGGCTCCAGGAGACGTTCCAGCGGACGGGTCCATGCTGCCAAGCGACGGTGACTTCAGAGCCGCGGGGGAGACCGTGAACGAGCACGAACCGGCGACGGCGATCCTTCAGCAGCAGAAGAACGGAGGCAGCCTCCACACCCGCCATCGTTGTCCAAGCTAAAGGGGCCGAGGCATCTGGCTTCCCTCCAACGCCAGCGCCTGAAGCAAGCGAGGCGTCCAGAGTGCTTCGCAGGGAGTCGCTGTGTCGGGCAGCCCCCGCCCGCCTTCGTATTTTCGAGGGGAGCAAGGCACCCAAGTACTGCCGGCTGCGACCGACGTGGGCCGGGATAGCACAAGAGGAGCCGCCCCCACCAACGGCAGCTCGAACCGGGAGGCACAAGTGGGCCATTGCGCGGCATCGCTGGGGGGCCGTGTTTTGAAGCACGCTTGAAGCAGCAACAGCCTCTACCTCCCCGCCCCCGGCATTTCCGCCCAGCTGATCGGCTCGTAAGGCAGAGAAAGCAGGGGGGAGCGCTCTCGCAGGTGGCGCGCTCCCTTAAAGGGGTAGGACCCTTTTTTGCTCGTGTGATTTCAACACATTAGTTTATCTTTGCGCAGGAGTGCACAGGAGGCCAGCAAGAGGTAAAAAAGATGGCAAGCCGGAAAGGGGCAACGGGGAGGAAGAAACAGCCCCCGGCCCACTTCAGGGAGGTGCAGGAGAAGACATCTGCAGCAAAGAAAGACCCGAAGAAGCGCAAGGAACACGACTTGGAAGACGATTTGCAGGACATGCTGGAGCAAGCCTGGGCTCTGGTGGCATTGAGAGACCGTAGCTGGATGGACCAGCAAATCAAGGAAGGGGCCCTGGGAAAAGGAAAGAGGCAACGCCAAGCATCACCATCACCGCCATCCCCAAAGAAAGCGGCAAAGGGGGGGTCTGCAGCCAAAGCGGCGGCCCCCTGCAAGAGTAAAGCTGGGACAAGCAACAAGGGAAGGCCCCCCCAGGCGGCCAGAAGCAGAGCTCCAACAGCGCCAGAACAGGTGGTCAGCTCCGAATCGGAAAATAGCAGTGATGGCGAGGGGTCTGTAGCCAGCACGGCGGCCCTCCAGGAAGGACACCGGAAGAGCGCCCAGGGTAAGCATGGACAGCCGCGCAGCACCCGGGGGCGCATAGGGGATCTGGGGCCCCAAAACGGAATGGAGCTACAGGTTAACACGGGACTCCAAAGGGGTGGGGACAATATGGCTATACAGGGGACGTGGCCCATGCAATTCCCATTGCAAACAGGTACAGGCCAAGGGGGAACGGACTTCCAAGGGGAGTCCTGGCTAGAGGGGTCTATGCAGCCACCGCCATGGTTACCCTGGTGGCAATGGCCAGTAAGGGGGGTCCCATTCCCGGGGAATGCACCTTGGGGCACAGGGGGTCCGTAAAGAGCCCAGCAAACCACAAAACGGCCAACACAGGGGTACAGGCAACCAGGATGGCAGACAAGGAGCCAACGGGGTTAAGCCAGGCAGGACAGGGCGAGAAAGCAGGGGTGGAGCCAGCTGCACAGGAACACACAGGGACCCTGGTAGGGGAGGGCTCATCTACAACCAGGGCGGGAGAGGGGAAACCAGCGAGCGAGTACATGTGCCCATTCCCCAAGCGACCCTCCCACAACAATAAGGTTGCTGGGATTGGCTAAACTTATCCCACTCACAATAAAGGAGAGAATTTTGACGAAAGAATTTATAGACATTTTTTCCTTGCTCGAAGTGCGGCAGGCAGGTTTAGATCTCACAACGCAGGACAAGAAGGATGAGGACAGGAGCGGCAGGAGGGGCCCTAGGAAACCCAGGATGGAGAGAACCATAGAAAACTGGCTAAAAGCCTTTAGGACACTGGCATGCGTTTTCACTGAAAAATTCCCACAGAGTGCGGCAGCGCTGATCCTTTATGAGCAGAAGGTGCACGAGGCGCAGCAGCGGTTTCAGGGGGATGCATGGCTGCAGTATGACGAAGGCTTCAGGGAAAAAATGCAAGTGTGGCCAACGATAGGCTGGGACTGCTAAGACATGGAAGGCTACTCTAAGCACATGGTGGCAGCCAGGGAAGGGGTTGGCGCAAAGGAGAGTAATTTTCGTCCCTATGGGAGTAAGGGCAATTTTGAACGGCAAGGAAAAGATCCCAAGGGAAGGAGCCAGTCAGCCACCAAGTCCAGCAAGGCGTGCTGGAAGTTTGACAAGGACGAATGTAAGCGGGGGGCTTCATGCAGGTTCAAGCATGCATGCGGATCATGCGGGGGGAACCACCCTTCCATACGATGCTGGCGAGCCACAGGGCCAGTGGCAGACAAACCAAAGACGGGCCCAAAGAAATTAGAAGAGGGCCCCGTTAGAGGGGGTCAGGGGGGAAGGGGGCGGAGGACAGGCACTCCCAACACCCATAAAAACAGGCAGACTGCTACACCTGCTGCACGGCTACCACAAAACATCAGACAATCAATTGCTAGCGGAGGGGTTCACGCTGGGTTTTCCAATTCCATACAAGGGCCCCAAAGACGCACGGGAGAGCAGGAACTTAAAGTCAGTCAAGGACAACTCAGAGGTAGCGAAACTAAAGGTAGAAAAGGAAGTCAGGTTGGGCCGGGTGGCGGGCCCTTTCCACATGCCACCACTGAAGGACATGGTAGTATCCCCGCTGGGTATAGTGCTCAAAAAAGAGCCGGGTAAATTCCGTTTAATTCACCACCTTTCATACCCAGAAGGGGAATCAGTCAACGACTGGCTAGAACAGGGGGCATGCTCGGTGGCCTATGCCTCGGTGGATGATGCAGTTGACCTGGTTAGGCAAGAAGGGACGGGGACCTTAATGGCCAAGTCAGACGTAGAATCAGCATTCAGACTGTTGCCAGTACACCCAGACAGCTACCATTTATTGGGTTTTAAATTAGATGGGGGCTACTACTATGACAGGTGCCTCCCGATGGGCTGCTCAATATCATGTGCGCATTTCGAGGCCTTCAGCAGCTTTTTGGAATGGGAACTGGGAAAACGGACACCGGGAGGAGGGCGAGTCCAATACCTGGATGACTTCTTGTTTGTGGGAAGGGCAAACCCAGAAGAGTGTGCTACTCTCCTCAGTAATTTCATGGTGCTGACGCAGGAACTGGGCATCCCTATAGCACAGGATAAAACAGAGGGTCCCACGACTAAACTGACGTTCTTGGGGCTAGAACTGGACTCGGTAGCAGGGACATGCAAGCTGCCACCAGAGAAAGTAGCAGACATGCTCAGCGACATAAAGAGGTTGAGGCAACAAAAGAAAGCAACACTGGGAGAGATACAACAGCTGCTAGGGAAACTGAACTTTGCCATAAGAGTAATTCCCGCAGGGCGCGCGTTCGTCAGGCGCTTAGCCTAGCTCACGAGGAGCATGACACAGAGGCACCACAGGGTTCGCATCACACAAGGAGTGAGGGACGACCTAGGCCAATGGGAGAGATTTCTGACAGAGTTTAACGGCACTCTGATATGGCGGGCCCCCTGGGTACCGGCAAGCGAGTTGGAACTCTACATTGACGCAGCAGGGGGTTCGGCTTTGGGGCAATACTAGGGACGGCTTGGTCGGCAGGGGAATGGCCAGAGGCTTGGCACGCATTCGGGCTAACCACAAACATATCATTGTTAGAGCTCTACCCCATTGTAGTAGCCTTCCACATCTGGGCCCCCCAACTAGCAAATAGACAAATCACGCTATGGTCTGACAACCACGCAGTGGTGCAAGCAATCAACACGGGAGCTGCGCGATGCCCAGCAGTATCGACCCTGCTGCGAAAACTAGTGGGCTGGCAATTGAAAGGCAACATAGCACTGAGGGCAAGACACATTTTGGGAGTGGAAATCTTAGTTGCGGATGCCATTTCTCGTTTCCAGTGGGAAAAATTCAGGAAGCTGGCCCCAGGCGCAGACAGAAGGATGACCCCGATGCCAGAGGAAGCGTGGGCATGGGTGGAACCGGGTTGAGGTGGTTACTGGACAATGCACTGGCCCCGAAGAACAACATCCGTTACAGGAAATGCTGGGAGACATTCAGGGGCAAGACAGGACTAAGGAGGGGTCAATGGGCCACTCAAAAGGAAGTCCTAGAATTAATTGATTGGGCCTTCCTGGAAGGAAGGTTGAAAACATGGGCCCAAGCACATTTAAGTGCAGTAGCACATTACACAAAGATGGCAGGGCGCGAAGACCCAACGAAGGCGTTTGAATGTCGAATGGCTATGAAAGGGTGGGGTAGGTTACAGCGGGCAACAGAGGAAGCTAGGCGTCCCATCCACTTCAAATTGCTTCGGGAGATGCTGGGGGCCCTGGCCGGGATCTGCTCATTGAGACAGGAAATTACATTATTCCAGGCAGCGTTTGCAGTGGCATTCTTCGGGGCATACAGGATCAGCGAGTTAGTAGCCCCTTCAGTGGTGGACCCAGGATCAGCATGCATACACAGAGGGGATGTGGACTTGCAGAAAGGCTACATGGACATACTGCTATGGCGGTCCAAGATGGACCAGGCAGGCAAGGGGAGATGGACCAGATTACACTGCACGAAGGACGCTGATCAATGCCCGGTGTGTCTACTAAAAGAACACCTAGAGAGCGGGCAAGGAAAGAAAGGGCCGCTTTTCCAGCATAGGGATGGGTCTTTCCTCAGCCGCTTTTAGTTCATAGCAGTAATGAGGAAGACCCTAGGGGCATTGGGTCTCCCCGCACGGGAATATGGGTCGCATTCATTTAGAATAGGGGCGGCCACCACGGCGGCAGGTCTAGGCATGGGTGGTGGGGTAATAAAGGGGATAGGGCGCTGGGCATCCGGCGCATACAAGCGGTACATACGCCCAACGATGTACTAAGCCCACACTTCTCCCTCCCCCGCCTCCCCTTTCCAGGTTTGAACGCTTCACAGGAGAAGGTGTGGATTGTGGGGCACTCCTATGTGACGCGGGCTCAGCGGTGGGCGGCGGCCAGACGGGATTTTGGCAGAATATGGCTGCGGGACACTGAAATAGAATGGCTGGGGCGCCCCGGGATGAAATGGGGACAACTGCTGCACAGGGTGCGGGAAGCTTTACAGCGGGGTAGCGAGCCAGACGCGGTGGTGGTCCACCTGGGCGGTAATGACTTGACGACAATGGGGCGGAGGGCACTCCTGGAAGACATGCAGAAGGGCCTCACGACAGTGGCGCGCCTGGTACGCCCCGCGGAAATAATCTATTCAGAAATCATAGTGCGGAAAGCCTTGCGGGGGGCAATAGACCTGGGAGCAGTGGAGAAATCCAGAAGGGAACTCAATATTACTATGGCCAAGGTATGCAAGGCCAATGGGTGGAGGTTCGTAAGGCATGGGTTCATAAACCTAAGATCCCCGGGGTACCACTTGGAGGACGGAGTACACCTCACAGGGGTGGGCATGGATATGTTTGTGTTGAATATTGTAGGGGTACTGGAGTAGAGGGGTTTCCTATAACGGTAGGGCAAGGCAGGGGCCGTTTTGGGGGGGAGCTCCCTCTGATTGAGAAACCATAGGGAGCATGGCAGAGCTAACCTAACTAAATTAGCAAAAAGTGAAGAACTCACTAGAAGATAGATGGGAGGCTCTCACAGTGTTCTTCGGATGCCGCATGGCAGGGGCACTGAGGGAGCCAGAGGGTGGCATGCCGCTATCAAAGATTAGAGATAATGCTCTCCCATGACCCTCAGAATGCCTCACGACAGGGGTTCAGAAGGAGAAGAAAGCAAAGGACCCAGTCGCAAGAAAATAGAGTAGATGCTCAAGAAAGGTCCTTGGGATGCCACACGGCAGGGACCTCTGGGAGAAGGGAGGGCCCACGAAAGGGTACAGGGCGAGCGGGACGGCACTTGTGGCCCGGACAGGTCCAAACGGAAACCCGCCAAATCGGTAGCAAGCTGAAGCCTAGACCCGAAATCAGAAACCCCAAAAAGAGGTCCCTCCCCTCCCAGATGATTGAGAAGGCTGGGTCTATAATGCAAGACAAGGCGAAACGAGCAGAAGATATGACATGGCTAGTAATGCAACGTGTACATAACCATGAGCAATGTGATACAAATATATAAATTGTTGTTATACGAATAAACTGCGACCTTTTCAGGCACCCAAGAAAGTTGTCAGTGGTGATTTAAGGTAGCAGAGCGTAGTTGGCTTGAATGATGGGGGGAGCGGGGAAGGGAGACTCGCCGCCTGGAGGGGGTTAGGACCCGGGCCGGGTAGGCAAAGCCCTTCCCCCGCCCGCCCCCCCTACATTAGCATAGAGGCTAGGCTGACGGGGGCCAGGATTGGCCCCCGTTGGTGTAAACGAGCTCCCCCAATCAGGGGGCGAGCATAGGGGCCAGGGGGGAGGGATAAAAGGGGACATACGGCCTTATTGGAGTCACACATCCCCCCCCCCCACATTTAGGACAAAGGAAGAAGAATCTCACCCACCCACACCTAAGAGACGGGCGTCGCAGCCGCATGGTGGAGGGTAGCGGAGCTAACCTAACTAAATTAGCAAAAAGTGAAGAACTCACTAGAAGATAGATGGGGGGCTCTCACAGTGTCCTTGGGATGCCGCATGGCAGGGGCACTGAGGGAGCCAGAGGGCGGCATGCCGCCATCAAAGATTAGAGATAATGCTCTCCCATGACCCTCGGAATGCCTCACGGCAGGGGTTCAGAAGGAGAAGAAAGCAAAGGACCCAGTCCCAAGAAAGTTGTCAGTGGTGATTTAAGGTAGCAGAGCGCAGTTGGCTTGAATGATGGGGGGAGCAGGGAAGGGAGACTCGCCGCCTGGAGGGGGTTAGGACTTTTGAAGGGCTCTTGATCAGATACGGCCAGTTCTTTTGTTGCATATGGCTATGAGAGGAAATAACCACCTTTAGACTATGCTCATGGTAAGATCTCGCTGACGAAAGCAGGGTGATACACTGTAGGGAAGAAAGACTTGTGGGGAATGATAGCTGTTTTGTGAAAAGGTCTGACATACAGACAGAGTGCACTTGAGGTCCTGGTGGGCTTATTTACGAGCCCCTTGTGCTGCCGGTACGTCACTTTTTCCCATGTTAAAAGTGACACACCTGCAGCTCAAGGGTCTTGTAAATAAGACATTAATGACTTGGGGCGTGACAGACTGACATCAGCCTGATGCCATCTAATGCAATGGGCTTTCTTCAGAGGCGAACCATGCTTATGTGTTGCATGGTTGCCTATTGTTCGCTCAATAGTGATTTACGGGGACTTTACTTTATGCATGCACCAGGAGTAAGGCTGCACTGCTTTATAACGGGGCAAATCTAAACCAGAGATGCAAGGGTTTGTTTCCTGAGGGGTTCCTACATAATATACTCTGGGGCTTATTTATAAGAGGCCTGCACCACCAGAGCATCACTTTTTTAATGCTCCGGTGGCGCATGCCTCTCAATTATATCTATGAGGAGACGCAAAGACACACAGCGTGACTTTGCATGGTTTCATAGAAATGGAGTAAGGCACGGCAGCACAAAACATCAGGGAGGCATTCCATGGACATTTGCAGTGGCTGTTCCCACACAACACCCATGGATTTTGATGCTGCCCTAGACTTACAAAATCCCGTAAACGTGGAACAGCGCCAAAACCTTACGCTTCTCCAGGGCAGACGTAATGAGGAGAAATGTTTTCATTTTTCGTAATTTGTTCCTCTTTCCATATGTGGTGCATTCTGCAGTGCACATAGAACAGGGAAAATGCCTGCAACAGAGGCACCCTTGCATCATGGTGAAGGGTGCCTATGTTGGCACCAGACAGCAAAGTGTGTGCCAGCAGAAGGGAAAAGGACAGGAATGCACTGTATTTAATAAATACGGTTGTTGCAAAGTCATCCTGCACCCTGGGCACCTCCAGTTTTGCTGACTGGTATTGGTGGTAACTGACTCTGCCTAACCAGGCCCAGGGCCAGTGCTATAGAGAAACTGACTCTGACTCTGCCTAACCAGGCCCAGGGCCAGTTCTATAGAGAAAACACAGTGAAAACACACACACACATTAGGGTACACTATGGGTTTGGGTGCCCCTGTTATTGGCATGACCTCCTTTATAAGGCCCTAGTACATAACAGGGCAGGTGGAACAAAACTACCCTTAAGTCTCTAGTGTATAACAGGGCATGGCAGTTTAGAGGCCAGCAGCCCTTTCTGGGCTTGCATGAATGCACTGCTGAGGCCTGAGGTCAGATTAACAGAAGCCTTGTGTTGCAGGACTGCTTTTACCATATAAATAATGCCCAAACTCAACTTTGGTGTTTGGGGCACTTAAAAAGTAATAAACTACATTATCTAGGTGTATTAGGTATCCCCAGGGTCTCCCCCTAGGTGTCCCAGTGGTGGGGGGCAGGTACTTATAAGGAGGACTCTTATTAAATAGGTTTTATATACCTTAGGTTTAGTGAAATTGCACATTTCATTTCCCACATTGTAGTAAAGTGCTTCCCAAAACATTTTTTTATGCTATGAGCACTGTGGAGTTAGGAACTGCAATATTATTACATATTTTACATATTCGGAACCCCTATAGTCTCCCCTAGGTGTTCCAAGGGTGGGGTCCTTATAAAAGATGTTTTATAAGCCCTGGAGCCCTGATGTTGGAGAAATTGCCCTGTTCATTTTCCCCATTGCAGATCTCCAACCACATAGGTTAACATGGCTAGAAGATATTAATTAATAATTAACGCCAGGGAACCCAGTAAAATGTTATTCAAGGACTTAATAGAATGATATTGATAAATCCAACAATATGCTATTTTTGATTTTATCCTAAAATGTAAAATGTACAACACTTTCTTGTCTGTAATCCAAAATTCAGCCTTACAGTGACCTGCCCTGATTGGTCATTGTTAAGTGGATTGGCCAGGCCGCTTTGATGAGGTTATAAGTAGCCCCTGCGAAGAAAGAGCCATTCTGCTACATAGGAATGCCAGAGCAAGGAGGAGGGGTGATAAGAAATAATCTTCAAACGAAGGCAGAGACAGGCAGAAGAAGCCAGTTACATTTACACCCCTACTCTTTGATGGCAGGCTTAAGTAAGGAATGTGCAGGTGCCAGGGGGTGGGAGAATATATAGATGAGCCATACTGGAGGTTGGCTTAGCCGGCTTTTGCCTCTCTGCTGAGACGTCAGCCATATTGAATTTTGGAGAAATAGTGATTTCTGGGAGACCATTGTGCCACACTTTGGAGGAACTAGTCATGCTCTGGGATGTTGTCCTGCACCTCATTGGACAGGAGTACCCTTCTATGTGACCCCAGAGGACACTGAATAAGTATTTGAGAAGCGCAGTGCCTCTCAAATCTGCTGCTTGAAACTAAAGAAAGAAGAAGGGTCCATGTTGAGAAGTTTGATTTGCACCAACCAGGCTCTGCACTCTGACTGACTGTGCCTGCTGCCCAATCTGGAATTACCGCCCTGTGGATCAAGCCTGCTTCAAAAGGACAAAAGAGTGGACTCCGTGCAAGCTACAGGTAAACAGAGCTCACCTGGACAATCCCCACTTAGAATCCCCAGCCTGGTGTAAGGGTTTTGTTCAAGTGGATTGTGGGAATCGAAGTCCCAAACTTCCAAGGACCCTCTTGGAGATGTTATACCCTTGGAGTAAGTTTTGTACAATTTGGGAACCTCAAGGGTACTTTAGGAAGGAGTTCCAGAAGTTTGGAGAACTTTGGGACAACTTTGAAAAAAGCTCCAGAAGTGAAGTGGACCAACTCGACCTGGCCAACCAAGCCAGTAACCCTCAACCACGAGCCGGTTTGCCCTCCAGGTTCATCTCGCTGAAAATCTCTGGAAGTCTGACTTCCAGAATTTGGCCGGGATCTGGTCAAAACCCAAGCCGGTGAACCCTCACCGAATCCAGCCTGGTGAAGTGTATCGAGGAAACCTGGGAGAAAAAGCTCTATAAAAGTTTCTAAGTCTGAATGTAGAAAAGATGACGGACTAACTGTGAGAGTCAAGCTGCCCACCTTCAACTTTGACCCAGTCTCGATCTCTGGTTCCTCCTGCTGGAATGCTCCAGTGGTCTGACTTCCATAAGTTTGACGGGGTGCTCATCACAAGGCAAGCCAGTGAACCCTCACCAAATCCGGACTGGGTAAGAGCTTTGAGGGACCCAGGGAAGAAAAGCTCTAGAAAAGTTTCTAAGTCAGAAGGTAAAAAGTTTGACCCAGGCCTACAGCGAGGGGTAGCTGCGCAGGGCTCAATTGCGGTCGGCCTGAAGCATTGACTTTTTCCCGGTCTAGTGCGACCAGATGTCCCAATAGGCACTAAAGGGTTTTATGTGCTCTGTAGTGCTAAATCTTTAAAAATAATATCTCCCTACACTGGATCTTTTTTTGTCTTAGTGTTATTTTAACGATACAAATATTTATTTTAATAAATTGGTGTTGGATTTTTTATTTTGTGTTGTGTCTTAATTATTTACTGAATATGTGTTTTTATTTTTAAATGCTTTACATACCTGTCTTGGAAGTTCAGCCTACCGGCTCGCAGCCAATCTGCCAAGGGTTGAGCATGGGAATAATTTCTGAGACCTATTCTGAGCCCAATATATTGTGTTAGTGGCATTATTGTCAGTGATAGATGCATATTTACCACTACTAATAATCCACTTTTCAACAAAGGTGCATTCCTGCCCTTTCATAATGGTGTAGGGCAGCGTAGCAAGAAGATTTGCGGCACTGCCCCATACAACTCCTCATAAATGAGACCCTGTATATCCAGACACTGTACACCCCCGTAGAGTTGAGCATTTTCCTGGCATTTGTCCTGAGTCACATTTCCGGAGATTATAATTTAGTTTTCAATCTACTGCTTACAAGTCAGGATTGTTTAAATCAAAAATAATGTCACAAAGTAATATTGTGGTTTGAGATTGGCAATACATTGATTTTTGCAGCTAGTTTGGAGCCGCTGAGGTTAGCTGCTTATTATATATTGCAGGTCTGTCTAATATAGATCGACTTCAGTGATCCCTTCAAATATGGGGCCTGTGGTCCAAAATGGACTTTAATAGGGCAGGGAGAGAATACAGCAACACGAACACAAACAGCATTGTAGAGGCCACACTGAACCTGGCTTGGCCAGTTCGTGTACTGTCGCAACCAGCCTCCTCTAGCGCATAACCCTCTAAGGGGCCTTGCTCACCTCCCATTAGAGGTACGCCATCTTCATCCTTTTTCTTCCTTGCTCTCTCTCCAATCTTTGCTTCGCAGTTTGCCTTGTGCCCTTCGTTGCCGCTCTCTTGCTGGAATTATGCCGTAGCTGGCTCTGCTTACAGAGCCGGACTGGAAACCCAAAGCAGACGTGGCAAATTTAGTCAGACCAACCCCCAAAGGTTCCATATGAGCGAGCCTGACCACTACAAGTGGGGTTTCGGGGGGTTCTCCCCCCAAGAAAATTTGGGGAAAATGGCAAAAATGGTGCATTCTACAACACATTTTTCAATATATATTCAATGGTATTAGCTTTTAAACCATAGTGAATGATGGGCTTACAGTGCACTAGAATACAACATGTTTTATTGGGGCTCTTCAATGGTTGTCTCACTGTCCACAATGTTATGTTATGTTAAAAAGGTTTATAAAGCGTGCTTTTACTCAATAATGGGTGTCCTGGTGCTAATGGCAAGAACTCTCAAAATTGTCAATAATCAGAATACAAAAGTGAATCCATCTTCTAAGTGGCACCAACCCTCTTGTCCAATGAGAAAAACAGATTTTGATCCTTTCTAAATTAAAAAAGGTTTGGGTGAGCTCGTAAATGTTTTGGAAGTAGATTTCACCAGTTTTCTGCCATATAGGAAAAACTTCTTCCACTCCAATGAGTTTTCTTTATTCTGGGTATTTGTACTTTGTTAGGTGTACTAGATCTTAAGGTACGTGGGAGAACGTACCAGTGAAACATATCCCGAAAAAAGGGTGAACCGTCATGATGTAGACGTTTATGCGCCCAGCAAAGGGCTTTGAAATGAATCCGCTCCCTAATTGGAAGCCAATGAAGTTCCCTAATAGATTTGGAAACTGAGAAGGATTTTGTTAACTTCAGCAGAACTCCAGCTGCCGGATTTTGCAGTGTCTGAAGTTTATTAAAAGGACATGCTGGACATCCTACAAATAGTGCTTTACAATATGCAATCCTTGATAATACCAAGGTAATGATTACTGTTTTCGTATATTCTATTGGCAAGAATGGTAAGAACTTTTTTACAAATTTTAATGTGAAAAAGTAGGAGGAGGTCACCTGGTGTGAATGTTCAATGAAGGTTAATCTGTTGTCAAAAATGACACCCAGATTTCTCACCTACTGGGATGGCGTTTGCAGCGAACCTAAATTAGATGACGACTAGGTGGAATTCCAAAAAGTTCTGTTGTTACCTAATTTTACCACCTCCGTTTTATTGGAGTTAAGCTTAAGAGAGTTCAGTTGCATCCACTGTGCAATACTGTTCATGCATGTGAGCTATTTCTGGATTAGGTATAATTGCTACCACTAGCTTTGTGTCATCAGCATAGAACAGACCAAGAAACCGTGTGCTCTAGTCAGCTAAAAAAGTGGGGTGATGTACGCATTAAAAAGAGTAGAACTTAATGAGGACCCTTGCGGGACCCAACAGGGAAGTTTATAAGGAGTGGAGGTATATCCTTCGAGCATCACTATTTGCTCTCTATTAGTAAGAAAAGATTAAATCAATTTCAGAGCCTCTCCTTTTATGCCTATTTTTTTCAAGACGATTGATTAATGCGAGGTGAATCTCTGTGTCAAAAGCCGCCCATAGGTCTAATAAGGCCGCATTCTCTCCTGCATCAACAATGGTTCTGATCTTTTCTGTAGCTGTCAGGAGTGCTGACTCTGTGCTGTGTCTAGGACTAAAACCGTGTTGTGTATAATAAAAAGATTATTGGAATCTAAAAAAAAAGATAACCTCTTTATTCATTGCTTTCTCCGATAATTTTGCTGGTAATGATAAACGAGAAATAGGCCTATACGTTTTCACATCAAAGAAGTCCAGAGATGCTTTTTTAATCAAGGGAAAGATAGATGCGTTCTTCCATGTTAACAGGAAATAGCCCGAATACAATATATCATTTATGATACTAGTGAGGTAAGCAGCAATTGTATCACAGACAGTACTAAGTACCTCCAGAGGACAGGGATCAGTCGGAGATCCTGATAATTATTTTAAAAAGAGAAACTGTTTGTTCTACTGTAAGATGAGTGAACAAGATCGGAACCAGAGCAGAGCAATTTTGGTTTAAGATATCAGTATCACTGATAGTACCTGGAATATGAGCTTGACCAATGAGTTGACCTTGAAAATCTTGAAAGATTGTATTAAATTATTTGAAGAAAAAATAGCTACTTGATCACAAAATTCTTGACTATGTGTAACCTTGTTTTAATCTCCAAAGTTTTCACTGTACTAAATGATTCCTTTGAGCTGCTTTTATTTTATCTGTAAAATAATCAGCTTTTCATACTCCTTTATAAGGTTTTTATATCTTAATTTATCCTCTTGAATATACTGCCTTTTTCATATCTGCTCCTGGTTCCTACATTTGTTCTACACTGCACCATTAATCCATGAATCATATGTTTGAGGCTTGTTCCAGATCATCATTAACTACTTTCTTCAATGCCCTCTTACTACTCACCACTTGAGTTCTAGTTTGGTTAGTTAGGGGAGTAGGGATGTTAAGTTTAAATGTATAACTTTAGGATCCGTACAGATCAGAGGTAGTAGTTTATCAATCCTAATGTTTGAACAGTTGGAAAAAATGCCATCCAATCTATGACCAGCAGAATGAGTGGATCGTTGAACTAGTTGTTTAAAGTCAAAACGTGTGAGACTATCAATTAACAGGTCTGTATTTTTATCCTCTAAACATTCTAAGTGAAAATTAAAGTCACCTAGGATGGTAAAAGTAGGATAATCCGTACATATTTTCATAAAGCCCTGTAAAGCTTTTAGAAAGTTCTCTGTTGGCCCCGGTGGGGGTGGGGGAGGAGATAAATAAGTAATCCATTAAACATTAAACATAAATGTATTTTGTATTTTTTGTGAGAATAGTAAGGCCTCCGAATGATTTTGGACGAATTAAGATGGATTTGTGGATTTCAGGCCATTGCAGCGTTGTCATTGGCTCACAGGAGGGAAGGGAGCATGCCTGTTCCTGTTTCTGTTTGGGAAAACGCGGGACCCGACCCAGGAGCAGAGGCGGCACGGCACCCGGTCAGGTAAGTTTTCTTCTTTTATTTTTATTTTAACACAACCCCTCTGCGCAAACTCACCTACCCACCCCCCACCCGCGAGTATTGCGAGCCGCGACTAGTGGCTTTTATATCGTTCCAATGAATGATCGCTAGGATCCCACCTCTCCTTAGAAGTCTGTCAAATCTGATTCAATGATATCAACTTGGTAGGTAAGTTATAAAATCTGGGCCAGATGAGTCATCAGCCCATGTTTCCGTTAGAAAGACCATACCATTATTATTCTGCTTAAAAACCTATGCAAACTCCCCAGAGTGTTTGATAAGGGATCGCGTATTAAGAAATAAATAGTTAACTTCATGGCTGCCATTAGTGGACTGCACTTTACTAAATTTTTGAATGTCTACTTTCCTACTGCAGTTTTGGGAACAAGGGATGATAAAACATTGGCAGTTATTACATTTTAATAACACAACAGAGACACACAGCAGAGAAAATGCATCTTTTCCACAGAATACCCAGATGGGGTGGCAAAGTACCTTCAGGCCCACTTTCAGGTCCAGGACTGGAGTGGCACCACTTGTCAGGGTAGAACTCATAGATGAAGGAGTCCAGGTATTGGGTTCAAGGTTGTAAGAGCCTATTGTACTTCAGGCAGGTCCAGTCCTTCTCACCCAGGCAAGTGGGCAGCAGGAAGCAGGTTGGCACAGCAGGGCAGCAGTCCTTCAGAGAAGCAGTGCAGTGGAGTGGCAGTTCTTTCAGAGACAAGGGAGACCATCTTCCGAGCAAAGTATCCACAGGTTCAGAAGTGTGCTAGCTGTTGGTGTCTGAGATCCAATTTTTATACGAGGACCTTCCTTTAAAGTGTAAGAAGCTTCTAGAGGTCCCCATGAAGTGCACAGGCTTCCTACCTCCCCAACCTTGGCTCCAGACTAACCACAGGGGGTATGGAGCCTTTTGCTTGGAGTCAGGACACAACTTATTCAAGTGTGAGTAGGGCTGGGCCCACCTCCACTCTCACATCGTGCATCCTGCCAGCTATGGCACAACCAGGCACAACTAAGCTCCCTATTGCATGTAGCTGTCAACTACAATCAGTAATGTGAAACTATGCCAGGCTACAGGCACTTAATGGCTAAGGTAGGAATATGCCTACTTTCTTAAAGTCTGACTTCACCTTAAGAGAAGATTTTTCATTGCAATTTCAAAAACTCTAAACATGACCTGGTAACCTGTTCCTGTTTGAAACTTGCAGCTTATTAAATGTGATGAGGTAACTCCAATGATGTCCTTTGGAAGAGGTAGGCCTTGCAGTTGTGAAAAACAGATATAGGAGTTTTTCACTACCAGAACATGTAAAACTTAAAAGTGCATCCCAAACCTTTCAAATACACTGTCTCCTACCCTTTGGGATATCCAGGGCCTACAGTAGGGGTATGTATGTATTATAAATGAAGATTTAGGCATGACAAAAGGTTTATTTTGCCAGGTCAAAATGTCAATAACAGGCTGCAATGGCAGGCCTGAGACACGTTTAAAGGTCTATTTAAGTGGGTGATACAATAAGTGCTGTAAGCCTACTTGTAGCAATAAATTTACAGAGCCTAGGTACAGGTAGTACCACTGTACCAGGGACTTACAAGCACTTTAAATATGCTAATTGGATATAAGTAGGGCTCCCGGTTTTATGGTATTTATTTTTTTGCCATTTCCGTCTGTATTTATACATATTTATTTTCTGGGCATTTTTTCTGTACTTATCCACATTTATTTTTGCCACAAGCAAAAGACGACGCTACAGCTAGTATTTTTCCACATTTATTTAAATTGACAATTTTATTCGTTTTCTAGTACAATATAGGCTATATTGTACCAGAAAACAAATACAAAATTGGTTAAAAAAAAGGGCAGGAAGTGTAGGGTGGAGAGAGGAGCGCGAGGTGGAAGCATAACTATAGAGCCTTTGGTGTTTGGTACCCCCGGGGGCTTCTAACAACAAGCATTGGCAAAATACGGTTATGTCATAAGCTTGCAAGTCACGACCGCAGAGCACAGACACTTTAAAGGAATCATAAAAATTGCAAAAAGGATATTATTTAGATCGCCGAATTCTCGAGGCTTGGAGGATGCAGCGTTGCAACATGAACACTTTATTTGAAATTATTTTACACTAATGCTTACGGAGGTAACAAGGGGTCAAGCATAAACCGATTGTTTCCAGCAAAATAATAAACAAAATATCAAAAACATATAAATATTGTATAACAGAAACAGAGGTTTCCATATTAAAATTGAAACCATAAATGGTTGAGTTCCCCCGCAAATAGTTGGTTATGGAAATGGGGATGATCGAATTTCTACCTCCTGGCTTCCCCACTCGACAACTGTGTGATCCTACACAAATGCCTTAATCTCACTGCGACACAAATTCCTTACGTACCAAAACATGAAGGTTAGAAATGGGCTACATAGTAAGCAACACTTATCCACACTGTGACATTTCTAGAGGTTTACCTCTAGTCATCTCAAATAGAAGGCTACGTGACCACAGCAAGCAAGTAATTAAACACTTGGTGAATATACGCAGAGGCTGGCCTGCACCACAAACACTTAACTATCTCACCGCCAAGCGTGAATTATTAGCGAGCAGAAGAGCAATATAATGAGGCAAACCACGGCGGGAGCATACATTCCGAGTGGTATCAACGCTGCAGCAGTCACTCAGAAATAATATCTGAAGACAAATGTCTAATGAATTGGAATACCCACGTCATTTCTTTCCTTGTTGAGCCAAACATGCAGCACTCCAGAGTCAATGGAAACTGAATTATTTTGACTAAATGCAGTCAGTGTGTGTGCACGGACTGACATGGCACCTATTAAGTCACGTTAGAGTGCTGTGTATGCATACGGTACTTTAACCTGCTAACTACACCAAGGAGGATATATGGTTAAAGTGCAAGATGGCGGAAGGCTCAGAGTGCATAGGTGCAACTTTAAATCTAACATTTGCACAGCCCGACAGGCGCAAAATTGGACCGTGAAATAACAGTGCAAAAACGGTAGTCCAAACGTTGGGGCAAATGTGAATGCAAAATTGCATCAATGCAGTCTTTGTCGAATTTTAACAGCATCTGTAATAAAGAACTTAGAAGCATTAAAAAAAAAGTGCCCTTCTCAGTAAAGTTTAAACTTATGAGGGTGGATGTTAATAATTCATGGAGGAGGGAATGTAGACTGTGACTACCTTGGTGTAGGCAACGTGGGGTGTGTTGCTGTAAAATTATAATAGCAAATGCTAACTGATGGATACAAGTACTACTGCAATACGTGCAAATTGTAAAAATTACAGAAGCAAAAAGTACAAAAAAACTCTTGTCCGATTCACAGGTTCTCCTTCCTGCTTGACTATGCATCCCTTACTCCTAAAGGCGACGTGATATCTCCAAAAGATTGTGCTTCAAATCAGATGGAGTTTCTTGCTGCGCGAGATAAAACTGGCAAGCCGCACCCGAGTACTTCACAGGTCTTTAAAAAGACCATTCACTTGTTAACGAGGCTTTGTTATTTTTTTCAGCCCTTCTTACCAAACTGCGGGCAGTGTTTACAGGACCGCCCTGTGAGAGCTGCCTTTTGTACATGGGACAGCAGAATTGTTTATTTGTAACGTCCGTAGCAAAATACCTAACGGCAGCGCGGCAAAACTTGCTAGTATTTTGCCGTTTCTAAATATAAATACAGAAAAAGGAAATATAGATTTCCGTCTGTATTTATATGTAAAAATCCGTAAAAACGGAAAACCGGGAGCCCTAGATATAAGCCAATTCTACTATGTTTTTTAGGGAGTGGGCACAAGCGCATTAGCACTGGTTAGCAATAGTAAAGTGTGCAGAGTCTTAGAAGCCAACAAAAGCAGGTTCAAGAAAAGAAGGCTGAAGGCAAAAAATATGGAATGATCCTTACAGAAAAGGATGACGTTCAACATAAGTATTTAGTACTTTAGTACTTTTTTGGTTTGATAGATTTTTATTGGTGCCCAACCGTGTACTTCAGCAGAAATCTCTTCATAATTATACATTTGCGGTAAAAAAAGGAGCTGTCATTTATACAACCATCAAATATGATAGAAAGAAAAACAAATTAGCTATAACAATGAACCAGTGGGTTTTTGATTCACAATCCCCGAGTACCATCAACTGAAAAAGTTAAGGTAAGCCACACAACTACCCACCTATCATGAATCTATGCCACATAGTTACACATTAATGCAACTACATTACATTATTAAACATGATATGCATGTGGAAAATGTGAAAGTGGTAGGCTCCATGTTGTCCCTGGGTATATGCAAGAACCACTTCATAGAACAAAACTTGTGCCTAACTCCACTTCCAGGCTGTAGCATAAACATAGCTCCGGAATACAAACAAGATATTTTAAGAAAATAACATTCAAGTTGAATTCCTCTTGGAATAACATTGATGATGTCAAAAAAAGAAGGGAGTCACAACAACTTGGTTCCAGACCCGGCCCTGTATCAAATATTTGAAATATGAACTCTTTCTACAAGAGCACCCTCTGCCATCCAATGGAACCCCGTTTATCAGGCCACGATGAGCCACCCATCAATATAATTATACATGTTGTAAGAAATTGGTTCATGTGATGAGAATGGTGTGAGTCCTTTGCAAGTACTATGTCTGCAATTGTCTTATTTCTGGCAACCAAGTACTTCAATGTAGCAATTGACTCTCTAAGGGTAATTCAAGGCCTCCTCAGGGGAGATAGTGTGGGCTAGCAATCCCAATTTGCTGGCACTCAACAACACTCATTAAATTATTGTCCACTCAGTGCCTTTTCCTTTGAAAAGGGAAATGTGTATATTTATTGCATACAAAGTGCTAAATACTCCACATTACATGATAAATATGTACATCGGGAAGATGGAAATACCTTTGCAGCCCCCACAACACTTGTTTAATTTATTGGTGGTGCCCTGGCCCTTCTTGTGGAACCACAAACAAAAGAGAATATGTAAAAGAATGGCAGTGTTGGCAATAAAAAAGCCTTGTGCCACTTTCATTTTCTTTCTTTATGCTTTTATTTTGGGCGACCCTGTTCCATTCAAAGCACCTACAGCCTCCAGTAACCCTACAGACATTGTGCTGTGCTGATATGTGCGCTGGCATCCTCGCCCTCCTGCCCACACGCCAAGTAGGCAGGAGAAATGCTGGTCTGGTGCACCCGTTCCATCCAACCAAGGACACAGACAGTGGGAGCAGCGCAGAGGTCCAAACTGTTTATTGGTCCCTGGGAGCTAGGGCCTCAAGGACTAGAAGGAAATTTGTGCTGCAGCGGAGGAGAGTTTCTTGCATCGGGCCACAGAAATGTAGCCCCCAGGCCTAAAGACCCTATGTGGAGGGAGCCCTACACACACTTCCTCTCAATTTAAACAAAATAAATAGGTTTGCATTGATCAGTAAGGGCTCGGAACTCTCGGAGAGAAATTGTCCTTTTCTTTTTAAAGAGGCAAAACCTTAAAAATGCATATGGGCCAGTTTTCTTCCTCTTGAGCTGATTTTGCTCCTGAGGGCTAGGCATACCTACCAGGAGAAATCCAATCAGCTTTCTTTCCTCCAAAGGGGCACATTTTTCAGGGATCTGGATTTCCTGGTTCCCTGTGCCAGCCGTGTTCTGTTCCTGGCTCCTGGTGCTCCTCTCCTGCTGGTGGGGACATCTTGTGCCACCCCTCCACAGCCAATCAGCTGAATATATTCCTTGCTGCATTTTCCAGGCCCCTGAGTTTCCTGGGATTTTGAAAAGCAGTTGGAAGGCCAGTGGAGTCCAAGTGCTTCCCCCACTTGGTCCTCAGGGGTTACAAGGGGCCATCTCCACTGGCCCTGGTGAGACCCACCAAAGTCTCGGGGATTCAGCTGGAGTCAAAGTCTTTAGTCCATCTTTGCAGAGCATCAGGTGGCTTCTCCTTCCAGCTGGACCTCCTTATTCCATTGTCACCTCTCAAGTCCATGGTCCTTTGCAACTTACTCTCCGTTATGCAGAAGTCTTTAAGTGAAGGTAGAATGTTTTAGAAACCAGGCACCCCCTGGCCAATCCTACAATGCAACATCATTCCTCTACCCCTGTTGCAATTTTCAGGCACAACATTCTGGGACAAAACAAAATGGCAACTTCAATTTTTCTTTAGTAAGAGGTCCTCTGATGGCTGCAGCTCTGCCTCTAGTTGATACTACTGCCTGATCCTTCCCACCAAAACTTGAAAGATGCGCTCCTTTGGTCTCGGGTCCCTCTTTTGTTCTAGTGGGCCTGGTAAGATAACCGCAATTGGCACTTTGATCTAGATATCACTAAAACACTACAGATGACATACTGGGTTTTACTTATTGGATTTAATTTGTTTTGGAGTCATTCAGTTATTACAACCTTCTCCATTTTCTGAACTGGTTTGGGATATTCCTTGCATTGTGTGTTCATTTGAGCTTCAGCTAAGGGGGGAAGGAGACACCAAGGTGGAGATTTCCCTGGTCTCCCTCGTGTATTGGAGGTCATGAAGAGCAGAGGCATGCAGAAGTCAGCACAATCGGTGCACCAATAGGACTTGCATTGTTGCAGATGGAGTCCAGGAGGCACGCAGTGCTGCACCACTGATCCGAAGCTCCCTTAGTCCTGGTGCAATCACTCACCATGACTGGGACACCACCACAACAGCCCTCTTCCTTCAGCAAGTCAAATCAAATCAAATCAAAAATAAGCTTTATTCGGAATGTTAATTTCAAACCATAAAAGCAGGTACAATGTTATAATTCAGCACTTATACATTAAAAGACAAAAGGATTAAAAAGTGTAAATACATGATATGTAACAAAAGTATCTCATATAAACAATGCTATTTGATATATGTGCAAGTAGCAATCTATAAAGGAGAAAGGATTAGATATCTAATAGTTACAGTACTCCGTCTCAGCAACTAACATTACCTCTGACTCTATCTTCGGATGTGTTTAGGCGCTATCGGTTATTAAAAGAGTCTAGTTCAATACTATTTCGACATTTAAAAGATTGTTTTAAAAAGAAAGTAACGTGAAGATTTGTGCAATAAATGTTCATACTAAACCGCATACTTGACAAATAATCAGATAGTATCGTAATGTGTTAATAAGTCAGGAATAGTAATATTTATAACATTTTGAGGCGGGAAAAAGGAAAAGATAACCCCCGACTGCAGTATTGGGATGCGTTGGGGGGAACATCCAAAACAACGTTTGGTATCTCATGGTTTCAATACTCCGTCTCAACATTTATAATTAACATCTTGCTCTATCTTCAATTATGCTTGAGCGCTATCCATTATTAGAAGGGTCTGAGTCTATGCTATGTCGACATTTAATAAGATTTTTTAAAAAGGAAGTAACATTAAAATTTATACAATCATTGTCAAGACATTGAAGAGCCAGAAATGCTGGACGACATTGTCGGATGCCCCAAATTTTCAGGATTGGTATTATCCATTTCCTTCTCAGGACTTTATAGAAATTGCAAAACAAAATAACATGTATTGTCGATTGTTCGGAAACAGAGTTACATGGGCAGTTTGGTAATTTTTTCGACCAGTTATTAACAGATGGAAATGACACCAGCCTATGGAAGATGTTCAACCGAAATCGGGTAAGAACAAATCTGTCATATCCTTTCTCGGTTTTTTGTAGATATAATTGCATACCAGATAAGGATGATACCATAAGGTTATGGCTGACAGTCGGTTTTGGAGCTTCGCTCGTAAATCTCAGCCTCTCCATGTGGTCTAGGCAACATTTCCTAAAATCTTTCCTTGAAACAGCTAACATGGAAAGTGGATTATTAAAATATTCAGGTTTTCTGATGTCTGTCATGAAGTCCCTCACGTACCTGATCCATTCAATTTCGAGGTAATGGTCCAATTTAAGGGCATCCTGAAGGACTAACTGGTTGAAATAATTAGTCTCTGATTTCCAGATACGGTGCCACAGGATCACAGGTTGGATTTTTATAATATCTGTTACGTGGGGGACTCCCAACTCTGCGTGGCAGACATAAGTAGATGTAGAACGCGGAACAGCCAATAAATATCTAAAAAATGCATTTTACACTTTCTGCAATTCAGAGGCATTGCGATGTCCTCAAATCCCTGCCCCATACATTACTACACTCAAGCATTTTGCATTATATATTTTGATTAATTCTGAAGGAGCTCTTTTTCCCAATTTTTGTGAGAAATTAACGAGGGCAGATGTAGCTCTCATAAAAAAAAGTTTTCTTGAGGTAATTGCTTGGCCCCAGGAACCCTTGTCATCTATTAAAATCCCCAAGTATGGATAAGTAGAAGTGGTGGCCAGTTTACTCCCATTTAGGTAAATATCCTTTCCTTTTTTGTTACCTTTGCCACAATTCATCACAAAAGTTTTAGAGACATTAATCTTCAAGTCAATATCTTGCATAAAATTATTATAGGTTTCCAATGCCTGCTGTAGAGCCAGTGGAGTCCTTGCTAAAATAACGGCGTCGTCCGCATAGAGCAATGCTGGTATGCGTCTGATAGCCGAATTTTGTTGCACTTGGGGGACGTCCTGTCCTCCCTCCAATAAAGCCCTCTCAAGACCATTGGTGTAGAGGGTAAAAAGGAAGGGGGCCAGGACACAGCCCTGCCTTACCCCTCTGTACACCCTAAACGACGATGTGCATTCGCCCGCTGTACCAAATCGGACACGCGCTGAGGCATTGCTATAGAGAGCTTTCAAAAAGTCAATTAGGGGTTCCTCTACCTGCATTTCTTTTAAAATACTCCATAGTTTCCTGTGAGACACACAATCGAAAGCCGAGGAGAGATCCACAAACGCTAGGTGTAGTTTACCTCTCCTCGCCTTCGTGTATTTACCCATCAAGATGGCGAGATTAAGGCCCTGATCTATTGTCCCCCGGCCTTCCCTAAAACCAAACTGTAGGTCCGAAAGTATGTTCTTTTCTATGGCCCATGTTTGCAACCTCGTAAGGAGAATCCTTCCTGCTACTTTTCCCAATGAATCTAAAAGTGAGATTGGTCTGTAGCAGGAAGGATCCTGCCTATTGCCTTTCTTGTAGATAGGGACGATGATGGATTCTGTCCAGCTTTTAATTAGGCCCTGCGAGGTGGTTGCGTTAAGAACGCGTGTTAAAATCGGAGCCCATAGGTCTGTGTTGTATTTATAGATATCTACAGGGACCCCATCGGGTCCTGGGGCTTAGAACCTTTACTTTCATTCAATGCTATTAACACTTCGTTTAATGAAAAAGATATCTCAATCGGGAGGGCCACAGGATGTTCAAAGGAAGGTAATGTTGAGCTATTCGTGATTGTAATCATCTCCGGGGAGCCAAAGATTCTATTAAAGTGGTTCACCCATTGGGATTCATCTATCGTTGCCTCTAAAGAGGGAGTATTATCAGATATAAAAAATGGTGATCTTATTACTTTCCAAAAAGCTTTACTATCTTTTTCAATACTGGCCCTATGTAAATCTTCCCACAAAGAATTTTTCATTGTCTTTTTCCTAGTCTTAATAGCCTGATTATATAATTTTCTTGCTTGCTGGACAGCATATCTATCCCTTTCCTTGTTGTGGATAGCTTTTTTTAATGCACGGTGGGCGATCGTGCATTTAGAATCGAACCATCTAATTTTCTTTTGTACTCCCCTTTTTTTCTCTACAAACAAACAGTTTTTTATTGTTGCCGTAATGTGTTTAAAACTTTCTAAGACCAACAGAGATGGGGAGTTCTCATTTAAAGATGTCAATATGTGAGCTAGTGCCTTAACCACTACAGAGGATGTAATAGTATCAGGATCTACAAGTTCCCATTTCAAAGAGTAACCGTTCATACTGTCAATATCCAGATTAGCACAGGTATGTTGATGTTTTTTCATCTTACTTTTATTATGAAGGTTGGTGGTTTTACCTGTAACTATTACTGTTTGTGGGAAATGATCGCTAATAACAATCTTATGCTTTATGAATTGCTTAACCCTACTGCCAAGGTTATTTGAGACCAGAATAAAATCTATTACCGAGCCTGCGCCTCTCCCATTAAATGTTGGTAGAAAAGGAATGGGAGGAGTTACTATTTCATTAGAGAAGGTCAGGTCCAGCATAAATACAGTCTCATTCAGAACGCTACCAAAGTTGTTATGGGAGAAATGGGTTAAATTGCAGTTTTCCTCATCGTTCAAACCGCAAAGCTGGTTGTTGTTGTTAGGGCACAAGTTAACGTTAAAATCCCCTCCCCAGACGATCTGGGCGTTCCCTGAGCCAACAGTCTGAATATTATACATAATTTGTCTAAATTGATCTATTACTTCGGTCTCTTTCTCTTTGGGAATATTATTATAGAAATTAACAAGCGTTAAAGGATCTTTCCTGTCCATTATAAGGGTAAGAATTTGGTAATAGGAATCAGATATTTCGAGCGTGATTTTTCTCGCTATCACCAAGTTGGAAACATATATACATAGTCCTCCCTTTGATCTTCCATGACTTGAAGGACAGGCTGGAGTATGGAAGGTTTTGAAACCATCGATGTGTATTTCGTTTTGAGACCAAGTCTCTTGGAGACAAAGGATATCCATATTCTTGATAAAATCAAGAAAAAGATCGTTATGACATTTGGAATGTAAGCCCGCTATGTTCCAAAATGTTATATTAATCTGGCCTTCCTCTTTCCAGGGTATCTGGATCAGATGAAATAGGGTTCATATATTCCTCTCCGTTTAAGATAGGAACGGGAATTTCTACGTGAATTGATTTAATCTGCACCTGACTGTATAGATTGTGTTCTCGACCTTCTGATAGATTCTCTGGGTCGGATATAGCCCTTTGGGGTGGATTAAACGGACCAATATCCAGATTTTCAGAGAAAGTCTCTAATTCATGCGTTATCTTTTTGGGTAGTCAATCCGGATCCTCCAGTGAAGTGAGAACACTAAAACGATTGCATACTGGAATGCTGTAGGTTAGATTTGGGTTCGTCTTGAACTGACCCAACTTCATTAAGTCAGGGGGAGGGCGATAAAAGAAACCTAAGGGGAGAATATTAATCCCTGTTTCAAGAGTACTTCTACCCGCTTTCCCCAGGATCTTTTCGACTAACCAGGGAGAACGGAAAGTCAGTACCAAGCAATCACCAGTGAAGGGATTCCTAGTTCTTCCAATCCATCCTATCCTACGAGCCATCTTGAACTCTTCAAACAGAGTTCTGGGATCTCCCACTCTTTCCCCTAACCAGTGTAGTGCTTTATTTCTTAATGATTCGCAGGACTCCTGGTCGTACTGCCCTAATTGTGGAACATTTGCCAAAATCACTGTATAGGGAGTACAGGCTGGTGGAAGGTCCAAATGTATGCAGGAAGATGGTTTTATATGTAAAGGTTTAGGGGCATAGGATGTTGGCTTATCAACTGGTGGATTACAGATGGTAGACTGTTTTTGTTGTGTCTGAAATATACTAGGATAGTTACTGAGATCGTTGGTAAAGGTGTCTCCAGGAGTGTTGGGTTGGGGCAGGGGTCGTCGTGTTTTTCTGATGTCATTCACGACGCTATTGGTGGACTTGGAGCCAGGGGGTAGAATAACCTTGTTATCATTATTGGCTGGGTGCTTAGCCACAAGGGACTCTATCCGATCTAGTCTTACGCCAATGGACTCAACTGCTTCTCTTACAAAAGAGTCTAAACTTTTTATGGATAGAAGTATGCTCTCTAAATCAATTCCCTTGGTATGTTGATCTGTGGTATTTGTTATCGTTGGGGTATTTATGGGGGTTTGTGGTATGAAAATATTATGGGGTTTATCATGGCCATTTTTCTTTACCATACTGACCCTATCACTGTGTGCTCTTGACTTACCCGAATCCCTCATACCCCTTCCGGACTTGCCGGGCTGTTTCCTGGGTATATTTTTTTTCTTAGTTGGTTGTGGAGGAATTGTGTCTCCATGATTACTGCGCACTATAATGTCACAAACAGTTCGTTGTATCCAACCATTAACTAAAGGTCCGCTGGCTTGGTCCATGTTAGAAGTGGGGTCTTGGATAGGGATATCTTGTTCTACCACCTCTCTGGCTTCTCCAGTCATCAATGACCCTGCTGCTAAGGTTTGTTCCACTGTTGAGATTTGTTTCTCTATTGCCCTCATGGCCCCAGTCAAATATGTTAATAGTGTTTGCTTTTTAGGTTTCTTGGTGTCCTTCCCCTCTGGTAGATCACTACTCAGTGCTTTCCTTTTACCCATACTTAAATGACCTTATTGTTTCGTGGGGACAATGTAAGATAACTGCTTATTTGGAATCTTACGGGCAATTTACAATATTATTAGTCATAGGGTTTAGAGTCCGAGGCTTTTTCACCTGATACCAAAAGTTACCTTCAGAATACCTCCAGGCCGTTTGTTGAGATCGGTTTAGGTAATGGGGAGGATGCAGCAAAGCCACGAGGGAGTGCCCGGTCCGGTCTCACACGGGCACAGACGGGCAAGGACGGGCCTGCCCTTGGCCCGGGCTTTGCCCGGGTGAGCCCGCGCGCGTCCCGCGCTGCGGGAGGCGCTCGTAAATTAAATGCTCCTCGGCGCCCAATGGTGACGCTCTGTGCATCTTTCGCACGGCCCCCTGGGAAGTGTAGTCCTGGTTCGGGCCGTTCCCCTCACGGCGGTGTTGCGGATTGCGGGAGGGCACCAACAGGGCAAAGATGCACATATGAAGACGTCCTCTCAAGTCTCTCTTGTTCTCTTTTGCTGGGATTCGTCCACTTAGTCCATTCTACTTTATACTTCCCAGACAATCTCATTTGGCGTGTTTTCCCATCCTCCAGGACACGCCGGGCTCCGGTTCTCTGAGGGGCAGAGGGGCGCACTTCAAAACCTGAGATTACTTGGGCGAGGGAGCCTGTATTGTTTTGGAAACGCGCGAAGACGAGGGGCTGAAGTTAAAGGCTTCTTTTTCAGCACAAAATAGCCAGCAGAACTTAGCAGCCGCAGTTCAGCACAACCAGCAAGTCACAGCCTCAGACATCACAGCACTCAGCTCCCGCCTGTCAACTTTTCCAATACAGTATTTCCCCCCAACAGTAGACAGTGATCTTTTCAGCCTCCACGGAAAGTGGATCCCCGGGGCACATGGTTCCAGCACCATAGGATCACTGTTTATGTGGATGGTGTAGTTAGAGTGATCTCAGAGTACGTCTTACTCCATTGCAAGCCTAGCCATGCTCCCAGTACCATAGTACTTGACACACCCTATTGGTCAACACAAAGATTTGATTAACATTTTTGATGCAGATTTATTATAAAAATAACCATATATTTTATGAAATAAAGATTTCTTGAAGTATAGAACCTGAAACATTTTATGGTGATTTCACATAGATGTTCAGATTAAACTTCAAGGTAGGGTTTGCTTGAGAAACATAACCTGTTATTTTCGATAGGGAAGCCTCTTGTTTTCGATAGGGAAGCCTCTTGTATTCGATAGGGAAGCCTCCTTTTCGAGATAGTTTCTGAGTTCATTAAGTAGCTGCTGCTGTTGCTCCAGAAATCATTGTACCTCATGCCTTTTGAAGTTAATATTCGTACTGAGGTGGATTAATAGCCCTAGTTGCCAAAGTGTGACAGTGCCTGCCAGCGGTGCGGCAACAATTTTCAAGATGGGTGTGCTGCCATTCATATTATATTTCTCCGAAGTCATCGGGATTGTGAAAAATCCAAGGTCATACGAGTGAAGCAAATGTGCCACGCCCAGGCGCGCAACACCCATTGGACTCAAAGAGCTTCAGCCCCCCCCCGTCGTGTGTGGCAGCCCGGGATGAGACAGCTTCCCGGGCACACACACAGCCACACCCGAGCACTTCACAGGTCTTTAAAAGACCATTTGCATGTTAATGAGGCCTCGCTGTTGTGTCGCCCCTTCTAAGAGCCTCTGCAGCTCCACTCTGCCTTTTGCTTAAAGATTCAGCCCCCCCCAAAATGTTTCCTTAGCCTACCCGAAATTTGGCTCTAGTTCCGCCTCTGGCCACGCCCATCCAGCAGGAGAGTGGTAAGGATATTGTACATGGCTGGTAGTACATTTTGGAGCACTGGTGATGTAGTGAACTGTGATTACAGACAGCACATTTTCCATTTAACTTACCAGCAAATTTGCATAGACATGCAGTTTTACTGGTAAATCAATGTAGCACAAAAACAAAAAATGTGTGGAAATAGGGTTTAAGCAAATATGTGTCATTGAGCATCACCATTTGTGCATCACCAAGTGAAGTGTCTGGATTTGCTTGATCCTTCTAAAGTCTTTGTTTCCATTGCACTTCAGAATTACAAAAAAATGTGCTTCATCTGTGCTTTCCTAATTGCTGATATAATTTGAAATATGTGAATCGTTCATTTACTGATACTAAAATGTGTTCGTAAATACTACCACCCTACAGTCTTTCCATTCATTTCCTGTACCCTAGTAGGATTGTCACTAGGGGTGGCCAGAACTCATGGAATTTGACTCCGCGGAATTTCGTGGAGTTGTGTAAAAACTCCACAAGATTCCACGGAGTTCCGCCAACGGGCGTAAGTAGGCACGTTGCGCTGCTTGCACTGTGATTTAGCGCCGGAAGTTAGGGGCATATCAACAAGGGCTTTATCTCTGCTTTTTTGGCTTTAAAAGCCAAAAAAGCAGAGATAAAACTAGCGCCCTATCAACAACAGGGTGCTAACACGCAAATTTGCATGTTAGTACCCATTTACTCTACGCTGCACCTTGCATCTCTAATGAGATGGAAAGGGGGCGTTCCAGAGTAAAATAATAGGAGAAATGTCGCTAAGCGACATTTCTCCTATTATCAAGAATGTCGCTAACCCTGTTAGAGACAAAAAAAGCAGCGCTAACCGCGGTTAACGCTGCTTTTTTAGTCTGCTAATTTTCAGACTTAGCCATGATATCCTATGGAAGGAGGATATCATGGCTAAGTTTGCCTGTCCCTATTAACAAGGTAACGTGTGATTATCGCTGGGTTTCCAGCGATAATCTCACGTTAGCCTGTTAGCGTGTAGATTTTTATCGCTATTGAGATAAGCGTTGCTAATAGCACGCTATCTCAGCGATAAAAATTCACGCTAGCCGGCGATAATTATCCTCACGCTAAGAGCGCTGAGCGATAATTATCGCCGGTTGTTGTTGATATGCCCCACAGTTCTACGCTGAAAAATCTGCACAAACGGCACCGCGTGCGGTATCAGAGGGTGCAGCTACTCGAGTTGATTTTTTACTTTCTACTCGAACAGGAGCCCTCTGACCATGAACGGTTGCTACCGCCCGTGTTCTAGTAATCTCGACGGATGTGCTCCTAGCGGCTGGAAAACGTGCTAGTGGATGGCAAATCTCGCTCGCCAACTTACCGTGCGGGAGCCATGTCTGGGAAACAATTCCGTCACATGGCGATTGGTGAAATTTGGGCAGTATATTGCTGAGTTGCCACAATTCTACTAACTGCCTGGGAGGCACGGAACATTTCAGCCACCCCTCTTCGACAACTAGGTCACTTCTTCTTCTTCCTCTCACTTTGCAGTCAGAGAAATAAAAGTAAACACCCGTTTGTGAATGAGCAGCAATTAGTCAGAAGACAGAGCCTGATATTGACCTTTGTCTTAGAACACATAACAAATGTGACAAGATAAACACACAATTTAAAGGCATCTTTATTGCTCTTCACCTTCCGACCTCCAGCGTGATTATTTCTGGGGGTGCTGCAGGCCCCCCCTCCCCTCCACACTCTTATTAAGTGCGCCTATCTTCCCTGCAACTTCGTACATATGTCCACTACTAGGTGAGAGGAAGCAGCATCAACGCTGTAGGTAAGAACTAAGAAGACCTGGCATGATTTCAGAAATGAACGAGTTCTGAGGTATTTGCAGGCAGGGCAGGCCTCCACACAGAGCTCTCTTGGCATTTCAGAAAATTGCAGACTTTGGCACAAACATTATACAATGAGTTTGGCTCACTACAGTTTTCAGGAGGGGTTCTCTTCACCGGGGCTGATGTGAAAAGAATACGCTTATCAGCGGTGCTTGAACATGAGATGGGCTTATCTGGAAGTGGGACCTTTGTGCACCTTGGCTGCACAGGGGATGGGAGAGCGGCGGCATTTCTCGCTCGTTACTCATTACAGGTGATGAGTGAACATTAGCTCTGTCCGCTGTCACTGCAGGAGCTGGCGCGTTGCAGATAAACCGGGCAAACTGAATGATAGCAATCCTGACAATAAAATGTGTTCATTACTTAAAGTCACCTTCAGCTGGACCATAGTCTATACCAAATATTTGGCATTTTATTTCCATGTACTGTCAATTATTATGTATGACAACATTTTTTTTATGTACGGTTTTATGTGTGCAGGTGCGAGGGCCGATTCCACCATTAGGGATATTATTGTCACCACAAATGTGTATCCGAGCTGACGTCAAAAATATTATTTAAAAATGGCTGCCACTGGGATTTTGGTGCCCATTTTCCTTGGTCGCCCGTGTTCATTTGCATAATGCTGAGACACAAAAGCACATATTCATTCAAGCAGCCAGAGTAATGTTTAACCCCAAATGTAAAAATCCTGTGGGTTATAAAAAGGGAAAGTAAGGTGACCACAGGGGCCATCAGACATTTCGTGGCCCTTCAACATATCGGTTTTCTTTCTTAGCTCAATTATAGCGCCAATAGATGTTTACTTGTATCTGTCTGAAAAGTATTAGAACTCTGGTGGTGTTAAATACAGAAAGATCAATTTAAAACGTTCCTCCGTTTTTTCATTTCAAATCCAGATCAGCTGGAACGACGGGCCTTTCAATATTCGGATTTTTGTCTACGTTACATTCAGACCCTTCATATATTGTTTTCAGCTAGTTTTCGTTGACACACGCCAACCCGAAAATGAGCAGTTCAGATGTAAAAGAGACCAAAACATTTTTGATTTGGGATTATGTGGTGTTTGCGGGCCTTTTCCTGATTTCCTCAGGCATCGGAGTCTTCTTTGCGGTTAAAGAAAGGAAGAACAAGACCTCGAGTGACTTTTTGGTCGGGGGCAAGCAAATGACGTGCGGCCCTGTGGCGCTATCCCTGACCGCCAGCTTCATGTCGGCGGTCACTGTTCTGGGTGCGCCGTCAGAGGTGTACCGCTTTGGGGCGTCGTTTGTTTTATTCTTTATTGCCTATGCCTTTGTTATTGTTTTTACTGCTGAGCTCTTCGTGCCCGTTTTTTATCGATCTGGAATCACCAGCACGTACGAGGTAAGACGATCCGCATTCATTGCATGTGTACGTATGTGGGTAACGCAGGATGTGTGATGTGATCTCAGAAGTCATGGCTAAAACAGAGTTGTGGTTTAATGCAAAGTTGTTTACTAAGGATCTAGAAAATATGTATGAAGGCTGTTTAATGTAAAAGAGAAATAAGCAATGGAAGCGGAAGAATCGTATGTTCCTTATGTTATTAAGAGGCGAAAGAGATATTTCGTTGTTCATTCATTACTTCAACAGTGCTAAGGTCCAGCGCTTACCCTCAAAGTATAATTCCTTTGATTTTAATTTTTTGGGTTTGTAGGAGGGTCTGATACTGAATTTTAGCACCAGAATCAAATCATTTGTTAAACAGAGATAGCATGACTATTGTTTCTTCATGTGACCAGTACCGGAATGTATGCGATGTAGGTACAGGTACATGCAAATACATAAAGCTGCCTTTTTATGTCTTTAATACAAAAGTCGCAAATATCAGACACTGTCTACAAACTGCATGCAGAGGTATCGCAAGCTCTGCTAACTCCTGATTATTACACAGGTGTTGGTATTCTTGTTCTAAACAAGCATTGGAAAGTCACTAGCTCCGATTCTATTTGGTACTCTGTGTCATATGTGTGTGCACCCTGCCTCTTTCTGTTCCTCCCATGTCTGTGCCATGTCTTCTCTGAAGCATTTATTGCAAAGCCCCGGAAGCGCAGGGAACAAAAACCGGAGTTCTGGCAACTCGAGGAAAGAAAAAAGGGCGCCTTTCCCACCAGTTGTTTCAGCTCTTGCGGGGCGGAGGGTGCATTATGTCCTACTCATAAGATCCAGACATGGAGGGTGAGCAGAAGCAGATCTCTGTGAGTGCGGTAGAGCTAACATCACAGTTGTGGATGTCCGCAGATATGAAGCTTCGTAAACTAGCCCGTGATGGGTAGAGGATCAGGTCCTGGGTCAGGAGGAGGTGCCTCTGCTGAGGCTGTCTGGGCAGATAGAGCTTGGGTTGTGGTTAGGGTGGTCACCTCTGGAGGTTTTCAGGTGTGAGGTGTGTTAGAGGGACTGTGCATGAAGGGATACTCCAATGCATTGTGCTTGGTGTGCAGACTGGGTTCTTCAGGAGTGAGCCCTGTTTTATATCAAGCTGTTCATTTTGTGGCGTGAACAAGGGAGTTGCGGTCGAGCCACCAGTAAGTGGCTTCAATTAATTACACGCCACATAATCACACATCGAATGTGAGTTATGCATAAGGGCAGTCCCATCCTTCTGTGGAGAGTCTGTTTGTGCTTTTAAGTAGCTGGACTGGAGGTTGGGTGGCAGAAGGAGCCTGTGTCAAGGTGCTGTTGGTGGATATCAGGGGCATTGAGTCTGCCCTTGACAGCATTTCAGTCATTGTATAGATAGCTTCATTCTAGGTTATGGGCCGACTTCCTTGATCTAAGCTGGCATTGTACTTCATACACCAAAGAACATGTCCATGACAATAAATTGAGAGATTAAATCATGGAGGGGGAGTTCCTGGTGTTGTAGTCAGTAGATGTGGCAAGTTTGGTTTCAGTGCTATTGTCCATGGAATTTGTAGAAGCTTTTTGGGTCGCCAGGATATAAAACTCCGCTTATGGTTTTAGAATATCATTGTCTGAATATTGGCTGGCATAAACGTATTGTTTACAAACATATTGTTTCATTGTTGTTAATAATAAAACATCTACTTATATTTAGGATGCATTATTTATATACGACAATATTGCTGCAGATGATATTCTTACATGCATTCCAGATAATCTGCTGAAGAATTAGAGTTTCCCACCCTTAGGATGGATCATAAACTCCCCATTTTGTGTTTGAAATGTAGCTCAAATTTATAATTTGGGTAACCTGAGATAGTAAGTTTTTTACTTTAAGGTATTTTTCTGTTCTTTGAAACTGAAAAGAAAATACATAGACCCAGATTTACAAATGCCTTGTGTCGGGCTTCAATACTTTGCCAACACAAACCCGATGCAAAGTATTCAGGTGGGATTTACTATCCACCTCAAATCCTGATTTGCGTTGGATAGTAACCCAAAGTAACGCAAAGTTTCTCAATGTACTGCCTAGTGCTACTTTGCTTCAAGGGGACGTTCCATGATGGCGCATGGGTGTTCCCATGCAACCACCCATGGGTGTTGACCCAGATAGTTATCTACAAAGGACCGTAGGCAGGGATTTGGTGCAAAATCGTATGCCTCTTCAAGGGAGGCTAAAAGAGGAGAAATGTTTTCATTTCTCTGCATTTTTCCAACTTTGCATGTGGGAAAAGCCCTAAAGCATATGTTTTGACTAGAAGGAGCCAATTCCAGTACACACCTGTTGCCTCAGACAATGGTGACACCCTTCCTCTATGGTTCAAGGGTGTCTGTGTTGGCAGATGTCTCCCTAAATTGTGTCAGTGCAGGGAGAGGGCAGAACAGCCACATCTTAGTATATATGACACTGTCCTACTTTCTCCCTTTAACACAACGCAGCACAGTAACTTTAGTAATAAAAAAAGGTAGAGCAGATTTAATGAAGACCAGTCTAATATGATTGTATTGTCACTGATTAGGTTGTCTGAGTTGGCCATGGAGGCTCCATGTTTGTGGAATTTGAGAGTAGTTTTGTACATGCCAGGGGTGAATATGACCTCTCTGATACATGCATCATTGGAATCCGATTTGATAGTAAACACTCTTTTGTTTAAGAGTTGATGGCCTTCTAAAGATCACACTAACAAGACTTGGGAAATTGATCATTAGAAAGAGAACCATCATGGGGCAGCTGCAATATTATGCAGCCATGGGGAATCACTCACTACACAGAAAACATGTGGTAGAAAAATTTCACATTAGAAATAAATGGTATGGATTAGCGCCTGAATACCCTCATGGGTGATTAGGTGCGCTCTACAAATCCTGACTAATTGATTGATTGATTGATTGGATCAGTATGACATCATGGCCCAAATTGACAGTTCTTTTGCAGGGACACAAACCAAATAAAGGCAACAAAAACAGCCTCAAATGGCATCATTGATCAACTTTTGTGCACACAAATAGGGATTTAATGCCCAAAGCGTGATGCAAGCGCACCACAAAAAGGCTTTGCACAGTGTTGCGCCTAAGCCACATTAAAGTATGCAAAGCAGTCATAACGGGGAAACACCATATACATTTGCTTAAGATTCAACAAACAAAATCTCCTAAATACTGTGATCTGGCATTGCATTAAATCTTATCACCAAATGAATGCAGATGCTAAAACTGGTCAAAAGCGTTAAGGACCTAATTGTGGTAGCAGTCCGATTTCCATCTGCTGCTGTAGTCCGACCGATGCATTACGATGCGTGTGGTCGGAGACACCAGTTGGAGTGACCGACGCTTTCCGAAACTCTTCATAATGCCTTAAGGAGGGCGTTTTCACCGTCGGGATTATGATGTAGGTTTCTGATTTGGGCTTCTACATTTGGGCATGGGGGCACCTATGGTGCCCCCCTCAACATCCCTCACAGTGCCTGCCACTTGGTGCAGGTATGTTTATTAACTTCCATTTTCCAGTGGGAGCTTTTGCTGCAGGTGTTTTCACACGCCACTCAAGCTCCCATGTGAAAATGGATGTTTCCGACTATATTATGTATGGTCACATCCAAATTAGGGTTTCGGAACCACCGACCTATGGTCGGGTGGTTCCTTCCCAGCAAAAGCATCCACCTGACATCGTGAGGAGGGCCTCTGTGTCTGATTGCTGTGAGATTAGACCTATTCTATGATTTAACTTTGGTTTGTAGGGTGCACATAGAAACTTGCGCTGGAGAGTGTCCCTTGAGTATAAATCTCACTTGAAATTGTACTTGCTTGACCTTATGCTGTGACACAATGCATAACATCATTTAAAAACAGCAGTTTGTATGGGCACTACCAGAGACATTATTGCCATGAAACCCTTTGAGTATTTAATGCTTCACAATTTATTCACATACTGTACAATTTAGCACTGCAGAATTCCATAGTGCTGCACACATTGTAGTACATCTAGGTCCTCATTTGATTAACTGTAACAAACAATTTGCTGAAATAAAAATGCTTGAATTAGTCTCAGCCACTGATGATCATCCGGGCACATTCCAGTCTATAATTTTTCATTCACTGTGCCACTAGACAGAGACTTCCCCTAGTACACACAGTGCCGCTGGAATTGCCAGGCAAGGTCTTCTTCAGATCGCTAACAAAATCGAACCGGCCAGTTCCTGCTTACTTAGTGAGAAATAGCCTGTGCCCTCTGTAACAATAAGTAGGATGACATGTTTGGGCATACCTATCGCACTTATTGGGTCTATGCAACAAACACATTTTGTTGACAGCACACTTAGGGCCTGATTACGATGTTGGTTGGAAAGCCTCCGATCGACAGTCGGATTCCCCTAGACCGTTCTGAAACCCATCCTCTTAACTTGGTCGGAAACAATTCCGACCGACCGATTACGATGCTCGCGGTCAGAAGTGGAATTCTGAATTGGTTCCAACCAGCATTCAGAGAATCCGAGTCGGTTGGAGCCAATTTGTACAGCTCAACGAATAGCGTTTCTGACCGACCGATTACAATGTCGAATTCCAGCAGCCTTTCCAACTCAGTCATTCCAGCACGAAAAGGCTTTCGGAAACTGACTTTGGGGGTCCCTAGCAGAATCCCCTTCATCATGAGTCCTCCGGTTTGGGGCCGAGGGGTATCCAAGGGAACCCCCTGTAAAACCATGTACAGTTTGGCAGGCACTATGGGGTGCCCACAACAGGGTGTAAGGTTTTCCACAGTCACCCATTTTTCCATAGGAGCCAGTGTTGTCAGACGGAACACGGGCTCCCATTAAAGTCAATAAGAGTCCTTCCGTGCGGTATTAAGAAGCATTATAATTGGTCAGGCGGAACCGCCGACCGTGAGTCAGTCAGAACCGAATCCGACAAAGAGTCAGGCAGTTTAGTTTCTGACCAACATCGTAATGATGGCCTTAGCTGTAAAATGATCCTTTGTGAGTGTATAAAACGTTTAGGACCCCACTTCCGAACGGACATAAACTCGCTTAAGGTGTAAATGACATTTAGATGCAAAATAACTATTGATACAAAATAAGCAGCGTTGTGGTTTCAGATTTCAAAATCACATAAATGGCAAAGTAACTCAAAACTATTCTGATACAGATTTTCTTTTTATTCTTTATGCTGCTCCACAATTTATGGCCATTACCCAATTTGGATGGGTGAAAGCATGACTTTCAGATTAAAGGAAATCATTTTATATACCTATCTAAATACAACTCTCACCAAGTTCAAACATACAACATTCTTTAATACTTTTGGAAAGTTGAAATGGTGAATCAACTTGCCATCATTAACGGCCTCAGAAGGGAAGACCTGTGTCACTGAAGTCAGGAAAAATAGCAAACCTTTTCACAGAAGGGTCAGGTTTCTTAACTTCACTGAGGATGAGGTTTCGCATCACCCAGTGGCTTAGCTAGGCCATAGGCCACCCGTTGCGGCCCCTGCTTTTGCCACCTGCTGCAGCCTGATTGAAGAGGGGAGGCTGGCGATTCATGCAGCCATGACGGCCTCAGGAAGACCGGGGGGGAGTTGCTGCTGATTCTTGCGGCCACAGGTAAGAGCGGAGCAGAGAAAACTCATGCCGCCTGGGGTGGTCCGCCCCCACCGCCCCCCTCCCGAGCTACGCCACTGGCTTCACCAGACTCATTCCCTAAAGTTACATGTTTCTCCCAAGATGACTGAACTTCAGGCTGCATAAAATTGTGTTTCCCTATTATCATTTAGGACTGCTCTTGCCCTGCCTGTCAGCAAGGAATCACAATAGATGCTGCTCAGCGACAGTGCATTTCTCATTTCCATTCATAGATGTAACACTTTGGGACTTCCAGCCGCTCCGAATCCTGGTGGGTAGCACCAGTATCCTGATGATAAAGGACTACCAGGTAGTGTGCTTGCACCACAAGTGACAAGTGGCAACTTCCAGGTTCTTTTAAACTTCATACGTTTTGCCCTTTACATAGATTTGTTCTCATCTTGAACTTCACACACCCCTGGTCATGTTCAGAATTGTGACCACATATCATAGGCACATGTCAGCAGTGAAAGCCTATCATATTATTCTATCTTCCTGACGAGTGCAGACAAAGGGGGTCTGATAGGAGGCCCTGCGACTGAGGACATGCATAGATATAGAACCATACATGTTTCAAGAAAGAAGTATTTTTGCTTGATGGGATGAGGAACAGTGTTGGTGATGCACACATCCTAAATACAAACTGCATAACATTCTAGGGAATAGACTTGTAGACAGTTTGAAATGGAAGTCAGAGTTTAAAAACATACTTACGTACAGCTGTTTCAAGCTAGAATTGTATAATATCCTTAGTTGCTTTCAAAGTATGACTTTGGAAAGTTCTAATTGGAACTCTGGGTTATATTACATGTCCAGTACTTTCATATGGTTTCTTAACCCCACATGAATTAATAAAACAACAAGCTTAACAATGGTGGTGACTTTTTGACCAGGTTTTTGTGGACCAAGGATTATATTTTGTGAGCTAGTTTAAATCACACCCTAGCTCTTTAATGTCTTTAATTATTCTCTACTGATGTTCCCTTCACCTCTTGTTACATGTTCATAAAAATTGTGTTGAATATTGACATTAAAATTATCCACAAACAATTCTGTTTACATTGCAAAATATCCGAATCCCTGCAGAGGTCATAAGAAGTCCTAAATAAATGTCAACTTTGGGTTTAAGTTGATTTTACAAGGATTTTCCACAATAGTCACAAGCTACCAACATCTGCTTCAAAAAAAATATCAAGACGGAAAAGATTGCAGTATTCAGCTGCCCAGCATGTTTCCACCAGGTAGAGTGAGCAATGCACCCAGTTCCAGAGCTGAGGCAATGTGAACCCAAGCCTTTATCTCTAAAATGGCATCTCATTCAGTGTTCCATTTATTGTTTACACTCCATCGCCCAAATAATTCTCTCACTCCAGCTGGTTTCATCTACTCACATTTAAGTCCAGTACAGCCTTAACCGTGTCAAAACATGGTTACATGTATACCAGTCCAGATCAAACACCACACATGCCAGCCACTGGCACTGCAACACACAACCAAAAGAAACAATGGAACCGAGGAATTAAACGAACACTCCCATATGAATGAATGATACATTTATACATAGTTTGATATTAAATTAAATATATATATGATATCAAATTATACATATATGCACCAATGTGCCTGTATTTGTGTGAGAAATACCTATATTTTTACAATTCTTTTAAAAAATGGCACAACAATTTTAATTTACAACAAATTATTTAATTTAATACATGACTTTTAATGCAATTTACTACAAATGAAATAATGTTGGTGAGGTTGGTTTTTTTTAAAATTGCTTAACAGTTAACTTCAGGATAATATTAATACTAGTACATTCTTCTAAATTTGTATTATTTATTAAATTGTGTAAAATTATTTTTAAAAAACTTTACTAACTTTATACTATATATATATATATATATATGCTGTCCCTAGGGTGCTGTCCACCCGGAGGGACGGGGAATTCCACCAACAGGTGAAAAGTTGCCAGTAATACATTGACACTGGTAAACTCTGTTATACAAGGCTCCAGTCCCTCATTGAAGGAGATGGCAACATGCAAGTCTACATGTAGGTGTAAATCCCCTTTTAGAAATATCGAAAAGCAAAAAATAAACAATTATATCTAGGGCTACCAATAAATCTACACATTTATATTTACCTTTGTGAATCAGGCCGTAACTTGCCAAAATAAACAGCCAACCAGCATCAACATAAATATATCTGTTACAGCTTAAACTATTCTTGATATATTTTGAATAGTTAACAAAAAAATAATGTAAGCTATCCTTGCCTTGGTGATGCCTAAGGGCATAGCTTAGTTTCAGGGAACTTATGAAGCCTAGCAATTACTAGCGTTTTAAATCATAAGTTGTTCCAACACGTACAATCACAATGAACTGTCTTAATGTTTAACTGGGCATAATAAAACAAAGTTGCTTGATAAATAGGGAACGATTTATTGGTCCATAAATGACATCTCCTGACGGTGATATACTTTGAACGCATCTCAGTATTTCTCTTGAAGGTGCTGGCTGACCTCTGAGCACTTCTCCTGCATGTTCCTTTGGGATCTAATTCAAAACGCTTTTTTAATTGCCCTTGCTTTTTTCATCCGTTGGCTGTTTTTCCAACTTTTATGAAGATCAACATTTTGTTCAAAGTTATTGCAACACAATGACGAATTTCATACCGCCGACCACAAAAACCTTTGTGGTTTGGGATTATGTTGTCTTCGCCGCTCTTCTCGTGGTTTCTGCCAGCATTGGAGTATTTTTTGCTGTCAAGGAGAGAAAGAAGAAAACCACTGGTGATTTTTTGGTGGGTGGTAAGCAGCTGACATGTGGCCCGGTGGCTCTTTCCCTGACCGCCAGCTTCATGTCCGCGGTTACCGTTTTGGGGACACCGGCAGAGGTCTATCGCTTTGGGGCATCTTTCATTATTTTTTTTTTTGCTTATACATTTGTCATCATATTTACAGCAGAACTCTTTGTGCCAGTGTTCTACAGGTCTGGAATTACCAGTACATATGAGGTAAGGAAATACAATATATCCTACTACATTGATGTGCTGAAAAGGTGTGAAAGCCAGATATCCTGTCATATGTTTCTGCAGCCATTTGATGGCCCTCGGATGTATAGAGTAACTTTTGATATCAGTTTTGCTACTTTCAAGAACAGCCAAACCTGAGGAACCACTTATACCCGCCACGTGGTGAACTTACTCCAACAGATGATTCATTTTATACATTGTTATTTTATACGATTTATTGTTTTCAATGCACATGTTTGAAAAAAGCTTCTTAGCAGATGGGACAGCTGAAACTTCCATGTTTTGAGAATCTTTGTAAACTTGGACAAACATGGCTCACTACACAGGACATTCAATGCAACCACTCATGGGTGTTGACGTAGTTACCCACCTGCAAAGAAGTTTATTGTAGACAGGGATTTGTGCCAATGTCTTATACCTCCTGAAGGGACGCTAAAAGAGGCAAAACATTTTCATTTCTCTTTGTGGGAAAAGCCCTAAAGCATAGGGTTTGTACTGGAAGGAACCACTTCCAGTACAAACCAGTTGCTATGGAAACCGTAGACATCCTTCCATTATGGTGTGCAAGGGTGTCTGTGTTTGCAGATGTCTCCCTAACTTGTGTCAGTGTAGGGAGAGGGCATAACAGATGCACATCTTAGTGTATATGGCACAGTCCTGCTCTCCCCCTTTGGAGCAAAGCGGCGAAGCATTTTAGTGGTAAAAACAAGGTAGGGAAGATTTAATGAAGATCAATATTATCTGTCATTGATTATGGTGTTTGAGGTGGCCACAGAGGCTCAATGTTTGTGGAATTTGAGAGTAGTTTTGTACTTGCCTGGGGTGAATATGATCTCTCAGGAGTTGTTACATGCATCCAGGCATCTGATTTGATATTAAACATTCTTTTGTTTTATATTTGACGGTCATATAAAGATCTCACTAAAAAATCTGGGCAATTGGTCTCGAGAAAGAGAACATTTATGGGACAGCTGCAATATTCAGCCATGGGGAATCACTCAATACAAAGGAAAAATATGGTAGTCAAATTTCACATTAATAAATTAAAGGTATGGATCAGAATTACATCAGAGCCTAAATTCACAGTTCTTTCACAGGGACATAAATCAAATCTAGGCAACACAAACTAGCCCAAATGTCAGCGTTGATCAACTTTTATCCGCAAGGCAGTTAAAGATTGTGTGTGGCATTTCACAATGAAATTTCACTTGACGACTCGGACTAAATTAATTTGCTTGTGAGGAGTTGACGAAAATAGCACAGGTGCATGGACGTAGTTGTATAATGCAACAGAAGTTTTCCACAGTGACTGCAGTATAATTGCGCGCCAATGCTGGTTTCCCTCCAGAACGATAAACAGCCAACACAAAACCTGCTGCGTGCTGATTATCAGGGAAACCAAATTGGAGCTGCGTAGACGAACTCTTCCACAGCCCACTCCCCCAGCTTCCATTGCCCAATCAGGAGGCGCAAACATGAAGGGAGTGCTTCAGTTGTTGCCACCCACTTTACTTCGTCCATGTAGGTCAGACCTGCCCCTTACTATTTAGTTCAATGGCGCTCTGCTGAAAACGCCTGGGCCACAGCATAAGCGCCCCATTTAAAAGTAAATCATTGCTGCTTCCTCCGGCAACTCCCATCATGCTGACATCACTCTTCTGGTGTGTGCCTCGAGGGCTAGCAACAGCCCTCGCCCCCGGCCAGCACATGCGCAGGAGGACTGTCTCTGACCGCACCCCTTTCTTAAAGAAAAAAAACAAACTAGAATTTGTATTGGAATTAGACATAGCACGTAGCAGTGAGCGCTTAATTTAAAGCTGCTCCACATGGTGTACATTCTCTCTCGTCTTCTCCCGGATGCTAGTGGGGCAATGCCCCTTTCGCCCATTAATACCAGCCGCCACTGCCAGGTGGTCTCTATCATGTGCAACGAATGCCGACACCGGGACTCTGGAGAACGGCCTGGTAATGGATCAGCCAGGAGCAGAGGATGAAGAAGCATTGACAAGTACATATTTAATGTATTTTTATTATTTCAGGGCGGGCACTTTAACTAGAAAATAGTTTTGCAGTACAGACCACACAAAACGTCTGCCTTCCCAATGGGCTTTCCTAACGTTGGGGACTACCACATTGTTTGCGGCCATAGAGTGTAAAGAACGGGTGGAGGTGTACCAGGAAAGGTTTTGAATTAGGTAGTCTGGCCAATGTTGTGCAGTGCTTTAAAAGCAATGCACAGGGCTATGAAGGCAATTCTTTATTTAATGGGTAGCTAGTGTAGTTTCTTAGGTGCAATGGTCACTGAGTGGTGTGTGGGTAGTGCAAACACCAGTCGCGTTGCTGCATTTTGTAGTATTTGCAGTTTGGATAGTAACTTTTGTTGTTTATTATTATACAATCCATTGCAAAAATCCAATGTTGACCATACTCAAGCAGTAAGGACTGTCTTTTGCAAGTTTCTGATAAAAAACAAAAGAGGCTATTTAATTGATCTTGCTGTTGAAAGTTAGTTGAAGATTATGGCCAGGTTTTTAACTTTTTTAACTGGCTTTGGCAAGGTGTCCATATCCTGGAGCCACCCGCTGGGTGACCAAACAGATGCATTGTTGAAAAAGAGAAGAATTTCAGGTTTCCCGAGTTGAATCTCATACAGTTTTCATTCATCCACTTGCCTATGTTTTTCATACAATTGTGGCATTGAATGGTTGTGTGATCTGGTTTGCCTGAGACTGAGACCACAACCTGGGTGTCATCCATGTGGGATATAGCAGAGAACCCAAAATGTTTTTTAGGTTTAATCAGAGGTGTAATATAGAAGTTAAACAGAGTAGGGCTTAAGAAGCACTTTGTGGAGCACCACATGGAAGGGTGAAGGAATGAGATACAAAATCTTCTATTTCTACGTATTGCTCTCATTTAGACAGAAAATATGGCAATAGGGCCAGAGCTGTGCCGCTGATACCTAGAGAGTAAAGGCGGTCAATCAGAAAATGATGATTCACTGTGTCAAATGCTGCTGAGAGGTCTACTAAGACCAAGGCAGCATTTTCTCCTTCATCGATATGGGCTCTTGTGGTCTCTGATGCAACTATTCATCCGGTTTCTGTGCTATGTTGATTCCGAAAACCAAATTGAGTGGCATCCAAAAGGCCATTGGCATTTATAAAAGTTGTCAGCTGCTGGCTCATAGCTTTGTCTGTGATATTTGCAGGGACTGCCAAGTAATGCGTGGATCGGTTCATGGCAGGTTAATTATTTGACTAGATCTAGGATAGAGGCTCTCTTCAAACCTTTAGGAAAGTACCCTGTGCGGAGCATCTCATTACAGATGTTTGTCAACTGGTCTGAAAGTACTTTCGGTATCTGTTGAAGAATCTTGGGAAGACATGGGTCCTCGGGAGAAGCAGATTTAGTGGAATTTATCTGTTTGTCTACTTTTTCGGTGGTTAGTGTGGAAAAAGAAGATAACAGTTTTAAATCTGAGGTGAGGATATAACATCCAAAGTTCTCGCTGATGATTTAAATTTTGTTAAAAAGGCTGAGAAAACGCCCTTTACTTTTGACTGAAAGAACGAGGAAAATCTATTACAGAAAGTATGACTAGCATTAGTATTTCTGTTTTCTGTAATATTGGATAAAAATGTCACCATTTTAAAGAGTTCCTTTATGGAGTCTTTTGCAGATTAAATATTTTGTGTGAAGAAAGTAGATTTTTCCTAAAAAATCATGATATTGTAATCATTTAAGGATTTTTGATATGATTCTGTATCTACTATTTTGTAGTGACATCTCCATTTTCGTTTTAGTTTGTGGCACACTTATTTTTTAGTTTTTAGCTGGTCAGAGTACCATTGTTCTGATCTTTCATAGGGGCTAGTTGAGTGGCAGCATTATTTAGCCAACATTGGTAGTTGGCAATTGTTTGGTATAAGTTTTCGGCATGATTTGGTATTGTTTTGATGAGAGTAGATTCTAGGCTTGCAGAGTCACATTTTTGCCATGGGAGAATTTTTCTAATCATAGGTTACGATGTGGGAGGGTGCATTTTATCAGTGGCTGAGATGTCAGACAACTGCTCTGCGTTATCTGACCAGGAAAGTGGTAAGACCTTACAGAATTATAGTCAAGGATGTCGGCGGAGATCCCCTTAAAGGTTTGTCCCATCACATGGGTGGGCACATAAATTATCTGATCTAAGTCTAGGCTGGCCATGGTTTTAATAAGTGATTCTGAATCTTTATTTACTGTGTTCTCTAGATGAAAATTTAAATCACAAAGTACTGTATAGTTAGTGTTATCAAATCTGGATTGTAGGCTAAGACTGAGTTGTCGGATAAATGATGGCCTAGGGTTTGGTTGTTGATAGATGAGGTGTCCGGTAAAAGTGGTTTTAGCATGTAGTTTGATTTTAAAGGCTAGGGCATCAAAATCGGCATTATGAAGGTGAGGGGAGAAGGCTGTACAAGTTCATTTTTTATAGATAATAGCAAGACCTCCACCTCTGCGATTAGGCCGGTCGTGAATTTGAATAGAATAGCCTAAGGGAAGAGCGGTTACACAGTCAGGGCCTCCCGATGGATCAGCCCATGTTTATGTTATGAAAACTAGTTCTATTTTGTAGGACTTGATAAAATCAATACATTCTAGTTTGTTATTGATCAGGGATCTCACATTTACTAATGAATAAACCACGGGAATCAGTGTGTATTGCATTTTTCCTTATCCTTGATTCTAATATGGAAATGTCTTTGGTTTTTAAGTTAGTCAGCGTAAAGTTACACAATGAGCATTTACGATCAACTTGCGAATGAAGGATGACACAGGAGAGTTTCTTACCGGAAGCTTGGAGTAAAAGCAGCTTGTTTCTTGTAAACATCTGTTCATAGATGAAAAGAGTGATTAGGTTGAATCAGTCACTACAGTAACTATCCACTCAATTGCCTATACTTGTTTCCTTGAATATTGAATATATAAATTTAACACAGATTACATTTTAATAATCATGTATTACTAGGAGACTAGTTTTCTCTGCAGCCAGGGGAATCGAGTCATATCCTGTATCCTGTATGCTGAAGTTGATCTACTTACATGAGCTCTCAATCTTGTTTGGTAGCAATAACCTTTTTTATGCAGGTCTGAAAAGTTCAGAAGCTGGTGCATCAGATATTGATTATCAATAATGATATGCTGAAAGTTTATGTTTTTGTTTGCCAAAATATCGATAACCAAAGTATTGTGTGACATAAATATTGTGGCCACAATACTTTTCAATTGTGTAGATCTCCTATGATTAACTTAATTGGGGAAATAGTTTTGTGAATGATACGTCAAACACTATATTTTTGTTAGATGATATTTAGACCACAGTATACAAGTACCATACCTTTTTCAAATCTATTTTAACCATCTATAGAAGAAACACCTTTCCTTCACCGGTCCATCAATATGCAGGTGATGTGCACTAAACTGCAGCCTTACTAATGTGTCAATAACACAGTTCTTTGCAGAATTAAAGAACAACTCCTGTATGCCATTAGGAAATTGAGCAGCATATATTATGTTTCACAGAAGCTATTAAATCACTTAGGAGCATATTATCAAGCACGGCGTTAAAATTATAGCCGCTTTAGCGGCAGAAAACTGCCACTAAAGCGGCGATAATGGGCTTGATAATATGCTGCAGAGAATTCCAATAGAAGCCCATGTTGACACTAGAACATGGGCTTCTATGGGAATTCTCAAGGGCATATTATCAAGCCCATTATCGCCGCTTTAGCGGCAGTTTTCTGCCGCTAAAGCGGCGATCATTTTATCGCCGTTTCTTGATAATATGCCCCATAATCATTTGGAGACAGTAGTATATATGCCCTGTAGTTCTTAATAATAATCTGAACAAGTTCACAATTAACAATGATAGCCTGACTAGTTCTGGCTTTAACATAAAAAATGTACTAGACATGAACCATCAATATTAGAGGACTGATTCACAAACTGCATTTTGCAGTATGAAAACATGTACTCCAGTAGTACTACTCATGTACCACAACATCCAATTCATAAATCTACAGCCAAAGTTCTCCATATCTCATATGTTTACTGTGCATATGTCTCAACTACAGTGGCAGAGATCTCGACACGTAGGTAAACTACTTTTTTAGTAAATGTGGGAGGAACCGGAAGAGTGGTGGTAAAATGGGGATAATAACTACAAAATATGAGAACCTTTGAGAAAATTAAAGAGAGGTTGAGGGCAGAAATGTAAATATAAAACACACAACCTTAAACGAATAAGGTCATTACAATGCTCAAGATACACTTTTAAACATTCTACAGCATTAATAGTGTCAAAACAGACTTACACATACACAAGTCCAGATCAAACACCACACATAGCCAGCCACTGGTACTGCAACACTCTACCAGAAACAATGGAAGCAGTTTATTAACCTAACAACCCAGAGGAATTAATTTTATTTTAACAAATAGTCTGACATTAAATTATATATACATATATATGATACTAAATTATACATATAAACACACATACATGTGCCTGTATGTGCGAGAAATGCTTATTTTGTATTCATTTTTTAATGTCACAAGAATTTTAGTTGACAAGAAATGATTTAAATTAGCACATAACTTTTAATGCAATTTACTACAAATGAAATATTGTAAGTGAGGTTTCATTATTTTAAATTATTGTTTAACAGTTAACTTCAAGAAAAATATTAATGCTAATACATTCTTTTCAATGTATATTATTTATTAAAATATTTGAAATTATCATTTAAAAACAAATTACTTTATTAACTCTTTTACATTTCCATATACTTTACCCAGGGTGCTGTCCACCCAAGTGGTGTAGAGTCCCACCGACAGGCAAAAAGTTACTAGTAATAAATTCACACTCGTAAATTCTGAATACTCAAGGCTCCAATCCCTCATTGAAGGAGGTTGCTACATACAAGTCTACAGGCAGGTGTAAATCTCCACTCAAAAATGTTGAAAAGCAAAAATGTAAACAATCATACCTAGGGCTAAGTGTAATTTTACATGCCATTAAATCTACACGTGTATATTTACCTTTGTGAATCAGGCTGAAACGTATTCAAATAAACAGCAGAGCTTCAACCTAAATGTGTATGTTACAATTTAAACCTTTCTTCTTATATTGAGAGTAGTTAACAAAAAATTAATGTAAGCTATCCCTGCTTTGGTGATGTGTAGACCGTACAGCCTTAGGGTGGTCTTCCCCCAAACGTTTTGCCTGCTTTCCTCATATTTTGCTGACTATATTTTTGTTGGCCTTATGACTCTGAGCCATTTCCCACTGCTGATCAATGCTTCAGTGCATGTGTTCTCTCCCCTAAACATGGAATGATTGATGTACTCACAATTAGCATATTTAATTTACTTGTAAGTATATAGTAAAGTACATTACATATGCCCAGGACCTGTAAACTAAATGCTACTAGTGGGACTGTGCCACCCACTCCAGTTGAGTTTAAACATGACTAATGCCTACCATTGCAAGCCTGTACGTGAAGTTTACACTGCCATGTCATGTTGTCATAAACTCCATTACCAAGCCCTAAACTCCCAATTTATTACATATAAGTCACCCTTAATGTAGACCCTAGGTATCCCATAGGGCAGCGGGCTATGTAATCAAAAGGTAGGACTTGTCCTTTTAAGTTTTACTTGTCCTGGTTGAGAAAAGCTCCCAAAATCTGTTTTTCACCACTATGAGGCCTACCCCTCTCATAGGTTAATATTGGGAATTCCTTGTTACATTTAACAAGCTGTCATTCCTAATAGAGAGAAGATAGATCTGTTATAAGTACCTATGGAATTTAATTGTAAATCATCTTTAATGGTAAAGTTACATTTGTTGTTGTAAGGGATTATCAGCTGCAGTACTCTTGCAGTTCCTGGAAAAATGTTTCAGGGATTCTCAGTTGCAGTGCTTCCATATACACTCTGCAGCTAGACTTAGCACATGCCTCAAGATTCTTAGAAGATTTTTTTTAAATGTGCTCTAGTGTTTTTCGATATACCCATGCAATTTAAGTGGCATTATATATCGTCAGTCAAACATGTTCATGGGGGTTGCACCCCAGAAGAGGGAAGATTTAAAATAATCTGCCTCATTACCGGAAACCAATCTCAACTCTGTAACTACCCGTCTTGAACATTGATAAATTATGATTTATGTGCATTTTATGTACTAATCAGACAGTAATTTTGCAAACAGTCTCATTTTAGATATTTAATCATTTATTGTGTAACAAAATATGTGTTATACCTGTTATCCTTAGGTTGGCCTTTCCCCAACTTTTTGCCTTTTGCCTCTCACTTTTGCTGTTTCTTTTTGTCGGCATTAGAACTCATAGCACTAAACTACTGCTAACCTGTGCTAAAGTGCATGTGCTTCTCTCCTAAACATGATGACATTAGTGTATACCTGATTGGCATATTTGTTGTAGTGGTAAGTCCCTTGTAAAGTGGTATCCCATATACCCAGGGCCTGTACATTCAAATGCTACTCGTGGAGTGCAGCACTTTTTGTGTCACCCACAGAAGTAGCCTTTCAACCCTGTCTCAGGCCTGCCACTGCAGTGCTGTGTGTTCAGTTTACTGCCACTTTGGCTTGGCATTTAAAACTACTTGCCAGGCATTAAACTCCCCTTTTGTTACATGTAAGATGCCCCTAAGTGACCCTAAGGGTAGGGTGCCATGCATGTAAAAGGCAGGACATGTACTTGTATGTTTTGCATGTCCTGGTAGTGACAAACAGCCTATTTAGTTTTTCACTACTGTGAGGCCTACCTCTCGCATAGTTCAGCATTGGGAATTCCTTAATGCATGTTTAAATTGTAATTCCTAATGAAAGAGGTGTAGCTTTTTCATGTTTCATATGTCTGGAATTGTATTGATAAACCCTCCTTACTGGTGAAGTTGGATTTAACATTACTGTTTTAGAATTGCCACTTTTAGAAAGTGGACATTTCTCTTTATTCACTGCTGTGTGTGTCTGTCAGCCTGTCTCCAATACACGTCTGGGTTGGGTGATAGCTACACTATGTGCATTCCCTCTAGACTGTCACAAGCACAGGAAGGTGAGGCTCAACTGTACTCTGAGCACTCATCTACAGTCATCATCTTTCTCATGGGTCTTCCTGGGCAGGTGGAATTGGAGTTACTGACACATATACTTCAATATGTAGTGTCTTGTCACAAAAGTACTGATTTACCCCCCAAATATAGCCTGGCAGAAAGGATTGGGTTGAAAGGAATCCTTGTGCACTTCAGAGAGGTGTTTTGAAGTCACCCCTACATGAAAGACCTTTTTGGGTATAAGTACTGGCTCTCTGATGCCCTAAAATCAGACACTTCTAGATCTTGAACCGATTCTCTGTCAGAACCACTGCTGTGCTGCCTAAAGGACTCAACTGAACTGCTTTTCTGGAAGGACTGCTTTTTTACGTGCAGCCCTGCTGCCTGCTTCTTATACCATGACCCTGCTGGAAGGACTCTGCATTCGCCCCAAGTGATCTCCAAGTGCTTGCTGGCTTGCCTCCTGTTTTCTGAAGTCTCAGGGACACAAAATACTTCCTATAATTATGCTGGTTCTGCCGAACTCTGTCTTCTGTGAGTGCTACCCATGCATGAGGACCCTCCTCCAAACTATGGACCTCAGAAGTGAGTTCTGCAGCTGTTTTCATCAAAAACCAATGCAGTGCATCGACTGCGTGAGAAATTCCTTCACATTGCCCTTCGACACTGAAGCAGTGGCTGTCGGACAACAGTGGTTACACAGCCTGCACAGCTCGATGACAACGCTGTGTGCAGCTTGAGAACTATATCAATAAAGTATCAGTATTAGTAAAGTATTTTAATAATTTCTTCTCATATAACTGAGTTAATAAAGATATTGCCACTTTTTAGCTTTTTATTTAAACATATTGATTACATTTAATGTGTTAAATATTGTTTCATTTTTTAGATGTTTTGTATAAATATAATTTGTTTAAATAATATGAGAAGAAATTATTAAAATAGTAACAAATTTGAACATATTTTTTCCGTCTTCCTTGGTCTTCTTATTGACATAGATATTGTGTAATTTGTTTACTTTATTGATTTTGCCTAGGAGTTTTTGGCATTACTATTCAAGTCCCTGTCCTAGGAATTGAACTATCCATTGCTCAGGGGGTCCTTGTTTTTTCTCATCAGCTTGAGAACTACGCATTGTGTTCACTTCAACGGAGATCGACGGCGACACTGTCCCCCCCCCCTTTGCACGGATCGACAATGACACAGTAGACTCTCAACATCGACATAAGCTCCATCCAATCTATTTCTTCAGATGGACCTGTTTGCGTCCTGTAGCCGGCCTACCGTCGATCGCGGCCGGCCTGAACTTTCGTTTTGCACTGGTCCATTGCGACCTAAAATAACATTTTTGACCGCTAGTGACCTCTTAGCACTATGTTTGCATTTATTTAAAAAATTCATATCTTGTCTTCTACTTCTTGTATTTATATTGTTTTAGTCTTATTTTGCTCAGACACATGTGGAATCTTTTTGTGGTGTATTCGTTGTGTTACTACTTTACACACTGCCTCTTTAGAAAAGTCTGCCTGCTCTGTGCCAAGCTGCCAGAGGGTGAGCACAGGTTATCTTTTAGTGTGTATCTAGCTTACCCTGATTAGGGAGGAGGATCCTGCTAGGCCTGGGTGCCTTAATTAGTCAACCAGGAATCCCATTTCTAACAATGTGCATCCGGGGATCATAGATGTTAATGAATGCACACTACCACTTTAGGGTCTGGTGCCTTTTGTGTACATCAATATATCCAGAATGTGTATATATTTTTCATAAGTTATACAAATTATGTTCTCTACTTAGATTCCAATGGCCTTATCATAAACGTGGGTGTCACTGTCCAAAGAGCATCATTTAGCTAATAATTTCTCCTCGTTAAGGAACAGCTTGAAAACAGTGAGTGATAATTTCTTGTATCTGTTTTCCAAACTGTGCAGTCTGCAGCTCATTAACTAACAGATCAATTCCATGTTAAATGTATGCGCTTTAGAGAGAGATGCAAAAAGAACTGTTGATGGACAGAATGCAGAATTATGTCATACATTCACTCCAGTACAGAGATCTGGGCCTAAATCTATTGTTGCTTTGCTCCCCACGCCATTCCAGTTTGAACCCAGCCATATGCAAATCAGTTTTGACCCTGCACCCAATGGGAACAGTCTAACCTGAACTGCCAGGCCAGGTCCTGCCAGGACTGGAAACAAGCATCCTAGGACTGGTCTCGGGGTTTCACCCCTTATCAACCAGTATAGCTTGACTCCAGTGGCATGGAGAGCACGGGTCCAACTTCTGGGCATACCCATCCCTCTCAGGGTGACAAATGCAAAAAAACAATTGATGGGCAGAATGCAGAACAATGTCATACATTCTGTTCATCATCTGTGTGTCTTTTGCTTTCTCGCCCTAAGTGCGCCGGGTATGCCCAGACGTGGGTCCCGGGCTCACTGTGCCACTAGATCCAAGCTAGCCTGGCTGATGAGGGGTGATGCCCCAAAACCGGTCCCAGGATGCTTGTTTCTGGTCCAGGGAGGACCTGGCTTGTCAGTTCGGCTGGGCTGTTCCCATGAGCAACAGGGTCAAGACTGATTTGCATATGGCTGGGTCTAAACTGGTGTATCATGGTGAGCAAAGGAACGATGGATTTAACCCAGATCTATTGACTGGGAGTAAATGCTTGATGTGCTTTGCATTCTGTCCATCATCTGTGATTCTTTTGCTTTAGAGAGAGCAGTCGCGTAAAAAAAGATGCATAGCTTAGCCCTGCAGGAGCCTACACTTTCATGATATAGCTCCAAAAGTAATTACAGATAATCCTGAGAAATAGCTATTAGAACATTGGAATGTTGAGAGCTCTGTTGAAGACAATGAAGTGGCTCTGGGCTTATATTGGCTGGTGTAAGTCCAGAACACCAGAATTCCAATGTTTGTGTTTAAGTTTATCCCTTTTTATTTTAAACCTTTCTACCCTCAGTGGGTGGAATGTTTTATTAGACTTGCCCTTATGCCTCAGGCCATACCGGTTGTTAAATGCCCTCTCCCTCGTTATAGGCCCTTGTATGCAGCTCAGGCCTATAACTTGGAGTCAGGGTCTTTAACAACCAGCATAGCCCTCAGCAGAGGGCTTTAAGGCTATAATAAAGGACTAAAGTAAAAACTGTTAACTCAAAAGACGTGGCTGCCTAACTGCATAGTTCAGTTTCAGGAACCTTACGAAGCTAAGCAATTACATTTTAAATCATAAGTGGCTCCAACGCCTACAATAACAATGAACTGCCTAAATGTTTAACTGGGCATAATAAAACAAAGTTGCATGAAAAGGGAATGATTTATTGGTCAATATGTTACATCACCTGACAGTGATATATTGTGAACACATCTCAGTGTTTCTCTCAAATGTGACGGGAGACCGATGAGCACATCTCCTGCATGTTCATTTTGGATTTACTTTAATACCCTTTCCATATTGCCCTTGCAGTTCTCGTCCTTTTGGCTGTTTTTCTAACATTTAGGAAGATCTAGAATTTGTAAAACGTTACTCAAACAAAATGGCGAATTTCATACCACCGGCTAGAATATCCTTTGCGGTTTGGGACTATGTTATCTTCGCCGCTCTTCTTGTGGTTTCTGCCAGCATTGGAGTATTTTTTGCTGTCAAGGAGAGAAAGAAGAAAACCACTGGTGATTTTTTGGTGGGTGGTAAGCAGTTGACATGTGGCCCAGTGGCTCTTTCCTTGACCGCTAGCTTCATGTCCGCCGTAACAGTTTTGGGGACACCTTCAGAGGTCTATCGCTTTGGGGCACCTTACATTATTTTCTTTTTGTCCTATACATTTGTCATCATATTTACATCAGAACTCTTTGTGCCAGTGTTCTACAGGTCTGGAATTACCAGTACATATGAGGTAAGGAAATAAAATATATCTTACTACATTGATGTGCTGAAAAGGTATGTGAGCCAGATATCCTGTTATATGTTTCTGTAGCCATTTGACGGCCCTTGGATGTAGAGAGTAACATTTTATATCAGTTTTTCTACTATCAATGGACAGCCTAAAATGTAGTAACCATATATGCCCATCACAGGGTGAACTTACTCCAACAGATGATGCATTTGATACATTGCTATTTGAAGTGATTTATTGTTTCTAATGCACAAGTGTGAAAAAGCATCAAAGCTGATGGGACAGGTGAAGCTTGGAGAAATACGACTCATTACACATAACAGAGTTGAAGTATTCCAGCATCTGCCTGAGGCAATTCATTACACCCTGTCTTCAAACATAGGCTTTAGGTACAGTCAGAAGAGAATAATGGGTGACAACATTAATAATTACAATCTTTTATTAGCATATGTATGCCATAGCATGTTAAAGAAAATGCGTGGAACTCTAGTTTTACGGAATATTTATCATTTGTGCACCACCAAGTAAATTGTCTTGAATTTTTTTGATCCTATTAAAAATCCTTGTTTCCATCACCCATCAGAATTTACAAAAAATGTGGTTCAATTTTGTTTTCTAAACTACTGAATGTGAATAGTTCATTTACAACCGTTTACATTTTGTTGTGTGTTACAAAAATAAAACTTCACACAGCCTTTCCTTTCAAACACCTGTACCCCAGCAAGATTGTCACATAACCTCACTTTACTTTCTCTGACTGCAAAGTGAGAGAAGTTTGAAAACTCCAATCCTCGTGTTCAAAAGCAGTAATTTGTCAAAAGACATAGCCTGATCTCTGACCGATCTGACATCTGACCCTTGTCTTTGAACTGTAGCAAACGTGACCAGATTAATACAGAATTTAAAGGCATCTTCATTGCTTGGACTTTGACAGCCCACCAAAAATCAGCTTGTGTGTGTGCCAGTCTGTCTTGCCACCGTATGATGTTATCAGTGCTGGTGAAGAGAGTGTGTTGACTCTCATTCAAGCAGATACAGTTTGCCCTTGTTTTGACTAAAACTTTTAACCTGCTTGAATTGCTGCACTCTAGAGGACCGAATTAAGAGACAACAACGTGTGAAAAGTGGGTTTAAATTGATCTGTTTGAGGACACCAGCAATATGCTAAGCCATGTTTTTGGTTGTACCATAATTATGGCTTCTCTAAACGATGGCGGTAATTAACCCTTACTCTAGTCGTCATTAAACATAGATAACAGCTTTGAGGCAAGCCTAGCCTTAAAGTTCACATAGAATTATGGTGCTTGCCCATCCATCCACCAGTTCCTTGTTCCTGGCCAATTCTCTTACTGCCGCAGCAATCTGTCTATGGTAATGAGGGATTAAACCATCTCTGAATGGCATGTCTATTGTCAATAATGATGTCGTTCAACACAGGCAGGCTCAAAACTGTTGCAAACTGAGTACAGTCATGTAGAATACCTTTTAAAAGTATCAATAATACCTATCTGTGTGTGCAGTACATCAGCAATCTCACCATCAATGACACAGATAGGCATCCTTTCATGCTCTACCCGCGGTAATCATGCCAATAACCTGCCTGCTCTCTCACTTCTCCAATTGCTTCTTTATGTATTCTTTAGAAGGGACTCGCTCAAGTCTATCTACTAATTCAGCAGACTCAATTTATGTAATCACCTATGCCTCGTGACAATCAGTATCTGATTTTACACTTATTTTTAAATCTTGTACCTACTTTTCAATCTTGATTAACTTTCTAAGGACGGTCAACATAATACTATTAGTATTTTTAAGCATGTCCTCTATTCAAAACCTTGAAGGTATCACACTCTGTTAAAGTGGATCCAGCATATACCTTGATTTTCTTTGAAGTAATTCTCAATCTGCTCCCCCATAGCAGAGCAAAATGGAGGATCAATTAATGCCTCTACATGTATATGCCATGTGGGAATTACTGGACACAGACCACCTCGTGAGACCAGTAGCTGCAGTGAGTTATGATCCAACTTAGTGCAGCTCAAATATTCTCCTGAGGTTTACTCCATCTCCCTCTCCATTTGAATTAGAAACATATCCAACCGTAAGTGTATAAAATGAAGATTCATGTTTTTTGAGAGGCAACTACCTCCAGGCAACAAGGAATTGCCACTGTCTCACCCAGGTGATATATATACATTTATGTGCTGCCACCTGCTCCCCATACCAGCTGGATATATCTATATTTGTTAACGTTGACACCATGTTGAAATTTCACCCCATATTCTCATTATTTCCACTATACAGACTAGGTGTATCTCTTGCAAGTCTAAGATTTGAGCTTGGCAGATATTGTGGCAATCTCAAATAAAATATGGTACCCTGGGCGCAATCCATATTAACTTTCCTGATGAGTAAGTTGCACCTCCAGCGGTTCTAATTTCTCCAACTCCATACCCACAAAGTGAGTTTCCTGGAGGTATGAAATTTGCACTTTCCAAAGTTTGAGAAGGAAAAAATATTTATGGCACTTGGCTGGAGATCCCAACCCCCAAACGTTCTATGTTATTTTATTATATTATATACGGTGTGACCCAACGTTTGCCTCTATTTGAGAGGCTCTATCCCATCCACTTGAAAATGGTCATCAGGAACTGAAATACATTCCCTTGTTGAATTCTTAGTACAATGAACATGACACAGCTAGTTACAACGGCTGCTATCATTAGTTCATGATGTACGAAACCAGGTTTTGGGCCAGTACTAATATTTTGCAGCTCACTCTCTTGTTGCTGAGCTCCCCGCTTCCTCCCTCCGGCTGAGAGTGGAAAAACAAAACCAGACTATTTGAAATCTCAAACTTGTACAAACTAAATCAAATTACATCAGGAAGAAACAGAAGGGATGATTGTGGTTCGTGTATTTCAGTAGGTTAGTGATCCCCAAGGAACAGACCCAGCATGTGTCCTTTGCAGCTAAGTGGCCATTGTGTGCTTCTTAGAATATGTCTAGCACATTACACATTCCAGACTTCTACAGTGTAATCACCCATCATATCAGTGGGCTCCTCTTCTCAGCCACCCATTGATCCCTGTATCATGCTTTGTCATCTGCAGTCAGAGGAGTCACCACAAGGGCACTTTTCTGTGAATTAGGCAGGGAGATCACCAGTGTGACCAGGATTTGTGTTTGATGTAGGCTCTTCTTGATAACTATCAGTAGCAACCTCAGACCGCAGTTGCTCTCTGTCTCTGACAGCTTGCTCTGATGTCAGATGTACTTGCAGCTCTGTTTATCTCTTATGGGCTGGATGCTTTACACTGAATCTTTCACATGTCTATCCAGCATCATACATTTTTCTGGCAAGGTGAAAAGTGAGATATCTGATCCACATTCACCCTTAATTTTGCTGGGTACAATAGAGCATACTCAATGTCTCTTTTATGTAGCTCTTGCTTTAGCATTAGTAAGAAAAATGTGTATCCAATTATTTTCCACCCCAAGGGCAGTGCTCTTGCACCACTTGTAACATGTGGTCACAGTCCCAAATATTCAGAGGCCTGAGTGACATATCAGGCAAAGGTGGTTGCCCTGGTACACTATGCGTTCTTTCTGCCACCTAAAGTGAGGTTAGTGTTCCATCATCAATGCTCTCCTTAAACCGTTGTTATAAAAACTCTTCAGCATTTTATCCTTCTATATTTTCAGGTACCTTCTCCAATATATTATTATCTGAGAATGCCTTCTGCCCTGCAATGTAGAAGTTGAGCAGCCCCTTTAAGTCTTTCACTTGGTCCTGTAAATTGCAAACAGTGGGATGCAGCCCTGCCAGGGTAGACTCATTTTTAGTTACACTGATTTTTAACGTCTTGCAATCTGCGTGAAGTAAATTTACCTTTATCACATTTCACAATGGAGTCAATTTTATATTCAATTGTGGTTTTTGTGTCCAGAATGTCCTGTAGAATACACCACATTTCTCAGAGTGCCCTTCAAGTGCTGTTTCCACCCATTTTAGCATACACCCCATGTCTCCTGTTCTCTCACCTAAATCAGCAGATCTGTCCACAAGCGTTGGTTGCTCTTCGTTTTGCCATTATTAATGTTTTCACTTCAAGCTGTCATGTGTGCTTAATATCTTTCACAATGCTGTATAGCACACAACATCAAATCACTTTGGAATTAGAGATGGGTTGAAACTCCACTCTGCCGGCGGAGTTTGTAGAGTTTTCCCACTCTGTGCTCCACTTGGAACACAGAGTTCGGTAGTGTGTTCAAAGTTTTCCAGTGTTTTCAAACCTAGACTTCTTACCCCAATGAGTAGTGAGCCAGGAGGCATGTTTGCAGAGTTGTGGAGAAAGGGAGCAGGGATTCCTATGAATCCTCAGCAATCCCGCTTTGTCGGACTTACTGGTGGTAACAGGAGGGGTTCTTGGCCCCCAACGGTCCCTAGCGACCAAGGGGACTTCATCCCACAACCAGTAGTGCTCTAGGAGGCACGTTTACAGAGTAGTTGTGAAATTGGATAGGGCCTCCGACGAGCTCTCAGAAATCCCACTGTGTGGGACTAACTGGAATTAACAATAGGATTTCTTAGCCCCCAACGACCCTGAGTATTTTTGATTTCTTCAGCATTCCATCCATCATCTGTTCTTTTTGCATTTTACACCTACAGCCTCGGCATTATCCTGGATAAGAAGCTATCCATGCAGAAACAAGTAAACGCAGCATCCTCTGCCAGCTTCCACACCCTTCACATGCCCTGCAAGTTCTTCAGGTAATCCCTTGTCAACACTAGAAGTACCTCCACCCAGGCCCTCATCACCAGCAGACTGGACAAAGGATACGCGCTCTAAGTAGAAATCACTGCACGCCTCCTGCAGAGACTCAGCAGCAAGACTCATACTCTACCTCCCCAGAAGAACTCACATTACACCCCATCTCAAGAAAATACACTGGCTCCCGATTCAGGAGAGAGGACCGGTTCAAGATGCTGACCCACGCCTAAAGCCCCTACAAAGCAAAGGGCCAGCATACATCGACAAATGCCTAACCTTTCACCAACCGTACGGGGAGGATGTTCCAGATCTGGGTGCATATACGAATAAGGCCTGCTGTCTTATTTTTAATTGTGCCCTTGGCTGCATATGTGCAGAGAACCAGCAGAGATCAGCCAGGGTAGCTTGAATCTGGTGGATTCAACCCAGATCTCTTGACTAGGGGTGGGTGGTTGAAACGTTTCTGCACTCCATCCATCATATTGAGGTGTTAGCTATGTTCGCCCTAAGTGGCCAAGGGTATGCCCAGACGTGGGTCTCTTGCTTGCTGTGCCACTGGATTTAAGCAAACCTAGCTGATGAAGAGTGATGGCACATAACTGGTCCCAGGATGCTTATTTCCAGTCCAGGAAGAAGCTGGCCTAGCAGTTTGGGCTTCACTGTTCCCGTGAGGAGCAGGGTCAAGACTGATTTGCATATGGCTGGGTCCAATCTGGGGTGGCACAGTGAACAAAAGAATGTTGGATTCAACTTAGATCTCTTGACTGGGGCTTAGTGGTTGAAAAGTTTCAGCACTCCATCCATCATCTTGTTGTGTTTGCTATGTTTGCCCTAAGTGGCCAACGGGATGCCCAGACGTGGGTCCCTTGCTCGTTGTGCCACTGTGTTGTAAAATGGATTATTAATAGTGGTACATATATATCTACCACTGGTAATAAGGCCAATAACACAGCCTAGGGCTTAGAATAGGTCTCAGAAAATTATTCCCATGCCGATGGTAGATTGGCTGCAAGGAGGCATGCTTCACTTCAGAAACAGGTATGTACAGCATTCCAAAACACCAATTCAGTAAATAATTAAGACACAACACACAATAGAAATACCACACCAATTTATAAAAATAGGAAATATGTGTATCTTTAAAATGACACCAAAATGAAAAACCTCCAATTTAGGGAACCAGAGATATGATTTTCAAAATTTTTAGCACTATTTAGCACATAAAAAGCTATTGTGCCTATTGGGACATCTGTACGCGCTAGACCGGGACAAAATCATAGTTTTAGGCCGACAGTGATGGACCTCTGTATGGTCCACGGTAGGTTTGGTCAAAGTTGTACCGTCAGACTGAGAAACTTTTTGTGAGCGTTTTCTGCCAGTGTCCCTCGATGCTCTTCACCTGTTCCGGATTCGGTGAGGGTTTGTCGGCTTTTTTTCGAGGGAGCCCCCAGGCAAATTCTGCAAGCGGACCTCTGGAGCTTTTCAGCTGGATAAACCAGCAGGGCAACCTAGCTCGCTGTTGGAGGTCACCAGCTTGTCTCTCGCGGTTTAGCCTTCTTATTCGCTTGGTTTCAAGCAGCAGATCCAAGAAGCTCTGTCCCTCTCAGACACTTATTCAGTGTTGTCTGGGGTCAAGCAGGAAGGCACTTCTGTCCAATGAGGAGCAGGGCAACACCCCACATCATGACCGCTTCCTCTAAAGTGTAACATAATGGTTTCCCAGAAAATACTATTCCTCCAAAATTCAATATGGCCGAAATCTCAGCAGAGGAGCAAGAACTAGTTAAACCAACCTCCAATATGGCTCATTTCCATAGCTCTCCCCATGACATCAGCAAATTCCTTCCTTAAGCCTGCCATCTAGCTGGGTTCAGAGGGATGGGAGTAGATGGGCCTGGCCTGCTCTGCCTATCCCATTCTTCCTTTGAAGCTCATATTTTACTACCCCTCCCTCCCTGCTCTGGCATTCCTATGTTGCAGAACCCGCTCCAACTAGATAGCCTTTCTCCCTGGGTGCCCCGTTATTACTTCATCAAAACAGCCTTATTAATCTTGTTAACTCTGATAAATCAGGGAAGAGGGCAGGTAGGCTGAATTTTGGCTTACAGTCAAGAACGTCTTATAACTTCTTATATAGTTGAGCCTAAATTCAGCAATAGCATACTGTGGGATTTATCAATGCTTTTCTCCTAAGTCCTAAGCTGGCGTTTGTGGTAGAGGAATCTTTGGCCAGAGAGAGGATGAGCTGTGTGTCGTCAGCGGAGGAGATAATGCTGAGCCTGTATGATCTGACGGTGTCGGACAGGAAGGTTATGTAGGTGTTATAGTGGGTCGGGCTGAGGGATGAACCTTGGTGGACTCCGCAGATGATCTTCTTGAGCTCTGAAGTGAATGGTGGGAGACGGATCCTTTGCATTCTGCTGGTGAGGTACAAGGTGATCCATTTGAGGGTGTTTCCTTGAATCTTTATGTGGTGGAGTCTTTTGATCAGGATGTGGTTGGAGACTGTATCAAACATGGCGGGCAGATCCAGGAAGATGAGTGCTGCTGTTTGCCTGCAGTACACAAGGGCTCTGATGTCATCAGTGGCTGCGAACAAGGCTGCCTCAGTTCTGTGGTTAGCTTGAGATCTGTATTAGGAGGGGTCCAGGAGGTTCTGGTCTTCCAGGTGTTGTGGTGAGTTGTTCATTGAATGCTTTCTCGAGTACCTTTGCTGGCTAGGGGAACAGTGAGATGGCCCAGTAGTTCTTCTGATTTAAGACCTCGCTTGTGGCTGATTGTCGTGCTTCCAAGGTTGAAGATGTGACAAGGGCATGGTCTATGGGTGCCCCTGAGTGCATGGAATTCATGATGGAGATGGTGTCTTTTGTAGTGAGGAGTTCTCAATGGATGAGAGGGTGTACGGCATTTGTGGCTGTGAGGGTGAACTGGTTGATGCTGTTTGCAATGGAGGGTTGGTACTGGAATTTTTCATAGATGGTCAAGATCTTGTTGTGGGAGAAGTCTGCGAGGTTGTCGCACAGTTCCTGGGAGGGGGTTATGTTGTTCTCGGTGGCTGCGGGATTGGTGAACTCCTTCCCAATGGCGATCTTTGATGTGGTTTGAGCTGGCTTCGATGCAGTAAACTAGGGTATTCTTCCTGTTTTCTTTCAGGAGACAGTGGTACTGGTTGAGAACGGTGCTGTAGGCAGTGTGATCTTCTGTTTTTTTTGCTGATGCACTACTTCCATTCGAGTTGTCTGCAGTTGCATTTGGTGGCATGCAGTTGCTCGGTGAACCAGCTTGCTATTTTGCTTTGGCCTCGGTTGTTTTGGTGATGGTGTCGGCATACATTGTGATCCACTGGGCACAATTATTTGCTGCTTATTCAGGGTCTTGGGTTGAGTCTGGGAGGTAGGAGTGGAGCTTGTTGTTCCACTGATCTTCTGATACAATTTTCCAGTTTCTACATATGGATCTGAGGGGCCCTGTTTCAGGGTTGTTGAGTCATGTGATAGCAAAGTGTACGCTGTGGTGGTTGGACCAGGTGAGTGGTGTGGTGTGGATGTATCTGACTCTATCACTGGAGGTGAAGATGAGGTCAAGAGTGTGTTCTGAGATGTGGGTGGGGTCAGAGACAAGCTGCTTTAGACCGATGTTGCTCATGCTTTCCAGGGGGTCAGTGGAGTTGGCGTCGCTGGGGTCGTCGTGGTAGACGTTGAGGTCTCCTAGGAGGATTTAGTGCTCAGAGTAGATTACGAGCGAGAGAAAAAGACGGGTGAATCAGGTCAGATGACCAGCAATAAACAAAACACAAAAAGCATCCAAGTTGTGCCAACAACAAAGTGAATTGGAAAATAAAATCAAATTATAGCCAGGGGCAAAAAACAAGGCAACACAGCCCAAAAAGCCAACAGACAAACTAGCTCAAGTGACCTGTAGACATTGGCAAGCAAGTTTCCCACAGCAGGATCGAATCAGGGCAGCAGGGGAGCAGTGATCAGGACCACTAAGGTTTAGATAACACTACATCACAAATAATTAAACGTCTACAACCCATTACTTCTTGCATGTATTTGACCATGTACACCGCTCTGCTGACTTTTTGCTAGCTTTGCACTATAGAAATACCATACATACTGTTGAAAATGACCACATTTTATGTGTTGCCCAAAGATATTTGATTCTGTATCTGAATCTATTTTTGTTGGCATTAGGACTATGCTACTTCACATCACTCGTGCTACCCAGTGATGAGGTACTTGTGCTTGCCCTTTCAAATGTAGTAAAAGTGGCTTTTACCTGATTGACCCATCTAATTTATTTATACGTTCATCATATATGATAGTACATGTAACCAGGGCCGGTAAAGTATATGCTACTAGTAGGCTGCAGCACTTATTTTGCCACCCACTAATGTAGCACAGTTAAACAGGTATCAGGCCTGCCACTGCAATCAGTAGAGCTGTTAAAAATTATATTTCGACCTGGCCAAATAAACATTTTACCAGGCCAAAACCTTCCTTTTTAAAACGTATAAGTCATCCCTAAGTAAGGCCCTAAATGCCCAAGGGCAGGTTGCATGGTATTTAAAAAGTAGGACATGTGTCTGTACGTTTCACATAACTTAGCACTGAAAAACCCATAAAGTTGTCTTACACTACTGGCGGGCTAGCTCTTCCACAGACTAACACTGGCTTACTTTTATCACCTTTAAGTGCTAAATTCAGTTTGGGAATAGCTAGAGAGATTCTTCTTCCACTCATGTTAATCATAATTTTAAATCCTCTTTAGTGGTAAAGTTTGATTTTAAATTATTATTTTGGAAGTGTGACTTTTATGACATTAGTGTTTCCCTGCCTGAAGTTTCCAGGGCCTTACTGTGAGTAGGCAGTTGATTTTGGGCCAGTTATGTCTCTCCCACAGGGAAATGTGTACTGGGGCCAGACAGTGGACAAATGGGCATGGGTGTAGAAGGGAATTGGACTTCCTTAATGAATGGCTGGGGAGGAGCTGGGCCTCTGCCCTGATTACACTAAAATGGGTAGACTGGGAATGCAAACAGACCCTTACTGACTTCAGAGAGTGCCGAACTGTCCCTGGCAGATGCCTCTCATACCTAGGACAGCCTGCCTTAAGTTTCATTTTACAAACTAGAGCCAAACCCGGGGGAAAGAGAAGAACTGACCAGAAACAGTTATAGGGTAGACAAAGAGGGTGTCCTCCACCCACAGGCTGGCACTGGGTATAGAAGTGGCAAGCCCAGAACCTCTCACTCCTGGATCTGAGAAAATACAGAAGATGGACTGCCCTGTTGTCTTAAGAAGGAAGACCGAATATACTTGCTTTGAACCTTGGACCCCCACCAGTGACTTCAAGTGGCTTATTTGAACTATAGGGACACAAGCTTCCAGAGGCCTCTCCTGCTTTCCAGCTGACCAGACCTAACTGGTCCTAATCTGGCCCCTCTGCTGACTGTGGAAGTATGTCCTGAACCCCCAAGTTCTGTCCTGCAGGTCCTAGACCCTTTGTTGGATTCAGAGTGTACTCCTCCCTGCTATACAAGTTTCACAGAATCTAACCTGAAGCAATGCAAATCCCCACAGAACCTACTTAAGGCTCCACTGAATCCAATGTAAAGCAAATTAGAGCCCTGAAGGGTCATGACGAACAAACTCTGACTGAAGGCTTCACTGGCTCCAATGCGAAGTGACGCAAAGTCCTGCAAAGCCATGCTGCTCCTCAACGAAGGATCCACCAAATCCGATGCCGAGCTCCTCAGAACTCCTCAAAGCAATGCCACGTAGACTCAGCATCAAAGTCAGAGGGTAATACCTCCAGAGAACAAACATGGGGCCATATTATCAAGACCGGCGATAACATTATCGCCGCTTCAGCGGCAGGAAACTTCCGCTAAAGTGGCGATAAGGGGCTTGATAATTGCCCTTGTGAATTCCCATAGAAGCCTAGGTTCACACCAGAACATGGGCTTCTATGGGAATTCACAAGGGCATATTTTCAAGCCCTTTATCACCGCTTTAGCGGACGTTTCCTGCCACTAAAGCGACGATAATGTTATCGCCGTTACTTGATCATATGGCCCAAGGTCCTGTATCTGACACTGCTGTACTGCGGTGGACCTGGAACTCTCACCCCTCTCAAGTAATAAACCAATGTCTTACTCATACAGACATAGATTTATGATTACTGGAAGGCTGTTATTAAAGTTAAATGCAGTAGGCAATAAATGATGTAATTGTCATCCAAGTTGCTATATTGATTTAAAATTAAAACAATCCACTTGACTCCTTTTAAATACAAGTACAATTGAATGTTTGGTGTAGAATGTAATGTAAATCTTATTTCCTATTCTTAATCTAATTCCACCCTCTTTCATCTGATATTAAATGCCAAAAAATGGGTTTGTACACTGACAGTAATACAACTGTGGAATGTTACGTGACAAAAAGCAGAAATGTTCAATGCCTTCAATATCTGCTTCCCAAAGGCCACTTTCCTGCCATAACAATGATTGGATTTTGATATCGCCACAAAGTGCAATGACTAGGAAATTAATCCTTTCTTAGGACGTAAAGGAGCAGGGCTCCCAATAGGGCGGCTCTTCCAATCGCTGCAGCTTCAAGGCACAACTGTCAGTACTGTAATGGGATACATTCATCTGCATTCCGTCTCTCCCTCTGAGAAGGGCGCGAGAAGCCACATGCATCCCCTTGAAATCTCTAACAGCGTGACACTGCATTTTTCATACCAGGAGTCCAATATGTCTTAAAAAGAAAGTTAACAATTCTGTCGCTCATAAAATATACATTCTTCTCCTACCCAACTATTTATGGTGGATTTTACAGGAGTACAGTGTGAAGAAGAACTTTGTACGTCCTTGGATTAGAAGGCAATTTGAAATAATCAAAACATAAATGGAATCGGACACTGTCAGATGCTGCGTAATCACTGGATGACATTCCACCCATGCTGCAGAGTTCAAAGGAGCATGTTTAAGCTGCATTCTAGTGTAGCGCCGGGACCTCTTACCAGAACAGCTTCTTGGAGCTAAGGAGGAGTCTCTGTGAAACTAAAAGCAAAAGATCATAATGATGAATGAAAATTGAATTACCAAAAAGCAAAGTGGGCGCCGGCTGTGGGCCCCACTCCCTTTCGGGGCCCCGCGCCAACGGATCAAAATAATATTGATTTGATCTTGAAAGAAAATTACAGTCAAGATTTCTTAAATATTATTTCCAAAAGATAAAATAAAATGAATCCACTCAAAGAAACGAAAACTTTACATTAAAGACTCTGTAGAGAAGATACTGTATTAATGTAATGTAGTGGTTTATTAAAATTGTTGACTGGTAAAATTAAAAACGTATTTGGGAGATAATTTGAGAGGGGGACCCGAAATTTCGACTGCCTAGGGGCCTCCACATGGTTTAATAGGGCACGATGAAATAATGAATTTTGCAAGAGGTTCCAGAAACATGAGTTTGGAAGTGTATCAATGCTCCTGAGGAAGAGAAATGTAGACCTTGGAACAAAAAAGACACGGCCACCCTCACGTGCTCCAACAAGGAGGGGACTCACGCGTAAGGTATTTTAAGGTGTTTCTAGAGTACTTAACGGCATCCATCCACTAAAAGCCTTCATCATATACTGAGGAGATAGAAGATGAATAGCTTTAAGACAGAGGCAAAGAGCTGCCTTCAATATAGACTTCTTCTTGACCGAGGAGCTAATTGTAATTGTATTTACTACCTTACTACCCCTGATGAGGTGGTGAAGTGCTTTTCAACAAGGAACGCGCTACTCCGGAAGCCAATGAATTAGTGGAGGATTAGCAACTACCAGAATACATTTAGAATCTTGAAAAGTAACACAAGTGAATTGATCGTGTTTGCGGTTTATGGATTTTTACTGCGGACATGGAAATTGAGAGCAAAGGACTTCCCCATGTAAGCTTATTGCAGAATCATTTTGAATGAAATTATGTTAGCCTCATATAGCAAACTAATCTTCCCTACAGTGGCTTTTGGATTGGCTCACATACTGGGTATAATGGACTATGGATAGCTTTGACCTCTGACCATAGCTGGATGGGCGATGATCGCTCCATGCTTGTATCTGTTTTTAACTATATGTTGGTATTATATTTGTCATTTTATACTGGACCCATTCTATTACCTTTGACTTGTGGATGAATTTGTTGTGAATATTTTATCTATGTATTTATTGTGATCTGTGATATGTGCTTTTATGGCATTGTAGCTGAAATAAAGATACTACTACATTGGTGCTGGTGGTGGTGGATTAGTGTGGGGAAATATTAGTTGCTATTTTGAGCTGTGGACATGTGAGTCTGTTAGTTTGATTGAATAGAATAAAGGATAGATAGAGGAGGGAGGAGTTTAGATAGTGTTTTTTGGGAGTTCATAACAATTAGATGAGGTTTGGGATGAGTCAAAAGAATGATAGATAGGGAAGTGTCTAGAAGGGGTTATTAGGCGAGATTCAAGAAAGGATCTTAGGTAGATCATAGTAGTAAGGTTTTGGATTGGTCAGAGAGTGGACGTAGAGGATATATTGAGAGAGGTATAGGATGAGACAGAGTAATGCATTGAAGGGAGTTTACGTTTTTTTTCTTGTTTTTTCTATGAAGGAGTAAATTGATAAATATATAGATGCATTCTGACGCATTTCCAGATTTACGATTCCTTTTAAATCTGAAAATGCATCAGTGGACATGGACGTTGCGTGAGAACACCCACAGCAACACCCATGTTACACCCCTGTCACGCAAAGTGTTGTGCGAAAAGGGGCGATATTTTCAAGCGCAAGTAAAGTCATACAGGGTGAATTTACCTGTGCTTGTAAATATCACTCAGCAGGTTGTGCCGCCAGCGTGTCACACAATGTGACGCACCGGCTGGGCAAGGGGCTTGTAAATCTGCTCCTTAGTGTTTAGTGGCAATGAGTTTAGAATCTAGTATAACATACCAGGTCCACATGCACACACAGTGAGCAAGCCCCCACCGACTTCGCAAAACCAGTTACAGGCACCTGTATTTAAAGGGTTAGTGTGTAGGGCTGAGAATAGTATGTACATTTACACACTGTATGCAGGTTCTTACCTGACTGTCAGGACTTGTGGTGGGCAGGGGGTGGCAGAGATGATGCATGCCACTGAAGTTAGTGTTCCGTGTGCATGAGGTTAGTGTGTACCATGACATCCCACACATGCATACGCCAAGCGCAGCCTCCTACCTTGCTTGCAGGACTTCTGGCAGATTGTGCAGGGGGTGGCTGAGGTGGAGCATGCCACTGGTGTTAGTGCCCCATGTGTAGGAGGTTAGTGTGTACCATGCTGCATCATCAAGTTTGCACCATCCTGTTTTCCTGGAACTGGACCAGAGAAGGGACTTGCAGACTTTCTGTCAACCAGGATCCTATTATAATAAAGAGCACAGCCCAATGTGACTTGTGCATTCCTCCAACATGGGGTTAGTTTGTCATGCAAGTTGATGTGAAACCTGCAGATTACAGTAACATCCTTTTCTAAGAACCAATGTTTTTGTTATCATCTGGTTTCTAATATATTCAAATGAGCAAATGCCGCCGAGCTCTTTTGAGCTCTGCAGCAGCTATTTTTAAAATTCTTAAAGTGAGATGTGACAAACAAACAGAGAAGGTTTGGTGCCTTTGCTACTAATCACTTCTGTTTGGGCTTTCACTTAACAGATGAGTCCCACATCTTAATTGTCTTCTGGAAGAAATATGTGTCGTGAAGCCCGTTAAACAAATTCTACCATCTCTCCACTGAAAGCTCTCACTCCTTACTTTCGAATATTTTTTTAAAATCATGATAGAATTTATGAAGGAACTAATTGAACCTATTAAACAACACGGATAAAACAAATACAATCTGAAGACTCGGCTTTTCAACTAGTCGTCTTGTGGGACATCCAGACTGCCTGTACCAGGCCCAGTCTCGCCACACGCCTACACTCGCCTACTCGGTACCTGGATACCCTCACGGGTCACAAGCAGCGCTCTACAAATCCACCTGTCATTGCAACATGTTTTAAGCATACAGAAACACATAACACACCATCAGAACTACATTCAAGAAAGGTTCACAGAGCACACTGAGCTTTGTAATTTTGTGACAAATGCACCAACCAACTCTTGTGATGAAAACTATAATTTATTATGAAATATACTCAGATCCAACTTTGATAAAGTACCTCGCACAGTTATACAAATCCTTTCTTAAGCATCCTGTCTAGTTATTTCTCCAATTCGAATTTCCTATTTATGGACCGCCTACTTTTCAAGCAGTAACAACAGCCTTGAGAAAAAAAGATAATCCAGGCAAGGGCCATGTTTTTAGGTTTTTTACAGCACCATCGATTGTTAAGTCATGAGATCATTATATTTGCTACTGTCTGACTACACCCATTCTTTGTCTCAAGTTCCAGAGGCAGACTGTCATGGCTGCTGGTTATAATCACTTGGTGTGGAGTTCTCGAATTTGACCCATACTGAAGTGTAATACAGCACGACAGCAATCAATATCAATATTAAATTTATTCACTCACAAAGTAGATCATAAAAGATTCAAGATAAGCACACAGATTCATAAATATCTATAACGAGCATAAAAGGATAAGAAAGGCATCCAAAAGCAGTAAAAAAAAATAAAAAATTATCTGCTTAAAAACCTAAATTGACGAAATTTTAAAACACCACTGAATTGCGCAGTCGAAGTGCATTGTTTTAGGACGGAGCCTACTGCAATGAATACATCAAGACGTTCTAGTTTCTGCAAATGTAGCAACGCCACTCCACGCTTGCAAAATTTGGATTTACATAGCACAGGCAATAAATAGCGTTTGGTAAGGGGGAGATAATATTTACAGAAGAAAAAAAATGCATCAAGGTCTGGGGAGACTTCTAATCACACGGGCTTCTGCATGTATCAGAGGAAGCAGATTGTCCTTGTGGGAAACAGAGAAAATATTCCCTAACAGAGAGCTTCAAAAATTCTCTACCCTCTCGGGTGCCAATTCAGACAACACTGCTCCAGTGGATGTATGTAATCAGAAACAGATGTACAACTTCTCCCCGATATCGGGGGAGAAGGTTGAGAATCTTATTAGGACCAAAAAGTCGGGTTTGGCAAATGTTCCATGCCCCTCGTGCATTTGGCATCTGTTACCAAATATACTGGGGTTACATCCTACAAAACTCTTGAACCAGATTTTAGAAGCAGGAAATTTTCCAATAGCTTAGAAGTTAGCATCAGTTCTGCCTATTCTGAAAAAACCTAATCTGGATCCATCCTAAGAATTAGCGACCGATCTCTAGTTTGCCTTTCTCAGTTAAAATCTTTGAAAAATCTTTTAATAAACAGCTCATAGTCTTTTTGGAAACAAATAAAATCCTTAATCAGGTTCAACATGGGTTAAGAGCTCAGCATGCCGAGGAAGTGGCCTTAGTGGAGGCCAACAAAGAAATTTGTAGTGCTGTAGACAAGGGGGGTAGAGCGGCGTTAATCCTTCTTGACCTCTCAGCCGCCTTTGATTCGGTCAACCACGAGGCCCTTATCCGGCGACATAGGAGTATCAGGATTGATGGCGTTGCTCTGGCCCTTCTCACTTCATTTTTAACAAAGAGATTCCAGAGAGTGGAAGTGAATGAATTTAAATCTGAACCGCTCGTCTTGCCATGCGGGGTTGCACCGGAGTCATCTCTATCCCTGACTATTTTTAACATCTACATAGCGCCTCTGCTAAAACTCATTGAGGCCTGTGGTCTGTTGTGGTATCTTACACCGACGGCATACAAATTATTGTTGCCATTCCATAAGAAGTGGGTCAAATGGCCTTCAAGATTAGAAGCTGTTTACCCAAATATTGACTAGGATGCATTTTAAATTAAAAACATATTTTATTGATTTTCTTATTGGTACAACTTCCACAATCACTAGTATACATCATAACAAGTCGGTGCCGCCTAATTCAACCACTAGGCACCACAAATCAAATACAGAAATAAACAATGAGACAAATAGCTGTGGGCTACCAGTGGCTTAGTCCCTCAAGAGTAACATACAAATTTCCAGTGCGTTACAGTATCCACTGAGCCTTCGTCGCTCTTGCCCATCTTGGTCATGACAGTGATAACCAAATACTAAACAACCCATCCTCCCTCCCCATACCAAATCTCAAAACAACAATGTCCCTCCCCCTCCCTTCCCCACAGACTCAGTTTCCTTTTGCAGACTCTTGTGCAGACAGCATAATAATAAATAGCAATTGTAATTGTTAACACAGAGTCAATAAACAGTTATTTTGGCATAATATACTATTACAACATCCGGATCCCTCTTTCAATATCAGTGGTCGCCAACTATTGGCCCAGTTTGCAGTACCCACACTAGTATGTCTGAATCTTAATTGCTATAAATTCCTCAAGCAGAACATTCCACACCATGGATATGGGTTTCTTTCGCAGTCCCCTACGTTCCTCTCGTTGTAAATCCGCACTCTCTGCTTTGGCCCACCTAACCACTTCATTGTACCAGTCTAACACTGCTGGTGCTTTTGAAGCCTTCCATCTCATGGTTAACGTTAGCTTCGCTAGTATCAGTGCCAAGTTTGCATATCCAGGTACGGGCCTACCCTTCTTTTCCCTAGGGTTTAATCCCAATATGCAGAACTCTAACAGTCCTTCTCCATCCCCCAGAGCTATATCTCCCACAATTGTTTGTACTGTCGTCCAGTAGTGTGCATCCACTATATCAGGAAAAATTCCGGCTCAGTCTGTGGGGGGTCAAGCAGGCACGATGTGCTATCATGAGTTGTATGAGTTTAAATTGTGGGTTTCGCGATACCTTCCTCGGGTATTCCAAGATAGTTCCCCATTCTTTATCAGTCAGTTCCCCACCTATGTCAGCATTCCACATATCATGAAGTGGCTGTAATGATACTGTGACATGCGTGCGAATTCCCCGATACAAATTGACTAGGATGCATAATACTTTTTTTAAACTGAATATTGAAAACACAGAGGAGATCCTCTTTGGAAAAAAATATCAACATTTGGATTCCTACCTGCTGGCAAACCGATTTTGGCCCATTATCCACCCGGGCCTCGAAGGTTAAAAATCTTGGGTTGATCTTTGATGAACAACTCAGTTTTACTGAGCAAATCAATCATACCACCTCCACATGCTATTTTATTATTAGGCTACTCAAAAAAAGTGCTTCCTTTTATCGCACAAGTTCTTTAAAATCTGTCATAGTCACGCTCATCCTTTCTTTTAGGCGGTACGAAAACTGACACACAAAAATTGCAATCATTACAAAACGTGGTGCGCGGCTCCTGCTGAAAGTGCCCACATTTTGCTAAGTCACCAAATACATACAGGTCCTACAATAGCTACCAGTAGTGGACAGGATTAGGTTTAAAAAGCAGTGTATCATTCACAATGCCTTGCATGGAAAAGGCCCACAGTAACATCAGACCATAGACCGTAGATATTGCCTGAAATGGACTAGAGGAAATTTCCCAGGATAATGAGAACTAAGTGGAGTGGGAGGAGCCTACAACATCTGGGAGGTAAACTTTGGAACTCACTCCATTTGGCCCTAAGAGTTCAGCCAAACATGCTGACTTTTAGGAAACAACTTAAGACTTGGCTTTTCTGATCCCAACTAGAGTAGGCCGACCTGAATCCTATAGATCCATATTGCCTTTTTTGGAGGTTCCTGCTGTTTAGCCCCAAGACACTTACTAACTTACTCTCTCTGGGCCCTTCTATAGGAGAGAAAACACTTCCTGATCCACCATCTATTCTTTTTGCAAACATTTGATGGCTTTTCATAATAGAAGGGCAACCTAGGGAGTAAGTTGTCTCCCTAATATATTTAAGCCAGGGTACCCTGTTCCCAAGCACAGCAGGAGAGACAATCCAAAATGATTTCCCTGTTCAGACTAAATTCCTCGTTATACCAAATTGAGCACCAAAGCATCAGGGGTGCAAGGTTAATCTGAGCCATGATGTACTCTAGACCCAGGTCCTGGTGGATAGCAAAATGTGACATTGATAAAAGGATCCCCTACAAATGGCGACACACTAGATTTTTCTCAGTTTGAAAACTACCCACATCCCTATATCCCAATAAACCTGCTTCATAGGACAATATAGGAAGACACTTCCTCCTAGAGATTTCAAGTAAAGGGTGTATGGGTTTATTTCCTATGGAAGAGGCAAGAGAAAAAGTTGAATCCACCGCATGCAGAAAATAATTCTTCCTCTTGCTGACACACAAAGCCCAAGTACACACACTGTCATACCAGATCTAACTGCTTTACCTTTCTAATATTATTCCCTCAATGATGTTAACTATAGAATCTAAGAGGGAGATCGGGTGATAGTACTTTGAGTCCTGCATGTTAGACTTTTTAAAAACTGGTACAATTGTAGGAGAGTGCCAGGTGGATGGAGTGGCTGCCTTACAAGTAGAATTTATAACATTGGTAAGCAAAGGATCCCAGAACCCTGGGTTTTACATGTATGTATCAATCGGAATCCCATCAGGACCTAGTGATTTTTTGAAAGGGCTATTAATAATGGCGACAAACACCTCAGAGGAGAATTGAATATTCGGGGACAATGTGCCATCTGCAGGCCCTCACTCTTGGGTGGTATCATAGGAGTGATTAATTCTACTAAAATGGCTGATCCATTCCTCGGGACTGATGTGAGTGCTGACTTTTCTGGGAGCCCAACCCTGAACGAGTTTGGTATGTACTAGCTTCCAAAAAGCCTAGGGGTTTTTGGCTTTGCAGCTGTGCACCAAGGTTTCCCATTTCTCAACCTTAAGGTCGGCCTTTCTCTTCTTTAGCACCTGGGTTATAAGCCTTTCCACAAGCACTTATCACTTCCTTGTCCCTGGTCATATGAATCAGTTCCCTTCTCAGCCTATTGTTGGCTTCTATGCATGCCTCAAGGATATGTTATGGCTAGTTCTGTTGCCTATAGGACTTTTAAGCAAATCCCTAGTACAGGAGAATTCTGAAAAACTGTTCAACATTACTTTAGGTTCATCATATTCTGCTAAACAAAGGTTAATCAACCCATACAGCCATCAACATAATTATTGCCATGTTTACAAAATGCTGTACTAGTCTGCACCTTGCAACTTTCTTGGCAATAAGCTGCTTACGATCAGTTATTTTTTCGAGCCCTTCCACAGGGATTTTTAAAAAGAGCGATATACGGATATGATCACTATATATGGTAAGCAGGATGTCCCCTTTGGAGACAAAACATTGCATCCTTCTAGAAATAAAAATATAATCAATTATGGATCCAGACCCCCTGTGTTGAGACTGTGGATGACATGAGGTTCGTAACGGCACTCTCCAGATATTATGTCGTCAGGAAAGTAGGTAAAAGACAAACCTAGGATCCTTATAGTCTAATTAATAAGGTGAAAAAGTCAAAGATGACAGCATAGGAATGGCACCCAACATTGCATTAAAATCACCATCCAGTATGAGATTGAATGGTATGCTTAAGCATGAGTTTCTGTTTGCTACTTTATCCACAAATTCAAAACTCTGACAAAAATTCTGGTTGTTCCTAACTGAAAAATCATTATTATAAAAATTTACTAGGACACGCCCAAAGTTGGAGCCCCACTTCAGATCAAAGGCCTGCATATTTCCCCCCCCAGGTGTAGCTTCACTTTACTACAGCTAATGATGACCTTAAACCAGGTGGCTACACCCCCCTTTGCAAATCCAGAGGGCGACATAGAGGCAGGGAGGCTATAGCATGTTTACCCATCAAAAAATGTACCTGGTGCCCAGGTATTCTGCAATAATGTAATGTCATAGCTGTTGATAATTCACCTAACCCAGGGTGACGTACTCTGCTCCGCCAGCGGAGTTTGTGGCGTTTTACCACCTCCGCGCTCCACTGGGAACGTGAAGTAGAGGCGAAATTACGACTACATAGTGGAGCGCAGTACGTCCCTCAGCCCCTGTACCACCGGGCCCCAAAAAAAGGGTTAAAAAAACACTTACCTTCTCTCTTGCGTCTGCAAGCTCCCCTCCTCCTTGCCGCATTGTCTGCTCGTTGCCGCTGTCCTCCTTCTTGTAGCTGGTCGCAACCCACTGCATTTTATGTCTTGTATGAACTGCGCACACACTTTCCTCGCAAGATGTCACGCTAAATCTTTTTATTTTTGCAAAATTCCAGGCATGAAGGAAAATGTAATCAATTGGGCAATGTTGTGTGCCTATCTTAAATGTTTGCTTAGCGGGACAGTCAGTCACTATCCTGCCATTCAAACTAAACAATCCCTTTGTCCCCAGATACTTTCCTATTGCTATATCTCTTTGAGAAGGGGTGCAGTCAGGAAAGTTGGCTACCATTATATTGTATGAACAAAAAGTTTTGAAAAACCAGGGATCTATCCTTTTTGGGTTCAATTTATAATTAAAATCTCCCATTATTAAAATAAGCATATCATTGCCACACTTTTCACATAAACTGTCCACATCTTCCTTAAAATTCCCCTTCTCTAACCTATATTCGTCGTGGCTCTCCAACTGCATGTAAACATTCATAAATACCATATTATCGTACATGCCACTTAAGTCCAACAAGGATGCTCTAAAAGCAAGTAAACATTTGCAATTTATATTTGTAGGTATCATATTAGGGTCATAATTGCCCCTCCAGGATATCTCCGCACTTTTTTCTCTGCCAACCTATTTAATTCGTCACATAGCCAGGTTTCTTGTACACACATTGTTTCTGCTGTTGGGCAAGCTTTTTAAGGCTTTCTAGTTTTGCCATTTTTCCAAGCCCATTTATGTATCACGATACAATTTCAAGGCTGTGCGACAACGCATTACCCTAATCAATTTCGCTTAGGCAATTCTCCTCCTCCCAATATGGCAGGGGGAGGCCTATCTGGCTATTTTCGAGGTTTCAGTTACCCCAGTGTTTACTAATCTCTAAATTATTTACTGCAAGTTTGATATTTGCTTTTCCCCCACTCTTTAGATCTATCAACCTTACCTGTCTTTTTCCTAAACCTGCGTGGCACTTCATAAAAGCTCTTCCTTGTTACCTTCTCACATACAATTCTACTTCAGGGATTAATGTTATTCCTTCCTTCAATACCTGATTATCTTCTTTTACAATAGCTGCCTTTACCAGCCCTGAGTGCATTAGAACCTTATTGAATTCATCCCCTTTGTTATTCTGCCTGAAACCCACTTGTTTGAGGTCCTTAGTCCCAATATCCCTTGGACTGGCACAATTTGCAAAAGTAAATAGGAGCTTGGGCCGATTTAGGGGTCGACGTTTCCTTGTTTTTTTCTCCCCCCTCTCTATTTGAGATAGCTCAAAGTACAGCCACATGTTACCCATAACTTTCTTTTCTACATTGTGGGTATTTCCTCTTTCCTGCCCCATCCTACTGCTGACAGGTTTAATTTCCTTCTTCCTTCCACTTGATCCCTGGTGTTATCATTTCCTCCCAAGCTCTTTTCATGCGGTCAGGACCTTTTTGCCTCCCTTCTCTATTTCCCTTGGATTTTTATTTGAGCCTTCTTTTTCTCCACCTCAGCTTTCATCTCCTTTTCTCCTGATAACCCCTTCCTCTCCCGCATCTTTTCCTTTTTTCTAGACACTCCACTCTCTTGGTTGTTCACTTGCTGTAAACCCCAACCATCCTTTCCCTTCTGCCTTCCCCTTTTGACAAACCTTCCTCCTTATTATTATCCAAGGTACATATTGCCTATATCGTGGGACTTCACCCCATTTCTTTATCAGCATTGGGCATCTAGAGATATACACATTCTGGCACTCTTCAGGCTACTCAGCTTCCCCATCACTTGCCATATTCTGCTTTTTGGCAGCAGGTCTTACTATAGTTGGCATTAGGTCCCTGATGCCTTGTAATTCTCCCCCAATTTTCTGAAGTTGAATTTTGGGGTTTTTAAGGTATTGTTATTCATCATGGTTACTTCGAGCAACCCTTGCAGTATTTTTTGCATCATCAGCATTATGTCCAACATTGAGACCGAGGGCGTTGCCGAGATGTTAAGTCCTAACAAGACTGACCATCCTGTAGTCTCGACCCCATGGTTTTCCAACAACTCCATACTCTTGACATACACAATCCTTGCGGCTATATCAGAGATGTCTTCACCAGTAGGATTTACCTCTTGTTGGACCTCTTCTTTATCCTGAGGGAAGAACATCTGCGGAAATGAGGACAATCTTGGTAACAAAATGGATTCATTTTGGCTTAGAGTTGTTTGATAATTAACAATTGATGAGTCCAGGTTTAGTGCCCTAAGATCAAGATTCTCATCCTCTATTTGTTGCCCTACTTCGGACAGTATCCAGATTATCTAGTGGGGCTTGTTGACTCTGAAATGTTTTCCCACAAAATCCGTTATTGACTTTGACCCAGGCACCCCCATTTCGCTCCCATCCGAGGATTTCCAGCAGCTTACATTTCTCCTTGAAGGCCTTTTTTCTCAGTCTCTGGGATTTCTCATACTTTCTACTAATGTCCCATTTTCAGTTGAGGACTCATCTGTGACTGCCCATTCTGTCCCTTACACGCTTTACTCTTCCTTGGAGCCACCTCTTGGCAATTGATATTGCGTAATTATAATGGATTGTGGTGGAGTGTAGATTTAAATTTGCCTTACTTATCCTTCCAACCCTTTCCCACCAACTTACAACTTCGATATTAACCTCCACCACCCTTACATGAAACTGTGCAGTTTTATCAATAGTCCTTTTTATTCCATAAGTACCATAAGTACTATAACGTAGGAGTACCAAACACTTACCTCTGTTGTTCTTAATGCTGACTGACAAAATGCTGTAGTAAGTGTGTAATCATACCACCTCCTCTCCTTTCTCCAGTTGAAATTTCCACCTTTCCTTAAGGAAACTCCAATATTGGGTGAATTTCAACTGCTATTATTCACATCGTACTGTTTTGCGGCATCCGATGCATGACAGTTATCCAATGAGAGGCCCCTACTGCCCTTGCAGCTTTCCACTGTGGTGTAGATGCACGCCGAGCTGCCCCGTTCCAGCAGTACTACAGCTGCGATACAGGGGGTTTGCTCAAGTAGGGGTAAGGCTGAGACCAAAGGAGAAAACAGGGGCAAATGGGCCATTTATATCCTCGGTGCCCTTGTGTGCTCCGCGGTGCCCTTCTGCTTAATACTTAACTTACTTAACACTTCGTAAGTGGCAGGTAAGTAGCAGGGAACAAAAGCTCACAAATGTTCACTCCGTTCACCTGATTCACAATTTCCTCCCCCTTTTTCCGGGTTCTGGGGTTTGTACCAAGCTCGTACCATATTCGAACTGGCGTTATACTCCAACACGCCGGCACTTCTCCAGATGATTGCTTCAGGTGATTGCTTTGTGGCCGCAGGACCATCCGAGTCCTTTGTGTCTCCGACCGCACTGCAAACTGTTTGGTGTCAGCTGCATGGCAGCATTGCGTGGCAGCGCGGCATAGCAACATAACAGCAAATCTAGTCAGCAGTACAACAGACAGCTGCAACTAGGATGAGAATCGGGGGATTAAGAGAATCTAATAGCATGATCACAATTAGCCAGATCCAAATGCTGAAAAGAAAAAGCCCAAGATTAGAATTCTTATTGTCCTAGACCATACAGCGCCTGCGCTAGCTTGGGCCATGATTTCTTCTGCAACTGTAGCCTGACAAAAATTGACAGCTATGCAGTCTATTTGGAACTTCCCAGGCATGAGCCCCACTCCTCATACCCTGCTTACTAAGAGGATCTCCTTATATGGATTAGTGTCACACTTAACATTAGAGGGAAATCAGTGTGTCACCTTATTTTTCAATTCAAACATCGACTCTGACTCCAGTGATCAAGCTTGGTACATTTTCAAACACCAAAGCATATGGGCATGAAGCCGGTGGGAGGTGGATCACAGGGAGGGGGGTGGAAGGATCCTGAAACTGATCAGTAGATGTAGTCAGGCATCAAGATTCTTGAGGCAAGTTCACACTGCAGTCCCCCCACTGACTTTTAACACTATAGTGAGAACCTAAAGGCCCCAGGTCATGTTCATTGGCATTTGATTCCTTGATAGCGATCTGGGGTACTCATTGAATAGAGGTCGAGTCTACACATGCTGGTTGCTTTGTGGGTCCTATCACATACCCCTTACTACGGTTGCTCAAAGATTCCTCAATTCAACTTTGAATCGAGGAGATCATTAAGCCTTCCGACTAGAACATTCCAGACCACACTATACTAAAAGTCACAGTAGACTGATATGAAGTCAGCGAGCTGTTTGCCACCCCTGTTTTAGTTTTTTGAGCTCTTTTTCTACGTTTGGCCTCAGGGCCTACTCCAGTAGTCCTAGGGCTGGGGTCAACAACATTAGCCTCCACCTATTTCTCAGTTGAGGCATCCACTGTGGCTTTGGGCACTTCAGACGGAACATGACCCCTATTTCGGGCACCACACGGAGCTTGGGCGGGGCTGGGAGTTGAGATGAATCAACTTCATCATCAGACAGAGCAAGCAGTGGCTCAGCCAATTCAATCTCATTTGAAATGAACCCCACAGCCCTGCCCAGAAAGCTATCAATTGTTGTATGACCTAGGGCCTCTGTTCAGCAGTACATATTTTGCATTTTCCCATCATGGCAGGGCAGTAAGTGATGCCGGTTAATGGCAAACCTTGCTGGACTAAGAGCTCTCACTCTACCTCGAACTTGAATATAAAAACAGCGATATCCCCCAACAAATGTGACTCTGGCCGGTACAAGCTCACAAACAGAGAGGATAGGGTGCGGAAAGCCTGCTGTCACACAAAATACCTGTGTAGACAGTCAGGACTAAAAAGAAGAGGAGCCAAGGGTAGTCAGCACCTCCTGGTACGGGGTACAATGGAGACTGTAGTAACCCGATGTCAGACCCCAAAGTTTGATGTTGGTAGCTGGTTTTGGAAACCCGACATGACACAACATAAATAGTGCAATTGATAGCTTCCCGTTACTAACACTGAAAATCTGTCTGTTAGGTAATTTCCCACACTTAGGCAGAAGAAAGATAAGACTTGGGACACTTATTAGTGAAGAGATGTATGGGACACTTATTAGTGAAGAGATGTATGCAGGTGACTCACAACAGAATTTTCTTCTCTGTGGGCAACCTCCACTTAAATATTATTTATTGGTATTGATATTTGTGTTTGTTAATTAATTATTAATGTGTTATTAATGTCTATTAAATATTATTTATTGCTATTGATAATTAATTCTTTGTTAATTAATTATTAATTGGTTATTAATTTGTATTATATATTATTTATTGTTATTGATAACCACGTTTTCTATTTAATTATTAGTTGCAATTATTTTTTATTAATTGATTAATTGCAAATTAATTTAATTGTGTGAAATTTTATGTGGAGTGTGTTGTGTGTTTATTGGGGAATAGGGTGGGTAGTATTTAATATTATTAAAGTAATTATTATTTTTGATATATTTATATTTTTTTTCTTCTAAATTTATTAATAAATCATTATTTAATTACAATATTTATTTAATTTATAAGTATGTTATTTTTAATATCTACGTTGTCCAACGCTTTCCCTACTGTTTCACTCACTGGAGTGGGAATAGTAATTTTTACCACTACGCTATCCAGCGCTTTCCCTACTGTTGCAATCTCTGGAATGGGAATAGTCATTTTTACCCCTACGCTATCCAACGCTTTCCCTACTGTTGCATGCTCTGGAGTGGGAATGGTAAATTTTACCCCTATGCTATCCAGCGCTTTCCCGACTGTTGCACTCTCTGGAGTGGGAATAGTAATTTGTACCCCTACGCTATCCAGCACTTTCCCTACTGTTGCACTCTCTGGAGTGGGAATAGTAATTTTTACCCCTACGCTATCCAGCGCTTTCCCTACTGTTGCACTCTCTGGAGTGGGAATAGTAATTTTTACCCCTACGCTATCCAGCGCTTTCCCTACTGTTGCACTCTCTGGAGTGGAAATAGTAATTTTTACCCCTACACTATCCAACGCTTTCCGTAATGTTGCACTATGTGGAGTAAGTATATATATTCATTTATATGTATATGTTTAATTTATTTTAACATTTAATGTACTAGTTATTATTTTTAAATATCTTTTAATATTTTCAACTATATTTCTTTTAATTATATGTATTATTTACTTAAGTTTACATTATTATTAAAATATTTTATAAAACAATATTTTTAACTTCGATATTTTTGACAACTATATACTTTTTTCGATTTTTTGTACTTACCTTTATGTAGATTGGACTTTGATATTTTTGACTTCTATATTTCTGTGTCGATATTTTTGCAGGTCTATTTTCTGTCCGTCGATATTCTGTCACACATTCCTTTTATGAGTAGTATACATTCACACAAGTAAAACATTTATCTCATTGCAAGTAAGTGCATCAAATAGAAGCACCATGTATCCCTGTGAACCATTTACTGTGTGGAAAAGTGGATTATTAGTTGGGGTGGATGCTACCTATTCTTGTTAGGTCCGCTAAAGTTTCAGCAATTTAAACCAGAGCTTTACCCAGGTAGCTATGGCACAGAGCAAACAGTGTTAATTTAAGAACACGCGTCAAGCATTTAGGATTACAAACTTGAAAACACAATCCCAACTCCAATTCAGGAAACTAAAGTATATTTAATTAACAAAATGATACCAAAACACCTCAAATCCAATAGGGAGAATTGGAGAAATGAATGATCAAAGTGTTCAATAAAAATAGAGCCAATAAGCTTTAAGTACAAACCACGGACCCCTAGTTGTACTAGACCAGTATCTAGCCACAAGTTAAGGCCGACTGCAGTGATGCATGGGTCAGAAACAAAGACTAGCTTGGTCTCAGTTGGATGTTTTACCTTCTGACTCAGTGGCTAATTTAAATATTGTCAGAAAGGGTAGTCCATCTTGATGGAGAACACTTTCCACCAACATGAAGGTCCGACTGTCTCATTTAAATGCGCCGACATTCAGTGTGTAGACAACAGAGACTACTCTGTCTCCACTGCCTACATACAACTCCGGCGGCCTGACAGCCATATTTAGATCGGGTAGACACATGGCCAGTTTTCACTGCCCTTCACTGCCATTGAAAACAAGGTGGTAAGGGTCAGTGAAAAATGTTAATGACCCCCGTGCCATGGGAGAATGCTCCCATGGTGAGGGAATCCTTGCTTTGTAGGTTGTCAGTTTGAGATACGACTCCGTCGTGTTGATGGAGCCATTCTTCAAACTAACAATGCATTTGCAGGAATCACCAGAACTTCGGTTGGAGTTCGAAAGAAGTGCAGACTGTGTAAAGTGACCAAGGCAGAAACCCGATTGAAATGGAGATAAAAAGATTGTTAGCTTGAATAAAAAAGAAGAGTTGAGAGAAAACAGTATGCTTCACAATCTAAGACAGGAAGAGGAGCAAAGAGATAGGGTAGAAATTGGTGTGATCGTTAGGATCTAATGCTGGCTTTCTAAAAAGGCGCTAAAAGGCAGTTATTAAAGTCTCCAGGTGCTTCCAGTGGTCAAGATCACTTCCAATATCCACCATAGTGTGGAAGTCAGTATTTGAAAGAAGAGACGTACCACCATTGAGTTTGGGGGTCTGATTCTCGCATACCCCTAACGCTTGATGTTTAGGTTTAGCTTTGGTCTTGTTCCTCGATGCCACACTTCCCCTTGTACGTTTTGCAGGCGGCTCACCATTACCTCCCTCACCATTCCCTCCTAACCTGGATTTAGAAAAGCATGCCACGCTTTCCCATTTCCTTGCAGCACTTTTGGATCTGGTAGCAGGATCGCCTTGGGCCATACAGGTCTTTGTTGAGGTATGCGCTAGAGTTCGAACAGGGGGTGCAGGCGGATCTATTTTCTCCGCAGATGAATTAACCAACGATTCCTGAGCTAAGCTCATTGTCGGGTTTTGAGCAAGTTCCAAAATGCTTAAATGATCCACCTCCAGAACCACCAATTTGGAAGCTAAATAATCAACTGGGTCCCCAACAGGACTTACAACTGGTGCATCCAAGCTTAAGCGGTCCAATGTTTGCAGAGCACCCAGGGGAGATTTGGCCAAAGTTATAGCCCCCAGGGATGACCTTTTTTGCCCTGCATAGTGTCCAAAGAGAGCCGTTTTTCGTTAAGTTGTATTTCACGTGTCAATACTGTCTCAGCCCTAGTTAAAAACGCATCCAATGTAACCACAACCCCTCCCCCCCCAGCCAGTGGTCAAAGCAGCAGAGATAAAAGAATTACACAGGTACAGCAAAGCTTCATTGATAGTTAAAGAGTTAAAGAAACCCAATACAGTAGTTTATTTATAAGAAAGGCATATGTCATTCCAGGCAGCAGCTTGATGGTTGAAATTTTTCTACCCTGGTCCAGCCTTAAACAAATATTGACCCTGAGCGACGCAAAGCCTCACAGCACAGCTGCCAGATCATCAAAACCAACACAGAGTGATGTGTGTCCCCACCAAGCTACACTACAATGCCCCCCGGAACGACACAAATCGATGCAATGCCCCGCAAGCCCTTGTCGCACAGCTTCATCGTAACCAACCGTTGAAGTCTTTCGAAGTCTTGCAAAGAAACACTGCACCGATCGCCCATCATGATTTAAGATACTAGGTTCAGTGGACCTAGCTGGCCGCACTCCATCGTGGTCAGCCTGAACATGTGAATTTGTCCCAGGCAGCGCAACTAGATAACTACAGTTGTCGATTTGTGCTTTTCTGGTGCTATTTTCACTAAAATCTTTAAAATAGCATTTCTCTGGTTCTACAGGTTGGATTTTTGTCACATTGGTCTTGATATATTTATTAAAAATAACTCTCTTTTTCTAACTTGGTGTGGCATTCTTATTGTGTGATGTTTTTCACATTAATAGTGTTGCACAGATACTTTAAACATTGCCATTAAGTTAAGCCTGACTGCTTTGTGCTAGGCTACCAGAGGGTCACCCTGACAAGGAGTGTGCTTGCTGTTTGGCTGGGGTCCAACAACCCAATTTCGCACTGCTAAATACTAAGGTAACTATTAAAACATTAATCTTTTTGGTATAAATATCTAGTTTTCCAGGACTGTTCGGTGTTTTGTGACACTATATCCTCTTCAGGTCAACAGATAATTTCTTCATGTAATACAAAGAGACAAGGGAAAGGTTCCCTTGCTATGTCAGATTAGCGCCCTAATATAGGCGGTTTCTAAACTAGATATTGATGTTGCACTATTATATCAATCATTCAGTTATTATGATACTTCGATCATGTCAATGATTGCTATGATATCAAAGGCATTTGACACACTTCCTGGGAAGGTTCAGGGTCAATGGACATGATCTTGTCACTTCCTGTGATGTCACTAAGCGCAAAAGATGTGTGATAACACTTCTGCTACACCTGAAATTTTGGTGTACTGACATCCATGAGCAAGAGATTAACGTTACTGCCTCCTAATAAGTAATTTTATTGGTATTTACCAGACGTATTCACAATTTCTGCTCATTGCCAAATGTTAATTAACCTTAAAGTCAGTGTTTGAAATGTAGTTCAGGCATTTACTGTTCCAGTGCACCTGTTTGCTATGGCCCCATTAGTGAAAAGAAATCTTCAGGAGGAGGAGCACATAATCCTACAAAATAAGTTTGGGCATACTTTCATTGCTGACAAAGTGGGAGAAATCATGTTTTTCTATAGATATGAATGCAACAGAAGTGGGGCTGGGTCCTCCCTTTATTTGATAACAGTGTGTAACTACTGCCACAATTACAACATAAATATTGCTAGTGTATAGATTGAAGAGGATTAGGGCCATCAGACATTACTGCTTTGTGCTCCCCTTGCTAACAATTACAAAGAATGCTGGGTCTGCTAGCTTGACTAGAAATTGGGAAAGGTGTTTGGTAAGTTTATCACATTTTTATATCAATCCTTTCACACCACAGTCTCTCTCTGTTTATGAGCTCAACAGGTACTGTTTTTTTTAACTCAGCACATGAACTGCTGTCCAACCACTGTTATGTGGTCTGACCCCTAAAACATGCTACTGTTGGTTAATCCCCAATGGTCATATCTAACGTTCCAGTAAAGCCATATTAAAAGGCACAGAAAATAACCCAATGGCATGGAAGTTAAATGTCACTAGTGTACTGTCACATTTATTTTGCCATCCATTGGGATGACAAGGAAAACATGGCTTTGGGCCCAAATGTATTGTGTGAATACAGCAGTTTATAAAATCTAAGAACGTAGTCCTTTGTGATCGAATTATACTTTTATAGATTGAGTAAGTCAACCCTACGTATGCCTAGAAGCTCACAAGATAGAGTGCCTAGTATTGAAGAGTGGAACATGTAAGAAGTTAAGGCTGACATGATAATTCTGTGACTAGCCCACAAAAGATTGGTGCACTTTATGGGGCTGTAGCTGTTTCTTTGATAAAATAAACTAAAGTGCAATTAAAATTCTATTTACTGTAAATTTGATTTAGAATTACCTACAGAATTTATTTAACCGCTGTTTTTATTATTTCTTAACCATTCAATTCAATAGGTGAGGCTGGATTATTTTAATAAAGATACTGAAAAGGTATCATTTAGAAATGTTTACTCTTTCCACCTGGAACTCAAGTAGGCTAATACATATTAGCCTGCCTACAATTGCCCTCCCTGTCAGTGCTTCCCTTTGATGAGGTGTGACAGGCTGCTCCCAGATCAGAGCCCATAGTTTGGGCCTGGCTGTATGTTGTGTGTGAGGTATGTGTTTTGTCATGTTAAGTGTATTTGTTAAGTGCACTATCACCCAGGAGGGTATCCTGGCACTGCAAACCATCTTATCTCAGGACGAGCAGTTGAGAAGGGTCCACAATCTGCATTTGTTTGAAAGGGGCCGGGAGGAGTCCTGTAACTTTGTGGTGTAGTGGTAAATGGCCTGATCACACACCCAGTTGATGGGAAGCAGGCCGCAGAATAGGTTTGGTGTGGACAGAGATGTTGGACTGTTCATTGCGCTAGACACATCCCTAGGTGGGTCACAAGCTACAGACAGGGGGAAAAAGCTGCTGATATCAACAGTGAGGGTGGAGAACTTGCACATAAAAAGAAAAGCTAGTCCTATATTTTAATGTGCACTGTTCTCAGCCCTGACTGCGGAGTCTTTGCAGTTGTAAAGTTACTATTAAATTGTAGTTTGTGGATATCAAAAGGAGTAAACGTGCACAAAAGTTTAAGTTTACCTTATGAATCAGGCCGCAAGTCTGTAGTTGCTCCCTCCAAACTCATTGCACTCTGAAAAACAAGAATCATTATCCATCAAACCACAGAAACCCATTCGGTGTCTACTACTCAACTGTCAGTCAGCATTGAAACATGCCGCTGACATTGCAGACCTCACCTTAAGCAGGAAATAGACTTAACAATCCTAACAGAATCATGGCTATCCAATTCATCCTCCCCATGCCTAGATCTGTTAGTCCCCCCCCAGACAATTGTATCGTGAGACTAGACAGACAAAACAAAAAGGGTGGAGGAATCGCCTGTATACATAAATCAGACATCTCCATTACGAAAATTCAATCTCACCCTTTAGAGTATTGTGAATATCTTGGCATGTCATTAAGATCCATAGACAATCAAACCTGCAAACCTCATGCATTTTAACATACTCCAGGTAAAAATACTAAGTTCATAGACCTACTGATAGAAATTATCACAGCAAACACTACTCCCCACTCTAATGATATTTTTCTAGGCGATTTCAATCTCCATTGGGAGGATCATGCAGACAACCAGATCCATCTATTCAAAACCTTCCTGGTAGATCAATTGCTGGTGCAAGAATGCCATCTACCATCCCATTCGAAAGGCTCTGCCATAGATTGGATCATCTAAAAAGAAAATGCTGTCGAAAAAAATCGAGATCACCCCCTGCGAATGGTCTGATCATCACATCATTACCTTCCAAATATCACACATAAAAACAAAAACATCTTCACAAACAGTAAAACCCAGAAAATGGATCTGCGACACCAGAGGGCTTGATACAGAAACTCTCGCAGCACGATGTGACAAAGAACTGCAACCTCCCAATAACCTGGTAGATGTCAATGACCTCACGGATTACTACAATAATACGATGAAGAGCATAATAGAGGCCATAGCTCCATTAAAACTCAAAAGGGTCCCAGACAAAGATAAAAACCCTTGGTTTAAAGGATCCCTCAATGAAGAAAGATGCTCACTCAGACTCACAGATCGGAAATGGTGACAACACCCTTCCTCACCCCATTTAATACAACTAAGACAGGCCAGAAAGGTCTACAATAAAAGCATTCTAAACTCAAAAAAAGACTTTTTCAGGAAAGAACTAGATAATGCAAAAAACAGACTGAGGAAACTCTTCGAACTACTGAAAAATCAATCTAATAAAATGGCCAAATCTGCACCAACAGCTACAAAACCAAACATAAGCAGCGAAGAATTCTCCACCTTCTTTACAGCCAAAGCTATTTCGATGGAGGAGGAGCTCAAAAAGGCAGTGGATTGCCCCGTGAGCAAAAGTAACACCCCAGCCAAGCTTCAACATCAACCAGCGCTGGAATTACCTAAAAATAATGCTGTATGGTCAGAATTCAAGCCTGTCATTGACACAGATTTTGCAAAGATTATCTCGACCATAAAACCAAACAATCACTTCAACGATCCACTACCTGCAAATTGTTGGACTACAATAAATCAACTGCTCATGCCCTCATGGACAAAGATCATTAATGCTTCGATATTGCAAGGCTCAATACCGGTCTGCCTAAAAACAGGGCAAGTCACCCCAATATTTAAAAAACCAACAGGAATCCCTGCAGACCTGAACAACTTCAGACCGGTAACAAACATTCCCATGCTAGCCAAAGTCCTAGAAAATGTGTACAACAATAACTGAGCCAACACATCTCTGAATTCAATTTGGTGAATAACTTCCAATCAGGATTTAGACCATACCACAGAACTAAAACAGTAATTCTACACATCGTCAACGATGCTCTACTTGACCTAGACTGCAACAAAACCTATCTCCTAATCCTGCTTGACCTCTCGGCGGCATTCTACATGGTAACCATACCAAAATACTCGACCGCCAGGAAAAAAGGTTGGGCGCAGAGGGTACAGTCCTAAAGTGGTTTAGTCCATTCTTAGAAAACAGATTGCAAAAATTCAGAGTGAACCAAACACTATCTGCTTCATCCAGTAACTTCATTGGAGTTCCACAGAGCTCAACACTATCCCCAGCGCTATTCAACTTGTATGTAGAAACACTCACAGAAATCTTACAGCAAGCAAACATCTCCTTCCACATGTACGCTGACGACACACAGCTTTACATATAGATCACATTGATAGAAGAGATCGGTATCATGAACCAGGCACGAAAGAGAACAGTACATTGCCTAATGATTAAACACCTCAAGCTTAACCCACAGAAAGCTGAAATCCTGCTGATATCCCCCCAAAAAAGCGCTACGAATATCGTGGAATGGACCAAACTAATCACTACACTAAACTGCATTCCGATGATAGTAGAGTCAAACAAACCCCTGGGCATTATGCTACATAAAACCCTAACCATGCTCGCAATTATCAACATGATGGCAAAAAATGCCCGCTTTCATCTAAGCTACCTCAGAAAACTGAAACCGTTCATAAATAACTCAGACCTTAAAACAGCAGTCCAGGCATTACTTATATCAAGGATCCAGTACGGTGGCACAACACTAGCCGGTCTTCCTATGATTTCAACAGCACCATTAAAAGCCTGTCTGAATGAAGCCACAAAAATTATAACTGGATCCAAAAAATTCGACCACATCACCCCTCATCTGAAGGCGCTCAAATAGCTGCCCTTCGAAGCAAGAATACAACTAAAAATGGCATGTATCACTCACAAAGCGATACACTACAATACACCAAGGTACCTAGCCCAGAAAATTACTCTATCAGGAGGATGCTGGATTTCCCGGAGTCACATGGATTTATTACTGAAGCCAGCACTCTTCCGCAAGAAAAGAACTTATGACCGAGCTTTCTCTGACGCAGCACCAAGAATTTGTAATGCTCTCCCCCCTAACATTGAAAAAATATCGTCCATCGCTGCTTCAAAAAATGCAGCCAAATCCTTTTTTATGAGCAAACTCCTTCCAGAAATCCAGCAGACTTTACATTATCTGAGGACCCTCTTGTTCAATACACACGCTACCACACTTCGTCCACTAACATCGTTCTGGTCTCATAAATATGATAGTCAAGCACAAATGTCTCTCGCACAAATCAACGTACAATTAATTTATGACTTTGTAACATAACTGTTTCTAGTAACTTTCTGTACACCGATCTGGTCTACTGAAACTGCATGATGCTCAGGTTGTTCTAAGGTGAAAGATATGCAAATGTAAAGCGCTCTGATACCCTATTAGGGTCATATCCACGCTATATAAAACAGCAAATAAAATAAAATTAAATACTGTGGCCAATGTTTAGCCGCTCATATGTGTTAATACTGGACATGTCCCTAAGTACACTTGTAACTCAGCTCTGGCAATTCCTTAAGTCACTAAGGAATGCCTATGCTAATGACTGTCCTTCCTACTGGATCGTCATATGAACTGACATACGAATCAAATATGCTCAGTCAGTAATAAGCGCAGAAGTAAATAACTTGCACAACTATTAGAGCAGTATGAAATAGCTTCTGACTCTCCACATAAAATTGTTACCTTCTTTGTGAAAATGAGGAGCCTAACTTTATGTAGTAAATACTTCAAATGTCAACATTTTTTTATTTTATTTTCCTTCACAATAGTAAAGTTTAGTTTTCTTCATGTCCTGGTCCATGTTCTAGACCAGATATTCGGTTGCATTGACCATGGGAAAATCACACAAACACAGTAAACAAATACAGAAAAAACATAGATAGTACAATAATGAAGATGTGTATTCAGGGTTACTGGTTTACTAAGCAGGCAGCCTTATTGTGTTTCAGTTTATGAGCGTTTAAGTGTCCGTATGACATTTGTGGTGACTTTTATTTATAATAAACATTAAACTCTCAATTATGCTTGAAAATGTACACATGGTTAATTTTTTAAACATGCCCCTGGAAACTAACGATCATGACACGCACACTGATGTAAAAAAAAAATGTCATGCCACATCAGTGTCATTATTGTACACGTTTTTGGGACACTGTTCTCAATAACCCTTATGTCATTTTTTCTGTAGTATCTTGAGCTGCGGTTTAACAAGGTGGTGCGCTTTGCTGCAACAGGAATCTACGTGGTTCAGACGGTAAGAGACATTCTCTAGAAATATACTATAACACTGACTATAAATATTTATAATTTTAGGAACTGAAGGATTTATTTGCAGTTGTTGATGTTGATATTGATATTGTCGTCTTGCACATTTTAAAAGTTTAATTACTATGGAATTTGTAATTTGATGAATGATTTTAATTAAACTCAGTGTACACATGACAGCAACTGGAATTCTTCTACCAGGAAGCAAGAATATGTTTTAACAGGCGAACTCAAAACCAGAGTCACAAACCACCTAGGTGGAAATAACTTGGCAAACGTGACTTCCACATTTTGATTGACAGACTCGGGAATATGGGATTCGCCTCTTTAGCGGGTGTATTGTAATTAGGGCAGCGCCGTGCAAAAAGTGAGAAAGGCCAGCATTTGGGAGCATGCACATTCCCTCTATGGGTAGGTTCCAACAAGGGAGTGAATGTGCATTTTCTCCTGTCCGAAGCTTAACTAGATTGGGTGTGGCAAACAGAAACTATCACTCCTCTGTTGAAAGAAGGGTAGGACAAAGCGTTTCTCCATGGAGAAAATATTTCCCATTGTGAAAGAAAAAAAATACTTGCGCCAATACAGATTTTTGTTTTTTTTCTCCAGATTTAGAAGTTTTCAGCATAAAGTACATTTTTGGAAGTCCAAGAGTTGGATAGATTTCCTGAACTACTTCTGGTATTCTTAGAGAATCTCTAAAAAGCCAGAAATCCGGTCCAAAGTTAGGAGTAAAGATAAGAAAGTGAAGAATACAGGCCCCAGCTAGGCCCGCAGAATACAAGGGTTCGCTCTCCTGTAACAAAAGCTAGAAGGAAGTTGGCATGGAAACTGCAAATCCAAAGACAGAGTTTATTAACCCTTAAGGGTGGTCCTACAACCTATACAGCACTCTTCAGTATTGCATAGAGTAGCACAAAGAACTTGCGTACACGGTCCCCTTTTATACACAACAGAGGGGCTCATAAGTGGGTGGATACAACATGAGGCAAAACTCATTACCTTTTATGGACATTTTCGATACAGAATCAATATGTGGGCGGAGTTAACACATTCCTGAGCCCGCGAAAACATGGTCAAACAAGGACTAACTGATAACATATGTGGTCAAGTCTGGGCATGCGCCAGACGGACAAAGGGGCTATTTATAGACTGTTACTAGGCAGATTACAAGAGCAACTAACGAAAAGAAAGGACTCTTCTCGTGCAAAGCACGTGGAGACATGACAATACAAGATGGAGTCCAGACATTAGTCAACATAAGACAAGAAACATGTTCTAAGGAAGGAGAATTCATGTCTTTAGTGAATGCTTAATCATATCGTTGTTTTAGTTTTCAACAGACGACCCTTTCAGCATTTACTGAAGACGTTCGGCTTATTAGGATAATCATCATATATGTCAATTTTCATCATCTCTTCCACTTCTTTGGTTACATTTTTCTGATAGGTGATATTGACAATAGCTTTCTTATCAGGAATACAGAATGACACACATAGAGAACAGAGTAAAGGACCACACTGAGCACAGATGCAACAGAAAAACAGAACTGCTACAATAATACAGAGACCAGTTAAAACCTTCCATCCCCATGTAGTGATCAATGCCCAGAACCATCCAGAAAAAGTCCAAGTGCCATTTTCTGTATGAATCTCAGCTGCGATTTTATGCAATTTATTAATAGCGTTATAAACTGATGGCGTATGGTCAGGAATGAACACACAACAACTACTTCCAATAATTTTACATGCTCCACCTCGGTCAGCTAACATAACATCTAATACCATACGATTCTGTAATGCAACAATTCTAGTAATTTGTAATTCTTCCGTAAGATTCCCAAGAGCAGCAGCGGTCTGATTCGTCACAGCCTCTACAACTCTCGTTAACCTTCGAACCTTCCTACTATTTAGGGCAGCTCCAACAAAGAAAAACAATCCCAAGTTAAAATCAATATATTGCTGTAGGCTAGTATCAGTTTGATCAACATCATCAATGGATAGAGTACGTTTATACCTATTTACAGTCACATTATTCAACAATTTCAAATCTTTATGATAAGATGCAGGTGCTAAGAATACAGGGGGTAATAAAAATGCTACATAGCATACTCCGGACCAGCCGGCTGGTAAGCGATAATAGCCCTTATTCCCACATACGAAGTATGTGTTATGGGAGGCTAAGACAGTACTATTATTTAATCCATCTATGTTCAGAACAACAATACAATCGCTAACACCAACAGGAATATAACCCACACTCTGGACACACAGGTCCGCTTGAGCTTGTGCCACTTGAATCACGAATTGTTCATTCCCAGCAGTGTCTCTGGTGTTCGTGAAGATGTAGGGGATCGATTCATTGTTTGGTCGACATTCTTCCCATTCCCATATTGTCCCATTCGCTTGTGGATAGCCATCTTTATCTTGATGACATTCCCTATTAAGTCTAAAAAGTAATCGTCCCACTGTGGGTTTCCGTGTGGCGAAAAGCAAAGTGTACCAGGCTCTACAAGAGCCATTATGAGAGAAAGGAAGAGGTATGAACGGCGTTCCCCGCTCTTCTGATGAGCTGGCCTCATACCACATATCCAACAGTTCGTAGCATTCGTAGCAACATGGGTATGATGCAACATCTGGATGAAAGTGTTATTCAAATAAGACTGACGATGCTTCAATTCTTGATACGGAAGGGTATAAAAGTAGTGCTCCTCAGGCACTGGAGTGGTCAAAACAAGCAACTCGCAGGCAGGAGTCACATCCTCAACAAACCATGTGGTTATACCAACAATAGCCACAATGATAATAAAGCTTGTCGCACAAAGAATCTTCTTCTTCTCCATCTTGTAATAAGAAGTCAATATCTTCCTGAAACTAAAAGGTTGTCAGAACTCTTCCCCTTAGGCAGCCATTGATTTCTTCACCAGCGGGCCAAGACTGGTGTCACTACACTAATGCAGGGCTGATCCCCCCCCCTTGCCTCATTGGCTCTCCGTTTCACTAACCTAAGGGCCGTTCTGACAACGTCTTTGGATACAACAATCACTTCCTTGGTCTGAGGTGATATCTTCTTCCTCCAGGAATCGCTTGGTCCGGGAAGAGCTCCTCAGTGTCGTTCGGTTCCACAGCACGGCCTTTCTCTGCAGTCAGGATTTCTCGATGGTCGGTCAACACAGCAGGCTCCACCAATCCAGGCGGCACTTTACGACAGTGCAAAGAGTGGATCCAGTTCTTCCGATTGGAAACTCGCACAGCTCTCCTCGTTGCAAGCAAGACTTGCTCAGGACCAACCCATCTCGGCTCCAGACTATTCGTCCTTTCGAACACCTTGATCATGACGTGATCTCCAGGTCGGAGATTATGACCTTCACCCGTGGACCGATCAGGGAGCGCTTCTCGAACCTGTTGATGAATAGAAACCAAATTATCCGTTAACTGTGCCAGATAATCATTCATCATTACACAAGGTACATCATACACTGACTTCGGTTTTGGTGGACCCCAAATATTCATTGGGCGTCCGAACACGATCTCGTAGGGTGTGAGACCGGTCCGAGAATGTGGTATCGATCTAATTGACAATAATGCCAGTGGCAAAGCATCTGGCCAAGTCAAAGAAGTCGAAGCTTGGATCTTAGTGATCTTAAGCTTCAAAGTACCGTTATATTTCTCAACCAATCCCGCAGACTGAGGGTGAAACACTGCATGAAATTTCTGGGTAATGCCTAGCCCTTTCAGGACATGCTTGATAACGTCTGCTATAAAATGAGGTCCGTTATCACTCCACAACAATCTGCAAACACCATATCGAGGGAAGAATTCCTTCAATAGCATCTTGGCTGTAGTCATTGCAGTATTGTCTTTCGTAGGGTATGCCTCAACCCATTTACTGAAGGCACAAACCACTACTAAAACATACTTCAGATTGTTACAGCGTTCAAGCTGAGTGTAATCCATCTGCAAAACCTCAAAGGGTGCAGTAGGTGTCGCAAATCCTCCTGCTGGAGTTCGTGTACCCTTTCCCGGGTTATACCTCAGGCAAATTATGCAGGTCTGCACTACCCTCTTTGCCGTACTAGCGATCTCCGGATGCTCCCAAACTCGTGTGAGTAATTTAACAATTGCGGAAGCTCCGACATGCGCTAGTCCATGTGCCATCTGAACCATAGGTTGTACGAAGGCTGTGGGTAACTTCCATTTATCCATCTGCTTACTTCTCCAACACCCTTCATCATCTAATTCTCCATCATTGGACCATTGCTCCCGTTCCTTATCGGAAGCGGTCCTCTGTATCTCCAGCACTTCTCTCCTAGCATCATGCCATCTTTCTGTCTGCGACTTCACAACATACATTGCAGTAGCACCAGGCTGCATCGCAGTCTCTCGTGCCACCCGGTCTGCTAAAGCATTCCCTTCTCCAACTTTATCAACCACCTTCTTATGGGCACTACATTTAACTATAGCAATCTTCTTTGGATATGTTAATGCAGTCAAAAGGTTGTGAACTAACTCCCCATACATTATCTGTGTTCCATGTGACGTTAGAAACCCTCTCTCCTTCCAGAGTAGGCCGAAATCGTGCGCTACTCCGAAGGCATAGCGGCTATCTGTATAAACATTCACACACAATCCTGTACTGAGCTCACATGCTCGTGTTAATGCTATCAGTTCCGCTGCTTGAGCTGATTTCTGCGGTATGCGTGCTGTCTCCACGATTGTCTGTAATGTGGTAATTGCATACGCTGCTGAAGTCGTACCATCTGGTAGCTTCAGGCATGATCCGTCCACCCACAGTTCTCCATCTACATCTGTAAAGGGCGTATCCTGGAGATCAATACGACCCTTTGTCTGTTCCTCAGTCACAAGAATACAGTCATGTGCTTTTCGTGCTTCAGACTGAGTTTCCGGGAACGGCAACAATGTGGCTGGATTTAACGTTGCACATCTCTTTAACGTAATATGAGGAGCCAAAAGCGTCAACTCATATCCCGTTAAACGAGCACTGGTCAAATGCTGCGTCTTTGTCTGATTAAGCAGGGCATCAACAGCGTGGGGAACTAATACCAACAGTTTGTGAGATAACACAATTCCCTCGCTTTGGCGTATTGACACAGCTGTCGCCGCAACCGAGCGAAAACACCCTGGTAATGCTCGGGCAACAGGATCGAGTACAGCCGAAAAATATGCACAAGGGCGCTGCTTGTCGCCGTGCATCTGCACTAAAACTGATAATGCGCATCCATCTTTCTCATGCACATATAATGAAAAGGGCTTCGTATAATCAGGGGTACCTTACACTGGTGCTGAACAAAGGGCTTGTCGTAATTGCTGGAAAGCTATTTCACACTCATTTGACCAGGGAAGAGGAATCGGAGTGTCTTTTGTCAAGAGTGCTAACAATGGCTTAGCTATGTGTGAAAACCCCAATATCCATTGCCTACAGAAAGAAACAAGACCCAAAAATGCACGCACATCCTTCTGTGTGGAAGGTACTGGCGTGTCCAAAATTGCTTGAATAAGATCTGGTGTGAGTGCACGCCCCTCCTTAGACAAAAGGTGACCCAAATAAGTCACCTTTGGTCTACAAAATTGCAATTTCTTCCTCGACACTTTGTGATTGTGCGATGCCAAAAAGGAAAGCAAAGATAACGTACACTTCTCACACAGCTCAGGAGTGTCATCCGCCAACAAGATGTCATCGACATATTGTATAAGGGCGACACCCTCAGGCAGAACAAAGGAATCCAATTGCCTTTTCAATGCTTGACTGTAAATACTAGGGCTCTCTGTATAACCCTGAGGGACTCTACAAAATCTATAAGACCTATTATTCAAAGTGAAGCCGAAAAGGTATCGGCTATCAGGGTGAATAGGAATCGAAAAGAAAGCATTTTTCAAATCAATAACTGAAAACGTGGTCGCCGTTGGCGGGACCAAAGTAAGTAACGTCGTGATATCAGAAACCACTGGATATTGAGGTATCACTATCTTATTCACTTCCCTTAAGTCAATGATACAACGATAAACCCTGGTATCGGTATCTTTCTTCAAAATGGGTAAAATAGGACTGTTGCAGCCATTATAGGGAACTTCCTCCATTACTCCCACCTTAATCAAATCCTGCACAATCTGTATGAGTGTCTCCTCCCCCTCCTGGGAAATACGATACTGAGGGAGGCGTGGTAACCCCGCACCCTCCTGGACACTAATGTGGACAGGCGGAATCACCATCTGTCCCACATCAGTATCCGAAGTGGCCCACAAAGAATGAGGGAGGGAAGCTAATGCAATATCCTCCGCAACCACACACATCCGTTCTGTCATTGGGTGATTATCGTTTAATATCACACGTGCTCCAGTAGGGGAGCAGCGGATCGTAGCTCTGAAGTGCTTAAGCATATCAAGACCCATAATGTTGTCGGGCGTGTTCGGAGCAAGCAAAAACGGACAGGGTGCAGAAAAGTGGTCAACATGGAATGCAAGGGGTCGGGAAAGAGGGCTTCGAGAGAGTGTACCATCAAACCCTACCGATGTAACCATTAAGCCAGATGGGGGAGCCCTCGGAACCAATTGTTTGGACAGTGCACTGCGAGTAGCTCCTGTATCAACTAGGAACCGATCAGTAGAACCCAAAACATTTGCTGAAACATAAGGACCCTTCTGATCAACCGGTACTTCAACTGATTCCAACCCCCATCCAACGCAATCCTATGCATGCTGCGAATCATGGTACCCAGGGCGGTCATTCCCAGACATCTGATAATGATGTTGCCGATCAAACACATTATGATGTTGCCGATCAAACACATTAGGTCTATCTCGTTGCTGTACGTTAGGCTCAAAGCGAGCACGATCATTGGAATTCCCTCTGAAATTCGAAAAGCCCCCTCTACCTCTCGGTGGTCCCTGACCACGTCCCTGACGAGATGCATATAATACTGGACAATCTCTAGCCCAATGACCCGACTGTTTACAATACGCACATTGATTTCTATTAACATCTGACTGACCGGAAGGTGGACCATAGAATCCTTCTCTACCTCTTTCGACACCCCGACGAGGCGGACCATATACTTGTGCTAACATCACCTTAGTTTTCAAATCTTTCGATTTCTTCTCCTCATTCCCCTTCGCTTCTTGTTCCTGACGCTCATAATACTGAGCCATAGTCAGGAGGGATGCCGGAGACGAGGTGGACCAAGAACTTTCACTCGCTTTCAATCGAGCTGCTATTCCCGGTAATAAATTCGCCACATATTTATCAACAAAAAGATGTCGACCCGTATCATCCGTAAGTGACTGACCACTGAAATCATGAAATGTCTCCTCAAAGCGCGTAAAGAAGTCTGAAACTGATTCATCAACCTTCTGTTTACATGAGGCTAACATGTTCCAGTCAATCTTTTTAGGGGGGATAATTGTTTTCAATTTAGTCAAGATAGCAGCAGGAAGATCTAAAATAAGCTGGGGTGGATTTTGCGCGGGTTTTCTCTCCCTATCCACATCCTCAATCTCAGACCATTTGGCCTTAAAAGCGGCTTGATCATCCACCTTCCGCACAGATCGCCACATATCCGGTGGTAAAATAAGCCCAAAGAACAAATCTATATCTGCTAAAGTCATAGTACAAGAATTCAAGGCCCCTTCAACCTCTTCGTAAAAGGCCGCTGGATTCTTGCGGGGGTCAGGCAATGCATTCTTTAATGCCATAACATCAGCCCTATGCCAGGGAGTATAAACCCATTATACACAAAATATCCCCTAGCATCGGGGGAAGATATATCTGAACTATTTCCTGCTCCTTTAGGAGGAACATACAAAGGTGCCGCCTCTCGCATCGGTTTAGCATGCACTAGTTCACTCTTATCTGAATGGGAGGTAGATGATTGGTCGCCGCCGATATGTGAATCTGATTGCTCCTTCTCCCCTGCCTGCAGGCGCGCTCTCTCTTTAAGTTCAACCGTCGCGTCCCGCAATGCAAACAGCCGTCGGACCGCATCGGGTACCTTAGAGGGAGAAAAAACACCGTTACGTAATGCTTTAGCATCTGATACTACAGCATCAGGCTCGAAAACATCAGAATATTTCCGAAAGGCAGTAATCACTTCATCCGAAAAAGTTGCAGCAAAATACAGCTTCTCTCTATCCTGCCAACTTTCCAAAGATTCCAATAATTCGGCAAGAGATAGCTTGCCTTTAAGTACACGCAGAGAAATTTTCCGAAGCTCACCCATACGCTCAATTGATAACATGGACCGCGTGTCTACCTTATCCGAAACCGATCCAGAATCCTGTGACCTCGGGGCAGACGCGCCAACATAAGGGGGCGGAGAACGATCTAATAAATAAAAATCATCTTCAAGATTAGTAAGGACAGGATAAAGTGGCTGGCGGACAGCATATTGACCCGAGACTTGCAACCTACGCTCTTTCTCTTGTCTCTCCGCCAGTTCTCTTTCCTCCCGACGCTTCGCTTCCTGTGCTCTCACATGATCATTTTTCCGTTGCTCTTTATCAAACAGCGCTTTCTCACGTTTCTCTCGCTCACGCACTTCCTTCACCCATAACCGTACACATTCAAACATGTCTTGCCGAGCACGCCGTTTACACATACACTGTTCCACATACTCAATCTTACGCATATCAAACGATCCATACAAAGGCCATCGTAACTCAGGATCCTTTTTGGTGTATTTCCTCCACACTGTGCTGTACATTATAGAGGAAAGACCATGCCTCACATACATATCCCTATTAGGAGTCCCCTCTGGGGGGGCTGGAGCAGCTTCCTCAAGATCTAACCGGTTTCCAAAGCAGCAGCACCACTTACGGAGTGCGCTAAAAGCAGGCATGCTCAAAAATAATGCAAAATATGCAGTATTATCAAAAATGGTACTTAAACTTTGCGCCGTTCAGATTTACACAACTCCGGAGAAATATCTCCACATTACCTGCCTATATGTGTTGCAACGCATATATTCTCACAGTAATCAATACAAAATATGACCGGTCATCACAAATCAAACTCAAATAGCCAACCCAGGCTTCAAAACTCGGAGCAAGTACCGTACAACGGTTCTTACCAATCAAGAGTGTCCAGATTCCAACTGCCAAGTTCCAAAATTCGCCCAAACGGCTGTCGCGGCAAACCGACAGAAGAGGTCGAAGTCAAGGACCGGCGCCACCCAGAAGGTCAGTTCGGAAGGGAAGGAAGAAACCTCGGGATGCCAGGACTAAAAACGCCACTGGCAGTGATCACATCCCCGGCCAAATTCCTCACCTTCGTCACGACCAGTCCTTCGAGCATCCGAGTCGCCGATGAGCCCCACGTGACGGGCGCCAATTGAAGAATACAGGCCCCAGCTAGGCCCGCAGAATACAAGGGTTCGCTCTCCTGTAACAAAAGCTAGAAGGAAGTTGGCACGGAAACTGCAAATACAAAGACAGAGTTTATTAACCCTTAAGGGTGGTCCTACAACCTATACAGCACTCTTCAGTATTGCATAGAGTAGCACAAAGAACTTGCGTACACGATCCCCTTTTATACACAACAGAGGGGCTCATAAGTGGGTGGATACAACATGAGGCAAAACTCATTACCTTTTATGGACATTTTCGATACAGAATCAATATGTGGGCGGAGTTAACACATTCCTGAGCCCGCGAAAACATGGTCAAACAAGGACTAACTGATAACATATGTGGTCAAGTCTGGGCATGCGCCAGACGGACAAAGGGGCTATTTATAGACTGTTACTAGGCAGATTACAAGAGCAACTAACGAAAAGAAAGGACTCTTCTCGTGCAAAGCACGTGGAGACATGACAATACAAGATGGAGTCCAGACATTAGTCAACATAAGACAAGAAACATGTTCTAAGGAAGGAGAATTCATGTCTTTAGTGAATGCTTAATCATATCGTTGTTTTAGTTTTCAACAAAAGGATAATTCCGACTTTTAACTCGTGACTATGCAAATCAGGCTAGCGAGGAACAGCCAGAATGGTTACATGTGAGGATTTGTGTAGGTCAGAACATGCAATTAAAAGAGTATAGAACAGTACAGTATTGAGATAGTCACGATATTTCACAGAGGGGCATATTATCAATAAACGGCGATACATATCGCAAAGCGCGCTTAGCGCTTTTTTATTCATCGCCGTCTATCGCTGGAATTTATCGCCCGGTTAGTGCGTTATTAACAACGCGTATCACCGGGGCAACAAAAATTCCAGCGATAGCGGGGATATCGCCATTTGCATGGAACAACGCTGGTTTTCCAGCGATGTTCAGTGGAAAACGGCGATATGGTTGATGATAGGGCCCTGTGGTCTTAGCCCCACAATCCACCTCCCATGTAAAGGTATGCCTTAGTCAGGAATTTAACAGACGGTAAATTCCTGCGTTAAGGCCGAGTTAGCGCTACACCGGACGGGCCTCGTTGATAATATGGCGAAGCCCCGTTATCCATATTTTACACTGAAGTTTTACGAAGCACGCCTACCTTGCATCTCATTAGCGATGCAAGGCGAGGCGGAAAGAAACCGGGCGCTAAGGCAAGGAAACACCCGCTAGCATGTCCTTGTTAATAAAGTGATAAAATTATCGCCGCTTTTTGCCCGCCCCTTGATAATATGCCCCAAAGTATATAACAATACAGCATTAAGGTCCTTTGGGAAACGCAGCGCGAGTGTCGAAGTAGTTAAGTAATAGAGATTTGCTGTCTTGTTTGAAGCAGAAAAGGGTGGAGTTGTACCGGAGAGCCTTAGAGAGTGAATTCCAAATCCTGGGGGAATTTCCTGAGAAAGGGTGTGTCTGGGATGATCTCTTTGTCTTCTTTGGAGGTATGAGTAGAACAAGAAGTAAAGTGGAGCTTCTCAGTGCCAGGCTTCCTGTTCTCGATAGTTTGGCTTCTAGGTATTTGGGGTTCTTTGTATGGAGGGCTTTGTGAGTGATTATGAGTTGGTCCTCACGATATGTGGACTAAGGATGCGGATCTGTTTTTACCGGTCATAATTCTGCATATTATTACAATTTCTGTTGGAATTCACACTCACATTTTCCACGTGCTCTGGCAAAGGACTTTTTTTTCAAATATGTGCACCATCATTTATTGCCATTTTAGTACAATGTGCAACGCCTTTTGAGTGTTATCTGCAATGTTGCCGTGCAAGTGACATTCTCATGGTAGTTTCACTTTTTGATGGTTATCCATAAATAGGGAACATGATGCAATATTCTGAGACAGTTACTAAGGAACTCACCGCCAAGAAACAGTGACAAGACCAAGGATGCTAAAAACCCAAGACGTCATATAAAGAAGAAATTGTGTTGAACGGCAGGTTTTTTGTAAGATGGTTGGGGTATAGCTGACTCAAGCTCTAACAATTCTAAGATTTTAAAAAAGGAAGCACTTAGGTATGTTATTAACAAAACAAAAGAGCTGCCTCTGATGTTCAACAATTAAAGACATTATAAATAGATACCATAATAATTAGCGAAACAAGAAACATTTAAAATAGTCAAGAAAAACATGTGAATTAAATTTCGAATGTTTGTTCCAGCTTTCTACATGCAAAACTGCAAACATTTCACATTAAACATGAAACGAGAAAGAGCATAATGTGGCAATCAGTCAAGCAAGTAGGTTGTTACACTTTGAGTTTCCAGTGTTTCGCGTTGTTATCCTGTACTCAGTCCTACGCACGAATCCACTTATTTAAAACAAGCATTGGCAAAGCCAACAGATCTGGTGCTGGTCACCAATCTTTTAGCTTAGGAAATTCATGTTTTGTTCGGTCATGGTTTTTGCAAAACTTTGGTGTTCAAGAAGGTGTCAGGACCTCATCAATCTAAAAAAAGAAAAATGAATGCAGGCAAAAATCTTTATTGGTTTCCAATAAGCACATTACTATATTGTCCTTAGCACTGAAGGGAACTACTTTGTTTGTGAAGGAGCTCCTTGTGAAAGGACCAAATGCCGTAACTCACAGTGAAGTCAGCCTATGTCTGAAGTGGACTGACCCATTGCCCCATGATGCATGCTGGGATGGGTGGAAGAGCAATGTGAATGACACATGAACAGACTAATGGGAGGAGTCTGGCTGAAAACCCCTATAACTGTCTGTCTAATGCCAGACCTAAAGTGAACATACCCTCCTGAAGATGAAGCAACTAATACCCTGATAAGCTCCTTTGGCAAAGAAGGTGTCAGCTAGCTGCCTTGGCCTCCTTGGAGCTTTGAGGAAGACCCTAAAATAGCTTGCCATTGGTATGCACAGAACAGTAGCACTAGGTTTAATTCTATCTCACCTCGACTACGGCAATTCCCTTTACTTGGCTAGCCCACACTCCGTCATCAAAATGCAATCATCCAAAATGCCACAGCACAAATATTATTGGGTATCTCTAAATCCCAATCAGCACTCCCTGCCCACACCTCCTTCCAGTGGCTGCCAGTAAGCCGTAGGATACAACTCGAAGCGCTATGCTTACATATCGGGCAAAATACAAAGTAGGTTTGCGTTTCCTTCATCACCTTCTCAATCCCCACCAAATCAATAAAAATATTAGTGCAAGCAACTTAGGATTTCTTGCTGTGCCCAGAATCAGAAGAGGCAGAGGTTGCTCGTTCATCTACCTCACCCCTAAACTCTCTAACTCACTATCTTCCAGCCTGAGGCTAGATGACAACGTATTAAGTTTCAACAAAACCTAAACACTCGCCACTCCAGCTAGGGCTGAAAACGCTGGAAACCCGCCTCAGTCACCATGCGCTGTACAAGACATGTGAATTGGAAAGAAAAAAAAATGATGTGTCGCACGTGAATCCTGATTTCAACACAAAAAGGGTTTTGTGCCAAATAAGCACAACTAGTATACATATTTTACACATTTTTACCTGCCCAAATTTTGCTAGGTATAATCTGGTGGAACTTGTGTGTGGAAAAACAAGAAGGCTATATATCACTCCCTGATTACAACTCTTGTGGGACTAGAAATCACCCCTTGCCTGTCGGGACTCCATTTATTGTCAAGCAAAAAAAATGTAAACTGACTGGGGAGCTGGACTTCCTGGCACAAAGCATGCCTTTCTCTGGCCTCAACCTAACAGCTGCATTTCAGATCCTGGGAAAGCACATTGGCCATGTTAGGCCCTCCTTGCCACTCTCAGAGGACGTGAAATGCATGTTGGTTACCTGTGTTAATTCTTTGTAAAGCCAAAAGTAGAAAAGGAGTGACATGCTTGGCTTTTTTTACAAGGTATGCCTATCTCTGGCCTCTACCACTGTCTGCATGACGCCTGCTCTTAGCAGCATATTGGGGCATTAATCTCAAGCTGGGGTAGCTGGACAGTAGGGTTCATTTTGTCAAGTGTAAAATGGTAATGCAATGGGTGCATGGTGTCCTGGTATAAGCCATGCCTTTGAAAATGTCACCTCTGGACCGCAGCATCTATTGTTCTATTCAGTTCAGTGAAAGAAAAACATGGTTTCAGGCCTATATCTGTAGCCTGACTGATGCACTTTAAGCCTGCAGTGTGGCCTGGTAAAATAAACCTTTCTGATAGGTAAAAACCTCTCTTTGAAATATTCATAGGTCAGTACTATGTAAGTCTTGTAGCCCACATGGCAGGGTGCATGGTATTTAAAAGTGTATCATGTACAAAATCAATGTTAACAGGTAATTACAGTGACTGGCCCTAAAAGCTGTTTTTTAGGTAGCTGGCCTATGTAGAAAATCCGAACACATATTAATATACTAATGTTGTATCTCAGGAATGGCCCCACCTAGAAAAACAATCAAATAACTATTTCAATAGATATTAAAAATCCAATTCAATTGTAAAGTTGGATGTTTGAAAAATATAAAGGAAAAATAACACTTTTAGAAAGCTACCCTTTAGCAACTTGAACTCTCAGAGGCCAATTAGCATAAGCCCCTGCCAGCTCCCAGCCTTTGTTCAAGCATGGGAATAGCTGTGAAATGCCTCCTTGGAGCAAACAATAGGCTGACCTGAATGGGATCACTCATCTGATATCAACAGAATATTCCGAGTTGGGGCTGTCGGCATCCTGTTGACACCACACTATAAATTCCTGGATGATGGGTCTGTTGGGCCGCATGCTACACTAGGGGGGGCATTTAGGAACAGGATACCAAGACAATTCTTGTGTATCCTCTGTCTAGCTGCTGGAAGACCAGGCTTTTGGTCAACCAGATGGCAGCCTCTGCATTTGTTGTAGTTAAAGTTCATGCTTTAAACTGAAGTTTAGTGTTACATGTGGGAGGTCACTTGTAATTTACCTATGGCCGTCCCACACACTCCCCCAGGCCTCAAAGCCAAGGTTTAGTGTAGCTGAAAACTTTTGCCATCTTGGAAAAACCCCGGCATGTGGAATTTGATTGCAGAAAGGCAATCATCTCCACCCCCTAGCTAGTGCCTGCCTAACTGTGGATCATATCACAGCACTACTGGACATGCAAACGGATATCAGGTAGACTAAACCTGCTGCATTGGGCATCTGTGACCCATAAGATGGACCTAAGGTGGTTGGACCCCCTATTCACTCAAAATTCAAGGACAGTTAAGACCTCCAAGGATCATAAGGCTGATCTCCTGGGTGAGGACATTTTTACAAAGAATCGTAGTGACCAGTGGCACTGAACCTGGACTGGACTTTGCTGTGCCCTCTGCCTGACACTTTGAAAGTCTCTATGTTCTCCGCCTGAGGTTCTGCCACCCTCAGAAGTGCACTTGTGTTGTTGCTTGGAGACAGTTTTAGCATTTCTGCTCCAAAGCATCAGGGCTTCAAGAGGACTGACTGCATAAAGTATCCAACCGGCAGTTCCATAACATTGGACTAAATGAAAGGTTTGTCCCTGTTAGAAATGGATGTCTCTAGGGACCCATGCCTCTAGTCAGGATACGGGGATTACACACCTGATATAACCCCTGCTCACCCCCTTGGTAGCTTGGCACGAGCAGTCAGACCTATTTCAGAGGCAATGTGTAAAGTAGTTGTACATAACACACACAGTTACACAGTGAAAATACTACAAATGGACACCACACCAGTTTAGAAAAATAAAGTTTCTTTATCTAAACCAAACAAGACCAACACGACAAAGATCCAACATACATAAGTCTAAATATCACTTTTAAAAGAGCTAAAACAGTTCAGTCCAAATATAACTGTTGATTCATCTTTTTTAGCACACAGTACCTGTGATGCATCAAAATCAAATGATGAAAACAGATGCAGGGGAGGTGAGGCACTGGAAAGCGCAGTGAATATCTACACCAAAACAGAGCTAAGTTAAAAAAATGTGTGTACCGGCCCAAAGTAGGATTGCACAGATGAGTGGTGTTTTTGCACTATTGTGGAATGAAATTTAAAGCATTGTTACTCCATTGTTTTTCCGGCATTACTGGGAGCTTTTTGGCTAGCTAGACTAAGAGGCAACAGGTGACATATTTTGGCAGGGACACACACCAAAGAGCAGCTGTAGCTTCATCTTACAAGGAGGATGGGGTAGGCCACTCTTCTAAGATCATCTTATAACTTTCAGTCCTTAGTATTTTTTTCTCCAGAAACAAATGATTTGTAGCAATGGCTTAGAGAATGTGGAGATTAACCCACATGCATGTGTAAGATTAGGGTAACTATCTGACTTTAAGTCCCTAGGGGTACTGTTTCCCGTTGATCTTCTCACCTACAAATCATTGTTTCTGGGTGTGAAAAAAACACTACAACACAGAGAATGATTAGGTGATCACAAAAATCTTCGGGTCTGGAACAAGAGTCTATAATGACCTAGAAGGAGGTGGTCACCCTTTGCTCAGGGTACCTCAATCTTTTGAAAGGTTAATTTTATCAGACCAATTTACTGAAAATAATTCCTAGGTTGAATATTGCAGCACTTTGACCTACTATCTACAGGAGAAACTCCGCTTAGATGTGGATGGCCTGACCACAAAGTGAGAGGTTGGGGTGCAAAGTTGAGGAGAACTGTGTGAATACTGTAACCGAAATGTAGCTACTATCAGTTTTTTGTCTAGAAACTACCAACAATCACTGATTAGCAGCAGAAATGTGTGCAGCCCTTGACCACTTCAGTAACAGAGAGGCAATGCTCTAGGGAAGTGGTGCTTTGCAGATTTGGGGGCAGGTATCTGCACGTATCCTGGCTGCAAACCAATAAAACTAAGAAGCCCTTTTAAACAGCTGTGCCCTGTTGGAACACAGACAACAGCAACCTTACAATAACAGGTTTTTGATCTTCCTATTTGCTACAAGAACAATTATTTTGCTAGTCTGCAGTTCCCTTCCAACAAAAGTTTGAAAATATTGACCATCTCAAAACCAAAGGGGATGATGGACATGTTGAACATTGCAAGCACTTTGCCACTGGATTCAAGCTAGCCTGGCTGATGACAGCTGATTAGCCACATATGGCCATGTCTGAACTGGGGTGGCGGAGTGAGCTAAAGAATGATGATGAATTAAACCCAGATCAGTTGACTGGGGGTGAGTGCTTGCTATGTTCAACACTCCGTCCATCATCCCCTTTGGTTTTGCTTGTTCGCCCTAAGTTGGCAGGGTATGCCCAGACGTGGGTCCCTTGCTCACTTTGCCACTGGATTCAAGCTAGCCTGGCTGATGACAGCTGATTAGCCAGAAACTGGTCCCAGGATGCTTGTTTCCAGTCCAGGGTAGACATTGCTTGGCCGTTCTGGCTGGACTGTTCCAATGAGGCACAGGGTCAGACTGATTTGCATATGGCCATGTCTGAACTGGGGTGGCGGAGTGAGCTAAAGAATGATGATGGATTAAACCCAGATCAGTTGACTGGGGTGAGTGCTTGCAATGTTCAATACTCCATCCATCATCCCCTTTGGTTTTGCGATATTGACCATCTCATCATGTAAAGGCTGTGTTTTATTATATAGTTCCTTCTTTGGTATGGTTGTAAATTTTTCTTAAGGTTGCTTCCAGGTTGCATCCAACATGTACCTCTGAGACTTAACTCGGCATGCTGGTGGACCTGTGGACTGGTATTTCCACAGGCACAAAGTGAACTGCAATGACTAATATATGAAAAGACCTAAGGACCCATAGGTCCTTGTCATGCTGACTCATAGCTTGGAAATAAATACTACCACAGGAAGAGATTGCAGCATTGGACAGTGAACTGATTCATCAAATTGAGACTTGGGTGTTACAACTGCCAGGCAAAGTTGCGCTGGGCCTTTTCTATTTTGCTCTTAGTTAATGTCAGAATATCACTGTGAAAACTTCTGACATAAATATTTTGTCCTAAATATTAATGACAAAAATATCACATTTGGTACTCTGACTTCTGTTCATAATTGCATTTTAGTAGGGCAACTGTAACTGCACAAATGTTTTAGGCAGTTGCACAAAGCTCAATTATGAGAAGCAGACATAAAGTAAATATATTTCCCTCTTTCATCTGACTGTCACAAGACTTAATAATGAATTTGTAACTCCTGTTAAGAATTTCCTACAAACTGCAAATTTACAATGTTTAGGTAAATATGTATGGCAAATTAATTCAAAAGATTGATTTTAACTGCCTACCTCATCTACATTTAGCCACAGGTGTCACACACAGACACACTCTCTCTCTCTCTTTCTCTCTCCTCCCCCCCCCCCTCCGCTGAGGGCCTTTCAGGAAAGTAAAGGGCTGTGTTCAGTAGGGATTGTGAGCATTGACTGAATTCAAGCTGTGTGCACAATGGGAACAATTTGGTTTTTTTAAGGTTGCTATAATTAATTTTTTGGATATAGGCATATCAACATTTTTCAAAAAACATTGATGGTATGTGAATTAAGATATATATAAATTGTTATTAATTGAAACTTATTCTTTGTTAATTGTTCTCTATGCTGATATGTGATTTTACTCATTTTTTTCTTCTGTGCCTTTACAGAATTTTGTGTTAATTTTAAATGTTGAGGAGTTTTCTTTGCTCTTTAATTGCAATATTTTGTTCAATTAACGCTGTTTTTCTTTAAAATGCTTGCCAGTTTACGATTTAGGGGCCAATTATGATGTCAGTCGGAAAGGCTCCGAACGGGTTTTGGGTTCTCCGAATACTATTCAGAACCTATGTTTCCGACTGAATCGCATTCATTTCCAAACGACCGATTACGATGCAAGGAAACCGTTCGGGCTGTCCGAATTGGTTCCTTTTAAAACCCTTTACCAGCAGTATTTCTTGCAACTGTGATCTGTGTTGTTTCCACTGCAAGCTTCTTTAGACACAAAGAATGTATTCTTTGCACATTGCTTACTTTAAAAAAACTGAACCCTATTTTGCAAATTCCATAGTCTGTATTCTGTGAAAAACAGTCATTCACACTGTCGAAGTATCATTCTATTTTTATTGCAGATCAAATGTAATCATAATACCCATCAGCATACAAAGCCAATTCAACACTATCTATAAACTATATAAAAGAAAACTCCGTAATCCATTTGTGGTAGAATTGCCAAGGGTTTTAATCTCAGTAAACAATATCAAGGCCATAACCAATATAGTGTACGGAACAGTTTTATAACCCTGCTTAAAATGCAAAAATGTGCCATTATAAAAGCCTTGTATGATTGCGGTTGTTTCGACGTCTGGTGGAAATAAAATGGTATTGTGCTGATCTACGAGAGGCACATCTTTAAATAGATAACAGCAAGCAGGCATTCAAGATATGCTCCACAGAAGTGGTACCATATAACTACATTTTAAGATGTGGGATGTTACTCTACTTTTAAAAAAGAATACAAAGATTACCTTGTGGGCTTGTTCTAGAGGTTGCTATCTAAAGGGGGTACATTCTTTAAAAAAAAAGCCTTTCTGGATTATTGATCTAAGAAGGATCTCATTCTAAATACCTCAAAAATAAGGTGATGCTTATCAAGCCCACTCCCCTCCTTTGAAAGAGCCATAAGGTCTAGGGCATTCCCCTGGAATGGATTCCTGAGTATGATGACTTGGGGATTCCATTTAAGGAGCAAAACAGACAAGGATACCACTTGTCTACTACATACTCCCAGGGTAATTATTTCCCTCAAAACGAGAGATGGGTGGTCCTGCTGATCTATCTGCAAAAAGCTGTGTCTGCTGCTTCAGATGGGATTGAGTTATGCAGATGAAATAGACTAAAAAACTTCAAGTAGTAGAAAACAACTTTCTTAGGAACCTGTAGACCTACGACACGGAACCCCATTGGCGCCCTTCTTTTAAGAATTAGGCATGTCCACTTCTGAAACCCAGGCTGCCTTGAACCCTGTGCTACTGTATTCACGTGCACAGAAATCCGTGTGTATCAATTTATTTAGAATTAATCCAAAAAATGGTTGCTCTCTCTAGAATGTGGGGTAGAAAGTTGAACCATGTTCACGATCTTCTAGCCCAGCTACAGTTAGCTCATTGGTGGACGGAACAAGTACTAATGGTCCCTGGTTCAATTGAACTTGTCAAGAAGCGGTACTGGTCCTGTGTTAAAGGGGATCTCAAAACTGAGATTCGAGAAGAAGGTCTAGCAGCAAATGACTTTGCCCGCAAGCTGACTCCTGGTTTCGAGAAGTATTTAGATAGATTATATCCGGAGCTGAAATCTTCTTTATATCTATGAATTAGATTGGGTACTTTCCCCACTAAGATGTATCTAGGAAATTAGAAGGTGTGCACTTACAGTGATTGCTTAGTAGGTGGTAAAAATGCTGTGATGCACTTTATGGTGTTTTGCATAAAATTTACCCAGAAGCACAGATGCTGGTTACTCCCTCTTTTTAGGATTAAGGGTACCCAGCTAGCAAGAAAGCCATGATACTCTGCTCTCGGGCAGATAATCCTTCAATTGCTATCACATATCACCTTCTTATGGCCAGTGTGACCAAAAATCAGATGGCATAGTTTTAGCATTCAATGAGGGCATAGAAATACGGACCAGTTGTTTTATTGGGTAGTACACTAGTATATAAGCATTTGTCGAGATTTGATCATACAGTAATAATATGTATTAGCTTTCATATTGAATGTAGTTCATGATTGTTTTATGAAAAGGCCCCGCCATCAAGTAGGGTCCTTAGGTGATTTTTGGAATACATTTTTAATGCTGTACAGAGTTGGGACTTTATTGATATTCAAATCATGGTATATTATATGGATTTTTGTTTATATATTGTAAGGCTATTGCTGATCACAATTAACTAAATATACAAAATGATAAGCTGGCCAGCAATCCTCATGTAAGGTATCTTATCCATATTATCAGAACAACACATCTAGTTTTGCCTCAATAGATGTGTTTTAGGTAGTCTTGATTAACTGTGCACAACTGGAACTGTTAAAGTTTAATCATTATAACATACCTTCAGAAATATGTGAATGCAAAATGAGAATGTTTCATCCAAGTTTCAAGTTTTAATTTGCTTTTCAGATTCTGTATACAGGAGTTGTCGTGTATGCGCCAGCATTAGCTCTCAACCAAGGTGAGTTTTAAGTTTACCGTTCTGGGATACAGTAAACAAATTAAAATATCTCTTATATAAGTGGGCATAGAAACGAAAAAACAGATTGTGGTAAATATTTCATTACCGGTACTATTTTTTATGCGGTAAAGTCTAGTAAGAATAACTCAGTAAATATAAGAGGCAGAATCCGTGGTATTAGAGGTTTTAAAAGGCTTTATTCCTATACAAAGGAATACAATTCGAATTGTGGGCTTCTATTCCATCACCACGAAAGTTCAGGAAGGAAGGGCATACATTATTGACAGGTAATCACTTTTATAAGAATTACATTATAGTGTAACAGATGCAGGAGGCGTAACAGTTGATAAGAGAGATAAAATATGCATACGTAACCAAAAAAGGCGTAAACATGGGTGTAACTAAAATACGTCATTAAACATGATGTCACAAATGGGTGGATCCATAAGAGAATCCTGCAATGTCAGCAGAAATATTTGGCAGAGATGCGCGCGCAGCCGCATGACGTGTGATTGACGTGCAACTAGAGGGTGAAGGGGACTTGACATTTAGCTCTACATGTGGAGACAAAAGTCTGGGGGTTATGTCAACCTAATCCCAAATCATATCTGATATCCTATGTTTAAAGAACTGTGTTATCCAAAAGGAAAGGTCTCTAGGATAGAATCTATTCTATACTGACTGTTAGTACGTGTACAAGCGTCTAAGTGTCTACATGAGATGCGAGGGGGTAGGAATATTCCATGGTAACAGGGCCATGAATTACTTGCATGAGGACAGCGAGGCCTGGCCCTTTGCACGGTAGCTGGAGGAATGTTTACCTAAACTACTAGACAGGAATGCATCGGATGAGGAGCGGAGTAGATAATCTTGAAGGTGAAATACAGTTTTTGGCAGGGAACAGGCTGGATCAGGCACCGTTAGCCGCGCAGGGAGTAGGACAAAGTTCATAGATACAGATGCAGGCTCAGACTGAAGCTTTCAGAGGCAGAAGGCAGGAAAAGGCTTGATGACAGAATTCAGGGCCTACTCGCCTGAATCTGTAAAATGAGGAAAGTGAACCACATTAAGTCGGTGGCCTTTCATACTTAGGAATGGAATATCTGACCCATTCATGGCGGATCTGAAAGAGGACATATTGACGGTGGACGCACATGTATTTGCGTCTTCAAAACTGGAACTGGAGGGAACATACATGTACTCATAGCATGCACATGGAGCCGTTGGGGTCTACGATAGGGGACATAACTGATCACAAAATTCATATTTCCTCATTCCCTCCTTGTCCCCTACGGACCCTCAGGAGATATCGATCTTCATCAATCCATCGATCTGTTCATATAGCATCATTTGTTCTTCTTTCTTCTTCCGGGATCTTGAGCGAAAACGTGGATGTGGGATACACGATGTGGCACACAGACCACAAATCGCTGGCCCACATTGTAGACATAAGCAGCAACTGAATAGTATGAGAAAGCCAATACCTAGGAAGGATAGGATTCTCCATCCCCAGGCTGACAACACGCCCCAGAACCAACCGGACCAAGTCCAGGTGCCTGGACTCTGGTGTATCTGGCTTATAATCTTATGAAGGCGGGTTATGGCTTTATATACCGACGGCGAATTTTCTGGTATGAAAATGCAGCAACTTGATCCGATGACCCTACAAGCTCCGCCCCTATCGGCCAGGATGACGTCAAGGACAAGGCGATTTTGAAGCACAACAATCCGCATAGCAGACTGCTCTTCTGTTAAATTGCCTAAGGCGAAATAGTTTCGTTCACTACTGCTTCAAGGGTTCTGGTTAATCTACGTATCAGCTTACTATTAGTGACTGTACCTATATAGGGAAAGAAACCTTTATTGAAATCTGTGTATTTTTCCCATGCTGTTTCAGTGTAATCGACAATTGGGAGATCTCTCTGCTGTCTATTGTGTACTAAATGGGTATTTCTATGATAATCAGGAGGAGCTAGAAAAACAGGTGGTAGAAGGAATGCTATGTAACAGGTACCATCCCAATCTAAAGGTAGACATATATATGCGGTCTGGCCACATATGAAGTAGGAATGATGGGAAGCTCTAAATGTAGACTTGCCTTGGTCACTGAATTTTATTACAGTGGTGCATTTACTATGGCCCATGTGTACGGAACCATTCTTTTGTACACATAATTCCCCTTTTACTGGGAATACTGACATGGCGGGCAAGATTGGTGTAGCTTCGGATTCAACGTTCAGGATCATGAGGTTAAGTGTAAAATTACCTAATCCATATACTTCATTTTCTAGATCAGTTCCTGTTCTTTTGGGAAGTCCCTCCTTGTTAGGGTAGCAGACTTTAAGCAAAACTAGGTTCAGGTTTCCCCATACCCAGTTGTCTTGATAAACTGCGGAATTTGAATCTAGGGAATTAATCAAACTAAACCATGCTCCACAGAAGCCATTGTGTGTGAACGGATATGGAAAGAGGGGCAAAACTCCCTTATAGTTCTGATAGGGAGGGAGTCGGCCACATATCCAACAATTTGTGGCATTGCTGGTCTGATGGGAATGATGTAACATACTAATGAATGTGTTGTTGCGCAGCGCAAATCTATAGGACAACTCATGCGGAGGTAATTCGCTAAAAGAATGTTCTGCAGTTACATTGTAAGCACGCTTAAGAATAGGGTAAAACATATGCAATAGTACCTTGAAAACGATGATCAGAAGACTTAGAAAAAACAAAATTAATAGTGTTACTGTGCAGTGACTACGAAGTGATTTACAATACGCATGCTTTTTAAGCTGCATCTGTTGATTTCTTTCTCTATTCCGGTCTAGAGGATACATGTCAGAGACGAATTCAACCGATTCACCTTGGAGAGGACTTAAACAATCAAATTGTCTGACTTGCTAGACCTTAATTTTAGTTTGTAAAGTTCTGGTTTTGACTGCTCAACCAAGGGGAGCTTTGAGTCTGTTTGTGAGGGAATACAAGGTTGAGTATTCACACTGGATGGTAGTCCATAAAATTTCTTGATATGACTCGAGTGCAACCACCCTTTGCGTCCCGCGATCTTCACGGCTGTCCTTGTAGTTAATAGAACTAGCTTCGGCGACTTCCACCTAGGCTCCAGTTGGGTCTTCCGGTCGAAATTCCGGACCAGAACCAGGTCACCAGGAACCACGTCATGGGGCTTCCCCTCAGTATTATCGGGAAAAGCTGCGGCTACCTGTGAACGACAAGATTGTAGTGCAGACATCAAGGAAGCCAGGTAATCTGTCAGCATATTACAGTCAACATCAGTGATTTTGCGAGGTACAGGCGTCCCCCACATATTTGGTGGTCTACCGAAGATCACCTCGTACGGGGATAGCCCTGTTCGAGAATGTGCTACCATTCTCATGTAAAAGAGCGCAACTGGTAAGGCTACTATCCAATCGACACCTTTTTCCCTACATATTTTGGACAATCTAATTTTCAGGGTTTGATTATGACGTTCCACGAGACCTGCTGCCTCGGGATGTCGGACACAGTGGAATTTCCATTGGTAGCCTAACAAAAGGGAAACGTGTTTCATTAGTTCGGATGAGAACGGCTGGCCGTTATCTGAGTAGACAACACGTGGTAAACCGTACCGTGGGAAGAATTCTCGAACTAACTGTTTGGCAGTAGTCGGGGCAGTGTAATCTGAAACCGGGTAGGCTTCTGTCCAACGGGAAAGAGCACAGACAACTACAAGAACATATTTGAATCCTCGACATCGTTCCATCTGGATATAATCCATCTGGAGGACTTCAAAAGCATGATCGGGAGGTTGAAATCCACCCTGCTCTACGGGGATGCTTTTACCTGGATTAAACTGACAACATATCATACAGGTACGAACTTTTTGTTTAGCTGCTGCTCGCAAGTGTTTGTTGAACCAAATGTGTTGAATGCTGTCTAGCATAGCTTTTTCTCCTAGGTGCGCTGGACTATGTATTGTATTAATGATGACTTGAACCATGGAGTCGGGAAGAAACCATATAGATTTTTCCTTCGTCATCCATCCTTGATCCGTTTGGATCCCTCCTAATTCAGTCCATTTCTTTATTTCTTCTGGTGTAGCATGTGTCTGTATGTCAATTACATCAAGGGCGGGATCCTTAACTGTCATGCAATGTGTTGGTGTCGGAACTATTGTCTTTGTCATGTCAGTTGTGTGAGTCTGATTCTGAGCAGTCTGTTTAGCTGTTCTGTCAGCTAGGTCATTACCCTGAGAAATGATATCGGTAACTTTTGTATGGGCTTTGCATTTCATAATCGATATTGCAATAGGTAGATGAATCGCGTCTAATAGGGCTTGAATGAGGGGTCCGTGTTGGATGTGGGCACCGTGAGAAGTTAAATAACCTCTCTCTCGCCATAGTACGCCGAAGTCATGGACGACTCCGAATGCATAACGTGAATCTGTGTATATGTTGACTTTCTTATTTTTGGCTTGAATACAGGCTTGTGTCAGAGCGATGAGCTCTGCTGCTTGAGCTGACAAAGTGTTAATACGATTTGTTTCAATGACTTTAGTGTCTGTTGTGACTGCGTAAGCGGCCACTAACTCTCCTGTACTTGTTCTCATACATGACCCATCTACATACAATGTCAAGTCTGGATCTGACAAAGGGATATCTGTCAAGTCTTGTCTGGGTTTCGTCGTGATAGTAATGACTTTGACACAATCATGTGCCAATGGATCTGTTCCGCCTACTGGTAACAGTGTGGCAGGATTTAACGTATTACAACGTCTGATTTCTATGTGTGGCTGAAATAATGTCAATTCGTAACCGGTAAGTCTCGCTATAGTCAAGTGTTGTGTTTGTGTGCGGTTCAAGAGAACCTCTACTGCATGTGGTACTTGTACTGTCAGTTGGTGTCCTAACACTATGGCATCACTTTGTCTGATTGCTAAAGCTGTTGCTGCCACCGATTTCAGGCACGCAGGAAGAGCCTGAGCTACTGGATCTAATGTACTAGAAAAATAAGCACATGGTTTGTGTGATCCTGCTTGTTCCTGAGTGAGTACTGACAAGGCAGTACCTTCGCGTTCTGTAACAAAGAGTGTAAACCGTTTACTGTAACATGGTGTTGCTAAAACAGGTGCTTGGCATAAAGCTTTCTTTAAGCTTTCAAAGGCGTGTGTATGTTCTTGAGTCCAAGGGAGGACAGTCGATGTGGCTGCCTCCTGTGTTGTTAACTGGATGAGTGGTTTTGCTAGAAATGCATATTGAGGGATCCACTGCCTACAGTATGAAGTGAGGCCTATAAAAGCCCGCACCTCTTTTTGTGTCTTGGGTGGTGGCATGTTAGCGATTAACTGGATACGGTCGGGTGTAAGCTGCCTTCCCTCCTTGGACAGCGAGTGCCCAAGGTAAACAACTCGCTGGACACAGAATTGCAGCTTAGAAGGGGACACCTTGTGCCCCTTGTCGGCCAGAAATTTTAAAACCGTCAGTGACGCTTTTTCACATTCAGGTTCGCTTCGGGCGGTGATCAGCAGATCATCGACATATTGAAGCAAGGCAGTGTTAACTGGCATGTGGATACTGTCAAGTTCTCGTTTCAGTGCTTGGCTATAGATGCTGGGGCTTTCTGTAAATCCTTGAGGTGCGCGTGTGAATTTAAAACTTCGTCCATTTAAACTGAATCCGAACAGGTATTGACTTTCCGGATCTATTGGGACGCTAAAGAAAGCATTCTTGAGATCAATTACAGTGAAGAACGTTGCTTCTGAGTCAATAGCTGTTAGTAATGAAGAGATATCTGGGACCACAGGGTATTGTGGTACAATACATTTATTTAATTCGCGCAAATCAATAACTAATCGATATACTGGTGGTGCTTTTGGATCCGTTCTTTTAAGAATCGGAATTATCGGGGAATTACATACATTGGAGTCGGTTTCGACAACCACTCTTTGTGCAATGAGCTCGTCAATGATTTGCAGCAAAGCCACAACAGCATCGGGTGGTAACTTATATTGTCGCATTCGTGGTAGTACTACTCCTGTTTTTAGTGTGACTCGATATGGTGTAATGTTCATGCAACCAACATCAGTGGGGCCTTGTGCCCATAAATGTGAAGGTAAATTCTGTAATCGGTGATCCATGTCTCTGGACACGTAGTGACCTTTGAAGTCACGTAGAAATAGTCGTACTCCTTCCGGAGAACAACATATTATGGCTCCTAGAGCTTTCAATGTTTTTATACCTAACAAGTTTTCTGGACATGATTTAGTAAGCAATAAATCTGTAGTACGTGTCAATGGACCAATCGTAAGTGGAAGAGGTTGTGTTACGTCATTAATTATGGGTTTTCCTGAGAATCCAAGGGAAATATTCTGTGAGCCTGAGAGGGGTGCCCCTGGAACTTCACTGCGTCTTATAGCTGTTCTGCTTGCCCCTGTATCAAGTAAAAACTTTCTGTCTTCCCCTAATAGTTCACTATGTACATAAGGTCCCTCTTGGTCTACAGGAACCTCAATAAGGGGTAAGCCAACTTCCCTCTCTAGGCTATTTCATGTGTATCGCTGATAATCGGGATAATCTGCTTGTGCATACTGATACATTTGTTGTGTGGTTGCTTGTGTTGCAGCAATAGGCTGCGCTTGTGGTGGTGCTACGGTCTGTTGTGGAGCTCCCTGTTGCGGAGCTAGTTGTTGCGGAGCTAACCTAGGTTGTGCATGCTGAGGGATTTGTTGTTGATTCTGATCCTGTCTAGGTGGACGTGGTCTCTCCTGGGTTCTACCTGTAGCAATATTATGTTTCAGGACTGGACAATCGTGTATATAATGACCTGGTTGTTTACAATAGTTGCATGTCCCTTTCGTAGGACCTGCGGAATCACCCTTTTGATGACCATTAGCTGGGACTGACTGAGCAACAAGCATTTTCATTTTTGTATCTTTCATACGTCTTTGTTCGTGTTCTTGTTCTTCTCTAATTCTATTGTGGTGATATTGTAACATCTGTAACATCTGTGATGGGGTATTACCTTGCCAGGTACTTTCGAATTTCAATACTCTATTCTTGACTTGCAGCAGAGAATTTTCAACTAATTTTGTCACAAACAGATGTGGATATGACTCACTACTGGCTTTTATGCCACTATTTATACCAAAACATTTTTCAAATCGGGAATAGAAATCACTAGTGTCTTCATCTGGCTTTTGTTTACAGGCTGATATTGCACCCCAGTCTTCCTTTTTCGTAGTTAATAAACGTGGCAGTACCTGCACTAGTAGTCCTGCTAGTGCTGTAGTCTTTTCCCCAAGTCCTGCTCCTGCAGCTCGGGCCCTTTCTTCGTTTTCTAATGCTGTCCAATCTATCTTTTGGTCTCCCACCTCCCATTCCTTTTCTTTAAGTTTCTCATAAACACCAGCGGGTAATAGGACTTTTAATATTTTCATAATGTCGGGGTAGGTATACTCTCCCATGAGTAACATGTCCTTTATTTCACGGTGGAAACCTGCTGGATCCTTGTCATGGCTGGGTACTACTTTCTTCATTTCTAATAATTCCAGTTTAGTTATAGGCGTGTACACAAACATGCGCGTAAAGTTATTACCGTCACCTCTGATTGGGTGTACTTCGCGTAACGGGTTCTGTCTATCTATGTGATACATTTTCTTCCTATGATGGGAACTGGAACGTGTTCTGGGCATACGAAAGTTAAATATTGGTTTCGGAATTCTAGAATCTCTTTAATCAAATCAGTACCTGACCTTCTCCATATATTGGTGAGTAGTTCTGTCAATATGTCAGGTAAGGGTCCTGGATCGGAGTGTTGGCTTTTATATAATATAAGGAGGTGTTGAATCATGTATATACTAGCTAAACGCTGTTCGTATGGGTCAAGATTCAGAAACGTGTGTGCAAGTACATCATCATTATAGTCGCTGGGACTGTCAGCCCATTGTACTGCTGACCTAGCTAATTCTTGTTCGTCCATGGAATCGAGCATATGGTACCCCTTTCGATCTCGGAGTAATTTATCAGCGGCTTGGAATAGGTGCTCGGGGGATTTTGTATTTAACATAGGATTTGGAAAATGTCTATTATATTCTGGACGTATTGGACGTATCTGATCATTAAAGCCTCTAGTATTATTATGGGGTCTTCCTCTACCTACGTAAGCTATCGTCTCCAATTGTTCTGAATCCTGCTCCTCCTCTTCTTCTGATTCTACTCTGTCTGTTTCTCGTCTTTCTTTATGTATTCGTTCTACTTCTTTGCGGATCTTTCGACACATGGCGATTATACACGCCTGTCTATCATGTTTCTCTTCTGATATGTTCTGACCCCATTTGACAAGTTTTTGCATGGTATCGTGATCTGCCCCGGGCCTGTCTTGATTCCTAATTACACAATTTATGAAAAAACGTAGTAGTTGTCTTTGTACATCCACTTTCTGGTATTCCATAGCTTCGTTAATACTTTCTGAACCTCGCCCTGTTTGGACAAAGCGATATATATTGTCTAGGTGTTCAACCATTCCTGGTATCGTCATTAAATACAATGTAGCTCGTCGTATACGTAGTGATGATATGAGCAATTTGTACTGTCTACCTGGCACTGGATCGTATCTACAATCCACAAGCTGTTCTTTAAACATGTCGGATGTCGCTAATTGGGGTGTACGTTGGAGTGCTAAATCTCTAAGGGTCTGTTTATTTCGCGGCGGGGTGGCAAACATGTCTGTCGTACCTCCTGTAGCACCATCTGAGGTGCTAGGCACAAAAGGATTCGTTGGACGTAGGATAGAGATTGTAGATGTGGGAAAAACTGTAGACACAGACGGACCTGTGGGAACTTGTGTAGGAGGTTGTAGTCGCGGGGATACAGACGGATGCTCTTGGTGTTGAACACCATCGGCAAGCGGTGTGTGTGGTATGGCATTAGCATACTCGGGAGCTACGTCGTCTAAATAGGAGGAAAGGAAAACGTCCTTTGCTGTTTTGGGATGTGTTTTGGGATGTGCTTTTATCGGGAGCAATGGAGGAGTTAAGTCTTTTGGTATTTCCGGGGTAGCCTTAGGTAACCCTTCGGCCAGAAGAGGATACATACCATTCATAAGAGTGTTTCTTTGTCTATCTACTTGTTCTGAGTTTACTCGGGTACCTTCCTCAATTAATAGCTTTTCTCGGGTTTTATTTAAATTCTCTCTACCTTTCTCTTCCTGTCTGAGTGCTTTTTCTGTACGTCTGTATGATTCTTTACGCCATAATTCAATGGCATCTTTCTGTGACTGTCTGGCTTTCTTTTTCCATAATTCTTCTTCTACTCTCATGATGCAATCTGCATCCCAGGTCCCCGCTGCGGGCCATCTCTGACTCTCTGGTAATTCTTTGGTGTAGTCCACCCATAAATCAAGAAATAATACGGCATCTAGGCCATGCTTATGATACATAAAGTATCCTGGAGTGTCCCTAGGTGGAATGGGAACAGCTTCTTCGAGTACCCCTTTTCTGGTTTTGATCTGTCTTAGTTTCGAAAAGAGCGGCATTTTTAGACCTTATTACTAGAACACACTTTATACACAACACAATAATGAACAGTCATTCACACCACAATGTATAGAACGTATTAAAACATTTAATATTTAACAGTTTTAACGAACAATGATAACTAATAGAAAACTAGTTACTGACATAATACTGACACTAGATAATACTTATTTATATGCAAGACATACTATATATACTGCTAAACAGTACAGATACACTGCTGAAGCAGTGCAGACCGGATTTGTGTACCCAAACCCGTCTTGACCGGCACAGACTATGTGCACGTTAAATGCCTCCCCGGTAATGGTACTCACCGGGTAGCTCGGAACGGAAGGCCTCGGAACGGAACTGAAACTGGACCGGACTGGACTCGACTCGACTGGACTCGGAACTTCGGACCTGGTGGGCCTCTGTATACCTCGGATCTTGCTCTCTCAGCTAGGCTCTGGTCGGGATACTTCGCACTTCTCACCGCCTCGTCTGGGTGTTGATCGCAGCCTCAGTCGCCCCCGCTTGGCCGGAGGGAGATACAGGAAATCCTGCAGGTACGCGTTTTTGTCCGTTCAGCTGTGGCAGGAGACCGGGCCTGCAACGCACCTCCGGCGCGTGAGATGAGAAAGTGTCCCTGTTCGGGCGCCAATTTATGTGGTAAATATTTCATTACCGGTACTATTTTTTATGCGGTAAAGTCTAGTAAGAATAACTCAGTAAATATAAGAGGCAGAATCCGTGGTATTAGAGGTTTTAAAAGGCTTTATTCCTATACAAAGGAATACAATTCGAATTGTGGGCTTCTATTCCATCACCACGAAAGTTCAGGAAGGAAGGGCATACATTATTGACAGGTAATCACTTTTATAAGAATTACATTATAGTGTAACAGATGCAGGAGGCGTAACAGTTGATAAGAGAGATAAAATATGCATACGTAACCAAAAAAAGGCGTAAACATGGGTGTAACTAAAATACGTCATTAAACATGATGTCACAAATGGGTGGATCCATAAGAGATTCCTGCAATGTCAGCAGAAATATTTGGCAGAGATGCGCGCAGCCGCATGACGTGTGATTGACGTGCAACTAGAGGGTGAAGGGGACTTGACATTTAGCTCTACATGTGGAGACAAAAGTCTGGGGGTTATGTCAACCTAATCCCAAATCATATCTGATATCCTATGTTTAAAGAACTGTGTTATCCAAAAGGAAAGGTCTCTAGGATAGAATCTATTCTATACTGACTGTTAGTACGTGTACAAGCGTCTAAGTGTCTACATGAGTTGCGAGGGGGTAGGAATATTCCATGGTAACAGGGCCATGAATTACTTGCATGAGGACAGCGAGGCCTGGCCCTTTGCACGGTAGCTGGAGGAATGTTTACCTAAACTACTAGACAGGAATGCATCGGATGAGGAGCGGAGTAGATAATCTTGAAGGTGAAATACAGTTTTTGGCAGGGAACAGGCTGGATCAGGCACCGTTAGCCGCGCAGGGAGTAGGACAAAGTTCATAGATACAGATGCAGGCTCAGACTGGAGCTTTCAGAGGCAGAAGGCAGGAAAAGGCTTGATGACAGAATTCAGGGCCTACTCGCCTGAATCTGTAAAATGAGGAAAGTGAACCACATTAAGTCGGTGGCCTTTCATACTTAGGAATGGAATATCTGACCCATTCATGGCGGATCTGAAAGAGGACATATTGACGGTGGACGCACATGTATTTGCGTCTTCAAAACTGGAACTGGAGGGAACATACATGTACTCATAGCATGCACATGGAGCCGTTGGGGTCTACGATAGGGGACATAACTGATCACAAAATTCATATTTCCTCAAGATGTGCAATTCCCATTGCTCTTTGGGAGATCCACCTTTGCTCCTATTCGAAGTATCCACTAGTCCTGCCAGGGCTACGTGCAGACCTATGCACCAACATTTGTTTCTTAGGTCTAGCCTACAGACAGCTTTAACTGTGAGGTGAGTTGTATTGCCATCACAAAACGTACAGCTTACACATACATGGGACATCTCCTTGCAGGAATATGCTAGCAATTAGCTGCTGTGGTTCAGCTGTGTTTAGGTATTGGTAAAGAGAGCTGTCAATCAGAATTTATATCACCCCATGGACACAAACTTGCTAAAATACATCCTCTCATTGTATCATGCACACACACTGATTGTTGCACACACACATACACACACACACGCACACACACTGATTGTTGCACACACACATACACACACACATGCACACACACTGATTGTTGCACACACACACCACACACGCACACGGGCTTGCCCACAAACACCCCCACACCCCCACACAGGTTGCCCCCACCCTGCCGCTCCTCAGTAATGATTTGGTGCACTCATGCTCACCTGTCATGTCTTACATCCCCCTGCCCCCCACACACACAGGCATGCACTGGTTGCCCCCTTGCTGCTCCTGAGTTATGATTCTGTGCTCTCGTGCTCATCTGTCATGCCTTCCATCCCCCTGCCTCCCCCCACACACACGTGTTACCCTCTTGCTGCTCGTGAGTTATGATTTTGTGCTCTCGTGCTCATCTGTCATGTCTTCCATCCCCCTGCCTCCCCCCACACACACGTGTTACCCCCTTGCTGCTTGTGAGTTATGATTCTGTGCTCTCGTGCTCACCTGTCATGTCTTCCATCCCCCTGCCTCCCCCCACAAACACGTGTTACCCCCTTGCTGCTCGTGAGTTATGATTCTGTGCTCTCGTGCTCATCTGTCATGTCTTCCATCCCCCTGCCTCCCCCTACACACACGTGTTACCCCCTTGCTGCTCGTGAGTTATGATTCTGTGCTCTTGTGCACACCTGTCATGTCTTCCATCCCCCTGCCTCCCCCCACACACACAGTCACGCACTGGTTGCCCCCTTGCTGCTCGTGAGTTATGACTCTGTGCTCTCGTGCTCATCTGCCATGTCTTCCATCCCCGCTGTGGCTCTCCATCCTCACTTGCTTGTCAGTTGCCCCCCTTTCCAGTCCTCTCATCCCCGCCTCCCTTGGTCAGTCACCTTCACTCATGTCTGGCTCTTAGGCTTCGAGCTCCTTTGCTCCCCATTTTAACCTCCCTCTCTTATCGCCTGCCTTTCATCCCATTTGCCAGAGAGCATCTATGGTACACCTGCAGTTCTGGTGGTACTCCTTGTGCTACCACAATTACGTCTTCTCACAAGCGCCAGGATTGAAGTCCCGATAGTATTTCTTTCCAGGCACGTGTGGCTCTGCCCAGGTCCACACAGTGCCCACTGGTGCTGGAACCATTTTTAGAGCCTGAGTGCAGGCAAATAACGCCACCTTATGAAAGGCATATGGGATATTTAACAGGGTTTCTTTGAGAACACATAAAATGCTGCCCCAAGAAAAATATTTGAAGACGTCCTTTATTGGCATTCTCCTTCACGATATATGGGGGTGCTGCGACGCCTATTTCAAGCGCCACCAACCGTGTGGCATCATTGCAACCCCAAACCGCTTAAACATCTCGAACGGAGGAGCTGGAAGCCGGGGCATAGTTACCCGCAGCCCGTTCTTATTACTTTTAAAAGTTCACATTGCTGAGGCCGCTTAAAAGAGTGCTCCTGCCTTGTCTTCGTGTACAAATGAGCTACAGAGAGGGTGCCCTGATAGCTGATTCATCGCCTCTGCCTGCCCTGGTTCAGGAGGTCTGTGGAGCAGGCAGTGGAAGTGCTTAGTTTCTGTCCTGGGTTTTACAAACTGCTCGCGCTGCCTGTTTATTTGACGTTTTGTTTTCAAGACAATGCCTCGTTTATCTCACAGTTTGATATAAATGCACTGACTGCTTCAAAGCGTTTATATTAAATTACTGAATGTGCTTGTTTAGCATTCACTGGGAACCTTATCCCTTCTAAGCATTTCTCATTTTTCTAGATCAGGGAAACGATAAACAGTCAATGTCTGACCTGGCATCCTTGACATGGTTTCCCCTGAACTTTTTCCTTCCTATCTCCTATTTTTCAGTTTATGCTGACTTCGTTTTGGGTGGCTTTAGGAATCTGCGCACTTTACTTCTGCTAATCAGTGCTAAAGTGCATGTGTGATGTACTTAAAATATGGTAACATTGGCCTATCCACAATTGACTTTTCAATCCCTAGTGCAGTGCACTACATGTGCACAGGGCCTGTAAATTAAATGCTACTAGTGGGTCTGCAGCACTGATTGTGCCACCCACTCAAGCAGATCTGTGAATCTGCCTCAGGCCTGCCACAGCAGGGCCTATGTGTGCAGTTTTAAACTGCCACGTCGACCTGGCAAGCTAACCTAATTGCCAGGCCCAAAGCGTCCTTTTTTATTACATATACGTCACCCCTAAGTTAGGCCCTGGACAGCCAATGGACAGGGTGCAGTGTATTTAAAAAGTAGGGCATGGACTTTGTACGTTTTCCATGTCCTGGTACTGAAATACTCTTAAATTTGTTTTTGACAATTGCCAGGCCATACCTCTCCCATAGGATAACAATGGATTTACCTCATTACCTTTTATAAGTGTCATTTTCAATTGGGAAGAGTTAGCACAGTCCAATACTATATTTGCAACATAAAGATGATTCAAGAGGTTTCTTTCTTGTTTGATGTAATTCTTTTGTTCAAATTCTTCCAAAATGTCAAAGACAGTTCAGCACAGCAAACGAGTTTCGCCCAACATTTGGGCTTCTTCAGGGCTCTCAGCATGGCAAACATGACTGTCAACACTTTTAAATAAACACATATATTGCATAGATAAACATACACATACATTTAATGTGAATATATGACATTACAACGCATAAATTTACAACGCATGCCTTTACAACGCAGTTTTTACATAGCAACATCATTTACAATACATTCTTTTACATCGCATGCCATTACATCGCATTTTCAGAAACTACCTTTACAACGCATTCCATTACATCGCATTATACCTTTACAACGCATACCATTACAATGCATACCATTACATCACATTTAAGGTAAGTGTTGGATAGTATAGGGGTAATAATTACTATTCTAACTCCAGTGAGTTTAACAGTAGGGTAAGTGTTGGATAGTGGAGGGGTAAAAATTACTATTCTAACTCCAGTGAGTGCAACAGTAGGGTAAGTGTTGGATAGTGTAAGTGTACTATGCGTTGTAATGGTATGCATTGTAATGACTTGCGATGTAATGCCTGCGCTGTAGGGACATGCTTTGTAATGACATGCGTTGTAGTGACATGCGATGTAATGGCTGCGTTGTAATGACATGCGATGTAAAGGTAGTGCGATGTAATGACTGCTATGTAAAGGTTGTTTCCCATTTAATGCTATACAAAGTCTCTGCTCCAAACTTAATATTCATTTTGTTAATTACAAAAACAGAAAACAAGTGACAAACTGTATTTATTATTGCCTCTGAAATTGATTGAGGCGTACAGCAATCCCGAGTCATATACTATACACTATCTATTTCCTATGTTATACAGCTCAGAGAGAGAGAATCACAATGTTTCTACTTTTATATCTCGTAAGACCAGTAGCTCTTTTCAAGCAGCTAATACATTTACAGTGGAGGAAGAAAAGAATGTACCCCAACATTGCCCTAATTGCTGCTTGTATTTCACTATGTCATGTTAGTCCCCTATTTGTAAAGCACTGGAAATGATCCATCAATATTGGATGCAAAATGGATTTTAGTCTAGCATGTAATTGACTACATAAGGTCTATTCTTTATACTAAAACTAAAGAAAATTAGGAAGAAAGGCTTAAAAAAGTGCGAAAAAAGCGAAAAAGTGGAGGAGCATCCATTCAACAGTTTCTCATATGTGTGTATTTGTTATCATTTACCCACCATAGTTGACTTAATTCATTAATTGATACGACAAATATAGGGTAATCATGTCTTCTATCTTCAATTATGCTCTGCTTAAATTTTTAACCATCATCCGGATCTAAAAATAGCACACAATCAGCAAGCTTCATTAGATGAGTAACTATAGTATGCCAGATATAAAGGTCATTGTGAGGCGTGTTTAATGGCTTGTTTAATGCATCGTGGCATATGTTACTGCATGCGATCCATATACCTAATACAGATATTACATACCATAAATACTGTGACAATATCTCCACAGCCCTGACACAAGTCGCACATGCGCACACCAGAACTGGGTGTGTGTCAGACACCAATGCAGTATGTAATTTCCAGATCCCACAAACCGTGTCTATGTCATGCACCAAAAAGTGTAAATTATAATTAAATTAGGTTGGTATCAGTGTCAATGTGTCCCTTAATCCGTTCTTTTACTCATATAGTCTGATTTCCTTTTGAATCACAAACAGATACATCTCTGTTTAATCCACATGTCTGTGGCTGTAGGGGCATACAGAGAGGGTTCTGATTAGAGTCACAAACAGATATATCACAGTTTAATATAGGTATTCTACACGTCAAAACTGGGAAACACCCCATTCTCCATGCTAGAGAAATGGCCAACTGAATGGACCAGTCTCTAAAATCTATTACTAATGCCCTTCATCATTCACAAAACTGGGCCCTATTAACCCCGTGGGCCAGTGGAACACCCAGTCATCTTGGAAGAACACCCTGACTGCTTTGTGGATTGGCGAAATGATTGACATCTGGGGCCCATCTACCTTTGTCTTCTGCCTCTTGGTGCCGCGCTGGGCCCTTGCTGACGCGGCCTGGTTGGTGATTTTGCAAAAACCCTCATCTGTGGGACACGGCCTTGCCCCCTTTTCCCCTGCAGTTTGTACAGATGGGACTGACTGTACAATGGCCGGGGGTCGCAGCTCCAAAGCGGGAGTCCAGGTCAAGCTGACTAAGCTCGCATGGGTCATAGGCCCTGTCGCCAGCCTGAAGGGAGGACCCACTGCGCATGAGATGACACAGCCAGGTGAGAAGAGGAAGAAGCCGACGCTACAGGACATCCTCGAAGCCATCACGACCGTGCGCAAGTCGTTGGAATCGCGCATAGACTCTTTGTCCACAGAGGTATCCCTTATACGAGCAGACATGCGCTCAATGAACTCACGCTTAAAGGATGTTGAGATCAAAACAAGCTCTCTAGTTGAAGATGCCTCCGAGCTGCAGCGCAGGATGGATGATATGCAGACTCACACCGCCAAACTAGAAGTCCAACTCGGCGACTATGAGGGACGCTCTAGGCGCAATAACGTCTGCATTTTGGGGGTGCCGGAACGAGCGGAAGGCTGTCGGTGGACCTGTTTGTGGAAGAATTGATCACCGGCCATCTCAAACCGAAAGGGCTCTCCAACTTCTTTTCCGTCTGCCTCCCTCGGAGCAATGGACCCAGTAACTGATCGGTGTGCTGATTTCATTGGGGACTTTTTCAAAGTTGACTCACTGTGACTTTTCTTGATTCCCAGATTCCATTTTTCTGGTCACAAAGTTTGGGGACTTTTTTAACGCAGACTTACTGTGACTTTCCATGATTCTCTGGTCCCTCTGTAGTGGTCACAAATCATTTTATGGGGTTTGATTGCTGCTCCTGGACTATCTTTGTTTGTAAAGTGTGAATACTAGTTGCTTATTATCCTGTGGTGGGTGCCCGGTTGGTTACACGCACCCACAAGTATTTGAGGGGTGGGCAAAAGGCACTCTGCTAGTTTGGGTGGGAGGGAGGTTTGAACACCGCCAAGCAGGGAGGGGTCTCCGGGGTATGTTTTCCGGGTTTGAGGGGAGGTGGGGGGATTATTTTTATTGTATTGCAATTTTTTTGTTGTTTAGGCATGCCATATATGATTGGCCTCTGGCAAAGGCGGATGCTGGTTCCATATTTTTGGTGTATTCGTTGGTGAAAAGACCCCCGGGAGCCTTTATGGGTGGTCCTCTCCAGAATTACATGTACCTCTGAGACGGAGTAATGGGCACGATGACCAGGCAAGAGCTTAAGTTACTGTCTTGGAATGTCAATGGGTTGGGTAACAAGATTAAGAGGGGGGTGGTTCTCCAATTTTTAAAGCGACATTCTTCTGATGTTGTTCTCCTTCAAGAAACCCACCTGCTTGGGAATGCATGCAGGGCCTTGTCTCGCTGGGGTTTCCAGCTAGCGGCCCACTTGGCGTTCGGGTCTGGTTCCCGGGGTGTGGGCATACTGGTCCGGAAATCATTCCCCCTAACTGTTGATTCGGTCCGCACTGACGCCCTGGGTAGATTAGTTGCCATCTCTGGGATCTGGGAGGGGCGCACACTCAATCTCGTCTCGGTCTATGTAACACCAGGTTTGCACACTCAGGCCTTCGCTGATCTCAGAGATCTCCTTCTCGGCTTACCAGATGGAATATTGTTGATCGGAGGCGACTTTAATTCCATTGTCTCTGACTCCCTCTATCGGTGGCCCCAGAGGACTTGCCGCCTTCCTGCATGCAAATCCATAGCTTTCTGGGCGGGATGGGCCTGGTGGATATTTGGAAGAACTTGCATCCGGAGGAGCTCCAATACACTTATCTTTCTGGGCCTCATCGTAGTATGTCCCGCATAGACTACGTGCTGACTCTAGAGAATCAACTTCACACCGTCAAAGACATACAACATCTGGCTAGGGGTATCTTTGACCACTCACCCGTTCAGTGTTGTTTAGAGGTGGGCGAGCCCACGGCTGGCCGGGTGGCGCAGATCAATTCCTGGTATCTCATGACTCCCTCCATCAGAGACAAGGTCTTGAGCGAGTCGGATCTTTACTTTCAGGAAAACAAAGGGTCAGTTGACTTGACGAATGTACTGTGGGAGGCCTATAAGGCTGTCATACAGGGGTAGTATTGGCCTAGATTGCTGGCCAGCGTAGGGAGAGGGGAGCTGATATGGCACGGAAGAGGTCCAGAAGCTGCGCATAAAAATTAAGAAATTCTCCGATCTAGCAACGGAGGCCGCCAAGACACACTATAGGGCCACGCTCATCAGAATCTATGATGTAGGCGATAAGCTACTGGCCTGGTTAGATCGCAGGGATTGAAACAGACTCACAATCCCGCCTTACTACACCACAAGATATAGCAGACGCATTTGGCCAGTACTACCAATCGTTCTACACATTCCACACAACACATATGAATGAGGAGGCTTTCTCTCTCCTATGTGATACCTCGATGCCATTCCTTACTGAGGAGGAGTGCTCTCGATCTCGATATTACAGTGGCGGAAGTTGAAAAAGCCATACATGACATGCGTGGGGGGAAAGCGTCGGGCCCCAATGATATCCCCATAGAATTGTTCAAGCTCGCGGTGAGCAAGACTGCGCCCTTTCTCACCGAAATGTACCGAAAAAGTAAAAAAGGGGGTATCCTTTCCGAGGATCAAAGTCTGGCCAACATTGTTATCATTCATAAAGCGGGCAAGCCAGCCAACAAGTGTTCGTCCTATAGGCCCATTTCATTGCTCAACTGTGAAGCGAAAATTCTGGCGAAGGTACTTTCCACTCACTCGCTCAGGGTCCTAACCCGCCTGGTCCATCCGGACCAATCGGGGTTCATGCCTGCGAGAAATACCTCCCTTAACCTGCACAGGTTCCATGGAGTGCTGTCCAGGGTAGACACAATCAGGGAAGATGCTGTCGTGGTATCCCTGGATGCTGCATCAGCAATCGACACCATTGAATGGCCCTACATGTTCACTGTGCTCCGCAAATTGGGTTTCGGGCCCGAATTCATCAATTGGGTGCTGCTTCTGTACCACCAACCACTGGCACAAGTAATTGTCAACAATAGGAAATCCCCCGTTTGTGTTCTCGGTCGGGGCACCAGACAGGGATACCCCTTGTCACCGCTTCTCTTTGGCTTTGCCCTGGACCCTTTAACTACGTGGGTCCGACAAGACCCCGCCATCAGGGGCCTTAGGTGGACATCAGGTTGGGAGGACCGCATCTCGCTATCTGCGGATGATATTTTGCTTTACTTGGCCTCCCCAGCGGCATCCCTCAATGTGGTCCCGGATAATATTTCGAGTGTTCAGTAGGTTTGCGGGATATACGATAAACTGGTCTAAATCAGTGCTCTACGTCCTTTACGGCAAACGGCCCTCGCTGCCAATTAGCGGAGGCTGCTGAAGGCTTCAAATACCTGGGGATCTGGGTTTCTAAAGATCTATCTAGATTTTACGCCAATAATCTCTTGCCACCTCTAGTGCGTCTTAAATCGGACGTCCAACACTGGAAGTCGCTCCCGTTGACTCTATTGGGGCGCGTGGCCCTATTCAAGATGATGTCCCTTCCTAGACTTTTATATGCACTGCAGAACACCCCACTCCCAGTCGCCGCCTTGTACTTCAAGGAACTCGACGGCATTGTTAGAGATCTGCTGTGGGAGGGTAAACCATCCCGTATCTCTACACACAAACTTACGCTAGTATGGTTTGATGGGGGCATCGGGCTCCCGGATATTAAGAAGTACTATTGGGCCTCGCAACTCGCAGCAATTAACCAATGCATGTATAGATCCCTGGATGAGCCGACCTTTCAGATCGACAGGTGGCTCCTCCCGGGGGGGGGGGGAGGTTTTGAGGGTGCGTTATATGCACGATCTTTGAGGCCTGTCTTGACCGGCCCGACCCGGCACGCAGTGCATGTATGGAGGGTGGCTAATAGGAGTCTGGGCTGGGACGGCAAACTCACACAAGCCACGCCACTTTGGCACTGTGAACAATTGAGTAGACTGATCCATTCGAAGGGCTTCAATAGGTGGGACCTTATAGGTATTTCCAAGGTGGGTGATCTATGGCAGTCGGGTGAGGTGGCTCCCTTTCGCCGATTGCAGCAAGAGGAAGAACTAACCCAGGCAGAATATTTTAGATATCTTCAAATTAGGCATGCCCTGCTCGCGGTTCTCCCATGGGGTGGCGCTCTCCCTGAATCCTCCCCACTTGAAGACAGGATAATGGACGGCAACCTACCGGAAAAAGCCATAATCCTTATCTACAAAAAGGTCATCAACAATGTGGTGGATCCCGTGACCCGCTTGAGAGCCAAATTGGATCTAGTCTAGATGATGAGGAGTGGCAGGAGGCGGTGGCCTCCCCTCATGAGGTGGCCATCTCCTCTCTGCTATGCCTGCTCTGCCTGATCCAGTTAAAGCTTCTCCATAGATCCTACTTGACAGGGCCTCTGCTGGTTAGCATGGGTTACACCCTGGATAGTGGCTGTGTACGACAATGTGGGCAGTAGGGCACCTTTATCCACACCCTCTGGGAGTGCGCAGTGATCCAGAGGTACTGGGAAAGAGTGGTGCGCCGGATGGAGGAAGCACTGGGCTAACTGATCCACTGTAATATTAAGTTGGCATTGCTGAACATCTGGGACCCTACAGACTTGAACTCCAGGGAGCGAATATGGGTTACATTGGGGCTTATGATTGTTAAAAGGAACATTGCACGGCTGTGGAGGGCTCCAAGCCCACCAAAGATAGCAGACTGGGCCAATGATATGGATTGGTGTATGGTGACCGAAAAATCCATCTATGAAGCCAAGGGGTGCCCGAAATAAATGGACGCAAATATGGGGACAGTGGAACATGTACAGGGGTGAGATTTGTGAACCACCGAGAGTCGGGGAAGAAATCACGGGTGGGATTTGACACTGCATGATGAATATCGCCACCTGCAGGTTGTGATGTGTACACTCCGGGGAACCATTCACTGTGTAACCTACAAGGGTATTTTGCCTACTATTGCCTTACCTATGTAACATGCCTTCTTTTCAATAAAAAGAGTTAAAAAAAAATATATATATATGAAACATGATTTAGCTGCTCCTTTGTAATCAGTGATTACAGCTTAAAAGTGTTTTACGAAATTTCCTATGCTATCCTATAAGAGGAGTAAGCCTCACATTAATGAAAAACAAATTTAGATGTTTTTCACTAATAGGACATGTAAAACTTAAAGGGACATGTCTCACCTTTAACTTACACAGCACTCTGCCCTTCAGGCTACCTTGGGCCTTCCTCTACATCCCAAAACCTAAGTATCTCCAAGGTCTTGATGGCTTGCCTCCTCTTCTGATGTCTCAGGGATATCAAAGACTTCTCTTCAACATATAAACAACACCTGGACTTAGCTTGCTGCAAGTCTTTCCCTGCCAAGTTGTGCCAAACCAGTCGTGGGACCTTGGAAGTGAGTAGAAAGTGCTTCATCTGCCAGAACCCATGCATCAACTCTGTTGTACAAATGGGAACTGACGCATTGCCACAGTTGCAGGAACTATATCGACGCATCGCACTTAGAACCACATCATCGACTCAAGAATCGCTGCTTCGGAACTGACGCATCACCGCCACTACGTGGTGAAGATAGAGGCATCGTCTCGACAGAATTTAGAAACCTGGGACATTGTATTAGGAACTGCTGTACCTCGGTACTGCTGCATCGCTCACTGAACCGATGCATCACTGCCTTTGGATGGAGAAACCCAGCACATCACCCCAACTGCTTGGGGATCAACAACTCATCGTTCGCCTGCACCTCGCATCTCGCTGTGTGCAACCATGATCAAGGTACTTTTGATCAGCAGGCCCTGCGCAGGTCCTGTACCCATTGCCGTCGGCCTGAAGTCTTCACTTTGTCCCGGTCCAGTAAGATCAATTAACTCTTTAAGCGCTTCCTGCTTTTAAGTGCTATTTTTAATTTAATATTTAAAAATTCTTATCTAAACTTCTGGTTATTGGATTGTTGTCATTCTAGTCTTGTTTTATTTATAAAATTATTCTATATTGTTCAAAACTGGTTTGGAATCTTTCTGTGGTGTTTTCACTGTGTTACTGTTTGATATGTTGCACAAATACTTTACATATTGCCCCCTGAGTTAAGCCTGACTGCTCTGTACCAAACTACCAGAGGGTGAGCACGGGATAATTTATGGTGCGATTGTGATTTACCCTACAAGGACAGTGGAAAGGGTGCATACCTCTGCCAACCAGAAACCCAATTTCTAACAACCAATTAACACAATGATTTGCTTCAAACACATTTTGCTCAGCCTGCTCATTACATGTTTGTAACACATACACCAGACCCTCATAAGGATGCAGAGCTGATGATGTAAGAGAAATGTTGTCAGATAGAGCAGCCTAGCCCAGTGCTTGTGTAGCCTAAAATTAGGAGTGTTTGCACTTCACAAGACGGAGGTAAGGAGAGGGGCACTTAGGTGGCGCTGTGTATAGGGCCTGTTAGACCTGGCACAATTGGCGTGGGTCTCCCTTCCATTTTTTGCTGTTGCCTCATGTGTTTTTGCTGGTCATAGATGCTTTGGGCACTGTGCCACTGCTGATCAGTGCCACAGTGCAAGTGCTTCCTATGGCAAATTGATATATGGATTAGTGACTCCATGATTGGCTTGATTGGTTTACTTGTCAGACCCTAGTACAGTGCACTGCGTGTGCCCGGGGCATATAACCAATGCTGCTGATGGGCTTGCAGCACTGATTGTGCCAACCACTGGAGCAGCTTGTAAAGTGTGTCTCAGGTCTGCCATTGCAGAGCCTGTGTTCAGTCTGGTACTGCCATGCTGACTGGGCAAGTGCAACCACTTGCCAGTCCCTAAACCTTCCCTTTTATACATATTAGTCACCCCTATGGTAGGCCCCAGGGCAAGGTGCATTGTAGGTAAAAGGTAGGACATGCCCTGGTGTGTGTGGCATGTCCTAATAGTGATTTACAGCCATTTTCGTTTTTCACTATTGCAAGGCTACCTGTTCTCCATAGGCCAGAAAGGGCAGTTTGGTTATTACATTTTTTAATCCTACCTGACTCAGGGAACATGGTAGAAATTCGAGCTTAGTATGCCAGAACTCAGAATGATAAAATACATCTTTTAGTGAAGTTGGTTTTAACATTCTTTTAGAAAGTAGGCATTTTCTTGTCCAACCATCCAAACCTGCCTCTGCTGGGTTGTGTATTGCTTGTCTGGACTTTGAGTGACAGGGCTGGGGGATTCCAGGAGACAGGGTGGGTCAGCCCAGTGGTGAATAGAGAGATCTGCATCTAGATGGGAGGGAGGAGTTGCACCTTTTCAGTGTCTGACACCGAACATGTCAAATTATTTCTATGTGCATAGGCAGTATCCAAACTTTGAGTCGGGATAAAATAAGACCGAAGTCTTTCGTGCGACTTATAATAATCATACTTATTCAAATGCTTGAACGCTGGTACATCGGGAAGTACTGTATCATAATTTGAGAAGTAGTATTCAAACTGCTTCCTTTCATAAAACAGGCTAAGCAATAGACTGCAAGAGATCCCATAAGTCAACGGAAGGTGATGGTATCTAATACCCTCATCTACAGAAGCAGGTAACTGCATGCATACATAGCAATCCTTCGCATCCATCGCATCCACGTACTCATACAACAGTTTCGCATATGCATTGAGCTTGAAATCACCTCTCGACAAATCCATGTGTAGCCTACGACTTTCTTCTATCATCATCGCTCTTTTATCTTGTTGGACAGGCCACATGAAGGGCTTGCTCCCTCCCCGCATGACAGGGCCCGAGCCCCGGCCCTCCAGGTGTTACCCACAGAAACAACCCGCACCCCGTCTCCAGACGGGACTCCTGCCCCCGGACATCTCTGTATCATGGGGCCAAACCACTACCGGCTCCCTCGCCCGGCCCTGCCGCCATCTTGGACACTGCACCACGAGGCCGCGTGGCCTCAGCTCGACCCTAACCCTGGGCCTGGCCAGGCCCCGACATCCCGGCACCACCATCCACCCAGGAGGTGAACGGACCACTTGGCAGGTCGATGGGAGAAAGAGGTGTCGATGGCTCTCTCCCGCCAGGTGCCGATCGCCCCCCAGCTCCCCCGGGCGCTGGCTCCACCCCCCTGCTGGGTGTCTGGACTCCCTCATCCCGGACCTCCCGACCTCCAAGTGCGAGGGTCCGGACATCAAAGGGCGCCAGACCTATAACTGGGGCAGCTCCAGAGCAGGAAGGTAGTTGTATCCTGGAGTCGAGAGACACCGAGAAGAACTTATCCTTGACGGACTACCGGCGCTGCCGTAGCCCTGCTTTGTGAACTATCATCCTGCCTGCTGGCGCTGCCGCGGCCTTCTGCATCCTCCATCCTCGTCGGGACCTGCTGGCGCTGCCGCGGACCGTTGTAACTACCACCTTCGTCGGGACCTGCTGGCGCTGCCGCGGACCGTGTAACGACCACCTTCACCGGGACCTGCTGGCGCTGCCGCGGCCCGTCCCGCTGGAACACCGAGCTCGAGGATTGTGAGCTATCCATCATATCATCGCATCTACCAGATTGGTAACCAGACTGTCCCGCTACCCCCTTTCCCAACCCAGAGACTAGAATCGAGGGGACCCCTGAGTCCAGACCTCCTTGTACCATTCTATCGTACCTAAGAGATCGCTTATAAAGAACGTTAAAACCTTATCCTTGTGTGGTGTACATCTGTGGGGGGGAAGTTACTCGACTGTACGATCGCTGGAGACGGCTCTCCCCGGAGACCTCTCCCCTTGTCCTCGGCCGACCCTCCCGGTCCGTCTAACATTGGTGGCCAGCGGCGCGATCCGAATCAACGCGTAATCGTACAGAGAGTAGCTCACCCCACGACGAAACCACAATGTCAACCAAAGAGAGCGGATCCACCGAGAAATTCCAGATGGAGAAATTGGAAGAGTACAGCCATCGTGAATTGAAACAATTCTGCATTGAACTAGGCATTGCTACCACCGGCCTGAGTACCAAAGACGATTTCAAGCACGCCATTGAGTCGTGGGCAGAAACCGGGGCCGCCAGATCCCCGGACCAAAACATTGCAGCATCAGAGAGGAACACCACGGCTCCCGAAGAGCGAAGAACGGGCCTCTCGCAGGAAGAGATCCAAGAGAGAGAGAAAAACAGACTACATGAGTTAGAAATGGCACGGCTGAAAATGGACGGTGAACTAAAATTAGCCGAACAAAAACTGAACCTAGAGCATCTGCGGCTCCGAGAAGAACGGGAAGAAAAACAGAGGCAGAGAGAGCTCGAAGAAAAGAGATTAGCATACGAACACGAGCGCAAACTGGCAGAAATAGACCTACGGAAGCAGAGCAAAGAACTGGAGGTGCCCGAGCGACCGCGCACCCCGGGAGCGACAGAAAAGAAAGTCCACATCCCCAAGGATGTCGTTCGAGAGTATGTCCGAGAGGACGACATACAACAGTGGTTCAAGGCCTACGAGATCGCCATGACCTCCCACCGGATCGATCGAAGTGACTGGGGAGCCGGCCTATGGGGGAGGTTCGTCAATGAAGGCCGCGATGCCCTGTTACAGCTCCCAGACCATCTGATGTCATCCTATGACCACATGAAGGCTGCCCTCCTCACCGGATATGGGCTCACACCCAAAATGTACCGCCAGAGGTTCCGAGACTGCACCCGGATCCCGGGTACAACTTGGGTGGAATATGTCCACTATTTCAGCCGAGCCTTCGAGGGTTGGATCAAGGGAAGCCACGTAACGACCTACGAGCAACTTTTTAATCTCATGGTGTGGGAGCACCTCTCTAACAACTGCTTCGTCGAGCTCAGGCAGCACCTCCTCGACAGTAAATTGATGGACCCGCGGCAACTCGCCGCCGAAGCTGACCGGTGGGAAAGCACCCGAGTGGGCCGGAGAGGGCCGCACGAACAGAACCGGAACAACCAAGGTCAGCACCGTCCCCGAGGAGGAGGAGGAGGCCAGGGACGGGGAAGAGACACCGTCCCGGCCGCTCCCACTGCCAGCACCCCGCCCCCGGCCAGCCGGGGCAACCCCCCGATGCGCCCGGGGTTCCGAGCCAATGTCACGTGTCACCGATGCCAGCGAGTCGGCCACTACGCCAATGACCCGAACTGTCCACAGAACCAAACTCCGAGACCCCGCCAGGTAGCTGCCGCCGCCCTGGGGGGAGAACAAATCTCCGAGGAACAGGAAGAATACGAGCAGGAACAACAAGAGTGGGAACCGGCCGCCATGGTTCTAGCGTGCCTAGGGGGAAGAGACATGGTCCCGCAGGCTCCCCTACCCGCCAACACCCGAAAATATAGTCAGTGGGTGAATATTAATGGACGCCGGGCCGAAGCACTACGTGACACGGGGGCCAGTGTGACGGCCGTCCGCTGTCACCTGGTAAAACCAGAGCAGATCCTGCCGAACATTCTCTGCCCCGTCCGTTTAGCCGACAATTCGGAGAGTCTACGTCGGATGGCCTGCGTCCCCTTCGAATGGGGAGGAGTCTCCGGCATGTTGAAGGTGACGGTCCGAGATGATGCCCCCGTGGACTGTCTCCTGGGGAATGATCTTGAGAGTTCCCCGTGGGCCGCCGTAGAAAGAAGAGAGCACATGGGGATGTTGGGCCTCCCGGACTGGGCGTGCGTAACCACCCGGTCCATGGCCGCCCGTGCCATCCCCCGACCAGAAGAACCAGAATGGCCAGCACCTCCTCCCCCGATCGCTCCAGTAGAGGACACCGACCATACCGACCCCCCAGAGCAAACCCCCGAAGGGCTCACTCAGCCCCAGGGCCTTCCCAACCTGGCTCAGTGGCGTCAAGAAGGGGGGCCCACCCAGGAACAGTTCCGTCAAGAACAGAAGACCTGTCCCTCCCTCGAGGGACTCCGCCAGCAAGCCCTCGCCCACAGCGCAGGGGACACCACCGGAGCCCATTGGATCTATTGGGACAACGACCTATTGTACAGTGAACAGAGAATCGCGGAGTTAGGGGCCAGTCGAGTGCTGGTGGTGCCCCTCCGTTTTAGAGACTTCCTGTTAAATTTGGCCCACGATGTCCCTCTGGCTGGACACCTGGGCCAGGGCAAAACCTACAGTCGCCTGGTGACCCACTTTTTCTGGCCAAAGATGAGAAACGACGTCCTCAACCACTGCCGGTCCTGCCCCACGTGCCAGGCCAGCGGGAAAAGCGGCCGCAAACTCAAAGCACCCCTGCAACCCTTCCCAGTTGTCACCACCCCGTTCGAGAGGGTGGGAATAGACATTGTGGGGCCCCTGGACCCCCGTACAGCACAAGGACATCGGTTCATCCTGGTACTGGTGGACCACGCCACCCGCTACCCCGAGGCTGTGCCCCTGCGAACTGTAACAGCCCCGGTGGTCGGCCGGGCCTTAGTGGGGATCTTCTCCCGGGTGGGCTTCCCCCGAGAAGTCGTCAGCGACAGAGGCACAAACTTTATTTCAAAGTATATGAAGTCCCTCTGGCAACAGTGCGGGGTCACCTACCGATTCACGACCCCCTATCACCCTCAAGGAAACGGACTAGTCGAGCGGTTCAACCGCACGCTCAAGGGAATGATTGGGGGGTTGGAAGAGCCCCTCCGTCGCCAGTGGGATGTACTACTTCCGTGCCTCCTCTTCGCCTATCGAGAAGTTCCCCAGAAGTCCCTCGGCTTTAGCCCTTTCGAACTCTTGTACGGGCACCAGGTGCGAGGGCCCCTCAGCCTAGTCAAAGAAGGTTGGGAAATGGCCCCCCTAAAGACCCCTCCAGACGTCTTCAAGTACCTCCTGACCCTACGCAATCAGACCAGGCGATTCAGAGAAATGGCGAAAGCGAACCTTGAGGCCAGTCAGGAGGACATGAAAAAATGGTACGATCAAAATGCCTCATCCATCGTATTCGAACCTGGCCAACAAGTGTGGGTGATGTCTCCCACCGAACCATGTGCCTTGCAGGACAAGTGGACTGGGCCCTTCAAAGTGGTCGAACGCAAGAGCCCCGTCACCTATCTCATCGATATGGAATCTCCACGGAACCCCCTCCGGGTCCTCCACACCAACAGACTCAAACCCCACTTTGTGCGCTCGGAGCTCAGCCTCCTGATGGCTACAGACAGTGGAGCGGAAGAAGACTCCGAGCCTCTCCCTGATCTCCTGAAGGCTCGTGAGAAAGATGGTTCCGTGGACGGGGTCCGGCTCTCCGATGCCCTCACCCCGGAACAGCGCCAAGGCTGCCGGGACCTCCTGCTGCAGTTTACTACCTTGTTTTCCCTCACCCCAGGGGTCACCCCCTGGTGCTTGCACGACGTGGACACTGGGGACAGTCCCCCTATCAGACACCGGGCGTACCGCGTACCAGATCGGGTACGGGCCTGCATCCAAGAGGAGGTATCAAAGATGCTCACGCTCGGGGTCATCGAGCCCTCGGACAGCCCCTGGGCCAGCCCGGTCGTGCTGGTCCCCAAAGCTGCTGCCCCCGGCACCACTCCTGAGCTCTGATTCTGCGTCGACTATCGTGGCTTGAATGCTGTTACCAGAACCGACGCTCATCCCATCCCCCGAGCGGATGAACTGATCGACCGCATGGGGGCTGCCCGCTACCTCAGCATCTTCGACCTAACAGCGGGCTACTGGCAGATCGGTCTCACACCCCGGGCCCGAGAACGATCCGCCTTTTCTACCCCCGATGGCCACTACCACTTCAAAGTCATGCCCTTCGGCATGAAGAATGCCCCAGCTACTTTTCAGCGACTGGTGAACCAGGTCTTGGCGGGGCTCGAGGAGTTCAGCGCCGCCTACCTGGACGATATCGCTGTGTACAGCCGCCACTGGTCCGACCACCTCCACCACCTCCGAGAGGTCCTGCAGGCCCTCCAACGGGCCGGCCTCACAATCAAGGCCAGCAAGTGCCAAATTGGTCAGGGGTCCGTGACCTATCTCGGACACCAGGTGGGAAGCAGGCTGGTGGCCCCTCTGCAACTCAAAATCGCTGCCATCCAGTCCTGGCAGCCCCCAGTCACGCAGACCGAGGTCCGAGCCTTCTTGGGGCTCACCGACTACTAACGGCGGTTCGTGAGGGACTATGGCAGCATTGTGGGGCCCCTCACGGGACTCACATCCAAAAACCACCCGAAGAAGATCAACTGGACCCCAGACTGTCAAGCGGCCTTCGAGAAGCTGAAAGCCGCCATGTGCACTGCCCCTGTGCTCCAGGCCCCCGACTACAGTCGGGAATTCATCGTACAAACAGATGCCTCCGACCATGGCATCGGGGTGGTCCTCTCCCAGCTGAACTCCGAGGGACTGGACCAACCGGTGGCCTTCATCAGCAGACGCCTCCTGGCCCGAGAACAGCGCTGGAGCACCATCGAGAGGGAGGCCTTCGCAGTGGTGTGGGCCCTCAAAAAGCTCCGGCCCTATCTCTTCGGTACCCACTTCCGGGTGCAAACAGATCATCGACCCCTGCAGTGGCTAATGCAGATGCGGGGGGAAAACCCCAAACTATTGCGTTGGTCCATCTCCCTGCAGGGGATGGACTTCACTGTGGAACATCGACCGGGCCAAGACCACGCCAACGCAGATGGCCTGTCACGCTTTTTCCGCCTCGACGAGGAGAGTCCCCAAGAGGATGGGTGACTCTCCCCGCCTTCAGCTGGGGGGGACGCATGTTGGACAGGCCACATGAAGGGCTTGCTCCCTCCCCGCATGACAGGGCCCGAGCCCCGGCCCTCCAGGTGTTACCCACAGAAACAACCCGCACCCCGTCTCCAGACGGGACTCCTGCCCCCGGACATCTCTGTATCATGGGGCCGAACCACTACCAGCTCCCTCGCCCGGCCCTGCCGCCATCTTGGACACTGCACCACGAGGCCGCGTGGCCTCAGCTCGACCCTAACCCTGGGCCTGGCCAGGCCCCGACATCTCGGCACCACCATCCACCCAGGAGGTGAACGGACCACTTGGCAGGTCGATGGGAGAAAGAAGTGTCGATGGCTCTCCCCCGCCAGGTGCCGATCGCCCCCCAGCTCCCCCGGGCGCTGGCTCCACCCCCCTGCTGGGTGTCTGGACTCCCTCATCCCGGACCTCCCGACCTCCAAGTGCGAGGGTCCGGACATCAAAGGGCGCCAGACCTATAACTGGGGCAGCTCCAGAGCAGGAAGGTAGTTGTATCCTGGAGTCGAGAGACACCGAGAAGAACTCATCCTTGACGGACTACCGGCGCTGCCGTAGCCCTGCTTTGTGAACTATCATCCTGCCTGCTGGCGCTGCCGCGGCCTTCTGCATCCTCCATCCTCGTCGGAACCTGCTGGCGCTGCCGCGGACCGTTGTAACTACCACCTTCGTCGGGACCTGCTGGCGCTGCCGCGGACCGTGTAACGACCACCTTCACCGGGACCTGCTGGCGCTGCCGAGGATTGTGAGCTATCCATCATATCATCGCATCTACCAGATTGGTAACCAGACTGTCCCGCTACCCCCTTTCCCAACCCAGAGACTAGAATCGAGGGGACCCCTGAGTCCAGACCTCCTTGTACCATTCTATCGTACCTAAGAGATCGCTTATAAAGAACGTTAAAACCTTATCCTTGTGTGGTGTACATCTGTGGGGGGGAAGTTACTCGACTGTACGATCGCTGGAGACGGCTCTCCCCGGAGACCTCTCCCCTTGTCCTCGGCCGACCCTCCCGGTCCGTCTAACATATCTCCTGAGATATCTTTCTCTGTACTGATGGTAACAGGTGTAGGTGTCCCTAACATCTTTCCCTCCTCTCTGTGAGCCACTACATATGAAGTTATGACCACTGCAAAAATAACAGCTATGACTACTCCTAAGAGTGTACCTATCACTTTCTTCGCCCTACGGTGTGAACTTCTAGGTTCTGCCATCTTTCCCCCACACTCCGAATCTAGTTCTATAGCAATGGGCGAGAGTCTCCTTCTCATTCAGTCTAATATCTAAGTGTTCAGTTCTCTACCTTCTTTTTCGGATTCGCAAAGGCTCCCTTCCCTTATCTCCCTCCTAACCAAAGTCAACTTCAATCTAAAATGACTGCGGGTCCCAACACCTCCAGGACTCCTTGGAATATTTCAAGCTTAAGTGCTTTCAGTTCTTGGGGAGAAGGTACAACTGCAAAGTTCGGGAAAGCCAATGTATCCAAAATCAGAAGACAAATGTTACTCAGGAGTGGAGGGTCTGGAATGAAGAGAGTCAATACCCCCTCGATTTCCAATCCTGGAACCTTCAGCAACACTTCTGCCCTCAAATTCGGTGGACCACTGACAAGCGTGATCGATCTCAGCCTCCCTGTAGTCATCGGTCCTAGCATTCGTTGCTACGTACGTCCACTCAGGCGAAGCGTACCTGTGACACGGTACTCTGGCCCTCCTCGACCTCCTCGGGGCTTCAGGATCTTGTTCTTCCTCGCTCTGCTCCAACTCCTGCACCTCCGACACTGGGGCAAGATCTCTTCTCGGTGTCCCTCTGGAATTTTCCCGTCTCTGTCTTACGGGCCAAACTCTTTCTGCTTCTGAGACACCTCTGCTCTCCCTTCCGATACCCTGTGCACTATCTCTTGCTCCAGGAAGATTTGGCTCTTCCCCGCCGAATGCACCTTCTTCTGATTCTGATTCAGAATTTCTCTCTCCTTCGCTTACGGCTTGTTCCAGTGCACAACCAGCTGCGTCAGCCACCCTTACAGCTTGACTTGCCCTCTCAGATGGCCCTGCCACCTCAGCTGGGTTTTCACTTACAAGAGGGGCTGTATCTTCCAAGGGTGCTGGAACTCTACGGGTATGGGAGGCATGCACCCAGTTCGGTAGTCCCCCACACTTCACTGCAGTGTTCGTGACTAAGATGATTTGGTAGGGACCTCTCCAGCGAACATCCAAGCAACTCTTCCTCACGTGTTTCCGCACTAATACCCAGTCGCCTGGGCACAGGTCGTGGCACAGATCACTTGCAGATGGAACAGCTACCGCCTGCACCTGCTGGGACACAGAATGAACCACATCAGCCAGGCCTTTACAGTAGTCCAGAATAACATCATCAGTGATATTTATTAATGCAGAGGCTGGTATTGCTGGCACACGCATCGCTCTCCCCATCAATATCTCATGGGGCGATAATCCAGTCCTCCTATCTGGCACACTTCGGAGACTCATTAGCACCAGGGGTAGCGCGTCTGGCCACTTCAGGGGAGTGGAGGAGCACACCTTTGCCATTCGGGCTTTCAACGTCCCATTAACTTGTTCGACTATCCCAGAAGCCTCTGGTCTATAACTGCAATGCAACCTTTGATCTATGTTCAAGGCAGCACATAGCAACTTCATCAATTCACTGTGGAAATGCGTTCCTCTGTCCGATTCCAAAGAGGTCGGGACCCCGAACCTCGGGATGAGCTCTCTCAACAGCAACTTAGCTACAGTTAGAGTGTCACACCTGCGTGTCGGGTAAGCCTCCACCCACCTGGAAAAGACACACACCACGACTAATATGTACCTCAACCCATTACACTTTGGCATCTCAATGAAATCTAATTGCATCCTGTTGAAAGGGCCACCTGACCTCCCTATATGACTCATCGTCACAGCTGTCCTTTTCCCTACATTCATTTGTTGACAGGTGACACATCTCTGACATACAGCTTCTGCTGCTGCCCAAAACTTCGTATTGTACCATGTCTGTCGAAACACTCGCACCATCGCGTCCCTGCCAAGATGCACAGCACCATGTATCAATCGCGCCATTGGATTTAACAAACATTCCGGTAACACCGCTCTTCCATCATTTGAAACCCAAACATCCACATCTCCCTTTTCACACCCAGCTCGTACCCAACTATCTCGTTCTTCTTCAGACACCTCATCTTGCAACTGTTTCAACTCCTCCCATGTATCGGCCATCGCCAACATCATGCTGAGATCAGTGGTCTCCTCATTTCCCCTCATGTGTCGCTCTGTAAAATTGCACCCCTGCTCTGCACAAAATCGGGCCACTTCGTCGGCATAGCTATTTCCAAGAGATACGAAATCATTTCCTCTCGTATGAGCAGCACACTTCACTACTGCAATCTCATCGGGGCCTTGCAACGCCTCCAACAGTTGTCTCACATATTCTCCATTTCTAATGGGTGACCCAGATGATGTCATGAACCCCCTCTGGGACCATAACTGTCCGAAGTCGTGAACGACACCAAACCCGTACTGGCTGTCCGTATAAATCGTTACACGGATCTGGGCTGCGGCCACACAGGCGCGAGTTAAAGCAATGAGCTCGGCCACCTGTGCGGAGTATACTCCTTCTAAACAAGCGGCTTCGACCACCCCAGTGATGGTACACACAGCAAAGGCGGCTTTCAACTGACCCATATTGTCTCTTAAACATGAACCGTCTACAAAGAATATTTCATCAGATTCGGAAAGTGGTTCATCTACAATATCAGGTCTGGGTTTGGTGCACAATTCAGTCACATCGAGGCAGTCATGATCCTCACAATCTTCATCATCAAAAATTGGGATTGGCAACAGTGTAGCAGGATTTAAAACAGAACACCTCTTCAATGTTACATTTTCAGCAGCTAGTATGACTTGTTCATAACGTGTCAATCTATTATTCGTGAGGTGTTGTGTCTTAGTCCTGGTCATCAATAGTTCAACCGAATGTGGCACATGCACAGTAAGCGGGTGACCCATTACAATGCTCTCACATCTCTCGATACTGACACCTGTTGCAGCAACGGATCTGAGACATCCGGGCAACGCAGAGGCTACTGGATCTAGTGTAGCCGAAAAATAAGCAACTGGTCTACGTACATTCCCATGGACCTGAGTCAACACTGCCAATGCGCAACCTTCTTTTTCACAGCAAAACAAAGCGAATGCCTTCTTGTAATCAGGCATTCCCAATGCTGGTGCACAGCACAAGGCTTCTCTTAACTTCAGAAATGCCCTTAAGCAGTCTTCATCCCATGGTACCGGATCACTCACATCTTTGTGCGTCAACCTCTGTAAGGGCTTTGCCTCAAAGGAGAAGTTTGGGATCCATTGGCGACAGTAGCCAACCATTCCCAAAAACATTCGAACTGCCCTCTGAGTCGTAGGGACGGGCATTCTCAAGATCGCCTCTATGCGATCTGGGGATATTTTCCTCTTGCCCTTCTCGATCCTGTGACCCAAATACTGTACTTCACTCAAACAGTACTGCAATTTATTTGGAGACACTTTATGCCCATTCTCTCCCAGGAAATTCAACAGTGCCACCGTATCAATCCTGCAGGCGTCCTCAGTTTTTGACGCCACTAACAAATCATCTATGTACTGGACGAGAACGGACTCCTGGGGAAGCACTAGACCTTCAAGGTTCTTTTTCAAAATCTGGTTGAAAATAGATGGGCTCTCAGTGTACCCCTGTGGGATACGACACCATGTTAACACACGATTTTCCAGCCTGAACGCGAAAAGAAATTGGCTCTCCTCATGCAGAGGTATTGAGAAAAAAGCTTGACACAAGTCGATCACGGTGAACCATTCCGCATCACATGGGATTTGGAACAGGATCACGGATGGATTCGGTACCACAGGACAACATGGGATTACGATTTCATTAATCCTTCGCAAATCTTGCACAATCCTGAATTTCCCACTCGGCTTCTGCAATCCCATTATGGGCGAATTACACGGACTACCTCTGATTTCTCTCAGAATCCCCTGCCTCAGCATGGACTCAATTACAGGTTTGATCCCCTCAATAGTTTCCGGTGACAATTTGTACTGGGGAGTTCTTGGGTATTCCACATTCGTTTTGACTCTTATTTTTACTGGATCTACACCCTTTACTAATCCGATCTCTTCCCCACTAAGGTCCCATACTTCGACTGACACAGACTCCCTTAGATCTAAGGGGAGTTCTTCCACTGTAAGTGCAGGATACATTTCCACGCACCAAAGCTGATTCGCAACCTTAAAGGTCGCATCATCATCTCTTGTCTGGACTTCCACTCCATTCGGGGTGCAATAGATGGTACAATTAAGTTTACACAATAGGTCTCTTCCTAACAAACAGACTGGGCTAGAATCGCACACCACAAACTGGTGTCTATCACTGAAGTTCCCGATTCTGATCGGGATTGGTTCCGTCAGTGGGCTAGTCAATTGCCTGTTCGCTACTCCAACAACTTGGATTGATTGACCAGAGAGAGGTAGATACGGGATCACTGCAGACCTTACAGTCGACCTTGTAGCCCCCGTATCAACCAAAAAGGTTGTAGGGTGGCCATCAATCTCTGCTTCTACAAATGGTCCCCTTTGGTCTACTTCTAGAACTGCTCTAAGCGTTAAGCTCTAAGTCATCATCTCCTCTCCAGTACGATCTTGTGGCTGGATCGGAATCGCCTTCCCCATTCACTTCGAATAAGGGCATCTGTACATACGTTCGAGCTCCCTGCTGCATATTCTGTATTCTAGGCGGTCGGGGAACTTGTACCTGCGGAACGTTCGCCCCCCCTTTGGTCATTCTAGGTGTCGTCACTACAGGGAGTGTGTCTGCTACTGGAACATGGGTCAACTCTTCTTCCTGCTGTATCTGATTTAATGGATTAAACGGACACTCGCGTCTCCAGTGTCCAATCTGATGGCAAAGGTGACAAGCTGTGGTCTTTTTCAATACTGTCACATCTATTCCGGTCTTAGGATCTACTCCTCTCGGCCTCCCCAGTCCCTGAGCATTCTGTGCTCCTCCTTGGTAATTTCCCTGTCGCCTTCCCAACGTTCCTCCAGTAGACTGTCCCTGTACTGCGGTCTGCATCTGTACCAATAACAGATTGTCTTTCAATTTCTTATGCTTAGATTCGATTTCATCACTGCAATACCTAGCATATCGGAGGATCTCATCCACAGGCTTATTCTGCCAACAAATCAAATGTTGCTGTATCATCAGGCTCACCTCTGGCCTCAATCCCAACACAAACTTAGACACAAACTGCCCCATATCCTTGGTATCCAATGCCTCTAAACCACTGTACTGTTTAAAAGCCTGCAAAAGCCTCTCATAGAATTCATGCACTGTGTCCTTGGGCTCCTGTACTGTCCTATCTATCTTCACCCAATCGGTATCTTGAGGCGAGACCTTCGATTTCAACCAAGTGATTACCTGATCGAACTTTTTCATCACTATCGGCGACGGGCCATGTGTAAGCAAATCTCTGTCGGGCTCTGAGGCCGGCCATTCAATCGCAACCTTACATGCCGACCACAAATCTCCCGGGATCACAATGTCAAACAAAGTATTCAAATCAATCCACAATACTTTCGAGATTTTGACAAAACGGTCAACCTGCTTGTACCACTCCACAGGCTTTTCCCTTAGTCTGGGAAAATCATTTGTGAACGCAGCCAAGTCCCCTCTACTCCAGGGTACATGCACGTATCCTCCATTCTGTACTTCCCTTAAAGGAAAGCTCCCTATCGCTATCGCGCCTCCTCCTGGAGGTGGCGTCTCTCCCACTACTCCTCTAGAACTTTTCTTTTTGGACCATCTTTCTTCCCACTTATCGAGCATAATCCATGCTCGCATCGCTATAATCAAATCCTTGACATGGGTTCTTAATCCCATGAGTCTCTTATCTTCCAGTTCCTGATCACTATACTGTAACCGGTGGTCACCTTGCAACGTTTTAGTTTTGGACAGATCCACCCCATATCTTTTTGCCATCTCCGCCAATTTCTCATGAGCTGTGCGTGCCTTGCGAGTCACATCTTTCGCTAAAAAGAGTAACTCATCTTGTTCGTAAGTCTGTATTCTTTCTAGGGGTAGATTTCCACCTATTATCTCATCCAATTCGGCCTTTAGCCTTACAACATCCAACATTTTCCCTCTCAATTCTCCCCTCAGGACTTCTCGACAAGCTGTACCATCCCTGTCATTGTATTCACATTCTCTTTCTTGCGACCTACTCTCTCCTGATCTGCCCATAGGAATCGAGCGATTTACAACCGCCCCCGATCCCTTTCTGCATCTAAAACACCCTGACTTTGAGTTCTCACTGGTGAAGTCCACATTCTCAAGTCGGATCTTGACTCCACTAACGACTTTGGTCTAATAGGTCTCGATTCTCCCTGTCCTCCTGAAGAGTCCGCTGTAGCTGGCATCGGCGTACTCCATTCTATAGGCTGCGGAGCCCTCTCCATTCTCCTCACCGAGCCACTTCCCTCCATCTCATTTCTTATCCTGCCCTCTGACCGTTCTGAACTCCCTGCTGTTTCTGGCTCAAGCTCATACATCGACTCAATAGGTCCGATGATAACTGGTATTTTCAACGCATCTGGTAACCTCACTCCTTTCTCCACTTCCGAGCTGCTGACAGACTTATACCTAATATTCTCGGTTCCCATAGAAATCTTTCCTTCTACTCTTACTTCTGATCGAGGTACCGTTCCACTACACCCTTCTTCTTTCGTCTCGTTGCCTTCTGAGGCATCTGGATTGTACGGAGGGGGTCTCTCGGATAACAACCTTTCTACCAGGCTATCGTCCGTGTCACTGTCTTCCTCTCCATCTACTGTCTTTTCCTTTGGTTTTCCTGTCGTCTCTAACAAGGGATACAATTTATGTCCCTCTATGGCCTGCTTTCTCCATCTTTTCTCCGCGGCATCCCATCTAGCATCCTGTCATGCCTGAACCGACCTCTTCACCCTTTCTTGATTTCTACCTCTCTCTTTATCATGCGCTGCTCTTATCCACGCATGTAGTGCTTCAAATTGTGTGGGCCTCGGCATAGGTCGTAAAGCTGCCATCACAGTCTTTAGCTGATACAACACTGCTAGTCTAAATGAACCATACCGTGGGAACACTAACTCTCCTTCTCCCTGAGTCACCTTGTGCCAATTTTCAATCCAAACTATAGTATGCAACCCTACATTTCTTGCCATGTAGTGTGCTGGCGAATCCTCCGGAGGGGCCTCCGCACCCTCCCGAGTAACCACAGGTTCATCCCCCCGGCACAATTCCCTAAAAACTTTAAAACATTTCATCATGACCAAATACTAAACGCACACAATCCTCTATTTACTTCCTGGTTTCCGTCCTCCAATGACAGCGCGAACTACACCAACCAGCCTATCGCAGCGCGACACCTTCTGACGTCACAGTTCCTCCGCTGGCAGCAGTTCCCCTCCTTCACACCGCTCGTCTCACCCTTGCATTCGTCCCATTCACACGCTGAAATAACCGTTTGATCCCAAACAAATTACTCCTCTGGCTGTCCGTCCACAGCCTCTGACTGTCCGTCCACAGTCTCTCGAAATTGTCGACCTCGGTTGGTTACTGTCCGTCCCTTTCGGGCAGACAGATCACCTCTGATAGGTTTCAATTACTCAATTCCACATACTACAACCCACGACCGGCGTCAGGTTGCCACACACTCATACACTCGTTCCCCCTATCTCGGTCCTATTGATCGATGGTACCTCACGATCGGTGGTCAACAAAATCTACCAGGGGTGTCTTCTACACCCTCTTGCTCAGGCTTCTCATCGCCTAAGACTTTCCCGGGCTGCGCGCGCTCACAGCCTGATCTCACAGTCACACAACACTCACACCAACTCCGCAAAACATCTCATACAATGCAGCACCGCAATCTACATCGTATCCTGTTCATACTCACTCTTCGAGCTTCTGCTTGCTGTCGCACTGCTACTCGCCATCTACTTCCGTCTGCCAGGTCTTCTGCCGCTCGCCCTCCGATGATTCAACGTCACTTATCATGGATGGGCCTCAAGGAGCACTTATCCTATTCTTGATCTTCCCTCGCTATCATAAAGAAACCATCCTCTGCTACCAACTGGGAACGCCGGTTCTTGACCTCGCCAAATTAACTACAAGAACCTACACAGGTCGCCAGGATCTTTTTACTTGCAGAATAGCGTAGAGGGAAGAAACACAATTATCAGGTCGTATTTACCGCAATTGGACATCTCAGGAAAGAAGACTCATAATCTGGGAGGTTGACCTTTTATTATCAGCAAAAACATCTGAATATATAGCCACCTCAATACCAAACACAAAAGATATATGGGGATTAATACAAATGCTAGTCTGCGAAGAATTCGCATACGACTAAAAATGAACAGGATTACAGCTTCCAAGAGCATCAAATACCATATGGCAATCGTGATATCAAAATTTAAAGTCATCAATCAAATCATTTCTGTCCCTACTCTACTCTAAGGTGACATACCTACTTAACATTCCCTTCCAGGTGAGGATCGCATAAAAGGTGTCAGCAGTGAAGCTTCCTAAAAAGTTTCACCATATGAGAGCTCGATCTATATTGCTCCTTTCCGTCCCTCACCTAAGTCTCGTCTGCTCCACCCACGGGGCTCTGTCCCTAATACAAAACCCCAAAAAACGGTACACGCCCTTCAGCACACCCCTTCAGGCAGCCTCTTTCTTCATTAAATTTCCATTTGGGTCCTTTCTTCTTCCATCCACGAATTCGACCTTGGGTCCCAGGCCTTCTCTGTACCAGGAGTTGCAACTTTACATTCCAATCCACTCCCTTCATGTCTACTCCTTCTGTCTCCATTCCATTTGAACAAAGGCTCTTTCTAACTAACGAGCTACATGGCCTTGTACCTGCAGCCAAATGCTGAATAAGAAAAAAACCCTAACATCATGAGGTTTCACAATGCACTGTATATTAAGCTCTGCTAGAATCCTGCTGCCTTAATAAAACATGGCTAAAATAAACGAGGCCTTCACTTTACACTCTTGGTTAGGCCTCAAACTAAACACTCTATCATTAGTAACTCTAATTATTCGTTCTATACTTAAGAGGTTTACGTTCTTCATCCCTCTAACATGGCTTTACGTCACTTAATGCACAACATTTTATACTAAGCATTACATATACACATCTATATATCAAAATAACTAAAGGCCCTTCTCCTCTCTCGAGGCCTGTTTACATTTCTACTTTTCTATTTCATTGAATACATTTCCATTATACTTGGGTAACATGTTCATATATATGTGGGTGCTGACTAACAAAGAATATGGTGCACCCCTACAATTTTCGCATCAGCACCGCTCTATCACGAGCATCAACTCCCCTGCGCAGTAGTAAGGAACCAACGCATCCACTCCCCTGCGTGTAAGGAACCGACGCATCACCTACCCTGCAACCATTTTGTTTTCCTTGCGCTACGCATCTAAGGTACATTGAGAGTAAAGTGTCGCATTTACAACTTGAGAGAACTGAGCTATCTTATAACATTTAAGAGACTATTTTTGAGTACAGTATTGTGGATTTTTGTCGTCTGGTCTTGTGTTAAGTCTATATAAAAATACCTATTTTTATAAGACAACCTGTGTGGTGTCCATTTGTAGTGTTGTCACTGTATTACTGTATCTGTTGACAAATGCTTTACACACTGCCTCTGAGATAAGCCTGCCTGCTCGTGCCAAGCTGCCAAGGGGGTGAGCAGGGGTTATTTTAGGAGTGTAGCCCCTTACCCTGACTAGACGCAAGGGTCCCTATTTGTCACAGGTACCTACCTATGCCAAATAGAGACCCCCAAATCTAACAGGGTCTCTGTCCTAGAACAACACACAATGGTACTGCTAGGTACTGACATGCATTTCTAGAGCTGCAACCACAGGGCTCAGTACTGGAAGAGACAAAAGTGCTTCTTGTCACTACTGAAGTGCATTGATAGAGCTATGCACATGGCCACAGTACTAGACCAGAAGATAGTGCTTCTGGTTGGAAACGAGGTGCATTGATGGAGCTGTTCACATAATCTCAGTACTAGGACAGTTGGCAGAGTTTCTAGTCAGGACCCAGTGCATTGGAGGAGCTATGGACATGTCCTCGATACTAGAACAGAAGGAGTGCTTCTGGTGAAGACTGAGGTGCATTAGTAGATCACTTCACATGGTTTCAATCCTAGACCAGAAAATAGTGCTCCTGGTCGGAAACGAGGTGCATTGGAGGAGCAATGCACACGGTCTCAGTACTGGGACAGTACACAAAGCTGTAACATTAGGGCTCAGTGCTGGAAGAGACAAGAGTGCTTCTTGTCACGACTGAGGTGCATTGATAGAGCTATGCACATGGCCGCGGTACTAGACCAGAAGATAGAGTTTCTGATCGGAAACGAGGTGCATTGATGGAGCTGTACACATGATCTCAGTACTAGGACAGTAGGCAGAGTTTCTAGTCAGGACCCAGGTGCATTGGAGGAGCTATGGACATGTCCTCAATACTATAACAGAAGGAGTGCTTCTGGTGAAGACTGAGGTGCATTAGCAGGTCAATTCACATGGTTTTAGTCCTAGACCAGAAGATAGTGCTTCTGGTCGGAAACGAGGTGCATTGATGGAGCCCTGCACATGGTCTCAATACTAGGACAATACACAGAGCTTCTAGTCAGGACTGAGGTGTATCAGTGGAGCTAAGACAAGCCTCATGGTGGACTGTGCTGCTCATTGGTGACGCAATATACAGGGTGTAGAATTAGAGAGAGGAAGTGTTTATCCGGATTCGAATTGAGGTAGGTTGGTGGAGCTGAGTTATCCGTGTGAGCTCTTGAAAAACGTCAATATTGCAAATAAATATATACGGAAGGATCCAGCGAATAAACTGAATGGAGGCTGCAGTGAAATATGCAAACATCTCAGGTATGAAATGAAAGGTTATTTGTATGTCTAAGGGTCATTCATCTGAGCTTGTCTATTGTCTATTTCTGCCTTGATTACTGACGGCCTCACCTCTGTATAATAAGAGATGGTGAATGGAACTGGAATTAGGCGACCAAGCTACTCAGCTGCAAGTCAAGCTACTCAGCTGCAAGTCTATCACGTGGCAGCCGCCCACATTTACACATCACAAAACCACACAACATCATTAGCATATGTAGAATCCTGAACAGGGCGTGTGGTTTGTAGTTGAAAAGGGCAGAGGTGCTATGGATGAGCTGCCGTGCTTGGCCTCAGTGCCAGTATGATGGCCCGCTGTGGATGGCACTGAGATGGATGGTAGCAGGGAACAGAGCCACCATGGCAGGCTGCAACATGCCGCACATCCCTGGTTGTTTGTAAGCAATACCTCCTCAAGTTAGAGAACCACGGGGTGTTTTCATTTCCCCATCATTTGTATATTACAGACAAATGCGTGACCCTGTGTCTGTGTGTTTGTGTTTGTGTGTGTGAGACTATCTGAGTCACCGAAGGTAGTACTTATGCATCGACCGTGAATGCCACTGCATATGTAAAAGAGTAAGACCTATTACATTTGCCAATGCTTATTTTCATTGTTCCTGTACCTCATGTGGCCCAAGAATCTCTGGCAAATCATTGGATTTGCCCGATAACTGACTATGACACAGGCTTCCTCGAATGCCTAGTTCTGGGTGTGAAGTCAGCAGTGTCACTCTATGTGCAAACATGCATTTGCAAAGCCAATAGGCCTGCTTTGGCAAGCAGATGTGATGGTTGTTCCTATTCGTTTTTTTATTATTGCAAGTACATGTTACAAAAATAAAAATATGCCAACTAAACATGGTAGCTGTACACGAGCAATAAAATTCGTAAATGACAGTATTAACCACTCTAAATAATGTTAATTAAACTGTATTTACATTTCATAGCAAGTAGGTGTACTTCAAATTTCCAAATGTACTTCTTTGCCATGCATAGCTAATTAAAACCACTACATGACGTAGATCAAACAGATTAAAACAAATACGAACCTTATTGGATGAAGCGTTAGATATACATGAGCACATAACAGGGTGTTCAAGGCTGAAACTCGCAGAATCCGGGAAGGAACTGCTGCTCGGGTTCCAGATTGGAGCAAGCGAGTTCCCCACTAAGTTCAACATGCACGCACTTCGGTATAGATTCGGCGCTGCCTGCGTCCCTAGAACAGCGTATTCTTTCACATGCCACAAGCTGCTGTTTACCAACGCCAGTTTAAAGCTGTGAAGTACCTGCAGTACATGCCGCACTAGCAGAGGGCGCTGTGCCGCTAGGGATGTGGAGTTATCTTTTACAAGCCTCAGGCAGTAAAGTGCTAATTGTGCTGTACAAAGGTATGAACTATAAAGTCTATACCTTTGTACAGCGCAAAACAGGCACGTGGTAAACAGCTTTAAAAAGCCAGCTAATTCTTATAAACGACCACGCGCACAAGCGGTGTCCCTTCCTGTTCACGCGCTGAAGTGCTAATCGTGCTGTTCAAAGTGCAGGCTGTAAAGTGGAAACAGAGGCGAGTATACGGGTGATTGCAATCAACAAATCCTGACTTTAATCCTGTGTAACAGCTGCTTGCGGAAATGCTGTTACTTCCACTGAGGGTGCCTGTTGACGTCATTGTCTTAATCATATAATCCAGTACAAGGTGTAAAACCGGGGCAGTCCGTGCTTCTTATTACGGAAGAACAGGGACTAAAAAACAGCGTCAGGTGACAGATAAGGTGATAGATCGGACGTACATCTTCAGCCCTAACTACAAGGCCAGAGGCCTTCCATCTCATTACTTAGCTCCGGAGGCTTATAGTGGGGACCCGTTTAGCATTAAGGAATCTTAACCGGGGGCCACCAGTGCTTAATTTGTATGATATGAAGTGCCAGGGCCCTTCTCGGAAGGCCACTCCAGCCTGCACCTCAGCATTGTCCCTGCCAGCGCTGCCAATGGCAGTACCAACATAAGACCCAACCATCGCACTCCTACAAGTGCGACAATTCAGACTATTTCAGGCCACACAAACCTATAATAATGGCGTGAGAGGCTGGTTTTGTTCATTTTCAATGCAATGTGACCTAATAAACATGGTTGCTATGCACAGTTCGGACAGCCCCACCACGTGGCAGACCGTCACTAGAGCCGGTGCTGACAATTAAGTGCCGAGCACCAGAAACCACCGGCTCAAATTAAGCTCTGAGGGCCACAGGTCTGATCTTTCCACGTCTTTGAAAGTAGAACAACTGCTTAACTGAGGGAACCATCTTTGGCCTTCAAGTGGAGCTTCCGCTGGTTACAGGTGCCTCTGGTGTCGGTGGTGACCCCAAGATATTTGTGTTCAGTTTCCTTAAAAAGGGGTTTCCCATTTATACTCCAGGCACTGGGTTTGTTTATTTTGTACCATCTTGGCTGCAGTTGTAAAACAACGCAGTTGGTTTAGCAGTCTCTGAGGTCCTACCCTGGTCTTACTCATCAGGAGTAGATCATTGGCATTTAGAAGGTCCGAGGTAAATTTATCGCCCAATTTTAGTGAGTTTGCATTCACCTGGTCCAACTTTCCCAAAATAAATGCATCAAACAGATCAAGAAGGAGAGGTGCCAAGACTCAGCTCTGATCAAGTGTACACTCTCCTTGATAACTTATTTGTGACACCTCGTTTTACCTGTAGCCACATGTCGGTATACAATATATATGTGTTGACTTGAGTAGCTTCCACGGGGTGTCCCATCCCCTAGTTTTTGCCACAGGATGTTTCTCCGCACGATGTTGATTGCAGCCTTGAAGTTGACAAAGCATGTGTATAATACGGTTTTGGGCATAAAGGTCTTTTCCATGCATGGAGCATGTGCCATGAAGTTTGGCAGGGTCCCTGGTCCAGGTCTTGGAGTAATAGGCTAGTAAAACCTTTTACTCATTATGCAGGGGGGCTATTAAGTCATTGTTACCAGGGTAACTCTTATCTCCTCTATTATACATGGAGTGCGTAATTGACCCATTCGATAGCCAATAGGTCTCGCCTATGGGACCTTATAAGTGTTTAGCTATCCAGCACAATATCCTTGGTGCAACAACATCAACTCTTGCATAGCTAAACACTTATAAGGTCCCAAAGGCAATACCTATTGGCTATGCCAATGCTTGTTTGTTTTGCATTTCTCTGTCTCTCGCCTGGCTGTTCCTTTTGCGGGTGTGTTAAGAACCAAAGAGATGGTGGGGTGGTAATCCAGAAACGAGTGTGCCGCAAGGAATTGCGCAGAAGTACATTTGTATGCAACTATCCAAGCACAGATCGGTTCGTGCACGTTATATTGGTGTTGTAAGATTGACAAACAGAGGTGCTAAAAGGATCAAACAAGGCAATGGCACCGTGCTCGTGAACTGTGTGGAGTGAAAAAGAAAACTGCAAACCAAACAGTCTTAAAAGGTAATATTTGGTGGGCTAGCTCGTCTGAGTGCATACCACCCTGGCGAGGACGGAGGCAACCCAGCTCGCCGCAGATTCTGCCCTCCTTAGATACTGCTAATGTGAGAGACAACTTCACTGCCCGAAGGGTCATCTGGGAGTGCAAACAGGCAGCAGGGGAGGTGGCAGAGATCCTGTGCTTTTAGTCAGTCTCTGGAGCACGGTGCAGGAGCTCCTGACCACCATTTGATTCCGTATACGCTACATAACAACACAATGCCATCAAAAGTCTATCTGCTCCATGGGACACACACTTTACTCCTGCATGACTGCCTGAAACTGGGCTTTGAAGGAGCATCATTCTGACTTTTCCTATTTGCAGAATTGCACCCGTTTCCGTTCTTTGGGCCTCTTTTCTCTAATTATCTAAAGGTAGTTTGCACCTCAAATAACGACGAGAAGACTCACAGAGGAGACTGAGCTCTACACATGTACAACCTAAACTCACCTGATCAAGAAGGTACCGCCTCCAAATCAGAGAAACCTCACTGTTTTTTTGTTTTAGTAATTCCTCCAAGCACGTTTGCAATGCTTAGGTTTAAATCTGAATACAGCGTCTCACATGTATATGTGTATTTACTCGAAAATAAGCACAGATAATTATGAAAAGTAATTTAGGTTTTTGCATGTGCATTTAAGTAGAATATTAGAGCTAATCACGGGTAGCAATGAAACAAGAAAAACAAACGCGCGCGCACACCTCGCGCTAAAGGAGGAGGCAGCAGGAGGAGGGGAGACAGGTGGGGGCCTGCGCCTGTTTCCCTTGCGGGAGTGAGCAGGGGCACCATATGTTTGCAAGTTAATTACAAACATATGGTGTCAAAGCTCGCTCCTGCAAGGCAATCGCCAGACGTGCAGGCGTTGCTATTAAAAGCAATGCAACACGTGCACGTTTTTGGCTGAAAAGGCGAATCGATGGCTAAAGGTCTTTTTCCTATGCAGCGCATGCGCGCTGCGTAGGCTAGAACTAAAAACGCCTGTGGTGAACCATTCGGCCCTGCACACTGTCTGCTTTGACTTACTTAATAACTTTCAGTTCTTTGGAGTAAATTTGTTGGGTGGTTGACTCATCGCCGTCTTCTTGCTCGGCCTCCATTGCAAGGATAGCTACTTCCTCGTTTAATGGCGTCCACTCTTCTAAGACAGGAACCTTATTCTATGAAGTTTCATTTGAAGCATGGATATACTGTATTAGCAAGAGTTTAGAGGGTTTGTAGATAGCATACCCAGGACAGATCTTTTATGTTAGCATTGAAGGATCTTCCACTTCCATTCACAATTGAATTAATGATCTTCCACAAGAGGTATTGGTTCTTCTTTTTGATAGCACAAAACAGTTTTGCCCAGAAGCCATCTTGATGCATTTTGTTTGTTGTCCAGATTTCATTTTTGTACTGCCGCCAGAGGTATCTAATTTTGGCTACACGATTTTGATCTTGGGTTTCCAACCTTAAGCGAGGTAGTAGCTTGGAGATATATTTTCTTATGTTTCCATAGTGTAGGTGTAAACTATGGAGCATTACTCCTAATGCCCATGGGATGATATTTTTGACTTGATTTTGGAGGACATTCTACAATTATTCTCTTTGTAGATTAGTTCCAACTGGAAATAGGATTCCCATAATCAAGGTTTATTTCCTTGCAAATTTGAACACATCTTGGTTTTTTTCCGAGTGCCAGCACCTCTGGCCAAATAAGTCTCTTTAAGGGACATATCAGCAACACCCGGCAATAATTATCGCTCAGCGCTCTTAGCGTGAGGATAATTATCGCCGGGTAACGTGGATTTTTATCGCTGAGATAGCAACGTGCTATTAGCAACGCTTATCTCCTTAGCGATAAAAATCCTCACGCTAACTGCCTAACGTGAGATTATCGCTGGATACCCAGCGATAATCTCACGTAGTGTGGCGTTAGTTTGCTGATAGGGACTCACAAACTTAGCCATGATATCCACCTTCCATAGGATATCATGGCTAGGTCAGTCCTGAAGCAGGCATAAGGAAAGTAGCGATAACAGGGGTTATCACTACTTTTCCTGCCGCTATACTTCATAGCGTGGGGCTTAATGATAGGAGAAATGTCGCTTAGCGACATTTCTCCTGTCATGTTAGGGCAGGAACGCCCACTTTGCATCTCATTAGAGATGCAAAGCTGGGCGTTAGGAATCCCCACGCTAAAGCAAGGTTTCATGCTTTAGCGTGCCTTGCTAATTAGGCGATAAAATTATCGCCACTTTTCGGCCGAAAACGGCCACAAAAGCGGCGATAATTTTTTATCGCTAGCTTGTAAATATGCCCCATAGTTCTTTGCAAGCACATCTACCTACAAGATATTGGCGTTTTTGTATGGAGTAAGACTAATGGCAAATTTTATTATCTGTGGCTAGTGATCGCTCTCAGGGTGATGATCGATGCAAAAGTTGATTATCTTGTTGAATAGCGCCAGACTGGCTAATGTATTGTCAATTGTGGAATTGGATTTTTCATATATTCAAATATGGTCTTGCTTGATGGTATGCCCATCTTTAATATCCCATTTAAAAAAAAAAATTAAGTACCCGTTTACTAACAGTCAGGCGTCAGGAATGTACACAGTCTTAAACCTGTCACAATGCCCAGTATTTCTTCTAGCAATGCTTTCTTCTCCCCATAGCTTGGGTTGGTGTAGTTTACTATTACCAAGGGCAGGTTATGGGCCTTGGCCTAACCAATGATCTTCATGGACTCTAAGCAACCTTCCCATACATCTAGGGTCATGATCTGGAACAGTACCTCGATTCTAACATACATGGCTAAACCATCCTTTGGATGCTATGTTATGTTATGTTGTGTTAAAAGATTTATAAAGCGCATGGCTGCCCCAGCAATGGGGATCCCCTACAAGGCCGTTTTACTGGCAGGGGTGAAAATGTCAGAAAAGACAGCTAGGGGAGTTGATACTTCCAGCCAGGTTTCTTACAAAATAATGACATGAAATTCATGCAAGTAGTTGCAAAAATCTTCTTCGTCTAGCTTCTGGAACAAACCATCCAAATTCCAGGAAGAGATGTTAAGAGACACTTCAGGTGCCACTACAATATTGGAAGGGCTTAGGAGCTCCACGGAGACCCTAATCAGGCTGAGGATTCAGAGACTAGGGTGGCGGAAAGCCAAGCCCAGTCTTGTGCATTATCAAAATTATCAACACCCAGTGTATTGAAGCAGATCAGGGTGTTTTGTGTCACTGACCTGGATCCGCTCTTTGTTGCAGACATTTTGGCACCAATGATTTCGGAAAATGTAAGTTTTCTGTAAAGATGACATATGGTGGAGGTACACACGTGGTGTTTCAGATTGATAGGCCGACTGATATTGGTATATATATTGTTTTATCTGTTCTAGAGATGGAGATACTTTCGAAGGATCTGTGAACTACATAGTCTGCATAGACGTGACTCGCGGGGATAATTATCTCTTTTCTGTAGGTAAGCCATGTCTATGTGTGTTACAAGCACATAGTGAGGGCTATCTGGGACCTAGAATCGATATTAAAAATATATATAAAAAAATAAAATTTGTTTTTGGGCACTTTAGAGTGGCAATATTCAATAAGTATTTTAGGTGCTAGGTTTTCTATATTTCTTCTTTTACTTGCAGGTTGGTAGACCATAGCTATATATGAAGTCCTTTATCTAAACAAGGCTGATTGAACGACTATCCGTGTTTCGATGGGACGCATGAGCATTACATATTTCTTGATATTTTAGATTACTTCCGGTCTTTTAGGTAAGATGTCGGGTCATGTTGTTTCTCTTTTATGTGGTACATTGCGCTGTTTGGTCTTTTTTCATTCTGTATTGGTGTTTCAGTGGCAACATCAATTTGCGTCTACCGGGTATTTACCAGGTGTGGTGGTTTTTCAACACATGTTCTTGGGAATAATAGTGGTCTCTTCTATTGTTCTACACATGATCAATTGATAGGGCACTATTCACCAGTTGAGAATCTTTTCGTGACATTAGTCACCCTTGGGGGATCTATGGTGTCCTATCCCTCTTGTTTTCTGCTTTGCTTCCTTCGCACTCTCAGTGTGCTTGTGTCATGTTCAAGAATTGTAAAAAGAAATTGTATATCGTATTATGCCAATTATGTGTTTGTATTGTTTCCAGCCCTGAAGAGTCAGAGTGTGACCTTCTCTCTGACGAAACACGTGTCGGCTGGCTTTTTGTGTTCTCGCCTGATGACCCATTAAAGGATACACAAAAATTGTGAAGCATCAACATTTTTCATGTCATACCAATGACACACAGACTCTGTGGAACCGATATCTGTATGAGTGCACGGGACTGTTGTTTCATGATCTGGAACAGTACCTCGATTCTAACATACATGGCTAAACCATCCTTTGGATGCTATGTTATGTTATGTTGTGTTAAAAGATTTATAAAGCGCATGGCTGCCCCAGCAATGGGGATCCCCTACAAGGCCGTTTTACTGGCAGGGGTGAAAATGTCAGAAAAGACAGCTAGGGGAGTTGATACTTCCAGCCAGGTTTCTTACAAAATAATGACATGAAATTCATGCAAGTATTTGCAAAAATCTTCTTCGTCTAGCTTCTGGAACAAACCATCCAAATTCCAGGAAGAGATGTTAAGAGACACTTCAGGTGCCACTACAATATTGGAAGGGCTTAGGAGCTCCACGGAGACCCTAATCAGGCTGAGGATTCAGAGACTAGGGTGGCGGAAAGCCAAGCCCAGTCTTGTGCATTATCAAAATTATCAACACCCAGTGTATTGAAGCAGATCAGGGTGTTTTGTGTCACTGACCTGGATCCGCTCTTTGTTGCAGACATTTTGGCACCAATGGGGCTGCGTAGGATAGAATATGGCTTCTCCCTCTACCTTATAGTTTGAGGGCCTGAGTTCTGTCTCGGGGGGTCAAGAGTTGCATCGGGGCAGGGCTCCTCCCTTGGCTTGGAAATCCACACCTGCGGTTGTGTATATTAGCAAACTATTGTGACCTTGATTCCCCAGCCTGTGAGTTTGTCCTTCAGTTTGTAGACTGTGCAAGTATGCTAGAGGCAAAAGTAACTAAAGTGGTGACTTTTGCCTCTAGCATACTTGCACAGTCTACAATATTGTGCCCCAATTTAGGGCATTGTGCCTTCCTTTGAACTTGTAGTTGGACTGAAAAAGGAGCATGGTGCTGCATATTTCCTGTCCCATAATTGGATGCCTATCCAGGCACTGCCTAGATCTGATTTGTGTGCCTGCTGAGGAACTGTACTAGCTTAATCTCTCTGAAATACCTTGTCCTGTGGTTCTATCATGACTTTGCACCTCATCTTGCAATTTGTACACTGAGATTTGCATGCTCAGTGTATTTTTAGGACATATCCAGGGGGAATCATTGTGTTTGAATTCCAGTGTCATGACATCCTTTGTTTCTTTGTTTAAAATCAACAACAATGGGTTAGATGAATTTAGACTCCCATTTATATTCTGTCCTATCCCAATTGAAACTTCAGCCTGCCCAGTGGTTACAGGTGTTACATGTGCTACAACTGCACACTCTGTTCATGTGAGAGGTGCAGTGGCATACCATAGGCCCCCCAGCCCCTGCAGAGCAGGGGGTGACCCGAGCTCCAGTGGGCCCCCTCTGCGCGTACCAAAATCATTATCTCTTCTTTATCGAGTGGCTCCATGCCGAACTTCCTCAAACTCAGCCAAGTCACCCCTCACCAGAAACACGGAGGCCTATCAGAACGACCTTAACAATTACAGGCCTATAACTTTCCTCCCTCTCCTTACCAAAACCATCAAAAATGTGTGCTTGCACTTCTTAATAATCACATTGAAAAATATCACCTGCATGACACCTTCCAATTTGGGTTCAGGAAAGGCTGCAGTACAGAAACTGCAATACTGAACATCATAGACGACCTCCACACATCTCTGGATGAAGGGCAGGCCTCTGGCCTAGTCCTCCTGGACTTCTCGGCGACCTTTGATACTGTCAACCATGACATCCTCTAAACCACTCTCTCACAGCATGCAGGCACCGATGGAACCATCCTTCAGTGGTTTTCTTCGTTTCGGAACCAACGTTCACAATTAGTCATACTAAACAACTACACCTCAAAAGCAACATCAGTCTTACAAGGAGTTCCGCATGGGTCAATCCTGTCTTCTGTCCTATGCAACCCCTACATGTAACCCCGTGCAACGATCCTGACACAAGCCAGAATTGTCCATTATCTTTGTGCAGATGACACCCAGCTCTACATTACAATTTCATCAGTTAAATACATCTAGTACTTAAACAGCACTCTTTCCATGGTTCAATCCTGGCTCACCAACAACCATCTTAAGCTCAACCCCAAAAAAACTGAACTCCTCTTTATCCAACCGAAAGAAAACTCCTTTCTCACAGACATCTAGCTCGACAACCTCACTGCATTAAACTGCAAACTGTTCATCTCCAACCCTGTCACATCTCTAGGGATTACACTTGATAGAAACCTGACCATGAAAGAGCACATCAATGCCTTAGCCAAAAGTGCCTTATACACGTTGAGGCACCTTAAAATAATTAAAACCTTTACACCCATTGAAGACCTAAAGACTGCGGTGCTATCATTATTCCTTTCCAAGCTGAGCTACAGTAACACAACGCTCACTGGTTTTCCAAAAATAAATGTTGCCCCTTTGAAAGCCAAACTCCATGCACCGGCCAGACTACTGTCACAGGAGAGTCGCTATGAGCTTATCATTCTCACTCTCAAGAAACTCAACTGGGTACCAATTGAGGCAAGATGTATTCTCAAAACTGCCTTCATAAGCCCAAACCAGCACCCCCTCTGACCACCCTCCGATCCATGCAACTCCATGGTAAGGTTGTATGGCAAGTGGGAAGCCTGGGTGGTGCAGCATTGATACAGCCTAGATGAAGGTGCTGGAGGAAGCCCTAATGCCCTGCTGCGGCACGAAAGCCCGGTTGCCTTCGCAGCTCCACAGCAGTCTGCAGTGGTCGTGGGCCGGATAGGCCGTAGCGGGCACCGGGCATTTTCCCAGTGGGACGGAATGGTGGGGGCCAGTTTTGGATGGGTGAGGGCCGATAATGTTACTGGGGGCTGGTTTTGCAGCAGTGCTGCAATATCGGCCCCCTGTAACAAAAGCAAGAATAGAAAGCAAAAAACATTGGCGAAGTAAAGAATTGGCTCACCATTCCTTGCATTGAAATGCACTTCTCTTTATGAGGATGTGAACAAATGGTTATAGAAATGCATTCAGTCTTCACAGTGAAGCGAGTCAGTGCATCGTGCTGCACGCTGTGGCGTGCAGAAAACTGCCGCTAAAGCAGTGATAATGGGCTTGATAATATGCCCTTGAGAATTCCCATAGAAGCCCATGTTCTGGTGTCAACATGGGCTTCTATTATCGCCGCTTTAGCGGCAGTTTCCTGCCGCTAAAGCGGCGATAATTTTAACACCGTGCTTGATAATATGCCCAACAGTATCACTAAAGTCCTTACATCGTAGATCAAGCACATCTATTATATATGTACAGCATGGACAGTAGTGGGAAAAAGCACACAAAACACAAATGTAACACAATAGTACAACAATGAACTGGTAATGTCACAATATGAATAGCAGTTTCACTGTGGTTATCATGGAAAATGACATTAAAAACGTTGTTTTTGTTATCGTGTGCAATGTAGCTGGCTCTCCTGCTTTTCCTTTTCCTTTTCCTTGTGTTTATGTTTCATTTTTAGTCATGATCACAATTCAGGTGTGCCCTTTACCACATATATTAGTTCTTTGAAGTCAAAAAAGTGACATAACTAGTTGCATTTACAGTAACCGCTGACGATGAGATATTTATTTTTCATAATGGCAGTAAATGTAACTAATTGAGGGGACATTTTTAATGTAATGTAATTAAATACAGTTCGTTTCTTTCTTTCTCAGTGACCGGCTTCGATCTGTGGGGCGCTGTGTTTGCTACAGGGATTGTCTGCACGTTCTACTGCACCCTGGTATGTCTGAAACAGCAACACTGGAAAGGAATAGAATCTGCGCATTTACGCTTCCCACAGTGGACTCTTTCGAAACAGAGTTATGCCGTCTCTGTTATGATAACATTTAGAGATTTTCGGTTTCAGTGCAACTCTTAAGAGGCAGCCCTCGGGCACTCTTCGAGGTTTGTTCGCTACAGCAGTGACTTTATTGCAGAAAGATTTCCCTGGTGCATATATCAGTGCAAAACCGTTCTGCACTATTTAGCAATGTGGAATTGCAAAAACAAATTTTGCCCCAGACCAGGTCATGGAAGAATTTTTGCGCCAGGGCACAAACCCTTAACTAGACCATGGACCGTTGCTGAACATATGTAAGCAACAAACCCCTAGTACATGAATAACACTTTATTTGAAAATATATCAAACTGGTTTTGTTTGGTTTTACTTCTTGTATTTCATCTTCTAAGATAAAAAGTAACTAGTTATTTCTCAAAGCAACAACTCACTGCTTTATTCAGTCTTGCTGAGCTGACCTTTCTAAAGTGCTCACTAATGAAGCCAGATGTTGCAGGCCCTCACAGCTTTAAGTCGTGCCATCACATGTCACCCATCAGTATTCTTTGGGATAGATTCCACAATGTACTGCTATAGCATTCCAGTCAGACTATGCATGCTTCTTTTTACCAGTCACAGTAGCTGTTTTTGCATGTTATTTGTGTATGAGAAAATCAAAAGTTATTGAAATTAAAGAAATGTTCCCCTCCTTTCCCTTAGTAAAAAACATAAAATAAACTGAAGACTTAGGGGCAGATTTACTAATTTTCAACAGAGCATAGCAATAGAATGTGCTGTGCTGCATTGCACAAGGGGGACAAAATAGCACAGAGCTATAACTAGTAAGATTAACTAGCTGCTCTGTCTTTCCCAGCTGTGGCACTCTTAGGGCCTCGTTTATAGTGAATTGGCGTTGGGCAGCGCCACCAGCCTTCTTGCTGCGCTGCCCTACACCAATATGAAAGGGCAGGAATGCACCGTATTAATCAAATACGGTGAATTCCTTTTCTTTCCCCCTGCACTGGTGCACAATTTGCCGCGATGCCCCAACGCAGGCACCCTTGCCCCAAGGTGTAAGGGTGTCTGCATTGCATGCATGATTGTTTTTGTGCAGGAAGGAGCATCTTCCTGCACAAAAACAAATCCGAGTAGTGTCTTACGCTTTCTAAGTGTGCTGTAGCACACATGTTAAGAGGAACAAACATGGAGAAATACAAATATTTCTCCTCGCTATGCCTGCTCTGATGAGGCGTAAGCTTTGGAGCGGCCCCAGGTTTATGTGATTAAGTAAATCTGGAGCAACTCAAAATTATTGGTGTTGCATGGGAAAACCCACCACAACGCCCTGGCGCAGAGTGAGGCAGTGCAGCAACTTGCACAGTATTGCCTTACTCCATATGTATGAGGCCACGCATAGTGGCTTTGTGTGGCCTCATAGATGTGGCTGAGAGGTTTGCACCACTGGAGCGCCAGAACAAGTGACGCACCGGCGGTTAAGCCTCTTAAAGTGCAAATTCCTGAGTCTAGACACACATGGAAGGATCCCACACAATGTATGAATGCGGCAAACGTCAGTACACAAGCAATGGGCGTTTTCGTTTTATTAATACATTTCTCCTTGTTAGTGCTTGCTTCAAGGAGGCTGCTCCCCTCCCCCACACACACCCTCTACTACCTTTTGCAAAAGCTTCGCTTTTTCATTATTTCTATTTTAAACTGTTCATATTTTACACGACATGTTAAGGCAGAGTCACAAAAGGTGTTTTTATTTCACATGCTGTCTTGCTATTTGCAAACCATTGATGGACTTTCAAAACATGCTTTACATTCCTTTTTTCATTTTTCAGGGGGGACTGAAAGCAGTGGTCTGGACTGATGCCTTCCAAATGGTTGTCATGGTTGTGGGGTTTTTAAGCGTTCTCATTCAAGGAACTATTCGCAATAATGGAACAGCCAACATTTGGAATATTAATATTAATGGATCGCGTCTAAACGTATTTGAGTAAGCAAACTAAAATATGACTGCTTTCGCTATGTATTTGAAAACCAGCAATTTACATGCGTAATGTCTAAATTTGAAATATCGTGAGACTTTAGAAAACAATGAGTCCTATATTTCATAGTAACATTTTCATTACCATGTCCATGCTTTTCCGAGCTTGGATTTCTCAGCAGGTTGTTTCCAGATTGCTCTTGCTAATGCTACATGTATTTTGACTGCTGCAGATTTATAGTTTGTTTTGATTTTGCATTGAATGTAGAACGGTTCCAAGTGGATGGTCCTGACACTTTGGGCCGAATTCAATCCACACAATCCACAGAAATTAAATCTCGAGGCTATGAGCTGTAGCACATTTCTGACTTTTCTGGAACTCACTGAGATGTATTTTCTAAGATGCTCTTTTCCTAGTACTCCTCATGATGTGCTTGCCAAATTTACTTCTAGATCCACACATGCCTTTGGGTAGAGTGGATTCTTTGAGCTGGGGTAGAGGGTAAGTAAATTTGACACAAGCTGTTCACCGAAAAACAATTGAGACGCGATAGCCTGACAGACATAAGGACAAAGGGTTGTGGCTGTCTGTTCCTTGAGCAGAGACAAGACCACTTGCTTTAAAGCATTGCGGTTAGATATTGGAGAGATACAGATTAGTAAAAGAGTTGACATTGAAGAACTACTTCTGGAACAATGTGAGTGGTTAGAAGATGGAGGGCTCAATGGGTTATATTATGTACAGCAGGGTTTAATGGACTGAAGTAGGGTGATGAGCTCATATGGGAAGTGGGTAGGATGAAGACATGCATAAAATGAGATTAAGAGTAGAAGGGTGGGGAGGAAAATTTGCTAGCTTGCTGTTATGAGACTACCTTAGTGGAGTAACAGGAGAAATAGTGATGCTAACAGGTGATACAATTTTGGTAGTACACTGAAAAAATCCCTAATACTGCAAATGAAGGAATCTCTTAATAGTGTGATTTTTTAGATCTTTGTTTATGAAAGGTCTCAAACTACTTAAATTCACATCAGCATTCAACTAGTATAAAAACAGCAGCATTGGGTTGCCTTTGCTGTTCTTAAATTCTTTATAAATGAAATGTATGGGATAATCATATGCCTTGTGTAACGCTGCATGAACTTGGAATTAGTACAAGGTGACCATAATCCACGTCCTGAAATGGCAACAAAGAAAACATTGGGGCATATTCTCAAGAACGTTTGATATTCATCACAAAAGTAGCTTAACGCAACTCTTCACATCGCAGTCTATCACGGGAAAATAACACGGTGTTAACGTGGTATTCTCAACACGGCGGCACCATGCGATAGACCCACCACAACGCGTCAGATGACGAGTTAAAACCAAAGCGACACCGCAAAAATGCGAAACACAAGCGCAAAAGAAACAGCGATGAGGCCAATCGCAATACAAAAATCAGCCAGAGCGAGCGATAGGACAACAAATGTAAATGTAAATGTAGTTGAGCTTATATAGCGCACAACTACCCGCTGTGGGTTTCCCGGCGCTTGCTTAGGGAACCCGTCCTGGTATTCCCCTGTGAGATAGCAGGGTATCCACAAGGTGAAAGTCAGGCATCCCGCCGCGAGGGGCCGTTGTGGAGATTAAGCAAGCTATTGCCCAGAGTTGCAGAGTGTGAACCCGTGAGTCGAGGAGGCACCGGGGCGAGAATTATCGAGTCCGTGGAATTTTTAGCCCAAGACCCGCCGAGGCGGGAATTGAACCCTGGTCCAGGACCGATCTCAGCTTCCGGGTCTGCCGCCTCTAACCCCTGAGCCACACTTCTCCACACGTCATGCGGGAAAAGGTACCATAAAAGCAGAGTACAAAAATGGTGAGATGCCAATGTACGAGCACAACCACACATCCGTGACATAGAACAAATGACCATTGTCCCGCCTCACATAGGCATGTCCTCACAGTCACAATGTACATTGGCATGCAGTCTGCATGTAAACTGCGCCAATGCAGACACATGCATGGAACACACAGTGAAACCGCATCTCCCCTTCACATTGCAGAGGGACAAGCAACCCCCCCTGCACACAGACGTCTCATTGCCATGATCAATCAACAATGACAGCGAGGACGAATGTAGGGGCAGTGACTCCCGCTCAGTACATGTTGCCCATGTTTTGGGATTTGAGTCACAGGGGGCATCCCTGCATCATGGTGGTACATAACTGACCCCAAAAGGATCCCTGTTGTCACCTGTAGGTCACAAATGGTAGCCAAAATGGAATGATACTGGACACACGTGAAACGCCGAAGAGTGGGATACCCTACTAACTGTGACACATAGAACTGGCAGTTCGAATACATGACACCCCAAACAGCCCCTCTGCACAGAGATGACACACCCACCATCCATGAACACATCATAAAATCGTCATCAACACATGTCACACTCACACCTGTCTGAGTGATATGCCCGAACAGATGAGTGACATGCACTTAGGGAATGTTATTTTGGAATGCATTTATTTGCACATGTTGTGCCTGTGGTTATCCTGTACTGTCCCATGAGTGCCATGGACTGTCACAATGGGACGTGTTCATCAGAAGAAATTTGCAATGATAGTGTCCCTACGGGTAATTCCTGCTGTGGTTGTGGTGGGGTGTGGTCCACCTGCCTCATCTTCATAATCATCGTTCGGTGCCTCTGAAACTGGTATCCATGGTGCCTTGCTGCGTACACATATGTTGTGCAACACACAACATGCAACGATCATCTTGCACACGATGTCTGGGCTGTACAGGAGCCTGTGATGTCCAGGCACCTGAAACGTGAATTCAACACGCCAAATGTGCGTTCCATGATGCCCCTGGTGCGTTTGTTGGCAGCATTGTACTGCCTCTGGGCCTGTGTGTTTGGGGCTTGGAGGGGCGTTATCATACAAGCGCAGAGTGCATATCCTTGCATATCCTTGGTCACCTGTGACAGTGCAGAGAGACATGAGTCAATAGTTGGTCCTGCATGATGTGTTTGCCGGCTCACTGGTTCATTGGTGTGTGATATGTGTGATCTTGTAATTACTGTATGATATGTACTGCTTGTTGCAAATGAGCAGCATCAATGTATATTATGTAGCCTCACAGCTGCTCCTTCCTCCCCCCGATCCTGGTTGCATCATTTGCATCCCTACGGCATACAATTGTCATGCCTACCTGCGCATGTCCACAAGCCTGACAACGACACAGTGATGTTCTAGTGTAAGCAACCCCTCAGGGGTTAGTTGGTGCTGGCAACAACTACAACAGTGATCAGACAATCAGAAGTTCGAAGTACAAACAGCAAGGGTCCATGACGTGAGCTGCACAGAGTTAGTGGTCCCGGATGCCCTGCGGCCGTCACAGGCACACCCGCAAGGGACGGTGACTTGTGGTGCACTGAGATAGGGCCACGAGTGCTGAGCGGGTCCTCGTTGATGTCCAAGGAGAATGCCGCGGAGTTATGGGGGCAGCGGAAGATGTCCATCCAGGGCATGATGCAGAGGGCAGAAGCAAGCAGAAACAGACAATATGGAGGAGTTGAATGCTACAGTTTCCTTTTTTCCCACCATGTCAGTATCAGCTACATGATGAAGACAACCCCCAGGCCATAGACTCAGATGCCAACAAAGTTCAACGGGAGAGGGCCCATGACTCCCATGGCACAGAGTCAGTGGCACCAGAGCTGGAAGGGGATGCATTCTGCGATGAGGCCTGTACAATGATGTCAACTCTGCAATTAACAAATCAAGACTCAGTTCCAATTGTGTGCCCTACTCGACCGCAGTGTGTGCCGGAGAGAGCGGTCAGCGTGGGGAAACCGCTGTGCAGCCACCTCCTCCAGGATCTCTAACACACGGCATTGGAATGGCATGTGTAGTAGATTTCTAGTTGACAGAGGTGGGGGCACCAGAGCTGAGTGGGTGTGCACCCTGCGATGATGCCGTGTCCTGCCTGGGTCGGGTTGGAATTGGATTCGTCTGAGGCCTGCTGGACAGGTGTGTAGGCCTAAGGCAGAAGCCCTCAGGGGCCCACAGACAGGTGTTTTCGGAATGCTATGCACAGAGTTGGTGGCACCACATCGAAGGGAGTATAGAGGTTAAACCTCTGCCTTAAATATGTACTCTTCCATTGTGTGAACAAGACTCAGTTCCAAATGTGTGACCTACTTGACTGGTCCTGGGAGCAGCGGCTTGGACTACGGCAGGCGTCCAGGTTCGCCGGCACGGCTGCCCTGACAGAGACGTTGGGCACACCCCTACGCTAGCCTGGCATACACAAGGCCAGCCCACTCCGCACACGCTTACAAGGGGAACGTACCGAGCTACATTTCCGTGATCTTCCCCACTGGCTGGGGTGAAATGGTTGCGTACACTGTCCACAACACTACCACCACCAGCATTATATGTCTACATGGATATGTCTGTCCAGCACATCCACACTACACTTGGCATTGTGTACATTCTCATTCATGGGTCAGTTGCCTCCTTCGCACATGCCTGGTTCCCACCTCTCCCCACATCCTGCTAATGTGTGGCTGAGGTGCCATGCCGTTGATGGCTCTTGTACATGGCTAGCCCAGGTTACCACAGTAAGTTGTGCAGTTGTGTCTGGTGGGTGGGCATGTTGTTTGGCATGTTGTATGTGTGCTTGTAACATGTGTTTTGCCAGAGTTGGGAGTTGCATGATTGTGTAGTTGAGGTGTGTGGTGTGTTCATTTGGTAGTTACTAACGAACACTGCATTTCCGTGGGTGCCATCCTGGAAGCACCAGTTGATGATGGACTGTCGGAAGATGTATGAGTCATGCACACTGCCTGGGTAGTTGGCGACGACATTGGTGAAGAGTCCCCGGTGGTACACTATTGCCTGCACATTGATGGAATGCGTGTGCTTTCTTTTGCGGTAATTGTGTGCAGTGTCGGCAGGGGGCACAAGTAGGACATGTGTGCAGTCAATTGCCCCCAACAAGTGCGGGAATGCAGCTATGGCATAGAAGCCTTGCTTGGTGTCCAGCTGTTCCTCTGCAGTGTGGGTGAAGTATAGGTACTGGGGCACCAAGCTGATGATGGCATCCAGGACAGGTTTGAGGAACTTGGATAGGGCTGGCTGTGAGACTCCTCCGACTCTGGTGGTTGTTGGTTGGAAAGTCCCAGAGGCCAACAGGTGCAGCACAGCCAGCAGCTTTGTCTGCGGAGGGATGTTGGTTATCTGCTGTGTTGGTGCCGTCAGCCTGTGGGCAATGATGTTCAGGATGCGGAGGATGGTTGTCCTTTTGAGTCTGTAGTGAGCAATGACATGCTCTGGTGTTAAGTTTTTGAGGCTGGTGTATTTCCTGAAGGTCCGCTGTCTTTGTCTGCGCTGCCTCTGTGGTGGTTCGGGTGGGGTGTCTGGGGTGGGGTGGTCCTGGGGGTAGTGGCGGTGGGTGTTGTGGCACTGTTGGGACTCTGAGCTGCATGATGAATAGCTCCATGGTATCTGTTGTTCTTCAGGTGTTGCCCTGGCCTGGGCTCCCTTTTATGCTTCAGGTTGTCGTCCGGCTTTGCACAAGGTCAGAGCAGGTGTTAATTTCCTGCTGCTAACGTGCCTTATCGCCAGTTTTGGGATCTTATCGCCGATCTGGCTGGTCATTGAGAATGTTGTGGAGTGGTGTTGTTGCTGATTTTTGCTCGGGAACGCCTACTCTGCATCTCATTAGTGATAGTTGCCGGGGTCATCCTTGGCGATGTTTTTTTGAGCATGCTATCACCGGAAAGCTGGTGATATCAGATGTTAGCTCCAGCTTGTGAATGGGGCGATAAATGTATCGCAACTTTGGCTGCGCTAAAGTGCCGATAACTCGGCGATAGATCCTTGATAATATGCCCCATTGTTTTGAGGCTTGTAAATCAGAGCCTTCAGGTCCACAAAGCCAGGCCTGAGTTATCAAATCTGAAAGGATGATGGGGAAGAAGTACCCTCGAGCAATGAAGGTCAAAAAATGTCCTCGTTTGCTAAAGGTTCTGTTATCTTTATTCCTTTCATACATTAATGAACGGATTCACACTACACCATGCAAAGGCACTGTGCTCGTAAATGCTCTAGTTTCATTTCTAGCTTGCTGTGATTCCGTTGAGGGTTTCAGAGAAAACATTTCGATGTGAGGTAAAATATGAAACCCTGCTTCCCCTCCCATGCCTTTTGATGAATCTTCACAATACTTGCCATGGCAAACATAAACTAGATATATTTTGGTTTAGGAAGGTCTTGTGTGCACATTTCCCCGAGTTTTTAGTAAAATAAAAACTGCTTTTTAATGGAAGCTCTGACTTAATCATAATTACAGAGTCACTATAGCTTAATCTGTAATATTGAATTGTGAAGAATATTTTGTTTTTTTTGTTTTTATCCTATATATTTTACTGCACCTCATAAAAAGAAACCCTGTCTTCTGATACAAGGGAGCTAAGGCTATTGCAAAGCGCTCTGATACCCATCTGGGTCCGGTTTGCGCTATATAAAAGCACATACAAAAGAAAATAAATACTATCTGACAAACTGTGCATTCGTAATGGCTTGACCATTCAGCCCCTTCCGTATTTCCCCAGTGAGCCAGAGGCTCAGGGGTTGCATTCTGAACTTGATTGGGCTGCCAGGCTCCATTCTAATCTTTGTCTACTAATCTGTGGTCCTTATGGAACATTTTTGCAGGGATGATGTTGGTTTCCAGTCCGCCCTTGCTGCTGCTACAGAAGGGATGAAACTAGTATGAGGGCCCAATAAAAACATTTTGGTACCTAGGTTAAACTTATATGAGATTGTGGCTTGTTTTACATGTTTGAAATCATATTCTATTTCCAGAAAATGTGAGCGTACACTTGAAAAGAGTTGTCCTCCTTTCGGACTTGGCCCTTTTTGCAGGATTATCCCCAAACTTTTTGCTTCTTCCTCCTATGTTTTCCTGACCTTTAGGACTCTGGGTACTTTACCACTGTAATCAGTGCTAAAGTGAATAAGCTTTCTGTGTAAATTGTGAACATGATTTGTTATCTATGATTGGCATATCTGATTTACTGGTAAGCCCTTATTAAAGTGTGCTGAGTGTGCCAGGGCCTTTAAATCAAATGCCACTATTGGGCCTGCAGCAATGATTGTGCCGCCCACATGAGTAGCCCAGAAAAGTTATCTCAGACCTGCCACAGCAGTTTGTTAGCTGCCATGTCGACCTGGCAAGTGCACCCACTTGCCAGGCCCTAAACTTCCCTTTTCTTACATGTAAGGTATCCCTATGGCAGGCCCAAGGTACCCCCCTGGGCAGGGTGCAGTGTATGTAAAAGGTAGGACATGTACTGGTGTGTGTGACATGTTCTGATAGTGAAATATTGCCATTTTCGTTTTTCACTATTGAAAGGCAATCTTGCCCCATAGAATACAATGGGAATTTATTTATAACATCCTATACATATAACTTCCCATTGGGACAATATAGAAAAATAAAGTTTAGGCTCTCTGAACTCAGAATTTAATAACACATCTTTTAGTAAAGATGGTTTTTAAATTGTGTGTTTGAAAATGCCAAAGTAGTTATTTTCTTGTTTAACCATTCTGTGTGCCTCTCCGTGTTTATGTATTGACTGTCTGTTTTTGGAGTGACAGGGGCTGGGAATGTGCTTTCTCTCAGACAGCCACCGGGGGGGGGGGCAGTTAATGTGTGTCCTGCCTTTCCTGAATGAGTCAGGGCTGGGCTGAATAGACCTGGCCTGCATTCAGAGTAGGGGAGGAGTTCTCACTAGCACCTGAATAGGTCCTGTCTGCATTTACAGTGGTAGGAGGAGATTTCCCTCGCACCTGAATAGGGCCTGTCTACCTTACACAATCCTGTCTCCACCTCCTGCCGGGCAGCTGCACCAGAGAGGACAGAACTGCTTTGGACTATGCTAAGAGACCCTTGCACAAAGAGAACAAATACATTTTGGGGTATAAGTATTAGACCTAAAACCCCTGAACTTTAGACTACTTCTGGAATCAAGAGGACCCTTTGCCAAGGAGAAGAGCTGGAGAAACTGAGAAGAAGTACTGACCTTGCTGTGTGTCTGGGGTTGGCCTGCAGTTGCTGTTTCTGCCAATAAAAAGAGAAGGACTTTGCTGTGTGATGTGTCCCCTACTTGAGGAAAGTCTCCAAGGGCTTGAGAAGAGCTTGCCTCCTGTTTTGAAGTCTCAGGAACACAAAGACTTCACCGCCAGCTCCCCTAAACTTCCTTCCAGGGAGTTCTGACCTGCCAGGAGGCGCCTGTGACTGTCTTGGGCCTCTGAAGGTTGTTTCTGCTGTTTGGAGCTGGAAAAGCAACGCAACTACAAGAAAATTGATGCATCACTCTTCTTGTGCTAGTCTTCCGACGCAACACCGTGGTGCGAGAAGAATCTCCCCGCACTGCAGTGCCACTGCTGAAACTGACGCAGCGCCTTTCGCTGCTGCAAAAATTGAGGCATCGAGGGACAGGCGTAAAGTGCAACTGCAATTTTGTAAAGTATTTACTAATGCATTTATGTGCATCTAATGTATTTATAGATTCAACACATGCATTGACAAAACCACTGTGTCCAGGCTTTTTATATCCAAGCTGTTGTCTTTGCCAATGCTTGATGACAGTTGCATGAGAATGCACATGAGAAGATACATGCATCATTCCCTCATCCTCCTAGACCTCTCGGCCACCTTCGTCACCATCTGCCACCACACCTTACGCACACAACTTTACAACGTAGGGATCCGCGACAAAACCCTGGACTGGATCACCTCCTTCCTCACCGACAGAACCCAGAGAGTCTGCCTCCCGCCCTTCCGATCCGAAGCCACCAAGATCACCTGCAGCGTACCCCAAGGATCATCCCTCAGCCCGACCCTCTTCAACGTCTACATGACACTGCTCCCCAACATCGTCCGATCACACAACCTCAACATCATCTCATACGACGATGATACCCAAATTGATCCTCTCCCTCACCAAAAACCCCGTCACCGCCATAAACAACTTCCACGATGGAATGGCCGTCGCCGAATGGATGAAGAGCAGTCACCTGAAACTGAACTCGGACAAGACGGAGGTCCTCATCCTCGGCTCCACCCCCTCCACCTGGGACGACTCCTCGTGGCCGGCCTCACTGGGAGCTGCGCCGTCACCCACCAACCACGCACGCAACCTGGGGTTCATCCTGGACTCATCTCTGTCAATGACCCAGCAAGTTAACGCCGTCTCCTCCTCCTGCTTCAACACCCTCCGTATGCTTCGCAATATCTACAGATGGATCTCCACCGGAACCAGAAGGACGGTCACCCAGGTCCTCGTCACCAGCAAGCTGGACAACGGCAACGCCCTCTACACGGGAACCACGGCTAAACTCCAGAAGAGACTCCAACGCATACAGAACGCCTCCGCACGCCTCATCCTCGACATCCCCCGCCACAACCACATCCCTGCCCACCCGAGGAACCTGCCCTGGCTCCCCATCAACAAGAGGATCACCTTCAATCTCCTCATCCATGCCCACAAAGCACTCTATGACGCCGGACCAGCATACCTCAACAAACGACTCACCTTCCACACTCCCAACCGCCAGCTTCGCTCCGCTGACCTCGCTCTCGCCACCATTCCATGCATCCACCGAACGACCACCGGCAGCAGATCCTTCTCTCACCTCGCCGCCAAGACATGGAACACCCTCCCCATCCACCTACGACAGACCCAGGACCTGCTGACCTTCAGGAGACTTCTCAAGACCTGGTTGTTCATACAGTAGCAGCTCTCCCCCCCAGCGCCTTGAGACCCTCACAGGTGAGTAGCGCGCGCTACAAATGTTTGATTGATTGATTGATGACAAATGCTTGAGTAGGTTTTGTTTTGCTTTCATCATGACAGATGTGGATACGTGTGTCATCACATAGATTTCTGGGATTATCAATGGTAGTTGAAAATCCTTTTCTAGGGTGGGAAAGGGAACATCCCTCAAGATCAGTGGGGTGAGTAGGAGAAGAGGTCTCTTCATGGGAAATATATATTTCCTTACCGTAACATACATGAATATACAGTGTATATTTCTGAAAGTGAAAAACAATTCACAAAACCTTTCGAGGATATGCTTGCAGGTTTTGTGGTTGAAATCTGAAAATATTTTATTAGCACCTTGAACTGAGACCATGCACAAATATGCAGGGTTGTAATCCTCTGTAAGTATCATGTCCTCTTGTAGAACCTGTAAGAAATCTCATCTGTCTATTAGTGAATCTTTATTACATTGCTTTATGAGTCCTACTGATCAGGCCTAAGCCACTATCTAAGAAAGAAAAGCCCTGCTCTGTCCATTTTCCTTAGAATGCACACGGTTTGTCATACGGTTCTTACTAATCAAGTAAGACTGTGGAGTTGTACAACATCTGCGTCAAAATATGGGGACTGAGTCCACACATATCATCAGAATATGTTGCCCCAATTCCTGGCAAGCTCACAGTGCACCATCTGGACCCCTAAACCTGACAGGGTACCGGATGGTGTCTGCAACCATAGAACATGACCTCTCTGACTCCCCCGGGGAAACTGTGGAAACAGATCTACCCTTTCGTAGTTACCTTAGGCATGCACAAAGGGAGACACAAGAAATAAGTAAATTGGCATTTCAAACATTTATTGAAGCACTTGGATTCTTATATAAAATACTTGAGCCTCAATTATCAGTAGAAGGAAACAAAGCAGAGTTACCAGCATTACTAGAATGATGACGAAGATGAATAATTCAACCATGATGATGTTGCAGTGACTATAGGCATAAATTAATGAATATCATGATGATAACCCTACCTAACACTGACTATACTCTAGACAGCTTACGAATTAGCGCAATCTGCCAGATCTCTTGGAGAAGCTTTATTCCCTATTACCTGTATATGCGATATATCAGGAAGCCAGTCTGGTGTAGAACAGGCCACCATCCTTTTCAAGATAGTGATGGAAGTCAGCAGGGCTGGCAGTCAGTCAAAGGCGAAAATCCAGGATAATCCATTGAAATGCTCCTCTGACAAGCCAAAGCTCAGAAACAGTCTATACAATCAAAACCGGTTCCATTCGCACTGATTCTGAGCTCCTTTGTCAATGTTATTTGTCTTACCGACTCAGAGCTGTTTCCAAATGGTCAGCAAAATACAAGGGCAGCGTGCTCAGTGTACCTTATCCATAAACAGGATGTACAGTGTCATGATTAAATGCTTATGAATTTTTTTTCGCTGCAAGCAGAACAATTTCTGAGTACATTATCATGTTAGTACAAAGTATGTTAAAAGTCACTGTCCAAAAAGATGTTGAATTTAAACGTGAACTTGTAAAATGGAAGCTTTTGTGTAGGCGCCCTGATGAAACTCCTTACAGGTTAATAAAACTTTATAGAGTACACTTATGTAATTCCAACCATCATGGGGAATATTTATGTTTACTTCATGCTATTCAAGGCTGTGCGATACAACGTTCACCTGTTTTTCTCTAACACCACTCCATAAGATTATTACCATTTGAATTTAATGTATTCACAAACGTCTGAATCTTTTCTCTGGTTTGCTGTGGCACAATAGATTTCCAGTACACTCCTCTAGCGTTAATGGCAACTGAGACCAGTGCTTTCTCAAAGCATTAAAGTGCATTAGAAATTTTAGGAGAGATGGTGAATTGCAGGTCATTTTCAGGGAAAGGATTATTCTCTAAGTTAGAATAAATTAAAAAGCACGATTTCCTATTAGAAAAGGCTTGGAAAATCCCAAACTTGGGAACATAAAATATTTTGTTGAAGTCTTGGTAAGGAAATATTTACTGTGTTAAAAAGAAAATCTGTGTTTTGTAAGATTTATAGGGTTTATAAACAAGATGATCATCCTATAGGCTTGGCCAGCAGATTTAAGAGAATTCACAACTTTACACATGGTTAAATATGGTTTCAGTGATTTCAAGGGGTTGTTTTCTCCTCTTGAAAAGAGTCTTGTCCAAAGTGGCTGAAATTAGGGAAAAGGTGTATGGGGCTTCAAAGTAAGTAGGAAAATCATGCATTATTGAACAATGTCTAACAAATGGCTTGATTGTCATGCTTATATTCATCGTAACCACCTAAACCGGATGAGTGTATTTGAATCATGTTACAACATCATTTTTAAGTCACCATATTCAATATGGTACAATCTACCACTGGAGCAGAGACCCTTGGATTTCTGAAAAATATTAGTGGCTGAGAAGGAATCTTGCCATGATTGTGATATGCTTTTTTACAAGGTAGACCATAGAGTTCTTCTGTGTGTGCTCAAGGTACTAATCACATTCACAGGTACTTTACTCAATTACATCACATTTTTTTCAGAATAAAATGTAATTGATTTTACACATTTCAAGTACAACAATTGAATAAGGAGAAAACAAAATACCGCCCCTCCCTGACTTACAATTCTCCTGACAGGTTGTTGTCGTAATAATCAATAGAAATCGTTGGTGCCATGAAGCTCACCAACTTAGCTACTCTCTCTTACGAATCTTTGTAGTCCATCAATGTCCGAGATCTAATGGATCATAGTTGTCAATTGGGCATATATATACTTTATCAAGGGTCGCCATTCTGTTCATATTTATGACTCGTCATGTAGATCCTATGGTAGTATTTCCATCTCCAGCAACAACCACAAATTACTTGCCTATTCATGGATTGTCGGGATTATGGCAGATTTACATTTCCCTGCTATCAGTTTCTTCGCCGCCAAGGTTGGTTGCTATCCTCCAATTAGCAGTAGTGAGCAGTTTGTAGTCTCTGGGTCTTAGGTGGGTCTAGATGCAACAAAATGATAGCAGAGCCAGTTTGTAATGGGTAGCCCAACCATTCTCTCAAATAACTCAGTAGTTCTTTCCAAAACATTTGTAAGTGGGGACAGGACCACCAAATGTGTGTATTGTCTCTCTCTTGGCTGCATCCCCTATAAAACTGACCAGATGTGTGAAAGTACATCCCTTGAAGTTGTTTGGGTAACATATGCCAATGCGTCAGGTATTTATAGAGACTCTCTGTTTTGAACATTTTTGCACATGATTGGTATATCTGACCAGAGTTTCTGCAATTATTTCATTTAAATAGTGTGCTTTAGAACCCTTTACTATCTCCTCATATAGGACTATTGCCCGTCGGGGCATTTTGCACCAAATAGATATTGGAGACGAGCACCCTAGGTGAAGTGCATTTAGGGAAGAACTTTTCCCAGTCAGTGGGCAGTCTAATAGCCGCAATTCTGGTGATTGGGTGTAAAACCCAATGTTGCACCTGCCAATACTTCATGCTGATGATTTACCCTACTTTAAACTTTTTCTTACATTTTTCCAACATTTTGATTTCTTGATTTCTTTGATTCTGATGCTTTCAAGGAGGTCCCAAAGCATCCAACACCCTCCGTCTGGCCAGCAGTCCTCTCCATCTGTCAAGCTCCCCAGCGTCTGGATTTCTCAGCAGCAGAGTATATGTGACAGTAACACTGTCAAGCCGTGCCTCTCAGTAAAGATGTTCCCTAGTTCCAATGTGGGTCTTAGTATCTCGGAGAGGTAGCGTACTAGCGGTATAGCGGATTTGGCCATCCAAGGTTTTACCCACAGCGCCTGTACTATTATTGCTGCATCTGTATGAATCCAGTGCCTTTCCATTTAGTAAAGAGACCATTTGTAAAAGAATGAGATCTGTCAGGAGTAATAATATTGTTTTATATCTGTGAGCCCCAGCCCTCTCAAGCGTCTATGAAACTTTAGGAGTGACCTCGCAATGCAAGATCTCTTTCTTGCCCATACAAAGGAGTCAATGGCACCTTGTAAGATTTTAAAATCTGTTTTCAGGAATTCTCACTGTCAAGGCCTGGAAGACATACTGTAATCTAGGCATTATATTCATTTTAACTGCAACCATTATATCTAGCCATGAAAAAAAAAAAACATTGCCACCTGTACGTCGGTGGTGACTTCTTTGAACAGCCTAGGGTAATTAGCTGTGTAAAGGTTTCACAGTTTAGGAGTGATATAGATGGCCAGGTATTTGAACTTTTCTGTGGCCTACCTAAACAGGATTGCCTCGGTTAGTACCTCTTTCACTGCTGGGAGCGGTCCCATTCCCAGTAATTTATATTTTGTTATCTTGGCCCCCAAGCCAGAAAGCCTCCCATTGTGTCCTATATTATCCAGGGCCTGCGGCAGGGTAGCTCTGGGATTAGTTACTATTAATAGTATATCGTCTGATATGAGTGGCCAGTAGCTCAATAGCTAACAGTAGGGGTGAAAAGGGGCATCAATGCCTGGTGCCTCTATGTTAGGAAAATGATTCTGATCTACTCCCATTGCCCATTATTTTGAAAGACGCTGTCCTGCAATTGGCTGCTATCCATGTCACCTATGTTACCTCAACCCTATTTCTTAGAGTACTTTGTAGAGAAATGGCCAGCTTACCCTGAAAGATTTCTCAGCACCTAACACTAATATTGTAAGAGGAATCTTTCTACAAGGCACTTTCTCAGTGAGACAGGGTATTCAAAATTTTTTGTGTGCGACTTGTCAGTTGGGAATTAAATCAGACTGGTCAGGAAGGATGAGATATGGCATGTGGGGTTTCAGATGGTTTGCTAGGACCTTTGTGAAAATCTTGGTTATCTGAGTTTAGAAGGGCTATCGCTGATATGCTTCACAAGGTCCAGAGGTTTACCCTCTTCATGTATTAACATGATATGTGCCTTGGTCATTATAGGTGTAACCATACCTGATTTCAACAAAAAGTTAAAAACAGAAACTAGATCTGAAGTCAGTTCAATCGAAAGTCATTTATAAAATGCAATAGTTAGCTCATCAGATTCCGTGGACTCAGGTTCTGTGGAGTTATTGGGGTGTAAATCAGTGATGGCTTTCAAAACCTACTTTGAGTTTATCAATTCTTCCAATGCTGCCCAATTAGCATTCAACAATCTCGGCATACCCGCTGAACGACACCAACGTTCCCCAGATTGTCTGGGTCTGCTGAGTATAACTACAATTAGCATTTTCCTAATGCATTTGCTTTACTTTTTCTTCACTATTGGATTCACTCCCCCTTTTCCACTTATTGAGGGAATTTGCTTAATTGGCTTGGCCTGTCTGAGCCTCAGAGCAAAGACTTTTTCTGCTGTCCCTGAAGCCAAAAGGCCCAAATGGCCTATCACTTTTAGCAGGGATTTCAGCACTCCCGTCTTCTTGCGTTCTCCTCTGCTACTATGAGATCAGCCTCTAGGGCCTCATAAAGTGATTGATGTGCTTGCCCTTGTCAAACCCTTTCTGAGATACACTGGCCTCTGACCACAGCTTTGAAGGCATCCCATCCTAGGGACCCTCACCTTTGTCATTCTCTCAAAAATAGTTTGTGATAGTCCCCCTAAGGGTTTGGGCGACCACCCTGCCCTTGAGAATGGTTTTGTAAAACTTCCAGTGTCCCTTCCCTCATGTGCCATTGGACCTGTCTCCCTCCCTGATCAACATTGAGTGGTCCAATAATACTACTGAGCCATGAGGTATGTTGCGAGTGTTCTCAAACCCATTTATGAGTACCCCATGCTAGGTCTATAGGTGAATATGATCTGTGCATTTGGAAGAAACAAGCATTTCAATATACAATTGGGTTCTTATCTGCCAAATTTGTCTATCAAACCAGATTCTCTGAAGTCTTCCAAAAGAGTCAGTGTCATTGCACCTTGATAGATTCTGTTCCAGGAGTGTCTACCAGGGTGAGCATCCAGTACTATGTTAAAGTCACCTACCCGGAGTAATTAATGTGGGTTCCAATCCTTGAACTTCACTAACATCTGGGCAAAGAAGGTTTCATGGGCTGTATTTGGTGCATGTACATTAAGAATTTCAAAGCTCCCCTCCGGTCCATATTAAAAACCTCCATTTTCTTGTTAGTGATCAAGAAGAATTGTGTGAGGTGTAGTTTATGTTTCAGGAGCTGAGTGTCTGAGGAGCGGAGATGCATCTCTTCAAAACAGATTATATCTGGGAGAATTGCTCATACCTTTTTCCAGATTTTATGACATTTTAATGTGGATTTCAGTCCCCACACATTCCATGACATGATTCTCACCACTCTGGAGACCTGGGACTGTCCTGGCTGTAGAGAATAGAAGTTTTATGAAATCTGGAAGGTATCCCCGAACACAGACTCATTTGGTTAAATGTCCTTCCTGTCTGTACCCCTTGGTTTCCATCAAATTTATCGCAAAAAAAACCTCCAACTCCAACTCCCGCCACCCATCTTACTCCCTCCAATTTCAAGAAATACAGCAGTCAAAAGTCCACCATCGCATTCGTGAAGCACGTTGTCACTCCTAGTGTTCGCACTGTGAGCTGATGTAGTGATTTCGATTGTGTTCGCTTATGTCTGTACCATAAATCAGAATAGGCTCATTCTGTGTCTTTTTTTAAAGCATTATCATGCACGATTGCTCCCCTTGATGATCTCCTTTTGTCCCATTTCTACATATTTAATATGCTCTAGTCTCATTTTCGTGTCATCTTTCTTGAGGGTTTTGGTCTTTCCTATTAGTCTTTTGTTCTCACCTTGTTCCAATCATCCTCCGCAATTGTGATTATGGGGACGCGCTTGCCCAGCCCAAGATTTCCTGCAATTCCTCTACTATTTGGACCATATGAGATCTGGAGTTCAGTTGAAACCATAACACAAACTGGAAGGTTCTGCCGTATCGCATTTGTCTGATCCACATTTCCACTGTTATTGATGCGTCCAGGCAGTGTTTTTTATGGGTGGTCTGTGAGATGCCCTGATAGAGATGTATGGTTTGGTCCCAGAAAATGATCATATCCATCTTCCTTGATGCTCTCATTATTTTGTCTGTGATGGAGCAGCATCCCAGCTTTGCAAAAATGTCTGTGGGGCTAGGGTGCCTCTCTGGGAGCTACCACCCAATGGGTTCTCACAATTGGGATGTCAGTGACCGGGTCCTCCTTTAAAATAGAGCAAAAAAGTAAACTTGTTGGCAGTAGTGGACCATATCCCATTTGTCTTCATTCTCCCTTGTTTCAGATCCTGATAATACATTGTGAAGGATCTTCTAGGTCTGCTCACTTGCCCTATATTGCTTTAATATCCTCTTCCATCTTGGTCTGCTGATCTTGAGTCTTTTCCAGTTCTTACGTATGTCTATGCTTTCGTCTACAGTAGCTGACAGCTGCTCACCCAGTGCTTGTAAACCCTTCAACGTGTCTAAAAGGGCCTCTGCCATATTCGCGTTTCTATACCTACATCTGTGTAGTTACCATATTTGAGATTTTGCTATGGGAGTTACTGAGGCAGCACTGTATATCCTATTTAGTTAATAAAGGAGAGACTCTCCCTTTCTCAAAGCCATTTTAAATTCTGTGCTGTTTGATGTTACTTCCCCAGAAGTGGAATCTTGTAGGGATTGGGCAGATCGCTAGTAGGCTTTTAGATCTTTCTGTGCTTCAATCCTCTTTGGTTGCATTGAAGTTTGGTAGTCCCCAGTTACTGTAGAGTCATCATTAAGGTGCTGTTACTTGGTAGAACTTCAGGCCACAAAAGATAAAGAGAGTTGCGCCTTCTAAGCATTGCACCCATTTGGGATTTTATTCAATAAACTGACTTTTTAATGGGGCTCTGCTCTGCAACTGACTCTCTGTAGAGCCTTTCTTCAATATCACTTGCAGCCGACTTGGCATACTAGTCTACTTTTGAGAGAGCACAGAGTTTTTATGCACATTTTCCAGTCAAAGTGATGGCAGTTTACAATGTAGTGTATGTAAATTCCAAAACATAAAGAATATTAGAAGCGATCCACACACAAGCACCAGGAAAATTTGTTGAAAGCAGCAATCTCCCAAAATCAAATCAAAAGTGCGCTCTAAATTCACTAAACTATAACTGATTACTCTGTACTGTACAAAAGCGTAAGCAGAAGAAAGCTTTAATGTATTATATCTGGAATGGCAAAATAGCAACAATGTGCAAAGCTATCAACAGCCCTATTTGAAGATGGTATTAAATTCTCAGGTGACCTTGAAAGATGGAAGGTAAGATAGAGGAGAACTTCTATGTGTCATATAAAACAGCCAGAAAGCTTTGAACATTCCCTTTTGCTCTGTGACCAATATAAAGACAAGAGCGGTACCTTGTTCAACACAGTAGCATTTGTTGGAAATTGGCCTATTTGCAGGGTTATCCCCAAACTTGTTTTTGTTGGCTATAGGACTCTGGGCACTTTACCACTGCAAACCAGTGCTAAAGCACATATGCTCTCGGTGTAAATTATGATTTGATTAGTTATCAATGATTGACATATTTGATTTACTGGTAAGTCCCTAAGAAAGTGCATGTTTAATGCCATGGCCTGTAATCAAATGCCACTAGTGGGCCTGCAGCACTGGTTGTGCCACCCATATGAGTAGCCCTGTAAATGTATCTCAGACCTGACACTGCAGTGTCTGCGCACGCAGTTTTAAAGTGCTATGTCAACCTGGCAAATGCACCTACTTGCCAGGCCCCAACCTTCCCTTTCCCTAAATGTAAGGTACCCCTCAGGTAAGCCCAATGTACCCTCATGGACAGTGTACAGTGTATGTCAAAGGTAGGACATGTGATGGTGTGTTTTACATGTCCTAATAGTGAAAAACTTTCAATTTCGTTTTTCACGATTGAAAGGCTATCTGTCCCACAGGCTAACATGGGAGTTGCTTTGTAACATCTTACAAGTACAACTTTCCACTGAGACAAGATTGAGTTTAGGATTTCTGACCTCAGAATTTAATAACAAATCTTTTTCGGGAGATGGTTTTTAAATTGTGTGTTTGAAAATTCCTCTTTTAGAAAGGATGCATTTTCTTGTTTAACCATCCTGTGGGCCTCTGCTGTTTGTGTATTGACTGTCTGGTTTTAGAGTGACAGGGGATGGAGATGTACATTCACAGTAGACAGCCACAAGGGGGGCTGAGGTGTGACCTGCCTTTCCTGGGGGTCTCATAGCTGGGCTGAATAGACCTTGGCTGTATTTAGAGTAGTTGGAGGAGTTTCACTTGCACCTGAATAGGCAGTGTCTCCTTTGCACAATGCTGTCTCCACCTCCTGTGGTCATGCTGCACCAGTGAGGACAGAACTGGTTTGGTCTGGGCTGAATGACCTTTGCCACAAAGAAAAAATGGAAGTATTGGACCTTAAACCCTAGAGAATTAGATCACTTCTGAACTCTAGAAGAACCTCTGCCAAGGGGAAGAGCTGGAGCGCTGTAAGGAGGAGTACTGCCCCTTTGCTTGTGTGTGCTTTGTTGGGTTGGCCTGCAGCTGCTTCTTTTGCCAAGGAGAAGACAAAGACTGGAAATTTGCTGTGTACCTGCTTGAAGAAGAATCTCCAAGGGCCTGTGTATGCTGGCCTCCTGTTCTGAAGTCTCAGCGCCACAAAGACTTCACCTGCAACCCACTGACCAGCACCAGGACTCCTCTGTGAACTCCTGCATTCAAAGGGTGCCTATTCCAGTACCTGGGCCCTGAGAATTATGTGGTTGGTGCTGCAAAGCAAGAATAACAGCTCATACACCATCACGGATGCCAATAGTGCTGCCGAGGCCTCACCTCCCCGCCTGCATCGCAGCTCTGACGCCCTTTGATGCCTGAAGACGCCTGCAATTATCTGCCTCCCGATGCCAGCACTCGCTCCAATGCCGTCACTGCCAGTGCCTGCATCCTGTTACCACAGAGCTGATAACCAATGAGAGTGACTTCACAAACTCTTCAACGTCGCATCACATCACTGCCGATGCCACCTAACTTCCCCTGTCCTGGATTCAACACCTTGCCTCCTGATGGACTTAACGCCTCGCCTCCCCTGTGGCAACCAGGAACCGCCCTTGCCTCAGCACCAACGCCTCACCTCCACGATCCCGTGCATTGTCTACTGACTTTGTTTTCAAGGCACTGTTGTTTGGGGGGTCCGTGTGACTCCGTGCCCAACTCTGCGCACCTTGCGATAGGTGCCGTACTTTGGATTTATGGTTGTCACAACTTTGTAATTACCTCAGGTGGAGCTATGTGTTTCTACAAGTGCTATTTTTAAAGTAACTGTTTTAAAAGTCATATCTTAATACATGTATGTTGGATTTTTGTCGTTTTGGTCTTGTTTAGTTTAGACAAAGATACTTTATTTTTCGAAACTGGTGTGGCGTCCATTTGTGGTGTTTTCACTTTGTACTGTGTGTTTGGGTACAAATACTTTACTCATTTCCTTTGGGATATGCAGGGATTACCTAATGTATGTAACTCCCTTACCCTGAGTAGAAGCAAGGGTCCTTACTTGGACAGAGGTATATACCTCTGCCAACTAGAGACCCCAATTTCCAAAAGCGTTAGAGGCATTGACAGTATTATCTCTCCTGCTGTGTGATGAGGACAGTTTGGTTAAGAAGATGTTAAAACTTTTTTTCACTGTTGCATTGGTTATTTGGAAGGAACATGGTGTCATGGAGAATAACTGTAAACAAACTGGTAGGAAATTCAATTTACAAAAAATAAAACAGCCACTCTGGCAGACTTTGGGGGGAATGGCTCGAGAAGGGGCCTTGGTAGGACTTAAAAGTGACTGATGAGGGCCTAAATGAGTTAACTGCAAACAGTGGATACTTCAATAACATTTTAGTCATCTTTCTTTGAATATATTTGTAGACTGCACTGTGTTGTGTGCTCACCTTTGCATGTTTTAATTCTGTGGAGAGTTCTTTATGTGTGAAAGTAATACTGCTGAAAGCTACTTAACCCCATATAATAATACATAATCCACATCAGAATTAAGTCTGATAAATTTGTGGTGTGAAAGAAAAGCATAGATAAGGTGGAGACACAGACACAGAAATAACATAAACATTTCAGTGGTGTGCTGGGGGTATCACATCAGTGGTGGAGGACAACTTAGGGAAATTCAGAAGGATCAGGCATTGTTTACTGGTCATAAGACATCAGTGGTGGAGGATAACTCAGAAACGTCCAGAGGATCAGGGTTTGAGATTTATCTTTGTAACAAGAGGTGTTATCTTTAGTAGCTGTAGTGCTGTTGGTGCTCCCCAGTATAATATAAAGTGGGATTAGAGCACAAAAGCAGGTTAGTTTATCTTGAATCCAAATGTGGTGTTGAAAATGGGCTGATGTTATATATACAGTAAGATATCTATCATTGTTGTGATTGTGTGCGCTGGGGTGTGTTGGACTGGCCCTCTCTTCAGGGTCATCCCCAGACTACCCCAGAACTCCACTTTTTGCTGAATTCTTTTTTGTTGGCTTTAGGACTCTGGGCACTTTATCACAGCTAACCAGTGCTAAAGTGCTAGTGCTCTCTCACTGAACATGGTTAAATTGGCATATTTAATTGATTTGAAAGTCCCTTCGAGAGAGAGGTATACCATATACCCAGGACTGTTAAATCAAATGTTATTATTGCGCCTGTAAAAAGAACAATTGATGGACAGAATGCAGAACAATGTCATACATTCACCCCAGTATAGAGATCTGGGCCTAAATCCATAGTTTTTTTGCTCACCATGCCATTCCAGGTTGGACCCAGCCATATGCAAATCAGTCTTGACCCTGTGCCCAATGGGAACAGTCCAGCTCGAACTGCCAGGCCAGGTCCTCCCTGTACTGGAAACAAGCATCCTAGGACCGGCTTCGGGGTTTCACCCCTCATCAGCCAGGATAGCTTGACTCCAGTGACATGGAGAGCACGGGAACCACGTCTGGGCATACCTGTCCCACTCGTGGTGACAAATGCAAAAAGAACAATTGACCCCTCATCAGCCAGGATACCTTGAATACAGTAGCACAGTGAGCCCGGGACCCACGCCAGGGCATACCCAGGGCATTTCGGGCTGGCCTGTTCCCATGAGGCACAGGGTCAAGACTGATTTGCATATGGCCAGGTCTAAACTGGGGTGGTATGGTAAGCAAAAGAATGAGGGATTTAACCCAGATCTCTTGACTGGGGGTGAATGTTTTGATTTGTTCTGCATTCCGTCCATCAATTGTGTGACTATTAGGCCTGCACCACTTATTGTGCCACTCACTTCAGTAACCCCTTAAAACATGTCCCAGGCCTGCCACTGCAGCTTGAACTGCCCTGTCGATTTGGCATTAACCCCCCCTTGCAAAGCCTTAAAGTGCTCTTTTATTAAATAAACACCACCCCTGAGATAGGCCCTGTGTAGCCTGTAGGGCTGGGTGTGGTGTAATTAAAAGGTTGGACATGTACTTTTAAAGTTTTACATGTCCTGGTAATGAAAAACTCCTACATTTGTTTTTGACTGCTTTGAGGCCTACCCCTCCCGTAGGATAACATTGAGGATTACCTATTGCATTTAATAAGCTGTAAATTCCAATTGGGAGCTAGTGGCTATGTCATGTTTGGTGTCTATGTAATAGCAATGATAAACCCTCTTTAATGGAAAAGTCTGATTTTTCATCGCAATTTTGAAAATGTCTCTTTTAGAAAGTTTGCATTTTTCTGCCCTTATCACATTTGTGCCTGTAGACTGTCTTGTGTTACATTAGTGGGTGTAGCTGACAGACTTTGTGAATTCCTCCCAGACAGTAATACAATAGAGGGATTAGGCGTGCCTGAATGGGCCATCGGCTGGCCGGATGGGGGGGTGGAGCTGAGCACAGCCCCACTTATACCTGAAGAGCCTATGCTCTCACTTCACACAAAGGACCTAACAACCCTGCATTATCACTACAGCCTGCTTGGAGCCAGGGCAGGAGAGGCAGGAAATTCTGTGCACTTCAAAGCGAGTGTCTAGAAGCTTCTCCCACCTCCCAGAGCCAGTGTACCAAGGTATAAAAGTAGTACCTCAGACACTATTCTTCAAGACACTGCTGGACCTGTGGATTCTCTGCCAGGAAGAAGGGCTGCTGTGCTGCTACAAGGACTGCCACTCTGCTGGGGAAGAAGAACTGGACCTGCAACTTCATCTTGAACCCAGGACCCCAGTGACTGAAAGGGCTAGTCTGCTGGCCTCCTGTTCTGAGACTTAGGGACATAAGAGTCTCCACAACCAGCTCGTGGACACAGCTGCAGCAAGTTACTGACCCCCATGAGGTGCCGTTTCAGGTCCTGGACCCCTGGTGTGGCTCAAATGCTCTTGAAATCAAGCTTTTGGGCTCTTCGTTACCCCAAATGAGCCAGTTTGCACCGGAACTGCATCGCTCACACAAAATTTCAGTGTGAGGCACTGCCAACCCGTTTCCTTGAGCAGCGAGCAGCGATCGCGGTGGGACTGTCAACACGAAGCACCATCCCACCTTTCCGCGACACACGGTCTGCTTCTCGCCAACACCACACACAGTGCTCTCCTTGCTCCCTGCGACCATCTCTAATATGAACAGGACTCTTGGCACAAAACTTGAGAAGGTATACCTTCAGCCGGACTAATCTGGATCATTTAGCTGACGTTCGCGCCATCCTGGTCAGTCTCATCTTTTGACTTTGACCTGGTCCAGCGCGACCAGTTAGCCACAGTTTTCACTTTATGCTTTTAGGTGCTATTTTTTAGTTTATTCTTTAAAAATGTATAACTCAGGTTCTACTGATTTTTGTTGTTTTGGTCTTGTTATATGTATTAATTTCAGATCTATTCTTCAATCCTAGTGTGGGATCTTTTTGTGAGCTTTTTTCAACTATTTTAGTGTTTGAAATGTTGCACAAATACTTACAGGTGAATTTGGGGTCTGCATGTGCCTTACCCTGACTATGGTTGCTGTGTGACCATGGCTCACACCCCAGTCAACCAATAACCCAATTTCTCCGAGTGGGGAACTTGAGCAGATTGAAAAATGTGTGCAGCAAAGTTGATGATTGCATCCAGTTTGTTATTGAATTAACATTTTTTGATTATGTTGCCAAATGAAAGATACCTAAAACCACAATCCTGCAGAACAATACAGGTAAATAACTAACACATCTGAATTTGTGATTGTAATAAAAGCATTCAGCAGACATATAAATAAAATTATAGTGCTTTAATAGAGATCATGTGTGGCCACTTGTAAATAATTTTATTAATATTTCTCTCATTTAAAATATTTCAGCTTTGATGCAGATCCATTGAGAAGACATACATTTTGGACAATTGCCGTAGGAGGCACATTTACGTGGTTAGGTATCTATGGAGTCAACCAATCAACAATACAGAGATGCATATCTTGCAAATCCGAACTGCATGCTAAACTGTGAGTAAACCAGTACAATGTGGTAAAACAACACTGATATTTGAATTGCAATTTCATAGCTGTATAAGCAGTCATCAAAGTTACAAATGCTCAAATACACACATGTGGATTTCAGAACTTGGATTTTTGCGCAGTGTAATTGCTGTATAGCATCACAAAAAATCCCAACAATTGAAAATGCTATAGATCAATGTACTTTAATTAAAGGCAGTTAGAAGGGGACTTGGGGCAGTCGCCCTCTCTTGCCACTGAAGTCCAGGACATAATTGGCCAGTTGAGGACTGGATCTGGGATGGTGTATTAGGACCTAGTGAAATGAGATTGTCTGAAAACTGGATGATGCTCTCTAAAGTTCAGATGGGTGTGTCTGGAGACACGATATGAGATCTGGTGGAGGGTCTCCGAGCGTGACAAAGGGTCTTTCGAGGGCTTGCTGGAAGTGTCTGAGGGCACTCCGAGGATCTCTTAAGGATGACTTAGGGAATATTAACACCTGATGGCATATGGGTTCCAGTTCTTCTAAAGCATTTTATAAGAACATACCACACATGTCAGCCAACATTTTCACATGTTCTACTTCTTTGGAAAGAATGAGGACCAGTGGCGGCCGGCACAGGTAAGTGCAGTGGGGCGGGGCAGGGTGGGAGTGTGTGGAAGTCGACAGATGACGGATTACGTAAACTTAAATAAATAAATAATACCTGCTCTGTCTGCTGTTGGCTTCTCCCCTGCCGCTCCGTGCCCCGCCTCACCACCCACTGCGCTTACCAGTGCCAGCCGCCGCTGAAGAAGAGTCTCTCAAATGGTTTATTTTTAATATTTCCATTTGAAATCTTTCAAAGAAATTATTAATGTAGTCTGCAGGAATCATTCGATGATCTCTTGACTGTCTAAAACCAATACATTTATTTTTGTTGTGTTTGGAATTTCACGTGGTCAGGGGCATATTTCCACATTCCACTCACCCTGCTCATTTTGAGAAACACCACTGTTTTGCTGCACTTGTTCTAAAGTCTCATCACTTGCAGTGTCTACTGTAGTGCAACTGGATCTTGGAGCTCGATTTTATGGTTAAACACACCTTTCACAAACAATCCAGCACTGGGTTGAAAGAATGTATTACTTTCTTTCTAATATGTTTTCTGCACTTTTATTGCCATTTATCTATTTTCTTAAAAGATTGTTTTCATACAATAGACACACATAGATATTCCTTAAACCGTGGCATCTCGTTTCATTCCGCCATTGTAAAAACTGGCAATGGACACATAGTGATATTAAAACATCAAGGTGCTTCATACAAAAGACAAGAAAAAAGAAAAGATTGAAGCCAGTTTAACACATACATTTACTTAAAATTGTACCCTACCAAATGCAAGTGAAAGAGATGACATTTATGTACCAATCCCAGTCATCCATCTGACAGTACATGAATGTGGAAGAGCAATACACAGACTGCCTCATGACAGTGACGGAGGATTTTTCAATAAATTCACAAGTATCTTTAGCGAGGATCGGGACTGGCTAGACACCTGCTTTCTAAAACAATGTGGCCATCTGTTTGAAAGATCCTTCTTTATAACCATAACTATCTAAGTCTGCCATTAATAAGATAGATAAAAGTCTGATACATACAATGTATGGTGCTGGAGTGATTCCAATTCACTCAAAAATCAACATTTCGGGGCCAGATGTACGACCTGCGAAATAGCACATCGCATATTGCGAGTTCTTTGTGACTCGCCATTTGCGAGGCGCTAATTTGCATGTACAACAGTTTGTTTAACACTGTTTGCGATTCCCAATGGGGTCGCTAATTGCGAGACTCATAAATAGTAATGAGCCTCTCGCAATTTGCGAGCCCATTGGGAATGACAGGCTCTCCCAGGGATGGTGGCCTGCTGGGTTCAGCAGACCACCATGTCTGGGACTGTTTTTAAATAAAGCAGTTTTTTTTTTAAATGCTGCCGTTTTCCTTAAAGGAAAACGGGATGTATTTTAAAAAAGAAAAATGAAACTTTTCAGTTTCTGTGTTTTTTAAGGGCAGGCAGTGAGTGGTCTCTGGAACCCCTGCCTGCTCTAAAAAAATATTTTCCAACATACTCAAGGGGTCCTCTGGGGACCCCTTCCCCTTTGTGAGTGGTTTACCACCTCTTTGAAGTAGGTGGCAAACTGCAAGTGTTTTGGGGCCGCAAATGCGGTTGCAAAACACTAGTACATAGCATGTTGACCCGTTATTAGGATGGGACGCCCCTTCCTAATAGCGAGAGTCCTCGCTGAGCCCCACCCTCTTCAACGTCTACATGAGCCCCCTCGCGGCCATCGCACGCCAACACAACCTCAACATCATCTCCTACGCCGACGACACCCAGCTGATCCTCTCCCTGACCAACGACCCCGCCGCCGCCAGAGCCAACCTTCACGAAGGGATGAAAGATGTAGCCGAGTGGATGACGACCAGCCGCCTGAAACTGAACTCAGACAAGACGGAGGTCCTCATCCTGGGCTCCTCGCCCTCCGCCTGGGACGACTCCTGGTGGCCCCCTGCCCTGGGCACCGCACCCAAACCGACGGACCACGCACGCAACCTGGGCTTCATCCTGGACTCTTCCCTCTCCATGACCAGACAAGTCAACGCCGTCTCCTCGTCGTGCTTCAACATCCTGCGCATGCTACGGAAGATCTTCCGGTGGATCCCCACCGAGACCAGGAAGACTGTCACCCAGGCCCTCGTCACCAGCCGACTGGACTACGGCAACGCCCTCTACGCCGGAACCACCGCCAAGCTCCAGAAGAGACTCCAACGGATCCAGAACGCCTCAGCCAGACTCATCCTCGACATCCCACGTAACAGCCACATCTCCGGACATCTGAGAGACCTGCATTGGCTCCCCGTCAACAAAAGAATCACCTTCCGTCTCCTCACCCACGCACACAAAGCCCTACACGATCAAGGCCCGAGCTACCTCAACAACCGCATCAACTTCTACGCTCCCAAACGCCACCTCCGATCAGCCAGCCACGCCCTCGCCGCCGTCCCCCGCATCCAAAGAGCGACAACAGGAGGAAGGTCCTTCTCCTACCTGGCCGTCAAGACCTGGAACTCCCTCCCTCCCGACCTGCGCCTGACCCAAGACCACCTCTCCTTCAGGAAGAAGCTCAAGACCTGGCTGTTCGAGCAGTAACGGCACCCCCCCCCCCCCCCAAGCGCCTTGAGACCCTACGGGTAAGTAGTGCGCTCTATAAATGTCTTTGATTGATTGAGTCGCAGATGCTATTTTGCGAGTCAGTGACTTGCAAAATAGCATTTGTACATGCTATTACCATTTTTTGCGGCCGCAAACGGGAGGTTCTCCCTTTTGCGGCCCCTAAAAAGGGTCGTACATCTGGCCTAAGTTGCTCTTTAGAGTAAAACATTCCTCTCCAACAATGCGCTATATTTGATTATCAAGATTACATGCACACACAAGCAAATGAGGACATATTATATGACATTGCCACTTTATCCAATGACAATAAACGATAAAACAGTTCTCAAACTAACAACCACAGAAAAAACATCACCAGAGAAGAAGGGAAAATTAAATGCAAACATGTAGTTCTCTTATTCCCACAAAACAAGTGTCCTTGCTACACAGGTAGATTTACTCTGGTCCTAATACACATGGACTCTGGCATCAAGGTAACAAAGCCCAGGGCACACATAAACACATTGACATGTTCCCATGAGGCAAGTGCCCTTGCAGAGAAGATCCTGCAAAGACACCGAAATACCATGCCACTTACCTGCTCAGTCCTGATTTGTTTTAATTGCTTCTGCATTCAGGGCATTTCAGTTCACTTTTTTCTCCTTATAACTAAGGACCTAAAAAATCCACGTTTATAAACATTTTTCGACTAAAATAAAGCCACACGTGGCTGAAAGTTTCGCCCATGGAATGTGGCCACTTGACAAGTGGAATTGTGCCCCATAACCAGTTATTTTGTGTGTGCTTTTTGAAATAGACCAAAAGTTGCTGGACTCAAATCTAAGCAGGCCAGGTTTTCACCACGAAGGTAAAGCTCTCATATGTATCTCGTTATCTGGGAACCCTATGAACACTGTGAAGGAAATGAGGATATCAAGTTGCATTGAAGTTGAGGAAATTTTAGGAGGGAGCAAGCTAGTACAACATCGTATTTGAAGAATCGGGATTCTCACTCCTAAATTGCTTGTGATGCCATGTAAATGAACTATATACACATGTTCATCAGCCCTTTAAAACAGAGAAGATATGTAATCAGAGTATAAAACTCAGAAGTAAATGGGTGCACTGGAGACTTTATATTGCAGATAAATCCAAATTAAACTACGGAACTAATTTTCTGAAGCACTCTTACTGACCTCCCCGAATAAGTTCGGTACTAAAATATATCAAATGACATTTTCTCAAATAGAAACAGACCTCAGAGGAGCAGCGATGGAGCTCCCCTGGCAGGAGGGCTTCCACATGAAAGGGAAGCTGAAAGCCTATGTCTAAGCAACACTTGTTGATTTATGACACTTTTTTTCAACACAGACCAAGAACCAGAGAAGGGCTGGAGTCATGTATGTTAATCTCCAGTTGCTGTTCTGAATCTGAAAATAGTAATTAGTAATTTATCTTGGTCCATAAAAGGCTCGGGCATTGGCAACAATGACCTAGCTGCTGTCTTAGAACAGCCATGCTTCAGACACCCTTCCCTGGTCCTTAAACCTGCTAGCTTTCAGTTACCCCGAGATAGCCCTCAGACACATTTATGTCAACATCTCAACCACCATCTTAACCACCAAACACACTCAGCAGACTCTTCAATATTTCATGCCACTTAAGCTCAGAGACCTGTTTTTATCCAATAGACACACATAGATATTCCTTAAACCGTTAAACTTTGGCATGTACTCTGGCACTCTCAGAAGACCTTTAGAGATCACTAAGCATGCACTCGAGATCTATTATCTGCATTCCGAACACCACATACATCATGCACTACAGATCCATTATCTGCATCCAGAACTCCACATGCATCATGCACTGGAGATTCTTTATCTGCATTCAGAAAACCACATGCATCATGCACTCGAGATCCATTATCTGCATTCAGAACACCACATGCATCATGCACTGGAGATCCTTTATCTGCATTCAGAACTCCACATGCATCATGCACTGGAGATCCATTATCTGCATTCAGAACTCCACATGCATCATGCACTCCAGATCCATTATCTGCATCCAGAACTCCACATGCATCATGCACTGGAGATCCTTTATCTGCATTCAGAACTCCATATGCATCATGCACTGGAGATCCTTTATCTGCATTCAGAACTCCACATGCATCATGCACTGGAGATCTTTTATCTGCATTCAGAACACCACATGCATCATGCACTGGAGATCCTTTATCTGCATTCAGAACTCCACATGCATCATGCACTGGAGATCCATTATCTGCATTCAGAACACCACATGCATCATGCACTCGAGATCCATTATCTGCATTCAGAACACACATGCATCATGCACTGGAGATCCTTTATCTGCATTCAGAACACCACACATCATGCACTTGAGATCCATTATCTGCATTCAGAACACACATGCACCACGCACTGGAGATCCTTTATCTGCATTCAGAACACCACATGCATCATGCACTGGAGATCCTTTATATGCATTCAGAACACCACATGCATCATGCACTCGAGATCCATTATCTGCATTCAGAACACCACCTGCATCATGCACTCGAGATCCATTATCTGCATTCAGAACACCACATGCATCATGCACTCGAGATCCATTATCTGCATCCAGAACTCCACATGCATCATGCACTCGAGATCCATTATCTGCCTTCAGAACACCACATGCATCATGCACTGGAGATCCTTTATCTGCATTCAGAACTCCACATGCATCATGCACTGGAGATCCATTATCTGCATTCAGAACACCACATGCATCATGCACTCCAGATCCATTATCTGCATTCAGAACACCACATGCATCATGCACTCGAGATCCATTATCTGCGTTCAGAACACACATGCATTATGCACTGGAGATCCTTTATCTGCATTCAGAACACCACACATCATGCACTTGAGATCTATTATCTGCATTCAGAACACACATGCATCATGCACTGGAGATCCTTTATCTGCATTCAGAACACCACATGCATCATGCACTGGAGATCCTTTATATGCATTCAGAACACCACATGCATCATGCACTGGAGATCCATTATCTGCATTCAGAAGACCACATGCATCATGCACTCGAGATCCATTATCTGCATTCAGAACACCACATGCATCATGCACACGAGATCCATTATCTGCATTCAGAACACCACATGCATCATGCACTCGAGATCCATTATCTGCATCCAGAACTCCACATGCATCCTGCACTCGAGATCCTTTATCTGCATTCAGAACACCACACATCATGCACTCGAGATCCATTATCTGCATTCAGAACACCACATGCATCATGCACTGGAGATCCTTTATCTGCATTCAGAACTCCACATGCATTATGCACTGGAGATCCTTTATCTGCATCCATAACTCCACATGCATCATGCACTCGAGATCCATTATCTGCATTCAGAACTCCACATGCATCATGCACTCCAGATCCATTATCTGCATTCAGAACACCACATGCATCATGCACTCGAGATCCATTATCTGCATTCAGAATACACATGCATTATGCACTGGAGATCCTTTATCTGCATTCAGAACACCACACATCATGCACTCGAGATCCATTATCTGCATTCAGAACACACATGCATCATGCACTGGAGATCCTTTATCTGCATTCAGAACACCACATGCATCATGCACTGGAGATCCTTTATATGCATTCAGAACACCACATGCATCATGCACTGGAGATCCATTATCTGCATTCAGAACACCACATGAATCATGCACTCGAGATCCATTATCTGCATTCAGAACACCACATGCATCATGCACTCGAGATCCATTATCTGCATTCAGAACACCACATGCATCAAGAACTCGAGATCCATTATCTGCATCCAGAACTCCACATGCATCATGCACTCGAGATCCATTATCTGCATTCAGAACAGACATGCATCATGCACTCCAGATCCATTATCTGCATCCAGAACTCCACATGCATCATGCACTGGAGATCCATTATCTGCATTCAGAACTCCACATGCATCATGCACTGGAGATCCATCATCTGCATTCAGAACTCCACATGCATCATGCACTGGAGATCCTTTATCTGCATTCAGAACACCACATGCATCATGCACTGGAGATCCTTTATCTGCATTCAGAACTACACATGCATCATGCAATGGAGATCCATTATCTGCATTCAGAACACCACATGCATCATGCACTCCAGATCCATTATCTGCATCCAGAACTCCACATGCATCATGCACTCGAGATCCATTATCTGCATTCAGAACTCCACATGCATCATGCACTCCAGATCCATTATCTGCATTTAGAACACCACATGCATCATGCACTTGAGATCCATTATCTGCATTCAGAACACACATGCATCAGGCACTGGAGATCCTTTATCTGCATTCAGAACACCACACATCATGCACTAGAAATCCATTATCGGCATTCAGAACACACATGCATCATGCACTGGAGATCCTTTATCTGCATTCAGAACACCACATGCATCATGCACTCGAGATCCATTATCTGCATTCAGAACACCACATGCATCATGCACTCGAGATCCATTATCTGCATTCAGAACACCACATGCATCATGCACTCGAGATCCATTATCTGCATTCAGAACACCACAGGCATCATGTACTCAAGATCCATTATCTGCATTCAGAACACACATGCATCATGCACTGGAAATCCTTTATCTGCATTCAGAACACCACATGCATCATGCACTCGAGATCCATTATCTGCATTCAGAACTCCACATGCATCATACACTGGATATCCTTTATCTGCATTCAGAACACCACATGTATCATGCACTGGAGATCCTTTATCTGCATTCAGAACACCACATGCATCATGCACTCGAGATCCATTATCTGCATTCAGAACACCACATGCATCATGCACTCGAGATCCATTACCTGCATTCAGAACACCACATGCATCATGCAGTCGATATCCATTATCTGCATTCAGAACACCACATGCATCATGCACTCCAGATCCATTATCTGCATCCAGAACTCCACATGCATCATGCACTCGAGATCCATTATCTGCATTCAGAACACACATGCATCATACACTCCAGCAGGCACATGCATCATTATAGGATTTTGCGAGTCCTTAATAGCGAATATTAAGGATTCGCTATTAAGAACTCGCAAAATCCTATGCATGTAGAAATCGCAATATTAATTGCGATTCCTACACATTCCTTATTTGCGACTCGCAAATTGCGAGTCGCAAATAAGGATTAGCTTCCCATTCAGTCCTATGGGCCTACAGGCCCATAGGAATGATTAGGAAATTGCAAGCGCTATTTGCGAGTACCAGTAGGTACTCACAAATAGCTCCCGCAATTTCAAGGGTGCAAGGGTGTCAACATGACACCCTTTTGCACCCCTGACATGATCTGTGCACACATGTTGCACACACACATGCCCTAAGGGCATGTGTGTGCGCAACATGAAACTTTGAAAAAAGCAGAAAAGTGTTTTTTTCAAAGTTTTCGCAAATTACCATGAAGTACTACTTCATGGTAATTTTCTCCCGCTATTTGCCAAATCGCTATTTTTTTAACTATCATGCATGGCATTTAAGGAATCTCAATTTGAGATTCCTTAAATGCTATCGCAATATAAGGAATCGCTATTTAGCGATTCCTTATATTGCGATGTTTGCATTTGGGATGATGCATCCCAAATGCAAAAATACCGGTCGCAAAGGGGCAGATTCTGAGAATCTGCTCGTTTGCGACCGGTATTTAGCTTCATGCATGTGCCTGCAGATCCATTATCTGCATCCAGAACTCCATATGCATCATGCACTGGAGATCCTTTATCTGCATTCAGAACTCCACATGCATCATGCACTGGAGATCCTTTATCTGCATTCAGAACTCCACATGCATCATGCACTCGAGATCCATTATCTGCATTCCGAACACCACATGCATCATGCACTCGAGATCCATTATCTGCATTCAGAACACACATGCATTATGCACTGGAGATCCTTTATCTGCATTCAGAACACCACACATCATGCACTTGAGATCTATTATCTGCATTCAGAACACACATGCATCATGCACTGGAGATCCTTTATCTGCATTCAGAACACCACATGCATCATGCACTCCAGATCCATTATCTGCATCCAGAACTCCACATGCATCATGTACTGGAGATCCTTTATCTGCATTCAGAACTCCACATGCATCATGCACTCCAGATCCATTATCTGCATTCAGACCTCCACATGCATCATGCACTCGAGATCCATTATCTGCATTCAGAACACCACATGCATCATGCACTCGAGATCCATTATCTGCATCCAGAACATGTCTAGCCAACTCTCATGCCTTCTTTCCCACCCTAGACATTCTGGACAAGCTTGTAGAGATCATCAGTATGGTCCAAAAGACCTTAAGCCTCATCGGGCCTTCAAATCAACAACTCCTCTTTTGACAATCAGTAGACACTACCATATGTCCTCTGAATCTCTCAGTTTTCTTTGAGACACAGACAGCAGGACCTTATAGATCCCCAGCCAGTACTCAAACAACCCATTTGATCAATAAATATCCCCAATGAGCCCTCAAACAATCAGCTCACCGATCCTCATTTACACACCTCTAGCTGTCCTTCAGTATCTCACAGCATACCTTTTGACATTGCCAGCAAGTTCTCTGAAATTATCCTCCTGTCAACCCAATTGATCAATAAATACTCCAAGTCAACATTCTGCCCATCTTCAAGTAATCTATACAAATCCCAGGCAGATGATTAGAGACCATTGGCGGCACCCATGAGACTCTCTGTTTGCTTTTAGATTCTCTCAACTTGCCCTTAATCTTCCCTGGTTTTCCCACATAGACCCTCTGCACCTCCTCAGAGACCCTCAACGTGCTTATATTTACCCACACAGACCCACAGTCAGAGACTCATGGAGTGGTTGGACTAGAGACTTCTAGCATTGCCATCAGATAACCTCAGTATTCCGTAGCGTACCCACAGCTGGCTCTTGCACTCTCTTAGTTTGCCCTTATAGATCCATATTGGGCCTATAGACACCTCTAATAGGCCCTCAAAACAATTACAAAGTTTCAGAGACCCTCAGATAGTCTTCAGACACCAGAAAAAACAACTACCACTGGAAAAACAACTGGATTTTAACCGCACCATCCAAAATGTTTATTTGTACATTGATGTTCCCACCTCCAATACTTGGTTTTCCTCAGCTTTAATCTTTCTAATTAACTAAAAATAGAAGAAGCACTAATAGTTACACATTCATGTAAAGTTAACCATCCTCCTTCATATGATTTCCAAAAGAATGTTACCAATGCGATATTCCAAGTGACCCTCTTTATTTATAAATCTTCATCAAAATAACAACCAATTCGTTCACTCTTGTCAAAAACCAATAAACAATATAATACAACTTTAAATTCTCTATAATACACTACAGCCAATCATGGAATTTAATGATCAATTTATTTATAAATTTGTATACAAAGTAGTAACAATCTACTTAATCATCACCATATGTGTTTTCCATGAAAAGGAGGTAGGAAGACAAATACATATACTATAATCAGAGTCATCAGTGTTAACAAATATCCTATTGTGTGATTAATGTATAAAATCTATACCATCCTTTTGCTCCTGTTCTAATACAATCATTAAAACTACTATCACTGATTTACAGGAATGGGTAAGGCTAGAGACTATTTTGTGAATGTGCATGTGTGTATAATTGAGCATATATGTATGTGCATCATGTGTATGAGTGAGTTTCTGTGTGTTTGTGCATGCACTGGTGATTGAGAATTTGGTGCATGGTGAGAGTGTGCATGCTTGCTTCTCTGTGGGATTCTTAGTCAGGGACATACCCTTAGTACCTGAGGACATGGTGGGCATGCATTTTCTATGTGTGGTTGCCAGAGATGCCCCCTGGCCTTTGAATCACGACTGCAATCAAGGGATAAGCAGTATAATGCTACATGGCGCTATGGGAAGGGGGAACGAAAGAAAAGACGTATTTAAATGAAAACATGAAATCTTCTAAGGCTGCCCACAGAAGGTCTCTGTCAGGATGCATCAGATCCACTCAGTCGATATGAATCCCCGAGCATTAGTAGAACATGGCAGTAGAGCATGTTTTATATAAACGTTGCCATCCAAAGAGGACAATCAGCAAAGCACACCCCTTCTGAGACACGAGTGTTAGCTTCTCAGTAGCACACAAGCATCATATATTTCTTATCTCGATATTTGACATTTTGGCTCTCGAGATTGGTAGAGTTCCATCCTTCTGTCTTGTGACCTCCATACAATGGTAAAGGGAGATTAATTGAGTACATCATTATACAGAATCGTTCTGTTTCCTGATTGCAGAGCCCTTCCTTTCTCGTGGACTGTTGGGTCCTGACATGATAACCACGGCATATTATGGGCATACTTGCTGTTTTGTGCCATTCTTAGCATTATGATGACCACCACTGACTTAGTGATGTCTCCACAATGATAGCCACTCATGGCATAAGGAGGCCCTTTTTTACCAACCAATGGGCAAAACTACATTTATTTAGTATAAAGAGCTGTTCCTTACTATGAACTACGTAGCACTGTACAGTACAGAGGAACAAGGATCTCACTAAATGTGTTACAGATCGTGGGCCTGATTTAGAGTTTGGTAGACTGGATACTCCCTCACGAAGGTCATGGATGGCCTATCCGCCTTAATACAAGTGCATTGTATCCTATGGCACTTGTAATATGGCAGACGGGATATCTGCCATGTTTGTGACGGAGTACCCCATCAGCCAGTCTCAAAATCATGCCCTCTTTTACCAAGGGTAATTACAAGTTATTACACCACAGTTCATCTGGCAGCTGACCATGGTTGCTTGAAGAACTGAAGTACTGGGTATTTTAGACCCAGCGGTGCAGGGGCACACACCCTATGACTTCTGGGTTCACCCTGTTCCAGACCTACAGAAACACAGAGTCTTCTGGGTGAAGTCAAAGATTTGTTTATTGGCTGCAGATCAATTACAGGTATCCTAGAAGTACAACAGCGTGTATGTTCTCAGGAGACTGCTGAAAATCATAGGAACGGGCTTCTCCTTAAATACAAAATATCATGCTTCAGGCACACATTCCTTGGTTTACGATATGGCCATTACAAGTATACATTACAAACGAAAAAGCAGAGTCATGATGACCATCCCACATTCCAGTTCGGCCAGCCCACAATGATTTACACAGTAAGGTTCAGATCCCGCATTTGATGTCAATAGACCCCCCAATAAACATGAGCATCTCCTGTTTTGGGAAACAAGTCATAAAGCAGGAACAAGCAGGTGTGAAAGAGATTAGCCGGAGGATTGTGTAGAATGAAAGGGTTTTATGACGGGTCAAGCCCTGATGCTAATCACAGGTGGACGGAGGAAGGGGAGCTCGTGAGACCGGTTTGACCTGGGGCAGCAGAGCCAGCTGCCCAGGTCACAGAGAAGTCAGAGGAGAAGCCCATGTACTGTGAGGCCCGTATTTACTCCATTATAGCCTATGTGAGGGCAATGACAAGATGGCCACTGCTTCCAAAATGGAACCCGCGTAGTTGAAGCAGAATAACGTGTACACAGTGCATTCATAGCTAGAACGATATATAAAGCACTTGTACATGCCGCATTTACCATTTGCGGTTTGCTAATACCAAGATAGACAGGGGTAGGGCCCTGTCCCCTACGCGGTCACAAAGATTAAAGTACGACAGAACCTCACCATTCTATGAGTTGCTTATTCCTCTTAAAGTGTTTGCATAATTGTAGCACTGCCATTTGCTTTCATTTTTGACATATTGTCCCCACTCCCTTATTATTACAGATGGCACTCACAGCATAATTAATAAAATAATAGAAAATATGACAAGGTAACACTGGCACTGTCAAGACTTTCGAGACTTGCTGCAGCATCTACAAAACAATCGACTCTGTCATTCTACTGTGCGTAGTAACTACGGCCAGCTGTACAAAGCCTGTTTGTGGTTGCAAATAACCAGATTCAGAGAAAAATACATTTTTGTTAATATACAAAATGCAAAATGTGATTCGGTAACTTGTTTTTACAATTCGGTTTATGGAAGGGGCAAGTTGTGGGCGTCACTTCCAAATCCCAAATCAGTATGGTTTGTATTACTCTTTCGCGACTAAATTCTGGTTGCAAAACAGACTTTACCACCTGTTAAAAACAGGTGGTGTTGGTAAATGGCCCTCTCTTAAGGGTCACCCCAAACTTATTGCCTTTTTCTTTCTCTTTTTCTGACCGTTTTGTTGTTTTAGGACTCTGGGCACATCACCAATGCTGACCGGTGCTAAAGTGCATGTGCTCCCTCTTCTAAACATGGTATAATTAGTTTACACCTGTTTGGTATAGTTTATTTATTTGTAAGTCCCTTGTTAAGTGGCATACCCTATACCCAGGGCCTGTAAATCAAATGCTGCTAAGGGCCTGCAGCACTGATTGTGACACCAACAGTAGTAGCTTTTAAACCTGTTTTAGGATTGCCACTGCAGGGCTTGTGTGTGTAGTTTACTACCACTTCAACTTGGCATTTAAACTACTTGCCAGGATTGCAACTCCCCTTTGATTACACATAAGTAACCCCTAAGGTAGGCCCTAGGTAGCCCTACGGGCAGGGTGCACTGTAAATGAAATGAGCTGGTAGTGACAAAACAGCCTATTTCATGTTTCACTACAATGAGGCTTACTCCTCTCAGAGGTTAGCATTGGGATTTTTTTTATACACTTTTAAGATGTAATTTCTGATCAGAGAAGAGTAGCTTTTTCATGTTTCATATGTTTGGAATGATAAATCCTCCTTACTGGTGAAGTTAGATTTAACATTACTGTTTTAGAAAGTGGCCATTTCTCTGAGCTTATAACTCTGTGTGCTTTGCAGCCTGTCTCCAATACTCTTCTGGGCAGGGTGACAGCTACACTTTGTGCATTCCCTCTACACAGCTATACCACAAGAAGGATAGGTGGGTCTGAGTACCCATGTACATGCATCTGCATTCTGATGGCCTTGCCTGGGCAGGATGGAAGGGAGTGGCGAACATTTCTCTTGAACTGGTAGTGTCCTGTCTTCGCCCAAACAACTGATTAGCCCCCACAGATAGCTTGTCAGACAGGATTGGTTGAAAGGGATATTTGTGCACTTTAGAGAGTTGCTTTGAAATCACCCCACATCAAAGTCACTTTGTGTTAGACCTGTCAGCCCTTTGGGTGGTCCCTCCTCATCATTATTTATTTTGTCCCACTTTTGCCTCAAACCCTGTTTGAATTTTTCCTTTTTGGGAACCACCAGACTTTTTAGTGTTGCTGCAGATTCAGGGAGCCATTTTACCTACCCCTGAAACTTCTGTCTGAGGGCCTGAAGCACAAAATGGTGGCCACCTGTGACATCACCAGCATCCACTGGAACCTACCAGCACCTTCCAGAACATTCCAGAACCCTGTGACAGTTGGAGGCGGTTTAGAATGTTGGGAAGCTAAGAGAGAGAGTTGGCAGTTGGAGCTGGCAGTTGGCACCTGACTGGTGAGGAGTGAGCAGCACAAACTCGAAGGAGGAAGGAGTGAAGCAGCAGGGGTGGAAACTTGTGCCTGGAGTGGGGTCCATAAACCCACCCTTGATACTAGTCCCTACTGACGGAGCCCAGCCTAGAGCCCTATGGGGGAAGAAGTCAGAAAAACCATCCTGAGGACCTGGACAGCAGGAACAGGCCTTAGAAACAAGAGAACAGCAAGATCCTGACCTGGAAGCTGGTTTCCCTGAAGTCCGACGTCGAGTAGCCTAAGACCTGGAGCCCGAGGTGGAGAAGCGGCGCTGACTGGAAAAGCAGACGTCGTACCCGGAGCCGCCAGAGGTCGAGAGAGGGCGCCGTCAGAGGTCGTGAGGAATACCAGAGGTCGAGGAGGAAGTCACCCGAGGTCGAGTGAGCGGCGTCATCGGAGGAGTGGAGTCCGCCCTCCGGAGTCGTCGGAGACCGAGGTGAAGGGTAACGGAGGTCGGGAGTGAGGATCGCACTCCGGAGTCGCCGGAACCTGTGAGAATCGTGCCGGAGGTCGGGAGTGGAGGTCGCACTCCGGAGTCGCCGGAAACCTGTGAGGAGCACCGGAGGTCGGGAGTGAGGATCGCACTCCGGAGCCGCCGGAAGTCGACATCGAGGCAAGGCCGGCCGACGTCATCGAAGCCGAGGTCGCCATCGGACCGGAGCCGCCCGAAGTCGACATCGAGTAAGACTGCCCGACGCCATCGAATCGGAGGTCGAGATCGAACCGAGGCCGCTGACATCGAGACCGGATCCGCCTGCCGGCGTCGTCAAAGAACTGACATTGTGCCGAGGCCGCCGACATCGAACCGGAACCGCCTCACGGCATCGATACGACTCCAGCGGCGTCGGAGCATCAGAAAAAGGGCAGTAAGTGGAGTAGAGGGCGCCTAAGGCCCTGTGGAGACCTGAGAGACTGCTCTAAGGGGCTAGGGAGGTGCTGGAACCAACCTGACTGTGCCAGGGGTGAACTGGGACTAATCTAGAGAAGTTGTGTGGAGAGAGAGAGCCAGGTCTCTGGTATTTTCCCCCTTTATCTACCTCAGTTTAGGCCTCAGCCTTGTCCAAGCCAGGGAGTAGACACCCTCAAGCCTTCCACATCCCCACAAGCTGTGCTTGGGCCAAATCAGCCCTTAGGAATCAAAAGTGATCTGATTCCATGAGTGTCACTGTCAGCTTTTAGGTATTTATTAGGGGCACTGTATTTATTGTATTTAACCTATTTATTGTTCCACTGTAATTATTGGTCCACAGTATTTATTGATGCACAATATTTATGGGTTACAGTATTTATTGCCTCAGAATATTTAATTGCCTGTCTGTATTGCACTTTTATTTATGCCTTCAGTATTTATGATCTCCCCTATTTATTGAATCATTAAGCCAGTATTTATTTGACCTGCACTTTCTAAAAAAGTTTGTATATTGTGATTGTTATTTATTTTCTCCAATCAGCAACTAAGAGAAAAAGAAGATAAAGAAAGTTATTTTCATAATTGTTACGGTGTAGAGTCGTTTTTGGAACGGATGCACGCATGGTTATTGTTTGGGTATGTTGTATGTGTCAAGTACCTTAGCAGCTTCAACGGATTCCACAGGAGCAGATGCTGGATCTCCACTCCTCCACTCCGCTACCGCCAGCTAATAGCTCACGAGCAGCAGAGCGGGGGAAAGGGGAATTGGACAGAAAAGAGAGACTGCACCGTGTCTTCTTTCTTGGACTGGATTCGGAGCTTCTTCCTCACGACTCCTGCAAAGAGAGTTACTCAACAACTGTTCTACAGTTAATTACACTATTAGTTGTTGTACTATTACTCACTATACCTGTCCTGACACAGTGGGTTGCTACTCTCTGGTTTAGTTCGACAGATGTCTTCTAAGGAGCAGTGGAGTTGAACAGGTGGTGTGTGAAACCCTGCAAATAGAATCACATGTAAACCCAATTACCTACCACCTTGCTCCCCTCCCTCCACCTTGTCTTCTTATACCTGTCTTTCCCTTAGAAGAACCTTGTCCATTTACAGAATGCTCTATAGTTCCAACTTGCAGCCTACTCCTCTTGCTGGATCCAGAACCAAGCAGGTGAAGTCCGTTGGTAGAACCCTTATATATATATATATATATATAATTGCAACTACATGGAGATACAGGAAAGTCTTTAAACTCTTCAATCTTTATTCAGTACTCAGTCTTGCTGATGAAAGCCTTTACTGCTGCTACTTCTTAAAATGAAAATCCTATTCATGAGACTCTCACTCTCTCAATTTTCTGTTCAAGTCTGTGAATTTAAATCCTTGTCCTTTTATAATACTGTCTCTGGAAGCTTTTGCTGAGCGCTGGCAATTCCACGAAAATATAGATATAATTGAACTTACTTCTCAAGAAGAATGTTCGCCAGCCTTACTTCTTGTTTACCTCTCAACTGGGGCGCTGTGAGGCAAGGTGAGTCCTTAGTTCTTCCACACTCTTGAGGACTCCGCCAAACTTGCAGAATGAACAGGAACTCTGAAGAACCCTGGAAACTCTGGACTAAATGGGTACCCAAGGAACCCTAAACCTCCTTGAAGACACTCTGACTGGAACCTTAACTGAAGGAAGCGCGGAGCTCTGAGAGAACACCGCCTTCACAGAAAATTCGACGGTTGAAGTGCGCCACGCTCAGAACGAGCGCGCGCCACATCAACCCAGGATGCCTGCACCGCTGCCAGAGTGAGACTGAGGAGTAAGACTGACATCGCAGCGGCCATCTTGGGAGAGGGAAAAAGACTACGATCGTAAAGAACGGAGGAAGGCAGAGAGCGATCTCACTGAAACCACTCTTCGCCTCCCCCCCAGGCGCCAAGCCCGACTCCTGGGTTGTATACTCAACCTGGGAAATCTAAACCTAGACTCTCCAGTCCTGACAGTACCCCCCACCAAAACCCCCCTCCTCTCCTCTTTGGGCTTGGTGGGGTGAGTGCGATGAAACTCTCGGAGCAAACGTGGAGCATGGATATTGGATTGTGGCTCCCAGGACCTTTCCTCTGGCCCACAACCCTTCCAATCAACCAGATAGAAGATCTGCCCTCCTTGTGGCCTAGAATCAAGAATTCTCTTTATCTCAAATTCCTCCCTTCCTTGCACCAAAACTGGGGAGGGGGAATTACCAGCCCTCAAACCCTCTGGACTACGCTGAAGTAGTGAAACATGGAAAACTGGATGTATCTTTAGCCGGGGAGGAAGCCTAACCCTTACACTGACTGGGTTTACCATTCGCTCTACCTGAAAGGGACCCACAAACCTTGGCTGAAACTTCCGATTTCCCTTCAGTCGTAAATTTTTAGTAGAAACCCAGACCTGATCTCCCCTTTTATAGACTGGATTTGGGCGTCTCTTTTTGTCAGCCTGCCTCTTATAGGAAAACTTAACCTTAGACAAATTCCTAGCAGCTAACCGAAAGGCCTCATGTAGATCTTGTACTATCGTTTCCACTGCAGGTACATCGCTGTTTTCTTTATCTACAAAAGTGTTGGGATGTCGACCAGAATTTAAATAGAATGGGGAGTAACCAGTAGAAGCATGCTGAGCATTATTATAGGCAAATTCTGCTGCCCAAATCAAGTCTGGCCACTCTCCCTCCTGATCCATCAAGAATAGACGCAAGTATTGCTCCAAATCCTGATTAACTCTTTCCGTCTGTCCATCTGTCTCTGGATGGAAGCTAGTGGACAGACGGGAGTCTACACCCAACCTCTTCAAGAAGGATCTCCAAAAACGAGAGACAAACTGTGGGCCTCTATCTGAGATGACAATCTTTGGAATACCATGAGCCCTTACTATGTGCTGAGTGAATAGTTTGGACAACTGTTTAGCGTTAGGGAGAGCCTTTAGAGGGATAAAATGGCTCATCTTGGAGAAATGGTCCACTACCACCCAAATGACCGAATAACCACTACTGGACGGGAGTTCCACAATGAAATCCATGGAAATGGTATGCCATGGGTATGGGGCTAAAGGCAGGGGCTGTAATAGACCTTGTGGAGCCCTTCTGGGAGTCTTCCCCTTGATTCACACCTCGCAAGTGGCTACATACTGCCGCACCTGAGCTTCCATCGCCGGCCACCAGAACTCTCTTCGAATCAGCTCCAAAGTCTTCTTCACCCCTTTATGCCCAGCCAATGGCTCGTCATGGAAATGTTCAATGATTTGTCTTTGCAGTTCCAGATCGGACACAAACAACTTGTCTTGGTAGACGGGTCTCCCTTTCTTGACTTGGAATTCTTTCCCTTTAGCCGTCCAATCCCTCTCCTCTTCAGGGGACAACAAACTCGGGAGCTTCTTTTCAATGTCTGTGGAAGTGAGTGTTCCGATTATTCGATCCACTGGAATAATTACACCTTTCTCTGCCGTTGGGACATCGGTGCTCACATGTAGACGAGATAAGGCATCCGCCTTTCCATTTGCCGAGCCAGGTTTGTACGTTAAGACAAAGTCATAATCTGCAAAAAATAGGGACCATCTCAATTGACGAGGGGTAAGAGTTCGGGCAGATTTCAAAAACTGGAGATTCCGATGATCTGTAAAAACAGTGACCACATGCTTGGCCCCCAGTAAGTAATGCCTCCATTCTGAGAACGCATCCTTGACTGCCAATAGTTCCTTATCCGCAATTGGGTAATTTATTTCTGCCGCAGTTAATTTCCTTGAACGAAACGCTACTGGATGTAACTGGCCCGTCTGCTTATGGCGCTGAGACAAAATCCCACCAATGGCCAAGTTGGAAGCGTCTGCTTCCACAAAGAATGGGTCATCCGGATCTGGATGGAGCAGCACAGGAGATGACACAAAAATTCTCTTGAGCTCATTAAACGCTGCTTCAGTTTCCGCGTTCCACTCAAACTTGATCTTCTTTCTCAGTAGTCTGGTGAGTGGACCCACTCGCTCTGAAAAGTTGATGATGAAACGTCTATAAAAATTGGCGAAGCCAAGAAAACTCTGAACTTCTTTCACTGAACGTGGAGAGGGCCACTCCTTGATAGCCTGCACCTTAGATTCATCCATCGAGACACCATTTGGAGACAGAACAAATCCCAAAAACTCTACTTGCGTGGAATGGAACACACACTTCTCTAATTTTACGAAAAGTTGATTCTCCAACAACCTCTTCAAGATGGATCTGACGTGCTGGATATGTTCCTCTAAACTGGCCGAGAAAATGAGGATGTCATCAATGTAAACCACTGCAAATCGGTCCAGAAATTCTCTCAAAACATCATTGACAAAATGTTGGAAGGCTGCCGGAGCGTTGCATAAACCAAATGGCATGACCTGATATTCGAATAATCCAAAACGTATACGAAAGGCCGTCTTCCACTCTTCTCCCTCGGCCATGCGTACCAAATGATACGCGCCTCTCAAATCCAGTTTCGTGTATACCTTCGCTCCCTTGACTTGGTCCAAAAGTTCCGAAATCAAGGGTAGCGGATATCGATTCTTCTTGGTTACCAGATTGAGGGCGCGGTAGTCGATACAAGTCCTCAGTTGGCCATCTTTTTTAGGAATAAAAAAGAGTGGAGACGAGACTGGTGACTGTGACGGGCGGATGAAACCATTGGCCATATATTTGCTCAGGTATTCTTTGAGATGGACATTCTCAGCTTCCGACAGCGCGTAAATTCGGCTACAAGGCAGGGAGGCGCCAGGCTCCAGCTCGATTCGGCAATCATACTCTCGATGGGGAGGTAGACGTTCTGCCTCTTTTTCATCAAACACCGAGGCGAGATCTTCATACTCTGGTGGAATCTCTTGGGTGTCTACGGCACAAATGGTCTTTGGAAAGCTTGCTAAGAGTTGGGATTGCGAAGCTTCCGATGGTTCTGGATTTGAATGAAAGCAATGATGCATACAGTAATCTGAATTCATACGAATTGATCGTTTTGCCCAATCAATTTGAGGATTATGCTCCGTGAGCCAAGGCAGACCCAAGATTAATTGAAATTGTGGAGCATCAATTAAGCTGAATTGCAAAGAACTAAGATGTTGTCCGGGTCCACATAATAAAATCTCCTCGGAATCAAAAACAATCGGCCCAGAGGACAAACTAGTTCCGTCCACAGCTCGTACTGGCTCTGGCCGCTCTTTCCTCAAAAAGGTAATTCCAAGTGACTTGGCAAAACCAATGTCACAAAAATTCCCCGTGGCCCCTGAATCAATCATGACCGAAATTCCTTCCTTGACCTTCCCTCCAAACCTTATTTGGACAGATAAAATTAAATGTGGAGCCGATGATTGCAGGGTGTTAGCCACTAATTTCGGATCTGGAGTCGACTGTTCCTTCGCTTCCACCAGGGCAACCCCTTCTACTGGTGGAGCCAATCTTTTACCCAGGAAGGGTTCTTTGGCTTCTTAGGACATTCCTTCACGAAATGACCGGAGTTCCCACAGTACATGCACAACTTGCCCAAACGTCTCTTCTCTCTTTCTTCCTTCGACAACGGTCCTCTGACCGAACCAATCTGCATAGGCTCATCCTCCGTACACGAATCCCTAGACTTGGATCCCTCTGATTTCATTCTGTCGAAACGGGGTGGTATATATCTGGTTTCCTTTCTCCTCTCGTTCTTCCTCTCACTTTGACGCTGATCGATCTGAAGAACCAAGTCAATTAATTCTGAGACCTCAGTGGGACGTTTAGGGATCTGTGATAACCCATCCTTCAACTCATCCTTTAATCCACGATAAAATATAGCAGCTCGTTTCTCCTCTGGCCAACTTGTTTCCACAATTAACTTGTTAAATTGAGCCAGGTAGGCCACTAGTTCACGATTCCCCTGCTTAAGATCTAATAACTCATTATCTGTGGATTGAGAGATGGACCGTCTGTCAAATATCCGTAGAAATTCTCTCTTGAACCCTTCGAATTCATACAAAATGGGATCATTGTTGTTCACCAAAGGCATGGACCAAGCGGCGGCATCTCCACTCAGGTACGACAGCATGAACGCCACCTTTGACTGGTCTTCCTTAAAAATGATTGGCCGACAAAGATAATGTAAAGAACATTGCGTGAGGAAAATTTGGGCCTTGTGTGGGTCCCCACTATACCTTTCTGGAGCGGCCAGTGGAATTGTAGGAGAGATTGCGTGAATCACCTGCGTAGTGAGTTCTGCCGCAGAGGGGGCAGGGGCAAAAGAGGGCGTCTTTTCTTCCTTTACTGCTGAACGGGAACCCCCAGAAAACTCTTCAAACTGTTGACGCAAATAACTAGCATCTTGGGCAGACTTCCTGACCTCCTCTCTAAGGGACTTGTTTTCCTCCATAGTATCACTTAACTGCTTTTGTATGCTATCTAAAACTGTGGCCAAGGCCTTTACATCAATTCCTTCAGCCATCGTGCTCAGGTGGAATTTAATTGCGGGCACTTCAATCTGTCAAGTACCTTAGCAGCTTCAACGGATTCCACAGGAGCAGATGCTGGATCTCCACTCCTCCACTCCGCTACCGCCAGCTAATAGCTCACGAGCAGCAGAGCGGGGGAAAGGGGAATTGGACAGAAAAGAGAGACTGCACCGTGTCTTCTTTCTTGGACTGGATTCGGAGCTTCTTCCTCACGACTCCTGCAAAGAGAGTTACTCAACAACTGTTCTACAGTTAATTACACTATTAGTTGTTGTACTATTACTCACTATACCTGTCCTGACACAGTAAGTTGCTACTCTCTGGTTTAGTTCGACAGATGTCTTCTAAGGAGCAGTGGAGTTGAACAGGTGGTGTGTGAAACCCTGCAAATAGAATCACATGTAAACCCAATTACCTACCACCTTGCTCCCCTCCCTCCACCTTGTCTTCTTATACCTGTCTTTCCCTTAGAAGAACCTTGTCCATTTACAGAATGCTCTATAGTTCCAACTTGCAGCCTACTCCTCTTGCTGGATCCAGAACCAAGCAGGTGAAGTCCGTTGGTAGAACCCTTATATTTATATATATATATAATTGCAACTACATGGAGATACAGGAAAGTCTTTAAACTCTTCAATCTTTATTCAGTACTCAGTCTTGCTGATGAAAGCCTTTACTGCTGCTACTTCTTAAAATGAAAATCCTATTCATGAGACTCTCACTCTCTCAATTTTCTGTTCAAGTCTGTGAATTTAAATCCTTGTCCTTTTATAATACTGTCTCTGGAAGCTTTTGCTGAGCGCTGGCAATTCCACGAAAATATAGATATAATTGAACTTACTTCTCAAGAAGAATGTTCGCCAGCCTTACTTCTTGTTTACCTCTCAACTGGGGCGCTGTGAGGCAAGGTGAGTCCTTAGTTCTTCCACACTCTTGAGGACTCCGCCAAACTTGCAGAATGAACAGGAACTCTGAAGAACCCTGGAAACTCTGGACTAAATGGGTACCCAAGGAACCCTAAACCTCCTTGAAGACACTCTGACTGGAACCTTAACTGAAGGAAGCGCGGAGCTCTGAGAGAACACCGCCTTCACAGAAAATTCGACGGTTGAAGTGCGCCACGCTCAGAACGAGCGCGCGCCACATCAACCCAGGATGCCTGCACCGCTGCCAGAGTGAGACTGAGGAGTAAGACTGACATCGCAGCGGCCATCTTGGGAGAGGGAAAAAGACTACGATCGTAAAGAACGGAGGAAGGCAGAGAGCGATCTCACTGAAACCACTCTTCGCCTCCCCCCCAGGCGCCAAGCCCGACTCCTGGGTTGTATACTCAACCTGGGAAATCTAAACCTAGACTCTCCAGTCCTGACAGTATGCTTAGCACGGAGCCTGATTCCTGACCACTCGAGCCAAGCTACCACAGTGTGTCCGGAAGACCACCACCACCCCTTCTAGTGTGGGAGTGGTTTTCCAACATAAATTGGTGTTCAGCGGTGGGATAGAGCTGTGCCTACGCATACTCAACAATAACTGTGGGTAGTCCATAGGCCTACACCGGGAGTTTTCTCAAGAGCGGCCTTCCTAATTGTGGGTTTTTGTTTTTTCCAAATTTACTCTGGTGGTGGGAGGAGGTATTATTAAAGGTACCCCCCTGCATAGTTACTGCACAAAACCTGTCCTCTAACCTGAGTGGGCAAGATGGAGTTTGTACTAGAAAATCTAGAAACGTACACTGTGGCCCAACTCAGGGAGTTTTGCCAGCGGGAGGGGGTGTACTGTCCCCCAGGAGCAAAGAAGGGTGCACTCCAAACCAGCTTAAGGGCTTGGGGGGAGGCACGCCGAGAAAGCAAGGCTGAGGAGGAAGACAGGGATGGAGAGCCTGACCCCGAGGGGGCTGAGATGTACCAACCTGAGGTGGGGAACCTGTCAGCAGGGCCCAGAACCATTTCTAGGAAGGGCAGCAGTGCCTCTAGCGGTGGCTTGTCTGAGGTGGAGTTAACAGACCGGAGGGAGAAAAGACAGCTCACATGGGACTTAGCAAGGCTGGAGAAGGAGAAGGAGGAGCAGAGGATGGCCCATGAATTACGACTGAAAGAAATAGATCTTCAGATCTTGAGAATCGGGGCACAACCTGTTCCTAATGGTGGCAGCCAAACCCAAGAGATCACCAGGGAACCTAAACCATACCTGCCAAAGGACATAGTAGCTAGCTATGGAGTGGGCGACGATATCGCCAAGTGGCTAGCGGCCTATGAGGTCTCGTTGAGGGCCCATGGGGTTCCAGAGAAGTACTGGGGAGGGGGATTGTACAAGTACATGCCTCCAGCTGGTAGGGATGCATTATTGGCCCTCGAGGAGGATGAGCAGACCCACTACCCCACCATGAAACTGGCGCTCATCAGAAAGTTTGGACTAACACCTGAAAAGTACAGACAGAAGTTCAGGGGTAGTCACAAACTGGGCACACAGAATTGGGTGGACTTCCTGGACTATGCAAAGAAGGCACTGGAAGGTTGGATTCAGGGCAGTGAAGTGAGGAACTACGAGGGGTTGTTTGACCTAGTACTGAAGGAACACCTGCTCGAGAAATGTTTCCCTGAACTGCGGCAACACCTGGTGGATAGCAAGCTGACCAGTCCCCGGAAGCTTGCTGAGGAGGCGGACATTTGGGCTAGTACCCGGGTGTCCACAAGGGGGACTGGAGGGGATACTCAAAAGGCCGGACAGGGCGCCCCCCAGAAGAAAGAGGGAGGGGAAAAGAAAAAGGAGTTCTCCAAAGGCCCCCAAAATAACTTCCAAGGGAAGGGAACAGGATTCACCCCTAAGGCTAACCCGCCCAGAAACCCTAATCCTGGCCAGAGTCAGCAGCCAAGGGTTGTCCATTGCTATGAGTGCGGTGGCGTTGGACACTATAAAGGAGATCCGAAGTGCTTGAAACGACCACCCCCTCCCACTGGAGGAAAGACCCCCGGAGTAGCTAGTGTAGTGCTCGGGGAGGAGATGCCCTTAACTAAGGGAAGGGAGTGGGCGGGTGTCACTTTAGTGTCCCTGGGAGAACGGGAGATGGTTCCTAAGATCCAGGTGCCCGCAAATACCGCAAAGTATGGGCAATGGGTCACCATCAACGGCCAAAGAGGGGAGGCTCTGAGAGACACAGGAGCCAGTATGACTATGGTGCGTAGCCAACTGGTGTCTCCAGAGCAGGTAATTCCCGATGTACTCCACCCAGCCGCGATGGCTGACGGCAGAACAGGCCACTATCCAGTGGCCGAGGTTCCCTTTGAATGGGGGGGGGTTGCAGGTTCACTTCGAGTTGCCGTAAGCCCTGCCGTGCCAGTCGATTGTCTGCTGGGGAATGACATGGAGCACAACGCTTGGAAGGAGGTGGAATACCGGACTCACACCGAGATGCTGGGTACACCTGACTGGGCCTGTGTTAGCACAAGGTCCACGACTACCCGAAGAGGGAGTTCATTTTGGCTGGAGCCTGGAACAAAGGCCCAGCCAGCTGCCAGTCAAGGGAAGAACCGAGGACAGGAGGAGCCTGCCTCGGCGTCCCCACCCCGTAGGACGGATAGGCCACCGGAGGTGGTGGACCAGGAGTCTGCGGTGGGGGACGTTACCAACCTGGAGGACCTACCCATCCCGGCCGAGTGGCACGTGGAGGGAGGCCCGTCCAGGGAGGAATTCTGCCAGGGCCAGAGGGAGTGCCCTACCCTTGAGGGGCTGAGGCGACAGGCCGAAGCCCAGGCAGCAGGGAACGTTGAAGGGAACTACAGTGTTTACTGGGAGGATGGCCTCCTCTACAGTGAACCCAAGGCACCCCTACACGGATCGTCACGAGCCTTGGTAGTTCCTCAACGTTATCGAGCCTTCCTTCTGGAGTTGGCTCACGAGATACCATTGGCAGGACACTTGGGGCAAGACAAGACCTTCGCCCGTCTTGTCCCACACTTTTATTGGCCTCAGATGAAAGTGTCGTCCGATACCTACTGCCGGACATGTGTGTCTTGCCAAGCCAGTGGGAAAACAGGGGTGAAGCTGAAAGCTCCCCTGGAACCACTTCCTGTCGTTAGCACCCCCTTTGAAAGGGTGGGCATCGACATTGTGGGTCCATTAGATCCGCCGACTACAGCTGGGCACAGGTTTATCCTGGTTCTGGTGGATCATGCCACACGGTACCCAGAGGCAATACCTCTGAGGACCATAACAGCACCTGTTGTGGCAAGGGCCCTGATGGGAATCTTTACCCGAGTGGGTTTTCCCAAGGAAGTTGTGTCCGACAGGGGGACCAACTTCATGTCAGCGTATATGCGGGCAATGTGGAAGGAGTGTGGAGTGACATACCGGTTCACCACTCCTTACCACCCCCAGACAAATGGTCTGGTGGAAAGGTTTAACAAAACCTTGAAGGGCATGATCAGAAGTCTGCCTGAAAGCCTGCGGAGGAAATGGGACGTCCTCCTACCCTGTTTACTTTTTTCCTACAGGGAAGTGCCACAGAAGGGAGTGGGCTTCAGCCCCTTCGAGCTTCTGTATGGGCACCCTGTACGTGGACCTCTCAACCTGGTGAGAGACGGATGGGAAAGAACTCCCAGAAAGCTTCCCCAGGATGTGGTGAGCTACATGCTGGCCTTCCGGAGCCAAATGGCTAAGTTGTGGAAGCAAGCTTCTGACAACTTGGAAGCCAGCCAAGCAGTAATGAAGGCGTGGTATGACCACAATGCTCACCCGGTGGAGTTGGAGCCTGGCCAGAAGGTGTGGGTGATCGAACCCGGAGAGCTTAGTGCCCTCCAGGATCGCTGGTCAGGACCCTTTGAGGTGTTGGAGAAGAAGAGTAAGGCTACCTACTTGGTGGACCTGAAGACCCCTCGTCAGCCCCTGCGGGTGCTGCATGCCAACCGCCTCAAACCCCACCACGAGAGGCCCGAAGTCATCTTGATGATGGTGACTGACGGAGGAGAGGACGTGGAAAGCGAGCCTCTCCCTGATCTGTTTGCGTCTCAAGAGAAGGATGGGTCGGTGGAGGGAGTGATTCTCTCCCCATCTCTAACTCCTGAACAGCAGGAGGACTGTCGCCAGGTCCTGGGGCAGTACTCTTCGTTGTTCTCCCTTGTCCCGGGTAGGACTCACCTGTGCGTCCATGACGTGGACACAGGAGACAGCCCACCTGTGAAGTCCAAGATCTACCGGATGTCAGACAGGGTGAAGGCCAGCATTCACAGTGAAGTCACTAAGATGCTGGAGCTAGGAGTGATCGAACCTTCTAGCAGCCCCTGGTCCAGTCCGGTGGTGTTAGTACCAAAAGCTGCACCACCGGGTGCCCAACCAGAACTGAGGTTCTGTGTGGACTATCGGGGACTGAATTCAGTGACCAAAACTGATGCTCATCCGATCCCTAGGGCGGATGAATTGATTGACCGGCTGGGAGCTGCCCAATATCTAAGTACCTTTGACCTTACTTCAGGGTACTGGCAGATCTCTTTGACTGATGGAGCAAGGGAAAGGTCAGCCTTCTCCACGCCCAATGGCCACTACCAGTTCTGTGTGATGCCCTTTGGGCTCAAGAACGCACCTGCCACGTTTCAGCGCCTGGTAAACCAGATCCTCACCGGAATGGAGAGTTTCTCTGCTGCTTATCTGGATGACATAGCCGTCTTCAGTGACAGCTGGGAGGATCACTTGCGTCACCTGCAAGCTGTTCTCCAGGCCCTGAGACAAGCTGGATTGACGATCAAGGCCAGCAAGTGCCAGATCGGGCAGGGGTCGGTAGTGTACCTTGGACACTTGGTGGGTAGGGGAGCGGTGCAACCCCTCCAGGCGAAGATCGAGGCCATCATGGCCTGGGAACCCCCCAAGACACAGACTGAGGTCCGAGCATTTTTGGGCCTCACGGGATACTACCGCCGCTTCGTGAAGGGGTACGGTACCATCGTAGCCCCCCTCACGGAGCTCACGTCCAAGAAACAACCTCGACGGGTAGTCTGGACGGAGGCTTGTCAGCAAGCCTTTGAGAGATTGAAGAAAGCCATGTGCGAGGCCCCGGTCTTAAGGGCCCCAGACTTTTCCAAGGAGTTCATTGTCCAGACAGATGCATCAGAACATGGCATTGGGGCAGTGTTATCGCAACTCAACGAAGAGGGTCTGGATCAACCCGTGGTCTTCCTATCCCGGAGACTACTTCCCAGGGAACAGAAGTGGAGTGCAATAGAGCGTGAAGCCTTTGCAGTGGTATGGGCTCTGAAGAAGTTGCGGCCATACCTGTTTGGCTCGCACTTCCTAGTTCAGACCGACCACAGACCCCTTCGTTGGCTGATGCAAATGAAGGGGGAGAATCCCAAGTTGTTGAGGTGGTCTATTTCCCTACAGGGGATGGACTTTCAGGTGGAACATCGGCCTGGTGTGGACCACGCCAATGCAGACGGTCTCTCAAGGTATTTCCGCCTTAGTGATGAGAACTCCCAAGGGGTTGGGTAGCTCTCCCCACTTTCAGCTGAGGGGACGCGTGTTAGACCTGTCAGCCCTTTGGGTGGTCCCTCCTCATCATTATTTATTTTGTCCCACTTTTGCCTCAAACCCTGTTTGAATTTTTCCTTTTTGGGAACCACCAGACTTTTTAGTGTTGCTGCAGATTCAGGGAGCCATTTTACCTACCCCTGAAACTTCTGTCTGAGGGCCTGAAGCACAAAATGGTGGCCACCTGTGACATCACCAGCATCCACTGGAACCTACCAGCACCTTCCAGAACATTCCAGAACCCTGTGACAGTTGGAGGCGGTTTAGAATGTTGGGAAGCTAAGAGAGAGAGTTGGCAGTTGGAGCTGGCAGTTGGCACCTGACTGGTGAGGAGTGAGCAGCACAAACTCGAAGGAGGAAGGAGTGAAGCAGCAGGGGTGGAAACTTGTGCCTGGAGTGGGGTCCATAAACCCACCCTTGATACTAGTCCCTACTGACGGAGCCCAGCCTAGAGCCCTGTGGGGGAAGAAGTCAGAAAAACCATCCTGAGGACCTGGACAGCAGGAACAGGCCTTAGAAACAAGAGAACAGCAAGATCCTGACCTGGAAGCTGGTTTCCCTGAAGTCCGACGTCGAGTAGCCTAAGACCTGGAGCCCGAGGTGGAGAAGCGGCGCTGACTGGAAAAGCAGACGTCGTACCCGGAGCCGCCAGAGGTCGAGAGAGGGCGCCGTCAGAGGTCGTGAGGAATACCAGAGGTCGAGGAGGAAGTCACCCGAGGTCGAGTGAGCGGCGTCATCGGAGGAGTGGAGTCCGCCCTCCGGAGTCGTCGGAGACCGAGGTGAAGGGTAACGGAGGTCGGGAGTTAGGATCGCACTCCGGAGTCGCCGGAACCTGTGAGAATCGTGCCGGAGGTCGGGAGTGGAGGTCGCACTCCGGAGTCGCTGGAAACCTGTGAGGAGCACCGGAGGTCGGGAGTGAGGATCGCACTCCGGAGCCGCCGGAAGTCGACATCGAGGCAAGGCCGGCCGACGTCATCGAAGCCGAGGTCGCCATCGGACCGGAGCCGCCCGAAGTCGACATCGAGTAAGACTGCCCGACGCCATCGAATCGGAGGTCGAGATCGAACCGAGGCTGCTGACATCGAGACCGGATCCGCCTGCCGGCGTCGTCAAAGAACTGACATTGTGCCGAGGCCGCCGACATCGAACCGGAACCGCCTCACGGCATCGATACGACTCCAGCGGCGTCGGAGCATCAGATAAAGGGCAGTAAGTGGAGTAGAGGGCGCCTAAGGCCCTGTGGAGACCTGAGAGACTGCTCTAAGGGGCTAGGGAGGTGCTGGAACCAACCTGACTGTGCCAGGGGTGAACTGGGACTAATCTAGAGAAGTTGTGTGGAGAGAGAGAGCCAGGTCTCTGGTATTTTCCCCCTTTATCTACCTCAGTTTAGGCCTCAGCCTTGTCCAAGCCAGGGAGTAGACACCCTCAAGCCTTCCACATCCCCACAAGCTGTGCTTGGGCCAAATCAGCCCTTAGGAATCAAAAGTGATCTGATTCCATGAGTGTCACTGTCAGCTTTTAGGTATTTATTAGGGGCACTGTATTTATTGTATTTAACCTATTTATTGTTCCACTGTAATTATTGGTCCACAGTATTTATTGATGCACAATATTTATGGGTTACAGTATTTATTGCCTCAGAATATTTAATTGCCTGTCTGTATTGCACTTTTATTTATGCCTTCAGTATTTATGATCTCCCCTATTTATTGAATCATTAAGCCAGTATTTATTTGACCTGCACTTTCTAAAAAAGTTTGTATATTGTGATTGTTATTTATTTTCTCCAATCAGCAACTAAGAGAAAAAGAAGATAAAGAAAGTTATTTTCATAATTGTTACGGTGTAGAGTCGTTTTTGGAACGGATGCACGCATGGTTATTGTTTGGGTATGTTGTATGCTTAGCACGGAGCCTGATTCCTGACCACTCGAGCCAAGCTACCAAAGTGTGTCCGGAAGACCACCACCACCCCTTCTAGTGTGGGAGTGGTTTTCCAACACTTTGGGTATAAGTACCAGTTCTCTAACCCCTTAAAATCAGACACTTCTGGATCTTGAACTGAACCTCTGTCGGAAGGACTACTGTGCTGCATAACAGTCTCATCTTTGGACTGCAGACTTGGAAGGTCTGCTTTTCTCTTGTGTTGCCCTGCTGCCTGCTGCTCTCGGACTATGCTGAAGGAGAGATGGAGCGAGTTCAAGTCTCCGCGTTGGCGCAACAGTCTGTGATTCTGGGCTAACCACTTCATCTCGTTGTGCCCATGGACGGCGCCTGGATACCCTCACGGGTGATAAGCAGCGCTATATAAGTGTACAAACTTAACTTGACTAAGTGATCTCCAAGGGATTGTTGGCTTGCCTCCTATTGCTTGCCACTCAGGGAAATCAAAGTCTATACCACTGCTCCTGTGCCTGGCTCACTGAAATTGGCCCATATACTTTCAAAACAGATTTTGACACATCGGTAGCAGAACCGGCACATTGACCCAGTGGCAGGAATAAAATTGCTGCATCGTGTCGGAACAATCGCTTTTCCTCTTGAGATTGACGCATGTGACAGCGTATCGGCGAGACTGCAGCTTAGTGAGATCGACACATCCCATCAACCGAGTGGCTGATATTGGTGCATTGCTCAACGTCTCTTGACTCTGGCACCTGTCTTCGGAACTGATGCATCGCTTTCACAGCGTGGAGAAGATTGAATCATCTCATTGTTTGCGAATAGGAAAGGTATTTTTTATAACCAGGGCCTGCGTGGGTCCTGTAGCCAGCCTGCACATCAACAAGGTCGGCCTTAACTTTGACTTTACCCAAGACCAGCGCTACCTACAGTAACCTTTTCAGAGCTACTTGCTTATAAGCATTTTATTTCATTTATTCTTTTAAAATTCAATATCTCAACTTCACTACATTGGATATTTCTCGGTTTGGTCTTGTTTATAATATAATAATCTATTTTGATAAACCTGTGTGCAGTCTTTTTGTATTGTATTCATTGTGTTACTGTGTGAGTGTGGTGTACAAATACTTTACACATTGACTCTTTAGATAAACCTGTCCTGCTCTGTGCCAAGCTACCAGAGGATGAGCACAGGTTATCTTTTAGTGTGTATCTAGCTTACCGGGACTAGGGCGGTGGTTCCTGCCTGCCTTGGTGCATACCTAAGCTAACCAGGAATTCCATTGTATAGCAGGTGGTATCACATTCTCAGATAGGAAGTGGTCCCCTTGAGACCCTTTCCTCTTTTAGAATGCTGAAAAAATGTTAGTTAAGAGCAGGCAGTGGTCCCACAGACCACTGCCTAATCTTAAATAATATAACTTCAAAGTTACATTTTTTCTTTTCAACACATCCCATTTTCTTTGAAGGAAAATGGGGTGCATTAAAAAAAAAAGATTGTTTTATTAAAAAGCTGATAGTTTTATTAAAAAACAATCACAGGCATGATGGTCTGCTGACCTCAGTGATGGCTGCGATTCCTAATAGGTCGCAAATTGTGACCTACCGCCTTAATATTCAGGAGGTAGGTCAATTTGCAGCCTACTAGCAATCGCTATTTGGGAATAGTAGTACTTCATACATTAGGAATACCCATGTCCTAATTGTGATTAGGAGATAATAATTTAAACACAATGCAAAGTGAAAACAGACAGAAAGATCTCACTTTTCGATAACTACCTTAGCAGTGTAAAAAAACACATGTTGCCATAAATCTCCCCTTTCAGGTTGTCATTGTACAAATAACACACAGAGCAGGAGAAAGAAAGGCAATGTTTCATTTTCACTGTTTGTCAAATGTCGGAATTCATCTGTAATAAGTTCTTACAGTTGACTTCTGACATGATTTCTTTATAATTGATGACTGAGTGTGTCACAATTTGCTGATTATAAAAATATTAAAGACAAGCTTTCAATACAGGGATTGCAGAAACCTATGTGTTTTATGTCTACCTTTTTGATGTGGCCCTATCATGACACACACAAGCATGCAATCAGGCACAAGTATTACCATGTTTTTTGTCACCTGAATCTCAGCATCTGCTCACAAGTCAGTATTATGCCATAGCTTTTCCTTCCAACCATCCAATGTTCAGAACTGGCTCTAGGCCGATGCAATCGATGACACTGCACCAAGCGTTGAGTTTGACCATGGATGTTGTGTTTTAAGTCTAATATGGTTTTAAAAGCACTTACTGCCATGTTCCTTGCCTCCAGCACATTTCAGGCAATCATAAAAATGTCAAGATAACTCTGATAATTATTGTTATTATTATTATGGCGATTGATGGACCAGCTGCAGTGAGATCCTAGTTTGACACATCATAAAGTAGCGCAGGAGGTTAAAATGCCTGCTGCAAAGCACCTGCACAATGCAGATCACAAAGTGCATACAATGTAAATAGGCCGGTGCTTCTGTCAGAGAGCTCCTTTTGTTATTTGCAGTTTAGAAGTTTACATCCTAATCTAGAACAATGAGCTATTAACTATCAACAAGGAGCTGCATGCAAACTGCAAGGTATAGATAAGAGGTTATGATATTTTACCCCATTCTTTCATTACCCTAATGTTGCAAAAAGGGTTCACTTGAGTGGAAATCAATTCTTATTAGTAAAGCTATCCCCCAGCCATGGTGCTACATTTTAAATTATGAGCTTGTCCTTCTCCAGACCAAGCACTGTTAAACTATACTGTCTACCAGCACGGATGACTTGTGACTCCTACACCTTGTAGTCCTCTGTCTGATGTAACACTTCCTATACACTGATCTACACGCTTATGATTCATTGTCTCTGTGTAATGTATATCTGATGTAAAGCTCTGACTTCTTACACTGGTATGAGTGGCGCCATTAAACAAAAGAAATGCATGAGAGTGTTTCTGGAGACATGTAGGGTGCTATTAAAGGGTGGCAGTGAGGGAATCCGTGGAGAGGAAGGTCATTGGGGGGCGCCACCAAACATTGTCACACTGGGTGTCACCAGCGCTAAAGCCGACCCTGGTTCAGTTAGTCGTGAGGCAAGCATTTGCGAGGTATTCACACACATACAAAAAGTCTTGTGAGATTCCAAATTCTCCATCCAGTTTCTGTCAGAAGGTAAGCGTTGTTAGCACAGAGCATATGGCTGTAGAAACACATTTAGGTTTTTTTCATGGTCCTACGACGAAATTGTCTGTTGGATCCGAGTCTTGTGTGAGAAAAAGTTACGTGTTTGGAATCCATAGAACATGGAGTAATGAGATCATGGGGTTTTACACAAGTTTATGCTTATGTAAACAGATTTTGCAAAAGCCTTGTCTGATCCTATAGCTGTTTACATTCACATGTACATAAATGCAATAAGATGCACAACGTTGATTCTTTGCATTTTTATCTCCATGTTTAACCCATTTCTCTTTCTTTGTTCCTCTCCCTTTAGAGCTCTGTACTTAAATTTGTTAGGGCTCTGGATAATCCTCATCTGTGCAGTATTTTCTGGTCTTGTGATGTATGCACATTTCAGGGGCTGTGATCCTTGGACTGCGGGTTTTATATCAGCTCCTGACCAGGTACTAGCCATCTTCTTATAGCGACTTCAAACCTTACTCCCTTTATGAAAGAGTCTTTGATGAAACGCATAAAATACGTTTAAAAAGTAATAGAATTCATTTTCAATCATTGTTATCTTTCCAATTCAAAACCTACTTTTTCAAGGGAGTCCTGTTTCAAAACCTGCAAGATAAGATTAGATGCACTCATTTGAAAAATAGCCAATTTCCAATCAATCAGCATTTATATAGCCTATTACTATCACCCCTAGAGGTATCTAGGCGCTAATGGTGCCAGGTGTCAGTATAAAAGACAGGTCTTGAGTTTCTTTCTGAAGTCCGCCAGGGTCGGTGCTGTTTGGAGGTGGAGGAGCAGGTCATTTCAGGTCTTGGCAGTAATGTAGGTGAAGGAGCGATCCCCACTGCGGGTGTGACAGATGCGGGAGGTGTGCACAAGGGCAACAGAAGAGGTGCACAGGTGCCTTACAGGTAGATGGAAGTTCAATCTATGGTTGATGTAGGATGGTCCTTGATTGTTTAGAGCTCTATAGGCTTGCATGAGTATCTTGAACTGGCATATCTTCTGGATGGGGACCAGTGGAGGTTTCTGAGCAGGGTCCATTTGGGAAGGTCCAACATGAGTCTGGCTGCTGCATTCTGTATGGTCTGGAGTCTTTTAAGAAACTAGTGGGAGATGCCTGCATAGAGAGTATTGAGTTGCAAGGGCCTGGATGACACATTTTCTGGTGTTGACTGGGATCCATCTGAAGATTCTACGGAGCAAGCGAAGAGTGTGGTAGCAGGAGGAGGTGACTGCACTGACTTGTCGTTTCATTGTCAGTTTGCTGTGGATGATGATGCCTAGGTTGAGTGCATAGTCTGTAGGTTTGGGTGTTGGTCTGATTTCTGCTGGCTACTACCTCTTGTCCCAAATGGGGGTGCTATTCCCGAAGATCAGTACTTCTGTCTTGTCGGAGTTGAGTCTGAGGCAGTTGTCTTTCATCCAGTTGGCTAAATTGGTCATAGCATGGTGGAATTTGGTTTTAGCATTGGAGGAGTACTCAATGAGCGAGAGGGTTAGTTGAGTTTTGTCTGCATAGGGGATTATGTTGAGTCCTTGATATCAAACTATGTCTGCAAGGAGGGGTCATGTAGGTATTGAACAGGGTAGGGCTGGAGGAAGATTCTTGGGAAATGCTGCATACGATGTCCTTGGGTTCAGAGTTAAAGGGAGGCAGTCGGATGCTCTGAGGGCGACCTGTGAGGAAAGAGTCGATCCACCTACTTTTGTTGTATGTCGATGTACAGTCTGTTATGAGCGTGTGGTGCGAGACAATATTGAATGAAGCAGAGAAGTCGAGGAGGATCAGGGCCTCTGTTTCCCCACGGTCGAGAAGAGAGCTGATGTGCATTTATAATACATTCTGTGTCTTGAGTATAACAAAAGTATTTTTAAACTGTTTTCTAGCTGATGCCTTACTTCGTTATGGAGATCTTTGCAAATATGCCAGGGCTCCCGGGGCTGTTTGTGGCATGTGCGTTTAGTGGGACATTAAGGTAAGATGCATATATATTCATAGTTTTGAGGCAAATCCCTCAGGAAAACACATTTTAGTTTGTACGTTGAGCACTTTAATGAACTGCAATACCTTGATGGACTTGAAACTGGAAATAGGGTGATGAGCGTGCAGTTAAAAGAAAACCACATCACAATAGTCAAAACGCATTGTTTTATTTTTTTATTTTGTTATGCTCTAATTAGATATAATAGCGTTTTTTGGTTGGCTAATAACTTTGGCCCTGTTTGACGAATATTCACAAAACGTTCTGAAAAAAAGTTCATCCACCTTTGCTCCTTCCTGGAAAGTTTTAGGATAATTTGTCTCGCGGGGCCAGAAAAAAAGGGGGAGGTCCCAAATTGGAAAAAAAAAGCTTTTTCCATAGAGTACTTTAAGACGGGCAATTGCAAACACTGCTGAACAGAATTACACCAACTTTGGCAGGAAACTAGATAGTGGTCTGCAGATTGTGCTTTTTGTAATTTGGTGTAAGTCCTTTCAGTAGTTTTTTGAGAAATTTAGGGTAAAAAATAATTACATAATTTGCCAGTTGGGTCCACGAGAGTCTCAAGAGATTCTCGCAGGAGCGCCAATTTAAAAATAGAGCGTCAGATTGGCCCTGGGACCATTGGACCTTGGACCATCTCGCTCCCACAGGAGGCACACTCCTGCAAGAGTGATCACTCGGATTGGCTGCCAGCAACATGAGAAATATGTTGCTGACAGGCATTACAGGACTGGGGCAATTAGTCCTCTGTCCTGAAGCTAAACAAATATAATATAAGGGGGCAGGGTAGGGATACCCTGACCTCCTAGGCCCCATGGGGGGGAGCCAGAAGGGCCCACCTTGGGCCAAAAACCCCCCAAAAAAACAAACAGCTGGGCTGCAATAAAGTAGCTTATGCCCCAGAGAAGCCTACCACAGGGAATGATTTCATAAAGGGGAGGGAGGATGCGTGGTCACTAGAATCCCACCCTGGGGCCAAAACATGCGGAGGGGGTGCTGCGTTGCCCTCCTTCTCGTGCCTCCAAAGACCATGGGGATCCCACCCCTAGAGCCAAAATTACTCTTTATGGGGAGCAAGGGCACATGGCCCCCCTTCCCGAGTCACAAAGGACCACCAGGGAGCCCACTCTCAAGGCCAAAATGTAAGAAAATGGGGAGGGGGGGCCACACAGCCTCCCTCTCTGAGCCTGAAAGACCCCGGGGAGCCCACCCCACAGGACAGATTACTTGAAGGGATGGGGTCGGGCAGCCCCCCTTTCTCAGCCATTATGGCCCAGGGACCCATCCAGTGGGGCCGGCTCATAAGCTATGTCCTGGGAAGCCCATCCCTTGGACATATCAGTTTCCCTATCCACAGTGGTCCCTGCAAGGAAACCTATGTTTGCTCTGGCTTGGCGGGAACATTTTCAAAAACTCCTGCCAAGCAGGAGGAAATACCAAATCCACTCCAAACAGGCAGGAGATTCAAAAATGCTCCCTCCCACTTTCATCAGTTTCCCTTCCTGCACTGAAACAGGCAGAGAAACTGATGAAAATATTGCTCCCGCCCACAGGTAGCCGGCTGGAGCCATAAGGTCCTTGGGGTTCCCCCAGTGGCCCCCCAATGACAGTATAGTGGGTGCCCTGGGTGGGCACAAGGGCACCCACCTTTTATTGCGCATGCCCAGCGAGCTGGGGTACCCAGGGCCAAAGTTGGCCCAGGAAGGGGGCGGTGTGCCCCCCTCCCAATAGAAATTGTGCTGGGCCCCCGGGAATGGGGACCTGGGGCAGAAATCTGCCTGGGGCCGGCCGGCATGTTCTCTTCCCCCTGTCAAATGATTCCAGGCCCCAAGAAAGTTAGGTTTCCCTGGGCCAAAATCTGCCCAGGCAGGGAGGCCAGGTGATCCCCTAATAAATGATGCTGGGCCCTAGGTGATGGGGTTCCTGGGGTAGAAATCGATCCAGGGAGGGGACTGCATGCTCCCCTCCCCCCAAAAATATAATGCTGGGTCCCGGTTGGATGAAGTCCCTGGTGTCAAAATCAGCCCAGGGAAGGGGCCATGTGCCCCTTGCCCTAAAAATAATGAGACTCACCAGTAGATGGGGACCCTGGGGCCAAGATTGACATGGGGAGAGGAGCCACACACACCCTCATCCGCATCAACAGAATGCTGGGCCATGAGGAATGAGGTCCCCTGGCTAAAATCAGCCCTAGATGGGGGATGCATGCCCCCACGCACTTATAATTATGCTGGGCACTGCGGAATGAGGTCCTTGCGCCAAAATTGTCCCTTTATTTAAAAGAGTGACCCTGGGTGATGGAGGTCCTCAATTTCTAAGAATATTCTGGAGGGGAGCCACACAGCCCCTCCCCTTCATTCAAATAGGTGACCCCCATGGATGGGGTCCCCAGGGCAGATACTGGCTTATGGAGGGAGCAGTATGGCACCCCTCCCCCTAAAGAAATACACAGCCCTGGGGGATGGGGCACCCAGGGCCTAAAGAGGCTTAGGGAGGGGGGCCGACCTCCACTTTATTTTTAAAAATAGCCCTGAGGGTTGGGATCCACTGAGCCTAACAAGGCTCTGGGAGGGGACCACGCTGCCCCCTTCTCTTTTAATAAATAATTAATAGCCTTGGGTGATGGGTTCCCCAGGGCCTAAGACAACCTAGGGAAGGGGGGCTGTATGCCCCCATTCACATAAATCCACTGAACCACACCCTTGTCCACTGTTTATTCAAGAAGGCACACAAACCTAAGTGCTGACTGCTTGCTGCATTATGAAGAAAACCACTTCAAGCTAACTACCCCAAACTTCGCATGAAATAAAAATGCATAATGTTAAATTTGTAAATGGCCATCTATTGTGTCACACCACACAATGTTTTTACCTAGACTATTTTGTTGGCTATAGAACTCTATGTACTTTCCCCTGCTTATCAGTGATAAAGTGCTGTAGATTCCATCTTTTAACATGATGCAATTGTCATATGCCTGTTTGATATATTTAAGTTAGGTAAGTAAGTACCCCTTACTTCTCCCAATTCCAACTCCCTTTTGGAGTAAGCCTGCACCATTTCCCACCCATTCCCCTGTGTCTGTCCCACGTTTACTATTAAAATCTATACTTAAATGTGCGAAGTCCAGTTGGAAACTCCATACATTTAAATATAGGCAAATTTACACTATGTGGTACATTTTATAGCACTACAAAACATACTGCAAAGTTCAGTTTGTGAATCAGGCCCAGAAGGTGGAGAAATGTTACTTAAACTTTTGTAGTGAATTCACACTATGAGCTTGGGAATACCAAAAATTAGTAAACTTTCTTAAAAGTCTAAATTACTCAAATGTGTAAGTTACTTTTGTAAATCAGGCCCAAAGTGTACTAATATGGATTTTGAAGCTAATTTACACCAGGAAATGTTTAACTGTGTTATTTCTGTAGATAGATCAAAAGCTATAAGTATCTGTTTAGGAATTTGGAACATACAAACCTGAACTTCAGTGATTGCATGATTTGTTGCTTAGTTTTTTTCCTTTTTATCTGTAATTATAGCACAGTTGCGGCCAGCATAAATGCTCTTGCCACAGTGACTTATGAGGATTTTGTGAAATCTTGCTTCAAGAATATCTCTGATAGAAAAGGTGCCTGGATCAGCAAAGGTTTATGTGAGTATCAGTGTGGTTAGTTTATAGATATATATGTAGTTTGTATACACTTCAATCTTTTGTTTTACTCCAGTGTTTCCCCTCATACAAAGGTAAATATGACAAGATCAAAACCCCAGATCACCTGAAAGGGGAGGCAACTGAAATCCTTCGCCCAACCTGTCCCTGCACACCCTGTGAAACTGACAATTGGCAATAGACTGGCTAATATTACGCACATTTCTTATACACATTTCTGACCCAAGCATTCAAGACAAGGCATAGAATGTCCCAATATGAATTACTCAGTAAAACTAATTAAGAACACAATCTACTCATCAACTCCCAATCACCCGTCACAACTTCAAGATGGCACTAATTAAGCCCACTGAGACCCCTCCACAGTAACTTGCTTCCTCCTGACCACTGTGCAACATTTCACCCAAGGGTTCACTTCCGCCGAAGCATTAGAGTAACTGATAAACCTATCTCCTGTCCTCCTAAACCCATTTGCAGTAAGCCATCATCCCCAACATACGGTGCACAGCAAGTGTGTATCTATCTATCTATCTATCTATCTATCTATCTATCTATCTATCTATCTATCTATCTATCTATCTATCTATCTATCTATCTATCTATCTATCTATCTATCTATCTATCTATCTATCTATCTATATATATTCACTGAAACAAACAAGTTTTACAGAGACATTATAGTTAGGCTGGCATTTAACTCATACAAAACCAGAGAAATTCAGCTGTTATCAACAATAACTAGTGCCCCCGCAATGACTGCTTATGACCTCACATATTACATCATTCATGACACGGTCAGTGACATCACTGATGACATCTCAAATCCTATGGGGCCCAATAATTTTTTGTTTGTTTTTTAAATAAAGTAGAGGGAAGGCATGGCTCCCCTACCCAGGCCGATTTTGGCATCAGGGACAACATCCCCCAGGGCCGGGCCTTTACATATATTTTTTTAAAAAGCCATGTGGGTCCCGCTCCCGGGCCGATATCGGCCCCGGAAACCCCATCCCCTGTGGTCTGGACTACTTTGTTGGGGACCGCGGGGGAGCCTGAAGGCCCCTGTGGTCCCTGCCGGCTCCCCGCCGCCTGCGAAAGCTTGCATTGCTTTGAGACCCAGGGAGCTGCTAACATGCAGCTCCCTAGATCCCAAAGCAATGTGTACGTTTACCTGCCCTGCTTAACAGCAGACTGCAAAACAGACACATGCTCCGCTTTCAGCAAGCGAGAGCATTTTCTGCTCTTGATAGCTGAAAGCAGAGCTAAAGTTAACTATGGCTCTGCTCCCGTCAAACTATAGCAAACTGCAATGTCCCGGCAGTGAGCACCCTGGGACATTTCTGGAGCTAGTCCTGGGGTGGGGCTTGGTCCCTAGGGCCATATACTGCTCCAGGAGGGGGGGGGGGGGTGGTCCCCTCCTTCCTTGACTAGGGGCCAGCCCCGGGGAGGTGGCGGTCCCCAAGGCAGAGAACTTCCTGGGAGGGGGTTCATGCGACCCCCCCCATTTATTTACAAAAGACTTTGGCCAAACTGCCAAGCCAGGTCTTCCATGGACCAGAAACAAACATCCTGGGACCGGTTTCAGGGTATCACCCTTTATCAGCCAGGCTAGCTTGAATCCAGTGGCAAAGTGAGCAAGGGACCCACGTATGGCCATACCCTGCCAACTTCGGGCGAACAAAGCAGACACAAGGAGATGATGGACCGAGCGCTAAAACTATTCATACACTCACCCCCAATCACAGATCTAGTTTGAATCCATCATCGTTCTTTAGCTCACTTAGCCACCCCAGTTCAGACACAGCCATATGCAGATCAGTCTTGACCCTGTTCCTCATGGGACAGTCCAGCCTGAACTGCCAAGCCAGGTCTTCCAGGGACCAGAAAGAAGCATACTGGGACCGGTATCAGGGTAACACCCCTCATCAGCCAGGTTGGCTTGAATCCAGTGGCAAAGTGAGCAAGGGACCCACGTCAACAAGCCCCCTCACATGAAAAATCAAAAGCCACGGGGAGGTAGTGTTCCTGGGGGCTGGAGGGGGCCTACGTGGTCCCCCAAAAATTATTGGAATTAGCCCCGGGAGGTGGCGGTCCCTGGGGCTGTGGGTGGGCGGGTGCGCCCGTCCACATACATAATAAAAAGTGCCCCAGGGAAGTGGCGGTCTCTAGGGGCTTTGATAAGCACTAGGAGGGAGGCCCCGTGCTCTCCCCTCCTATATTTATTATGTGGCCCCAGGATCGGGCTGATCTGAGGATTCTTGAAAGCAAACGCAGGAGACTGCACTTGCTTTTTTTTTTAATTGCCACAAATTCGCAAATATGACAAATTTGCAGCAACATTTAAAGAAAAATGCTTCTATGCGGTGGGGGTCAGGGTATTTCTACCCTGCTTGCTTTTCTTTATTTTGCCTTTCTTTGGGGACTCGGTGAAGCTGAGTCCCAAGATAGCTGTCAACACTTCCTGGTTGAAGTGTTGGCAGCCAATCAGAACTGTGCATTTACATGCATGAGCTCATCTTTTTTTGCGAAGGCTTCACGTCCAGAGGTATCACTAGAATTTCAACTTACATTTCTGAAACAGATTTGCACCAAATAACAAAAAGCACAAACTGCATTACAACATCTTCCTTTCTGCCGAATTTGGTGCCAAATTTGGTGTAATTCTGTCCTGCAGGTCGGGCTGTAGTTTCAACAACGCGTTCCTATGGGAATTAACTTTACAAATGCACCCTTATTTTGCACTCCTTTTCTCGGTCCCCACTACAAGGATCACCCACAAACTTTCCAGAACACACAGAACCTACTTTGACACTTTTTTGGGAAAATGTCATGAAGATTGGTCAAATGACGCCATAGTCAAAGGCACGTCATAAAACTAGGTCCATTATATATTATATATAGCAGTCACCACTGGGTAGTTATAGTTTGAACCACGGTTCCTTAAGAAAAGCATTTTTTGGTTTGCTTATAACTTTGGTGCTGTTTGATTTTCCATTAACTGGTGACCAAGAAAAAAGGAGTCCCAAAACGTGTTTTGCCTATTAATTTTCCTTTTGGAAAAGTGAGCAGCGATTCTTAAAAAAAAAATGGTGAACCCATTTATGCCAAATTTGACAAAAAACAGTTCTTGGTCCAAAAAGACAGCTTTCTTGTGATTTGATATAAATCCATTCAGTAGGTTTTTAGAAATCAAGGTTTCAAAAATATAGATATGTAATGACATATAGGATATGAGGAGCAGACGGGTCATCAAAAATGTGATGGCTGCCATTTAAGACTCGGGTAATCATTCCCCTGTCCTGTAAGAACGTTTAAAAAAAGAACATATAGAGGGACAGGGTAGTGATTACCTACTCCCCAGGCCTGGTCCAGATGGACCATCGCACGCCAAAAGTGTTTTTCTTGTTAATCAGTGCCAAGAATCTGTGGATCCTGGCAGCAATTACAAAAAATATCCAGTGGTCTCCTGCCTTTTTTTTTTTGAGCCAGGGATTGTGCATAGTGTTTTTTTGAGGAGGTGATGTGTGTTCTTCCTCCCAAAACTTTCATTAGGCTCCAAGGGCCCCATAAATGGGGCCAACATTTTATAAATAGGCAGGGGCACGTGGGCCCCTTATAACCTAAGCCTCAATGAGGCCCTGGGACCCCAGGCCATGGTCCAGCATTTTTAAAATAGGGAGGAAGGTGCACTGCCCCCTCCCCAAGCCAAAATAAGTCCCAAAAGGCCCCATCCCCACGGCTGGAAGTTCCAAAGAAGGGAGGGATGGGCTCTTTCCCTCTGCTCGAGCCGTGATATGGCCCTAATGACCTGATCCCCTGGGCTAGTTCAGGGACGGTGTCCCAGGGACCGCAAACCTCAGGACACTGTCTTTATTCTGCCCTAGAGAGCAGGAAGGGAAGTGTAATGTGCTCTCATCCACAAGGAGCAAAAAACTGCTCCCACTGGGTGGGAGAGCAGAAAACTCACAGCCCATGCTCTCGGGCAGGGAAACACAGAATTGGTCCCGCCCAGCGGGAGCAAATGAAAAGCTTCTCTACTGGGTGGGACCAATAATAACTCCCACTCCACCCGAGATAATGGGTGCAGGCAGGGTAGAATTACAGGAGCCCTGGGGCTACCCCTGCTGCCTCCAACATGGGCACTGGAGACACCACAAATAATTTAAATAAAGATGCAGGAGCCGGCACTAGCAGATAACCAGTGGGACTGCAGTGGCCCTGGAGGTGTCCCTGCGTCCCCCAAACCTAAAATATTTTGCGGGGTATGGGCGTGGGCACTGGGGCACCCCCATGAATAACAATAAAAAGGTGTGTCTCGCTCCTGCTGATGCAGGCACCCTTGCACCATGGAGCAAGGGTGCCTGCGTCACAGGGATGATTGTTTATGTGCAGGAAGGTGTCCCTTCCTGCACATAAACAATCTGAAATGGCGTTTTTCAACTTCGTGTGTGCTGCATTAGCACACATAGAACTTGCAAAACAATTTTTATTTTTAAATGATTGTTTATGTGCAGGAAGGGACACATTCCTGCACACAAACAATCACCAGAGGTGATTTTCTCGTTCTATGTGTGCTGCAGAATACAGAATGCATAGAAAGAGGAAAAAACGAGGAGAAATGAAAATTTATGCGGGTGCCATTTTATCTATCGGGAATGATTTCCGGGGCTGAAAATCTGTGTGAAGGCCCACATAAGGGGTCAGGGTGGAGATACTCTGACCCCATGCTTGAGAAATGGGGGTGTTAGTGATCAAGGTATGTGTTCAAAATTTATTTTCTTAATTGCGTGCGATATTCGCGACAACGCCGCAATCGCCCCTCTGTCCGTGGGGACATTGCAACTATCAATGTCGTCGAGAATATTGGTGGAAATGAAAAAAATATATCAATGAATCATTAATATGCATAGTTATAATTTTTTTTACTGTGGTGGTGGCTATTGAATTCTTGCTTTTGCTTTCTGCTTTCACGACGCAACCGCGGGGATCACTATTAGTGACGTCATTGCGATCTCCAGCCTCACCACGAAAACGGAAAATAGGTTTTAGAGATGGTTGTTCTAAAAATACACTAGAAAAACATGAGTATGTAGTGCACAGCAATAATCCCCTAGTGTGTAAATACTGTTTTATGTGTGCAAGTATGTGTTTTTACCTAATAGAAAAGGCCGACCGTAGCGGGTAACGGCGTCATCGCGACGTCCTTAATAACCGCGAAAACAGAAACTAGGTGTGACATGCTGTTTAAAGAAACTTTGTGTAAAAATATGAGTTTAAACATGTTGTGAAAGAAGTATTTATATAGTAATATGTGTAGGGCAATGTTCAGAATGGATTTTTTTACATATTATTTTGGATGTGTTGGTGGCCATCAAATGACTGCTATTGCTTTCCATTTATACATGTTTTTAGAGTCTGTCAGATGCAAGGCAATCATCAAAACCAGGCAAATATCCTGTCTGCCCTATTTAGAGTATTTACATTTCTCCACACCCTAATTAGCCCTCTGCAGTAACCTTCTTTTATGCTGAGTTCTCCTGTATCATCTGATGCCCTGCATCAATATGTGAGCTAGTTGAAGTTGCACATCAAGGACGTCCAGCAATTCCTGTAGGTTTCCTCTACTGGTATGATACATAACATTCTCTTTCCCCCGATGCCTTTGGTGTGAGGCTGATGGTGGTGGTGTGTCTGCACTTGTAAGGAGGTCTGTAAGTGTTTGCACGTAGCTAACCATAAGCAAGTATTCTAAATAGTAACGGTTGAGATGTTAGATATGGGTAGGTTTATGGACCCTATCTCACATAAAAAAATCCACCTGAGTGAATTTAAACATTTTACAGTTCTACAACATTTTTTTATTTCATGATTAACAAACTTTTCCTAAACACACACAAAGGTTTGTTGGATGTTCTCACACACCTACAGGTGTCATGCCTCATCATAGAATATCCGCAAGCTCTCCAAAAACTTCGGCTTGATGGAAAATATGCCCACATTGAAAAGTCAAAGAGGCTCACCCTTGAGGCTCAATCGCCTCTAGTTCCTTACCATGGAGATTGTCCATGGTTCTTGTGGTTTAGATGTAACCATATGGATCTACTGCTCCCTACATTGGTGTTCTTCCTTTCAGTCAATGTTAATTGAGGACTTATAATGATATATGTGCGTGCCCTGCCTGCAAAACATGGTCTGCTTTAAACATCGTCATTTTTCATTGTAAATCTTTTGTGTCATTTTATGGATGGGTTTGTCTACCACAAGATTTACTGTGAATTAAATTGTGCAGTAGTAGTAATACATGTTTGGCTATAGAAAGCTGATACATCTTGTAACTGTGCAGTCTAATTTGTTGTTCTTTTGCACGTCAGGAAAATATTTACCTTTGTCAGACCAGAGCTTCAATTTTGGATCTATGTATTTTACAGCATCTATCTTGTTTTCTTGATGTTATTTCCACTTACCATGTGTGCTTACATGAAAATGTGTGATTATAACTAGTCTAGCAATTTTAGAATCACAGTTTTCACTGATGTGGATTTTATTAATCATATTAATTGTTTTTAATGGTGAAACTTTATGCGGACAATCATTTGTAAAAATATTTTCAGGTGTTCTGTTTGGTGTACTCTGCACAACCATGGCTGTGGTCGCATCATTTATGGGTGGAGTTGTTCAGGTATAAATTCCATTTTCTAATTTGATGTTTCCTTATAGTTAGTAGATTTAATTTCTTTGCAATCATATTATTCTTACTATAATTAATACTTTCTGAAAGGTGTTGCAAATGTATTGTGCTAACCACGAAAATCCATGGACTGTGCGTAGAGGGTAAAGGGATTAAGATGTATAATGCTATAGCCGAACATCCTAATAACTAGACAGAGAGAAGCACAACGCTCTAGACACAACTATCCACAAGCAAAGATATCTTAAGATATCATGTCACTTTAAGATAACTAGGACTTGTCATTTTAATAGCTTACTGCACTATTCCTAGTTGTTTAATTGTGCCTTCTGTCCCATTTATTAAGCTTCCTCCTAGCGCTTTACCTTGCCTCCTAAGTCAAGCAACCATTGTTGAGCTAATAGTGCCCTTAGAGACCAGGGGGCGCGTAGTGATGGTGTATTTATATTTCAGGCTTCTGGTGCATCTTTTCCCTATTTCCATTGGACCTGATGTACTTCATGCTGTCAGCCTCTATTCTGGTTCTTATATCCACTCAGCTAGTACACAGCTGTATCTCTATCAAACATGGTGACTGTTCAACTCACTGTACAGAGAGGCTGATCTGTCACTATATCTCTTGCCTGTTATAGTTCACCAAACAAAGACTGTCCATACCATGGTGGAACACCCTCCCAGTATGTTTGGGAAAATAGATAAGTAGCTACTAAAATATATCCACACATATTCCTAGTGTCTATTTTGCTAGCATGGTTTACATCAGCAGAGACATACATTGGTGAATTCTTCATCTGGAAGTGGTTTCCAGACAACACAGTAAACCCAAAACAGGTAGCGGCATTGAGGTACAGGAGCGTGTGCCAGCCTGGCAGATTACAGAAAATGTGGCCAACTGTCCCGCATTGCCTTGCAGGATGAGGGACTCTTATGGCAATAGTGGCTGGGAAATCCAGACACAACGCGAGGGCCCTATTTCCCAAGATCAAAATAAGTTCTTGGTCAATATCGGTTGAAACTATGGGTATGCTACATAGATGGAACATGCTCACCATAGCTTGTCAATTCCCATTAAAGCTGGTAAATTCAGAATGAACATCTGATGTGAATGCTTGAAGGCGATTTTCCTGAACGTGGCCATATCCTATGGAGTAGTGAACATTTACTTGGATTTCTTGTTCTGTGACATCTGTAGACACTTTGTAATACCAGAATGTAGGCTGAACACCATAAACACGCCAGAGTGCCATTTACAGAGACACTATATTTTCTATAAAATTAGAAAATGAAGTAAGCTTAGAACGTGTAATGCAAAGAGGTGTATTTTCAATGTCAGCATACTTATTCACACTTCAAATTCATCATAACACTAGACTTAATTGGCCATGTTAAAAGAGCCACAACTCCAAAATGAGTGACTTTTCTTTCACAAATCAGCCGAACGGAGAGGTGATCTTTCCCTGATAGGAGCTTCTAAATTCAGCACAAAACCTTTCCAGCACCTTCATACCTGCTTTTTTTGCCTTCCTGACCGCTGATTCGTGCTGCTTCATGTGGGGGCAGTTTGCCGCTCAGGATTCTCTGGAGGGACGAGGGTCCCAGGGATACACATCGTTTGCTCTAGCGCCATCATCATCACCCTGGGAGAGGACTGCAACGCCCAGGGTACAACTCTGCCTGCACAGCTGCCGTGTGTGAGGGGGAGGCGTGTCCATCGCGCATAAAGCGCTGCCTCTCCCCCCACGGCGCGGGAGCCTTCATACCTGCTTTCTTTGCCTTCCTGACCGCTGCTTCATACTGCTTTGTGTGGGGGCAGTTTTGCAGCTCAGGATTCCCTGGAGGGACGAGGGCCCCAGGTATACACATTGTTTGCTCTAGTGCCATCATCATCACCCTGGGAGAGGACTGCAACTCCCAGGGTACAACTCTGCCTGCACAGCTGCCGCGTGTGAGGGTAAGTCGTGTCCATCGTGCATAAAGCGCTGCCTCTCCACCCGCGGTGCGGGACGGAGCCCGGACAAAGGGCGGGCCCATCTGAGCCCGTCAGAGGCCGGAAGAGGCCGGGCTGGGGTACCCCTCTAAGTCCTTGAACTGGAGGTTTGATTTCCGAAATCTGTGATCTCTCTGGGTGTCACTGGAGCCTGTACCCCCTCATATGAGACTTTATATGACGCCTGTGCTTACTGAATCTCGTGTGATGATTAACAATGAGGTATCTTTTTCCCAGTCTGATTCTATACCACATGTTACAGAAGACCTTTTAGTAGATATTGTGTCCTCGTGATCTTCTGAGTTAGAGCTCAGCTCTGCTAGGCCTACAGTAACTACCAGAGGGCAAAAAGCTAAGTCCAGGATAGCCCCTACTGTAGTACTTCCGCCTAAAAAAGGAAGAGTAAGATAATCCGGAAGCAGAGTAAACCCGGGTCAGGTTTAAATGGAAAGGCAGTGGAAACCTCAACCGGTTCTAGAGAACACAGCGAGGGCCAAACGATCGGTATTAACTCTAACGAGTTAAACAATCCTCCCAACATTTGCAAGTCGGGAACTTTTGGGGCAGACTCGAAACTATGATGATGTCTCTATTGGAACCTATCCTGTTAAAAATAACTATCATCGAAACTAGGCTAGCCAAGGTGGAGGAACTTGTCAGTCATACAAATTTAACCGCTCTACTACATAGTTCTAAACCAAGCTCCTGTGCTTTAAACAGTAGAGATGCAAAAAGAACTATTGATGGACAGACTGCAGAACAATGTCATACATTCACCCCAGTACAGAGATCTGGGCCGAAATCCATCGTTTTTTTGCTCACCATGCCAATCCAGTTTGGACCCAGCCATATGCAAATCAGTCTTGACCCTGTGCCCAATGGGAACAGTCCAGCCCAAACTGCTAGGCCAGGTCCTCCCTGGACAGGAAACAAGCATCCTAGGACCGGTTTCGGGGTTTCACCCCTCTTCAGCCTGGATAGCTAGATTCCAGTGGCATGGAGAGCACCATACTCATGTCTGAGCATACCCTTCCCACTCGGGTTGACAAATGCAAAAAGAACTATTGATGGACAGCATGCAGAACAATGTCATTCATTCACCCCAGTACAGAGATCTGGGCTGAAATCCATCGTTTTTTTGCTCACCATGACATGGCTTGGCAGTTCGGGCTGGACTTTTCCCATGAGGCACAAGTACAGACTGATTTGCATATGGCAATGTCTGAACTGGGGTGGTGGAGTGAGCTAAAGAATGATGATGGATTAAACCCAGATCAGTTGACTGGGGGTGAGTGGTATCGCCTTGTTCGCCCTAAGTTGGCAGGGTATGCCGAGACGTGGGTCTCTTGCTCACTTTGCCACTGGATTCAAGATAGCCTGGCTGATGAGGGTTATGAACCCGAAACCGGTCCCAGGACGCTTGTTTCCGGTCCAGGGAAGACATGGCTTGGCAGTTCGGGCTGGACTGTTCCCATGAGGCACAGGGTCAGACTGATTTGCATATGGCCATGTCTGAACTGGGGTGGTGGAGTGAGCTAAAGAATGATGATGGATTAAACCCAGATCAGTTGACTGGGGGTGAGTGTTTGATTTGCTCAAACGCTCTGTCCATCATCCCCTTTGGTATCGCTTTAAACAGTAGAGAGGCAGACATGGGGGCTGGCCATTCTAGTAACATCATAAATGAACAACAACAGGGCGGGAATACCATTAATCATAAAGACTCAAGTGCAGCAAATATTCTATTTCGCACTGGGCGGGACCCACCCTCTCAAAAAGAAACTTCTGCGGCACACCTCAGTAACTCTTCTGATATAGTGAGTGAAGATCTGACTTTCAGGTCGTCTGATTTGCACAAAGATAGAGAGAGAGCTACAGCACCCAGGGATCTCCTTGATTCCCCCCATTGCCCTTCATCTATTTTAAATTTGCCTCCAGAATTCACTCCCTATGCAGTGGTTCTGGCAAATGTCCCTCTTTTACCTCACAATACTTTTGAACATTGGGCGGCATTTAAGAACAAGTCACTTCACTTTCTGGGATTGAGAACTGGTATAGGGAATTCCCTTTTCTCTGAATTTAAAATGGCTCGCAGAATAGGATGGGGTGGCCCCTCAGGTAAGACTTTCCAAGGGGATTGTGTCATGCTAACTTTTAGTTCACCTCTTCTGGTGCGCACAATCATGGAGAGGGGTAACAACGGGCCCCTCAATTCCAGTGCTATACATATTTTACCATTAGGCTATTTCTATAAACCATCGAATCCTTTTGAACCCCGAGGCACTACTTTCATGGGTGGCCACTCGAGGGGATTTGGGGAGCCTAGATTCCCAATTCCAGTGTCTAATCGCTTCGATGCTCTGTGCTCATTGGAGGACATAGATTGACTGGATATGGGAATTTGAGCACCTCCAAAGCTTGCAGTGGAAGGGCATAGCGCTGGGCTATTTTTTGTCCCCCAAAGTGTGGGCACAGCTGGCCTTTCTCACAGCGGCTCCAATTTATGTGATAGTAAAGAGGTTCAGAGAAAGCTAGGGCTGAAGAATACACCACCAGATGAACCCTTTGATCTCCTAAATATTTCCTTACCATCTAATAACACTTTAGAGGATCCAAGCGGGATAGCTACAGTTGAATATTCCGAGAGTGGTAAATCCGGCCTCTGCAATGTTCTTTCCTGGAACATTGCTGGTATATCCTCCAAGCTAAATAACCATCTATGGGTAGAACTTATTAGCCAGTTTGAGATCCTGTGTTTTCAGGAAACCTGGATTAAGGAGGCGGTCCATCTGAATGGATTTAGGACTTATCATACACCAGCAGTTAGTAGCTTGAGTGGTAGGGCTAAGGGCGGTCTTTGTACATACATATCGAGTAATATAAATTCCAAAAAGATAACATTGTATGCACATGACATCTACTACCAACTAGTTAAATTGGACTTAGATTCCATGCACTCCATTGTAGTCATTAACTTTTACAATAATATTCCTTCTGACAAAGTGAGAGCTGTGATTCATATATGTTAAAAATGATGGAAAATGTGGGCACAAGTAAAGACTTAATGTTGCATTTGGCTGGAGACTTCAACTGTACTTTATGCATGAACGCTGGGGACAAATTATGTGAAGTGCTAAATGACGAAGGGGCGTGTGTATCTCATTTTCGACACTCAGCTTTGGGGGATCAATTCAACGAGCTTATTTTCTCCCTCGACCTGGGATTTGCTAACGAAATGTGCCCTACCCCTGTTCCCATGCCTTGTACATTTAATGGTAGGGGCTTTGGCTCTACTATTGACTATGTTCTAGTTTCCAATAGCCACTCACACACTCTCCATTCTTTTTATCTGTCTGATAATCCTCTCAGTGATCACTTCCCTCTTTGCCTGGCATTCATACTACTGTCCAACATAATTTTAAGATCAAAAAAGAACAATCATTTACTAGGTAACCTAGCCATAAAGAGTCTCAATGGGTATTTCCTGCATTGGACTATGGTGGATCAAGATGCACTGGTTAAATCAGTGGTGGGTAAAAGTAAACCAGCATTAGAGATATGCCTGAGTCAAATAGCCACCCAGAAGATATTTTGGCTTCATTTCAAGTTATCTCCAATGTCGTTAGAGATTCTCTCACTAAACGTAGAAGCACTAAGGGCCCCCATTATGGCTGGTTTGACTCTAGGTGCACCCAAGCCTACTCCTACTTAAAAAAGGAATTACATAAAACTCCAAGAAATAAGGCAGAGGTAAAGGCGGCCAGATATGCATACAAACAAGTAATTAGGGACACGAAAGCCACTATAAAGATGGAGATGTGGGATGCACTACATTCTGCGTCAGTACTTAACGACAGTGCAGCTTTTTTGGAAAGTTATTAGGGCCCCTTTCTTGTCTAGAAAGGATGGACCATCACTTGAAATAGCAGTAACTGAGGAGCAATGGATTAAGCATTTCAGTAAACTATATCAGGGCGAGGGAAACCCTGCAATGATGGACAGTCCCGCCCAGGATGTTTGCAACTTGAATTTCCTTCCCCAAGCTCACGCATTATCGTTTACCTTGGATGAAGTAGAGCGGGCCCTGTCTGTCAGTAAGGGTGGTAAGGCACCTGGTCCTGACGGGGTACCAGTAGATCTGTTTAAATCAAACACTACCATGTGGGGACCCCTTTTGACACAGGTCCTATACGCTAGCTGTAATGCCGTCTTCCCACCCACTTGGGTAGAGTCAACTGTTGTCCCCATTTGCAAAAAGGGGGACAGACAAGATCCAGCATGTTATAGGCCCATTTCATTACTTGATGCCATAACTAAAGTAGCAGGCAGAATAATTCTGGAATGCCTCCAGGACTGGGCGGAGGAGAGCTCTGTTCTGTCGGACATGCAATATGGCTTTCGAGCCGGTGTAGGAACCATCGGGCAGGGTTTGAACCTGTCTCTCTTAGTAGGTAAATACACTAGGGCCAAGGTGGGGAACCTATTTTTAGCTTTTGTTGACCCCACAGCCGCATTTGATTGCGTGATTCATAAAAAGCTTCAGCCAATTTTAAAAGTGATGGGGGTTGATCCACAGATTATTTATTTTCTTAAACATTTTATAGTGATGCCAATGCACCCGTGCGCTGCGGCCTGCAGGGTGAACACTCGGCTCCCTTCCCGATCAGAAGTGGAGTCAGGCAGTGTTGCGTCCTGGCACCGTTTCTTTTTAATTTATATATAAACAGTTTGGGGGAGGCTCTCTTAAATGATAACCATGACTTTCCCGATGTGGCGGGACGACCTATCCCTGCCCTCCTTTATGCAGATGATGCAGTGCTGATGTCCGGCACCCAAGTAGGACTTCAGAGGGCATTGGATAGTTTTACTAAATTTATGAGTGAGTTAGGCCTAAGAGTCAATTCTTCCAAGACTTTTATCATGCGTTGCGGTACCGGCATAAACAAATCTAAAGATATGTTTGTGTCAGGACAAACGATTGGGGTCACCAAGAAATTTTCATATTTGGGCATCCTTTTTGCCTACAATGACTCCTGGTCACAGGCTGCATCTGCGAAAAAATGTGCATTACTTTGTACTACATCTGCCCTTAGAGCCTTTGCAAAAAAACTAGGTAAAAGACCACCTGAGGAGCTTATCAAAATATACAAAGCAAAATGTGTCTCAGCGGCAGTTTATGGGACTGGGGTTTGGGGGCCAGTTGACTTGCCTCCTATTCAAAGAGTAGAACATTCTTTCTTAAAATATATTTTATCGGTCCCGAACGGCACTTCTGCATGTATCTGTCATGCGGAATTGGGCCTCTCCTTTATTTCAGATCTAATAAAACTCGAGCCTGTGCTGTTATGGCACAGACTCTGGACAAAGGAAGAGACAAAATTAAACAGAGACATCATTTCAGATGTTTTGAATCTGGATGGGGCCCTGAAGATTCCATGGATAAGCCATGTTCGAATGTTTTGACAAGATCACCCAGAGTACTTCATTAATCCCAGCGCCATCAGGGAAATAACTAGGAAGGAACTAAAAGCAAAGGGCTTGTCTCTACTAGACACTGTCAGACTATCATCTGAAATTGTAAAAATTCTGTCCTGCACAACCAGCTGATTTGAATTACTTTTAATATTCAACCCTACCTCACCTTGGTCGTGAGTGAATACGACAGGTTCCTTTTAACTCGATTCCGCTTGGGAGTTTTCCATAGACTAGTCACTTTCTCCAAAGCGAATTATTTATTTATTTATTTATGTAGTTTGTAGAGCGCACAGCTACCCCCGAGGGGGTGTCCCGGCGCTAGAACCTGAACCTCCAGGTGAGAAGAAAGGGGCAGGGAGGGAAACAGCAGGATAAGAATCAGAGTCCAGAAAAGAGCCAAGTTTTGAGTCTGGCCCGGAAGATGGATTCAGAAGGACAGAATCTAAGATCGAATGGCAGAGCGTTCCACAATTTTGCCGCGATAACACTGAACCTTCTGCCACCCATTCTAGTGAGTCTAAAACGGGGAGAGATCAGAAGGCGGAGGTCATTGGATCTCAGGGATCTGATGGAACGGGATATTGAGACACGTTTTTTCAAGTAGTTGGGTCCGAGGCCGTTGATGGCTCGGTAGGCGAGGGTAAGGATCTTGAACTGGATACGGCTGGCCACCGGTAGCCAGTGAAGTTCCTTACGATAAGCGGAGACTGATTGACGGTAGGGGATATTACCAATCAATCTGGCCGCCGCATTCTGGACAATCTGAAGCCGGGCTATCAGATATTGGGGGGCACCAGCATAAAGGCTGTTGGCATAGTCCAGGTGAGACGTGATGAGGGCATGGGTAACTGTACGGCGGGAGTCCAGAGGGAGATAGGGAAGTATCTTTTTGATCATGCGCAACTTCAGGAAGCAGGCATTGGTCACTTTATTGACCTGAGTTTTGCATGAGAGGGAGTCGTCAAACTGAAATCCCAGGTTACGAGCAGAGTGAACGGGAGAGGGAGCAGGATCAAGTGCCGTGGGCCACCACCAAGAGGAAGGGATGGGATTTTTCTGGTTAAAAAACAGCACCTCTGTCTTGTCTGCATTGAGTCTAAGGTGGTTATCAGTCATCCAGACACTGATGTTGTTGAGGCACTGGCGGAAGTTGGTGAACGCGGAGTCCGAGTGGTCTCTGAAGGAAAACATCAGCTGAGTATCGTCAGCATAAGAGACCACCCTGACTCCGTAGGACTCCACAACGTCGGCCAGTGGGGCAAGATAGATGTTAAAAAATAGAGGGCTGAGGGCAGAGCCCTGTGGCACACCGCATGACAAGGGTTTATCCTCCGATTTGAAAGGCCGCAACAACACCCTCTGACTTCTTCCTGAAAGGAAGGACTCGATCCAGCTAAAGGCAGTGCCGCCAATGCCTATCTGTTTGAGTCGGTCAAGGAGGATGAGGTGGGAGACAGTATCAAATGCAGCGGACAGGTCGAGGAGGACCAGCATAGCCTCCTCGCCCCTGTCCACGCATTCCCGGATCGTTTCCGATACTTCCAGCAATGCCGTCTCTGTGCTGAATCCCGCCCGGAATCCGGATTGTGAGTCGTGCAGTAGAGAGTTGCTTTCCAAATACTCCGTGAGTTGCAGCTGTACGGCTTTTTCCAGGACCTTTGCGGGTTTGGGGAGAAGGGAAATGGGGCGGTAGTTGGCGAAGATAGTGGGATCAGCATCAGCCTTTTTTAGGATGGGAATCACCAAAGCCTCCTTCCAGGTGGTAGGGAAAGAGCCATGGAGGAGGGAGGCGTTCCAGATGGAGAGGAAGGAGCAGGCTAACGAGGGAGCCAGCTCTCCCATAAGTTTAGCAGGGACAGGGTCCGAGGGGGTGCCAGATTTGCAGTGGGTGAGTAACCTAATAGCATCGTCCAGGGTGAGTTTATTAAAGGAGAGGAAGGACGGAGAAGCTGGGGGACTTGTGGAAGGAGGCAGGGAGGCTAGCCCTTTAGGGAAGGAGATACAGAGTTTGTTTATTTTTTCAAGGAAGTAGTCAGAGAGTCCCTCGCATAGGGCCTGACTCGCAGAGTTCTGAGTGGCCCTAGCCGGAGGATTAATGAAGTCTTTGACAATGGTGAAGAGGGTTTTTGACGAGTTTTTGGCATTAGCAATTTGAAGAGAGAAATGGTCTTTCATAGTGATTTTTTTTTGTTTGAGGAATTTTTTCAAAGCAGATTTGTAAGTAAGTTTAGCTTCAGGGTCATAGTTTAGTCTCCACTTACGTTCGAGTGCTTTGCATCTGCTTTTTTCCTCACGGAGGGAGGTGGAGAACCAGGGGGCGGAGGGGCGAGATCTAGTGGAGGCAATGATTTTCTGGGGAGCAATGGTGTCAATAGCTTTGATAAGGGCAGTATTTAGCCTAGAGACATTTCCGTCAATATCAGTGGAGAGGTATTCCGTCTGGAAGTGGAATACCGGGTCCAAGGTGGCACATGTGACCTTATGCCACTTTCTTCCCAACTCCTTCCTGGGGGCCAGGGGGGCAGATTTCCGGCCTAGGGCAAGAGAGAAAGGGATAAGATAGTGGTCGGACCAAGTAAGGGGGAGGGGGGAGGACTGTGATAGTCGAAAAGTTGGCGAAAATAAGGTCCAAGGTGTGACCAGCCACATGAGTGGGACCGGTGACTAATTGTGTGAGGTTCAGACTATCCATGGTTTCCAACAGATTGTTCGCCTTCACGCAGAGAGGGTTGTCTACGTGGAGGTTAAAGTCACCTAGGACTAGAAAATATTGGTGTTTAAGGGATAGGTCAGCCAGCTGGTGGGTAAGTGCAGTAAGAGAAGGGGAGGCGGCAGTTGGGGGGTTGTAGACTAAGGTGCCAGCCAGTATAACTGCCGCGGAGTCAGATACAGAGAAGTACATAGCTTCAATTATACCGATGTTGGTAAGTTTGGTAATGGTCAGCTGAAGATGGGATTTGAGGATGACGGCTAGTCCGCCTCCAGATTTTCCTCCAGCCCGGTTGATGCATTTTATATCGTAGCCTGGGGGGATGGCCAGATAGATATCCGGAGAGGAGGAATCAGTGATCCAGGACTCAGTGAGAAATAAAATATCCCACTCGTCAGAGGAAATTGACATCCAGATATCGTTGGCATGACGGGGGAGTGACCGGCAGTTGACCAGGCCTGCTTTCAGCGTCCGGTGGTGAGACGAAGAGAGCTGCGATGTGGGTAAGAAGGCAAACGAGGTAGGTAGGACGGGAGAGTGAAGGTACATTGAGGGCAACGGAAAGGAACATTTTCCAAATGGTCAGGGTTGCGGAGGATAGTGGCCGAGCAGGGGGAGGAATTTAATAGATGGAGTTGGGTGTTGGTCCAGCACGTGCGGGTAGAATCAGCGGAACTGGCAGGGGGTCTGGCCCTGGGCACGGTCCAGGCGCGGACGGGCGCAGACGGGCTTGCCTTAGGCGCGCCTTCGGCGCGCAAACGGCGCGCCCGCTGCCCCCGTGCGCGTACGGAAGTGACACATGATTTATGTAGGAGTGGGGTGGGGCGTGGCCACCAAGGGGGCGTGGTTAAGTCGCACGCCGGCAATGGCGCCGAGTTACCTTCCCTGGAATCGGCTGTCAGCGCGGAGGCAGCGCTGAGCCCACCAAGCGGTCGGGATGGCAGTCACAAGTTAATAACACAGGTAAAGAGTGCTGATAAAATCGGCAATTATGCAAATAAGTGACACACAAAGATTAAAATAGAGTAACAAGCGGCTCCCGGCTTTTCGCCTCAGGAGTATCAAGGGTTCTGGCAGGTAAAGCTAAGCGTTCAGCTTAAGTACACCGTGGAGGGGGCGTGGCCACCAAGGGGGCGTGGTTAAGTCGCACGCCAGCAATGGCGCCGAGTTACCTTCCCTGGAATCGGCTGTCAGCGCGGAGCTCACCAAGCGGTCGGGATGGCAGTCACAAGTTAATAACACAGGTAAAGAGTGCTGATAAAATCGGCAATTATGCAAATAAGTGACACACAAAGATTAAAATAGAGTAACAAGCGGCTCCCGGCTTTTCGCCTCAGGAGTATCAAGGGTTCTGAATGACTGGTCTCAAGACCTACAGTTGTGCCCCTGCGACAATATCTCTAAGCAAACTACGATTCATGTTATTCTTTTCTGCAAATTGTATTCTAATGCCAGGAGAATGAGCATAGTCCCCATGTTAAAACAGTTTGGGCTTCGTCAATGTCGACCTGCCCTTTTGGCACTACTACAACTAGACAATGTATACACTGTTTTTATGATGGTTACTTTTTTTAAAAAGGTTTTGTGCCAAAGAAAACGATTGTTTCTTTTTTAAATGTTTTTAATAATGTTTTATCTTTTTACTGAATCTCACTGAATTTGTCCAAATGAGCTTTTTATATGAAATGTTGCTACTGTGCTTTTATGATTGTTTGCTTACAATCGAATAAAGCTTTCTTGATTGATTGAGTGACTTCCACTTCGACCAATCAAAAATATCTTATCTTCAGTAACCAACGGTTCAAGCATAGTCCCCTTCATAAATGTGCACCCACTGACTGATAAAATGAGTTGGTATAACCACAAATTCAAAACATACACTGACAAAACACATATAATCTATAGATTGTTGTGAGCCACTGTCCAGCATAGGAGAGTTGGCCTGTTTTCGGAGGTGGAGGCATGTGAGTTTCATTTTCTTAAATGGGTTGAAAAGAGAGGTTACCGTTTATATTTGATATTACTTCCCTATCTTAGGTCAACCAAAGATATCAGTCTTCAGAACATTTATGCTGGCTAACACAAATCAAAGAAGCAAATTAAATCACATAAGCTACTGATCAAAATACCTCAAAACCTTTACAGACTTTCCCCTTGCTACAGAAGAAAAGACAGTCAGATGCACAACAACAAATATAATCAAAATTGAAAATGTATATAGAAACATCTAGGAGGTGCACCTATTTAATTTACATGCAGAGACATATTGAGCTCATTGACTACTATCTAAAAGGGCAAATGAACTTCTGATGAGGAAGCACCAACCTTGTGCTCAGAAACAAACAGGAGCAATGCAACCTTTCCCTCTCACTTCCTCTACCAATGACCACATACACAAGAACATTGGAAGAAATGGGGAAAGGGAAATGGCACAAGGGAAAACAGACACACATGAATTCTCTAGTCTTACTTGAAAATCCAGCAATTCAATGGTGTTTGCAGGCTGTAGTGGATAACTAAAGTCAAAGGGAAATCTTTTGGTAACTTGCCATGAAAGTTCTGCAAGTGAATGGATATATCTTGGCAATATCAGTATGTAATCAACTCTCTGTACTTTAGTGTGTAACTTGTAATTCTTTAAGTTATATATAGAAACAACAAGGAAATTAAGTATATGTTTACTAAATATTTCTCCCTAGGACCGGTATGACCTCTCATCAGCCAGGCTAGCTTGAATCCACTGGCAAAGTGAGCGAGGGACCCAGGTCTGGGCATACCAAGGCCACTTAGGGTAAACATAGTAAACACAATAAGATGACAGACCAAGTGCTGAAGCTTTTAAGAAACTCAATCCCAGTCACAAATCTGGGTTGTATGCATTATCGTTCTTCTGCTCACTAAGCCACCCCAGTTTGGACCCAGTCATAGACAAATCAGTTCTTGACCCTGCTCCTCATGGGAACTGTCAAGCCTGAACTGCCAGGCCAGGTCCTCCCTGGACCGAAACAAGCATCGTGGGGCTAATTTCAAGGTATCACCTCTCATCAGTCAGGCTCGATTGAAATCAGTGGCAAAGTGAGCAAGGGACCCATGTCTGGGCATACCCTGCCTACTTAGGGTGAACATAGCAAACACAATAAGATGATGGGCGGAGTTCTGAAACCTACAGACTCTCATGCCCAGTTACTGATCTGGTTTGAATCCATCATTGTTTTTCTGCTCACTAAGCCACCCCAGCTTGGACCTAGCCATGTGCAAATCAGTCTTGACCCTGCTCCTCATCCACGCTAGGTCCTTCCTGGACCGAAAACAAGCATCCTGGGACCGGTTTATGGATATCACCTCTCATCAGACAGGCTAGCTTCAATCCAGTGGCAAAGTGAGGAAAAGACCCATGTCTGGGCTAACCCGTAGCCACTTGGGGTGCACATAGCAACATCACACAGTAAAATGACGGATGGAGTTTTGAAACTTTTTAAACACTCACCCGCAGTCACAGATCTAGGTTTAATCCATTGGCATTTTGTTTACCACGTCACCCCAGTTTGAACCCAGTCATATGCAAATCAGTCTTGACTGTGCTCCCCATGGGAACATTCCAGCCCAAACAGCCAAGCCAGATCCTCCCTTATAAACTGTTGCATTGTATAATTACTGTATGGTATCGCTAGATAGCCTTGAAGGTATGCTTTCGTATAGCTACTGAGTGTTATCCCATGGTTCCTCCTTGCCAATGATTGCTGGTCTTCTAGAAGAGAAAGTAAGTCAGAGGTTAGTTTTGTTTGTCTTCTTAGCTTACTGAGGTTCGCGTTATGGTCCAAAGCAGATAAGAGGCCAAGAGTAGTCAGGGACTGTTGCAAGATGGATCTCATGGGTGAACGATCACTCCCCCTGATTTTTCAGCTAGAGGTGGTTGCCTAGAGAGCCCTCCTTTGCAAGGTTAAGGCCTTGGCAGCAGTTTACAAAAGCCTCCTGCCGGCCCAAAGTTTGTTTTACTATGCTGAACTCCAGCCTAATTTGTGCAGAGAACATGGACACCGACAGGTGGAAAATAGGCTTAAAGATTTTCGATACTGTGTCATCCAGCACAGTGCTGCTCCAACCTCTCAGAGTCTCGCTCCCATAAGCCAATGTGGGAAGGGCTTTGCCTGACCAATATCATGTGTAACTCATATAAAAGTGCAGGAGGATATAATGTACTTATAATAAATTGGATGGGATATCAGTCACTTTTTTTTAATTAGTTTTTTTCAAAATGATTTTATTGTTTGAAACAGAGGATATCAATAACAATTAGAAAATGTGAAAAAAGAAAAAAGGGAGCATTAGTATTATTTTCTTCGTTCTCAAGAGGAGAAAATGAGGAATGAGGCATCTGTATGGGAGTCACAATATACATTGCTTATGAAAAAAAACTAAGAGAAAAAAAACAGTATGTACATTAATGAATCAGGCATAAAAAAAACCAATGCAATGAGCAGGAGGAGGAATTTAGTGCAGCTCGGTGATTGACAGTCCTCACTATGAAAAAAGTACATAAAAAGTTGAAAACTTGACGTGGTCAATATTAAAAGAGAAGTGAAATGAGAGGAAGGAGACGAAGAGGGGAGGGGGAGATCCACATGTACACTCTACATAGGCAGATATAAAGGCCATGAAAGAATCATGACAAACTGTTTTCAGGGGGATGTTGAAAAGAGGGGGATAATGTTGGCAACTGGGAATGTGGCAGGTGAAATGCAGGCGTGAAAACCTATTGGGGCGATTCTGAATGCGGATGTGGGGGATTCATGGATAAAGGCCCATCCTGATCAGGTCAATGTGAAGGAGATGGAGTGGGAGAGACCTAGTGCGACGGGCATTGATAGTGGTGATATATATGCCAGATATCTTTGGGTCATGAGGTGGGGGGGTTGAAGTGAGGAGTATATTTCGGTCTGCATATCGCAGTAAGTCATAATGCAGAGACATTCCTCCTTCTTGGGTCATTGGCTAGTGCCCCAGTGTGATACAATTTCCCTTTTTGCTAGCAAGTAGTGGATAGAGGTTGTATATCGTTTGGGTCAAGCCGTATGCCCAGTGGGAATTTTGCTCCTGGAGGAGTAGGGGCGGACAGTTCCCGCTCAAGTTTGGTATATGGTATGCAGGCATCGGGATGAAACCAGTGATGAGCAAATTGGGCCTGTGCGAACAGGTAATATAGATGCATATCAGGAACCGCAAATCCTTCCCGCTCATAGGGCAGCGTTAGAGTATCCCAGGCTATCCACTGTTTCCGCCCCGCCCAAACCAGGTGAATAAGTAAGCCACAGAGCTGCAAGAAGAAGGCCTTAGTTAGTCGGATTGGTATACAGAAAAATTGGTATAGGAATCGGGGAAGGATAATGGTAGCTGAATCCATCACTCAATCTGTAACGTAAGCAGTTCCAAGGCTGGTCCATAGTTAAGATGGATAACAACTTGTTCTTTGTTTCTATGTAGGGTGATACCTAAGTATTTAGTAGTGTCCGCCTGTCATCGGAGGGGAAGGTTGTCACGTGTCGTGTTGGTCGAGTCCGGGATTGGGAAAAGCTCTGATTTGTCCCAATTAATACACAGACGGGACATGTCTCCGAAGCGACAGATCTCGGCTATGAGAGGTTGCAAATTTGTACCGGGGTCTCTGATGAAGAGCAGGATTTTGTCTGCGTACATGGATAATAGTAAGGGTCCTGTATGGAATTGGAGACCACAGTGCATATGTATTACTTGTAGGTGCCTAACTAATGGATCCATTGCTACTATGAAGAGCATGGGGGAAAGAGGGCAGCCTTGGTGTTTGCCACGGGAGACCGGAAAAGGGGGGAGAGAGAACCGATCACTCGAAGCCTGGCCGCGGATGAATCGGTCACGTTAGTGACAAGTAACCCAATTGCCACACTCTAAATCAGTCCCAAAGCCATAAAAACACCATAAAACCATGAGATGATTTGATTGCAGTTAAAATGTCAAATATAAAATATATGCTATATATATATGTAAATATATATAGCAAATATGTGTAAAATATATGTTAGTAATATATAAATAAAAATATTATAAATATTATAGATATATGAAAAATATATGCTAAAATCTTGGCCACTAGATTGGTCAAAATCCTCCCCTCAATAATCTACCCATCAAAAACAGGCTTTATCAAAGGCTGATCGGCCTGTGACAACATTAGACTCTTCGCCTAGATACTAGAAACATCTCCCCTTCTTTAATACACCTGTTACGGAAATAGACCTAGATGTTGAAAAGGCCTTTGACAAGGTCTCTTGGCCCTTTCTAAAAGCAACACTATGTAAATTCAATCTCGGAGCTTTCTTTGAGTGGATGGTATTTGTCTTATATGATAACCCGTCTGCCAAAGTTAGGGTACACAGATCTCTCTCATAAACATTTTAACTCCCTCAAGGTACGAGACAAGATTGTCTGCTTTCCCCACTTCTCTTCCTACTAGCCATTGAACCCCACCTCTAATGATATGTCACAGTCCTAAAATCAAGGGAATTCCATTTGGCTTTGAAAAACACAAAGTTGAGGCCTATGCAGACGACGTCCTTATTTTCTCAGGATATGCGGACTCAGCCGTTCCAGAAATTCTCTACCTAATTGAAGACTACTCTAGCGCATCTGGTTACACATTAAACAAAGACAAAACTGAGGTCTTCCCTCTCAATCACCTCTGCTCCACCAGGATTAATGTGAACTCTAACCTAAACTGTCAAAACGACTACATAAAATACTGGATCTTCAGCTAGGTAACTCACTTGCCAACTCCTGTTCAATATCGAAAACACATTACTAAAAAAGATCCAGGACCTCATTGAGTCATGGTCCCTAAAACAAATTACATTGTAGGGCAGCCTAGAATGCACCAAAATCTTAATTGCTCCACAAGTGAACTTTATAATCGGTATGTTCCCGCTCAAACTCTCTGATCCCTTTTTCAAAACCCTCAATAAAGCCATCACCCAATTCATGTGGCAAGTCAAAAAATCCAGAATTGCCACTAAGGCCTTACTACTCAGTAAAGACAAAGGCGGAGTAGTCCTCCGCAACTTCAGCAGACTCCAAACAACTTTATTGATTAAACAATCCACCCACTTGTCAGTAAGAAACTCCCTCTCTCTCCCCCCCATTTGAGAAAGCATGAATAAAGATCCCTTCTCACCATTCACACCTCTATCGGCGAACAGAATGGACCACTTAAACCCCTGCATTCCACAAATATACTGAGAGACACAATGCAAGCAGTGAAACAGCTCTACAAGCATTGCTCCACCAAAGTTAAACACTCCTCATACCATCACTTTAGTACAACCCACTAATAAACATTTACGGAAAATCAATTAATTGGCCTTCTTGGTGAAACCTTAATCTTCTATATGTCAAAGAAGTGCTAATAGAGTCAACTCTATCCCATTCTCTTTGCTTCAAACATCCTTCAGCATTCCACATCAAGAACTTTATAACTTCTTAAAACTTAAAGTTGCTTTCAATCGTAATCACCACTATCGCAACCCTCAGCCCCCATTCATTCTCATTAAACGCAACTCTCTTTCATCACAAGATCATCAAGCGTCAAAAATCCATAAATAACTTTTGGAATTTGCAGATAACCCCATCCATAAAACAAATGGCATAACTCCTGCCTCAAGGAGAAATATACTCATCTAACAGAAAACAACTGGTCGCTCATCTGGAGATACGCAACTAAATCCAAGAGCTCCCCAGTCATTCTGTGATGTAAATATTGGTTGCTATATAGATCCTTCTGGACCCCTGCTAAACTATGCAAACTAGGCCTGCTATACTCAAAAAATATGTTAGAACTGATCCTCTGAAGTGGAAGACCTTGAGCGCATAATTTTCTATTGCCCGATGCTTCGTTCTTATTGGGAAAGTATTAATAAAACTTTGAATACCATCTGCCAATGTGACGTGAGGCTAGACCTTCTGCTAATTGCTTTAGGTCTCTGGGCTCCCCCCCCCCCCCTTCCCCCATGTCTCAATTCAACAGAACTTCTCTTTTTTGACCTGCTACTTATACTAGGCATCAAAACTATACTTTGCGATTGAAAGGGCTCCAAAGCTATATCATACCATACTTGGTAGGCCTGGGTATGCTTCTTCAGCAGTGCCAATTACACCATCCTTAACCTAAGCTTTTATCAATGCAAATCAAGACTACTTTGGTCCCCCCGGACGCCCATATGAAAGCCGAATCCACTCCTACCTAGGAAAACAGGATGTCACACTTCCCTGGGTACCCGCTCCTTCTCCCTCCACCCTTTCTCTCTTCACTCTCACTCCATTTTTACTCCTCCCCCTTTCCTCCTCTACTATTTACTTTTCTCCAGGTCTGATGAGAAGTATAACCACAGCCCAAAAAAAAATTGCTGGTAAAATCTTGACATCGATAATCTATCACCTAGCCTCTATCATCCTGCACTTCTTTCCATCTAGTTGATCAACGATGTCTATCAAGGGATCATGTTGCTATTGAATGATGTATATTGTTCTGATGACACTTGCAATGCATTATAATATTGTTTGTTCAGGTGATAATGGTAATACACTGTAATAGTGTGTGCTTTTCATTTCTTCATTTCTTCCTTTCATTGTACAATGTCCATATCTCCGATCTTTCTCTCTTTAATTTTGTATACTTAAAAACTCCCAATAAAATGGGTTTTTTGTAACGTAAATTGCTAGATATATCACGAGGCATTGTTTCAATTGTTCTGACATGGGATAGGTATGAACTTATAACTCAAACTCATTCTATTGCAATTTCTATAATTCGTGCAAAACTCCAGTTAAAATTATATATTATTATAAAAAGGAATTTGTGAACATTGTAGTTCAAGTGTGCCACTCAGTAGCATCCGAGTGTAACAAAATTGCGTTTACTAGAGTTTATTGGGGCAAAGGCTAACGTTGTAAACTTCGAAACTAACTTCTGATATTTTATCAGACAATGCAAGAAAAAGCAGAGTGTGTACACAAAGGCTCTGGATGAAAGCTCTAAAGCCACTTTGCAAGTTTTCAGCAAAGCTGTCAACTAACGACGACCCCTCATTTCCAGGTATTTTGGTCAGAACAGTAAGACATATATGTCTGTCTATACAACACCTGAACAAAAACTACAGACAAGGGAGAAAGGTTGCATAATCCACCCTTTGAAGGGAACGAGGCCACTGGACACATTCTGTTGTGTAAATTGATAAAAAGTAAATCATACAATAAGTAATGCCACCTGTCGTCAGAACCTTCCAACATAGAACGTGGTACAAGACAGGGCTGTCCTTTGTCCCCCCTCCTTTTTGCCCTTGTTCTGGAACCTTTGGCGTGTAAGATCCGGCAATGTCATAGAGGGGAAACTTCCTTTACCACGCAACCATTACAACGCGGTATGGTTACATCGTGGTTTTGACAACGCAAGTCGTTATACCGACTTGCACTGGAGGGCGCTCTAGACTAAGGAATAGTGTGAATTACTATTCCAACACCTTCCCTACTGTACGTAGACTGGAGTTGGAATAGTAATTCACACTATTCCTAAATCCAGCGCCCTCCAACGCAAGTCGATGTAATGACTTGCGTTGTCAAGACCGCGATGTAACATACCGCGTTGTGATGGTACGCGTTGTATCATCAGTTAGGAAAAGGTACCCCCTTGAAAATACTATTTTAGGTCAGGGATCAGGGGGAGAAAGGCACTGTAAACAAAGACTGATAAGTATCCCTCTTGACCTCTATTTCTTTTACTTGACAATTGATTTGTTGTGGGTTCACATGAAAAACAGACAATCACTTATGTTTAAGCTTTTCAACTCATATGTTTATTTTTTTGTTTTTTATATAAATTGTTTTTATAATATTTCCTTGTTCAAATACATTTTTTTATTTACATACATTATCTACAGATGTCATCTTATTCCTAAACACACCTTGTACAATGATATATTCAATTACTGTGCTTGTTTCATATTCTCAACAAAGTGCTTGACGATATAAGCTAATACTCATTATAAAAAACCTCTCTCCTATAATTTTAAGAGAAATCCCCACAGCAATCACTCCTCTGTTCATACCACATGCATTTCACTATCATACAACACATTCACACTCCACCCCAGATGTGCACCATCGGTGTTGCTGGACTAGCCAGAGCTGGGCTAATTACTCAACCCTTAGATTATGGTGCCAATTCCTAGGGTGTGACACTCTGTCTTGGTCGACGCACGTTTCGGTGGATCTAATTTCTTTTCTTGCCACCTTCTTCAGGACCTTTTTGTTTGCGAGATTATCGCGGGCAAAAATGAGGGGATTAATGTTCTGTATTTTGGTATTGCGCACGTAGTGAGAGTTTTCCCCACAAGCGATGTTGCTGGTGACGTTCTTTTCCTTTTTACAATGCAATCAAAACTTAATGAGACCGTATTGCAATCCTAATAGTCAGTTGCACATTTCCTCATGTGTTTATTCGGATCCAATACTCGAATTTGCTTTTTCCAAGCCTTTCTCGTAGTGCTGGTGGCTCACTAGCTCCTAAGGGCTGCTCATGGGGCTCCACAGGCGTTTTCTAAGGAAATAGCGTGGTATTGGTCTATTCCGTTTGTTTTTTTCGCCGCGTAGTACGGTGACCCAGTTTACTGATATCTATCTTCTTTGGTGCTCTGTCGGTTATTTCATGATCTCCTTCAGCAACTCGCATCGCAGACTTCCGCCTCCAGTACGCGTTGTATCATCATACATCCTCATAGAGCCGCTGCCCTTAATTTTAATCACCGGCCAGTCGGGATCTCCATGTACGCGGACGATATGGTCCTATATATCCACGATCCCCAGCTTCATTCATCTCCGATTATCCGGGAATATATTAAATTTGGTCAGTTCTCAGGGCTTCAGATTAACTGGGAAAAATCGGTTATTATTCCTCTAACGCTGACTATGACTCCATCCCAGTTAGAATACCCATTGGTATGGTCTGAGGATCCGGTCAAATACCTGGGTGTATGGGTGCACCGCGATCCTGATATTGTGATCAAAGAGAACTATGGCCAAGCATACAACACCCTGGTGCAACAAGTGGATCAATCAATCAATCAATGACACTTATAGAGCGCGCTACATACCCGTAGGGTCTCAAGGCGCTGGGGGGGGGGGGGGGTGCCGCTACTGCTCGAATAGCCAGGTCTTCAGCTTCTTCCTGAAGGAGAGGTGGTCTTGGGTCAGGCGCAGGTCGGTCGGGAGGGAGTTCCAGTTCTTGGTGGCCAGGTAGGAGAAGGACCTTCCTCCTGTAGTCGCTCTTCGGATGCGGGGGACGGCGGCGAGGGCGTGGTTGGCTGATCGGAGGTGGCGCGTGGGAGCGTAGAAGTTGACTCGGCTGTTGAGGTAGCTCGGGCCTTGGTCGTGTAGGGCTTTGTGTGCGTGGGTGAGGAGGCGGAAGGTGATTCTCTTGTTGACGGGGAGCCAGTGAAGGTCTCTCAGATGTCTGGAGATGTGGCTGGATCGTGGGATGTCGAGGATGAGTCTGGCTGAGGCGTTCTGGATCCGCTGGAGTCTCTTCTGGAGCTTGGCGGTGGTACCGGCGTAGAGGGCGTTACCGTAGTCCAGTCGGCTGGTGACGAGGGCCTGGGTGACGGTCCTCCTGGTCTCGGTGGGGATCCACCAGAAGATTTTCCGAAGTATGCGTAGGATGTTGAAGCACGCCGAGGAGACGTTGTTGACCTGCCTGGTCATGGAGAGGGAGGAGTCCAGGATGAAGCCCAGGTTGCGTGCATGGTCTGTCGGTTTGGGTGCGGTGCCCAGGGCGGGAGGCCACCAGGAGTCGTCCCAGGCGGAGGGTGAAGAGCCCAGGATGAGAACCTCCGTCTTGTCCGAGTTCAGTTTCAGGCGGCTGGTCGTCATCCACTCGGCTACCTCTTTCATCCCTTCGTGCAGGTTGGCTCTGGCGGCGGCGGGGTCGTTGGTCAGGGAGAGGATCAGCTGGGTGTCGTCGGCGTAGGAGATTATGCTGAGGTTGTGTTTGCGTACGATGGCCGCGAGGGGGCTCATGTAGACGTTGAAGAGGGTGGGGCTCAGAGATGATCCTTGTGGGACGCCGCAGATGACTTCGGAGGCCTCTGACTTGTACGGTGGAAGGCGGACTCTCTGTGTTCTTCCGTCGAGGAAGGAGATGATCCATTCCAGCGCCTTGTCCTTGATTCCGATGTTGCTGAGGCGCCGTACTAGGGTGCGGTGGCAGACCGTGTCGAATGCCGCGGAGAGGTCTAGGAGGATGAGGGCCGCTGTTTCTCCATTGTCCATCAGGGCTCGGATGTCATCGGTTGCGGCGATGAGGGCGGTCTCGGTGCTGTGATTGGCTCGGAAGCCGGACTGTGAAGGGTCGAGGGATCCGTTCGTCTCGAGGAAGGCGGCCATCTGCTTGTTGACGGTCTTCTCGATGACTTTGGCTGGAAACGGGAGAAGCGAGATGGGGCGGTAATTCTTGAGGTCGGTGGGGTCCGCTGTTGGTTTCTTGAGTAGAGCGCTGAGTTCGGCGTGTTTCCAGCTCTCGGGGAAGATGGCGGTGTCGAAGGATGTGTTGATGATGTCTCGCAGGTGGGGTGCGATGACAGCGTCGGCCTTGTTGAAGACGTGGTGAGGGCAGGGGTCGGTCGGTGATCCGGAGTGGATGGAGTTCATCGTGCGGGTGGTGTCTTCGGTGCTGATCGGGGTCCAGGCGTGGAGGGTGGTGGTGGGTGGGGGTGGTTGGACGGTCATGGTGTGCGATGGTTGGTTGTTGAAGCTACTGTGTATGTCCGTGATCTTGTTGTGGAAGTATGAAGCGAGGGAGTTGCAGAGGTCTTGCGATGGGGTGATGTCGTTGTTTCCTGCGCTGGGGTTGGAGAGCTCTTTCACGATGTTGAAGAGTTCCTTGCTGTTGTGTGCATTGTTGTCCAACCGGTCCTTGAATGCTGTTTTCTTGGCGGCGCGGATCAGCTGGTGGTGTTTCCGGGTGGCAAGTTTGTAGGAGGTCCTGTTGTCCGGTGTCGGTTCCCTTTTCCAGACTTTCTCGAGGGCTCGGAGGTTCTTCTTGGAGCACTTGAGTTCGTCGGTGAACCATGGGGCCTTCTTGCTGCCGGGTCTGCCAGGCGGGGTCCTCAGCGGGGCGAGCTCGTCCGCGCAGTCGCTGATCCACTTCGTGAGGTTGTCGGCGGCCTGGCTGGGGTTCGCTGAGCTGGCAGGAGGGTGCTGGCTCAGGGAGGTGGCGAGCTGGTCTGCTGTGATCTTGTTCCAGCTTCTGTGGGCGGCTTGTTGCTGGTGTTGGTGGGTCGTCGTTCTCTTGAAGGTGAAGTGGACGCAGCTGTGGTCCGTCCATTGAAGCTCTGTGGCGTGGCTGAAGAGGATGTCTGTGCTGGATGAGAAGACGGCGTCGAGTGTGTGTCCGGCGAGGTGGGTGGGGGTGGACACCAGTTGCTTGAGTCCCAGGTTGGCGAGGTTGTCGAGCAGGGTGCTGGTGTTGTGGTCGTTGTTGTTCTCCAGATGGTAGTTGAGGTCTCCCAGGAGGATGTAGTCAGCGGAGGGGAGGGCATGCGGGCTGACGAAGTCGGCGATGTCCTCGCTGAATTGCGTGCGTGGTCCAGGGGGTCGGTAGATCAGGGTGCCTCTGAGGGTGGTGTTCGGGTTGGTGTGGATCTGGAAGTGCAGGTGTTCGGCGCTGGTCAGGGTGTTGTCGGTGCTGGTCGTGATCCGGATGGTGTTTCTGTGGATGATGGCGATGCCTCCTCCCATCTGGTTGGCGTTTCGGTCCCTCCGGACGATCTTGTAGCCCTCTGGGATAGCGATGGCGATGTCAGGAGCTGAAGAGGCGTTCATCCAGGTCTCCGTGAGGAAGGCAACGTCCGGGGCTGTGGCGTCTAGGAGGTTCCAGAGTTCGATGGCGTGTCTGTGGACGGAGCGGGTGTTGAGCAGGATGCACTTGAGGTGGGTGCTGCTGGTGTTCGACTTTGCGGGTGCTGGTGTGCGGCTGGTCTGGGTGCAGGAGAACTTGCAGGCGTGGCAGCTGAAAGGTCCGTGGGTGCATCGTGGTGTGGCTTGGTGGCAATTCGGGAGTCGGACGGTGTTGAGAGCGATGAGGGTGGCGGCGGAGTACGTCAGGCGGGTAGGTCGGGGTCCTCGTGGGCCAGGGGTCCTGGCGCTGGACGCGATCCGGTCGCGGACGGGCGCAGGCGGGCTTACCTTTGGCGCACCTTCGGCGCTCAGTCGGCGCACCCGCTGCGCGTGGCCGCTGCGCGTTCGCACGGTCGCCATTTAAGGCGAAGTGCGCGGGTGGGCGGAGCAGCTGGGAGGCGGGAGCGGGGAGGGTTACAGAAGGCAAAGGGGGCGGGGACAGGCGGCGGTGGCGGGAGCGGGGAGGGTTACAGAAGGCAAAACGGGGCGGAAAGCAACACGGGGAAAAGAAATAACCACAGAACAGGCTAAAATACGATAAACAAGGGGAAAAAAAAGAGAGTTAGACCAAGCAGGCACAGATTCCCGTCAAGACAAGGGTGGGCGGAGCAGCTGGGAGGCGGGAGCGGGGAGGGTTACAGAAGGCAAAAGCGGGGCGGAGAGCAACACGGGGAAAATGAAATAACCACAAAGCAAGCAAAAATACGATAAACAAGGGGAAAAAAAAGATAATTAAACCAAGCAGGCACAGATTCACGTCAAGGCAGGGGCACAAACAACAAGTGGATAAGTGGTCCCTTCTACCATTGTCCCTGGCGGATCGTATAGCAGTAATTAAAATGGTCATACTTCCTAGGTTTTTATATCTGTTTTGTAATATCCCAATCAAACTAACCAAACATTATTTTAAAACGGTGCAAACCGAGTTACTGAGATTAATATGGGGGAACAAGCAACCTAGAATTAGCTGGCTCACATTAACGCTTGTCTATGAAAAGGGTGGAGTCACTGCTCCTGACTTCTATGTCTATTATCTCTGTGTGCAGGCCCAATACGCTTACTATTGGTTCATATCCCATGATTACATTCCGCACGTGGCTGTGGAGGACGGTGATCAACACATATGACACAACTATCGCGGCCTGGCAGGTGATTAGCAAGCGCGCACACAATCTTCCTTTATATGCTCCTGCGTTACCCCTCGCTGGACATACGGCTTTATCTGTCACTCAGGAAAGTGGGCCCATAACTGCTCTAAAGGAGGCTGGCATCGCACACATGAGCGATCTTTACCCGGGGGGCAGGTATATTGCCGGTGTTGACCTAAATTATATCCAGAATCCCACTCTACTCTTTCAGTACACATGCTATCAGTTGAAGCGCGCGGTAGGAGATCACTATACTGACTTTCCCGCTGAACCGGAAACCCTTAAGTCACTTCAGTAGCCCCAACCAAGAAAAAACTGATTAACAAGTTATACAAGGCGGTGCAGGATGAAACAGTCCATAGGCCAGATAAAAGCTTGGAACAATGGAATACCGTAGTGACTCCCCCGATCAATCCAAAAGAGTGGGAACAGATTTGCATGTTAACGGGCCATTTGACTCTGAATGGTAATTTGTGTATTGTTGATTTTAAATTCATACATCAAGTGCACCATACTCATGTTAAACTATATAGAATGGGTCTTAGAGATTCTGATAACTGTCGGTGATGTGGCCGAGTCAGTGCTGATGTCCTCCATCTTGCATGGCAATGTCACCCTGTGTTCAAATACTGGGAGAATGTTATCGCATGTATACATACTGTGACAGGTCAGGTGTTGCAGTGCACGCCCCTAGAGTGCCTCCTTGGATATGTCCCCCATCTGAAGGCCGCCATGGGTAGGTTTGTGCGAGTGGCTCTCTTGCTTGCCAAGAGGCGAGTTCTGTTCACGTGGGAGAGTAAACTTGCTCCGAAAATTGATGACTGGGTTAAGGATATGGTGTTCTGCCGTGAGCAGCTGGTCGTCTACGCTGAGAAACTGCCGGCAACATCTAGACCCACGGATATTTGGGCTCCTCTGAGAGAGTATTTGCTAACTCAGCCAGATGATGACTTTCTGTGATTTTGTCTGAGAAATTGTGCTTGATAAGTTACCGCATTACCTGAAATGTTTAACAACGTAGCAAATGCAGGGCACTCCGTATGCATATGTGACGTCTTCTGATCACTGGAATGTACCTCTTGTTGTTTTTTTTTATGTTGATGATTATTTTTATATTGTTTTTCTGGAATGTTCACATGCTGTATGCTAATGCAAAAACTTCAATAAAAAAAAAATAATATTAAAAAAAAGTAACGCCACCTGTATTTTTCACATTAAAATGATAATTTTTTACCTTTGTGTTAACAGGCTGCACTAAGCATTCATGGGATGTGCGGGGGCCCAATGCTGGGATTATTTACTTTAGGGATTGTTTTTCCCTGGACAAATTGGAAGGTAAAATGATTTCTATGGTTGAACATGAAAATAGTTGTTTCTGCAGGTCTTAAACATTACTTCCATGAACTTTGTCTGCTCTCTTTGTTAATAATATGTTGTTACACTGATTTTGTTATATTTTTTGTCTTAATTATGGGAATGCAAATGCACAGATTTAGCAGTGTAGCAAAGCATAAATAATTATTTTGAAGTTAAATGATATTACAACATTTGCATTGGTATTTTTAACATGACACCATACGTTGCTATACAATGCCGAATGGCTGCATTTCTCCGTCATTATGCTCTTCACTTATGGTTCTTTCCCATCATCGTTGGCCCACCTGGGGTGGCAGGATATATATCCTGGTGTATGTCTGATGCATCCAGCAAAAAGTGAATGAAACATTTCCCAACTCTAACATCTTACAACTAGGGCGGTGTGCAGAAATGTTAAGTCTATGTGGGACATGGGTGCCTTCCCTGGTACCCCTTCATTTGGCTGGCTGTGGAGACTGAATGGTTGCTCTCAGTGTACCTGATGTGCAATATTTCCTCTGGCAGTGTGGGATCGGAAGGCTACGTTTTTTCCATTTGTAAAATTGGAGAAATGAGCCATCATTGTTAATAAAATACAAGTACTGTGTTTTCATTTATCACAAAAAAATAAGAATACTTAGGATGCGTTACCAATTTTGATGACAAAAGCAAATGTAGATGTCTGGATCTTTGGCATGCGAAACCTATATTTCATTATATTTGCTGCTGTGAAATGCTGGAATATTGTACACCTCCAGCTTAAATCTTTAGGAAACGAAAAAATATAGGAAATTGATCAAATGCCTATGCCCTTTCAACCAATCAGTATTTGTAGAGCGCAGCTTATCTATCACCTGAGAGCGAATCCAGGCGCTGGGTAGCTCGTCTTAGTTGAAGGTCTTACGTTTCTTTCTGAAGTTCGTCAGCAAGAATGATGTACAGAGGCCCAGGGCGTCTCAGGACTTGGTGGTGTGGAGGGAGAAAGAGCGTCCTCCACTGTGGTTTTGACGGATGCATGGTGTCTGTGCGGGGGCAAGGGAAGCGGAGCGGATGTTTCTGGATGGTTGGTGGAAGTTCAGTCTGTGGTTCATGTATGTTGGTTCTTGGTCATGGAGGGCTTTTTAGGCGTGTAACCCTAGTTTGAATTGGCATGTTTTCTGGACGGGGAGCAAGTGGTGGTTCCTCAGGTGCTGGGCAGGTTGAGGATCAATCTGGCCACTGTATTCTGTTTCGTCGGGGGCCTTCTCATGAGTTTGATGGTACAGTGCTTTGCTGTAGTCCGACAGCTGGTGATAAGCGCTTGCATGACTGTTTTTCTAGTGCTTGCAGAGAGCCATATGAAGATTCTTTGGAACGTGCGGATAGTATGGAAACAGACTACGGATACTGTATTGATCTGTTGTTTCATGGTGAGTTTGCTGTCCAGAATGATGCCGAGGCTGCGGGGATCAGCACTTCGGTCTTGTCAGTGTTGAGCTTTAGGCAGTCATCCTTAATCCAGTCTGTGACATTCTTCATGCAGTTGTGGAAGTTGGTCTTTGTTGTAGTGGGGTTTGCTGAGAGTGAGAGGATGAGCTGGGTATCATCGGTGTAAGATAAAATGTTGATCTTGTGGGTTCTGATGAGGTCGGCTAGTGGTGTCATGTAGATTTAGAAGAGGGTGGGGCTGAGGGATGAACCTTGGGGGACACCGCAGATGGTGCTCTTGGGTTGCGAGGTGAAGGGGGTGGATTCTCTGTGTACGTTACGTGAGGAATTATGATATCCATTTGACTACGTGTCCCCTTATTCTGATCTGGTGAAGTCTTTTGATGAATGTGTGGTGGGACATGGTGTTCAAGGCTGCAGAGAGGTCAAGAAGGATCAGGGCGGACGATTCTCCTCTGTCCAGTAAAGTGCGGATGTCGTCTGTGGCGGCGATCAGGGCAGCCTCGGTGCTGTGGTTGGCTCAGAAACTCGATTGGGAGGGATCTAGCAGGTTGTTTCTCTCCAATTGTTCTATGAGCTGAGGGTTGATCGCCTTCTCCAGGACTTTTACGGGAAACGGGAGCAGCAAGAAGGGGTGTTAGTCTTGGAGGTCACAGGGGTCTGCGGAGGGTTTCTTGAGGAGAGGTTTGACCTCAGCGTGTTTCTATGCATCATGAAAGGTAGCTGTATGGATGGATGCATTGAGGATGGTGGTGAGTTGATGGCTAATCTCGTTACGTCCTAGGTTGACGAGGCAGTGGAGGCATGGGTCTGTGGGTGCTCCTGAGTGGATGGAGTTCATTGTGGCTCTGGTGTCCGGTGTGGTGAGCTGTTCCTGTGTGGTGAGATGTTGGTCTGGGGAGGCTTCCATAGGAGTGGGGAGGCTGAGGAGGTCAGTGGGTTGGGGGTCAAAGTTCCTGTAGATGGTAGATATTTTGTAGTGGAAGTGATAGCTAGAGCGCCGCAGAATTCCTGTGAGGGAGGAATCATGTTCTCATGGCTGATGGACAGGAGAACTCTCTGACGATGCTGAAGAGTTCCTTGGTGTGGTTGGTGATAGCCTTGATGTGGTCTAAAAGAGCATCCTTTTTCACGTCTTTGAGTCATTTGTGGTATTTATTATGGGCTGACTTGACGTTGGCTCAGTCTGTATCATCTCTGCTGGTGTGCTATCTTCTTTCTAGTTGTTTTCTACTGCGTTTCATTGTGCTAAGTTCCGAAGTGTACCAGCTCGCTCATTTGGTGGCTCTGAGAGTATTGGCAGATTTGGTGCGGACAACTCGGTCGGCAGCGTCGGTAAACTGCCTGTTTTGAGGTTGGTTGTGGCATCCGGCTGGGTGGTGTTGAGGATGTCCATCCATTGGTTCTACGTCACTTTGCTCTAGTTGCAGAAGGAGGCACTGGGGGAGATGGAGGTGGTGCGAGGTGGTCCAGTGATGGTGAATTGGATAATGGAGTGGTTGGTCCAGGTGAGTTCTATGGTGTGGCTGTATTTGACTCTGCTGCTGGAAGTGAATATAGGGTCTAGTGTGTGTCCTGCTCTGTGTGTTGGGTCTGTGACCAGCTGGGTGAGGCCGATGTTGTCCAGTCATTCCAGGAGGTTGGCGGAATTTGTGTCTGTGGGGTTATCCAGGTGGAAGCTGAGGTCTTTGAGGCAGATGTAATGCTTGGATTTGATGGCGAATGGGGCGATGAAGTCTATGATGGTGTCGCAGAGGCTGGTTCATGGTCCTGGGGGGTCTGTGGATGAGGGTGCCTTTGATGATTGTTTTAGCATCAATGTGGAGTTGGAAATTCGGGTGTTCCTTGATCGCCGTGGGTTCGTCTTCAGTGGTGGTGCAGCGGATTGAATCTTTGTGGATGATGGTGATGCCACCTCCGTGTTTGTTGGTGCAGTCCTGGTGTTTCATCTTGTAGCCATTGGGCATCGAGGTGGCGATGTAGGGCGCTGAAGAGGGATTGAGGCTTGTCTCTGTGCTGAAGGTCACATCGGGGCAAGGGTAGGGATGGTGTTTCAGATGCCACGGTGACATGTTTGCAGAGTGATTTGGCATTGATCAGGATGCATCGGAGTAGTTATGGGTGGGTGTCGGCCGGGGGGGTAGGAGTGACGCTGGCTTCTACGAGGACAGGCAGTGCTCGGTCTTTTGGCAATATGTGCCTCTTAGTTAAAGATATTGAGTTATATTGCATGTGCCTCTTCCTTAAGTAAATTAACACCCATGATTCTCATGCCTGTGGTAAAATGAAAACATTTGTGCAGTGAATTGATTAGCTCATTTAATTAAATCATCTATTATTTTTCTAAGGTACTGTGGTGCATGTAAAAGTAGGCATACTACATACATGCAAATCTAGGTAGAGGGATCTAAGTGAGAAAATGGTAACTCCCCAGCAAAATGATAGAATGCTAGTTAACTAACTTGTATGAAAGCGCTATAAACAAACTTTCTGTTAAAGAAATCAGAAATTGTCTCTTAGTTGGTCTCATTCATGGAACTGTCCATGGTTTACGTGAAAAATGTCAGTATATACTGCAATGATTTTCTGGGTGATCTTCTTATTATAGTACTCCTACTTTAAGTTCTAGGGCCTCAGTCTGGGTGGCCCAAATCAATGGCCTAATTTAGAGTTTGTGACTCCATCACAAACATATTCTGAATTTAGCAGACCGTCAGTTTTTGTACAGCGATGATCCCCTGGCTCTGCCATCAGTAAGTTTACTATGATGGCCTATGAAGCATAACTGAGTAATGACTTCAGACTGCCCACCCTATTTTCTGTCTGTCACTACCAAGGAATATTTGGTGGTCATAATGACTAAGGTGTTGGTGTCATTATTTATTTGCTTTTCAAAAACAAGGATAAGAGTTAGACCTGATAGCCTAAGGGTGGTCGTCCCCCAAACTATTAGCCTCAGTCTTCATTTTTGTTGATTTCGTTGGCCTTAGGACTATGCACACTTTACCAATGCTAACAAGAGCTAAAGTACTCTCTCTTTTAAATATGGTGAAATTGGCTTACACCCAATTTGCCCATTTAATTTACTTGTAATATCCTAGTAAAGTGGTACCAGGACCTGGAAATTAAATGCTACTAGTGGGCCTGCAGCACTTATTGTGCCCCCACTTAAGTAGTTCTATTAAACATTATTCAGGTCTGCCCTTGCAGCCTGTGTGTGCAGTTAAAGTTGCCATTTTTTTGTCCTGGTAGTGAAAAACACTTACATTTGTTTTCCACTACTGCAAGGCCTTCCTTTCCCATACAATAACACTGGGTTAACTTATGACATTTAATGAGTGATAACTTTCAATGGGGAGCAGGTAAGAATCTCAAGTTTGGTGTCTAAAGAATTGTAATTTAAAACCGTCCTTAATGGTAAAGTCAGATTTTAAGTCACAATTCTGAAAGTGCCACTTTTAGAAAGTTTACATTTTCTTGTCCCAAATATTTCGTGCCTGCACCCAGTATCCTGGGTCACATGACTAGGTGTAGCTGCCAGTTGGTCTATGTGTATTGCTCCTATACAGTGAGACAAAGGGGGAGTAGGTGTTGGCAGGATGGACCATCTCTGACTTAATGAGGAGAATGAGCTGTAACCTACCACACTTGCACATCATAAAGACTCTGCCCAGAACACTCTCAGAGGGTTTTGACACCAGATAAGTTGGGGCCAGGACAGGGAGGTATGACATTCCAAGCACCTAAGGGGATGGATACCTCCAGAACCTTCTCTCTGCAAATGGGCACCATTTATAAACAGTGGACCCTCAGACCCAACTCTTCAGTACACCTCTGGACTTTTGGAAGACTCAAAAGAACTGCTGTACTGCTCTACAAGAAGGGTTGTTTCTCTTTTCCCCTGCTGCCCTGCTTCCTGCTGCCTAACTAAGAAGGGCCGGACCAGCATCTTGATCACAGGATCTCCAGAGTGACTCCAAGGGCTAGGTGGCTGTCCTCCTAATCAGAGCAGTGGGAACAGAAAACTCTCCAACCACCTTGTACCCAGCATCTGGAATCAGTCTGCTGTGAGTCTTGCCCCCTAAGTGGTGCCACGCCAGTCCTGGAACCTTGAAATTGGGCCTGAAGGTGCTCTGCCACCCCAGCTGTGGTCCTGTGAGCAGAACCAATGCAGTATGATGCATCTTGAAGCCTCTTCAGAACTGCCACTGCACCTCACATCCTTGATGCAGGCCTTCTCATCACAAGTCCCTCATCAATGGAATCATCAATGATGATACATGACTCCACATCGCAGCCCAGCAGCTCCTCTGATCCACCTCTGTGCTACGTATCCTCAATGCTGGATCTTGCAAGGCTTCGCAAACCAGCATTCAAGGAACTTTATTCAGCGGGCCAATCTTGTTCCCTTTATCCGGCCCGCGCTCCTGAACTTGTAATTCTGCCCTTGTCCGGTGAGACCGGATAAGCACAGTTGGTGCTTTATTGCAAATCTCCACTTCTACTGACTGGATTTTTGTCATTTTTGTGTCAAATAATTAAATACATTTTATTCTATTTTTATAATTTGGTGTGGGACTTTTCTTGTGTGGTATTTTTACTTTCTGTTTGAAGTGCTGCATAAATACTTTACACATTGCCTCTAAATTAAGCCTGACTGCTTGTGCCAAGCTACCAGAGGGTAAAGCAAGTGTTAATTTGGGGTTTGTTGGTGAATTCACACTAAATAGAATGTACCCAGGGTGAGACAGCCTGCGTTTTGCTGCAGAAAATAGACAATGGAAAGTTTTCAAGACAAAACTGCATTCATAGAAAGAAAATCATTGTAGATAATTCATGATAAGTGCTGAGTGACTGGGAGAACGTCTGCTTAGGCTATTGGATAAACAAGTGAGCATGTCCGCTGACACTATGTCTGAGAGAATGCATACTACTAAACCAAAAGCAAATTGAGGTTTATAATATGAAATCAGTTTCAATAATTCCAAATGATGGAAACAGAATCCGGATTAGGATGCAGATTAAATGCTTAAAAGTTGTCATGTAGATTTGTCTGTTTTTAATTTGAGAGTTATCTTTTTATATGCAGGGTGCACTTGGTGGTCTACTCACTGGAATAACCTTAGCATTCTGGGTTGCGATTGGGGCTTTCATTTACCCGGCACCTGTGACAAAATCTCTTCCTTTGGACCTGGACACAGATGGGTGCCAAGTATTTAATGAGTCGATATACACCACAGTGATAGCTCCAACAGCTGCACAGCCATTCAGGTACAAATATTTATTTATGTATTTATTACTTTTGCTTTCTTAAACAGTTGCCTTTGGCAGAAGATAGTTTGTAGTAAGTAAATGAGGGAAAATCTATCCCTTCCTGACAGAAGTGTGGTACATGATTGAGGTGGGTCAGGAATCTCATTGAGGTTAACCCATTTTCAGGGATTGTAGGAAATCATTTTGCATTCCATTGGATCTTTTTATTTAAAGGTGGGGACGTTGTACTGGCCATAAGCAGGTAGGTTTGCAATATTTTCTTGAACAATTCAAGCCTCAAAGGGTACCCCAGTTCTGGTCAGAACACTTTCCCTACATTTGCTAATTGTGGTTCAATCCGGATTGAGTGATCAGGTTTGTCTTGTGTTTTAAGGACTAGGCATTGAGAAGTCCAGTTCAGTATTCTTCTAGATTGTGCATGGAAAGGGTATCTTCTTACCGGAGGCACAGAACTATTTTGTGGAGAATAACATACATGAAATATGCCAAATTACTTCTTAAGAGGGTGAAAGTTAAGAGTAAAATCCTGCAAAGTGGTATACACTTCCTTTGTCAATATCTGTATGCCTGATAATGATAAAGATAGTGATAGACAAATCGGCAAGACACTAAACTGAAGATTGTGATGAAAAATAAAAAGAAACACTATGCATCGCTTTGCATCTTCATCTCAGAACTGACATCACAAGAAAATACTCTGAAACATTCTGGATTGTGAAATGCACATAGCCTCCAATATGCAGAACACCATCACGCAGAGGGCTATATGAACGTTTTGTTTCTAGCTCTTCTCAGGAGCTCATAACCTTTATTCGATTAGGAAGAAGACACCCAAGTTTGACATTTTGCACATGTTGAAAAATTCTGAACTCCTGTCTCCACCCTTCATGCTCCATGCTCCACACGGCTTCCAGAAACCCCTCAGGGTCTCCAGAAGTGCAGAAGTGCTAGAATGACCCTGGCAATGAGGATACTCAGCAGCGGTTTGAGTGCAGCGTCTGACAAAGTGCTGGAGAAGAGGATGTGAATCACGTCTCCTCTTTTTTGGTATGAATGTAAGAGTATGCCCTGCTCCCAAAGCTATATGTTTATTAGGATATTATTGAATGAAACAGCAAACTAGTAAAGGTTCATCTGATGAGTTATCACAAATTGACTTCTAAATCATCATTGAAAATTAAATGGCAAACAATGCACTGGGAGAAAACAAGATGTTGATTAAACTTTCTTGTATACAAAAATGGAATAGAAGTTGATTTTGATTGAACAGCTAATTTCTTCCTTTTATCTGTTGAAAGATGTAAACATTCTGTAGCAAGTTACCTATGCTTCTGTTCCTGGCTGAAATAATTAGTAGCTGCACGATGCAAAGGACCAACTTGAGGAGATGATGGAAAGACTTATGTGAAACCATGCATAATAAGAAGGACAACACTTTGGTAGTACAATGATTAACATTGTAAAAAATGTCAGCAACTTGTAAATAAGATCAATTATCTTGCACCTCATTACAGTAGTATTGTAAATATTGCTCCACACTTTAATTAGCTTGCTCTGTTACCCATGATACCAGTGATGAAAGAAGAAGATCAAACATTTTAAAAATACCAATTCCTTTCACACATGTAAAGTCTCAGTTCACAGTTCACTGGGACATATGCATGATTTCAGGCTGACTGTGATGAAGAAGAGGTAGACATACAAAGCTGGCCACCCCAATCAAAGATTTTAACCTTTTAACTTAATCTACTTTTTGGTGGTCAAACTCTTCCAGAGGAGCAAGACCCAACGCTGAATCCCATCAAGGTCCCTTGAAGTTGGTGATGTTATAGTCAGGGTCCTACTGAAGTCATTGTTATTGGCACCAAAAGCTTTGAGCGGTACATTTCCATGGTCCAAGGTTTTACCGTTTGACTTAACCCCTTTTTGGTTCTTAAAATCACTTAGGCTGGAAGCTATAGTCGGTCAGGGTCCCAAAAGGCCAGGTCCCTTTACTGTGAGGATTCACTGAGTTCAGTTTCAGCACAGCAAAAATCTCTGAGATGTACAAATCTGGTTTTCTTCTCCACTGAAGGTGCACCCTCTCTTGGGAAGCCTCAACATTTTTTCCAGGTCCTCTGGAGGTGAAAAAAAGACTAAATCACACTTTCCTCTAACTTTTAGGAACGGTCTTTGAGGTCACTCCTACAGCTGCCAGGCCATATAGAAGTCACCTTTGCACTAGGTTTTTCTTCAGCCAGGGCTCCTGCAGGGTCCAATTCTCATTTAGTAGATGGGCCCACTGGTCGAGTCCTTCTGATTTTTGTGTCCCTAGATCAGACAAACAGAATGTCAACCACCAGCTGAAGTCAGACGCCCTTCAAATCTTTCGATGCAGCCTAGTCTTCTTTTTTCAGGTGTTGTAACCTTAGGTCCAGCAAAGTTCTGAGGAGGTAGTCTTATCTTGTACACTAGTTAGTGATTGGAGAATTTCTTCAACCCGATCCTGTCTATTTTCATGGTCTTTGCCCACTTCCTTTTGCAGCAATTCCTTTTTGTTTTACTGTAAAAATTCCCAAAAGCCTTAAGTCCTAAACAGCTAACTCCTTCTTACATCAAAAGTGGTTATAGGTATGCCTAAGCCACTCTTTTATTTACATGATGGCTCCTCTCTCCGATAGATCCAAGAACTGTTTCCCCCATAGTGGTACTGGAGCCAGAGAGTCTAAAGGACCATAAGAATGTATGGATGCAGATCCAGTCAGCTCCATTTGACATCTCATAGTCACAAGAGGTAGTGGAAGGGCTATCTTATTCTAGTTCTAACTGTTCCTGTCACCCCCTCAGATTGCTAATCCCTTTTAATTGGGCAGTTGTTGACAACACCCATCTCTGCCTTTCAGGACATAGAGGCCAGGCTATAGTTCTATTGAGAGCGTCGTGTTAGGCCTCTAGAGGTGACATGAGAGACAAAACTGATTCTAAGCTAATTATGGCTCAAAAAGTACATTTATAAAAGATTACGTTTCCACTAGAATCTTTCACAGCAAGAGGTCATTGAAACTGTACAGGGACTTTTACTATAAGGTTTGCCTACTGTTCCATGCCCAAGTACCAATCGGCCAGTATCATCTGTATCTGTGTGCGCATGTGTAAATTAAACCTTGCCATCAAAAGTGAGTGGCATTTGGCTCCTCACAACAATGACAAAGGTAAACATGAACTTGAACTGGAGAAAAACTCCTGCTATATTTGACCCTTTATAGTCTCTCTTGCTTTATTATGATTTCAGCACATTAGTTTTGGTGGATATCAGAGGCCAAGGTTTTCAAAGAGCAGATCCATAGAATAACATAAGGCACCCAAGATTCCGGAATTGCAGTTACACCATCTTAGTATTTGGCACACCACCTGCTATGCCTTCCCAAGTAATACAGTGTCGGTCAGACAGTAGAGAATACAAACAGGCTTTTTAATTAGCAATACTCTGCAGAGGAGTCCAGTCTGACCTGCACCCTAAGATGTCTGCCAAGGGACTGACCCCCCCAACAGCCCACAATACATAATCATTCCTCCCAGAAGCCTCCAACCACACCCACAGTGGAAAGTTACTAGCCTGGGCCGAACATGAACAAAAGAGGCACAGAAGGATGGGCTACCACCTGCCAGATGGGTTACCACGCTGGGTCTCAGCGTTCTCTAATGTGGGAGCAGAACTACACACTCGGGTAGGTATGCGAGGGCAGAATGGCCTATTCATTAGTAAGGTGGGAAGCAGCCTTGAACAGAAGAGAAAATGATAATGAAATACAGTGTTCTGCTTAGGCAAGCAATAGGAATAATGAGGCCTAGTTCAGGCACAGCCTAAGCAACCTAATAGGGATTACGAAATACAAAATGGAGTCACACTCCCTAACTAAAGCCTGCACATTACAGGGATAACTCAGTGGGTTGCATAACGTGAATACAAATGGTGTCTATGTAGCCACACACCGCTAACCTAATATAACATAAAACGAGTGCATAGCAGGAATGGGTTCTTCAAACCTAACAACTTCAGCAACATAACATGCTTTTAAAGGTTTGTCAGGCTCTACAAGAAGAGAAGCTAATACTAAATAAACAAAGTGCAACTTTGGAAAGAAATTCTTGAAGTTGTACTGAAACGTCTCTTCTCAACCCCTGTTCCTGAGATTGCCTGACTACAGGGACACGCCACCCAGCACAATGAGTCCATATCCAGCAGAACTCATATTTGGAATGGCACTTCAAACCAAGATATATTATGTCTGAAGATTTATCATCAACAAATAAGGTATGATACCATGACCTTTCACAAAAGGAGAAGTTCTAGAAGCACACTAATCAAAAAAGGAGCGCAATGTCATCCGGATTTTGTCACCGAGATCAGGTGCTTGTGAGATCTTGTCGTCACCAGATAAATATCCCAATATGGGATGTAATAATATATTTATTAGCTTAAAGTAAAGAGTCCATGATTACTGGGTGAACAGATGAATATTGTGATTACATCCAACTAGTTCTCCATATGCCTCGTGGCCGTTCCTGTGAACCATCATTGGCCGAGGAGTTCTAGGATATGGAAGACACTCCTGAAGAAGAACTTTCTGTCATTCCTCATGCAGCTGATGACCCCATCAATTAAACAGCCACTCCCACACTAACCGGTGAATTCCGCTCTGACACTACACTTTTTGTCCATTCCTCTATACTCTTCCTGACTCATTGAAAATACAGAATAATATTAACATTTTTTGATGTATGAATTTGTGATTCCATGATTGGTTGGTTTGGTTTACCTGTCAGACCCTAGTACAGTGCACCAGGAGTGCCCAGGGCTTGTAAACCAAATACTGCTGGTGGGCTTGCAGCACTGGTTCTGCCCCCACAGAAGCAGCCTGTAAAAGTGTGTCTAAGGCCTCCCATTGCAGAGCCTGCATGCAGTCTGGTACTGTCATGCAGACTGGGCAAGTGCACCCACTTGCCAGTCCCTAAACCTTCCCTTTTCTTCATATCAGACACCCCTATGGTAGGCCCAAGGGCAGGGTGCATTGTAAGTATAAGGTAGGACAGGCCCTGGTGTGTGTGGCATGTTCTAATAGTGAATTATAGCCATTTTCGTTTTTCACTATTGCAAGGCTACCTGTTCTCCATAGGCCAGAATGGGCAGTTTGATCATTACATATTATAATCCTAACTGACTCACGGAACATGGTAGAAATTCAATTTTAGTATGCCTGAACTCAGGATGATAAAATACATATTTTAGTGAAGTTGGTTTTAACATTCTGTGTTTGAAAATACCACTTGTAGAAAGTAGGTACTTTCTTGTCTAACCATTCAAACCTGCCTCTGCTAGGCTGTGTATTCCTTGTCTGGAGTTTGAGTGACAGGGCTGTGGAATTCCAGGAAACAGGGTGAGGCAGCCCAGTGGTGAATAGAGAGATCTGCATCTAGATGGGAGGGAGGAGTTGCACCTGGGACCTGAATAGGGCTGTGCCTTCCCTCCACAATGCTGGCTCCACCTCCTGTGGTGCGTTTGATGTCTCTGCCCTGCACTCTGAAAGGAAAGAAGGAGTCATGTAAACAAAGTGCTCCAGGACTGACCAGAACTGGTTTGGACTATGCAAATGCCTCTCTGCCTTCAGAGAACAAAGGAAAACTTAGTATAAATATTGGGACCCCAACCCAAGAACTTTAGATCACTTTGGGAGCAAGAAGAAACCTCTGCTGAGGAGAGGAGCCAGAAGAAGCTGAGGAGAAACTATCCCTGAGACTGGGGGATTGGCCTGCAGTGGCTACCTTACAGCCAAAGAGAGGAGGAAGGAACTTTGTATGTACTTTTGATCAACTTGTGAAGGATCTCCAAGGGCTTGGAAAATAGCTTGCCTCCTGCTGAAGTCTCAGGGACAACAGACTTCAACCACCAGCGCCCCAGAGTTATTTGGAAGTGCCTGCTGCTGTTTTAGGCCTTCTGAAGGGCTGCGTGTCGCAAGGAGCTGGAAGCGCAACTCGCGGAGAAGAAGCATGTCGCCGTCACAGCCGCTGCCGTCACATCACTGAACAAGGGTGTCGCCGCTGTAGCTGTCGCATTGCACCGCACCATGAGAAGCGTCCCGCAACACCGAAGAAGCGTGTCGCCGTCACAGCCGCTACCGTCGCATCTCTGAACAAGGGTGTCGCCGCTGGAGCTGTCGCATTGCACTGCATCACGAGAAGAGTCTTGCAACGAAGAAGAAGCGTGCCGCCGTCGCAGCAGCTGCCGTCGCATCTCTGAACAAGGATGTCGCCACTGTAGTTGTCGCATTGCACCGCATCAAGAAATGCGCCTCGCATCCACGGAGAAGCGTGCCGCCGTCGGAGCTGCTGCCGTCGCATCACTGAACAAGGGTGTTGCTGCTGCTGCTGTCGCATCGAGCGGAAGAGTCTCGCATCGTCGGAGAAGAGTGTCGCCAGCAAAGCCGCTTTCGTCGCATCAATGGACAAGGGTGCCACCGGTGCAGCTGACGCATCGAGTCGAGTCTTCTCGCAACATCGGAGAAGCGTGCCGGATCAGGAAGATCTTCACGTCTTCATTTCTTTGCACCAAAATCTTCAATGCATCACCATCCTTGCAACACTTTCGTTGCCCTGCGTGTCGCATCTAAAGGTACATTGAACTAAAAGTGTAGCATTTAGGATCTAAAATAGAACTAAGCTAAAACTACCATTTTTAAGTAACAGTATTGTGGATTTTTGTCGTTTATGGTCTTGTGTTAAATCTATATAAAGAATACTTATTTTTGATATAAAACCTGTCTGGTGTCCATCTTTAGTGTTGTCACTTGATTACTGTATGTGTTCACAAATGCTTTACACACTGCCTCTGAGATAAGCCTGTCTACTCGTGCCAAGCTACAAAGGGGGTGAGCAGGGGTTATTTTAGGAGTGTACCCCCTTACCCTGACTAGAGGCAAGGGTCCCTATTTGTCACAAGTGCATACCTGTGCCAACTAAAGACCCCCAAATCTATCAGAAGTCAATTGCAAAGGTTCTCAGCACATCACCTCAGTACAAAACTGACACCACTAACCTGTGGTCTACTCGTTTGATTGTTCTGAGGCTGTCACTATTTAATGCAGTAAAGACTGTTGATTATACTGCACCACAGTGCTCAAAATATTGCTTTCCGGATGTATATATTTATATTTCTATGCCACCAGCAGGACCTCAGCTCATGTTCTCTATGCTGCCCTGCATTTATTACACACTCACATATACCGAAAGTGTGACTTAATAAATATTTTTAATACATTAACAATAGTGAGTGAATGGATGAGTGAGTGAGAGTATTTAAAACAACTCTTAGTGAAGTTACAATTGCCATCTCTTTACTTGAGTGCTTCTTTATGTGAGTTAGCATATCAAACCTATCAGCTGAGTGTCAATTAGTGAACATGTAACTTTCATAAAAATTCTTGGTATTTATTTGTAATAAGTTGTTTATAAAGAGTTCTAGAGTTGTAATGTCTGTCTTTTTTGTTTTTCCTTCATAGGCCTGAGCTGGCAGATACCTGGTATTCTTTATCTTACCTTTACTACAGTGCTGTGGGCTGCCTGTCATGCATTATAGCAGGACTCCTTATAAGCTTTATAACAGGTGGGTGAATACGTTTGAAAAGATGGATACTTATGATCAAAGATTATAGGCATTTATTTTAATTAGGGTTTCATTAGATAGTAGTATTGCAGTGCAAGTGAAGTGCACTCATAGAGGCAGGCACTATTGGTGCTTTTGTTGTGTTTGAAAGGACCACCACCAGATGAAATAGGTGGGAGCCCTTTTGCACGGAAAATCCATTGGGATGCCACACAAGATGCAGGTGGTGGGTGGTTCAATATAACAGCTTCTATCCTACCCAAATGAGATCCACTGTGATCTGATATAAGGGAACATATATCATCATATTAATTACCAGAGCCAGCTTTAAGGTGGTGCAACAGGTGCCTTTGCACTGGGCACCAAGCTCGAGGGGACGCACTTTGGGGTACTTTGTATCCAAGAGTGTTACCCTGGGTGTTACATTAGTGTTCTCATGCACCCACCCATGGACTTTGACGCTAATCCATATCTACTAACCTTGGTAGAAAGGGATTTTCATCACAAATTACACTTCCAAGACAGGCATAAAGTTGGAGAAAACATGTATTTGCACCTAATCTTTCAAACTTTGTATGAATTATACACTGTTTATCATACATACATAGTGGAAAATTGTTAAACTTTGTCAAAGCATATCATTTTCTGCTGAAAGCATATCCTTTCAGTATAAAACACATGCTTGACATCACACATAAACAACTTTGTACTGTAGTGCAAGGGTATGTACATTGATGCACGGTAACCTAATGTACTAGAGGAGAAAACAACACCCCCATATCATAGTAGATATGTTGCTGTTGTGCTCTCTCTTTTCCATGCAGCTCAGTACAACAACTTTTGTTACTGTGCTTTGTGATAACTTAGTAAATCTACCCCTTCGTTTCTCCAGTCCAATCACTCTTGACACATTTTGCCTACCAGAATAGATGATGAGACCTAACACCTTGTTCTCTTTCTTGTCTTGAGTAACATGTCCTCTAGATTGATTTATGTACTTGTATGACTCATTGTCTCTGTACAAAATGTTTGTGATGTAGAACACTGTGACGTTAGATTGAGATGAGTATCCTATAAAATAAATGTGAGAGGGGCTAAGGAGAGACGAGGAACAACACTAGACAGTTGTAGTGACAGAATCTAAGAAAAAACAGGTCTTTCTGAGTGGGGAAAGATTGTCCCATCCAGCACCACTGATGCTAGAGCCGGCCTTGTCAAATAATTCTAACCGTATCCTGATATAATCAATCAATCAGGGGAATTGTAAGCGCGCTACTCACCCGTGAGGGTCTCAAGGCACCGAAGGGGGGGGGAGGGTCTGCAGATCTGTTTAGCCGAAGAGCCAGGTCTTGAGTGCCTTCCTGAAGGTGTTCAGGGAGGGGGTGTGTCTGATGTCTGCCGGTAGCTCGTTCCAGACCTTGGCTGCAATGTGAGAGAAGTATCTTCCACCTGCTCTGGCCCTGAGGATGCGCAGGGTTAAGGCCAGTGCAAGGTTGGCAGATCGAAGGTTTCTTTTGGCTACGTGGAAGTTGATTCTGTTGTTGAGGTATTTGGGTCCGTTATTGTGTAGGCATTTGTAGGCATTAGTAAGGATTTTACAGATGACTCTTTTCTCCAGGGGGAGCCAGTGGAGTTTACTTAAGTGATGGCTGAGGTGTTTGCGCCGTGGGATGCCGAGGATGAGTCTGGCGGTGGTGTTCTGTGTAGTCTGGAGTTTGCGGAGTAGGGACTTGTTGATGCCGGTGTAGAGGGCATTTCTGTAGTCCAGTCTGCTGGTGATGAGTGCGTGGGTGACTGTCTTCCTTGAGTCCGGGGGGATCCATTTAAAGGTCTTGCGAAGGATGCAGAGGGTGTTGAAGTAGCTGAAGGTGAAGGCGTTGATCTGTCGATTCATGGTGAGTGATAAGTCGAGTACGATGCTGAGGTTTTTGGTGTGGTCTGAGGGGGTAGGTGGGCTTCCGAGGGTGGGCGGCCACAAGGTGTTGTCCTATGCTGCAGGAGTGGTTCCAAGGATGAGGACTTCTGTCTTCTTGGCGTTGAGCTTCAGGCATCTGTTGGTCATCCAGATTGCGACGTCCTGCATTCCTTTCTGGAAGTCAAGTTTGGCGGTGGCGGGGTCTCGGGTGAGGGAGAGGATGAGTTGGGTGTCGTCGGCGTAGGAGACAATGTTGAGACCGTGTTGTCGGATGATGGCTGCAAGGGGAGCCATGTAGATGTTGTAAAGGGTCAGGCTCAGTGAGGACCCCTGTGGGACTCTGCAGGTGATTTTCGTGGGATCGGAGAGAAAGGGTGGCAGTCTGATCCATTGGCCTCCTCCGGTGAGGAATGATCGGATCCAGTCCAGGGCTGTTCCTTGTATGCCGGCGTCGTGTAGTCTGGCTACTAGTGTGCAGTGAGAGAGGTGTCGAGGGCCGCTGACAGGTTGAGTAGGATGAGGGCTGTGGAGGGCCTTGGTCCAGGAGTGTGCGGATATCGTCTGTGACAGTGAGTAGGGCATTCTCTGTGCTGTGGTTGCTTCGGAATCCAGATTGGGACGGGTCAAGGATGGTGTTCTCTTTGATGAATCAAGTTAGTTCTCTGTTAACTGTTTTCTTTGCAACTTTGGCTTCGAAGGGGAGGAGCGAGATGGGCCGGTAGTTCTTGAGGAGGTCGGTGGGGTCAGCTGTGGGCTTCTTGAGCAGGGGCCTGACTTCTGTGCGCTTCTAGTCGTCGGGGAAGGTGCCTGTTTTGAAGGTGGTGTTGATGGTGCGTTGCAGTTCGTGTGCGAAGGTGGCCGCGGCTCTGTGGTAGATGTTAGGGGTCAGTGGGGCCCGGAGTGGATGCCTTTTATGTTCGAGGTGGTGTCTTTGGTCGTGATCGGTGTCCAGCTGGAGATGGTGGGCTGGCTGGTGCCTTTGGGAGTTGGGGGGCCGGCTGTGGCATCTGGAGAATGGTCTTTGATCTTGAGGTGGAAGTAGGTCCCAAGCTTGTCGCAGAGGTCTTGGGACGGGGTGATGTCTGTGGCATCGCTGCGTGGATTGGTGAATTACTGTATGACACTGAAGAGCTCTTTGGAGTTGGTGTAGTTGGCGAGGATTTTGTGGTGGATGAAGTTCCTTTTGAATGTTCTGATTTTGTTGTGGTAGTCTGTCATGGCGTCCTTGTAGGCGGGGTAGTTTTCGGTTGTTTTGGTGATTCTCCAGTTCTACTCCGGGCGTCTGCAGGTGCGTCTGGCTTCTTGGAGAACGGCAGTGAACCAGGCGGCTTTCCTGGGACATTGTTTGTCGGGGTTGCGTAGTGGCGCAAGCTTGTCTGCGCAGTTGGAGATCCAAGTGTGGAGTTCTCTGGCTGCGATGTTTGCGTCGGTTGTCCAGGTGTGGTTGTTTTGGGTGAGGGTGGAGTTGAGTTGCTCGTCGGTAACCTTGCTTCAGTTTCTTCGTGGTGGGCGAGGGTCTGGTTTGGGTGCCTTAAGTTTGTCGACGGCGAAATGTACGCATTGGTGGTCGGTCCATGGCGGTTGCGTTGTGTGGCTGAAGTGAACACTGCTTCCTGCAGCGAAGATGTGATCGAGGGTGTGTCCTTCTCTATGGGTTGGTGTGGTGATGAGTTGTTTGAGACCTATGTTGGAGACGTTGTCCCGAAGGATGATGGAGTTGGGGTTGTTGGGGTTGTCGAGGTGGAAGTTCAGGTCTCCTATGATTATGTAGTTTGTTGATGCAATGGCGTGGGGGGCGATGAAGTCGGTGATGGTGGTGGCGAAGGGTGTCTGCGTGCCGGGGGTCTATAGACGAGGGTTCCTCAGAGTGTGGCGTTGGGGCTGGTCTGGAGCTGGAAGTGCAGCTGTTCGGCGGAGGGGAAGGTTTCTCTGGAGGTGGATGGTGCTCTTGTGGGTGATGGTGAGGCCTCCTCCCGGGTGATTGGGGCGGTCCTTCCTCTGGACCTTGTATCCGTCTGGGATGGCGGTGTTGATGTCGGGGCGGAGGAGTCGTTGGTCCAGATCTCCGTGAGGAAGGCGATGTCGGGCGGGTGAGAGTTGAGTAGGTTCTAGATTTCAATGGCGTGTTTGTGTATGGTGCGCACGTTGAGGAGGATGCATCTTAGGGTGTCGCCGGTGCTGGTGTTGGTAGTTTTGGAGTTTGGGGTGGTGGTCAGGGTCTGGTGGTAGTGGGGGCAGGAGAACTGGCTGTGGGTCTTGTTTGGCGAGGCCTCTTGGCAGTCTCTGAGTCTTCTGGGGTTGAGTGCGAGGAGGGCAGAGGAGTCGTAGCGATGATTGGTCGGTGATTCAGGGTTCCTGGCGCTGGTCGTGGTTGGGTCGCGGACGGGTGCAGATGGGCTTGCCTTAGGCGGGCCCGCTGCACGCGTCCACTGTGCAACCACACAGCAGCTGCCATTAAGTAGGGGAGGGGGAGGGACGTCAGCTGGGAGGCGGGAACGCGCATGGGCCGGAGGAGGGGCCGTAGGGGAAGCAGCAGCAGGAAGTGGGATAAGGGGCACAGAATATCAGAACCAGGCGGGCACAAGAAAACGATTACCATGGGGCACGGTGAGCACAAATAACTGTACAAGGGGGCACAAAGAGCACAGAAAAAAAACAATTACCAGGGAGCACAAAAAGCACAGAAAAAAACAAGTACCAGGGGGCACAAAGAGCAGAAGCACAAAAAAACGATTACCAGAGGCCACAAAGAGCAAAAAAAACGATTACCAGGTGGCACAAGAGCACAGAAACAATTCAAGGGGGTACAAAATACCAGTCACACAGCGGGCAACCACGGAGCGTATAGTGGCCTCGAAGCCCTCCTGGGAGGAGGTTGGGGCTCAGCGGCGAGGTAGATGGCGCGGAGCCACGGGGGAAGAGTAGGCCAGTGACCGAGGGTATATCCTGTTTGCTTTTGGTTGCTGCAGCACTGGAAGTATTTACTTGTTTTACGAACACCGAAATCAACAATATAGCTTAGTGAATTAAGTGCTCTGCTGACATGTGTACAGCCAGTAGGGCGCAAATGTGAGTCTCAGACAAGCCAATACAGTATTTCATCTTGCAGAGGTTGCCAAGTGGGTAACAGCAGTATCTGGTGTTTACAGTGCCATAAAACAGCACAGACTATGGAAGGGAAACATTTATTATCAATAACCCCAGTAGATGCTGTTTCACACATACTGTACTCATTCTTTTTAGGTTACCCGCCCCAACTCAAAAACGGACCCTCCCTATGTGCCATTTGCTCTGCTGTGAAACCAAACTAGCACAATGTATTTTGCCATTCCCTTCTAGACTGGAGGAATGTTGGTGGCTGTACTTTGCCACTGATCAATTACTACTGCTCTAATTTTTCACAAAATCTTGTAAAGAAAAATACCCAGTGAATCCTCCCTAGGGAATGCCAATCTCAAACACACGCACACAAGGTGCATCTGCCACTAGGCACTTTTTAGTGTGATTGCTCCGTTGTTAGAAATAGGGTTTCTGGTTGGCTAGGGTATGCACCTAAGCCAGGCAGAACCCACCACTCAGCGCAAGGGAGTTACACATCTAAGCTAACCCCTGCTCACCCCCTTGGTAGCTTGGCAGAGCGGTCAGGCTTATCCCAGAGGCAATGTGTAAAGCGTTTGCTCAACACACTCACACACCAGTGACACACTAGACACACCACAAAAAGAGACTCCACACAAGGTTATATAAGAGTATCCTTTGTATTGTACATAAAAACACACTGGACCATAATCACATAACTCAATAATCACTTTGCTAAATAGACATTGGGCACGCACACAATTAGTGCACTAAAGCATAAACTTGTGTTGCACAGGTCCTAGAAACCTTGTGAACATATATAACACTACCTTTGAATGTACATGAATTCCCCATTCCGTATCACCATAAACATGTAGGGTGAATCCCCTACCATTACAGAAAACCTGTGGGGCGGAGTGCAGCAACCCAAGATCGCACTGATAGGGAGACCTCGCCGGCTCCCTCCCACCATGAAGAAAGGGGGCTGCTTGCCCCGACCGTATGTGGAGTGGGTTGCTGAAGCCTGCAATTGTACAGGGCTGGTGCTTCAAGTGGAACTGACACCGCCAGTGGGGAGACCTCACCGGCTCCCTCCCACCACGAGGAAAGGGAGCTGCATACCTAGTTATAGTTATAGTTATCTTGCGATTTTGCACACGAAACAGTGGAAGCGGGCTGTTTTTAGCTCCACTGTTAGCACTTTACTGTTTATGTTTTTAAAACGTTAGAATTTGTGTTTGTTTTAAATGAAATTCGCTCCCCTTACCTGGGCGACCTGCTCGGCTGAGGCTTCCATCGCGCAGAGGGGGTCAGCGCTCTAGTGTGCAACCCTGTGGCGGCTATATTACGCCACGCTGGAGCGACCGCGCAGCGGACACGTGCAGCGGGTGCGCCGGCGGCGCCCGTCCGCGCACCGTTTGCGCACAGCGCCAGGAATTATGTCGCTCCAGCTCAAACGTTTGAAGATACTTTTAGATATTGCTACACTAGAGAACAGCTGTGCGATATAGGTAAGCAGAGCTCTGTTTCAGGTGCATCGGTTTTAAGTCATTTGGTGGGGACCGGCTTCAAACCACTACAGGTGGAAGCCCTGAATTGTGGCCTCCTTAATGTAAGGTCACTCCCTAAACATGCTACTGAAATTCAATTGCTAATTGATGTGTATAATTTGGATGCCTTGTTTATGACAGAGACCTGGACAGAGCTGGGGCTGGATCTTGAGTTGGGGTTAGCTTGCCCTGTTGGATTTAAAGCTTTTCACAAACCAAGATCCAGCGGCAGGGGGGCGGAACCGGGATCATATATAAAGATTCCTGGGATTTCGCGCCGCTGGACATAGATGAGATCATGCACATTGAAACCTTAGGCTTCTCTCTGAAAGATAGGGTGGGGCATATCCTGACTGGCATGGTTTGCTATCGACCCCCAGGTGTAATGTGTGCTCAGTCACAACAGCAGTTACTTTATGTGATCAGTAATTTGGCTCTCACTCATCACAGACTGTTAATATTGGGAGACTTTAATCTTTGGCCAAATGAGAAGATGGCGACAGCTTATAACAACATTATTCAATCTTGTGCTAACCTGAATCTGCCGCAATTGGTCCTGGAGGCAACCCATACTGCAGGACACGTATTAGATTTGATATTTTCTGGGGACAACGTGGTGGCCATGGATGGAATTTTACCAGTGGGTTGGTCTGATCACCATATGGTCAAATTCCGAGTGACGCTTATCCATAGAAGTAGGCCTCCTCCCCGGGAGGAAAGGTGTGCCCTGGGCAGGGATTGGAAGGCCTTACTGAGGAAAGCCCGAATGGCGCCGCTTCTTGGCCTTGACTCCTTTTTTGATCCGGGAAAGTCGGTCGACGAGAATTACTTTTGACGGATACTATTGATTTGCTTGCCCCCCTGAAGAAGATCAGGAAACGGGGGAAACCCTCTACCCCATGGTTCACGGAGGATTTGAGGAGCTGTAAGGCACAGTGTAAACGCGCTGAGAGACAGTGGAGAAGGCATTACACGGATAACGATAAAGTTATCTGGAAGGATTGTCTAGCCAGGTATAAAAAAGCCATAGTGGCTACTAAGGCGACTTATTTTGCGGACCTTATACTAAAAGCACCAAACAGTGTTAAATGTGTTTTTAATATTCTGAGAGATATTACTAACCCGGACTGTATCAGTAATAAGGTTATTCCATCGCAGGAGCTATGTGACGGTCTAGCAGTCTTCTTTCGGGACAAGATTAAAGGAATTATCGAAGGCTTGCAATCAGTTTCCCTGTCGGGTACTAGTGCTGGGGAAGAGCCAGTGCTAGTTAACCTATCTTGTTTCATGGCCACTGGGATGAAGCTGCCAATGTCAGGGACTTTCCTTGATCACTGGGCCCTTCCCACAGAGGTTGAGTTTGTTAGGGTGGCAAAGGTTGTGTCCTCTGGCTCGCCGCTGGACCCCATTCCTCCGAAATTCTGGAAAGAGTTGGGTTCTGAGATCTTTCCACAACTCTACCAGATATGTATTCAATCACTCAGTAGTGGAGTAGTTCCGTCCTGCTGGATTGTCTCACCCCTCTTAAAGAAACCTTCATTGGACCCCACTTGCTATCGGAATTACAGACCTATTTCCCTGTTGCCATTTCCAGTAAAGATAGTGGAGCGTTTGGTAAGCCAGGCGCTCTCTGGTTTCCTGGAAGGTAACAATAGGTTGGAGGAAAATCAATTTGGTTTCCGACCCGGTCATGGGACGGAGACCTCATTGGTTACCGTGTTGGATGATCTCCGAATGCGAGCGGACAGGGGTCAAACTGCAACGTTGATATTGCTAGATCTGTTCGCCGCATTCGACACGGTTAAACATGACATTCTATCGCTAAGGTTAGAGGAGGTGGGAGTGACAAATCTGTCTCTGCAATGGCTCCGCTCTTACCTGTCAGGTAGACGGCAGGCTGTGATTGTGCCTCCGTATCAATCAGCTTTTTCTCCTAATGAGAATGGTGTCCCACAGGGATCTTCAATTAGCCCTATTTTGTTTAATGTATATATGCGGCCACTGGTGGAGATCATTAAAGCTAATAACATCAGGGCGGTCAATTATGCTGATGACACGCAATTGATTCTATCCTTGGAGGGGGACCATGCTGACTCCCAAGAAATGTTCCATAAGTGTATGACTGAAATGGTGTCTTGGCTGAGGAACATTGCTCTGCAATTTAATAATGCCAATTTCTGGCCTTTTCCCTTGGATACACCTCTGGTACCTGCGAAGACAGTGCGTAATTTGGGGGTCAGCTTTAATGAGAAGCTCAGCCTGGAGTCACATGTGAACAAAGTAGTCACAAACTGCCTGTTGATTATTGGAGGCCTATGTAAGATGCTACCACTTTTACCCTCTAAGGTAAGAGGCACAGTAGTCAGGTGTGTTGTTCTCAGCCGCCTGGACTACTGCAATGCCTTGCTGCTTGAGTCTCCTGGCTTTTTGGTCCTGCGGCTCCAGCGTATCCAGGCAGCAGCAGCAAAGCTTGTCTTAATGAGAACTCGTAATGCATCAACTGCTCAGGCATTAGCGGAGCTGCACTGGCTCCCGGTGAGGCAAAGAATTTTGTTTAAGTCTTTGTGCATTGTTTTTAAAGCTCTTCATGGGCTTGGACCCAGACCGCTGCAACGTAGGGTCAGCTGGTATGTACCTACGCGCAGCTTGCGCTCCTCGGCAGCTAATTTGGTTAGGATCCCGAAGATAAAAAGAACTACCATGGGGGGCGAGCGTTTAGTGTTGCAGCTGCGCGCCTGTGGAACAGTCTTCCACTAGAGTTGAGACAGATACAGGATTTGTTGCTGTTTCGCAAGCAAGTTAAGACCTGGCTTTTTCCCAGAGCGTAATCAGTTGCTTTGCCTAGCATTCAGCTGTGTTTATTTTTTTTTGCTGTGTCTTAGCGCCAGGATGCCCGTAGGGTTACAGTGCGCTCTACAAATGATAAATACATACATACATACATACCTCCAGCCAACCTCGGGGTGGAAACCACTGTGGGACAATGCAATACACTAGGACCGGCTGGTACTTAGACCCAGGAACATGCGGGCCACTTTGGTGGCTTGGGGCTCCATTCCGCTTCAGTCGGCGATGCTCTGGAGGCGGGGCAATTGCTGACTGGGCCTCTGGATGCTAGCCCACTCTGGATTTACCCGGCAATGCCTAGTCCTGGCAGGGAGGTGCTCCAATGTCACAGAGGACTCCTCTGTTGCTGTGGTGATGGTTTCTGGTGCGGCCTGTGCCTCACTGACTCCAACTTTCTCTCTCGACGCCTGGACTCTCCGACACTTGGTTTGCGCCGCCAACCCTCGGGCAGGTCTAGTTTCCTCTGTGGCTCCCTGGTTGCTACGGCAACCTGAGGGGTGGCGCATTCAGGCTGCTGGCACTGCTGTGGCCTCTTGAGACCGCACAATTTCTCTCCACCATGCCCGCTGCATGTGTAGTGTCACCACGCACCTTTACTGTAGAGGCACAGCACGTCTTTGTGGGTGCACATACGCACTGGCTGCCAGGTGGGTGGGAGAGAGTACTTCCCATATAACATGTTCTCCCCTCCTGCTTCTACACACACAAGGGACCTTTCAACAGTGCCCTACACGCTCGGGACTTGAAAAACCAAGCACTCTTTAGCACTTTTACATAGAATAAAGAGGAAGTACAGTCCAGTCCTTCTCCTGCCTCCTCAGGTAGGAGCAGCAACTGCAGGCCGTCCCTTCCCCACATAAATCAGGGGCAGTGCTCCTCACACAGCTTCTCAGCTCTCCCACTAAGCAGGTCACTTTTAGATCCAGCAAGGATCTTTCTCATGAAGTCTATTGTATCCCTTGGAGATTTCCTTCCCAAGCAGCATACCATGGCAGGGCAAGAAGAGTCAGTCCTTTTCCTCCACCACAGACAGAAGTAGCAACTGCAGGCCAACTCACCCCTCACTCAGAAAAGGCAGCGCTCCTCACACAGTCCTTCCACTCTTCTTCTTGGCAGGGTCCTCTTGTTCCTGGAACTAATCTAAAATCCTGAAGTTATAGGTGCAATACTTATACCCCATTTTGTCGTTGTTCTCTTTGCTGTAAGGGTCTCTGAACCCAATCCAACCTAGCCCTGTCCTCCCCCGGGGGAGACAGCCTTGTGAAAAAGGAGACACAGTCTATTCAGGTGTAAGTGGAACTTCTGCCACCACTCTAAATGCAGACCAGGTCTATTAAGGTCACCCAGGCAAGGCAGGACACACCCCAACCCCCCTAGTGACTGTCTAGAGTGTATGCAGATCCCAGATACAATCACTAAAACACCAGACGCTGAATACACAAACAGCCAGAGCCAGACAGAACAGTAAGGTAAGAAAATGGACACCTTCTAAAAGTGGCATTTTCAAACGCAGAATTTAAAAACCACCCTTACCAAAAGGTTTGTTAATAAATTCTGTTTTCAGTGAGCCTAAACTCCATTTTACTATCTTGTCCCAATGGAAGGCTACACATGTAACATGTTACAGCGTAGTTCTAATGACAAGCCTATGGGACAGACAGCCTTTCAATAGTGAAAAACGAAATACACAGTATTTCACTATCAGGACATACCCCACACACCAGTACATGTCCTACCTTTCCCATACACTGCACCCTACCCATGGGGGTACCTTGGGCCTACCTTAGGAGTGCCTTACATGTAAAGGTTTGGGCCTGGCAAGTGGATGCACTTGCCAGGGCAACATGGCAGTTTACAACTGCACGCACACACACTATAGTAGTTGGTCTGCAACACATTTACATGGCTACTCATGTAGGTGGCAAAACCAGTGTTGCAAGCCCACTAGTAGCATTTGATTTACAGTCCCTGGCACACAATGTGCACTTTACTAGGGGCTTACCAGTAAATCAGATATGCCAATCATGGATAACCAATCATTGTCACAATTTATACAGAGGGAATATGCACTTTAGTACTGATAAGCAGTGGTAAAGTGCCCAGAGTCCTACAGCCAACGAAAACAGGGTCAGAAAAATAGGAGGCAAAGGCAAAAAGTTTGGGGATGACCCTGTGGAAAAGGCCAATTCCAACATCCCTAATAAGGCTCCAACCCTAAATGTTAAATTTCCAATTCTCTCCTATATTGGCATAGCATAATCCAGGTGAACCTCAGTGTGCTGAAGGAGTCGATGGACTGACTTTATTACAGGCTGTCATGCATCCAATTCCAGCATTCTGTTAGGGTTACATTAACAATTGTAAGGTATCGGATCAGCCAGATTTACACAGTTGTTACAGCAATATGGTTTGTCTTGTGGACTGGAGTACTACGCTTTCCTATAGCTTCCCTTCTCGTCCTCTCTTTGCCTTCTAGCATGATGCTGGACTCCTGCAGGGAAAATAGAACTTAGACAGTTGACACTGGCGCCCACATAACAAATGTTCATTCAAAACATGAGTGTTAATAGAAAGGATCTCAAAAATATTCCTGAATTAGGGATAAACATTAAACCATTTCCATATCAGGACATTTAAGGTGCGTCTTGAAGAGTGAGCTGCTCCATCTGGGTTTAGGACTGGAGGACCTGCCAACTTGAATGGTCCACTCTGCTAACCCACACTTATCAGTACAGTAAATACAAATACCATTGGTGCACACTGCCACTTTAATTTTCAGGTGAGGTGATTCTCAACTAGACGGTGTAGTAGCTCTACTGCACTTTTTACAAAACCACCCTCATTCAATGATGCCCCCTTTGACAAATTGAACGATACTAGAGCCAATCTTCACTCACGTAGGGCCTGATTTAGAGTTTAGTGGACGGTTACATCTTTATGCACTTGTAATTAAGCAAACAGGATATCCGTCCCATTTTTGATGGGGTATCTGCCAAACTCTAAATCAGGCGTTTAGTATCGCTTCATGTCATAATCACTTCCTAAACTCCATTCTCCTTTGCCTGCCTGATCAATGTTTACTAGCATGTTTTACCTCCTCAGGTTACCAACGACCAGAAGAAGTAAGACCTTTGCTAATACGACCTGTCTGCAATATCCTGTGGTTCTGGTCTCCAAAGATGAAAACTCTATGCTGGTGTGGCGTGCAACATGACAAGGAAGACATCCATGTGAGTAGCTTTTGTAAAGTGTTCTGTTTGTTAGGAAATGATTTGCTCCTAGGAAGAATGCAAGCTGGGCACTCACGTTGGAGCCTTAATTTGAACGGTCACTTTCTTGAACATTGCCAACTCATCTTGTGTAGACCGAAAACCCTTTTGTCTGTGTCTATTGAAATCTAACCAGTACCATGTAAGTTAGCTGATATTGTCTGCTTCATTAAACATAAATATGGCAGGTATGGCTTAAAATAATTTTCAGCAAGACAGGGGATGACTTAGTGACCACAAAATGCTTACATTGACAGCAAAAATGACCAACAATCTCAGTCATAAAGTGCTTCCATCGACAAAAAAAACAAAATGGAATGTAAGTATTGATGTCTGAGAGTCAGCAGCCATCAAGAATGGAATATTCAAGGAAATATCCAAAAACTCTAATCTCGCAGGCAGCAAGAAAATACCTAAAGCAAGCCTTTTGTTCCCATGTAGAAAATAACATGACACCCTTGTATCCAAACCTAACATCCTATGGCAAATTCCAATCTCCTGCAGCCTCAAAAGTCAAACCTCAGAGTGGCAGGTTGAAAACTGTGGGATAGGACCAGATAACAAAAGACTTTCAATCACAGCATGCAATAGCATACAACAAACACATTTTTCCCTTTTCAGGCCAAATTACCAACATCAGTTAAATCTATCCAAAATATTCCAAGATTCTGCATTAAGCCTCTGAGAAAATTGTGTCACAGTTTCAAACCTCATTCTTTAGCAGTATTCAAGCCACACATGTTCTGCCAGAATCCTGCAATTTAGAATATTGACTTACCCAAACAAGTTTCCCATACATCAAATTCATCTTTGCTGAATCTCAATGAAATGTGATGAAATACTGAGCTCCAAGCAAGGAAATCATTTGTAACACTATTACGTCTGAAATAGAAGTATATGTGGTTCCGAATTACTGTGAAGGTATGCTACTCACCGGAATCATAGGCACAGATACACTTTGATCTAATACATCGTGATACGCTGCACAATCAGTACACCTCCTCATGGCTGTGATATCAAAGACACTAGGGCACAATATCACATGCAGGAAAACAATCTTTATATTAGCACCACATGTACAGTACATCAAAATATTGCTGGTGTGGCACTTGTACAGGAGAGGTTCGCTGTAAGAAAACCAACTAATCTCCATGCCTCCTGGACATTATGTATTTAGTGGAGTGACCTGCTCAATAGTCAGCTAATCATGCATTTAACATTTATTTACTGCAGAAAAAAAGCATTAATTTTAAATATATAAACAATTCATGGATTGATCACTCTGTTACTCTCCAGCATGCCCAGGTCACCAGTTTCTGACAGTAGAATCTGATGAGCCTACCCTACTCAGGCATATGAACAAAGGTGAAATGTCATAGCTTATTGAATCTAACGTGCCTGATTCCTAAAGGGCACTCCCATGAAACCCACCACTTTAAAAGGGCCAGTACAATTGTACAGCCACTAGAAAACAAAAGGGAAATCATCAAGATAAAATTGGCTTTGTTCCTGATATGAGGTTCAATTCCAGCTGAAAAAGTGAAGAAGCTGGGAATAGCAATTGATAAATATGGAAGGAAAGGAACTGATTTTCAACTGTCCATATTTTCCTGTCCCAACAATGTACTGTCAATGACAAAGGAACCTTGAGTAATACTGCCTCATTGTCTACATTAGCCGCCCACATCCATATCAACAAGGTATAGAGAGTTCCAAATCAGACAGTGAGACTGAGACTTAAAATGTGAGAACGACAGTACAAAACGATCAGCTACTGAAAAGATCAGAACATCAGATTAATGTGTTTTATTTATTTGGTATAATCATGCATGTATTATATAAAATCCTATGAGTTACTAAATCATAGGATTTGTGACAGCTAAATGGCTTTTTTAATCGACTAAACCCATTTTGGAATTCAGTAAGTACCTACCAAATTTGAAACTAAGTTTAGAATGAATAACAAATCTCAATTTGGAAGCGGCCCATTAAGGCCACCTCTTTAAAACTGCAATCCTAAATGCTATGTATGAATTGTTTCTGATCACATTTTCACTTGCAAACCACTGATAAATTAACAATTCATGAAAAAGTAGGTGGTAACCCATTTGCAAAGGGAAAGGTGTCCCTGTGGCCTTCCCTTCACATTTGTGAATAAAAAGAAAAAAATGATTTATTTCTTAAATGCAGACCTGCATCCTTTAAGGAAACTGGATAAATGACCTTCATTTAAACACAATCACAGACATGGTGGTCTGTCACCCCAGCAGAATACCATTCTTGTGATGGCATCTAATTGGAGTGAGTTGCAATTTTCGACCTACCTCATGAATATTTAAGTGCATTGGTTGGTTTGCAAGATCAGCATTCATTTGCAAGAAGTCGGTGGGCCATTTGCAAACACTTTTTACAAATCGATTTTTTGTGCATTAGCCATACATGTTCTTGCATGTGTCATTAAATGTCTGTACGTACATGCATTTTTTTTAATTTCTTCAGTGGTGGATTGACAGATAAAAAGGATGTGAGGATAGATTCACTGTGTGTGTGTCAGCCATGATAATGTTATTCAAAGGTTGTCGAAACTTCCTTTATTTATTTATATTGCTTATTTAGTGCTGACTTTATAGATGCGTTTATTTATGTATTCAATAACAGTATGTATAAATCTCATATTTTAATCTATGTATGGTGATCCAAGTGGGCTAAGAGTCTAGTAAAGTGGATCCCCTTTTTGTAGAACCCAGTGACTGGTCTGTTTGGATGCTTGGGGCGTTTGACAACATCTTAAAACAACTGTAAAACGGAATAACGTGGGTTGGTTGTTTGTAGCATGCATCCACTAATTCTGACGCTTTTTTACAGGAGAAAAATGATGACCTTGCATTTCAGATGGATATTACAGATATACCTGGAAAAGAACAAGTATTCCAAAACGGACCCAACAGTCAAATTACCAACGAAAAAGAAATTAGTTTTAGCGACGAGAAAAATGCATACGTTAACAAGGGCTTTGATAAAGAATCCTATTTCTAAATGAGGACAATTTTAAAAAGAACAATATGTAAATATCACAAATATATATGACCCCTTGTTTAACTTCTATTTATAGCTCAAAACGTGGGAGCCTGTATCTGCCAGCAAAGAGAACTGAAATTAGTAGCAGGCCACCTCAACTTGAGACAGAAATGAAAAAAAAAGCCTTCTTTCTCAATAATTGGGTCAAATCTTAAAGAACTGAACGTGTCTTGTTGTGTATTGTTTAGATTGTATGACTAGTGCCTTGAGGCTTGTGGTGGTAATGAGTGGTTAATAGAACAGAAAATATAAAACAGTATAGCATAGGATTTATAACCCCATACTTAAAGTGGAAAATATGAATTGTTACATAAGTGATTATTAAGGAAGATGTTTGACTAAATCGTAACACAATTTTGTAGAATGTGAATACACAATTGCTAGGAGATGGTTTGCTTGAAATTTTTCACTTGTCCGTTTGTTATTTTTTTGTGAGTCGTGCAATATATATTTACAGTATTTAAGCAAGAGCGCACCAGCATATATAATAAAGAAATACATTTATAAACATAAAATGTGTAAGTACTCATTATTTGAATATTTTTGTAGCATAAAAAGCACAAAGTCTCGCTGAAGTAAAATAATTTTCCTCCCAACTACAAAGAGACTGCTAAAGTTTATGACAGAGACAATGTTCTAGAACAGATCAGAAGAATCCAACTAGGTAATGGGGCTACATGAAAACAGAGAGGTCATGAAACACGACAGCAGTAGAATAACCTGTTTCTGAAATAAACCCCAATTGGCATATTTTTCAAACTTTTCATACAGCACATCACAGTAAGCCACCTTGCTGCACTACATGAAAAGGAAAGGGCAGGAATGCACTGTATTTAACATTATAAGGCACAAGGGTGCTGGCACTGGAAGCAAGATTGTTTTTTGTGCAGAAAAGGGCACCTTCCTGCACAAAACCAATTCTCAGAGGCATTTTCTTCTCCCTAAGTGTGCTGATATTTGTCCTCATTGCACCACCCCTGAGGAGGCTTAGCATTTTGACACATTCCCAGGTTTACCAGTGTTGGTAAATCTGAGAATGTGTCAAACTCCATGGGTGGATGAGTGGGAACAACCACGCTCCACCGATAAATGCCTCCCTGCGGCAGTGATTTGCTCTGTGTTGCGTTACTGAATGATAAATTATAGATTTGTAGTATTTACAAATTCAAAGTCATTCATGAAATTAACAGGTCCCAATTGATTATAATTGTTGGAAAGTGTATTATTAGTAGTGAAAAGTAGTGACATACCATTTCTAATAAGGCCACAAACACAATAAAAGGGTCAGTCAGGGTCTCAATAAATTATTTCCTTGCTCAACCCTTGGTAGCTGACAATAAATCAGGCAGGCATAACTTAGGAGACAGGTGTGTAAAGCATTTAAAAATATCAATACAATAAATAAGTACGGAACAACACAAAATAACAATTAAACAACAATTTAATATAGATTATATTTTTTAAGAATAACCACTTTCTAGTGCTTTAATACATATAGCACCAAATTGGGGCATCTGGTCTTCGCTTGATGGGGACAAAGTCAAAGCTTGAGGCCAACTAAAATGGAGCCCTGGTTGGATACACTGAGCAGGAGGCCTTGGTCGAAAGTTTACCTTTACACTTACTTGTTTTTCTGGAGCTTTTTCTCTTTACGTTGAGCGAGGCTCCTCAGGCCGGATTCACGGAATCATAGGCTTGGTTTTCTGCGAGGCCCTGGTCAAATCCTGGAAGTCTGGAGTCCTGGAGCTTTCAGCAAGATGAACCTGAAATCCGACAGGGTAACAGTTAAAGGTAGCCAGCTTGACTCTCGACGTTGAGTCAGTCAACTTATGGAGCTTTTTATCAAAAAGTTTCCAAATTTCACCAAACTCCTTTATCTTCTACCAGAAGATTTCCTTGCGGGTTCAAGGTGTCCACAACACCAATCCAGAGGTCTAGAATCTCCCAACGGTCCTTGGGAGGTCTGTACTACAATTCCCATTGTGCACCTGGCCAATTCCTTAAAAGTCAACTGGACACACTCCAGGATGGGGACTCTTGACTCTTTGTGAAGAGGATGGAGGTGGGCTCTGTTCACCTGAAGCTTGCAGCAAGCCCACTCCGTAATCCTTCTTGAAGCAAGGCAAAGTCCTTAGGGCTGTATTACCGGAATGTGCAGCAGGTGCAGTACTTCATTGTAAAAGACCTTTGATGTGCAGATCAGGTTTCCAGCAGAATAGACCTTATTTTCCTTGTAGCATCAGGCAGCAAATCTGAGTCGCTTGGCAACTCTTCCATATTCATGCATCAAGCAGGGGAGCACTCCTGGCCAATGGAATGCAGGGTGCTACCCAAGGTACCCAGAAAGCACTATTCTCTCAAAATCTAACATGGAGGAATTATCTCCTAGGAGGTTATGTCAGCTAAGCCAATCCACTGGCGTGGCTAAGATTACCTAACACTCCCCTACCATCTCTCTCCTTTATCTAATTGCAGGAGCTCCTGTGTGGCTGGGGTAGCAGGATGTGGGGGTGAGCCTGTGTTTTCCTGAAGCGTCATTCTCCCTTCAAAGACCAGTTTGCCCCACCCTCCTGCCTCCTGCTTCTACAGTTTCAGTTCTCCTGCCAGAGGAAGCCCATTGTCTCTCTAGCAGGCTGCTTCACATCTCATTAAGCTAGCTTGGCTCAGCCTGGCAGAGGCTAGCCAATCAGTAGAGAGCAGCTGGAAGACTGGCTTTTGGCTTACAGAAAAGAAGGTTAAATAATGTAGTTTCTGTGATAGTTATTATAATTCTAAAAGTGGCAAATTGTTGGATTTATCATAACTATCCTAGAAATATAAAATATTCCAATGTGATCCTAAGGAGCTCCTTATCTACAGTGGGGAAAAGTGAACTTGGCAGTTTTTCCCACACCAGGGTTCATAAAACATCTTTTAAAACATCCCTGCTTACAGTTACATGGCACCCTACCCTGGGGCACCTACGGGAGACCTTAGGGGTGACATATGTAAAAGTAAGGTAGATTGCTACATTGGGAGTACATTTCATTCCAAAGTTGAATTTGGAAATAATTCAAATTTCAAAGCAGGATGGCATATAAAATGACAGCAGGCAACTCAGAAATGCACGCTCTAGTGCAGGAAATTTACTGGGCCTCTTAACCTCCCTGCCCTATTAAATACAAGGGGGTTATAGGTAGTTTGAATCCCCCTTGCCTTATTATATACTAGGGACTTAAATGGGGTCTGTCCTTGCCAAATATAATTATATATAACAATGTACTTTTAATCAGAGCAGACGCTCTGGTTTTTTTTAGCAGAGCCCAGGGCACAATCAGAGTAAGCACCTGGTAGTCACAATGGGGGCAAAATATGAGGGGAAAGTGCAAAAAGGTCCTTATGTCTCACAATTATCTTTAAGCACAGAAGACACAACTTGAATACCAGTTAGCCCTTGTAGTTAAAAGGCAAAATAGTAAGGATGCAGGTGTGAAAATGAAGAACTATCAAGTGTCAAGGAAGAAAACTGTTTTTTTCTTACAAAAAAGGGGCAGGGCCCACCTTGAACCATATGTTGTGCTGGAATAGGTGAGAATCACCTTCTATTGTAAATGCTCGCAGATTGAATAAGTAGAGGTCTGACAGTGAGGGAGATATTTAAAAGAAGCACAAAACACAAAGCAGTGTTCCGAGTCATTCATTGAGCAGACCCCTCCTTTAGAGTCTACTTTACTCTATATTGATTCAAGGCGACTAATTGATTAATATTTAAATAAATAAAACTAAGAGTATATTGATGAAATGCCATGAACATTATTGGCGCCACAGAGGACAGCATGTTTGGCAATAAGAGGGGTGCCCCCCAGGTTCTCATTGGTGTGGGTCTCAGGCCTCAAGAGCTGTATCCCAGATGTGGGTGTGTGGTCATACTCGGGGTACAGCCCAGAGGTCCAATGGGAAGTCCAGTTCAGTTTTATCTGGAAATCACATCTACATCTACCTGTTGAGGCCTGCAGGTCAAACATATACATGTGACATCAATACAGTTAGTGGAGGGCTACACGAGCAGGGATGTTTGTATTGGGAATCAAAGGGATTACTTTTAACAGAATCAAGTGGAAAGCCCACGGAAACAGAGAACCAATGAAACTGCACCAACCTAGCCCCAGCTGGGTCATGCCCGAGTACACAGTAAAGACCTTAAAGTGATAAAACAATGGTTCCTTTCCTTGGGAGCGGAGGATTTCCTGCTATCACCACTTGTGCTGTCTCCTGGGTCTCTGAAAAAAAAGAAACTAGAGTTATAAGGATCTGTAGGAATGGTAAAGAACCCCCAACCAGCAGCCCCCTTTTCTCATCAACAGTTCAAGCTCTCAAGTGCTGGCCTGCAGAGTAGTAAATCATCTCTTGGTTACAATGTACCTCATACTCCAACCTAAATACCTACTTCTGTCACTCAATTGTTATCAACAAGTTTGCTACAACTACATTTACATAAGAACAACCCAATGCGGGCTAATTTCAAGGAACTCTGACATTTGTATTGCAGAGGCTAATCTGTCCACGAAACGAAAAAGCAACATATGGGTTCTTACTTTTATACAAAAGGATAATGATGAGGTTAGCCTTTGCTGCACATTTTTGGGTTCTAAATCGTACTTGTAAACATTTACTTACCGTGGGAAGAGGAGAGATGATAGTGATGAATACAGGCCCCAGCTAGGCCCGCAGGACACAAGGGTTCGCTCTCCTGTAAAGGAATCTATAAGGAAGTTGGCACGGAAACTGCAAAGTACAAAGACAGAGTTTATTAACCCTTAAGGGTGGTCCTACAATCCATACAATACCCTTCAGTATTGCATAGAGTAGCACAAAGAACTTGCGTACACGGTCCCCTTTTATACACAACAGAGGGGCTCATAAGTGGGAGGATACAACATGAGGCGAAGAATGTTACCTTTTATGGACATTTTCAATACAAGATCAATATGTGGGCGGAGCTGACATACTCCTTAAGCCCGCGAAAACATGGTCAAGCAAGGACTAACTGATAACAGATGTGGTCAAGTCTGGGCATGCGCCAGGCGGACAAAGGAACTATTTATAGACTGTTACTAGGCAGATTACAAGAGCAACTAACACAAAGATAGGACTCTCCTCGTGTTGCACACGTGGAGACATGACAATACAAAATGGAGTCCAAACTTCAGTCAACATAACGAAAGAGACATGTGTAAGGCAGGAGAATTCATGTCTTTAGTAAATGCTTAATCACATCGTAGTTGCAAATTACAACAGACGACCCTTTCAGCATTTACTGAAGACATCTGGTTTGTTAGGATAATCATCGTATATATCAATTATCATCTTCTCTTCTACTTCCTTAGCTAAACGTTTCTGATAAGTGACATTGGCAATAGCTTTCTTATCGGGGATACAGAATGATACACATAAGGAACAGAGCAAGGGACCACATTGGACACAGATGCAACAAGAAAACAGAACTGCTATAATTATACAGAGACCAGTTAAAACCTTCCAACCCCAAGCAGTGATCAATGCCCAGAACCATCCAGAAAAGGACCAAGTGCCGTTTTCTGTATGGATTTCAGCTGCAATTTTATGCAACCTGTTAATTGCATTATAGACTGACGGTGTGTGGTCAGGAATAAACACACAGCAACTACTTCCGATAATTTTACAAGCTCCACCTCGATCAGCTAACATAACATCTAACACCATACGATTCTGCAATGCAACAATTCTGGTAATCTGTAATTCTTCCGTAAGATCCCCAAGAGCAGCAGCGGTTTGGTTTGTCACAGCCTCTACCACTCTTGTTAATCTTCGAACTTTCCTACTATTTAGGGCAGCTCCAACGAAGAAAAACAATCCTAAATTGAAATCAATATACTGCTGCAAACTGGTGTCAGTCTGGTCCACGTCATCAATTGATAGAGTACGTTTATACCTATTTACAGTCACATTATTTAACAACTTTAAATCCTTATGATAGGATGCAGGTGCCAGAAATACAGGAGGCAACAAAAATGATACGTAACATACTCCGGACCAACCGGCTGGCAAACGGTAATAACCTTTATTTCCGCATACAAAGTACGTATTATGGGATGCTAAGAAGGTACTGTTATTCAACCCATCGATGTTTAATATGGTAATACAATCGCTAACACCAACAGGAATATAACCCACACTTTAGACACACAGGTCTGCTTGAGCTTGTGCCACTTGAATCACAAATTTGTCTTTTCCCACAGTGTCTCTGGTGTTCGTGAAAACATATGGAATCGATTCATTGTCTGGTCGATACTCTTCCCATTCCCAAATTGTCCCATTCGCTTGCGGATATCCATCTTTATCCTGATGACATTCTTTATTGAGTCTGAAGAGTAATCGTCCCACTGTGGGTTTCCGAGTGGCAAAAAGCAGAGTGTACCATGCTCTACAAGAGCCATTATGAGAGAAAGGAAGAGGTATGAATGGCGTTCCTCCTTTCTTCTGATGAGCTGGCATCATACCACATATCCAACAGTTCGTAGCATTTGTGGCAACGTGGGTATGATGCAACATCTGGATGAAAGTGTTATTCAAATAAGACTGACGATGCTTCAATTCTTGATACGGAAGGGTATAGAAGTAGTGCTCCGCAGGCACTGGAGTGGTCAACACAAGCAACTCTTGAGCAGGAGTCACATCCTCCACAAACCATGTGGTTATCCCAACAATAGCTACTGTGAGCATAAAACCTGTTGCACAAAGGATCTTCTTTTTCTCCATGTCAAAATAGAGAATCAATATCTTCCTGAAACTAAAAGGTTTGTCAGAACTCTTCCCCTTGGGCAGCGGTCGATTTCTTCACCAACGGGCCAAGACGGGTGTCGCTACACTAATGCAGGGCTGATCCCCCCCCCTTGCCTCATTGGCTCTCCGTTTCACTAACCCAAGGGCCGTTCTGACAACATGTCCCGATACTGAAGGATTCACTTTCTTGGCCTCAGATGATATCGTCTTCCTCCAGGAGCCGCGTGGTCCGGAAAGAGCTCCTCAGCGTCGTTCGATTCCACGGCACGGCCTTTCTCTGCGGTCAGAATCTCTCGTTGATCGGTCAATACAGCAGGCTCCACCAATCCGGGCGGTACTTTGCGGCAGTGCAGGGAATGGATCCAATTCTTTCTGTTGGAAACTCGCACAGCCGTCCTCGTTGCCAGTAAGACTTGCTCAGGGCCAACCCATCTCGGCTCCAGGCTGTTCGTCCTGTCAAAGATTTTCAGCATGACATAGTCTCCAGGCCGGAGACTATGTCCTTCGCCGGCGGACCGATCAGGGAGCGCCTCCCGGACCTGTTGATGAATGGAAACCAAGTTATCCGTTAACTGTGCCAGATAATCATTCATCATTACACAAGGTACATCATACAGAGTCTTAGGTTTTGGTGGACCCCAAATATTCATTGGACGTCCAAAGACAATCTCGAACGGTGTAAGACCGATTCGAGAGTGCGGTACCGACCTAATTGACAACAACGCCAGCGGTAAAGCATCTGGCCAAGTCAAAGACGTCGAAGCTTGAATTTTAGCGATCTTGAGCTTCAGTGTACCATTATACTTCTCGACTAGTCCTGCAGATTGAGGGTGGAATACTGCGTGGAACTTCTGGGTGATGCCTAGACCCTTCAAAACATACTTTATAACATCCGCTATAAAGTGGGGTCCGTTATCACTCCACAGAAGTCTACAAACGCCATATCGAGGGAAGAACTCCTTCAACAGCATCTTAGCGGTAGTCATTGCAGTATTGTCCTTCATGGGGTATGCCTCAACCCATTTGCTAAAGGCACACACCACTACTAGAACATACTTCAAATTGTTACAACGCTCAAGCTGGATGTAATCCATCTGCAAAACCTCAAAGGGTGCAGTAGGTGTTACAAACCCTCCTGCTGGGGTCCGAGTACCCTTTCCTGGGTTGTACCTCAGGCAAATCATACAGGTCTGCACCACCCTCTTTGCCGTGCTAGCAATCTCTGGATGCTCCCAGACTTGGGTAAGCAATTTTACAATTGCGGAAGCTCCAACATGTGCTAGCGCATGTGCCATCTGAACCATAGGTTGTACAAAAGCCGTGGGTAATATCCATCTATCCATCTGCTTATTTCTCCAGCAACCCTCATCATCCAATTCTCCCTCACTGGACCATTGCTCCCGTTCTTTGTCAGAAGCGGTCCTCTGTATTTCTCGCACTTCTTCCTTCGCATCATGCCATCTTTCTACTTGCGACTTCACTACATACATGGCAGTAGCACCGGGCTGCATCGCAGTCTCCCGCGCCACCCGGTCTGCTAACGCATTCCCTTCTCCAACTTTATCGACTACTTTCCTATGGGCGCTACATTTAACGATGGCAATTTTCTTCGGATATGTCAATGCAGTTAAAAGATTATGAACTAACTCCCCATGCATTATTTGTACTCCATGTGACGTTAAGAACCCTCTTTCCTTCCAGAGCAGGCCGAAATCGTGCGCTACTCCAAAGGCATAGCGGCTATCTGTATAAACATTCACACACAATCCTGTACTGAGCTCACATGCTCGTGTTAATGCTATCAGTTCCGCTGCTTGAGCTGATTTCTGTGGTATGCGTGCTGTCTCCACTATTGTTTGCAATGTGGTAATCGCATACGCTGCTGAAGTCGTACCATCTGGTAGCTTCAGGCATGACCCGTCCACCCACAGTTCTCCATCTACATCTGAAAAGGGCGTATCCTGGAGATCAATACGACCCTTTGTTTGTTCCTCGGTCACAAGGATACAATCATGTGCTTTTCGTGCCTCAGACCGTGTCTCGGGGTATGGCAACAATGTGGCAGGATTTAACGTCACGCACCTCTTTACCGTAATATGAGGAGCCAAAAGCGTCAGCTCATATCCCGTTAAACGGGCACTGGTCAAATGCTGCGTCTTTGTCTGATTAAGCAGGGCATCAACAGCATGGGGGACTAATACCAACAGCTTATGAGATAACACAATCCCCTCGCTTTGGCGTTTTGACACAGCTGTTGCCGCAACCGAGCGAAAACAACCAGGCAATGCTCGGGCAACAGGATCGAGTACAGCCGAAAAATATGCACAAGGGCGCTGCTTGTCGCCGTGCATCTGCACTAGAACTGATAATGCACATCCATCTTTCTCATGCACATACAGCGAAAAAGGCTTGGTATAATCAGGAGTCCCTAACACTGGTGCTGAACAGAGGGCCTGTCGCAGTTTCTGAAAGGCAGTGTCACACTCATTCGTCCAAGGAAGCGGGATAGGTGTGTCTTTTGTCAAAAGGGCTAACAATGGCTTGGCTATGTGCGAAAACCCTAATATCCACTGCCTACAAAAAGAAACAAGACCCAAAAATGCGCGCACGTCCTTCTGCGTGGACGGCGTCGGCGTGTCCAGAATCACTTGGACACGATCTGGTGTGAGTGCACGTCCCTCCTTAGACAAAAGGTGACCCAGATAAGTCACCTTTGGTCTACAGAATTGCAACTTTTTCCGAGAGACTTTGTGATTGTGGGATGCCAAAAAGGAAAGCAAAGACAACGTACTCGTCTCACACAACTCCGGAGTGTCGGCCGCCAGCAAGATGTCATCGACATATTGAATGAGGGCGACACCCTCGGGCAGAACAAAGGAGTCCAATTGTCTTTTCAAAGCTTGACTGTAAATGCTAGGGCTTTCTGTGTAGCCCTGAGGGATTCTACAAAATCGGTAAGACCTATTATTTAGAGTGAAACCAAAAAGGTATCGACTATCGGGATGAATGGGAATCGAAAAGAAGGCATTTTTCAAATCAATAACTGAAAACGTGGTCGCCGTAGGCGGGACCAAAGTAAGCAACGTCGTGATATCAGAAACCACTGGGTACTGAGGTATCACGATCTTGTTTACTTCTCTCAAATCAATGATAAACCGATAGACTTTGGCATCCGTATCCTTTTTCAGAATGGGTAGAATCGAGCTATTACAAACGTTATAGGGAACTTCTTCCACTACTCCCACCTTAATCAAATCCTGCACAATCTGTATAAGAGCCTCTTCCCCCTCCTGCGAAATACGATACTGTGGAAGGCGTGGTAACACCGCCCCCTCCTGGACACTAATGTGAACAGGCGGAATCACCATCTGTCCCACATCAGTATCCGAGGTGGCCCATAGAGCACAAGGGAGGGTAGCTAACACAGCATCTTCTGTAACCACACACATCCGTTCAGACAGGGGGTAATTGTCATTCAATATCACCCGCACTCCAGCAGGGGAACAGCGGATCGTAGCTCTGAAGTGCTTCAGCATATCAAGGCCCATAATATTGTCCGGCGTGTTCGGGGCAAGCAAAAACGGACAGGGTGCAGAAAAGGAATTAACCTGAAATGTGAGGGGCTGTGAAAGAGGGCTTCGGGAGAGTGTACCATCAAACCCTACCGATGTAACCATTAAGCCAGATGGGGGAGCCCTCGGAACCAATTGTTTAGACAGCGCACTACGAGTCGCTCCTGTATCCACTAGGAACTGATCAGTAGAACCCAAAACCTCAGCTGATACGTAAGGACCCTTCTGATCAACCGGCACCTCAACTGATTGTAACCCCCATCCAACGCATTCCTATGCATGCTGAGAATCATGGTACCCAGAACGGTCAATCCCCGACACTTGATACTGGTTTTGTCGATCGAAAACATTAGACCTATCTCGGTGCTGCCCGGCAGGGTCAAAACGAGCGTGATCATTAGAATTCCCTCTAAAATTCGAGAAACCCCCTCTACCTCTCGGGCCGCCCTGATTGTGTCCCTGACGCGAAGCATGCAACGCTGGGCAATCTCTGACCCAGTGTCCCGATTGCTTACAATACGCACATTGATTCCTATTCAGATCAGATCGGCCCGAGGGAGGACCATAAAATCCTCCCCTACCTCTATTTACACCCCGTCGGGGCGGACCATATACTTGTGCTAACATCACCTTTGTTTTTAAATCCTTCGATTTCTTCTCCTCCTGCCCCTTCGCTTCTTGCTCCTGGCGCTCATAGTACTGAGCTATAGTCAGGAGGGCTGTCGGGGTCGCAGTGGACCAAGAACTTTCACTCGCTTTTAGGCGAGCTGCAATCGCCGGTAATAAATTCGCCACATATTTATCAGCAAAAAGGTGCCGACCCGTATCATCCGTAAGTGACTGACCACTAAAATCATGAAACGTCTCCTCAAAGCGCGTAAAGAAATCTGCAACTGATTCATCGGCTTTCTGCTTGCACGAGGCTAGCATATTCCAGTCAATCTTTTTAGGGGGAATGATTGTCTTCAACTTAGTCAGAATAGCAGCAGGGAGATCTAAGATAATCTGAGGTGGTTTCTGCGCGGGCTTTCTCTCCCTATCCTCATCCTCAAGCTCAGACCATCGAGCCTTAAAAGTGGCAGCATCATCCACCTTCCGCACAGATCGCCACATATCTGGTGGTAGAATAAGCCCAAAGAACAAATCTATATCTGCTAAGGTCATAATACAAGAATTCAAGGCCCCCTCGACTTCTTCGTAAAAGGCCGCTGGATTCTTGCGGGGATCAGGCAACGCATTCTTTAATGCCATGACGTCAGCCCTGTGCCAGGGAGTATAAACCCAATTATACACAAAATATCCCTTAGCATCGGCGGAGGTAATATCCGAGCTAGTCCCCGTTCCTTTAGGAGGAACATACAAAGGCGCCGCCTCGCGCATTGGTTTAGCATGCACTAGATCGCTCTTATATGATTGAGAGGTGGATGAATGGCCGCCTCCGGTACGCGAATCCGACCGCTTTTCCTCCTCAAGTTGTTGGCGTGCTTTCTCTTTAAGATCTTTCGCCGCATCCCGCAACGCAAACAGTCGCCGAACCACCTCAGGCGCCTTAGAGGGAGAGAAAACACCATTACGCAATGCTTTAGCATCTAATACCACATCGTCAGGTTCAAAGACACTGGAATATTTCCGAAAGGCAGCAATCACTTCATCAGAAAAGTGTCCCAAGAAATACAACCTTTCTCTATCCTGCCACGACTCCAAAGAATCCAACAACTCAGCAAGGGATAACTTGCCCTTACATGCACGATAGGAAAACTGTCGAAGCTCACCCATTCGCTCAGCCGATAACATGGACCGCGTGTCTACCTTACTCGAACCCGATCCAGAATCTTGTGGCCTCGGGGCAGACGCGCCAACATAAGGAGGCGGAGAACGATCTAATAAATAAAAATCATCGTCATGATTATTAAGGACAGGATAGAGTGGCTGACGAACAGCATATTGACCCGAGACTTGCAACCTGTGTTCTTTCTCTTGCTTCTCCGTCTGTTCTCTCTCCTCCCGACGCTTTGCTTCCTGCGCTCTCACATGATCATTCTTTCGTTGCTCTTTATCAAACAGCGCTTTCTCACGTTTCTCTCGCTCACGCACTTCCTTCACCCATAATCGCACACATTCAAACATGTCTTGACGAGCACGCCGTTTACACATACACTGTTCCACATACTCAATCTTACGTATATCAAACAACCCATACAACGGCCACCGTAACTCAGGATCCTTTTTGGTATATTTCCTCCATACTGTGCTGTACATTATGGAGGAAAGACCATGCTTCACATACATATCCCTATTAGGAGTCCCCTCTGGGGGAGCTGGAGCAGATTCCTCGAGGTTTAACCGGTTTCCAAAGCAGCAGCACCACTTACGGAGTGCGCTAAAAGCAGGCATGCTCAAAAATAATGCAGAATATGCAGTATTATCAAAAAAATGGCACTTAAACGTTGTGCTGTTCAAAGTTACACAGTTCCGGAGAAATATCTCCACATTACCTGCCTATATGTGTTGCAACGCATATATTCTCACAATAATCAATACAAGATATGACCGGTCATCACAAATCAAACTCAAATAGCCAACCCAGGCTTCAAAAACTCGGAGCAAGTACCGTACAACGGTTCTTACCAATCAAGAGTCCAGATTCCAACTGCCAAGCTCCAAAATTCGCCCAAACGGCTGTCACGGCAGGACCGACAGAAGAGGTCTCAGTCGAGGACCGGCGCCACCCAGATGGTCAGGTCGGAAGGGAAGGAAGAAAAACCTCGGGATGCCAGGACTAAAATGCCTCTGGCAGTGATCACATCCCGGGCCAAATTCCTCACCTTTGTCGCGACCAATCCTTCGAGCATCCGAGTCGCCGATGAGCCCCACGTGACGGGCGCCAATTGATGAATACAGGCCCCAGCTAGGCCCGCAGGACACAAGGGTTCGCTCTCCTGTAAAGGAATCTATAAGGAAGTTGGCACGGAAACTGCAAAGTACAAAGACAGAGTTTATTAACCCTTAAGGGTGGTCCTACAATCCATACAATACCCTTCAGTATTGCATAGAGTAGCACAAAGAACTTGCTTACACGGTCCCCTTTTATACACAACAGAGGGGCTCATAAGTGGGAGGATACAACATGAGGCGAAGAATGTTACCTTTTATGGACATTTTCAATACAAGATCAATATGTGGGCGGAGCTGACATACTCCTTAAGCCCGCGAAAACATGGTCAAGCAAGGACTAACTGATAACAGATGTGGTCAAGTCTGGGCATGCGCCGGGCGGACAAAGGAACTATTTATAGACTGTTACTAGGCAGATTACAAGAGCAACTAACACAAAGATAGGACTCTCCTCGTGTTGCACACGTGGAGACATGACAATACAAAATGGAGTCCAAACTTCAGTCAACATAACGAAAGAGACATGTGTAAGGCAGGAGAATTCATGTCTTTAGTAAATGCTTAATCACATCGTAGTTGCAAATTACAACAATAGTGTTCATAATTGTACTGTAATCTGTCCAAAAGGTAAAACTAAAATGCAAGCCATTTTATGCTTAGTGTCTCTAGGGCAAAAAACTGGATGTTAGCATCAATGAGCATAGAGAATAAGACTTAGTCTGATTTAAAATATTATGAAAACAACCAAGAAGCAATACCAATCCAAGCATGTGCCTTTCCTATGGAGCGCCTCATTGCGTTCACACAAAAAAAGGGATCAAGATGCTCAGCTATTCATCATCTGAGTCTCTGAGAAGTAAAAACACAGTGAGGATAAATGTGATACACGTGAAGCCAATAAAAAACAATGATTGGTCAATTACATAGCAGTGTGGAGGAATGAATTAAAGAATCAACGAAATTCCTTCGTCAATAGAGCCACCATCGTTAGCTTCTGTACTGTTGGTGGTGTACCCACAGAGTATAGGAGGAGTAGAGCAAAGAGGAAAGTGTCAGAAGGAGGGAAAGCAAGAGGCAAGGTAGAAGAGGAGTCTCTGAGATTCTGGCAATGAGGAGGTGGTAGTTAAATATTGTTCCGCTCGGGACCTGGATCAGGGGGTGTATTGTTCTGTAAATAAGAATCTAGCGGTAGCCAGATTTGTCTGGCTCTAGTATGATTATAGTTTCCCTACTCCACGGACCTCTGGGGCCCATGCAGAGCTTTTGAATCCGGCCAAGCAGGGAAAGCCTCCCCAGGCCGGATGGTCCCATGTCCCGAGCCCTTGACGGTGCGGCAGGCCATAGGACTAAGCCCAGGACTGGAGCACTCACCCTGGGGCTCTGTGAGGCACCGGGCCTGGTCAGAGCTCCTGGACCCAGCCATGCAGGGGAAGGCCTCCCCAAGCCCATAAGACCCTGTCCTGAGCGCTATGCCACTGTGAGGGCCCAAAGCCATATCCCAGAAGGGGGGACCCCATCCTAGGACCCTCCTGGGCCCCGGCCAGGGCTTCTGAACCCAGCCAAGCAGGGAAAGCCTCCCTATGGACCCCTGTCCTGGACCCTAGGCAGTGTGGTATGGTGAAGAATGGAGCCTAGGGCATGTCAGAGCTCCTGGACCGGCCGTGCAGGGAAGACCTCCTCAGGCCTGTGGGACCCTGTCCAGGATGCTTTCCTAAGTGGCAGGCCCAAGGATGGATCCCAGGATGGGGTGCCCCCACTCCAAAGCCCTCCTTGAACGCGGCCAAGCAGGGAAAGATTCCTTGGGCCTGATGGACCCCTGTCCCGGGCCCTTGGTGGCGCAGCAGTCCAGAGGACAGAGTCCAGGGTGGGAGCGCCCGTTCCGGGGCCCGGTCATAGCTCCTGGACCTGGCCATGCACAGGAGGCCTCCACAGGCCTGTGGCACCCTTTCTCTGGGTGCTTTGCCATGCAGCGGGCCTGAGGATGGAGCTCGGGTTAGAGCTTCTGAACCCGGCCAAGCAGGGGAAGCCTCACGGGTCTGACAGACCCCCTACCTGGGCCCTTGGCACTGCGGCAAGCCAGAGGATGGAGTCCAGGGCAGGAGCGCCTACTGCAGGTGTCAGTGGGGCCCGGTTGGAGCTCCTGGACCCAGCAGCCCAGGGGAGGCGTCCCCTGGCCCACAGCAGCCCCACCCAGGTGCTTTGCCAGGCCTAAGGACGGACCCCAGGACAGGGGCACCCCTACCCCAGGGCTTTCCGGGCCCTGGTCAGAGCTTCTGAACCCAGCTAAGCAGGGGAAGCCTCCCTAACCTGATGTACTCCTTCCCCAGGCCCTAGGCGGTGTGGCAGGCTGGGGGGCAAATCCCACGTTGGGAGCACCTGCCCAGGGCCCGGTCAGAGCTGCTGGACATGACCACGCAGGGAAGGCCCCATCCCAGACGATTTGCCACGTGAAGTGTACCAGGACCAGGGCAGGGATCCCACCGCCATGGAGGGAGTCCCGCCACAACGGAGGGAGTGCCGCTAAGACCATAATCTGGTCCGGAGTATTTGAAACTGCAGCCACGGAGGGAGTCCCACTGAGACTGAGGCGGTTATATAATATTTTCCTGCTGAAAATTGTAAAAATAAATGTATGGTCTCTGTGGGACCCCACCACCAGGCCTAGAGGGTCAGTGTGTTTCTACCATGACCCCTTGTCTTTTTGTTGTTGTTGTTTCTTGAAACTCAACTGAGTCCGAGTCTCAAGATGGCTGCCAACAATGGTGAAGTAATGGCAGCTAATCAGATCTCATTTTGAGATCTGTCAGATCCTCAGAGTATGCATGTTCATAGATATATATAAATATTTTTTCTTTAATAAGTCCAAAACTAATAAACAGATTTACACCAAAATACAAAAAGTGGTCTTTCTGGAACAAGATCTAGCTTTCTGCCAAATTTGGTGTAATTCTGTTCAGTGGTTCAGGCTATAGTTGTGACTACAATCCCATTACAAAATTGCATGGGGAAAACGCATTTTGGGACCCACCATTTTTTCCCAACCCCGCTTGACGAATGGCCCTGAAACTTTCCAGACACAAGCTGAAGTGATGGAGAACAGCGTGAAGATTTCTCAAATGGAGTTAAAGTTATTAGCAGAACAAAAAAGGTATCATCTATGGAAACGAGTTCCTAACTATAACAAAGTACCGGCGTGTTTTATATTAATGAGGTATATAAATTTAAAAATATTTATTAATTTACAGTTATTTAAATACAATATGGGTACTAATAAACATATTTATGATAAAATGAAGTGGAGGGGGGCAGATTTGGTATTCTTACTCCATTCCATAACACTTTGTGAAAAGTTATTAGATTTGGCAGGTAGGTTCAGATTTAGTATTCTATCTCCAGTCCAACAAACATTGGAGAAAATGCACATATATGGTTTGAAAGGGTGTTCATAGTTACTATTCTAACACCATTCTACCAAATCTTGGGGGAAAGGAGAATATTTAGGAGTGTCACATTTACCATTCTAGCCCCAGTCCAAATAAGATTGGTGAAAATGCATATATAATCTCAGCGGGCGAAAGATCCTGGTTTACTATTCTCTCCAGTCCAAATAACATTGGAGAAAGTGCATTTGTTTGCGGCTCAAGGGGTCATCCATACTATTTTATTCCAGGATAAATCGACATTGAGATAAGTGTATATATTTGGGGAGGCTTCCGATATGAGTTTAACCCCAGTTCAAACAACTTAGGGAGGAATGCAAGTATTTGGGAGGTGAGAGGTCATTTATACTTCTCTAACTCCACTTCAGGTAACATTGTGGAAAGTACGGGGCATATTATCAAGCACGGCGTTAAAATTATCACCGCTTTAGCGGCAGAAAACTGCCGCTAGAACGGCGATAATGGGCTTGATAATATGCCCTTGAGAATTCCAATAGAAGCCCATGTTGACACCAGAACATGAGCTTCTATTGGAATTCCCAAGGGCATATTATCAAGCCCATTATCGCCGCCTTAGCGGCAGTTTTCTGCCACTAAAGCGGCGATAATTTTAACGCCGTTTCTTGATAATATGCCCCTGTTTGGGGAGAGAAGTTATATTTGCTACTGCAAATCCGATCAAATAATCTGTGGGCCATACATTTGTGTGCATGTGTGTGGCAGGGGTCATATTTGCTGTTCTAAATGCACTCCAACTTACATTGGAGAAAGGGTCTAAATTTACCATGTCCATACATATGAGGGCCCTGATTCAATAGCCAAACTGCCAGTCAATAAACTGATATAAAATTAAACATACTTAAAACACTCTAATAATGCAAAAAAAGAAATCTTTATATGAAGAACCACTTTTGTAAAAACTAAAAATTCAACTCACAAATTATACTTATTTACTGAAATAGCTTCTTAAGTTATCATGTTATAATTGATCATTTAAACTGAAAATTAATATAAAAAAAGTTACCATAGAATGTAATGTTTTAAAAAATATATATCTTGTTATTGCACATACACAGCAACCTCCCTAAACCCCCCACCCAACCCTACACGCTCAATGATATCAGGGAACCACATCTCAGCTTTCAATACATAGGGATTAAAATATATCTTCATTTCATTATATACTAATGCATTATAAATCTCAGCTTATCAAATGAACTATTGTTTTCACATATTTAAAGTGCATAGTGCTAAAGTTAAAGTTACCATGTGCCCACTCCAGGGTTCCTAGGGTTCGTAAAGTAAAGGATCACCTCAGCCGCTTGGTTAACGGTGCCCATATTTGTAATCCTTTCTTTCGTACCTGATTACCCGTTCTAGCATACATACCACTGATAATAATTGGGCCAGCCACTGTTGAAAGGATAGAGGGTTAAGGTCCAACCATGCGTAGGCAATAGTCAATCTAAAAATAGCCAACAAGATACTGAAAAAAAACTATGGGTCCTCCACCATCTCTCCTTTTTGTATTCCTAATAAAATCAATGTTGGAGTTAGAGACACTGTTTGCTCTAGTTTGGAATACAAAAATTAGTGATTTCATTTCTCAAATGGATAAGGGTTCAACATGTAGCAAACACATGTGCTATTTCTGCGTTAAACAAAGCACACCGAGGACACCTAGTTCCTTTGTCACCCCCAGATGGTATATAATATAGAAAAAAACTGTGCTTGCAAATTCACCAACATTAAAACAGTTTGAGATAGTGTAAAAGCTCTAAAAAAATCTGTTTCCGTTATTGTCAGTTATTCTTGCCATTTTAAAGAATACTTTCGTAGATCATCTTTCATTTCAGAGTTCAATAGATGATATAATGGTCCGATACTACTCTTGCTCTGCGCAATGTTCTCTACCAATTCATTTAAACAAATTCCTGCAAAGCCAGCCCCTTTACGCTGTAGGTAATCTCTTATTTGAAGATGCTTACAAAAATACCTTTGACTAATACCAAACTCATTTTAAGATTGTCAAATGATACAATACCAATGGAAGAATAAAATACACCTATTCTATACAGACCAGCTTTAATCCGCCTTTGTATATACTGATCCCTTAAGCTCTCATAAACTCCCAGATGACACTTGAATAAAACTTTTTTTTTTTAAACAGATTTTCTTTGTCAAAATAGCACATATAATAAAGACCTCTGAATCCCAGAGACAACTGCTGCATGAAAGACACAAAAAACAATGACTTTGACCATTTCACATAATGAAACATAGGAGAATATGAAAGGCAATACAAATAAAATCAATTAATTTAAACCAACCAACCTCCCACCTCCCTCCCCACCCCCCAGGGCACCGTCTCCATAACAACATATATCTGGCCCAGGCTGCTATCAGTACACAGAAGAGCTCAACAGCCACAATACTATTATCAATTGATGAATCGTGAGCCACACATGGGGAAATGCAAGGAACAGGAGAAGTCAACCGGCTACTCCGGGTCACGACCCCGGTACCCCCTCAGCGGTTCCAACTCCAAACCTCGATAATCCACCCAGCGCCTCCAGATCTTATGGTGCTTCCTAGGGCACCCTCTAGCGTCAAAGATGGGGAGTTTGAGGCCCATACTAAAGTCTAGGCCATTTGTCCAGGTCGAGACCGATGGGGCAACCACCGCCTTCCAGGCTCTAGCTATATCTCTCTTTGCTAGTGTGAAGCCTAGGAGCAGGAGCTGTCGCTTATAGATGTTGCCCCCGATCCCTTCCATCACATGGAGGAGAACTAGTTTTGGTGAGTGCGGAAGCTTCCACCCCAGAACCTCCGAGAGACAAGCTAGCACCCCCCTCCAGAATCGAGCCTGCGCTGTGCAAAGCCATATGGTATGTATCAGGGTCCCCTCTTCCTGCCCGCATCGGAGACACTCCGGGGAAGCCACCAAGCCCGCCCCCCAGAGCCTAACCCTGGTAAAATAAACCCGGTGAAGGTATTTAAATTGGATAAGTCGCAGGTGCACCGCAATAGCCGCCCCATGTGGGGAAGCCAAAGGTTCTGTCCAGTCCTCCTCCTCTAACTGTCCTACATCCCCCTCCCAGGCCTCCCGCAGACACTGCAAAGAGAAAGAACAATGCATAACCAGAGATTGATACATTTTGGAGATCTTGTGGTCAAAGAGGTCACCCATAAAGATCTTTGCTTCCACCGGACTAAACTCCAGCAGTGAATCTAGGCCCTCCAGGCTTGGAGCATTGAATCACACTTTTTTAGATCAGCTAAGCTCAAGCTGCCTCCACAAACATCCTCAGGCTTCCCTGCCAATTAACAGCTAATATGCAGAGGGGACACAATCTTGAACCTCGCTAGTGGGTTGCTCCTGTAGCACAATAGTGCTGTATTGTAACATGGTAGCCTAATAATACAAGTTATGATTCGGCAAAGCCCACCCACCCATCTCTTTTGGGAGCGAAAGGTATTTTGGTGCCCTTCAAGGTTTGGAAATAGCCCAAAGAAACCTTGTAAATATATAATTTAATATTTTTAAGTCAATAATTTGAAAATTTTAACGGAATAGCTCAAAAGAAATACACAATTTTAGGAAAGAATATCTTAATTATGTTACATCTACCCACTATTGTAAGGTGTAACTTATTCAGGCTTGCAAACTCCTTTTCGGTGTTCCCAATAAGAGTATCCAAATTTTCTTTAATAAGTTCATCTAAATCAGCTGTAATGCTAATGCCGAAATATACCGGATTTTTTACCACTAGATTATCAACCAATAATTTCTTATCATTAGGAAGAATTTGGGTCTTTTCCTTCCTTGTTCAACGAGTATCCTGAAATCTCCCTAAATTGTAATGCTTCTTTCTCAATTATCTTAAGGGCTATTTCTGGTTTGGGGGTTACAAGAGCAATATCATCTGAGTATGCTAAGGTCTTAGTTTCATATCCTTGTTCTATGACCAGTGGTAATGCCGCATTTCTCTCTAATTTCTGTATAAACGGATCAATAAATAATGCAAACAAAAGTGGAGAACACGGACATCAGTGCTGTGTCCCCCATGAGATCTCAAATTGTTCAGTTATATCACCCAAAACAAAAATATTAGCTACAGGTTCATAATACAGAATCTTTATTGCCTGTATAAACCCTGGTCCGATAACTGTTGTTTGCATCGTGTCCTAAAGGTAGTGCCAGGAGACCCTATCAAAAGCCTTCTCTGCGTCAAGCAAAATGAAAGCCATAGGGTCCCCTGACACTTGCACTGCAGCGAAAAGAGAGATAACTCTCCTAATATGATCTGTAGTGTCCTCCCAGAGAGGAAGCCATGTTGTCGATTAGAAACTATGGGGCATATTCTCAAGGAGTTATTGCCGAGTTAACAGCACTTTATCGCAGCCAAACTCGCGTTAAAGTTACCTCAACATTCACAAGTCGGTGCTAACAGCCCATATCACCAGTTTTCCAGTGATGGCATCCTCCAAAAACATCGCCACAGATGACCCCGGTAACTATCGCTAATGTGATGCAGAGTAGGCGTTCCCGTGCAGAAAGCCGCGACAACACCACTCCACAACATTCTCAACGCCCCAGCCAGATCGGCGATAAGATCACAAAACATGCGATATGGTGCGTTAGCAGCAGGAAATTAACACCTGCTCTGACCTGGTGCAAAGTCGGACAACAACCTGCAACAGACAAGGGAGCCCAGCCCTTAGCCAAACATGAAGAACAACAGATGCCCCCGGGCAACTGAACATGCAGCCCGGAACCCCAATAGGGTAACAACACCCACCGCCACCACCCCTGGGACCCCCCTGGACCACCCTGCCCATGCCCAAACCAACACTGAGGCAGCGCAGACAAAGACAGCGACCTGCTGAAAATGCACCAACCTCACAAACCCACCACTAGGGAATGTCATTGTCGACCACAGGCTCAAAATGACAACCATCCTACGCATCCTGACCACCATTGCCCACAGGCCGATGGTACCAACACAGCGGACAACCAACATCCCTCCACAGCCAAAGCTGCTGGCTGTGCTGCACCTGTTGGCCTCTGGTACCTTCCAACCAACAACTGCCAGAGTCGGAGGGGTCTCACAGCCAGCCACATCCAAGCCCCCCACAACTGTCTTGGATGCCATCATCAGCTTGGTACCACACTACCTATCCTTCCCCCACACTGCGCAGGAACAGCTTGAGACCAATCAAGGCGTCAAAGCCATAGCTGGCTTCTCTCACGTGAGGGGGCAATTGAATGCACACATGTCCTACTTGTGCCCCATGGTGACACTGCACACAATATCCACTACCGAAAGCACACACATACCATCACTGTGCAGGCAACAGTGGACCACCTGGGAATCTCCACCAACGTTGATGCCAACCACCCATTCTGAGTGCATGAGTCCTTCATCTTCCAACAGCCAATCATCACCCAGCACTTCCTGGCTTGCATCTATGGAAATGCGCTGCTCATTGGCAAGTACCAAATGAACACACCACACACCTCAACGCCACAACCAGGCATCTCACAACACTGGGAATGCACACGTCACAAACTCACATACAACAAGCCAAACAACATTCCTACCCACCAGAAACAACAGCACAACTTACTCTGGCAACCTGGGCCAGCCATGCACATAAGCCATCAACTGCATGGCACCTCAGCCACACAATAGCAGATTGTGGGAAGAGGTGGGGAACAGGCATGTGCGAAGGAGGCAACTGACCCAGGAATGACAATCTACACAATGCCAAGTGTGGCGTGGAAGCGATGGCCAGACTGCAGAATGCAGACCACACACATATCCATGTTGACATACACCGCTGGTGTATGGAGTGCAGTGGACAGTGGACACAACCATGTTACCCCAGCCAGTTGGGTAGATACTGGAAATGAAGCTTGTTACGTCCCCCCCTGTAAGTGTTAGAGGAGTAGGCTGGCACGGCGTACGCCAGTCCAGCATAGGGGAGTGAATAAATAGCACGTAGCTCTGGGCGTGGTCCTCTTTCGGAATGCCCAACGTCTCTGCTACCCCACCACGAGGCCGACGCTGTCGCCGTGTTGCCTGCGATCCGGTGTGCCTGCGGCACCCCGGGCTGCAGGTGCCCGTACCAGTCCTGCCAGGCCCTGCGCACCCAAGTCTCAATGCACACCTGCCGACACCGGCGTGTGTCGAAGAGGGCCCACCACATGCCGGTGCAAGCTCCAAGCCCGAGTGCCACGAACCTGGCAGCCACCTTAGAACATCACGGCCTCCGCGACACCGGCCTGCAGTACCCCTTAACGTTGACGCACTCCACCTGCTTTCACAACAGAAAAGTAGGCTACACATTTGGAACTGAGTCTTGATTACACTATGGCAGAGAACATCAATTATGGCTGATTTTATCTCACTATACTCACTTCGATGTGGTGCCACCAAGTCTCCACACGTGTCCGTGGGCCCACGCGGACTACTGCCCTCGGACCACCCTGTGTTCGAGTCGGTCGCACATTTGGGACTGAGTCTTGAAAACGCCTCCTCCCGACTGATCGTCAACTTCCCCCGCCGCAGCCACATCACCTCCCACCTGAGAGACCTATACTGGCTCCCCGTCGACAAGAGGATCACCTTCAAGCTCCTCACCCATGCACACAAAGCACTCCACAACACCGGACCCGCCTACCTGAACAGCAGACTCAGCTTCCACACCCCCACCCGCCAGCTCCGCTCCGCCATCCTCACCCTCGCCGCTGTCCCCTGCATCCAACGAACAACCTCCGGCGGCAGACCCTTCTCCTACCTCACCACCAAGACCTGGAACACCCTCCCTACTCACCTACGGCAGACCCAAGACCTACTCACCTTCAGAAGACTCCTCAAGACCTGGCTCTTCGAACAGTAGCGGTACCCCCCCCCCCCTCCCCTCAGCGCCATGAGACCCTCACTGGTAAGAAGCGCGCTTTACAAGTTCTCTGATTGATTGATTGATTGATTGAATGGCAGAGTAGATATCAGTGCATGCAAGGAGAGGTGTGAGAGAAAGATGCATGTCAGTCAGAAGGAAAAAAAGGATCATCGTTACGGAGGTGATCAAACACTAACGACAACTGCCCTGGTGTCACTAACTCTGTGCACGCAAGACAACGACACGTGGCTGTGGGCCCTTGCTGACCACTGCCTCTGGCCTATGCTGCGGGCGAGTAGGTCACACATTTGGGACTGAGTCTTGATCATATATTGTCAGAGTACACACATTAATGCAGTGTTTTCATCACTGTACTCCCCTCGATGTGGTGACACCAAGTCTGTGCCTGGCATCCCAACCATACGTGTCTGTGGGCCTTTGATGACTACGCCGTTGACCTACACTGCAGTCCAGCAGGCCTCACGCCAATCCAATCCAGTCCGTACCAGGCAGGACACGGCATCGTCGTTGACTGAACACCCGCTCGGCTCTTGTACTTTTGCCTCCGTCAACCACCAGTCACCCCCAAATGCCATGTCAACGTTGTGTGTTAGAGTTCCAGGAGGAGCTAGCTGAACTGCGTCTGGCCCGCGCTGACCGCTGCCTCAGGCCTACACTGCGGTCTTGATTTAATTATCGCTGACTTGATGTCATTGTACAGGCCTCATCGCGGACTGTGTCCCCTTTCATCCCCGGTGCCACTCAGTCTGTTCCCCGAGACCCATGAACACTTTCTGGTTGAACTTTGGTGGCGACTGAGTCCATGGACTTGGGGTTGTCGTCACCATCATGTCGGTGATACTGACTTTGTGGCAAAACGATGCCGTGGCATTCCACTCCTCCATTGCTGCTTCCGGACAGCTTCCACCCTCTGCATCATGCCCTGAAGGACACCTTCCACTGTCTCCCGCAACCCTCCGCCACATTCACCTCGGACATTGATGACATTGGCTCATCTCGCGTGGTCCATCTGACTGCACCACATGTCACCATCCCGTGGCGGGGTGCCTGTGCCGGCCGCAGTGGATCCGGGGCCACTAACTCTGTGCAGCTCAAGTCAGGGACCCTGTCTTCTGATATATTGGATGGCCTCTGAGACGATGGCCTTGGGATCATCGACGCCATGTGTCTGTGGCCCTGCGCTGTCCCCTGCCTCCGGCCTCAACTGTGTTACACTAGGGCTCACACATCAAATCGAGTCCTGAGCTGCCCAGACGACGCATCACCGCAGGAGGCACATGCCACCACTGCCAGGTCCACCGCCAACTACAAGAGTCGAAACAGTCGTGCTGGCAGACTAACTGAGTTGCTCACACCTGTGGTGGATGCCATCATCTGCCTGATGCCCTGCTTGGACCTCCAGGTGCCCCAACCTCAGTGCACTGCAACTCACGGACACTTCTGTTGGCATATTGGGTGGCCTTTGTACTTGCTCGGGCTATCTTCATGATGCTCCGCTGTTGTCTCTGTTATGCTGGTGTTTTCTGTTTCTGTTTTACTGTTGTTCACTGTTCACATTTTCGCCAGCACCAACAACTTCTTACGGGCTGGCTTACACTCACCCTACACACATCCAGCACGGGCGTCACTGTACATGTGCCCTGCCAATAAAGGGGCCAGGCGCACATGCCCGTGGCCAGTTCCACAAACTATCTGCATGTGTCCTTGTGTTCATAATGTATTCGTGAGGACCCCGGGCCCGACAACATTACATTGGGGTGTGTACAGCGGACGCCAACATGTCACCGCAGGTAGCGTGTTCGACCTTGGACATGTAGCTTTATCGTTAACCACTCAATACGTTAGAGGAGTGTACAGAGCCGTCATACGCACGTCCAGCGTGGGTGTGTGAATGATAATTGCGTGCCTCTGGGCATGGTTCAGTACTGTAAATGTGCACATGCATGTGTCTCTGTCATGTGTTGGTGTGGTGTCGGTGGTCCCTGAGGGGAATTAGACATCCACACATGTGGTCTAGTTCGTCTTCCATGGGTTAAGGCTCCACCCGCACCTGGTTGGCCACCTTCTTTTGTCATTCTGACACCTGGGATTGGAATGCGATGTGTGCCTAGGTGATGTGTTCGGAGCCAGCTGTGGTGGCGGTGGCTTCCTGCTGTGTGGTCTGTGCAGGGGCTGAGGTCTCCTCTGTGTAGCTTGGCTGCCCTGCTTCTGGGGGTGTGTTGCCTAAGATGTCCATGGGCTGTTGTAGGGCATCGGTGCCGATGGTGGGGTGGTCCTCTCCAGCATCACTGATGGGTAGTCTGGTCTGCTCTGCTGGAGGTGTTGTTTGTCCCTCTGCAATGTGAAGGGGAGATGCATGTTGACATTGTGTTGAAATGTATGTTGGCGCATTGTCCTTGTTTACATGCAGACTGTAAGACTATGTACATTGTGCCTGCTTGAGAGGTGCCCGATTTTGATATGGGACATTGCACATTTGGACTACATGACGGATGTGGGTTTGTACGCGTACATTTCCTTCTCACAGTTTCCTGCTCTGTTAGATGTGGTTGGCCTGTTTCAGCGCATGAGCGCAGCCAGTGGTGTCCTCTGTTCTGCCGTGTCGGTGTTGCACTTTGTGCCACATTGTCGTCAATGTGGATGTGCTGTTATTGCTATGTGTGTGTGCTGCTGTGTGCCACGGGGAGGAGGGACATGTCCCAGGGTCATTGTGGGTGTGCAGTGTGCTACACATCATTGTGCATGAGTGCCACTGTGCCCATCTTCCCCCGTCCCACCAGTCCCTGGTCGTTACTCACTGTGTTGATGTTGTGTCAGGTCCTCTCAGGCTGTGTCCTGACTCCCACCTCCTTGCAGCGTCTCGACACAGATGACTGTGACCTCAGTTTCCTCCAGCTCCTCCTGTGGCGCAGGACTCCCACCTCCTGTTGCCGTTGCTGCCTTCCTGTTTGTGCTTGGTTTGGCTTTTGGCATCATTCCAGCGCCTCTTGTCCTCCTCCATTGACCTCCTCAACACTCCGACTGCATTCACGGTGGTGTAATTGTGTGTCAGTTGATGGTAGTGTTCTGTCACCTCCGTGACGCTGATCTGCTTTTCCTGCAGACTGCACCCCGTCTTCCTCTCACTCTTCTCCTTGGCCTTCCCCGACCACGTTGTTCCTTGCTGGGGGCTTGTGGGGTTCACGTTGGCCTCTGCACTAGGTCCAGGTGCATCCATGGTGCTACGCAGTTGCTTTTTTATCTCCCATTTATGGTGCATTTTCCCGCATGACGCATGGGAATTGCAGGCCTGTGGATGGTTTTTGCTGGTTTTAGTGTCGCGATTGGCATCATCACATCTTTTTTGGCGTTGGTGTTTCGCGTTTTTGCGGCGTCACGTTGACTTCATCGCAGACATTTGACGCATTTTTGTGGGCCTATTGCATGCTGCCGCGATATGAAGGTGTTATTTTCCCACGATGGACTGCGATGTGGTGAGTTGCAATAAGCTACTCTTGAGGTAGTTATCACACGTTCTAGAGAACATACCCCAATATTTGGTATCACCTACACTAGCCACATGGCTAAGGCTTTAGAATAGATTTCTGAATCTCCATTAATTAGAGTTATCAGGCAATATAAATCAAGTTCTACAACAGGTTTGTTCTTTTTAAGAAAAACATCAATTTTGCCATAGACTAAGCCTTTTCGGGGCGGGGGGTGCGAAGCTGCACAATATATTTGATTAAATAATATCATCATATGTGCTTTCAGTTGGCCCACAAACATTTTATAAAATTCTGAAGGAATCAAGTCAGTGCCTGCAGCATTACCAATGGGGTGACTAGTCAAGGAAGAATAAATCTTTTCCCATTGTAATTGCCCTTCCAGAAGTTCCCTCTTTTCTATAGTCAACTTATTTAAGGGCACTGTCTTTAGGAAGTCAGTTATTTGCTTGGTATTACTTTTAGTACTTTCGGAATATAAATGTTGATAATAAGTCTTAATAGGGTCAGAAACTAACTCATGTAAGGAATCTTTTATTTTTCACACTTCACAAGCTGTGTTTTTCTGTCTCGTTTTTACAGCTAAGTGATGCTATAATTGTTCACTACACTCATGGGTTTTTTCCCTCCATACCATTAGCTTATCTGCTGCCCTATCTAAGAAGATCTCATTTAATGCTGCGCTTGCAGAAATTACCTCTTATTTGGCCTCCCCCACTTCTCCTCCCTGTTGAACTGCTGTTACCAGATTTTCTTCTGCTTCAGCTAAGATATCTTGTTTAACTTGAGTAGTTCATTTTTCCTCCTTTCCACAGGTCAGAGAAAACCATAATGTCTCTGCCTGTATACATGCTTTCAATGTGTTCCAGACCACACCAATTGGAGAACTTCCTATGTTCTCCTTAAAAAATATAGGAATCCAATTTCTAATATGTCTACAGTAGTCCTCGTTTACCAATAGGGGACTTTCAAAGCTCCACGAGGATTTAGTTTTAATCCCATTTACTCCTCTAATACTAGGTGATTATGATCCAATGAAAAACAAGTGTATCACTCAATTTTACAGTTGTATGTAAATACATTTGACACCAAAAGGTTATCTAATTGAGCATGTGATTGATGCTGTGCTGAATAATGTGTTTACCCATGCTCTAAATGTCTCTTCTTACTCAACATATCAACTAGTCCATGATATCTAGTGATATCTTCTAGGGCCCGATATACTTTGGGTTTGCGACCTATATTATTTTGATGCTCTCCCATATTCCAATTAAAGGGTAGATTAATATTCAGATCTCCACATCAAATAATTGGTAAAGGCCAGTGTACCAAATCATTGGATAACTAATCAACAAAATAGGGATCGTCCAGTATGCTCTCATACACAGAATACAATGTGAATTTAACTCCATTTGTAGAATGACATTCTGCCATAGCCCATCTACCTTGTTTATCTACCAGTACTTGAGAGAACTGTATACCAATAACCAATACTTCAGGCTAAAATTGCCACAACCCCGAAATGCACCTTGTGAGGTACCCCTAATAAATCTACATCTAAATGAATTTAATACATCTCTCCGCGATCCTTCAATCTGAGTCTCTAAAAGCCAGATGATATCTGCCTTCAAAGTGTGAAGACCCATTGATACTCTCGATCTTTTCTTAGCGTCTTTCAGCCCCCATACATTAATGGTAGCAATCTGCAGCTTCCATTGCCCTCCCATTAAATCATCTTAAATACCAGACCTTGTTTACAACTTTCGAACACCAATAGGACGCAGAGCCCTACGTTTTTGAGCTTAAGGAATCCCTTACTCTATAATCTTCTCTTGTGAGCATGTGGGTCCCCCTTCCAATCTCCTCCCAAAAAAGACCCCCAAAAACTCATCCCTGCTAACCCCTTCGATCCAACCTTCCCCCCGCCACCAAATTATGAGCAATTAGGCCTAGCCTGCGTTATAGACGTTTATAGCAACAAAACCCACCACCCTACCCCACCTACATGATGTCAATCATTATTACATTTTTGACTACCTTTTCTTATCATAATACAAATTCATTTTCCTACTTTTAACCTTGTTCTCGCCTTTAATATAACGTATGCCCTTGCTCATGTATTGGAGCCACCCACAAGTTCTTATAAACACTCCTGTGCCTGGATTTCAGACACAAATCTATGGGTGCGCCCATTAACAATAACTTTCAGTCTTGCTGGATTTTGCAGGTTTACCTGAGCTCCCAATATCTGAAATGAAAGGAAAGCAAGATGGCATTTGTGTAACATTACCAGCTGCTCACCACTGCACCCCCACCTCAATAGTTCGTCGGACGGCTACAATTTCTGAACTATGCGAGGAGACGCTTGTGTAATGATGGAGAGCCGGGAAAGGAAACTCTACAATCAAGGCACAACAGATGCTACAGACACCGCACCGCGATCGTAAGGGCGGCTTGAACCAGGGAACTATACTCTACCTGGCTTCTGTGGTGACTCTCAGGCTGACAAGGTGTTTTCTCGGCCCTGTGACCAAGGTGCTGCGGGCACAAAGAAGAAGTCAGCTTGAAGAAATGACGGGGAGAGGAGTCAAAACTGCAAAAACGTGACCCCTATCCTCTGGGACCGCGATTGGTGCAGCAAGGCCTGCTGCTACCACTACGTTGCAGGCACTGAGCAGCCGTGAGATTAACAATGCAAGTAAAGGAAAGGAAGTGACATAGCGGCTCACCCGGGGAGCCAATTTGACAGAGTCTGGAGGACCACAATCTTTAATAGTGGATTTGTTTTCAGCCACCAGGAATAAAGGCATAAAGGGAGTGGATCCAATGCTGTAGTGTCGCGGTCTAGTTGACCGGGCACTACGTCATCATGTGAATGCGCGTGGCAGCTTATTTGGCACGTCTGCGCATGCGTGACAGAGCGCGAGACGCGCGAGTGTAGAACGAAGCGTTGGGAGGCGGCTGCCCGGCGCTCTTAGGTGTAAGCGACGTAATATCAATAAAGATAGGTTAAAACCTGCCTTGGCTGCTGTCCATCACTGTGGGGGAAAGGAATACTTTACAGTGGCGACGAGGCTGGGATACAGAGGACCCTGAAGGTCACCCAGGACAGAGGAAGCCCCCCAACAGCAGGAGAACCGGAGGAGACGACGCCCTACAGGGGCAGGAACACCAGGGGATCGCAGGACAGACTCCAGGACACCGAGAGAGCGTGGCAGTGGCAGACGCAAGCCAGCGGGAGGCAAGAGAATACGCAGGAGTGCCAGCCAAGTGCAAGAAAGCGTGGTAAGCGACACAGGGGCGAGAGTTAGAAGTGGCCCTGGCGGAATCAGGAAGGGACGGCGCAGAAGGGACTGAAGAGGCCCAGATGACCCAAAGAAAGGGAAAAGGGACGGAGGCACCAGGTAGTCCCAGGAAACAGGCGGAAACGAAGATGTGCGCACAGGCATCAGCGCAAACAACGCCGGTCCCATTCCTACCAAGACCAGGAGAGCCTCAAATGAAATGGGAGGATTGGAGAGAATATTTCAAAAATTACCTCGAAGCACTGGAAGACGAGAATGAAGAGGCGTTCTCCAGCAGCCAGAGGAAAAGGATACTCTTGCATAATCTGGGACCAGAGGGCATATGAGTATTCCAAAACCTAACACCGGTCACCCGTCCACCAGTGGACGATGATGTGTTCAAACACGCCATTAAAGACTTGGATAACGACTATCGCCCTGCAGTCTGCACATCTATCGACCGCTACAATTTCCAGCAGAGGAAGCAAGAAGCGGGAGAAACGATAGACGACTACGTGGCAGCATTAAGGAAGCTGGCGATAACGTGTAAGTTCGGAACTCTACACGACGACTTTATAAAGGACCAAATTGTCATGCACACGACAAGCAAAACGGTGCAGGATAAATTGTGGGCAAGCGGAGACGCTACGTTAAAAGACGTGATAGCCATCGTGAAAAGAGCAGAACTGACCAAGCGCTGCGCAGACGCAGCGAAGAAAGACCAGGCCCCGAGACCAACGATAAACAAGGTGGATGACGCCGACCAATATGGGAGAGGAAAACCGACGCCAGGAGAAAATAAGGGGACGTACAAAGGGAAAAGAAAGCCGGGACAGACGTGGAAACAGGACAAAGAAGGAACGTCGAAGTGCTACAGGTGCGGGAGCCCGAGCCACGCGGCGCACGACAAGCGTTGTCCCGCCTTCAGAGCTAAGTGAGCGTTCTGCGGCCTGGTTGGCCACTACGAGAAGGTGTGTCACAGGGAATGGAAACAGCGCGCGGTGAAATATGTAGCACAAGACCCAGGAGAAGATGAAGAGGGCCAGGAAGAAGATGACGAAGTCCTGTGCGTGGAAGACCAAGTACTAGGTATCGACGGCAGAAGAGCTCGAAAACCCCAGTGCGACATCCACATTGGAGGAGTGGAAATCACCATAGTAGCAGATTCAGGGTCCCCCTATACGATCGTCCAAAGGTCGGTGTGGGAAGCGAAATTTGAACCGACATTGGGCCCACATCTGGAACCACCTGACATACGGCCTGTCACCTACACGGGGGAACCTATCCCAATTGTGGGATTTAGGAGACTGCTCTTCCAGTTCAAAGAACGCAGCGCCCAGTGCAAATTGTACGTTGCAGAGAACGGACCCTCGGTCCTGGGGTGGATGGACCAAGGGGAATTGGGCATACAACTGCATCCGGGAGGAGACACACAAGTGTTAGTGGCGTGGGAAGGAAGATGGTCAAAGGCAGCGGGACTGCGAAGCGCACACCCGAAGATATTTAGGGACAAGATAGGAAAATTGGAAAAGTTTACTCACAAGATCGTGCTAAAGGAGAACGTCCAACCGGTCACACACAAAGTGAGGAACATACTGATCGCTGTGAGAGAGGCAGTGCAACAGGAGTTACACCGACTGGAAAAAGAAGGGATCATTGAACACATTGATGGCGCGGAATGGTTGGCGCCATTAGTGGTGGCCATGAAACCGTCAGGCAAGGTGCGCTTATGTGTGGACCTCAGAGAACTCAACAAATGTATTGTGGTGGAGAAGTACCCGCTACCACGTATAGAGGAGATGCTGGCACGAACAAGAGGAGTGAAGTGGTTCTCCACCATCGATCTAAAGTCAGCTTACCATCAGGTAGTCCTGCACCACACGAGTAAGAAACTGACGTCCTTCATATCTCCCTTCGGGTGCTATCAGTTCTGCCGCATGCCCTTTGGGTTGGCATCGGCAGCGGCGGTCTTCCAAAAGCTAATGGCCCGACTGTTCAAGGACATAGAGGGAGTACAATACTTCCAGGATGATATCCTAGTGATGGGGAAGGAACAAGAAGACCACGACGAAAAGCTGGAGGTGGTGCTCAGGATCCTGGAGGATAACAGACTAACAGCAGAATGGGAGAAGTGCTATTTCGGCATGTCGTCGGTCACCTACATAGGGCACGAAATTGGAGAGAGTGGGATAACACCAAAGAAGGGGAACGTGACAGCCATATGCGATGCTCCTCCACCCGCCACCAAGGAGGAAGTACGATCCTTCCTAGGGATGGCGGAATACTATAGTAAGTTCGTCCAACATTTTGCCACGAAAACGCACCACATGAGGCAGCTCACGAGGGAGAAAACAGCGTTCGCATGGACGGAAGAAGCACAAGAAGAGTTTGACATAGTCAAACGAGAAATAAGCCAGGCTATCCCGCTACAAGGGTACGATCCCCTAGGGAAGTCGATCCTGATGACAGATGCCAGTGAAAAGGGGTTGGGAGCAGTGCTCATGCAAGAAAGGCAAGATGGCAAGAAGGAGACGATCAGCTTTGCATCGAGATCACTGACGAATTCCGAACAAAAGTTCAGCGTGATTGAGAAAGAGATGCTGGCAGCAGTATGGGCCATGGGGAAATATCGCCAGTTCTTGTGGGGCACGCGATTCCTGCTGAAGACAGACCACAAACCCCTGGTGAAGGTATTAACGTCCAGTGGCCATGCCGGCGCGACTCCCAGAATAGCGAAGATGACACTGAAACTATTGGAATATCGCTATGATGTGGAATATATACCAGGATTGAGGAACATGATAGCGGATTATCTCAGCAGGGCGGCGGCAAAGGAGAGTGCCACAACGGGCACAGAAGAAGATGAGGAGATGGTAGCCTTGACGGAGGATCCGGAAAGGGCAATAAGCAGGAGAGAATGGAAGGAAGCCTACTGAGCAGATGGAGATCTGGAGGAAGTGCATAATGCGAGGGTGGCCCGATAGGAGACACCAGAAGCCCCAAATTCGGCAATTTTATGAAGTCAGGGACGAGTTGTCGGTGGGAAATGATGGGGTGTTTGTATACCGAGGAAGCCGGGTGGTACCACCAGCAGAGATAATACCACACCTTCTGAAGATAATACATGAGAGGCACCTGGGAATCGTGAAAACGAAAGCACTAACTAAACAAACATATTGGTGGCCAGGCATGGACCTACAGGTGGAGAGGCATGTCAGAGACTGTGTACAGTGCCAAGGAGCTGACAAAATTCTGAAACCCGTGAGACCAGCTCTAGGGAAGTTCACGAACCCTTGTAAACCCTGGGAAAAAGTGGCGGTAGACATCTTGGGGCCGGTCCTTGACAACATAGGTATTCCGAAGTACATATGCGTGATAGTGGACAAATACTCAAAGTGGCCAGAGGTTCACATTCAAGAGGAAATGGACACAGGCACAATCATTCGATTCCTTACAATGGTATTCCTCAGGGAAGGCATCCCCAGAGCCATTATAAGCGACAACGGACCCCAGTTTACTTCGGACAAATGGAACCGATTCGCAGAAAGAAATGGCATACGACTTAAACACACGGCGGTATATCACCCTGCCAGCAACGGTCAAGTAGAAAGGTCCAATAGGGTGATAATGGGCTCTATACAGGCAGCTATCTCCGGAGGCAAGGACTGGGAAAAGAAGGTACTAAGCACTCTATGGGCATACCGCATCACCCCCACTAGTACGGGATACAGCCCGTTTCAAATTTTACACGGAAGGCAACCCTTCACGAAAGACAATGTCGCGTGGCAGGAGAAGACAATCACAAGCAAGTGGTCCCCTGCAGTGGTGCAACATAACCTGGAGAAAGCGCGGAAGATATATACTGACCATTACAACAACAGAAAGAACGTGAAGGAGACAGCTTTGGAAAAAGGGGAGTGGGTCAGAGTAAAGCTGGCAATCCTCAAGAGGAAGGGAGACAGCAAATACTCCCCACCCCTGAGAGTGGAAGAGGTTTATGACAGAGCGGCGCTACTCAGTGATGGGAATGTATGGTCCCAAGACCGCATGGCCAAGTGCAACAAAATCCTACAGTGGCCCGAGAGGACAATGAAGGAGTGACAGCCCCAGAGGACATGAGGGACGAAGAAGGAACACCGAACGGAGAAAAGGGAGAGAGTATGCAGGAAGATCAGATCAACGAAGAGGATGAACGAGAAGGACTACATAGGGAAGAAAGGACCCGGGAAGAGGGTGAGAAAGGAGGAAGAGAAGGGAAATGTACCCCAGAAGGAAGAAGAGGAAGCCCTGTCGCAGCAGAGGGTCGAGAAGGACACGCTACCCCGGTAAGATACACCCGAGTGGGGAGAGCAGTGGTGAGACCAGCCAGGCTTAAGGACTATGAACTGGAGTAATAGACTATGGATGGTAACCCAGTCTCCGTTATGTAAATAGTTTTGTGTGTGGTGTAAAAAGGGGAGATATGTAGTGTCGCGGTATATTGACCGGGCACTACGTCATCACGCGAATGCGCGTGACGTCCGATTTGGCACGTCTGCGCAGGCGCAACAGAGCGCGAGACGCGCGAGTGTAAAACGAAGCATTCGGAGGCGGCTGCCCGGCGCTCTTAGGTGTAAGCGACGTAATATCAATAAAGATAGGTTAAAACCTGCATTGGCTGCTGTCCATCACTGTGGGGGAAAGGAATACTTTACAAATGCTTGCCGCAGATATTTTCAATACTACTCCAGCTGAAGCGTCGGCGGTGATCCAGAGAGAGATGATAAGCAATAAAACGGTGAGCCAAATGCTCCAATAATTGCCTCACCTTTGGATGAGCTAGAGTCGGTGCCCTCAGAAGCCCTACCTGGGAGAGTGACTCTAGAACAGTCAGAGTAGCCTCGTTCCCTCTGGTCCGGAGGATACTGGGGGTTGGAGGATTGTTATTACTGTACCCCCAGGAAATACCTGTCTCTCTCAGACAATGCATGACAAATTTGGGGGGACAAAGCAAGAAGCATTCTCTTCCCCGGATATAATGGTTGATATATTTTTTTCATTGACTGATGATTCTGAGTTGTCAATTACTAGCAACTTGTCTTCGAATGGCTCAAGTGGCAGTAGTTAATTGGAGGAATCAGTGCTACTAACACAAATAAACAGCACAAAATAAAATTCCCACTAGAAAAGAAGGAGGAAAAAGTACCCGACAAGGAGAAATGAGATGGAGAAAAAACAGAGAAATATCTGGCTGTGAAAGAACGGGCAGAAATCACAGCCAGGGCAGCAGGGCGAGAGTTGAGCACACAGTAGAGCCCTCACTTACAGTAATTTTCTCCTCCATCAAGCAGATGTAGGAAGAAGCCGGAAGTGACTGCCGTTGGGCCCGACAAGCAGACAAGCATCAAAGAAACGACAGGCTGCATTAAGGAAGATGAGCAAGACGTCCTCTGATATAGCTGAAAGGATTTCAAAGGTGGAAGTGTGGACAGAGAGCCTTGAAATGGAAGTTGCTGCCTTGAAAACTGAAAAGCAAAAGAAACAAGTGATAGACGGAATGCTGAACAATGCCAACATTCACCCCCAGTCACAAGGACCTGGGTTTAATCCAACATTCTTTTGCTCACCACGCCACCCCAGTTTGGAGCCAGACACATGCAAATCAGTCTTAACCCTATTCCTCATTGGTACAGTCCAGCCCGAACTGCCAAGCAAGGTCTTCCCTGGGCCGGAAGCAAGCATCCTAGGACCAGTGTCGGGGCCTCACCCCTTATCAACCAGGCTAGCTTGAATTTAGCGGCACAGTCCAGGTAATTTGGGCTGGACTGTACCTATTGGAGAAGGGTCAAGACTGATTTGCTTATGGCTGCTGCAATCTGAGGTGGAGTGGTGCGCAAAATAACAATGGGTTGGAAACCTGCCTTGAGCAATTGTCAGTGTTCATACTTATTGCAAGTATTCCTCCCATCTACGTTTTGTACGTTACACCTAAATGCAGACTTGCAAGTTGTCTGAAAACAGGTGGTAGGGACGCAGATGAGAGGATTTACAAAAGAAAAAGTTAGTCTTAGTAACTTCTCACCTGCTTGCGGTGATCTCTACTACTGAGTGGAGATATCCCTATATAAAGTAATGGCAATTTCATGAATAATATTTTTAATTTAATAGGATATATTACTTTTATTATTTAGTTTTTTTTTTATTTAACCTAAATGTTAATCTTTATTCCCAAACCCCTTAGACTATACATTGTGTTACATGCCTAACAATCTTGGATGCTGGTTATATATTGTTTTATTTGTGATTTCTTTGTTTTCAAATGTTATTTACAATATGTTTTATTAAAATGTTAATATGTATATTGTAAGTCAACATGTAAAATGATTTGTTTAAAAACATATTTATTGATTAATTTAAAATAAATGAAATAACATTTATGTTATAATGTTATTTTATTTAATCTATTTTGTCGGTTTCTCTACATTTAAGTGTTATTGCCTGCCTCCTTTGAGTTCTGTTGGACAGTGGTTGTGCTTGACTTAGTCCAAGGATGGAATAGAGTACATTTACTCCTGTTTTGGTAATGGTATTACTGTAGTAGAATTAAATGTGTATTCTTTAAATTGCAATAATATTCTTCTTCTGTATTCTTATGTAATCCTTCAATTTATTTAAAGACCACCCCTATTCTAGTCATTATTTCTCATGTTCTCATCACATCCCATGCTCCACCTCACTTACTGCTAAAATCTATAACTAGATGTTTGGAGATATCTGTACAGTAAAGCAGGGTGAGACAGCAATCTATGGCTGGACGTTTGTACGCTGTATATTGGCATATGTAAAGTAGTTTCATTTATGCATTTCAAAATTGCTTTTATTACTATTAACCTACATTTTTGTGACCAACTCCTCTCTCTATTTCGGTAAGTTTTACAAAGGAGCTGTATGTTGCATAAAGAACAGTGCGCAAAAACCTTGTCATCATATAAAAACTGAATAGGATATTCTAGACACACAAAAGGCTATACGTGTTACAGTAAGATACTTTCCAAGAATTGCAACATTTAAATTAGTTATGTGAACAAGCCAGACATTCACACTTCCTGGCCCCTTTGTTTCCTCACCACCACACTTTTCATGGTGGTCGCACAACCATGAGATGTGTGGTGGTGAGGAACTCTATTATGTTTGGTGGGGCAAACATATTGTGGCCTCAAGACTGCTGCACCACCACCAGGGTTCTTAGATCCCTGGTGGTTGTGATGATACTAGGGCGGCCTGACAGCCTGGTCCTAAGCGAGTGATTGGAACACTGCCACCGCCACACCCCCACGAGTCAGACTCGTAAGAAGCCCCTCAGTGATTATAATGGCTCCGTGTGCTGTTGATGGATAATATTTCTTTGTGTAGTGGGTTCTAAATGTTGGCAAAAAGGCAGTATTTTTATATGTTCAAGAAGTCCATTGAGAACATCTTTATGGTATGAGGCCAATGAAATGTCAACTTGAATCTCTTACTCACTTCGTTTTGTCAGCTTGATTGACAAATTAGACTTGAATGTATCTCTCTTGCACTCTCACTTTCGCCACCTTACAGTAATTAAAAGCACCCATGACGGGTCAATTCAATATGCAAATAGGATGGGAAACTTGTATCCTGGAGGGTGGATCAATCTGCTTGTGGGTGGCCTGAACCTTAGAATAGGAAACAAGGTTGCCAAAATGAGCAAAACGAAAGTCGCCTTAAAAACTTTGATTTTACCTACTTTTCCTGTGCTTACATACATTTATTTTCGGGTTTGTGCTTTACACTCCTTCCAAGCACCTGTCATACTCTGAAAGCACAGTATATGGCAGCCTGAGAAACACAATTGTTGATAGGCTACTGCACAGTCAAACAAGACTCTTTAAGCCACCGTAATGTCGCCACTCATCTCTACAATTCTAAAACATTATTCTCGATCTGAGAGGATCTGCATGTGCTGTAAGTACAGGAGACCATATCCCACCAATCCCTACTTGAGTCTTCACCCAGACAATCTGAAATATCAATATTAGAAAAGAATGACAAGTAGGAGCAGACAATCCGTTTAACAGAGGGTAAACAATATTATGGGAATGGATACATACCCTGTCAGTATGGTATGTATTTGAAAGAAAGTTTATTTTTAACAATCTTAACCAAGATGTTTCCACCTTCAAATGATTAAGATGGATTCAAGTGAGTTAATCGACCATATCGTCTGGTTTAAGTTTGCGGAAAGTACCTTAAATCAAACAAGTGTAGCTAAATATAGGTACATGTAATTCTAAAAATGAGCTGACACTATTTTGAAAATAAAAGGGGAGCCATTGAAGCCTGAAATGGGAAAGTGATTATGATAGAAAAAGTAAGGATTCTCTGTGAGTAGAGCCCAAAGTAACACCATATAGACATTGGTAGTATGGAACCCTGCATGATAGGAATCATTTTGAACCTATTGGTGCCTAAGTGAACAAACCTGTGTCAGTTAGAAAGGTTTGAGGAGCACCAGCAGCAGTCAATGCCAGTGAATCCATTTAAGACTACTGGGTGTGGAGGAGGGTTGGATCATTGCCAATATCAGGTAGCAGAGGGCATGGCAGGGCCTTTTTCATATTTGAGTTGGGAGGACATCATCTATGATGTGTAAAGTAGCAGTCTCTGAGGTACAGTGGGATTTGAAGTGAGACTAGAAGACACACAGGAGATAAAGGGTAGGCGAGTGATTGTATGGTATTTGATGAGGTCACTGTATGTGATGACGCCATCCATATTTAATAAAGGTTTCTTACATACTGTAAGTATCTGGCCTATCCCAGTTTCTGGGAAGATGCCTTGAGTAAAATAGTCGCTGACAATTGTGAGTAGGGGTGACAGACCTTCTCCAGAAAGAACTTTGAGGACAGGGCTAAGTAAGACATCAACATCATTGTTGACATTGTGGTGAGATCTGTCAGGAACTGAGCTTTGGACAATGACTATTGTGGAATTCTTTGGGTGGGCTAAATGTAAGATGAGAAGCAGTCTTGGTATTCTCAATGTGTTGTTACATCTTTTTTTTTTACTCAAGAAGAAGTTGATGGAATTGCACTTTTCTATGGAGTGTTGGTTCAGTGAGCCAGGCAAGGTGTTGCTTCAGAAAATGATTGTCTTGAAAAGTGTTCTGCTCTTGTAAGTGGCTTCATTGATTGTTTTCGTGTAGTACTTTGGTTGATGTGATGAACTGCTTGCATGTTGCTTAGAGGGACTTTAGTATCATGAGGTGATCAGGGTTTGTTTTTCTTTCATTTTCATACCTGTTTACATATGAGCTTATATTGTCAGTAGGGTCTTTAAAACACTAGAGTGCCTAAGGGTTTGGCTTGAACTTGAGTGATATCATTGAAATGTGGATCTTTACAGAGTTTCCCAAAAAGTGTTAAAATCATTCAGAAAATTGTCGGACGTAGAGTTGTCAGGGAAAGAGATGCATCTGGTTGTCATCGAGAAGTCTTTGAAAGATCTGAAGGAAAGTGTGACCACTCAAGGGCTGATTTATCTGGACAGGATCTTAGATCCATTAAGTGGATCCCTACCTACCCTTAAGGAAGAAAGTGCACCAGCACAGGGGATAACAGCACCATCTTTGAAAGAGTGGCTTGACACACACAACAACTCTGATTACAGCTCTACACTGGGGTTTGAGAAGTTATTAGTAAATATATCCCAAAGTGTATTTTATTTTGCTCAGCTAAAGTACATCCCAAGATGCATACAGATTCATAAAGCTAAAGTGCATCCCAATATGCATACAGATTTTTGTCATGGGTTGCACCCATTCACATTATTATCTGCAACTTCAAAAGACAAGACACACAATTCTCAGATTGGTATAGGTAAATTCTCTGGGTTGTGGCAAGTGAGGACATCTGTGACTTAACTGATGCTGTAAAAAGCTTGAAGTGATGCTCTGTAGAGATTTCTATGAACCTTAATAGATTAAATGGAGATGGCAAGGTGTGGACGTATATGTCAGTCCAGAGCTCAGAACAATTAAGGCATAGATTCTCAGTTGTAAATTTTTGGTGCATAGATACCTTAATTGGTTCATGGTACTATATGTTTATCAATCAGTCAACTTAAGAATATTATTTAAATAATTAAATAAAGGAATAACATACTAAATACGAGCATTAAATGATATATCAAATGTTAAACAAGGTCCCAAAACTGAATTAACTTAAAGTTAAAAAAATACAAAATAACTTTGATATAGAATCACACAAGAAGGTTGATAGACTATTATATCAGGTAGGTTTTCCCAGAAACTAGTTCAAGTAGAATACTTAGCATGAACCACTAATCTAGTTATCCTAAGAACAGTAACGTTAGGCAGAAGCTCCAGTGCCGCTATGGCCCTCGGGGGGAGGGGGGGAAACGAAAATTCTATAGTCACTGAGTGAAAGAGGCTACATAAATCAGTGCATTAGATAGTTGATGTTAGTAATACACAGAACACACAAATAATATGAACTCTATTCTAGCGTGTACATGACAATTTAAAAACCATTGTGATAACAGAGTTTCAGCTATTGCTGGCAAAACAGCTTATCAATGAAAGCTTTGATTTATCCGACTCCCATAGGACAAAATATTTGTTTGAGTAGCTTCTTCCTCGAATCCCTAAGTCTACCATATGTGCAGTTGATTCAGCGCAGTAACCAACAGATACAAAAAAAACTGAGTGCCTGATTCACAAAGGTAACTTAAACGTTTGAGTAAGTTTAGAACGTTTCAGTATTCACAAGCTCTGAATGTAAGTTACTACTAAAAAAAAAAAAAATCAATAGTAAGTCCAGCAGTACACATGGCCAACCACTGGTACTGCAACACCCTCCCATCAAAAAACATGGAGATAGGGATATATCATTTAACCGCATAGGAAATAATGTTACATTTAATTTTTTTTAAATAGTTAAGGATATAAATGAATGTTAAAAAATATGTAAAATATCCACCTACAAAATAAAATAGAGCCCTATGAATGTTATCCATGAGTCTCTCCCAGGTACGAAACTATGCTGCTATGATCCTGCTCAGACATGTGGCCAGTATATTGAGATATATTTTTTTTTGCTATTTATGAAAGAAATTGGGCAAAACAATCCAGGGTTTGTCGCTACTTTATTTTTCTTAAGAAAGACAATTATGTTGGTGGCTGTCCAGCATCGTGGAGTGTCATGGCCATCTTGAATTGCTTTAAACAAAGTAAGCAATTGTCCATATTTTGGAGCTGGGGTTTCTTATTGTCACAGTATGCACCCTGTACAAGCAGGAACCATCACTCTAGTCAGGGTAAGCTAGATACACACTAAAAAATAAATAACCTGTGCTTACCCTCTAGTAGCTTGGTAGAGAGCAGTGAGGCTTATCTAATAAGGAATGTCTAAAGCACACACACACACACACACTAGCACAATGGAAAGACCACAAAATACTCCACACAGTGTTAGAATTATAGAATATATTTCTATGAGTAAAACAAGACCAACATGACAAAAATCCAATGAGAAGAACTGGAGTTATACCTTTGTAGATATTGAATGGAAATATCATGCTTAGAGTTATAAAGCGCCAACCGGGGATATCTGGTCACGCTAGATCAGTGTAAATCAAAAGTTCAGGCCGATCATGATAGAGGGCAGGCCGGGTATGGGATTCACACAGGTCCTGTGGAAAAAGTACCTTGGATGGATGAAGTGTTGACATCGAAGACTTGATGCGAGGAGTCAAGGAGGCGGCGGGTATTCGTCAAGCCCATGGATGGAGGCAAGGCATTGGTCCCATTCCACACAGTCGAGGAAAGCTTAGTCGATCTACCTCTATTGGGTGTGGGTGATGCATCATTATTGAGCTGAGCAGTTAGTCCTTGTCAAGCCACGCAGTCCATTGAAGCAATGTCATTGAGGGGCAACTGCATTGGTGTTGAAGGGCAATGTGTTGGTTACGATCTCCACAAAGTGATGGTTTTGATGGATAGGCAAGGAAAAACTTACCTTGCAAGGGGCCAGCACTGGATTGGCACCACTTGGCAGGGCAGGACTCACAGATGGTAGAGTCCAGGTGCTGTTGCAGGGTTGAAGGAAATCTTTGATGACCATGAGACTTCAGAACAGGGGGCATACCAGCAAGCCTTTGGAGTCACTCTGGATTCAAGTGAGATGAATCTAGTCCTTGTCCACAGCAGGGCAGAGATCAGCAGGCAGCAGGGCAGCCTAGACAAGCAGAAAGGTCATTCTACCAGAGCAGCAGAGTGGCAATCCTTGCAGCACAGCAGTCTTTACTCCTGGCAGAGTTTTTCACAAATCCAGTAGTGTACCGTCTTGGTAGGGTCAAAGCCCCAATACACCCAGTTGTGCCTTTGAAGTGGGGGCAACTTCATAGAAGAGTCTTTAAAAAACAGGACCTTTCTGCCCAGCCCTGGCTCCAGACAATCAGTAGGGGGTAATCAGCCATTTGTGTGGGAAACAGGACACTGTTATGTAGGTGTAAATGTCAACTCCCCTCTCTCTTCCTGCCCAAGCAAAGCTATAAGAATGCAGATGAATGCAGATGAGTTCTCAGTCACACCTACCCTTCTTCTGTTGGTGGCTGTCTAGAGGCAATGCACAAAGTGCAGATGTCAACTACCACAGAGCAGTATTGGAGTCAGGCTGCAGGCACACAGATTAGTAAGAGCAGAAAAATGTCCACTTTCTAAAAGCGGTATTTCTAAAACAGTGCTGCAAAATCCAAATTTACCAGTAAATATGAATTATCATTTCCATTCCAAAGATGTAAAACATAATTCAGCTACTCCTTTCTTATGAGAAATTACACATATTAAAAGCTTATTTCCCAATGCTAACCTATGAGAGGAGCAGTCCTCACAGTAGTGAAAAACAAATGTGGGTGTTTGTCACTATCAGGACATGCAAAACTTACCAGTAAATTTCCTACCTTTTACTTACACAGTACCCTGCCCTTAGGGCCACCTAGCACATACCTAAGGGTGATACTGTGTAATAAAAGGAGAGTTATAAGGCTTGGCAAGTGGTTTTAAATGCCAAGTCGAAGTGGCAGTAAACTACACAAACAGGCCCTGCTATGGCAGGCCTGAGACCGATGTGAAAGACTACCTGTGTGGGTGGCACAATCAGTGCTGCAGTCCCCACAGTAGGATTTAGGTTATAGGGCCTGGGTATATGGTATACCACTTTACAAGGGACTTACAAGTAAGCTAAATATGCCAATTGTGTATACACCAATGTTCCCGTGTTTAGGGGCGAAGCACATGCACAGTCCTAAGGCCATCAAAAAAAGGTCAGAAAAATAGGAGGAGGAAGGCAAAAAGTTTGTGGTGACCCTTCAGCGAGGGCCATTTTCCAACACCATATAAGAGTGGAAATAGGTGTTTATACAACTCCAATGAAAGTATATCTGGGCCAACTGCCTTACCCTCAGGCAGTGAGTGCATAGGTGTTTGAAACTCCAGTAGAGTAATTGGATTGCCTAAGGCCCCTCTCTCTCTTCATTGTAAAAGATGTAGGGGTAGATTTACAAACATTTTGTGCTAAGTTTGCCTAACAAAAGTGATGTAAACCCTTTGAGTACAAACCCAGTGCTAGGCTCACCCACAAACCTTTGCACTATGGTGCAAAGGTGTGTGCGTGGTGCTAGGTAGCAAAATTCTGCACCAACGCTAGGGAAAAGGGAGGAGAGTGCCATATCTCTGTAGAGATGGTGCTCTCCTGCTCTCTTCCTGTTACACAACGCAGTGCAGCATTCTTGGATGCTGCGCTGCATGGTGTGACAGTTTTGTAAATCTGGGCCATTAGGTCTAAATTGTCCAAGAATACATTGAAATGTGGGATAATGTCTTGTTCATACAGCGTTTGATACTGTTTGTGAAAAACCAGAACACTAACCTCCCTATCTAGTATTGTGTACGAGCTTTACTGTATCATCTATCATATCCTCTATATTATTTTTTACTGACTGCTGTCTTATAAGGAAGAATTGTACCAACACTATGGCCACGACTGTTCTAACTTCGTTATTTAGCTTTAGCATGCAAAAACAATGTGGACAAGTCCTTAACAGGTTATGGTAATAGTTGCTGACCTTCACCCTGGTATAGGAACGCAGACAACCAGTGGTTGTCTTAGGAAAACCCCTCACCCACCTACCTAGTAGGTGGCATGCTTCATGATTGGGGTCCAGCTGGATTGCCGAGTGCAATGAGACCATGAGAGTGAGTGTGGCCAAAAAACTAGGAGGCCACTCCAGGTGTGTATATCAACGCACGCCCTAAAGTGCGCTGTGAGTATGGTGGGATCTCGTTACTTACAGATCCTTCGCGTTGAGTATCTGAAAAGGAAAAATACAGATCGACATACATGTAAACTGCACACACAGGCTCTGCAGTGGCAGATCTGAAGTTTGAAAGGGCAACTTAAGTGGGTGGCACAATCAGTGCTGCAGGCCTACTAGTAGCATTTAATTTCAGGCCCTTGTCACATGCATTCCACTTTACTAGGAACTAATAGGTAAATTAAATATGCTCATTGTGCACAAGTCAATTAAACAATTTTTTAGAGCGAGAGCACATGAACTTTAGCACTGGATAGCAGCAGTAAAGTGCCCAGAGTTCTTAAGCCAACAAAAACAAGATCAGCAAAATTGAAGGCAAGCAGGCAAAAGGTTAGGGGAAAAACCACCCTAGGGCTGTCAGATCTTACAATGACTTTGCGATTTTCTGCATTTAGTTTTAAACTGTTTGCTCACAGATAGTGTGCAACATTACATAGGCTTGTAGTCACCCCTTGAAATGTGATGATTTGGCCACTCATGTGAGAATGGATCTGGCTGTCAGTGGCATGAGACTGAAAGTATAATTCTTTATGATGGATCTAATGAGGAACAGAAATTATCTATGGTAAAGTATACAAATTATGCAATAAATGGACAAGAGAAAGTCTGCACTCAGTTGTTGGTGAAACCTATTTAAATGGACCAATTTTCATATATTTTGGGCAAACTTTATAGTATGGTAGGTAGCCCACAGAACTGCTAGGTCATTTCAGACTGAGTCCAACATAATCCTGCTGTAAGACCATCTGCCATTTTCAGAGATCCCGGCCAGACAAGCATGAATCTCTGTACCTTCGTCAGGACTACAATCACAGAAGTTATATTAAAGGCACTGAAAATGTCCTAGCTGGCTCCATGTTTATTGCAGTTGCTTTGCAAAGATTGTTTTTTTCATAATTAACATCCAAAGTGGGAGTTTGATATTGAAAATAAAAATAATAATAATGGTGCTGGGGTGCTGGGAGTTTTCTCCCAGCCATGGCAGTCCTTGTGTTTGTTTCCTGTTCGGAAATGCCTGGCTTTGCCTGGTGTTCCTGAAGAGGAATAATGCATCACAAAACAACTGCCATTTAAATGGTAGACATTCTGAAGTATATTCATTGACAGCCCGATGTTTTAATATCTAGTAGATGTATTACGCGAACCACTAGATTTGAGACAGAGAATTAGCCTCTTTTCAGCAGATGCTCTGCATCTGACAGATCACATTAAGGACCTCAGATCCATCCTTAAGAAGGGAGTTAAACCATGGTAGTGCTGTTGTAAAAGCTCCATTTGTAGTCTCCAACAAAAGGTCACAAACAACCTTAACAAACGCTGGCAAAAGATCAACCATGATCAGCAAAAACACCCTCTCCCCAATCTCCAACTGGCAGTAGAGCATCCCAAACATCAACCAGAATGGCCTCTGTGGCATTTTTGGATGAGAATGGATGAAGGACTGGCAACAATAAAATGAATTTCCACCAACCTATCAGGAAACTCCACTCTGAATCCCTCACCCAAGCAGTCACCCAGCTAATCTGCTGGATGAACAGCGGAGGCCACTCCTTCTCCTACCTAGCAGCTAAGGCCTTGAACAACCTCCCCTTGCACCTCAGAGCCTCACCATCACTCCAGCAGTTCAGAAAATACCTCAATACCTGGATGTTCAACCAATAGTAGACCAGGCAGCAGGATCTTCCAGTACCTTGAGACCCTCATAGTTGATACAGTTGATCTCTACAAAATCCTGATTGACAACACATTTCTCAGAATCCAACTGACCATAACATTCCATGTGTCCTTGTAGTTATCTACATACTTTTATTGTAAAACGTTTCCTAATTATGGGAGCTCTGTAATGGAATAGATGTTCGGTGTAGCTGGGCCCACAGAAGATTTCACTAAAAGTGGAATTATGGCAGCTCTTTTCAAAGCATCTCTTACCAACCCTGTTCTCATGGAACTATTGCTTAGTTATGTTATCACGTGTGCAAGCACCCCTTCAGAGGTTAATGCAGTGAGTGCAAAAAGTGTTTTTGAACACTGGTGTGTAATCTTCAATGACTGAACATGTCTAGGCAATCAAAAGAAGCGATTTCCTGAACATTGAAGATCAGAGGATGGCCACAGTTCAGTGGCAACTAAGAAACACTGTTCAATGTCATATATATATTACCTACTGGCAGTCGCCAGTAGGTAGTTATAGTTAGGACCTATTTTCCATAGGAAATCCGCAACATTCTATTTGGAATAATGTTGGCGTTGATTGATGAATCTTCGTGAAAGTTTCCAAACTTTTGGCCAGCTCCGGTCCGCTCTTACCCTGAAAATTTCACGGTGATTCGTCAAGCGGGGGCCGAGAAAAAAGGGGGGTCCCAAAACACGTTTTCCCCATGCATTTTCCCATAGGACCTGTTGACACAGCTACAGCCCGAAGTGCTGAACGGAATTACACCAAATTTGGCAAAGAGGTAGTCCTCAGTTGAGACTCGTGCCTTTTGCTTAAATGGTGTAAATCCGTTCAGTTGTTCCTGAGAAAATCAAAAGTAAAATCACATATATATCTGGGCGGAGCCTAACCACACATCTCATCATGAGATCTGATTGGCTGTCAGCACTTCATCCAAGAAGTGTTGGCAGCCATCTTGCGACCAATATACATGATAGCACCTCATTAAAAAGCATTGCAGTTAATAGAAGGTTTTAAGACTTTAGTTACATTATAAATAATTTGTTGATGGTACCATACTCATTTTAGGAATTGTGGTGTGTTCTAAGGTGATTTTACCATGTGAAAAAGCCTTCTGCTGTGATATCATGAATCATGTTTGAGAGAAAACTATTTTCTCATGATTTTCCCACAGAGGTTTGGAAGGTGATCTATAAGCTAAACTGAAAGCATATTTTCTGTAAATTCACATTATCTTTCTCAGTCATGTGGGAAGGAAGTCTGACATTCTCAGTAAAACATGTACATCCAACAAGAGCAGAGACTGTCAGTTGATTCCTTTGTGTTCTACTGCAGCTTCCCAGAGTGTTCTAAAGAACAACTAGAGTGCTAACAGTCCTACTTATGACAAACGTATGGCACACCTGAAACCATCTTGGTTGGAATAAAGTGGTAACTCTTAAAACATTTAATTTAAAAAGGAACAAAATGAGGGGGTTCATTTTGCCATAGAAAGTATGATTAGTGCTGCAGAAAGAAAAAATAGGGCACATTTTGAGTGACTTCTCAAATCCTCTTCTATTTCATAAAAAAATTCTGACATGCAGACTGAAACATGCACTTTCAATACCAGCAGCAGACTTCCCTGGTGAGCAGTAGCTTTACTACAGTGATCTAATAAGCAACTAGAGTGCTAACATTCTGAATTTATGGCAAATGTGTGACACATCTGAATGCCTTCTTGATGGAATCAAAGTAAAAAACTGAAAGTATTTCCTACTGAGGAGACTGTAGTAAATGAGGAAATTAGGAAACATCATAACAAATATGTCTCCCAAAATGGCCACCAGAGACAAAAGAGCCCAAATGTAGCCCAAATATCACCCAGATGTAGCCCAAGTATAGCCCAATGACAGAATGTCCCAGAGTGTTCTAACGAACAACTAGAGCGCTAACAGTCTTACGTATGACAAACGTATGGCACACCTGAAGCCATCTTGATTGGAATAAAGTGATAACACTTAAAACATTTAATTTACAAAGTAACAAAATGAGGGGGTTCATTTTGCCATAGAAATTATGATTAGTGCTGCAGAAAGAAAAATTAGGGCACAGTTTGACTTCTCAAATCCTCTTCTATTTCATAAAAGAATTCTGACATGCAGACTGAAACATGCACTTTGAATACCAGCAGCAGACTTCCCTGGTGAGCGGTAGCTTTACTACAGTGATCTAATGAGCAACTAGAGTGCTAAAATTCAGAATTTATGGCAAATGTGTGACACATCTGAATGCCTTCTTGATGGAACCAAAGTAAAAAACTGAAAGTATTTCCTACTGAGGAGACTGCAGTAAATGAGGAAATTAGGAAACTTCATAACAAATAAATCTCCCAAGATGGCCACCAGAGACAAAAGAGCCCAAATGTAGCCCAAATATCACCCAGATGTAGTCCAAGTATAGCCCAATGACAGAATGTCCCAGAGTGTTCTAACGAACAACCTGAGCGCTAACAGTCTTACTAATGACAAAAGTATGGCACACCTGAAGCCATCTTGATTGGAATAAAGTGGTAACACTTAAAACATTTAATTTACAAAGGAACAAAATGAGGAGGTTCATTTTGCCGTAGAAATTATGATTAGTTCTGCAGAAAGAAAAGTTAGGGCACATTTTGACTTCTCAAATCCTCTTCTATTTCATAAACAAATTCTGACATGCAGACTGAAACATGCACTTTGAATACCAGCAGCAGACTTCCCTGGTGAGCAGTAGTTTTACTACAGTGATCTAATGAGCAACTAGAGTGCTAACATTCAGAATTTGTGGCAAATGTGTGACACATCTGAATGCCTTCTTGATGGAACCAAAATAAAAAACTGAAAGTATTCCCACTGAGGAGACTGCAGTAAATGAGGAAATTAGGAAACTTCATAACAAATAAATCTTCCAAGATGGCCACCAGAGACAAAAGAGCCCAAATGTAGCCCAAATATCACCCAGATGTAGCCCAAGTATAGCCCAATGACAAAATGTCCCAGAATGTTCTTAAGAACAACTAGAGCGCTTACTGTCTTACTTATGACAAAAGTATGGCACACCTGAAGCCATCTTGATTGGAATAAACTGATAACACTTAAAACATTTAATTTAAAAAGGAACACAATGAGGGGGTTCATTTTGCCATAGAAATTATGATTAGTGCTGAAGAAAGAAAAATTAGGGCACATTTTGAGTGACTTCTCAAATCCTCTTCTATTTCATTAAAAAATTCTGATATGCAGACTGAAACATGCACTTTTAATACCAGCAGCAGACTTCCGTGGTGAGCAGTAGCTTTACTACAGTGATCTAATGAGCAACTAGAGTGCTAACATTCAGAATTTATGGCAAATGTGTGACATATCTGCAGCTCTGGAAGTAACACCACATCCTTTCCCCTAGGTGCAACATTTAATCAAGTGGTCAACTGGAGAAAAAAACATAAAGATTACAAATAATTCAAAAGTTCTTTGTCGCTATTTGAAAACTCAGAAAATATGTCCTCATTTTAGTTTTTTAGAGCACTAACCATAATTTTGATGCAAATAAGACCCTCTCATATATGTAATTTCTAAAGGAAATACTCTAGGTATTACAGTTTTGATTACCTCAAGATGACGTCAGACGTTCCACACTTTTGTTATAAATATAGAATGTTAGCAATCTAGTTGTTCATTGGGATACTGTTGAGAGGCAGAGGCCAGGGGCATGGACTCTGAAAATTGAAGGCAGGTAGGAGAGTGCAGAGGCAACAATTTGACCACACAGGGCAGGCAGGAAGGGCAGTGGCAGCACAACAGACTATGGAGGGCAGTGGAAAGGGGGGCAGGGGCAACAAACCAACAATACAGGACTGGTAAGAGAGGCTGTGGCAATATAATAGACCATTGTGGGCAGAAGGAAGAGGCAGTGGTAGTACAACCATACATGCCAACAGACCCGTTTCAGCCAGGAAACGTCCAATGTTTTTAAGCTCAAATGGGCTTTATTTGATCTGTCCCCTGTCTACAATCTCCTCTTTTTCAATGTAACTCATAGGGGAAAAACAATACCCCAGTTTTTTTTCAAAATCTCCCTCTTACCAAGTTCAAAATGTTCGCAAGTATGGTACATTGGATCATGGTAGACAGGAGGAATTGGGGTAGGGACATGGACTCGGATAACAGAGGACAGGAGGAACATGGAGAGGTGCACCAAACTGACCCTACAGGGCAGGCATCAGAGTTTGCAGCAGCACAATACACCACACAGCGCATGCGGGACGGGAGTGCAGCACAACAATCCATAGAAAGCAATAGGGAGGGGACAGGACCATGCATATGGACAACAGAGAACAGAGGGGAAAGAGGCAATGGTAGCTAGCTGACCATAATGGACAGACAGGAGAGAAAGCTGCAGCATAACAGACCATAAAGGGCAGGAGGGACGGATCAGGGGCATTACAATGGAACAGACAAGCCAGGAGGAAGGGAATAAGGGTCTGCACATGGAAACAGAGGGCTGGGGGCAAGGGGGCAGGACAGGAGCAGCAAGATGACCATGGAGGTCAGGCAGGATGGGCACTAGAAACAAGACACACCATGGAGAGCAGCAATGAGACTATGATGGCATACACACAGACCATGGAGGGAAGGTTGGAGGGGGTCAGGGGCAGCTAGCTGACCACACAGGGAAGGTGAGAGGGGCCATGGCAGCACAGAAGACCATGCATGGCAAGCGGGAGTGTTAGTAGCAGCACAATGGCTATGATGGGCAAGAAGGAGGGTGCAGGGCCATGCACAAAGGACCATGGAGGATAGAAAGGAGGGTCAGGACCTGGGCACAGACAAGAGAGTTCAGGGGAAGGGGCCTCACAACAGACCGCGCGGGGCAGGCAGGAGGAGCAGTTGCAGCACAACAGACCAGGGAGGGCAGAAGGGTGTGGCAGTAAAATGGACCATGGAGGACAGGAGGAAGGGGATAGGGGCATGGCATGTGGACAGGCAGGGTGGAGGAGGCAGGGACAGGTTACAGTCATCTGACAATGCTAGGCAGGTGGGAGGGGAGTGGCAGCTCAACAGAACACTCAGAGTAGATAGGAGTGGCAGGTCCATGGAACAAAAAGGATGGAACAGGGGCATGATCAAAGACATCGGAGGGCAGGGGGAAGGAGAATAGGGGCAGTAAGCTAAGCACAGAGACTAAGCAGGAGGTCAATGATGGGCCATAGAATTGGGCAATGGAGGGCAGGAGGAGTGGACTGGTACATCATGCTAAATGGAGAGCAGTGGCAGCACATCAGACCATGCATGGCAGGAGGGAGGAGGCTAGTCCATGGATTCAGACAACAGAGGATAGGGAGGAGGTGGATGGGGCAGCAAGCTAACTGTTCAGAGAAGGTGGGTATTAGAAACTTTATTGTTTTTAAAATGTGTGTCTGTGCGAACTACTTAAAATATGAACAAATATGCAGCATAATCTCACTTTTATTCAGGAAGAAGAGGACGTTTGTGACTGTGACTCCGGGCTCACTTGGCAGAAACACCCCCTGACCCTCCACCCCCCATCGCAAAATGTAATGTCTGTGAAAAGGGTAGGTGGAAGCAGTGTTATATAGAACATAGTCCTGAGAGCACGATTGAAAATGAAAACTAGATATAGTATATGGTATAAACTATGCACCAAAAAGTGTGATATAAGATGAACCGGGCGTGAAATATAATATGCAATACATTGTGCGCAATGACAGATTCATTGGAGAGCGCGAGATAGCACAGGCACTAGCGCGTGCTATGCGATATGCACCTTGGAGTGTAATATGCACAGGGTAGTGTTGTGAAACCTAACTAGTCTCTAAAGTTGTAATATAAAATATGTGCTGGGGAGTGTAACGTTGCATATGCACTGTGACAAAGATATGGATCCCAGATTGTAATATGTATGGCATAGCGCTGTGCGTTATAACATAGGCATCGAGGAAGGCACGTTAGATGGGGCAATATAACCCGTCCGAAGGCAAGTGTGGCATGACAGATTCACGGGGTGGTGTTACAGTGCACATGGGCTAGAGAGTGTCATAGCATACGCACTAGCTGGTGGAATACAACACGGAGGTGTGAGGCACTCGGCGGGCACTGGTGGGTGTAAGACAGCATTGGGCTCAGCCTGGAGCATGCTGTGACTCTCAAGTGAGGTTCGTCTCCTTTCCAGAGAGTAAAATAAAAAGTCGTACACATCCGGCGGTGGATGTGTATTTTATTAACCGTGAGGGGGGTTTCTTGCATAGTTTGGTCGAATTTTTGTCGAATCCCCTTTGAATGGCTTGGTGTGCGTGTATATTAAATGTGCCCGTCAATAGCTACCCATGTTTGTATAAATAAACGACAAGGGTGTCTACTTGGAGAGTACCCACCGACGGGGGCGCCGGGATTAGGCACGGTAGGGCGTCAGACACGTCAGAGCTTCACTAGCGGTGTAAATACATTCCATGTGGATTCATTCTATGCATAGTCGCCTTTTAATGAATATCACGCAAATCGTCATGGTGATGGGTACGTATGGTTTGTCCAGCATGTCCTAGGTGTTTCTATAAATATATTTTTTTAAAAATAGTAATAAAAAACAAAGGCCGGCCCCGGGGGATGGGGTCCCCGGGGCCATAAGTGGCCTGAGGAGGGGGGCAACGCAGCGCCCTCCTAAAGAATAAAAAAAAAAAAAGGCCATGACCCGGGGGTTGGGGTCCCCGGGGCCGATTACGGCCTTGGGAGGGCAAAATTTATTTTTTTTCAACAAAAGAAATTAGGGTGCAGGCCCTGGGGGATTGGGGTCCCCAGGGCCAGTAAATTAGAAAAAGAAAGGGGGCCTCACAGCCCTCCTTCTTAAAAAAATTAAATTAATAAAAGACCGGCATCGCGCCGGAGGCCAGCCCCCCTCCTTGCAGCACTCTGCAAACGCGCCCCCTGGCCAGTTGTAAGTTGGGGAATTAATTCCCCTTCAATACTGAGGGTCCCTGAGGGCCAACTAGCCCAACAGGTATCTCCAGTATGCACCAGGGAGCTGCGTTGCAGACAGGTGTTCTGAGGCCACGCCCCTTTTTACACCTCTATGAAACGCAGCTCTGTTTAGGCTAATTTGACCCTAGGGACCCTTAGGATTCAAGGGGACTTAATCTCTCAACTTAGAACGGCCACAGGGCGCGTTTACACAGTGGTGATGGGAGGGGACGGGGCCTGAGGTGACGTGTGCAAACACGCCCTGTGGCGCGTTTTAAGTTGGGGAAATAATTCCCTTTCAATCCTGAGGGACCCTTGGGGCCAACTAGCCCACCAGGTGCTTCCAGTAAGCGCCACTGCTCTGCGTTGCAGGCCGTGCCCCTTTTTACACCTCTCTGCAATGGCGCTTACTGGACGTACCTAGTGGGCTATTTTGCCCCTAGGGATCCTCAGGATTCAAGGGGACTTAAACACCCAACTTAAAAAACGGCCACAGTGCGTGTTTACACAGTGGGGAAGGGAGGGGATGGGGCCTGAGGTGACGTGTGCAAACACGCCCTATGGAGCGTTTTAAGCTGGGGAAATAATTCCCCTTCAATCCTGAGGGCCCCTGAGGGCTAACTAGCCCACCAGGTGCTTCCAGTAAGCGCCACTGAGCTGCGTTGCAGAGAGGTGGTCCAGGCCGTGCCACTTTTTACAGCTCTCTGCAACGCAGCTCTGTGCTCTTACTGGAGGTACCTAGTGGGCTAGTTGGACCCTAGCGACCCTTAGGATTCAAATGAACTTAATCTCCCAACTAAAAACGGCCACAGGGCGTGTTTACACAGTGGTGAAGGGAGGGGATCGGGCCTGAGTTAATGTGTGCAAACAAGCCCTGCGGCGCGTTTTAAGTTGGGGAAATAATTCCCCTTCAATCCTGAGGGACCCTGGGGCCCAACTAGCCCACCAGGTGCTTCCAGTAAGCGCCACTGCGCTGCGTTGCAGAGAGGTGGTCTAGGCCGTGCCCCTTTTTATATCTCTCTGCAAAGCAGCTCTGTGGCGCTTACTTGAGGTACCTAGTGGTCTAGATGGACCCTAGGGACCCTCAGGATTCAAGGGGACTTAATCTCCCAACTTAAAACGGCACAGGGCGTGTTTACACAGTGAGGAAGTGAGGGGACGGGGTCTGAGGTGACGTGTGCACTGCAAACACGCCCTGTGGTGCGTTTTAAGAGGTAGTTTTAATCCCCTGCACTATTATATACTAGGGGCTTACAGGGAGGGCATGCTAGTGTATGTAGGTGTTTTCACTGTATTCTGAGTGTCTTTTAACATAGCACTGGCTCTAGGACTGGTTAGTCAGACTCAGTTACCACCAGTATCCGTTTGAAAAAGTTGAGGGTATAGGAAGATTTTGCAACAAGGCTTCTTTTTGCTCTTCTGTTTGTTCTTTCTGCACGTTATCCTTCTTCCTACACTTTTCTTCGTCTTTGAGGACTTCTGTTGCTTCTTTCTGCATTTCTTTTTTTTCTTTCTGTGCGTTTTTTCTTCTTTCTTCACATGTCCTATCTCTGTAGGCAATTTAAAAAACCTTTGAAATTCACTGAAAAAAACATAGGTTTCAGGCACGTTATAGTTAGGAATTAGCATTTAAAAAACCTTAGAAATTCACTGAAAAAAACATAGGTTTCAGGGGCGTTATAGTTAGCTGGACTTTTCACTCTTACAAAACCATTGAAATTCCCCCGTTATAGTTAGTTCAGCTAACTATAACTCGCGTGCCCGCAATGCACTGCTGATGACGTCACATATTACATCACTCATGACATGGTCAGTGACATCCCTCATGACATCACTGATGACATCGCCCACTTGGGGGTGTAAAGACTACCAGTCCCATGATGCAAGCTGTTGTTACTCACCTGATTTACATCGAGGTTTCAACTGAAAATAAAAGAGGGGACTTACTGGTAGGCTGTGGTTGCCTTTCTTGTGCCTGATTCTGCCCAGAGGAGATGTCATGTGTGCGCTGCCTTCTTCCCTGACCTCACCTCTAGCGAGTGCCTCCCAATAGAGCGGCAAAGTCTTCAATCAGATTTATGTGGCCAAGCCCAGGCCACGGGAAGCACCACCGCGAGACCCGAGCGGGTCCAATGTTTTGTATTTGCAGAGCGAGTGCGGAGCTGGAGGGGTCAACTATATAGAAGGTGGCACCATGGTACATTGTTTGTCCCATATGGATATTTTAATGACATTTGCAAGGCAGCGCCCACTTGGGGGAGTAAAGACTACCAGTCCCATGATGCAAGCTGTTGTTACTCACCTGATTAACATCGAGGTTTCAACTGAAAATAAAAGAGGGGACTTACTGGTAGGCTGTGGTTGCCTTTCTTGTGCCTGATTCTGCCCAGAAGAAGGGATTTTTCCCGAAACGCGTCGGCAGCAAAGATGGGGAGATGTCATGTGTGCGCTGCCTTCTTCCCTGACCTCACCTCTAGCGAGTGCCTCCCAATAGAGCGGCAAACTCTTCAATCAGATATATGTGGCCAAGCCCAGGCCACGGGAAGCACCACCGCGAGACCCGAGCGGGTCCGATGTTTTGTATTTGCAGAGCGAGTGCGGAGCTGGAGGGGTCAACTATATGGAAGGCGGCACCATGGTACATTGTTTGTCCCATATGGATATTTTAATGACATTTGCAAGGCAGCGCCCACTTGGGGGAGTAAAGACTACCAGTCCCATGATGCAAGCTGTTGTTACTCACCTGATTTACATCGAGGTTTCAACTGAAAATAAAAGAGGGGACTTACTGGTAGGCTGTGCTTGCCTTTCTTGTGCCTGATTCTGCCCAGAGGAAGGGAATTTTTCCCGAAACGCGTCGACAGCAAAGATGAGGAGATGTCATGTGTGTGCTGCCTTCTACCCTGACCTCACCTTAGCGAGTGCCTCCCAATAGAGTGGGAAACTCTTCAATCAGATTTATGTGACCAAGCCCAGGCCACGGGAAGCACCACCGCGAGACCCGAACGGGTCCGATGTTTTGTATTTGCAGAGCGAGTGCGGAGCTGGAGGGGTCAACTATATGGAAGGCAGCACCATGGTACATTGTTTGTCCAATATGGATATTCTAATGACATTTGCTAGGCAACACCCACTTGGGGGAGTAAAGACTACCAGTCCCATGATGCAAGCTGTTGTTACTCACCTGATTTACATCGAGGTTTCAACTGAAAATAAAAGAGGGGACTTACTGGTAGGCTGTGGTTGCCTTTCTTGTGCCTGATTCTGCCCAGAGGAAGGGAATTTTTCCCGAAATTCGTCGGCAGCAAAGATGGGGAGAGGTCATGTGTGCGCTGCCTTCTTCCCTGACCTCACCTCTAGCGAGTGCCTCCCAATAGAGCGGCAAACTCTTCAATCAGATTTATGTGGCCAAGCCCAGGCCACGGGAAGCACCACCGCGAGACCCGTGCGGGTCCGATGTTTTGTATTTGCAGAACGAGTGCGGAGATGGAGGGGTCAACTATATGGAAGGCAGCACCATGGTACATCGTTTGTCCATATGGATATTTTAATGACATTTGCAAGGCAGCGCCCACTTGGGGGAGTAAAGACTACCAGTCCCATGATGCAAGCTGTTGTCACTCATCTGATTTACATCGAGGTTTCAACTAAAAATAAAAGAGGGGACTTACTGGTAGGCTGTGGTTGCCTTTCTTGTGCCTGATTCTGCCCAGAGGAAGGGAATATTTCCCGAAACGCGTCGGCAGCAAAGATGGGGAGATGTCATGTGTGCGCTGCCTTCTTCCCTGACCTCACCTCTAGCGAGTGCCTCCCAATAGAGCGGCAAACTCTTCAATTATATATATATATATATATATATATATATATATATTACCTACTGGCGGTCGCCAGTAGGTAGTTATAGTTAGGACCACGTTTCCATAGGAAATCCGCAACATTCTATTTTGAATAACTTTGGCGCCGGTCGACGAATCCTCGCGAATTTTTCAAAATAGGTGGGGCGCTACGCTCCGCTCCTACCCTGAAAGTCTCGGGGGGATTCGTCAAGCGGGGGCTGAGATAAAAGGGGGGTCCCAAAACACGTTTTTCACATGCATTTTTCCATAGGACCTTTAGACACAGCTACAGCCCGAACGGCTGAACAGAATTACTTGAAATTTGGCAGAGAGGTAGTCCTCAGGTCAAGGAAGTGCCTTTTGTAGGTTTGGTGTAAATCTGTTCAGTAGATTCTGAGAAAATAGCCTTTAAACCAATATATATATATCTGAGCCAGCTTACGGTGCGCTTACGGTGCGCTTACCGTACGCGTACGGTGGCGTGCGCGAGCGCGATTCTGATTGGCTGTTAGATCTTAGTAAACATTCGAATCGGTCGAAACCAGGAAGCGGCGGCCGCCATTTTCTCTCTCGCTCTCTGAGTTGGGCAGCAAAAACGAAGCCCAAAAATGTGTAAAGAGGCAGTTTCTTGAGATCCTAACCACCCAGGATTGATATAGGGGTCCCCAAACAACCCCCAAGCCCAAAAAAATAAATGTTTTTTTTTCGGAAATTCGCCGATTACGCTTACCGTACGCGTACGGTAAAAATTTTTAAAAAAAAAAATTATCCACATTCTCCCCACCCCGTGTGCAAATGGTGCACCGCGTGACCACCGTGCGTGCACGGCACTAACTGCGTAAAGTGGGCGCGTGGTGCGTGAAGCGCACCGCTTGCTCACTGTGCGCGCACGGTGCGCGCACGGAACGAACTGCGTTAACTGGGCGCGCACGCCACGAATGGCGTAAATTAACTTAGCATTTAAAAAACCGTACAAATTCACTGAAAAAACCATAGGTTTCACACACGTTATAGTTAGGAATTAGCATTTAAAAAACCTTGCAAATTCACTGAAAAAACCATAGGTTTCATACATGTTATAGTTAGCTGTACATTTCACTCGTAAAAAACCAATGAAATTCCCCCGTTATAGTTAGTGCAGGCAACTATAACTCACGCGACCACAATCTTCTGCTGATGACATATGTGTCTTTATGAAAAAAAAATATTTGTAATATATGTATAGCTAAAATTTAATGGAAGAAGACAGGGGCAAATAAGTGTCTAAATACAGTATTAGCATCAGCTAAATATTTTTTTTTCATAAAGACACATATGTCATCAGCAGAAGATTGTGGTCGCGTGAGTTATAGTTGCCTGCACTAACTATAACGGGGGAATTTCATTGGTTTATTACGAGTGAAATGTACAGCTAACTATAACATGTATGAAACCTATGGTTTTTTCAGTGAATATATATATATATATATATATATATATAAAATTGTTTATGAAAAACAAGTTGATAGTATCAGTATAGCATCCACTGCAGTTGAACGAGATAGAATATTTTTGACAGTCTGAAATTGTTCAAAATTTGTTTTAACTGCCACATAGGTCTTACTGACCAGAAAGATGTTTTGGCATTATAAATGTTTTTTTTTGTTAACTAATATGGGGGCTGCACATATACGTGAAATATGGAACAGCTGTTTCAGACATTCCATGCTTCACATAGCAGGTGGCATGCTGCCTGCACTTTGAAAAGGGGAGAGAGATCCCCTTGCAGGCGGGTGCAGAGAGTGACTGCACCTGACTGCAGGGGGATGTCTGGGGTGGCTCACGGGACTCCCTTTTCCCCTCCAGAGGGCTCCCTTAAGGAGGAGCACTGAAAGTGTGACACCTTTTTGTCACACACTTTCAAGTTGCCTCCTAATGGCTTGTTTTCCTCTGCGTCCATGTCCCTAATAACTTACATATGCAACTTTGCATAGGACCACGCCCCCCACAAATGATGGCTCTCCATCACATGATAGCTCTGGCACCACATGCTCACCAGCGCTATTTGTATTATAGAGACGGGGCGCACATGTGTCTACGGACCCTTCTATAATACAATTGTGCCCCTGGGGTGCACATAGTAGAAACACATGCCTGTTGTGGCCCGGGGCAAAATGCACAGTCCCAGATCTAAACAATGGACTTTAATATGAGTGAATAGAGTGAAGAGAACCGGCAGATCTAATGCTATGATTAGTTCAACAAGGGCTGATTTATTTTATTTTAGCACAACACAGCACATCAACTACAGCTGTAGCACTGCATTGTGTGAGGGTAAGAAAGTAGTGCAGCTTCATACATATGAAAAAGGGCTTAACGCTGCTTTTATTCCCTGCGCTAACACACAAGCAGGCTGACTTACACCACTTGAAATTCACAAAGTGAATATGTGATGTCTAGCATAGGTTTTGTACTGGAAGAATAACCTTCCAGTACATTTTACAATGACTAGACAGTTTGGATGACATTCCACACGTTGGATATGTGTTGTAAAATACAGCACACATACAATGTGTGGAATGTTTGAAAAAATTGAAACCTTCTCCAGCTTTGCACCTGCTTCAAGGAGGCATTATTTTTTGATGCAAAAATGTTCTGACTATCTAGGTAGATCAGACCTCTAGTCAAAAACTATTGGTGCTTGTGGTGATGTACCCAAGTACCACCCTGTAATTCCCCCTTGACACAAAGTGACACATGGTAGCACAAGGAGCAATTTGCACTAGAAAGGGTCCCTTTCCTGCAGAAAATAAGTTTTACACTGGAAAGTAAACACCCTTCCAAGAATTTGTGTCACTTTGTGTGATTTTGTGCCATTGCGAAGTCTTGATAAATCTGCCTGCAAATGATCACAAGAATATTCCTCCTTCTTGGTTCCAGGAGAACAGAAACAGAGGAGGGCTTCATCTGACATTTTAGAAAGGACCTATAAATAACTACTAAACTCACACCTCATTCCCAGGGTTATTGAGTAATCTAACTTTAAATAATTTGGATGAAGAAGTGACATAAGGAGGCACAATCATCAGCCATCCAAACCTCAATAAAAACTAAGCAGTTGAGGTGTCTTCGCTGAATAAAGTCGTTAACAGGATCATAAGGCGGGTATTGAGGCATACATTTATCAAGGCACAGTTCATCTGGAAACCTTCTGTGGATCACCTTTTATGGCAGACTGTAGGATACTTTCTAGTTTTCGATATCATGTAGGAGCCACGCATGGTTATTTATTAGACAGCCATCATGCATGCCCACACCAAGTCACATGCATGATGCTTTCATTTCATAGCCGTGCCACCACGTGCAGAACAATACTACGCATGGAGGAGGGCAGAAATGTAAGACATGCATGAAATATACAACCTGTTTATTGATACGTATGTTGATCTGTATCTTTCCTTTTCAGATACTCAACGCGAAGGATCTGTAAGTAATGAGATCTCACCACACTCACAGCGCCCTTTAGGGTGTGCGTTATTATTCACACCTGGAGTGGCCTCCTAGTTTTTTGGCCACATTCACTCACTTTCATGGTCCTGAAGAAAGCCTCAAGAATATCGTAGAAGGCTGAAACTAGTAGACCTACAATCACTAGGGATACTGAGGCCCATTTTCACCTCACATGTATCCTGACTATGTTTTTACTCATATCCTAGGACCCTTCTACTAAAAATTTTATAAGGGCATTTCCTAGAGACATTTTTATTATTTATTCACACTTCACATAGCACTTCACTTTTCACCAGAACCCGCTCCGCTGTAAATCAGGCGTTGAAGCACAGCTGGATTGCACTCGGCAATCCAGCTGGATCCCGATGATGAAGCATGCCACCTACTAGGTAGGTTGGTGAGGGGTTTCCTAAGACAACCACTGGTTGTCTGTGTTCCTCTACCAGGGTGAAAGTCAGCAACAATGACCATAACCCGTTAAGGACTTGTCCACGTTGTTTTTTGCATATTACTCTGGGAAAGGGACAAGTGCCTATTTCCTTACTCTCTAGCTGTTTGCTTGTATTTAGCTTTAGCAACAACAATTTGTTCCCAAATATTCTCCTAGATCCATGTTGGCAACAGCAATCGTATGTTTCATCAATAGGTTTGCTAGTTTTACATAGTTTGTGCACAGATGTTCTTTCTCTGATGATAAACTGAATAAACCATTGGCCTCTTAAAAGTATCCCACACAACCTAGTGCAGCTGAGCCTTTATTCAACATGGAAAACTCGGGCCCACTTTGCTATATTGCTAAATTATGCTGGATCTTGCAGGAATGCCCTTTCAAGCATTAATATAGGTATTGATGGTTTTATACAAAAAACTTGAATATCAAGCCCTAATGGGAAATGATATAATAAACCTTTAGGATATAACTGTATCCCCGCACCCTTTCGAAAGCATGGGAAAATAAAGAAATAATCTAATCTAAAATACCTCTTGTGCGGATGATAGAAAAAAGTGTATCCAGGATCTCTTTTCTATGTCGAGCATTCAAGACCTCTTGTATATACTTTAGTACATACTTATATGTGTATGTACTTTGTGGGCTCTGGAGATCAGCCTTAGGGCTTGTATGCTTCTGCTTAGGACCTTTTTTTCTGTTTGACTGCCTCCAATTAACTGTCTTGATAGAAAACGACCAGTAGAGGTCAGTACAATACCAGAATTGCTTTCTGCTTGTTCAACTGCCTCTATTTAACTGGCTTGATACAAAACTACCAGTAGAGGTCAGTAAAATACCAGAATTGCTTTCTGCTGAGGGACTTTTATTTTTTAATTTTTCTGGCAACTGCCTCTATTTAACTTTGTGGGTAGAAAACGACCAGCAGAGGTCAATAAAATACCAGAATCACTTTAGCATTCCCTAGATTCCAGTCCATTGAAATTGTCTTCCACGAGCACCCGTAGACAATAATATTTTTTTTAAATCTTGGTTTTCAGTGATATGACCACTAAAGGCCCTGATTTTATGGTAAAAACAGAGCTCTGGACTATACCATTTCTAGCTGAAAGGCAATATTTCTTTCCATGTGTTCCCATACCAGGCATGTCACGCAGTGTGGTGCTTACTTTCCCTCCATGTTAAAGAACAGTAGATGTTTCAGCACCCAGGCTAATGTTCTGTATAGCTAAATACATTTAAGGTCCCAAAGGCTGTGGTAAATATTTCTCCTTTACCGGGACTGAATTTGATACAGGAACATAATAAAATAGCTCAATGAAATGAGAGGCAGAATCCGTGATATTAGAGTTTCAAAATGGGCTTTATTCCAATAAGCGATTATAATCGGATGCTTCAAGTTCCATCACCACGGGAGTTCAGGAAGTGAAGTACATACTTTATTGACAAGCAGTAACTTTTATAATACATACATCATAATGAAGTGAATACAGTAGGCGTAACAATTGATAAGGACATTGACGTTTTGGTGTGCGTAGCCGAAAATGGGTGTAATAATGAGTAAAAAGGAACATGATTGGCTATGATGTAATACATAGGTGGATCTATAAGATAATACTTGGCATTGATGCGCGCGCAGCAGTCTGACGTATAATTGACGTATAACTAGGGGGTGACGAGGACTTGACATTTAGCTCTACGTGTGGAGACAAGAAGTCTGGGGGGTCAAGTCAACCTAATCCCAAATCATATCTACATCCTATGTTTAAAGAACTATGTTATCCACAAAAGAAGGACTCTCGGACAGAATATATTCTATACTGACTGTGCGTGCGTGTACAAGCGTCTAGGTGTCTACGCTGAATGCGAGGGGGTAGGAATATTCCATGGTAACAGGGCTATGAATTACTTGCATGAGGACAGAGAAGATGGGCCTTTTTGCTTGGTAACTGGAAGAATGTTTACTTAAGCTACTAGGCAGGAATGCATCGGCTGAGGGGGAAGCAGATAATTCGAAGGTGAAATACAGTTCTTGGCAGAGAATAGGCTGATGTCAGGCTTCGTGAGCCGCGCAGAGAATGAGACAGAGTTCATGGTCACGGATGCAGGCTTGAACTGGAGCTTTCAGAGACAGAAGGCAAAAGGAGTTCGATGACAGAATCAGGGCCTACTTGCCTGAACTGTAAAATGGCATAAGTGAACCATATAAAGCCGGTGGCCTTTCATATTTAGGAATGGAATATCCAGCCCATTTATGGCGGATCTGACAGAGGACATGTTGACGATGGACGCACATGTGTTTGCGTCATTATTACTGGAACTGGAGGGAGCATACATGTACTTGCGATATGCACATAGAACCGTTGGGGTCCAAGATAGGGGACATAACTGACCAGAGAAATCCATATTTCCACATTCCCTCCTTGTCCCCTTCTTGCCCTTCACGAGATATCAATCTTCATCAATCCATTTATCTGTTCATATAGCATCATTTGTTCTTCTTTCTTCTTCCGGGATCTTGAATGAAAATCTTGATGTGGAATGCACGATGTGACACACAGACCACAAATTGCTGGTCCACATTGCAGACATAGACAGCAGCTGAATAGTATGAGAAGGCTTATACCTAGGAAGGATAGAACTCTCCATCCCCAGGCTGATACCGTATTCCAAAACCAACTGGACCAAGTCCAAGTGCCTGGGTTCTGGTGTATCTGGCTTACTATCTTATGAAGGCGAGTGATGGCTTTATATACGGATGGCGAATTTTCTGGTATGAATACGCAGCAACTTGATCCGATGACCCTACAAGCTCCGCCCCTATCAGCCAGGATGACGTCAAGGACAAGACGATTTTGAAGCACAACAATCCGCATAGCAGACTGTTCTTCTGTTAAATTGCCTAAGGCGGAAATAGTTTCATTCACTACTGCTTCAAGGGTTCTAGTTAATCTACGTATTAGCTTACTATTAGTAACAGTACCTATATAGGGAAAGATGCCTTTATTGAAATCTACATACTTGTCCCATGCCGTCTCAGTGTAATCGACAATGGGGAGATCTCTTCGTTCTCTATTGTGTACTAAATGAATATTTCTGTAATAATCAGGAGGAGCTAGGAAAACAGGTGGCAAAAGGAATGCTATGTAGCAAGTACCATCCCAATCAAGAGGTAGACGCATATATGCAGTCTGACCACATATAAAGTAGGAGTGGCGAGAAGTTCTGAATGAAGATTTGCCTTGATCACTGAATTCTACTGTAGTAGTGCATTTACTATGGCCCATATGTATAGAACCAACCTTTCTTACACACAATTCACCCTTTGCTGGGAATACTGACATGGTGGGTAAGACTAGCTCAACTTCGGATACGACATTTAGAATCATGAGATTAGGTGTAAAATTACCTAATCCATATACTTCATTTTCTAGATCAGTTCCTGTTCTTTTGGGGCGACCCTCCTTGTCAGGGTAGCAGACTTTGAGTAAAACTAGGTTCAGGTTTCCCCATATCCAATGGTCTTGGTAAACTGCTGTGTCTGAGTCTATGGAATTAATTAAACTGAACCATGCTCCACAGGAGCCATTATGTGTAAATGGGTGCGGAAAGAACGGCAGGACTCCTTCATAATTCTGATAGGGAGGGAGTCGGCCACACACCCAACAATTGGTGGCGTTACTAGTCTGGTGGGAATGGTGTAACATACTAATGAAAGTGTTATTGCGCAGCGCAAGTCTATAAGACAATTCATGCGGAGGTAAGTCACTAAAAGAATGTTCAGCAGCAACATTATAAACATGTCTAGAAATAGGGTAATATATGTGCAACAACATACTTGTAATAGTTATTAAAAGACTCAATAAAAACAAGATTAATAATGTCACTATGCAGTGGCTACGCAGTGATTTACAATACGCCTGTCGTTTCAACATTTTTCCGGTATTTCCTCTACTTAGGTCCAGGGGATACATGTCAGAGACAATTCAACCGCTTCACCTTGGAGAGGACTTAAACAATCAAATTGCTCGACTTGGTGGGCCTAAGCTTTAGTTTGTAAAGTTCGCTTTCCGTTTTTTCCACCAAAGGAAGTTTTGAATCAGTCTGTGAGGGAGTGCAGGGCTCAGTGTCTATATCTGAAGGTAGTCCATGAAATTTTTTTATGTGACTTGAATGAATCCAACCCTTGCGGCCCTCGATCTTCACGGCTGTTCTTGTGGTCAACAGGACCAACTTGGGTGCTTTCCACCTGGGCTCCAGTTGATTTTTTCTGTCGAAATTTCTCACAAAGACAAGATTACCCGGAACAACGTCATGGGGTTTCGCCTCAGTGTTGTCGGGAAAGGCTGCAGCTACCTGTGAACGAGAAGATTGTAGTGCAGACATCAAGGAAGCCAAGTAATCTGTCAGCATATTACAGTCAATATCAGTTATTTTGCGTGGTATAGGCGTCCCCCACATATTCGGTGGTCTACCGAAGATCACCTCATACGGGGATAGCCCTGTTCTAGAGTGTGCTACCATTCTCATGTAAAAGAGTGCAACTGGTAATGCTACTATCCAGTCGACACCTTTCTCTCTGCATATTTTGGACAGTCTTATTTTCAGTGTCTGGTTATGTCTTTCTACGAGACCTGCTGCCTCGGGATGTCGGACACAGTGGAATTTCCACTGATAACCTAACAGGAGTGAAACGTGTTTCATTAATTCGGATGAGAACGGCTGGCCGTTATCTGAGTAGACAACACGTGGTAAACCGTATCGTGGGAAGAATTCTCGAACCAACTGTTTGGCAGTAGTCGGGGCAGTGTAATCTGAAACTGGGTACGCCTCTGTCCAACGGGACAGAGCGCAGACAACCACGAGAACATATTTGAATCCTCGACATCGTTCCATCTGGATATAATCCATCTGTAGGACTTCAAAAGGGTGATCAGGAGGCTGAAATCCACCCTGTTCTACGGGAACACTTTTTCCCGGGTTGAACTGGCAACAGATCATACAGGTACGGACCTTTTGTTTGGCTGCTGCTCGTAAATGCTTATTAAACCAAATGTGTTGAATGCTATTTAGCATAGCTTTTTCTCCTAGATGTGCTGGACTATGTATAGTGTTGATTACGACTTGGACCATTGAATCAGGGAGGAACCACACAGACCTTTCCTTCATCATCCATCCCTGGTCCGTTTGGATCCCTCCTAATTCAATCCATTTCTTTATTTCGTCTGGTGTAGCATGTGTCTGTATGTCAATTACGTCAAGAGTAGGATCTTTAACTGTCATACTATGTGTCGGTGTCGGGACTATTGTCTTTGTCATATCGGGGGTTTGAATTTGAGCAGTCAGTTTAGCTGTTCTGTCGGCTAGATCATTGCCTTGGGAAATGGTATCAGTAACTTTTGTATGAGCTTTACATTTCATAATTGATATTGCAGTGGGTAGATGTATTGCATCTAATAATGCATGAATGAGGGGTCCGTGCTGAATGTGGGCACCGTGGGAAGTTAAATAACCTCTCTCTCGCCACAGCACGCCGAAGTCATGTACAACTCCGAATGCATAACGTGAATCAGTGTATATGTTGACTTTTTTATCCGTGGCTTGAATACAGGCTTGTGTCAGAGCGATGAGCTCTGCGGCTTGAGCTGACAAAGTATTTATACGATTAGTTTCAATAACTTCAGTATCGGTTGTGACTGCATAAGCGGCTACTAACTCTCCTGTACTTGTTCTCATGCATGAACCATCGACATAAAATGTCAAGTCTGGTTCTGACAATGGAACATCGGTCAAGTCTTGTCTGGGTTTTGTCGTTACAGTAATGACTTCAATACAGTCATGGATTAGTGGGTCTGTTCCGATTACTGGCAAAAGTGTGGCAGGATTCAATGTGTTACAGCGTCTTATTTCTATATGCGGCTGAAACAGTGTCAGTTCATACCCTGTAAGTCGTGCTACGGTCAAGTGTTGTGTTTGTGTTCTATTTACAAGAACCTCTACTGCGTGTGGTACTTGAACTGTCAATGGATGTCCTAACACTATGGCATCGCTTTGTCTGATTGCTAAAGCTGTCGCTGCTACTGATTTCAGGCACGCAGGCAAAGCCTGAGCTACTGGGTCTAATGTACTAGAAAAATAAGCACATGGTTTGTGTGCTCCTGCTTGTTCCTGTGTGAGTACTGACAAAGCAGTACCTTCGCGTTCTGTAACAAAGAGTGTAAACTGTTTTCTGTAACATGGTGTTGCTAAAACTGGTGCTTGACATAAAGCTTTCTTTAGGCTTTCAAAAGCTTGTGTATGTTCCTGAGTCCAAGGGAGAATAGTCGATGTGGCTGCCTCCTGGGTTGTCAACTGAATGAGTGGTTTTGCTAGGAATGCATATTGCGGGATCCACTGTCTACAATATGAAGTGAGGCCTATGAAAGCCCGCACCTCCTTTTGTGTCTTAGGTGTTGGCATGTTAACTATCAACTGAATGCGGTCGGGTGTAAGCTGCCTTCCCTCCTTGTCCAGCGAGTGTCCAAGATAAACAACTCGCTGGACACAGAATTGCAGCTTAGAAGGGGAAACCTTGTGTCCTTTTTCGGCTAGAAATTGTAAAACTGTCAGTGACGCTTTTTCACATTCAGCTTCGCTTCTTGCGGTGATCAGCAGATCATCGACGTATTGAAACAGAGCCGTGTTAACTGGCATGTGGATACTGTCAAGTTCTCGTTTCAATGCTTGGCTATAGATGCTGGGGCTTTCTGTAAATCCTTGAGGTGCGCGTGAGAATTTAAAGCTACGTCCATTTAAACTAAATCCGAACAAATATTGGCTTTCCGGATCTATTGGGACGCTGAAAAAGGCATTTTTGAGATCGATTACAGTGAAGAATGTCGCTTCGGAATCAATAGCTGTCAGTAATGACGAGATATCTGGGACCACAGGGAATTGTGGCACAATACATTTGTTTAACTCGCGCAGGTCAATAACCAATCGATATACTGGCGGGGCCTTCGGATCTGTTCGTTTAAGAATCGGTATTATCGGTGAATTACATATATTGGAGTCTGTTTCCACAACTACTCCTTGGGCAATGAGCTCGTCAATGATTTGTAGTAAAGCCACTACAGCATCTGGTGGTAACTTGTATTGTCGCATTCGTGGTAGCACCACTCCTGCCTTTAGTGTGACTCGATATGGTGTAATATTCATGCAACCAACATCAGTAGGGCCTTGTGCCCATAGACGTGTAGGTAAAGTCTGTAGTCGGGGATCCATGTCTCTAGATACATAGTGACCTTTAAAATCACGTAAAAACAATCTTACTCCTTCCGGAGAACAACATATTATATCTCCTAGGGCTTTTAACGTTTTTATTCCTAATAGATTTTCTGGACATGATTTAGTAAGCAGTAAATCTGTAGTTCGGGTCAGAGGTCCTATCGTGAGTGGCAGAGGCTGTGACACTTCATTAACAATAGGTTTGCCTGAAAAACCAAGGGAAATATTTTGTGAGCCTGAGAGGGGTGCCCCTGGAACTTCACTACGTTTTATAGTTGTTCGACTTGCCCCTGTATCGAGTAAAAATTTTCTATCTTGACCTAATAATTTACTATGTACATAAGGTCCTTCTTGATCCACAGGAATCTCGATAAGGGGTAGGTCAACTTCCCTCTCTAGGCTAGTTCATGCGTAACGCTGATACTCGGGATATTCATACTGTGCGGTCTGATACATTTGCCGTGTTGTTGTTTGTGTGGCAGCAACAGGTAATGGGGGTGCAGCTGGTACAAACTGTATTGGCTGTTGTGCGGCTGGCATTGCCTGGACATGCTGTATAGCTCCTTGTTCATTCTGGTCTTGTCTCAGTGGCCGTGATCTTTCTTGTGTTTTACCTATGGCGATATTATGTTTTAGAACTGGACAATCGTGTACGTAATGGCCTGGCTTTTTACAATAATTGCATGTCCCTTTTACAGGTCCTGCTGAATCGGAATGTGTCATACCCTTTTTATGTCCTTCGGCTGGGACTGTCTGGGAAACTAGCATTTTCATTTTTGTGTCTTTCATGCGTCTGTGTTCATGTTCTTGTTCCTCTTTAATTCTATTGTGGTGGTACTGTAACATTTGTAACATTTGTGTTGGAGTGTTACCTTGCCAGGTACTCTCGAATTTTAATACTCTATTCTTTACTGGAGGCAGAGCATTTTCTACTAATTTTGTTACAAACAGATGTGGGTATGATTCGCTACTTGCTTTTATGCCACTATTTATACCAAAACATTTTTCGAAACGGGCATAGTAATCACTAGTGTCTTCATCTTGCTTCTGTTTACAGGCTGAAATTGTACCCCAATCTTCCTTTTTCGTAGTTAATAATCGTGGCAGTACCTGTACTAGTAGTCCTGGTAATGCCTTAGTTTTGTCCCCAAGCCCCGAACCTGGACCTCGGGCCCTTTCTTCTGCTTCTAATGCTGACCATTCTATCTTTTGATCACCTACCTCCCACTCTTTTTCTTTGAGTTTCTCATAAATGCCAGCAGGCATCAACACCTTTAATATTGTCATAATGTCGGGGTAGGTATACTCTCCCATGAGTAACATGTCTTTAATTTCTCGGTGAAACCCCGCTGGGTCCTTGTCATGACTGGGTACTACTTTCTTCATTTCTAATAATTCTATTTTCGATATAGGCGTATATACAAATACGCGTTTAAACTCATTGTCCTCACCCTTTATTGGGTGCACTTCTCGTAAGGGATTCTGTCTATCTATGTGGTACGTAGTTCTTTCCTTGGCGGACAATGGAACATGTTCTGAACACACGAAAAGAATATACTGCTTTCTTGATTCTAGAATTTCTTTAATTAATTCAGTACCTGGACCTCTCCATTTATTCATAAGTAATTCAGTCAGTATGTCAGGCAAGGGACCAGGGTCCGAGTGCTGACTCCGATATAGTATAATGAGTTGTTGAATCATATAAATCCCAGCTAACCTTTGTTCATCTGGGGTAAGATTCAAAAATGCGCGTACTACTGTATCATCACTATATTTTCCGGGACTGTCCACCCAATGGACAGCTGCCCTGGCTAAATCTTGTTCATCCATAGAATCGAGGAAATGATAACCCCTTCGTTCTTGGAGTAGTTTGTCGGCGGTTTGGAACGAATGCTCGTTAGACCTTATATTAATTATAGGTATTTGAAAATTCCTGCTATTATCTGGACACGTCGGATGCATTGAGTCAGTATGATATCTAGTCTGATTCCTATTACAAGATCTTCCTCTACCTACATAGGCTATGGTGTCTGACTGTCCTGTGAGCAGTCCTGGCCCTTCTTCCTCGTTTTGTTCGAACTCGTCTGTCTCTAATCTCTCTTCGTGTAGGCGTTCTATTTCTTTACGGATCTTTCGGCACATGGCTATTATACAATTTTGTTTATCATGTCTCCCTTCTGATATATTCTGGCTCCATCTTGTAAGAATTCTCATGGCTTCCGGGTCTACCCCCGGTCGGTCTTGATTTCTGATCACACAGTTTATGAGGAAACGTAACAGTTCCCCCTGTATCTCTACTTTCTGGTATTCCATAGCTCTGTAAATACATTCTGGATCTCGCCCTGTTTGGACAAAATGATATAGATTATCTAGATGCGCAGTCATTCCTGGTAACTTTGCTAAATACACTGCGGCTCGTCTGATACGCAATGATGCTAGGGTCATTTCGTCCTCTTTTCCAGGCACCGGGTCATATCTACAATCTATAAGAAGTTCTTTAAGCGCACGGGCACTAAGGAGTTTGGGTGTACGTGAATGCGCTGACTCTTGAAAAGTAAGCTTATTTATTCTGGGTGGTGTAGAAAAGACATTGGCAGCTCCTCCCGCGGCTCCATCTGGGGCGTCGGGTGTAAAAGGATTCGTTGAACGTGACACAGCAACTACAGGTGTGGACACAGCCATAGAAGTAGCTGTAGGAACGGATACAGAAACAGATGTGCTTGCCGAAACTTGTGACTCGATTTGTTGCCGTAGGGATATGGGTACTGGATCTTGGCGTTGAACCTCCCTGGTAGGTGGTCTACGTGGGGCGGAATTGGCATACTCGGGAGCTGCGTCATCTAAATAAGAGGAAAGAAAAACATCTTCTGCGGTTCTAGGATGCCCCTTAGGATGTACCTTTATTGGGAACAATGGGGTTGGCAAGTCTTTTGGCGTTTCCGGAGTAGCCTTAGGTAATCCTTCGGCCAGAAGGGGATACATACCATTCATAAGGGTATTTCTTTGTCTGTCTACTTGTTCTGATTTTACTCGGATACCTTCCTCAATTAATAGATTTTCTCGAACTTTAGTGGAATTCTCTTTACTCTTTTCTTCCTGTCTACGTGCTTTTTCTGTTCGTCTATGTGATTCTTTACGCCATAATTCAACGGCGTCTTTCTGTGACTGTCTGACTTTCCTTTTCCATAACTCTTCCTCGACTTTCATGATGCACTCTGCATCCCAGGTCCCCGCTGTGGGCCACCTCTGACTTTCTGGTAATCCCTTGGTATAGTCTACCTATAGATCAAGAAATAATATGGCGTCTAATCCATGTTTATGATACATAAAATGCCCTGGGGTGTCCCTAGGAGGGATAGGGACGGCTTCTTCGAGAACCCCTTTTCTGGTAGTGATCTGTCTTAATTTCGAAAAGAGCGGCATATTGAGAACTGACCTTATACTTGATTTTGACCTGATACTTGAATTTGAACAGACTTAATACAATAAACACGATAATGAACAGTCATTCATACCACGATATACTTAAACATTTCAAACATTTAACATTAAACCTTTAACTGGAACAACAATGATGATCGTCTGCATGACTAATCACCAAGCTTAATTCTCGACAATAACTAGACAATAACTAGACACTTCGGAATACTTGATATACTGCTAAACAGTACAGATACACTGCTAAAACAGTGCAGACCGGATTTGTGTACCCAAACCCGTCTTGACCGGCACAACCTATGTGCACGTCAGAAAATGCCTCCCCAGTAATGGTACTCACCGGGTAGCTTCGGAAACGGAAGGCCTCAGTAACTTGAACTTGACTCGGATTCGGACTGGACTCAACTCGATTCGTCGGACACTGGGCTTGACGTCGGACTGGTGGGTCTCTGTATACCTCGGATCTTGCTCTCTCAGCTAGGCTCTGGTCGGGATACTTCGCACTTCTCACCGCCTCGTCTGGGTGTTGATTGCAGTCTCAGTCGCCCCCGCTTGACCGGAGGGAGATACAGGAAATCCTGCTGGTACGCGTTATTGTCCGTCCAGCTGTGGCAGGAGACCGGGCCTGCAACGCACCGCCGGCGCGTGAGATGAGAAAGTGTCCCTGTTCGGGCGCCATCATGTGGTAAATATTTCTCCTTTACCGGGACTGAATTTGATACAGGAACATAATAAAATAGCTCAATGAAATGAGAGGCAGAATCCGTGATATTAGAGTTTCAAAATGGGCTTTATTCCAATAAGCGATTATAATCGGATGCTTCAAGTTCCATCACCACGGGAGTTCAGGAAGTGAAGTACATACTTTATTGACAAGCAGTAACTTTTATAATACATACATCATAATGAAGTGAATACAGTAGGCGTAACAATTGATAAGGACATTGACGTTTTGGTGTGCGTAGCCGAAAATGGGTGTAATAATGAGTAAAAAGGAACATGATTGGCTATGATGTAATACATAGGTGGATCTATAAGATAATACTTGGCATTGATGCGCGCGCAGCAGTCTGACGTATAATTGACGTATAACTAGGGGGTGACGAGGACTTGACATTTAGCTCTACGTGTGGAGACAAGAAGTCTGGGGGGTCAAGTCAACCTAATCCCAAATCATATCTACATCCTATGTTTAAAGAACTATGTTATCCACAAAAGAAGGACTCTCGGACAGAATATATTCTATACTGACTGTGCGTGCGTGTACAAGCGTCTAGGTGTCTACGCTGAATGCGAGGGGGTAGGAATATTCCATGGTAACAGGGCTATGAATTACTTGCATGAGGACAGAGAAGATGGGCCTTTTTGCTTGGTAACTGGAAGAATGTTTACTTAAGCTACTAGGCAGGAATGCATCGGCTGAGGGGGAAGCAGATAATTCGAAGGTGAAATACAGTTCTTGGCAGAGAATAGGCTGATGTCAGGCTTCGTGAGCCGCGCAGAGAATGAGACAGAGTTCATGGTCACGGATGCAGGCTTGAACTGGAGCTTTCAGAGACAGAAGGCAAAAGGAGTTCGATGACAGAATCAGGGCCTACTTGCCTGAACTGTAAAATGGCATAAGTGAACCATATAAAGCCGGTGGCCTTTCATATTTAGGAATGGAATATCCAGCCCATTTATGGCGGATCTGACAGAGGACATGTTGACGATGGACGCACATGTGTTTGCGTCATTATTACTGGAACTGGAGGGAGCATACATGTACTTGCGATATGCACATAGAACCGTTGGGGTCCAAGATAGGGGACATAACTGACCAGAGAAATCCATATTTCCACAAGGCGACACCGCTTGCATTGCAAATGCTTGTCTGCAATGCATCAACTAAACCGTGTTCCTGTTTGAGCCTAATTATTGAATGGGAAACTTTAGCTTTATGACTTGGCTGGGCTCTGTGTGGATTGGTAACACAACAGTTAAAATCACCGCAAATAACTAATAGTATTGGTCAAAGTGCTGGCCCAAATGTACACTGTCAAGGACATTGGTCCACTGACTTTGAACCATAAATCAAGCAGATTACTACTCCCTTGGTCCTTGTAGTTTGTGTTTTTTATTGCAAGACAACAATACCTATTCAGGCTTCTATTATCAGAGTGGGAAATGTGTGTCTCTTGCATACAAAGCATATGAGCCTTGAAGGATTTAAGTTCTTCCTTAGTCACCAGCTTTTTTTAATTGTTTAATGCGCCTATGTAGATGGGTAATCTCAATGTAAGTAATCTGTCTAAAACTAATGAGCCTAAAAAGTCACTCCAACATTTTACCAAATAGAGTACACTTCCATCTACCCCAGACCTTTGGTGGGGAAACTGCCCATTTACACCCTACTATCCCATTCGTGCCCCAACACCACCACTGTTTTGCACCACTCCTCCCTCTTCAAACCCAAAAATCCTATACCTTCGAGCCACCATAAAGGAGACCCTTGCCCAATTTTTTTTTTAATGCACCAGCATGGTCTAGCATGTGACATGGAAAGGTTGTGGTGTTTTTTTTGGCTGTGGTTCTTTTGGTGCTGTTGGTTCTAAATATCCACAGGTTTCCGATGGATATTTACAATCATATTGATGCACATTTAGTACCTTGAGGTTAGTTTGTTTAGATTCCAGTGCCATAGTCCGTTCTTCAAGTTAAGTGTGCCTGTCAGAAATGCTAATGCAGGTCTTGGAGATTTTATGCACAGGTCTTGGAAGCTTCCTTGTAGCTGTCCAAGCCTTTTTTACTGTGTCTGTGGGTTTCCTCTCTTTGTGTGATAGTTCTCTAAATATGCTTTCCAGGAAAGGCTGTTGAGACTCTGAGTTCAGTGAGTTCAGCAGTACCCACTCTGAACATTGGTAGAGAGGGAGCTTTTGAGTTGCAGAATAGTCCTTTTGAAGGATCTGTGAGCCTCTTATCAATATACTCAACTTTGTCTGTGCCCCTAGATGATTTTGAGTCATTGGAATTAGCCCAGGATTAGGCCTCAGATGAAAGGCTCAGGTACATGAGAGTGGCCAGGTTTTAAAGCTAACTTGGGTCAGATAGCCCTTCAATATCTAGTGTTGGACCTGCAGTCACAGAATTCATTTTATTGCTCATATTTCTTACATTTTGTGCCTCTTTTAAGTCTCCAGTCTTTTTTGAATATTGTCATTCATCAAATCCACTCAGAGGCTGAGCTCGGCACGATATCCCTACAAATTCTGCTGCCTGATCCGCAGACACACCCACAACAGGCTCCCCCAATTACCGTGAAGAGCATCATACAAAGACCTAATGCCCCAGTAGTCTCTACGCCATGTATTTTCACAGTGCAGTTAGTAGTACCAGTCACACAAGTTATTTCTCACATGGAGAGGGGCTATACAGATTTGTTACCTTCCACTGTCAACTGGCTTAAATCTCGTGCGATCTTATGTCCCATCTGCCGTAAGATCAGGCCTATGTATTCCTTGTTTATTTGCAGCAGAAGGTGGGAATAGTTCCTTATACAAGTGCTGGTGGCTCAGCAGTAACAGTCATTAGAGTATCACAGGCAATCTCGTTTTTTGATAGTGCTGGCACCCATTTGGATAGGACAGGTAACAGTCTGCTACAAAGTTCTGAAAAAGTTGCTACCTGCATCGTTGCTGCGACCACCAGATTTCCTCCACTACTAAAAAAAAAAACGATGGATATAACCCAGATCTGTGACTGGGGGTGAATTTTTGACAATGTTCAGCATTCCGTCCATCATTTTTTTGGTTGCTATAGTAGGCCGCAGAGACATGTGGTTCCCCCCCCTTGTCTGTCAAGAATTGAGGCCACTGAGTGTGTCATGGTGCCAAGCCCACACGATCCATCAGTCACGCTACAGCGGGACTCCTGAATTTCTTTTCCGGCTCCAGTCCTCTCCAAAGTCAGGTTGCTGGGGCCACTGATTACCTCCTGGTCCCTCCAGTCCTCGTCCCACTCCTAACAAAGTGGAGGTGACCATCACAATGACAGAAAAAAGAACAATACAAGGCTGGGACACCTAACCCCACCCCCTCCCACTGTGAGTATGGAATCTGCACCTACCTAGCATTCCTCCTGTTCTTTTTTTCAGTCTTCGGACAGAATGGGATGTTGTTTGCTGGTTGGACTTACCTGCTGCTGCTTCTTGTTGCAATCCTCTCTGGATATCTTCGTCGGGCTACTGAGCTGTCCTCAACATCCTGCTGCGCAGTCTCCTGACCTGCCAGGCTTGCCGGGAGCCGTATGTATTGGTGGCCGGCCCTTTGTGGCTGGGGCGCCTGTCCTCCCACTCTGTTCTGGGTTGGAAGGAGCGTCGTCCTGTGGCTGGGCGGATCTGGAGGACATGCTGCTGCTGTGGGGTAACTCAGCTCCAGTCTTGGTGTTGTCCCTGGATTTCCTGTATGGCTGGAAGGCGTTTTCTCTGGCGCCCTTCCTCCCTGATGGCTCCTGTTCTCGCCTGCTCTCTGATGTTGAGCAGCGTAGTGCCTGGTTGGTTCCTGGATGGGAGTGCGCCTCACGATTGGGAACATCTGGGACTACCGGTTGCAGCAGGCCTTTCATGTTTGTCCAACGCTGGTGTGTTGGAGCGCACTTGGGCTGGCTGGTGGGGGCAGATGGTGTGTGATGGTATCTGCCTACCCCGGGGTGAGTACCGGATGGCTGTTTTTTCGGCCCTGACTCTGCCTGAGGCGTTTTACCCTTTTTGTCTATTTTCTGGTCTGTTCTCAGGTTTGGGCCTGGTTGGTGCCTTCCCTGGGGAGCCGCCATGGGCTGCCTGTAAATGTTGGCTGCACACTGGCCTTTTAGGGCCCCGGCATCCCTATTGCTTGATCTGTGTTTGGGTCTCTATTGTCTCTCTCTCTTTCGGGGGTGTATCCGGCTGGCCTTCTGCCCGGCGCTGCATTGGTTTCCAGTTCCTGGTCTGGCTGGTGGGGGTAGGCGGTGTGTTGCGGTGTTTGCTTGCTCCGGGGGCAAGTACCATTTGGCAGTTTGTCTCCTGTTCTGGCTCTTTGGCTCTGGCCTCTGGGGTACCCGGCCTCCCTGATGGTTCTGCCTGTTGCCCGGCACTGCATTGGTGTTCTGTGCATGGGCTGGCTGGTGGGGATTGCCGGGGCTGTGTGGCATTTGACTCCCCGTGTGTTTTTTTGTTCGGGTTTTCCTTGCTCCTCTGTGGGTCCGTCGAGTGTTTTGCATCCTGCGTCAGGTCCTTGGGGTTCTCTCTGTCCTGGCGTAGCCCTTGGCGCTGGTGCGCTGTGCCTCTGCTTCCACTCACTGGTCTCCCGCTGTTGTTCGTGGTTGGCTGTCGGCTCAGGGGCTGCACTGGTGGTGCCCCTGGTGGGCCTTGTTGCCTGCTTTCCAGTTTGCTTGTTGCCCAGCGCTGGGTTGTGGGTTGCACTAGGGCTGGCTGGTGGGGTTGGGTGCCATGTTGTGCCATGTTGTGGTTTCCATCTCCACTCTTTGGTTCCTTTCAAGTGCTTTAGCCCCTTTTGGGGGTCCTCTGCCTCTCTATTACCGGCTGGTTTGCCGCCGGTGGGGGCTGGGTGTTGTGGCTCCTTGGTTTCTACCTTGTTGCTTCCACCTGGCTGGTGGGGGTTTGGTGGGGTGGCCAGTGAGGTCTGGTGTCTGCCTGTCCTGGGGTGTGTGCCGTGTTGCAGCTTTCCGGTTTTCGCTCTTGCTTGGCGGCCCTGTTGTTTCCCAATTCCGGACTGTGGGCCCGATTCACAAGAGTAATCTGAGACAAAATCCTAACTTTACGACTTTCGGTATTCACAGAAGGCATTTAGGAGTACTAAAGTTAGGATTTTGTCTCAGTTAAACTTAAGTTTGTCTTAAGTTTAATTTACGACCAAAACTTAAGATTGACTGAGACAAAATCCTAACATTAGTACTCCTAAATGCCTTCTGTGAATACCAAAAGTCGTAAAGTTAGGATTTTGCTTCAGATTACTTTTGTGAATCAGGCCCAATGTCTTTTCTCTGCCCTGGCCTTGCCTCGTCCCTGAGGCAGTGGCTTTGTGGTTTTTTTTTGGACTGTTCCTGTGGGACTGATCGCTGTCGGCCCGGTTTAAGGGGTGCCCGAGGTGTTGGCTTGGTCCTATCTCTTTCCCCTTGGAGCTTGTCATTTGGGTTTGGTCTTTTGGTTTTTCTGCACGCCTTCCGACTGTCTTTTTTCCGGCTCTCCGCTCTAGTCGTCGGACTGGTTTTGGGCATGTGCTCTGGTCCCTGTTCTTCTGGATCTTTTTATGGGCTCTGCGGTTGCGGGTCTGCTGGGGTTTGGTTTCTGCCCTGTCCCTCTTCCTGTCCTCCCCATCTCAGTGGTTTGTGCTCCTCTGGATTTTCTGGAATTGACCCTCCTTGGGTTGTTGTTTGGCGTCGAGTCTTCCGGTCTGGTGGTGGGGCTTGGCTTTGCACTGTCTGTCTTGGCCTCACTGTTCCTGTGTTTTGCACCTAGTTTGCCTCTGTGTGGGTTGGTAGTGCCTTTTTCTGCCTGGTTGGGTCTGGCCGTGGGGGCTTCCTCCCTTGGGGGGTCACCTGTGGGTGTCTGCCAGTATCATCGTCAGGTTTTCCTTTCTCTGGTCGCTTTGAGCCTGGTTTGGGTGTGGGTGTGGGTCTTTTGGCCACTTGGTGGTCTGCGGTTCTGTGCCTAGTGTTGGTGGGGACCGGGCTGGCCTGCTTTCCCTTTCCTCTGGACACTCCTCTGCACTGGTCTGGTGCGGGCTGGGCCTTGGCATTGGCGTGCAGGTGTGGGCTGCTTGGATCCCTCCCTGTCCTCCTGCTTCTTTGTGTGTTCCCTGTCTGGCCTGGCTGAGGCTGGTTCCTGTGCCTTTTTCTGTGCCCTCGGCGGTTCGGGGTTTTGGCGCTGTGGCAGTTGCCCTATGCTTCTCCTTCCAGGCCTGTGGGGGTCCCGTGTTAGTGGCCTTGTGTCTTGCTGGCATGTCTGTTGTTCTGTCTGCTGGCTTCTAGGGTGTGTGTGGGGGCATCTTCGGGGTTGGGCTGTGGGCAGCCCTGTTTTTTGTCTTTACTGTGTTTTCCCTTCTCAGCTGCTCTTGGGTCTCGCCTAGGGTGATTCCTTGGTGTCATCCTTGACGGTTGGTCAGCTGGTGGTTCGGTTGGGGGTTTTCCCCCTTCCCGGTTTCGGATTCTTCAGTGCCTGGTGGCTTGTTCTTCCCCTGTCCCATGTTTATTGCCTGTGGTCGACCCTGGGGTTCTCGTTGGGGGTGTCGCCCTTGGTAGGAGTTGTTTGTGGCCTCTTCTTCCCTGTTTGCCCTGTTTGGTCTTTGAGTTCCCCTGGTCTTGGTGTCCTTGGGGGTTTTGCCTCTCCCCGTTCTTGGTTTTGTGCTCTGGTCTGGTTCGGGGTTTGCTGGGGTCCGTCCCTTGCTTTTCTTGGACCTGTTGACCTCATTTTAGTGGGAGGGGGTTGTGCTTCTGGCCTCTCCCTTACATTTGTTTGGCAGGGTGCTGGGTTTTATGTCTCGGTGTCCTCTGCTTTCTGGGTGGTTGCCTCAGTCCTGGCCTGTTGGTCTGTCCCTGTGCCCAGATCCTTTTCCGGGTTTTTTTTTTGGGGCTGTTGTCCGGTGTCTCCACCGATGGTAGGTGCCGGCCATTCCTGCCCCATGGCCTGGTCCGCCTCTGGGGTTTTTGTGGCAATGTCCTCTGGGCTCTGTGGTGCCGGGGTTGTCAGGTGGGGAAGTCTGCTCTTGGTCACTGCTCCCTCTCTTCCAGGTTTGCTCTATCTGGGCCTGCCCTTGGTTAGTCCTCTGGGTCAGTGCCAAGGCTCTTTCAGCAGGCCTTGTCCTCTTTTGTCTGGGCTGGTCTGCTGGGGGCCTCCCCCGGTGGGCTGGTCCTGTGGTTGGTCATGTCAACCCTTTGTCTCCTGCTTTGAGTGGGGCCTGTTGGGTCTCTCGTTGCTCCACTCGGCTTTCTGGTGGGGTCATTCTGGGTTCTGTTTGGTGGGGTGGGGCGTTCTTCCCTTATCTGTGGAGGTCCACTCTCTGTCATGTCTGCTGCTGGTCCTGGGCATTGTGTGTTGTTCCAGACCTTGGCGGCCTTCTCGCGGGTTGGGTGCCCTTCCAGGTTTTTTACCCTGTGGCCGCTTCCGCTTCTTCTGTGGCCCCCTTCTGCTGGTAATATTTGGGGGTCCGAGTCACTGCGCACTTGCCTCCTTTCTGGCCTTGGCTGGAGTCTTGTGTTTCTGTTGGTGTGGCACTGGCTTCTTGCAGTGTCGGGGTGCCTTGGGTCTTCTTCCGTGAGTGGCCTCGTTGCTCTCCGTCTTTTGAGGTCTGTCTCTAGCCCTTTGTTGTTGGGTACTCCTCCTCTGTGGTTGGTTCGGAGGTTCCGTGTGGTTGTCTGCCCTTTGTGTGGCTTTGCTGTAGATTGGCTCCTTGTTTTGCTCTTCGTGGTCATCTCCTGCTTGTTTTGGGGGATTCTGCCCTGTTGTTTGGTATGGGGCATTGCGGGTTGTGCGATCCTGCCTGTGTTTTTTCTAGTGGTTCTCCTGTTTGCTTCCTTTTGGTCGCTGCTTTTGGTGTGGTGTCCCTTGTGTTTCTGGGAGTGGAAGGCCTGTTTTCTGGCTTTAGTATGCTCCACTTTGTTAGGAATGGGACGAGGACTGGAGGGAACGGGAGGTAATACCCTATTACTTACCGGTAATCTTCATTACTTCTGGTCCCGTTGTCCTCGTCCTATTCCTTATGCCCCTCCCTTCCAGACAGCTGGCCTTCCTGTTGGTGGCTTGGTAGTTCAGGCAGAATGTTAGGTAGGTACAGCTTATGTACTTCCAGTGGGAGGGGGTGGGGTTAGGTGTCCCAGCATTCTCCTGTTATTTTTTTCTGTCGTGGAGATGGTCATCTCCACTTTGTTAGGAATGGGACGAGGACAACGGGACCAGGAGTAATGAAGATTACCGGTAAGTAATAGGGGATTCCTCCTGCTCCTTTCCCTCCTTGCCCAGTCCATGCTGATTTGACGGCCCACCCATGGCGCCATTACGCCAAGTAGGGAGAGCCCTAACTGCCAAGACGATGACAGTAAAGCACGAAAACAAAGCACTAGCCAAAAAGAAAATCATGGTCTGCACTTCTTCATCTTCTAGCTAGTGAACGCACACATATGAAGCTGCATGCTTCTGGAGTGACTCTGTGACAGTTTAAAGCCATGCTAGGTGGCTATCATTTTTATGTTCCTCTTAAACCCTTGCAATTATTAATGCACATTTTAAAACATATATTATTTTTCCTTAGGTGGGTATTTATTTTTTGCATTTAAACATCAGAAAAATTATTATGATTGCAACTTATATATCCCCCTTTGTAAAAGGGTTAATTAAAAATTAATTTTAATGGCTCTATAGCTTTTTTATTTATCTCCACAACTGCTGTAAATCAATAAATTGCAGTTGCTTTAATATTTAACATCAAACATTTTTTAGATTTATTTTCGTTAAATACATTCTTGAAATTGTCCCTACATTTTACCACAAAAATGACATGCGAAGCCAACAGGAAGTCACCAGTATGATAGATACTCTAATTCTTATTTTTTATTTTTTTGCAAGACACCAGGAAGGAGGGACAGGAGAGAAAAGGTAAAGTATAGACCATGAGGCAGTGAAAAGTATAAGGCAACCATCTCCAAGGTCCCCTCTTCACTTCCATTAGAGCAAAAAACACAGATTAAACCATTAAAACTTCACCAAAATAGATCCAACCAAGGATGGGCATCCTGTCATCAACTTCCAAGCAAAGTAATGTTTCTATCCTCAGATTTGCCAGCCTGCAAAATAAGACACCCAAAGCAAAGGGATCTGGCATTCCAAAAATGACAAGAGGGTCTTTGACAAGTGGTTAGAGAGAAAGACATGGTGCCCCCTTGTCTGTTTAACTTAGTCATGCCCATGTGATTCTCTTTAAAGACCAGCTAGGCTCTTTGCTAGAGTCAGCAGAAAAGAACTTGAGCGCCATCCATTTCACCTTAATTTCCTCCAATTGGATGACATATACACTGAAAAAGAGATAACAGCCTCTAGGCAGAATTCAAAGCCAGTGCAGCACCCTAGCCTTTGCTGCAAATATCTGTTCCAATGCTAGAGGGGGACAAAGCTCCACTCCCCTTGTGAGATTTCGATCTTGGAGCCATTGATCAAATTCCCTGGAAAAAGAATGGAGAAGTATTTGTTCAGTGATTCTGGCATCCTGCAGACCAGGACAATACAGATCAAAGGTTGGAAATTGAACTTTGCCAACAGTACCCTACAAATGCATGAAATCATAATCCATGGTATTGATGCCACAGGCAAGAAGAACCAACATTAAGTAGGAGATTCCACAAGTGGGTTTTTAATTTCAGTGGTACGGCTGGAGAGAGAAACAATCAGCCCTCTGGTAAAGGGGTTTCACCTGTATGTAGCCATAGCGCTCCTTCAGGTCTCTCAAGAAAGTCACCAATACCAACCACAGGAATTTTTACCTGCAGTTTCCATTTGGAGGAGATGGAGTTGACATTGGTGTTGATTCTCTTCTTGGCAATGATCTTCCAGAATGCAGCCCCCCAAAAGGGGTACCTGGAAAAATACCATCCACCACAATTCACCCTGAGGTAAATAATATATGACTGCTATATCATCCAGTAAGTTTGTCAGGGCTTCTATCTGTCCACAGGGTGTAAAGGCATATATGTACCCACATTAGCGTCACCAAATATTCAGAACAGAACTTAACCATTAGTGTTTTTCAAAATTCTGTCTGAAAGTTTAAGATTGGATACATTTTTAGCCAAAAATAAAAAGCACGGGGAATGTGTAGACTGATGCATGCTGAAATCATTACATTGAGAGGATTGAGGTTAAGAGTATTTAAATGTCCAAGCCTAAAAATGTTGCAAAGAACAGTTGTTTTGATCTCTCTGGGTAGGTACTTCCTGTTAAGATCTGCTCCTCCTATGTGGTCTGCAAATGGCAACCAAGGGACTTCAGCTTCTCCACACACCAGCAGCAACCACATTCCATCATATTTTCCACTCAGTACTAAGTATGTTATGTTATGTTATGTTACAGTTGCTTATAGAATGCATGCTTCATAGAGCTGACAGGAATTGTGAGATAGAAAAATGCACTAATCATACAAAGAGGTGAGTCTTTAGTTGCTTCCTAAAGCTGAACAGGTTGCTGTTGGCTCTTAGATGAATAGGGAGGGAGTTCCCCTTTCCCCGGAAGGAGCTCCACCAACAGTTGTTTACCCAATTAATGTGTTAAGGGTTGATCAACCAGAGATTGGGTGGGATTTCTTCTCTCCTGCAGAACCTGACTATTCTGGTGAGAGGACCTTGACACTTCTCTGCAACCTTATTGTATTCAAACTATTCCACGATCCTTACAAGGAAAAGGCAGTCACCTTCTTCATCGAACCTACTATATCAAAGTGGATTATTATTTCACTTATTGTCAGGGTGAACCCTCAAAGTCACAGTAATAACCTCAGCTCAACCCCCTGGTAGCTATGGCACAGAACATACAGATTTAATTTAGGACAATGTGTAAAGTATTTATGCAGTACTGGCACAGGACTGAGGTAAAAAAAAAATCCAAAACTGAATTAGAAAAATAGAGTTACATTTATTAAATGTAACTAAATGTAATGTTATATAAATAAATCTAACATTTAGTAAAAAAAATGACACCAGTATGTCAAAAATCTAATAAGGAGAACTTGGGAACCAAGTGCCAATGATAATCTAGACAGGGACCTAGGCGGGATTTGAGCCTTGGTCAAATATACCAAGTATCAAGGTATTGGTCCGGGAGCGATTTTAGTAAGAGACTTTGGCACTTTGAAGAAAAGCATTGAAACATTTTATAAATCACAATGCAGACTCAGTCTTTGCTGAGCTGGAAAATGCTGAAATTGTAGCCCATATGGGTGGTCTTGCCTGTGCTCTGGAGCTTTCCAGGTTATGAAGTTGAAATTCAATCCATCGCTGTGGAACTGTCATTTGAATGCCTGATTGAGCAGGTCTTGATGGAGCTCTGTAGATCTAAAGAAATAGTTATCAAAAGTCTCCAACCTTTTTCATGTTTCCCAAACAAACACATCAGTATACGTCTAAGGCCCATTGGAGGATGTATGACATTACAACGCGGGTTTTTACCACGCGTGCAGTTACATCGCATGCGTTACAACGCATGCGATGTTACAACGCTATGCCATTACAACGCAAGTCTTTACATCGACTTGCGCTAGATGGCGTGCTAACATTAAAAAAGTGTAATTTACTATTCCAACTCCAGTCCACTTAACAGTAGGGAAGGTGTTGGGATAGTAAACTACACTATTTGTAATGTTAGCACGCCATCTAGCGCAAGTCGATGTACAGACTTGCTTTGTATTGGCATAGCCTTGTAACATCGCATGCGTTGTAACGCATGCGATGTAACTGCACTGCGTGGTAAAAACCGGGTTGTAATGGCTGTTCCCCCCCATTGGACCCCATATAAATGACATCAGAAAAGTCCAATTGTGGAAGAGGTGTGGTGCAGCGGCCAGGGTGCCTCACTTGGACCACAGGGTTCACGGTTCGATCCCAGGTGCCGGCAGCAGGTTAGCCCAGCACCATGTGACTCTGGGTAATGACTTGCTTAATCTTCCCGATGGCCCCAGCGCCGGGACACCTCTCCGGAGGTAGCTGTGTGCTTTACAAATGCTGGTATTTCAATTTATTTATTTCATTTCATGTTGCCACTGCTCAGCTTATCACTTCAAGGAAAATGCCTCTTGCAGCTTGGTTTGTCCATGTAGCCATCCAAGAGGTTAGCCAGCTGACCCTTGGAGTCCTCTTCTTTGTCCGGGGCCTTTCAGGGCTCCTTTTAGGTGATAGACAGCAGGTCAAATCCTCTTCAGATGACCTACAGGTCCAGTAAGAGTTCTAAGGAGGGTATACCGAGGTGTTACCTGGATGAGTAGCACTGCCTAGTGGGTATGGGTACTCCTGCCTCCTCGCTTTTCAATGGAGTGAAGGATCCTGGGAGCACCTCTAGCCACTTTTTATCAGGTGCCTGACTCTATCAAACTTAAAGATGTAGGAATCCTTTCTCTCTTGTGCAAAGCCCTTGTGCCCACCCAGAGGTGTGTCCAAGGGAAATGAGCAGCCCACTCCCATGTTTCAAATCAAAACCGTATCCGGCTGTAAGTTTTCCCGCACTACAAAGTTACCCCCTGGAAAGTTCCTAGCCTGACGATAGGAACAAAGGTCTGGCCCTTTCTGGGTGTCACCAATCATCTTCTTGATACAAGGCAATCCCTGTTGAAGTTAATCAAGGTCCTGGGCCCACAACCACTGGTCTTCCTGCCAGGGAGAGACAATACCTCCCCCTGCCACGCTATTTTCTCTGCTGTGTGCAGTACAGTGGATGGGGAGCTAATGTATATTAGCCTCCAGCAGCTTCAGAAAGGGTACAAGATAACTTTGTAAATGTTACATTTCCCAAATGTTTAATAAAAATCTGACTTTGCGATTAGATTGGACTTCTATTAAATATAAACATAAGTCTTTGAATGAGTTTGTAGCTGGTACAGATCATAAGTCAGAGACTAAAGTCTATCATCTATAAATTAGCTTTTCCTATGTGCCAATTACAGCCTTTCCAGAAAAAAAAACGTTTTAGGACTAGTCATTCTAGGAGAACAAGCCACTTCTAATGTCAGACATGTTCCACTTCAAATGCACCTTACCTTGTGGGCAGCAAGGTGTGCTTAAGGGTGATTTATTAAATATTAAAAATCAGGTTTTCCTACCTGTCAAAAGGGTTAGTCTGCCATGCCTGTGCAGCAGGGTTCAGCCTGCTGCTGCCAGGGTACACAGGTATGCCTGAAGCCATGCTTTTTACAGCCCACTCAATGGATGTCACAATAGGTGCTGCAATCCACTGACATTTAACTTCCAAGCCCTGGCTATTTTATAGCATACTAGGGACTATCCAAATTCATCATGTTTACAGGGGGTGCACGGGCACTTTATTCCTGTTAGCAGGTGTAACAGTGCACAGAGTTCTAAGTTCAGCTCAAATAGGGTCCAGAGAAAAGTGAAAAATCTGGGGTGACCACACAGAAAGATAATTTCTTACACCTATGACCCATATTAGCATGACAGCCATGGTCATATTTTTCAAGGTTTGTGTCGCTTTTGCACCAAGCAACGGGGTACAAAAGCAACACAACCTTTGAGATGTGGTTTATGAAGCCATGCAAGGCCACCCTAAGTGGCATGATAAATCCAGAGTAAAGCACTGGAGTGCAAACCACTGCATTACGTTACTCTGCCCCAGGGAGGCATTCCATTGATGGTTTGTGGGTGTTCCCATGCAAAACCCATGGATTTTGACACATCCCCCGATTTAACATTAGTGGTAGACCTTGGTATGCACCAAAACTGCGACACATCCCCAGGGGGGACATAGCCAGTAGAAATATGTTTATTTCTCTTGTTTCTTTCCTCTTTCTATGTGTGCTGCATTCCACAGCATGCATAGCATATAGGAAAATGCCTCAGGGATTGTTTTTGTGCACAAAACAATCCTGCTAAGAATGCAGGCACACTTGCACCATGGTGCAAGAGTGCCTGCGTTGGCAAGACGCAAACATTGTGTGCGAGTGCTGGGAAAAAGCAAACACACGCAGTATTATGTTAAATATGGTGCATTCCTGCCCTTTTCCTGTCATGCAGCGCAGCAAGGTGACTCACTGCGCTGCTTAATATGATGATAAATATACTCCCAAATCTTTAATTTCGTACTGCCTTGATAGTAGATCCAAGTGATCACTTGTAGGTGAGCAGCAGTCATCTGTGACCAGGGCCGGACAGGCAGAAGCAGGCACCGGGCGTTTCCCCGGTGGGCCTCTAGGGCGGGGCCGATTTTGGGCCCCTGCGGGCCGTTTTAGTTACAGGGCTGTTTTTGCAGCGTAGCTACAAAATCGGCCCCTGTAACAAAATCGTCTGAAACCGGCCCTGGGAAAGAGCTCGGCCGCTCACAGGGGGGCCAGCCGAGCTCTTTGCCAGGGCCAGTTTTGGTTCCCAGTCCGGCCCTGCCTGTGACAAAGGTGGTTCTGCATTCAGGAGATGTGTTGGGGATGCAGGGCCTTCTCTAGGAAGATACAATGCCAATAATATAAATAGAAGGAAAGCAAGCAAGCAAGAGCAGACGTGGAGTGACATCTGTGCTGGCTGCTCAGCATGTCTTCCCCTGAAGCTGTGTTTGCCTCTCACTCTGTGAAATAGAAGTTAAGCTGCTCATCAAGGGCCTTACTGTTAATATGACAGAGAGGTCTCCCCTGGAAGATCGAGCTCTACCATTGTATGAGTGGTCTGGTGTTTCCAGATTCAATATTACTGGGTCGAGAAAAACATTCAACCTGTTTTCCCAGGCACATATCTGGTAAAACCATGGGTGAAGAGTAGAAAGACTGTGAGCACAGGCACAAGCTGGCCCGGCCTGCTCCCTACAGCGCGGTAGGGGCAGACAACCCCCTTCCATTAGTCCTCAGCCTTCCCATGCAGCAGATAGCTTCCCTGGTCAACCAAAAACCCCCAGCACGCAACTGATATTTGCCACCTGCTCAGAGCAGGCTGTAAATATCAGGGAAATAGCCCTCAGTATCAAGGGAACTTGTCATTTTTCATCTGACGTTTCCAGGTCTGTACAGTTATTCCCCATTTTGGGGACTTGAACTCATAATGGCCAGTTTATTCGGGTGGACACTGGCAGGAATCAGAAACTTCAACCCTTTGGTTTATCTACAACGAAATCCAGCCACCTAATAATGCTAAAGAAGTCATGAAATGGGCAGAACAGTTCGATAGTCTGAATCTTGTAAGACAGGAATGTTTCTGCTTCTGTACATATCCTTGTGGCATAATTCTCTTGGTGACATCGTTTTTATAACCTTTGCACAGTCTATTGGAAAGCATTTTATTTCCTTGTGCATATCTCTCACGAGAAAGCAGACTTCCTTGCATGATTCATTTTAGGGTCATTATCTTTTGATTAGGTTTGGCTAGGAGTCCAAGGTCGGTGTTAAACTCTTGGGTGAGATATTGTTCTCTATGACTGAGATGCAGATAGGATACTTAGAACTCTTCCACAATCAATCCTCAGTTGGAAGAAAGCCATAATCCGAAGGTCATGCCCCAGAAGAGAAATAAGGATCTGCATTCGGGGATGATAGCGCCTGTGCCGCTTCTTCTTGCCATCTATTAACGCTACCATTTCAGAAAAGTAGGGCGCAGCGATGTGTGTCCTTAGTCCATTCACATAATGTTATTTGAATTTTGCAGACATCTAACTGACAGCTGTCAATATCAGAAACCAGGCCCCTGGCCCTCCAATGACAGGTGGAAGCTGTAATCCTGACCTTAGGTAGGACTCACTTCCAGCCTTTTGGTGTCCTTGGCCCCTCACGTTTCTAAGAGTGGAGGCTACAACCTCAGGCTAGAGACACTCTCCTTCCACTCTCATTTCTGCGAACTCAGACTACCCTGGGTCTGAGCATATGTCTGGCAGTGCAAGCCTTGTGGTGTGGGCACACAGTGACCCACAAGGGTGACACAACTCTGACTGTGTCTTGTAGGTGTCTATCTGGTCCAGATCTCATGTTTATGGTTACTGTGACAGTGCGGGCAGGACCTCCAAGCCAGAAGTGGCATCACTAGCTCCAGCCTCCTGTCCTCTACTCTACTTTTAGAGCATGTGTTCCTTGACCCTCTGGCTTTATTACTGTGAAGAGCATCCACCAACCTCTCCTTACTCTTCTCCAAGACCTCTGTACCCAACATGGAGGTACAGCACCCCAAGAAACCTGCATTCTGGGTACCTTTGGCGGTCACCCCTCACTGCTCTTTTCTCACCTGCACGAGCCCAGTGCCATTGGTGTAGTCTATAAATATATATATCTTTCTCTGGGCAAGTACCACCTCCCATTCCCGGTGCCTCTTCGCACCACATAATAGCTCCTGTAGCATATGATCAATCTCACAGAGCACAATCTGTCTGGGCAGGAAGGACTTTTATGACCTGCCTTAATTAAGTGCGGTCATAATGTTCCCTTCGAACAAATGATTTTCAGTTCTATATATACATACTACCAGGTATTTAATGGTAGTTTGCTCCCACTCTATAACATCACCCATTTCCAGAGGCCTTTCGCTTCCCACAGGTGCTCAGACTGTGTATTTACACAATTTGCCCCAGTTCACTTTAACCCTTTCGGTGCCAAGGACGTAGTGGTTACATCCTCTGCACTTGTCCAGGAAATTCCTCCACTGTTTTTCAGCCTTGGGAGCAGGGGAAGAACTTCCCCTGCCGCTCAAGGCCTTTTTCCTGATTATAATGACGATCGGCACCCATGTTGTGCTGACGTCATTACATTGAAAGGAAACGAGGGCGCAGTGTGTTGGGGACAAAAATGGGTTAGACGAAACCAACAGTGGAACAAATGGTGTCCCTCACTAACTGGAACCAAGAGAATCTTCTGTATTAATAAGGATGCTAGTGCCTTTAAGGAGGGTGTGCAGTCATATACTATATTGGCTCAAGTGCTGGTTAACTCGCCACCTTTGAGTAGGAGGACGAATCAAAAAGCTACAGGAGATGGGCAGGGGCGTAACACAGGCCCCCGCAGCCCATGCGGTGCGGTGGGGCCCCCAAGCAGCAGGCAGCCCCTCAGCACAGTATTCAGGCCTGAGAGCTCTGGATTAAATCCGGAGTGGGGCCCCTCTGTATACCTTTCAGGGGGGCCCCTCAACTTTCATTACGCCAGTGGAGATGGGCTTTTGGGCCAGATAATGTGTTGGGCAACTGGGTCCCACGCCGCAAGTAATAAGGGAAGCACTACTGTGGAGTTAGTCTCTCCTGTCCATGGTGGTGTCCAGCTGCCCCACGAGGCCTTTATCAAAATTCTGTCATGGAATGTAGCAGGAATAGCTAAGCTATTGTAGGAGGTCAAATGGGGTCAATTTATTGAAATGCACGACCTATGTTTCTTTCAAGAGACGTGGTGTCTAGCACCTTTTCATAGGTGTGGGTACACATCCCTTTGTATGAATGCGATCAAATCTGCCAGGGGCAGGCCTTCAGGAGGGTTGTGTATATGGGTTAAAACAACACTCCAGTGTAGCATATCTCTAGTGCCTATTGCCTCTCGTGATATATTAGCAGTTAGGCTGGTGCTTTCATCCGGGTTGTCAGTAAACATCAATAATGCATACAATATAGTGGTGATCTGTAGTGAGGAGACCAAGGTAATTAGCATATTAGAGCAAGTAGTTTGGAGAGGGATGGTAAGGCTAGGCTCTTGGTAGCTAGAGACTTAAATTCCACCTTTGAACCACTGGATGCCACTCCACTTCATTTAACCGAGGAACTGGGCAACCAATGAGGTGTAGCACAGATTGATCCCCGTTAGCAAGATGGAGAGCTAAAGCAGGACAATTGTTGGCTCTATCATTTAATTGTGATCTCAGAGCCACAAATGACAGATGCCTCTCGGACCACCAGGGCAAAATGACATATAACAGGGTAGAATACAGCAGTAGAATTGACTATTTTTTTAGCAGATGGCCTGCAATTGTGGATATGGAAGTCTTTGATCGCACAGTTAGTGACCACAATTCCCTCAGGCTGTCACTACAGGATAAAGCAGCCCCAGTCCAGGTGTCTTATGGCAATGGAGATATAGGTACCTTCTCGTATACTAATAATCTTAGAACCATTAGGTGGGATTGGGTGATGAGAAATCCAAAAGCACTTGATGCGGTAATGAAAGTGTAACTTGCGGACTATGAGTTCTTTTCTTATCAAATCTCTTTTTGTTACCAGTCATAACAAACTATTCATCCATATTAGAGAGCTATTGGGAAAGTGAAGGCGAAAGGGTAAATCTGTGCCAAATTCTGGTAACCGGTACAATGGGGGTTGTAGGTCAGTCAAGAGTGAGCTTATTGTGGAAATTAAGTCAAAATCTGGAAGACAGTTGTGATCTGCCTAAATGGTTGCAAACCCACACTCAATTTCTGTATTCAACCCCATGAATGGATGGTACATTTTGGACAGCTTCATTCTACCAGATGCAACGCTGCTAAGGGTGATGTTATCGCTCCGGAAACTAGTTCCATCTCAAACCCTAACAGTTAGACATTTTTATTAAATGAAACTCTAAAGTCCATCAATTCTTGTATTCCTGGCTGTGCTACAGGCCCAGATAGACTGCCTAATGAGTTATATAGGGAAAATCCAGAAAATGTGTGGGCCATATTGCAACTTGTTTTCCAACTCTATCCTAGGTGGTATGGAGATTCCCCCCTCATGGACATTAGCGAAAATCATTACTATTTACAAGAAGGGATACCGAGCAAATCTGGGCAACAATGGGCCCATAAGCCGGATTGATTCGCTACAAAAAAAAATTATAAATAGGTTTTGGCCCGTATCCAAGAGTGGATAAATAATCAGAGTGTGCTGGCAGGAGGGTTTTAGGTCAAATTTGAGCACTGTAGAACTGATTTTTCTGTCCACCTGCAGTTATTGGGGACATAGTGATTATTGGCAAGGGCAAACTTTATGTTGCCTTTGTCGATCTTCACTCAGCTTTTGTTCTGGTTCCCCGAGCCAAGTTATAGAGGGTGCTCGAGGAGATGGGGGTGCCTGCCCCCTTGTTGGACATCTTAGGCTACATGCTGACACCCATGACCAGGTGAGGTGGGGGAGGATGGGGCCTTGACTGATCATATTCACATTGATTGAGGAGTTAGGCAGGGGTGCGTCTTGGCGCTTACTCTCCTCATGTTATATATTAATGATGTAATTGACTGCTAAGATAGGGACAGCTGTGACGTACCTAAGATAGGTGGGCGGAGAGTCCCAGCACTCCTTTTTGCGGATGACACCTTGCTAATATCTAAGTCACCCCAGGACTGCGACAGCTCCTAAACTCTTTTCTAATATTTTGTGTTGAGCGGGGCCTGGAGCTCAATAGCTCTAAGACTAAATGTATGATTTTTACTAGACAGAAGTCGACTCTTTGCAAGAGGAGGATGTTAGTTGGTGACACTCTCATAGATGTGGTGTCAAAGTTTGAGCACATGGATATTAAACTCACAAATAATTTATGTTCGCACCACAGGTGGAAAAAGCACAGCTGTCCCCGGTTCGACACACTTCATACATAGGGAAAATACACAGAAAAACCTCATCTAGAAGGGTGGCTCCGGCGTTAGAAATCAGCAATGTGAAGGCCCTAGGGGTGGTTTTATATGAAGTAGAGCTGTGGGTTTGTTCACAAGCCCACAGCCGCTCCACAATGGCGCCCAGGTTCATAATAACTCTATTGAATCTAATGGTGATTACGCCGCTACCTCCATGATATTTAATTTTGGCCCAAAAGAAAATTGCCCACTAGAATGAGTGTACCCGTCCTTGAGACTTGTCAGGAGGGTATTAAAGTCCTTTTGGTCCCACAGTGTGCATGGACATTTTTTTGGCTTTGTACTATTAAGACACTACTTTGAAGGTTGAATTTGGACAAATACAGGGCTTTGCCAGACAGCATGTGTTTAATTGGCAAAGCCAGATTAAAAGCAATTTTTTGGGACAGTGTTGCAATTGATAATGTTATGTAGTGTAAGGGATCCCTAGCCGTGGCCTTTGCTGATTACAAACCAATGGCTCTCTATAAAAGTACCATCGATAAAATTGTTCCTCCATAGCTAGGAAACTCTACCTTCAATTTAGGTATGGAACTCTACCTGTAAAATCATTTACCGGCAAATGGCAAAAGGATAGTGGTTCAAACAATGATCTGTGTGTAGGCTGTGAAGGGGGTTCTGAATCCCTTAATAATTTATTATTATAATGTATATTTTTACTATATATTAATCAGTACTAATAAATGCAGAGATATATTTTTATAGTACTATTTAGTTTATACTTTACATATATATTTGTTGAACACTTTGGAGCTGATTACAATGTCAGGCGGACGCCACACCATATCAGACTGGAACCACCCAACCCTAGATTGGCGATCCAAAAGATCCATTTCATTATGGCAGCTTGTGCGGCGGGCAGAAAAGGCCTGCAGCACAAGCTGGCATAGTGAAATGGATGTTTGAAAACATCCCTCACAGTGCCTGTCACACAGTGCAGGGATGTTTAGGGGAGCACTATAGGTGACCCCCAGACCCTATAGCGGAGGGCCACGGGGCAAGGGGTCCCTCCTAGGGCCCCCAAAAGTCATCTTCCATGGTGGAAAAGCCGACATGGAATGGTTTGCCAGAAAATGAGCCGCCGTCATTAGGGGATTATGGTATCTTTCCAACGCACTGACTTCTCCTTGAGTCTGTCTGAAGCGCAGCGGTAGGTCCCTCCGCCTGATGCCTGACTGCAGATGTTGGTGGGTCGGTGTCAGACCCACCGACATCGTAATCAGCCCCCATGTTTACATTTTCTAAAAAAAATGTACACATTGTTATGTACATGTCTACACTTTTTCTTACTTCATTTTAACATAGAGATTGAATTCGGTTGCAAAGTAGTTGTTTTGTATTTTTATTTAGTGGCCCTTTTTCCTTGTTAAAGTTTTTATTTAGGGTTTTGATGTTTTTGGGTTAGAGGGCATGTGGGTAGGTCTATTTAGTGTGACTTAGGTTATTACTTTTGTTAAGCCACAGGACTGCTGCCGCCGTGGTGGTGGCAGTCTGAGGCAGGAATATGCTGGTGGTGTCACAGCGGCACCACAAACATATTCTGAGTTGCCAAACAACCACCCTTTCCATGGTGTTCAGCCCACCATGAAAAGGGTGGCAGTGGGGCAAGTAAGGGGGCCCTAATAGGGGACACATGTAGTGCCCCCCTGCATTTGCACCGCCAGTTCCTGCATGGTATGGCATGTATGCCACACCGTGCAGCAAAGTGGAGTTGGTGCTCTGACAGTGGCAGTCTGCATGTTAGACTCTTCTATGAGCCTGACATACCAACTTCTGTCAGACCAACGCTACACCGCCTACCAGACTAGGATTTAACTCCTAATCCTCTGGGCAGCAGCACCATGGCTTTGGCAGTCTTACAGTAGATGGCACATTGCACTGTCCTCTATAGAACTGCCTAAATCATAATCAGGCCCTAAGTGTAGTCTGGCAGTGGCTTTAAATTCCTCTAGATATAGGTATGTGGTGTGCTATGTTTGTCGAGTTGTTATGTTTGTATTTTGTTGGGGATCTATATAGTTTGAAAGTACATATGTTATCTTTTTTACAGGTTAGGAATGTGAAGTTAAATCTTTACCATTACTTTTAATGCATTTTAATTTGGTCTGTAACAAACAAATATTATTTTGTAATTTCCTTAGATTTTTTCACTCAAACTTTTTCAAGTTTTTTTGTGGATTACAATGACTGTGAAATACTTTGGTGGATTTTAATTGGAAATAATATTTTCACATTTTCATTTTGGTTTCCTGCTTTTTATTTTTGTCTTTTTTTGGATCAGATTTTTTGTAAAGAGTATGTAGATCAAGAACATCAGTTACAGAGTTATAAATACAATATATTTATTTGTGTTTTAGTGGGATAGGTTATATTTTAATGTTTATATGTATTTTTGCTTTTATACAATTGAAATATTTTATTTGATATTTGTGTATTTTATAACCCTACGTGGAGAACTCCGCTCGGCTCGCGGAGTTTGCGGAGATTCCCTCACTCCGTGTTACGCGGAGCTCGTGGAGTTCCAAAAAACTCCGCTTCGTGGAGCTCCTGGAGTTTTCGTCCTCGCTCGCGTTCCCCAACGTCAAGTTGGTGAGCGCGAGCGAGGAAAATCCACCTCCTGACGAGATTTTTCCACGTTCGTGATTGCCAACATCAAGTTGGTGAGAGCGAGTGGGGAAAATAAACCTCCTGGCGAGATTTCTCAGCGTGGGGGGGTTCAGATTTTTCATTGCGAGTGGTCGCGTATGCTCACGACCGCTTGCGTTGAGAAACTGCCCGTTCGCGTTGAGAAAGCTGCTGCTCGAGTAAAAATCTACTGAAGCAGCAAGAAAGGTAAGCTTGCGCTGTGCATGGTGCTGTTTGCAATGATTGCACAGTGCAGACAAGCATACAGCACCATGCAATCACCGGGAACAGCATTTTTCTACCATACTCCGCCGCTTGCGGAGCTCCGCGTAGTGCAACAGAGTTTCTTTTGCACTTTGCGTAGCTCCACGTAGTGCAACTCCGCAAACTCGCCTAATATTTTAGTTAATCATTTGCTTTGTATATTTCTTCTATTGCATGTTTCTTGTTTTCCTGAGGGTATTTTTAATTATATATTATTATCAATAGATTTTCTCAGTATTATTTTGTACTTTATTAATATATTTTTGCTACAGACTGATTTATAGTGTGTTTTAAAAAAAATATTTAACAAATGTTATATTGTAGTAGTGTTGGTGTATTTTTTATTTTAATGTTGAGTATATTGGTACTATGTGGTTTATAGCAGTCCCTTAGCTTTCATTTCTTGGTAGTGTACTCTTTTGTTATTTACAAAGAGTCCAACTTTGACTTTTCTCTAGTTTGTTTAGTTATTTTAGGCTTGACTTAATTTATTGATTGTTCTATCCTTAGTTGTTGGTAGCTTTGTTCTTTTTGGAGAGTTTCTCTAAATTTTGGTTGGGTTCTTCCTCGTATGGCTCATAAGGCCTTATGCCATCCTTTCACTGCATTGTTGGTTTTGGCTTGTTGAGTCATGATGCTGTTGTGGACAGCCCACTATGGTAGTTTGAATTAGGGTTGATGTTAGTATCCAGAGCGATGCAGTCTGCTACCCCAAATGTTTTTGAAGTAGGTCATTAGTGGACTTCGTTTTTTTTCATTTTGTTGGTAAAATGGGGATTCTATTAGCTGTTTTCAGTGGATAGCTACGCCTGTTACAAATACATAAGCCATAGCTATTATTGTTTTTATGTCAAAAGCATACTAGCTGTTTGTTGCATATTCTATACTAAGTGCAGATTGTTGTTGATGTTTCCATATGGCTGTTAGAAGTGGTAGTAGCAATCTTGCATGGCTGTGTGTGGATATAGTAACATTTGTATCATTGCCTGTTCAAAGTATATTATAATTTTGTCTCACCAGTAGCTGCTTGTTTTTACTTTCATGTGGTGGAGTTCTTTAAGAGTTTTTGTAGCTTGCACATTGTTAGGCAGCAGTGCATATAATGAGGGGTTTAGTATTGTTATAGTATTTAGCATGAACAGTGTAAACCTTTATAAATGTTGGAGGGCTAATTTTGAAAGTTTCATTTATCATTCACATTTGCTAAATGTTCGTAGATTGTTTTCAGCTGCTAATATGATGATTCTTCTGTTGTTATTTTGATTGTTGTGTGGGAGGAAGGGTTAATCGTTATGTGTAGTGTGCAGGTGTTCTGGAATTTGTATGTCTTGGCTACTGCTGCAATACCTCTGCTTTATTGGCCCACGTGAATGTTCAAGCCCTGGATGTTTTCGAAAAATAAAATGGCTTCTGCTTTCATCACTGGATAGATGCAGTTGCCAATGATGTACACCTCCTTTGTAAATTACACTTTTCTATTTATTTTCGAAATTATGTTCTGCCTTGGCTTCCTAGGAGACTCATGTTATTAATAGCAAGCATCTTGATCCCTTGTCTGTGTGGATGCAGTGCACCACTCTCCCTGAATCCTCTTATGAGCTATGCAATCCATAGGAAAAGCACTAGCTTGGATTGGTATTGCTACTTGATTGTTATTGGATCCTAAAATCCAGTTCTGTTGCGATCTATAAAGATGTGAACACTAAACATAACTATCTTGCATTTTAGTTCCTTCTTGTGAGCAGATTGCAGTACACGAAAGAGTAACAGCATCATCTACCATCTTCCCAAAATGCCTACACGGTCGAATCCTGAAAACGTGCACCGAAGGCTCACATCAGCCTCGGTTGTCGCTTTTCAATATTAATATTGTTTATAAAAGTAATAACCCAAATATTGCTTTCTCGTTTTCTGATTAGATTAACCTCTCCAATGCAAATGTCGAAATTCAATGAAATGTCCCTATTGGTTTGTTCTTATGTTAAAGTATTCGTAGCGAACTTGTTGCTAACAATTGAGAGACAGGAGTAGTTCTATGGAATGGAGTGTGAGGTACATTGTAACCGAGAGGTGATTTACTTCACTTGAGAGCTTGAACTGTTGATGGGAGAAGAGAGGCTGCTGGCTGGGGGTTCGTTATCATTGCTATCCATCCTTATAACTCTCCTTATTTTTTTTTCAGAGGCCCTGGAGCCAGCACAAGAGCTGAGAGCAGGAAATCCTCTGCCCTAAGGAAAGGAACCAGTATCTCGCCACTTTAAGGTATGTGCTTTTGACGCTTGCAGGGCCCAGCTGGAACTAGGGTGGAGTAGAGGCTCTGGTCGCTTTGTTTCTGTGGAGCTCTTCGCTTGTGTGCGTTGAAAGTGTTTTTCGTTTGACTGACAATACAAACATCCTTGCTCATGCAGCCCCTCAGTTGTGAAACTGCATTGATGTCACATGCACGTTTGTGTTTGTATTAGTAGGACGCTAGAGAAAATCATATGTCTACCCTACAGACCTAAAATGCTGGTTGTAGTTGTGATTTCAGGAAAAAACTGAACTTGACTACTCAGTTGACATCATGACTGCAACCAAGGCCGGACTGTGAGCACAAAGCATCCCTGGAACTGATACAGGACAGGCCACCTATAGGGTGAGGGGGTGGGCGAGAGTGCTAGTGTGAATCACTGCTGCTTAACTACAACGGCCCCCAGCACCGCTGCTTTTGTTACTTGGAGATGATATTGAAGCACTGCTGCAAAACTGTCCCCCAGTAACAAACACAGCCCCCACTGCTCCCGAACCATCCCCCACCCTTCCAAACCCCAGGACTGCAACCCAGCCATGCACCACACACCCAGAGTTGCACAGGCATGTAGGGCAATCAGGCAATGCACAATGGCTTTTCTAACAGATCAGTGTACAGGCTTTTTTAGGGTGTTTGTGGGCCTCTTATATGGCCTGCTGGTATTGTTTTCTACCATTGATTTCCCTGATATCAAAACAAAAATTTTGCAATCTTGGACCAGTTCATTATGTATCTGATTTGCTAATGGGAGCCACCTTTATAATGGGGCCTTTGCATATTGTCTGTCCCAGAACAATCCTGCACACCCCGTATCTGGCTTGAGGTCCAGTGGGATGAAACCCACACCAGTGAGATACTTGGGAGGAAGCCTTGCCACTGCCATTTCTTGACCCAAACTGCACTGTTCTACATGGCGCCAATATTGTGCATGACATTGCAGGAAATTTTCAATACTACATGCCTTTACTCCTGGTTCTACTTATTCAAATATTGCCCATGCATGATTATTCTCCTTGCATTGGTATAGTGCGAAGTGGGCAGTGGCATAGCTAGAGCTTTGGATGCCCGGGGTGATCCCTTCATTTGCCGCACAGTGCTGTAAGAGCAGGGAGGGATGCAGGCGAAAGACGCCAGCGAGGGAGGGGTTGCGGCTGGCAGCCAAGAACAGGCAGGCGGGAGAACAAATTAAAAAATATTACTTACTTGCACATGCAGTTGCCCACGATACAGTGACGCCCGGGGTGGGCTACTCCCCTTATCCCCTTTGCTAAGCCACTGGAAGTTCGCTCTTAGAGAGGGTCTGCTTAATCAGTGACTTGGCAGCTGCAGTTTTTTCACTTGGTTCGGAGGAGCAACGCCTCCCCGCCCGCTGTGAGCATTTACATTTCCGATGTGCGTACTCACCGCATGGGGATGTGTCCTCTTCTGAAAGCCAATTGGCAGTAGAGGACAGGAGCAGTGGCTGGCTGATGCGCCAAAGTGTGCTGTCACTTTGGCCGGCTTTCTTGCACAGGCCAAGGTGACATGCGCACTTTGAAGCTCTCCACCTACCTGTCTTAGAAAGCTGGCTGGAGACCAAGCACAGAGCATGAAGGAGCATCCAGTCAGCACACTCCATCCAATCCTGGCGCTGCTCTCACAGCATGAGAGCAGCACCAGGATTGGTTAAGTGAGTTGACTGGGTCCATCCTGGAGTGGAGAAGAAGATCAGGAAGAGTGAGGATGTGCATCCAGGTAAGTGATTTGTTATTTCTGTTTTCATTTCCTCCTGCCCCTTTTTATATCCCTCCCCCTTCTCCAGTTGGCAGTTTGCCCTCCCCTCCATAGCTGGCAGCCAACACTGTGACTTGGAACAATGCTCTGTGTTCTGTGCTTTTTTAATTTATCCCCCTTGGTATCAGACCTATTTTTGTGCAATCCAGCACCTAACACAAGATATGTTTCATGGTGGTAGCCTGGCTTTTTTTTTATTTCTTATGAACTCTTAAATACTACAAATGCACACTGTATTGCTCAAAATAAACCAATCCACATATTAAAATGTTAAATAACCCATCTATTTGCAATTGTGTATTGTACAATGTAATGTATTTTGTGTGGCAGTTACAAAAAGAAATGAGAAACGTATGTCACAAATTATAGTTGACGAATTTAATATGTCTATAATTTTTCAGGTTTTTGTACCTTGCTAGTAAAGATGTGTTTGATATGAATAAGCAGGTAGATGGCCCTAGACACTTAGGGGCTTATTTATGAGCCCCTAGCGCCAGTTTTGCGCCGCCGTTGCGTCACTTTTAGTGACGCAGTGGTGGTGTAAATAATGCGCCATGTTGCGCCATATTTACAAAGTGACGCATCTAGACAGATGCGTAACTTCGTAAGCCCCTGCGCTACATTATACCTTCATCAGGTATAATGTATGCAGGGTGGGCGTTCCCCCACAAGAAAGGGTCGTAGGAGTGGCGCAGCGAAATCTATGAGATTTTACTGCGCCACTTTTAGGAAGTCAATGCGTCACAACCATACTCCTGCCTCATGGCAGGTGTAAGAGTGATGCAGGTCCTTTCACATGGGGCTTGATCCATGTGAAAGGAACATTGCTGAAGTTGTGTTGTGCTTCCGACACAACTCCAGCAATGCACCACTTTTTGCACTGAAAGATACGTCAGTTATACTGACGTATCTGTCCTTCCTTACGATATGATGAATCATATTTTAAATATGACGCATCATTGGTGTCGCAAGGCGGGGGCACTTTCTCAACACTGAAATTCTAGTCCTCCCCCTGCCCACCATTAATCCTCTGCACTCCTACACAGCCTCAACCTCAGCCGCCACTCACTGCGCTGCCTGCACCCCACAACAGGGAAGAAACTTTCACCTGCATCTTCTGAAACTTCTCCTGCACCACCACACTTACTGCACCTACACTTGCCGCAACTACACCAACACCTAACATGCTGCACTTCTCAATATCATATATTGTCCTCAAAATCCGCTCACTCAGCACACATGCCACAGAGATATGGAACCTTCTGGGCAATGCCTCACCGGACCTCTTTTTCCTCATCGAAACATAGCTAACCACACCAACATCACCAGACATCACCTCACCAACCCCAGCACGCTACAAGTTCTTCAGGTAGGACCACCAACACAGACCCAGAGGAAGAAACAACATTTTCAAGGACAGCATCAGCTGTAGTGCCAACTCACTAACCGGAACCAACTACATGGAACACCTCAGTTTCAAGGTACACATCATAACCAACTTCACCCTGAGCAGAACTCTGATCTATTGACCCCCAGGACCCTGGGCCAACTTCACCAGCATGATTTTAGACTTTGTCACTCCACTAGCCATTGGCACCAGTGCCTACATCCTGCTAGGAAACCTTAACTGTCACCTAGAAAACCTGGCCAACCCCCACTCAGTCACACTTCTCGAAACCCTCAATGAACTCGGAGTCACCTAACACATCCCAGCTGCTGGATATATCCTGGACTATGTTTTTACCTCATTCAGCAACATCTTGATGAACAATCCACCTCTGTCACCTGGGCTTGATATGCCATAATCAGTTTCTGAATCGACATTCCCCACCACTGACAGTTCACCATGACAGATCCTAACTGCAGATACTGGAACAACATATGAGAGGTGAATTAGGCTTCCCTCCTTCAATGAATCCAACCAGAGTACACAGACCACCAAGGCAGCAACATCAATAACTTTAATGATTGGATTACCACCTGCACTGCGCTCTGGCCTCTCAGAAATTAAGCCCAGTGTTAAAAACATAAACGCATGCCAGCTGGTACATGGAGGAACTCAGACTGACCGAACGGCACTGTGAACAACAATTACAGAGATGTAGGGCAAGCGAGGAACAACTGAAGAAGGACGTTTTCAAATCTATGCAGAGGTACTACCACCAGCAAATCCGGGAAACTGCAAAACAAAGGCCCTAGCTGACAGTACCAACAACGGCTCGAATAGCAGCAAAGACATTTTGGCAATCATCATGGACTTTACTACTCTAGCAGCAACCTCCAGCAACATCATCTGATCCTAAAAACTCAGCATTAAAATCTTAGCCATCTAAAGCTATGTCAACCAAACTTGCAAAATTACTCCTGGTATTTGACAAATACAACACCTTGACCACATGGAACACCATCACCACAGTGGAAACCACACCAATCATATAGACCATCCCCTCTGTCAGATGGTTGCCCTAACCATGTTATTTGTTGTATTATTTTATAACACGCACAGATACTCAGGATTGTCCTGGCGCGGAACCATGCCTTAGTAAAAGGTTCAGCCCCCATCAGCAAAGCCCTCACCCCCATCCTCAACACCTCAATCAACACTGCTACTTTCCCAGAAACCTGGAAGCATGTAACCACTAATGCCTTCCTGGAGAAGCCCTTAGCTGACCCAACCAAGCTTAAAAACTACCGACTGATGCCCCTCTTACCATACCCAGCCAAGGTCTAAGAAAAAGCCATCATTAGGCACCTCAGTGATCACCTTGCCAACCACCAGTTTCTTGACACAACACAATCAGGATTCATACCAAACCACATTAAAGTGACCACCCTCATCGCAGCTACAAACAACATCTGACTGATCCTCAACAGAGGGGAAACCACAGCCCTCATCCTACTTTACTTCAGACTTCAACACAGTCTCTCATCCTGTTCAGACAACTCCATGAGACTGGCATACAGGGACCTGCTGTTCAATGGATCTATTACCAGGAAAACCCACACAATCAACATGCCATCATACTCCTCAGGATCACAGGATCATCGCTCAGCCTGAACCTCTTCTACATTTACTTATTTTTGATTTATTTGAAAGGTTTTATATAGCACTGGCTAGACCTGCGGGTATCAGAGCGCTTTACATGAACAGAAGCAATCAAGAAAAGCAGTTGTTCAGGGTAAACAAAAACAAGCGAGTACATCTCACATTAAGTTAAAAGGGGGCAAAAATAACTTTAGCAATTTTTCAGGGTAACAAAACACACAGGTAAATTTCACATTAAGAAAAGGGGGACAAAAATTCTGGGTGGTTAGCGGTAATAAACATAAATAATATAAATGACTGTAACAATTTAGGGTAGAGAAGAGAGGATGATATGTAAGGAGGGAGAGTGAAGAGAGGGTCAGGAAAAACTGAAAGATTCCCAATGCAGGGGAAACAGAAATCAACGTCAAAGGAGAGATTATGAACCCCAATATATGTTGAGAAGGTGATGTTTAAGGTCTTTTTTAAAGCTGAGGTAGGAGGTGTTACAGTGCTGGTCCTTCGGGAGGGCATTCCAGACGTTCAGGGCGTTCCTGGAGAAGGAGCGAGATTAGGTGGATTTCTATTTTAAAAGCTGGGGGACGAGAAGGAGCGCATTGGTGCATTTCATCAGTCTGGTGCTGCCCGCTTTATTGATTTTTCCTTGTTAGGTACAACAGGGTTTGCTGGTGAAGAGCTTTGTGCGTGATGCATGCAGTCTTATAAAAGGCTCTTCCTTCTACGGGTAGCCAATTTAGGGCTTTGAGGGCCAGGGAGATGTGGTCAAATCGTTTACAGTCAGTGATGAGCCTGGCCGCCAAGTTGAGCACCGCTCTAATGGGGGATAGGTGTACTTTGGGGCTTCTGGTGAGGATAGCGTTGCCATAGTCAAGTTTAGATAGGACTAGTGACTGGACAACCCATTTGAAATTATCTAAAGGAATGAAGGGTTTGATTTTCTTAAGGTGTCGGAGAGTGAAAAGTGCTCCTTTAGCCGAGTTTTTTATGAGGTCCTTAAGAGCCAGGTTTTTGTCAAGAGTGAAACCTAGGGATTTTGCCGAGTCAGGTAAGGAGAATGAACAATTGATGGCATTGAGGTCCGTGATCCAGCCTTGGATGAGGAGCTGATTGTTTTTTGGAGAGAAGAGAATAATTTCAGTTTTTTTAGGTTTCAGTTTAAGATGGTTGGAGTAGAACCAGGATTGGATCTTACTCAGGGTATTGTTTAAATGAAGAATATCCGAGTGGGATTTAATTTAATAGTAGAGTTGGGTCTACATCTACATTACTCCTCTGATAGACATCATCTACGCACACAACATCAGCACACTCACCTATGCAGATAACATGCAACTGATATTATCCCTTCCGGACAAAACACCCAGCACCAGGATCAACTTCAATGCATGCATGATTGAAGTGACAACCTGGATAAAGTCCACCTGCCTCAAGCTGAACACGGACAAGACCAAAGTGGTGAACTTCAGAAAAGATGCCTTACAGTGAGACTCCACTTGGTGGCATACAGACCTTGGACCCACTGCCATCCCAGCAAGAATCTTCAGTATCACTATCAGTATCAGAATCATTATCATCAAGTTGGACATGTCTGCACGCAGTTACCACGTCATGCTTCCACAACTTGAGGAAGCATAAAAAGTTATACAAGTGAATACCCATCAACAACAGGAAAATCATCACCCACGCCCTCATCACCAGCAGACTGGACTACAGGAACACCATCTATGCAGAAATAATCAACTAACTCACAAAAAGACTGCAGACCATTCAGAACGCAGCAGCCAGACTGGTATTCAACCACCCATGCCGGTTTCATGTCACACCACACCTGAGCGGAATCCACTTGCTCCCAATACATATGCGTGCACAATTTAAGTTCCTCACCCATACATACAAAGCATTGTATAACACAGGCCCAGCCTACCTGAACAGCTGTGTGGAATTCCACTAACCAACCAAGTACCTCCACTCACCTGGCTCTCACTAGCAAACATTCCATACATATGAAAAAGCAGATCAGGAGGTTGTGCATCCTCATTCATAGCTTCTTAAGTGCGGAACAACCTCCCACTCCACAGTAGAGCCTCTTCTCCTTTCTTGGTTACCTCAAGAAGCCGAAGACTTGTCTATTCTAGTAATTCCCCCCTCACACACTTGCCAATGCTCCAGGATACCCTTACAGGTGATAGTGCACTATAAAGGTACATATAAAACATCATAACAAACCTAAGATAACATATCTATCCTCTCCCACTGCCAGCATGTATTTAGTGCAGCACTGCATTGCACTCTTCCCAGTCACGGTGGAGCGTTTGAATAATAATATAATGAAAATGAAAAGTTTCTACTACATACTATAATCCCATAATGTTATAATGTACTCATAAATCTATTTGAAGTCTTAGTGAATTGTATCAATAAGGAACTACTGGCTCACCAAGTGAATCACTGGGCCCATCAGAATTATGAGTAATGCAGAAATACTGCAGACCTTTAAGTTTTCCTGGGGCGTCCGGCAGTTCACAAGATGTGCAATCTCTACATTGATATGTAGATGTGAATACAAAATAACCAGTGGGATGTATTGCAGTACACCCACCTTCTGGGTTATTTACCATTTATTAGTGGACCCTCTGGGTCCTCTAATGCTATGCTTTTTCAGGTGCTGTATTGGCTGATAACAGTATTGCCAGAACTACCTGCCCCATTTCCAGGAACCTCGTATTGAATCCGAAGTGATATAGAATTCTTATTTCATGCATTTGCATGGTCGAGCTATCATCAGTGGTGCTTGCCTAATTTTTCACTCCATTTGTTGTTTTTTCCTATGTTTTGATTTTACTAAATTCACATATTCCATATTCACGTCTGAATGGTCTGCAGACTTTGTTTCTGATTTCTGTCTGCCCAGAAATGAAACTAATGCTTGTCATTGCATTTAGTGTTAGCTTCATATCTGTGAAGTAGCTAGTTCATTGTGCACAGTAATCATATGCTGTAGAAACTTTTCATTTGTGTCTAATAGCGGTCAACGCCACTCTCTTTCATCATTCACCCCTTCCACTTGTAAATTGTTCTGAAAAACACAGAGTTATTCTCAGCTGATCAAAAGACTCTCTGGTCTACCTTGCTCACATGCTGACTTTATTTCTTCAGCTTATGTCTGTAGTTACACCTGGGTGGCGTAAGATACTTGGGGTCGACTTGAGAAGCCACGACTTCTGTTCTGAATGTATCACAATTTCCCAGTAGGATTCTTCTAGTTCTAGGACAATGTCTCTGTCATGAACTTTGGCAGCCTATTTGCAGAAAGGGAGAAGTAGTTTTACTTCAGTGAGACTTTAAAATGCCCCACTGTCAGTGGCGGCTGCCAGCTATGGGACCTGGGAGGGAGGGCGAACCGCCGAGTGGAGATGGGGAGGGAGAGAAGAGAGGGCAGGAGGAAAAGAAAAAAGAAAAATAAATCACTTACCTGGCTTGCACGTCCTCGCTCTTCCTGATCTTCTTCTCCACTCCTGCATGGGCCCTGCGTGCTTCCATAACCAATCCTGGCACTGCTCTCATGCTGTGAGAGCAGTCCAGGATTGGATGGAGCGGGCTGGCTGGACTCTCCTTCAGGCCCAGTAGGCCTGAGCTCGGTCTCCACCCCAGCTTTCTAAGACAGCTAGGTCGAGAGCTTGAAAGTGTGCATGCCACTTTGGGCAGTGCAGGAAAGCTGGCCAAAGTAACATGCGCACTTTGGTGCATCCAGCCAGCCGCTGCTTTTGTCCTCTGCTGCCAATCGGCAACAGGAGGCATGCCCCCATCATGTCTCTAGGCTCAGGCTGCTGCAGTGCGGTGAGTGCGCACATTGGAAAAATACAATGGCAATGAAATCTTTTCATTGCCATTTGAGTTTTCCTGTGAGGGTCATTGTGGGTGGGGGTGGTGTTGATGCTCCTCTGCCCCGCTGACCATTGCTCCACTTGTCATCTCTTGGTCTATATGCTATGGAAATACCCAACTTATTTTCTGGCTGACTTTCATTTAAATACTATAAATATGTACTGCACCACTCACACAAAATAGCATTTGAGAAATTCCAAGCAAGCCAGCTCCTTGCAATTCCATATATTTCAATTGTACAAAACTGTGGTAAGATATAGTCAATTTTGTGTTGAGTAAAAATGAAAAAGAAACGTTCCTAAAAATAATAATTTATATAAACATACATAATATTTCCTATCAATATAAGCTCATAAATGCAATGTTATTCTGTGTTACATGTTTGGTTCAATTAACCACCAATTTACCACCACGACTGTCTAGGCATTAGTCCCACAATCTAAACAGTCGTCAATGATGGAAAAACTAAGGCGTTTAAAAATTTCTGTTGAGGTGGTCTGCAATTAGATTCAGTTTTGTTTGCTGTCTATTGCAGAAGGTCACACGTTTAACCAATAGGTCAAAGCCAATTGTAGTGTTTAAAAAAATTCTGCCAATTTAGAAATAGGAGACGCTATCAAAACCTTTATTAATGTATGCATTTTTCTCGCCGCTAAAGCTAATTTGATTTCCCTGGTCGATTTGATTGTTGAGTTGATTTTGGGAGACGTGTTCTTTTCCAGGTTTATCTGTAATATCCATCTGAAATTCCATGTCATCATTTTTCTCCTGTAAAAAAGTGTCACAATTAGTTGAGATATCTCAAAAACAACCCAGACACATTGCCCCATTTTACAATTGCATTAAGATGTTGGCTCCCAGCATACATTCAGACCAGCCACTGACTACCACAAAAAGTGGATCAACTTCTCTAGAGTCATAGCTCACATGGATCATCATACATAGGATTAAAAGGTTTCATTTATAAATACTGCAAATAAATACAGAAAAACATCTACGAAGACATCACTATGTAAACAATATTATCATATAAAGAAGTATATCTTTCTACACTATAAAATGTAAACACATGTCCCCCTTTGAATAACATCATCATGGCTTAAAGCACACTGTGAATCTAACCTCAGATCATTTTATCTGGAAATCCACCACTATGGGAATTGAAAATGTACATGTACCTACCTAATCACTCATGCAAAAACCTCTAGGGCAGATGTACAAAAAATCGATTTAGAAAATGTTGCCCATGCAAGGTTTTGCAAATGATTCTTATTTTATAACACAACCTATGCGTCTCAATATTCATGTCTGGGTCAGCCGAAAAAAAAATACTTTTGTTTAAAATTTAAGACTACCCACTCCCAAACAAACTTTTTTTTAAACTAATTTCATTGTGAATGGGTTACCACTTCCTTTGATGAATCAATAGCCAATCAATGGTTTGCAACTGAAATTGTGGTTGCGAACCCTTCATTCATAGCATTCAGAATTGCACTTATAAAGGGACGTCCAAAACATTCTTCTTCCAAATTGCAATTCCGTCTGAATTTCTAAACTCATTTTGTGATTTGGTGAGCACTTACTGAATCAAAGACAAACTTTGTTCAGTACATTAAAAAAAACGAGATTTAGCTATCGTGAACTCAGTGATTTAGAGAACTGCAGTCTCTTTTGTGATCGCTAAATGGTTTTGTACATCAGGTTCCTAGTTTGTTAATATATACATAATAGCACTAAGCAAATTGTTCATTGTCTCTCCATAACACAGTTTTGTTAAAACAAATGAATCCGAAGGTATTATTGGGAAAGATTGGGGTCGGATTGGAATCAATTTTGAAACGAGCTCTATTGAGGTTGGGTTTGATTTTAGGGACCCATATCTCCAAGTGAGTGAGACTATCACAATATAATTATATATGATAGATTATCTGAAAAGTGTTTTAAAAGCAGCACGCATTTAGGTTGCACACTACAGAAGTGGTAAATATTGTTTAAAAAAGTGGGGCCGGGGGCGTGGCCAAGATGGCGGGGTGAGCGGACGCCTTTTCTGTCGGCTCCCGCTCCGCTGAACCCCCAACCCGGTTCTTTCGCAGAATCTCCCCCCGGATCACGGAAATACCGGCAGCGGGGGCAGAGGAACCCAAAAGCAAGCCAGCGTGAGGTTAGCAGCGCCCGCAGCAGCCCGGAGGAGGGCGGCGCGCGACCGGAGCTGAAAGGCCGAGAGAAGGCGGAGCTTCGCGCCGGGCAGGAAGAGAAGGAGTCCGGCTGTGGAATCACGCGAGTGCCCGGGCCTGCGGTGGGGCACTTAGGCGAGCAGCGGCGGCCTTGGACTCTCGCTGAGAGTCGACCCGGAGGACGGAATGAGACCGAGTGGACGCGGAGAGTGAGATCCGGCCCGGTGACGGGTCTGCTCCTCCACCGGCGGCCGCGGGAGACAGCGGAATGGACGGCCCCCCGGGGACCTAGAGCGATCGGGAGCAGCTGCGGCCGGCACAGGCACTGGCACTGGGGGTTCTATTGCGGAGCCGGAGCCAATACGGCCGAGAGGGGCGCCCTTGCCCACCCTGGAGGCAGCGGACTCATCCCGGGGGCGAGGAGTTGCCAACGGACCCCCGGGGACGACCCTGGGCCGGGGGTTCCTCGATCTGCTGGCGACGCCATTGCAGAGGTGCGACAGCCCGGCGGAGAGAACGGCGGACGGGGCCAGGGGAGGCCCCGCTGGAGACCCGATGACCCCCGGCCTCTAGGAGTGGCCCAGCCGCCGGAAGGAGCGGCAGACAGCGGCCATCGGCCCCGCAGGTGAGACGGCAGCCGCGGCCCACCCCCCCTCGCCCCTCGGCAGATTGGCTCTCGACGCCTGTAGAGTGCAGCGGGGCGGAGGAGGGCTAGAGACCAGCAACCCCCTAGCAGGGGAAAGGAGCAGAGCAGAAGACATTGCGGCCCAGTGGCCCCAGTGGTGCGACACGGCTGGGGGAGACTACTGCGGTGCCATAAAGAGAAGTGTGGGACGCAGCCAGAACCGCCTCTGGAGGGAATCGGAGTGGCCTTTCATCCCGGAGGGGCGAGGGGGCCGCGCGCAGGAGTCAGAGGCTGGGCAGAGAGGCGGCTGAAAGCGGACACGAGAGGTGTGAGGCTGGGCGACACTGGGCCACAGAGATCATGGCAGGCAGCAGAGGAGGGAAGAAAGGGGACCGCACCCTCCCCGAGCTACTCAGACGACACCAACAACAAGCTGATCGGGGGCAGCAGTCACCCGGGTCTTCCGGAGGGGCACAGGATGCTGGAAGCGGAGAGCCCCCCCATCACAAGGTCCTTCATGGAGTCTCTTTTCAGCACCCTCCGGGAGGACTTCCAAGCCCTGAAGAATGAGGTGGCGGGGGAGGTGCGGGAGCTGCGCCGGGAGGTGGATGGCCTGGGAGACCGGGTAGTCGCGGTGGAAGATGCCAGTCACAGACGAGACGAGGAGTTTGAACATCTGCAGCAAGAAGTATTGCACCTCAGAGACCAACAGATTGATCTCCAAGCACACGCTGAGGACCTCGAAAATCGGTCTCGGCGGAACAACATACGGGTTCGGGGGCTGCCGTCTACGGCCGAAGGGACGGACGTGACAGGATGTATGCAGGCCCTGTTCCGAGAAGTATTGGGGGAGGCAGAGGGGTTCCCAATCAGGATTGACAGAGCGCACAGAGTGGGACCCCAGCGCAGAGCGTCGGCGCCGCCTCCGGACATCTTGGCCTTCCTCCCGGATTTCGTGCTCAAGGAGCGCATCATGACAGAGGCGCGGAAGAGGTAGCCCCTGACTTTTCGAGGCCATCGAGTAGCCCTCTACCAGGACTTATCAGCCATCACTCTGCAGAAGCGAAAAACGTTTAAGACAGCCACGGATTTCCTAAGAGCGCAAGGCACACCCTATACCTGGGGGCATCCTTTTAGACTCATCTTCCGCTGGAACGGTACTATGCACCAACTACGTTCCCTGCGAGAGACTTGCGGAGTCATAGGCATCGCTGCACCAGACGATGGGATGGTCGGGCAGCCGCGGAGTAACTCCCGAGAGGACGGATGGCGGAGGGTGTCGGGACGAAGGCCCCGTGGGCGGTCCACACGGCCGGGCTCGCCCGTCATCGGAGCCGACATGGGTGAGGCAGTTACGGAGGTAGCCGAAAGCACCGGAGTCAGTGATGTTGCATTGACTGCTTGAAGCAGCTCCGGGGGGAGTTCAACACAGCCCTTCTCGCAATGCAGGTTTGGGGGTTGGGGCGGAGGGGGGGACGGGCGGGGAAAGGGTTAGTGGCTGGACGTCCACTGATATACTGTACCGAAGACCTGCTTCCCAAGGAGCCGGACTTGGACATCGATACTCCAGGACTTGGGGGGGAGAAGAGGGGTGTGACAGGCATGTTGTTGGGGACGGGGCAGTTGGGGTATCAGGGAGTTTTGAGGGGTGTTGGGGGGACTGAGAGAGGGGAGGGGGGAAGTAGGGGCAAACCGGGAGGGGGGGAGGGAACCAGGGACGGGGGGGGAGTCCAGTGCGTGGGCGGGGAGGCCGTTCTCTTAGAAGGGTGCGAGTTATAATCTGTCAATTCTTAGGAAACACGGCGGTGCCGATGACACTCCCACATGACGCAGACACCCTTTAAAATTGTCACGCTTAATGTCAAGGGCCTCAACAATCCGATAAAACGACGCGCCGTTCTGTCCTTACTAGAACACACCGGAGCAGATATTTGTCTGCTCCAGGAGACCCATCTCTTGCCCCGGGACTGCTTTAGTTAGCTCATGGTGTCTCTATATACGAAGCCCACCGCTAGAAACACACTGCTTCATTTTGAAAGCTTCCACCCCAGAAGTCAGAAGGATGGGATCCCCTTCAGCCAATTTTTGCGTCTCCGCAGAAATTGTACTTCTATTAAGGATTATCTCCGTAATGCGGAAACCATGAAGCTCAAGTTTATCAGCAGAGGGTATCCTCCCAGGATGGTGAGAGATGCCTCTAAAAGGGCACGATTCTACAACCGTGATTCTATGTTTCAACCCAAATCGCAGAAACAAGCAGACAAACTTGTTTGTGTCACCAAGCACTCTCCATTTAACAATAAGATCAGACAAATTATCAATTCAGAGTGGCATCTGTTGAATTTAGGTGAACGAACACCCCCTATGCCAAAACCTGTTTTTGCGTTTCGCAGAAATTAAAATCTCAGAAATCTTTTGGTGAGAGCAAAAGATTTGGATCAGAAGACCTTTTTGCAAAAATCCATTGAGGGTTCCTCTCCTGTTAGAGGTAACCACAAATGTGGCACATGCCATGCATGTGCTAATGCTATTGTTGGCACTTCCATCTGCATCAAAGGATATACTGCTGAATTGAGGGAGATGACCAATTGCAGGACATCTAATTGTGTTTACGTTATACAATGTCCCTGTTTATCCTCCTATGTAGGTGAAACCTCTAGAGAGGTCAGGGTTCGGATTGGGGAGCACAAATCCAATATCAGACGGTCCAAACATACAGCACCCCTAGTTAGCCATTGGATTGAAAAAAATCATAAAGATGATGAACTGCGCTGGACTATTCTTGAGAAAATCCGCCCACAGAAGGGGTACAATCCGGATAACATACGCAAGAAACGTGAGGTGTTTTGGATTTTTGTCCTTAACACTAAGGACAGGGGTCTGAATGAATCCCTTCAATGGGAAAATACATTTATGTAGTTTTTCCATTCAGTTCTCCACTGCTTTCCATGACCTGTTCTATATGTTTGGACATTTAGAGACCTTCCTTATAGTGCTTTTCGTTAGCTTGATCTCTGGCATGTTTTTTGATTTGACTTTACCCCCATACTACGTTTTTCCCTACGAGTGTAGGGTTTATTAGTGACCTGTTGCTTCAATGGGAAAATACATTTATGTAGTTTTTCCTTTCAGTTCTCCATTGCTTTCCATGACCTGTTCTATATGTTTGGACATTTAGAGACCTTTCTTATAGTGCCTTCCTTTATTTTGATATCTGGCATGTTTTTTTGATTTGATTTGAATTTATTCCCTTACTACGTTTTTTCCTATGAGTGCAGGGTTTATTAGCGACCTGTTCCTTTTTATTTATTTTTTCTAATTTTATCTTTCACTATGTCTTTAAGTCCGGCGAATCGTTTTTTTTTAACACACCCCTAATTGACGTTTGATTGGAGGGTTTAAATAGCCTGATTCGGGCGGGCTTTTTTCTCGCAAGCGATCGCTTCTCCTGGACGCCGCTGTTGAAACGTCGGTTGATCATTTCAGATGCTACGTTGATCTCTGAAGGTATTGCAGCTCTATCTGGCCTCTATTGTTCGCTTAAGCTATCTACATACTGGTCCGTTTTCTTTGAACGCTATTTCTCTTCGTTTTCTTTATATCCGCTCTGTTCACTCTTTAACGATTTTATCTTTTTTCTGTTTGTTTCCAGCTTATTCTAAGCTTTTCGCTGATCCGTATAGATTGTATACGAACTATTTGACGCTTCTGCAACTCTCTGGGTCGTGCTTCGACACTAGGTGAGCCAAGTAATTTTTGACGCTTTGTCTTTATCTATCTGTTTTTTACAAACTTGACACTTCTGTTGCAACCTTGTCTGATGTTGCAGACTGTGGTATTATGTCGCTTTAAACAGCTGCCTATAATCTGTTTATTTTTCTTTTTTCTTCCTTTTTCTTCACTCCCTGCATTAGAATTGAACCTGCTGGGAGGGTGTGTGTTTTTCTCTCTCTCTCATTAAAAGATCGAATCCTGGCGCATGGACCTCTTCCTGCCCATTAACCTTGAAGATTTTGTGTATCCGTATTGATTTTAGGTAATCTGCTTTTCCTGGCTACATAATTGCAATATCTGGACTTGTATTGTGGTCTAATGCTTATATTTTTTTACTGCTTAATTCTGTTATAGATTTATTTAGTTTTCATTTAAAAATATTTGTTTGAATAGAATGATATTCTTCCTTCGTGGTGAAGCTCCGTTTTAGAAGCAATTACGCTGAACAGTCTCCCTTCTATCGATACAGGTAAATCAGGGACTTAGCCTAGGACTAGAGAGCGACATTTTTTGCGTATGGTGGTTATTGTATTTTTCACCATCTTTCTTCGTTTGTTCATCTTTCTCTGCCTCTTTATTTTTTGTTGTTTGTTACCTTTTCACATTATTCCTTTTGGCCCCTGGTGCGCATGAATAACCACCTGATTTTAAAATAATAATGTTTATCCGTTTTTCTGGTTTGGCTAAGTGGCACTCTGTGGGAATAGTTACATATGAATTTGTTCCCTTGCTCGATATATATTTGCACATATGCATATATGTTACTTCCTTCTTTTGTGTTCCAGGTCCCGATTTGATTTATGCGGTTCTGTTACGCCCTGAAGAAGGTGGTACTCCGTCATCAGGAGTTGTCTCACAGAAACGCGCGTCGGCGTTTTGCACAGGGCCCCACCCTTTCTTTTCTTTTTACCGGATTTAACACCAAGAAAAACTGTGTTACTTAGAAACCCTTAACCCCTTCCATGCGGGGCGGATTCCCCCGCTGTGCTGAGCGCTGCTTGCGCGGGCGTGGTCATGACGGAACGGTTCCGTCATGAGCACAGCTCAACCGACGCTCATGACGGAACCGTTCCGTCATGAGCGTCGAAGGGGTTAATTCTATCGCTTGTCCACTTAGGCCTATATACTCATTTGTGTTTTTGAGCAATTCTTTGTTGTGATAATTTTTTTCGCTGGGTGGGACTTCTCAGTGCTTTCAGTTTGCACCAGTATGAACAGTGCATTTGTGTGATTCTGTATGAATGTTTGTTTTGCATGTGAATGAATGTATGTGTGATTAGTTTTCTTTTTCCTAGTGGGAACCTGTTTTCTCTTTTTTCTGTTGCATAGAATTTATCAAATGTGTAAAACATGATCTGTACAACCTGAAACTACAAAATTAGCGAAAAAAAATTTGTACTAAACACAAAGGGAAGTGGTTGTATATATATGTATGTATACATATTCTATGTTCGTTTCTATCAGAGTGTCTCTAGCCTGTATTTAAATCCTTGATACATTGTACTTTCTTAATATAAAGGGTAGAGTTTATTTTCTTTGTACTGAACTCGTTTTTTCCCCTGAATCTCTACCTATATTATACCTTTAGGGGGCCCCTCTGTTTATTGGTCCCGGGACTGCTTTAGACTGCGGTCCTCCGCATTTCCTACACAACTCTTCTCTTCCAATAACACTAAAACCGCAGGAGTGGCATCCTTGTAGCCCGACATTTTAGAGGAGAGGTGCTCCATAAACATGCGGAACTGAAGGGCAGGCTCCTGGTCTACAGAATCCGGGTGGCTGGTCTTACGTTTGCGATCGGGTCCATTTACAGCCCGAACGATCGGCAAGAAAGATTCCTCCGCTCCGCGCTGGAGGAGACAGCGACGGCACAGGACAGGCATGTGATCCTAGGGGGCGACCTTAACATGGTCTTTGACGGTGCGACAGATAGGTCAGCCCACTGTTCTCCACAGACGGGAGAGTTCTCGGCGGGATGTAAGGCTATGATGGCGGAGATGGATGTCGGGGACCTCTGGCGACACCTACATACCACGGAACGGAGTTACTCGTTCTACTCGCACGCACACAAGACATATGCAAGACTGGATCACCTCTTGGTCTCAGGGCCGGTGCGTGAGCTTGCTACGGCCGCGGACATTGGAGTGATCTCAGTTTCAGATCATGCTCCGGTGTCGGCCACCCTCAGTTTCCCGCCGACCTCCTGCCCCCCACGGATCTGGCGGCTGCGAGACACACTCCTCAGCAGACGCGATGTGGTCACACAGGTGACAGCGAAGGTCAGGGAGTACCTGTCCCATAATGAGAACTCAGATACGACACGGGCGACTCAATGGGCCGCGCTGAAAGCGGTACTCCGGGGGGAATTTATCGCGATTTCCTCGGCGGACAACACCACCAGGAGAAGGAAGCGGGAGGAGCTTACGCAGCAGGTCAGGGAACTGGAGCACATGCATAGCCGGACGGGGGCCCCTAGAATATGGCGGCAACTTCAAGGAGCGAGAAAGCTCCTGACAGCCTTGGATATTGACCGCGCGGAATACGCAGCAATGCGCCTCAAACATGCCTATTATACAGGGGGAGATAAATGTGGCAGGCTACTAGCGAGTAAGCTCAGGGTCACTCGTCAGAAACACGCGGTGAAGGCGATCACTGATCCTTCGGGATCCACGGTCACGGACGACGCTGGTATTGCGGAGCGCTTCCGCAGGTACTATGCGAACCTATACGCTGGAGATCCCCCAGAGGCTCTCGAAACTCTGAGGTATCTGGACTCGGTTTCTCTTCCGTCCCTAACGCCCTCCCAGACGGAGGCTCTCGAGCGGGATATTAAAACGGAGGAAGTGATATCCGCAATATCCCGCCTTAAACATGGTAAATCTCCGGGGCCGGACGGCTTTACGTCAATGTTCTATAAAACGTTCTGTTCTCTGCTGGCACCCATCCTTACGCGTTTATTTAACACCTTTGCGACGCCGGGTGCCATCCCGCCAGACCTCTTACGAGCGTCTCTTGCTGTGATCCCTAAGCCGGGTAAGGACGGATCACGCTGCGGCTCCTATCGACCGATATCTCTCCTCAATATCGATCTCAAACTATACACAGGGATTTTGGCAGCGCGTCTCGCCCCCCTTTTGCCGGGGCTTATCGATCCGGATCAGGCGGGATTCATCCCGGGGAGACAGACGGTCGATAACACCAAAAGAATCCTTCACCTCATTGAGAAAGCATCGCGTATTAGGGGAGAGAGGATGCTGCTATTAGTGGACGCCGAAAAGGCGTTTGACCGTGTGCATTGGCCATACCTTGAACAGGTGTTGGCAAGGATGGGAGTGGGGGACAAATTGATTTTTAATTGCTACAGATCCCCAACGGCCATAGTAAGAGTCAATGGGTACAGTTCGAAGAGCTTCGACATTGAAAGAGGCACGAGACAGGGGTGCCCGCTGTCCCCATTACTCTTTGCGCTATATATGGAACCCTTTGCTCAGCGGATTCGAGATAACCCAGCGGTGAAGGGAGTGAGGTTCGGGGGCTTCAGTCACGCAGTTAGCCTCTATGATGATGACGTGATACTCTCCATTGACGACCCGCTGTTGGCCTTACCAGCGTGCATTGAAGAGCTGACCTCCTTCGCAGAGGTAGCAGGATTTAAGATGAATATGGGCAAGTCGGTTGCCTTGGACCTCTCCCTGGCGCCGGTGACCAGAACCCTTTTGCAGCACCGAGTCCCTATAGTCTGGTCCAGGGACCCGGTTCACTATCTGGGAGTTCTCTTGGCTCCAACGCTGCCCGCCATAGTGTCGGCCAACTACACTGCCTTGGGCCGGAAAGTCCGGGATGAGTTGGCACGCTGGGATCGCGGCACCCTGTCGCTGCTCGGAAGGGTGGCGGTGGTCAAAATGACAATCTTACCGCAGGTCCTCTATGTGTTTAGGGCACTCCCGCTACGCCCGCCAACGGGATGGCTCCGACAGATGCAGTCGGATCTGGGACGCTTCATCTGGCAGGGCAAGAAGCCAAGAATGCGGAGAGCACTCTCATTGCTGGCACCAGAGGCTGGAGGGCTTGGCATCCCGGATCTCCGCAAATATTTTCACGCGGCACAGCTGCGACACCTGGTGGAATGGAGCAGATGGGAGTCAGATAAGCACTGGCTTTTCCAGGATCAGGCGGTGGCGGGGCGCCCTCTGCAGGAGATACCGTTCCTTCGCAGGGCGCACCGCCCTGCTAATTTATATGCCTCCTATATCACTAGGGTGCATCTCCAGGTCTGGGATGCCACGAATCTCGTACATGGGTTGACCACGTTCCCCTATCCGCTGACACCCCTGGCGGATAATCCAGAGTTTGCACCAGGGATGGAGAGGGGTGCACTTAAACGCTGGCGAGAGGCAGGATGTAGAGCTCTATGCCATATGTACAATGCAGAAGGGATTATCCCCTTTTCAGACCTCCGACGGGACTACGCATTGCCGGAAACCGAGAGATTGCGGTATTTGCAGATTCGCCACTGGGCGCTCCATCCGCAGGTGCGCGAAACAGCGGATAGACGACTCCTCCCTTACGAACGCTGGCTGTTAACGCGCACGTCCGACACTAAACTCATCAGTGACCTGTACCAATTTCTCCAGGTGCCCCCCTCGCACTATTACAACCCGGGTCGGGAACGATGGGAGAGAGAGCTGGGAAGGGCCTTGAGTCACGAGGAATGGGGGCAGATAGCTTACAGAGCTAGGCACTCGGCGTATCACACGGGACTTACCGAAACGTTCACTAAGGTCTCCACATATTGGTATTACACTCCTGCACGTATACACGCCATGGATAGTAGTAAGGAAGACACCTGTTGGAGGGGCTGTGGGCGGGTGGGTACTTTGACACATATCTTGTGGGAATGCCCCCTACTTGAGGCTTACTGGAGGGAGGTGCTCGATGAGATTGACTCCCATTTTAAGACTGAGTTACCGCGCTTCCCTGCCTACATAGTGCTGGGCCTCCCCAACGACCTGATGTACCCCTTGAAATCCCGCAGAGGCAGGCAGATCGCCATAGCGTTGGGATCTGCCATTCAGAACATCTTAATGCACTGGCACTCACCCACCCCCCTACGATCACGGGTTGGTTGCACAGACTGTGGCATGTCCTGGGCATGGAGAAACTCTCACTGATAGTGACAGGGGACACGGAGACGTTTAATGACCTCTGGCAGCCATTTCGATCCTTACTGGTCACAGAATTCAGGGAACTAACCTGCCCCAGATACCTTCGCCTCCTGAGGCTTACTACACAAGAGAACACCGCCCCTGAGGGGACGTGAGGCTGGAGCAGGACGGGGCCCCAGATGAGGGTAGACCACCGAGCGGGACCTACTGGACGCACGCACTGGACTGGGGAGGGGGGAGGGTGGAGTAGGGGGGGGAGGGAGGATGAGACGGGGAGAGGGAGGGGGGTGGCGAGAGGGGTTTAGGTTTTGTTCCTTTGATTTCTTGAATGTCATGGCAGATAGTAGTCCAGACGGACCAGTCTTAGCTACAGAGCCCGTTGCAGAGACTGAGCCCCCACCTGGCACATTAGGGCGCCCTGTCGAAGGGTGCGTTGTGGGTCTGTTCGCAAAGAATATACGATACACTAACCGAAGCCCACAGTACCCCCTTTCGTGTGATACGCGGCTGGCCCTGAGGGGTTGTAGGCGACATGCTGTGTTAACACTGATTTCCCAAGGGGCCGGATGGGAGTAAGAGTAAACTGCCCCTTTGCCACAGTACAGAGCCGGCCCGCGGGGTTGTAGGCGAAACTGCTGATGCTGTCCATGACAATCTGTTTGTGTTAAAACTAATAAAAAGACTAAAACATAAAAAAGTGGGGCCTTGCATATTGAATGAGCCCTCTACATGTATAATGATGATAGCCAAGATAGTTTATACCTTAAACCCATCAGGACTAACACGCTGCTTATCTTACAGACAAGCTCACCATCGCTGGTGGCTCTTGCTAAACTCACAGCCAAAGCACCATTAGACTGTAGACTAAGAAGCGTAAAAAAAATAAAAGCAAGGCAGCGGGTCTTTTCTATCTACGCATTGAAGATCTGGAACAATATCCCCGTATTCATAGGACTAACTCAATGCCACTCCAATTTAGGAAAGCGTTGAAGACACACCTATTTAAAGAACTGGACATTACAATGCAATAACAGTACACAAACCAGCTACCTCTCATCACTCACTGACACTTTGCTAGAATCTGACCATTTACAGAGCTCCACTGCCTTTTGGATAGGTTTGTGATGCAGAAATATCACACACAAAAAGCACAAGCAATTGGGGAATTTTCAGATGTAGGAATGAGCATTCCTATGGACTGATTTACACCTGGTGCACATTCTTGTAAAATTCCACTAAACAAATGTAGGGATTCCATGGCTGACTTTTTATTTTATTTTTCCTCCATTTTAAGACTCAGTCAAAATCTAATTTGGAACCCTCTGTACCTTTTTGATATTAGTTGTGGACAGCCAAAAAAGACAGTGTAGCAGTGGATGGCAGTGGTTCATATGAACTATGAATAAAACTCTTTGTCATGAACAGTGGTTAATTTTTGGGACAGGGAAACTTGGATAAATGAAAAATAGTTCCCTCCTTCTTCCTCTACATTTATCAATTAATATTTCCAGGTTCTTCACTTTTTGAGCTGGATTAGAACTTCTTATCAGGAACCAAGTCCACTTGAAGGACCGGATAATCTGCTATATTCCTCTGAAAGGGAAAACTTTGGCAATTTCTGGCATATCAATTTGTTGATGGTCTTTCTATTTGTATCCATGGCATGTGTCTCTGATGTTTTGCTGCTTTTGAATCGTCCTAGGGAATGATTTCTAGTAATACCCCTTGTCAAATTTAGATTTGTACCATTTACCTATAAGGCTCTAGCTGTCCAGTTTTTATTTTCAATTTGTTAACTTAAGAATTCATTTGTTTGACTATCTTAGCTTCATCATTTCCCTTTTCTTTTCTAGTGGCCCTACTCTGCAAATTTTGCTGGTCTTTTTATAGTGCTGTTTTGCTTGGGAGCACCTTTTTAGAGTTGAACCATAGTGATGCTAGACATAGTGATGCTAGACATTCATATGCATTATAGGATTGGCTCATCACAGGTTCTGTTGTCAGAAAATGGTAGTTATGTTGGAGTGTATTCATAGTGTGATCAGTCTATGACTGATGAATCTTTAATGTGAGATTTTTGATTGTTTGCAATAAATCAATGTCAAAAGTATGATTCACTCGTTGTATGAGTAGGTCATTGCAATAAATGTATCAAGAATGTCCAGAAGACATTTATGGTAGCTGGTCTCCCTGCTCTCAATCTCTCCAGTTACAAGCCCAACGCTACAACATCTTGCTGTACTTTACACTAATTTAAAGATTGTATTCACATATGTGGTATTGTATCCTACTTACTTTGATATCGCAGCCATGATGAAAGATGTAGTTTAATTGATTAAGCAGCAAGGTATTAGCTCAAGGTATGACTGCAATTATGTTTCTGCTTGGCAGCATACCTTCACAGAAATTCAAAGCCATAACTATTCCTCTTTCAAATTTAAAAGTTTTACTAATTACTTCCTGCTCTGGGGTGCAGCATTTCATCAAATTTTAATGAGCAACAGCACATTTGACACATATGAATCTTGTTTAGGTAATTTAATATTTTAAATTGCAGGATTTTGGCATATCATGTGTAGCTAAAATAATGCTTAATGAGTGAGGTTTAAAACTAGGCCACAATTTCCTAGGGTCTTAATGCAGAATCTGTGAACAATTGGATGAATTTATCTGATGCTGGTAATTTGATCTAAGAATTGAGAAAATATATGTATTGTATGCTGGCTGTAATTGTAGGTCTTTTGTTATTTGGTCCTATCAGACAAATTTCAACGTTCCAGTCTGAAGTTTGCCTTTTGAAGTTGGAAATTGCCTTAGGATGTTAGGTTTGGATACAAATGGGTCATGTTATTTTTTTAGAGGTATAAAAGGCTACTTCATTTCTTTTCTTGTTGCCGGTGTTAAGAGTAGAGTTTTTAGATCTTTCCTTTAATATTCCATATTTGATGGCTGTTGCCTCTCAGGCATCCCAACATTACAATATTTCCTTGGTGTTGGTGGAAACACTGTTAATTATTAATGAGATTATTGTGAGTCTTTGCAGGCAAATTAAGCATTTTGAGGTCACGAATTGGTCCTCTGACTTGTTGAAAATTATTATTAGCCATCCCTTAAATATTTAGGTTTCTTTTACCTTAAGCGAAAAATCGCAGCTAATTCAGGGGGTATGGGCTAGATTTCAAGAGACATAGCTTTCTGGTCTACTCACAAGGAGATGGCAATGTTCACGAAAGGGACCTGTCAAGTTCAAGCTCCGCCACAAGTGCACAATTGCACTATTCCTATTAGCAAAACATTTTCCTTTCACTGAGAACATTTTACAAAAGGTACTCACATAGATATCTTCTCTGTCATGTTGCACACCACACCAGCATAGTGTTTTCATCCTCGGAGACCAGAACCACAAAATATTGCAGACAGGTCTAATTAGCAAAGGCTCTACGTCTTCTGGTCGCTGGTAACCTGAGGAGTTCAAACATGTTATTAGGCATTGATGATCAGAGCACATGTGTGAGTAATTTGATTGTTGGTTGAGGGGGATGTAAGCCTTTCTCAAGCAACATTCACAGTCCTTCTCATTGTGAACCACAAAACGTCACTAAATAAACCTGTGCTTAACCCTCTGGTAGCTTGGCATATAAGCAGTGAGGTATAACTTAGAGGCACATTGTAAAGTATTTATGCAGCACGCAAGCAATAATAAAGTGAAAACACACCAATTTAAAGACATAGGGCCCGATTCACAGAACTAACTTAAGACAAAATCCTAAACTTACTACCATTTTGGTATTCACAGAAGGCACTTACTCATTTTGGTATTCACAGAAGGCACTTACTCATTTCGGTATTCACAGAAGTTAGGAGTCCTAACTTTAGGACTCCTAATGCCTTCTGTGAATACCGAAAGTCTTAAAATTAGGATTTTTCTCAGTTTAGTAGTAGTATAGTTAGGACTCCTAACTTTAGGACTCCTAAATGCCTTCTGTGAATACCGAAAGTCTTAAAATTTGGATTTTTCTCAATTTAGTAGTCCTAAATTTATCATAAAGTGTGATTTTCAGTAGTGTGACTTAATATCCTATTTTACCATGAAAGAGGCTTTTAAATTGCAATTCATTAGAGACCAAACATGACATTTCTACATGTTTCCAAGCAAACGTTATGACTTATTAGACCAAATAAGGTAACCCAGTGATAGTGCAGGATGCTAACGATGCTCAAGTATGCTTAAGCAGTGTTTGAGGTCTTCCTGTGGCCACTGCTTGGTCCACAAACTTGAAAAGGCTACTTTGGCTGTAGGGGCCAACTGCACTCTAACGGCACTTCTGGGTACAGCAGACTCAGTCATGAAATTGAGGATTGGGGTTCGGTCTGCTAGGCTGCACCTCAGAATGCAACAACAGGCAAGTGATCCTGGCTACTAAATTCTCCAAAGGCAAACTTCTCAGCTTGTATCTCCATTTGACTGTAACAGGGAGTCAGACAGGTGAGTCTTGGAGTCATTCCTTTAGTCTGGTGCTCTTGGGCAACATTTCCTTGAGCGAGACCACCACAGGCACAGTCCACTTTTTTTGAGACAAAGGTGCAGCAGGTGCAGTCCATTCTTTGGTGCCGCCTCTCTTTTCTGGGTCCAAGTAGCAGCAGAGCGGTCCTTCTTTGGTCCTTCCTCCAAGACAGAGACAGAGATGAACTGAGGTCTGGTTGTCAGTGGTGCTACTTTTATCCCCATTATGAGCATAGGGGGATATGGTATCTAACTAGCCCATTGACTGCTAGGTCCCCTCGTGCCTGATGGCAACTTCCTGTGAAGTGTGGTATCCAACTAGTTCAGAATGCCCACTCCAAACATGGCAGATCCCTCCTCTTAGTGTGCGGAGCTCCAGAGGCCAACCAAGCATTGTGGCTACCAGGGGGATAGGCTCCCCTTGAAAAACGGGTCTAACAACGACTTTTCCCTCTCAGTTCAAAACAGCTGCATTGGTGGTGTCTCCTTAGAATGTCACCATTGGAGCAGGAGATCATACCTTCTCCAGTGGCAGGTCTTTTGTTACCCTTCCTGGGGATCGTTCATATCTTCCCTAAAGCAGCCAGCAGGCTGTCTTGAAATAGCAACTTTGGGGAAGTGTAACAACTGCCAGAAAACCTTGGGTAACCAAATGGCAACATTCTACAGTTGCCCTTTGCAAAATATTTACATTAAATTTGACTTCAACATCAAGTAGGTTTTAATGCAACTATTTTTTGATACCTTGAAGTACCAACCTTAGTAGTTCCACTTAGAAGTTAGCACAGCTGAGTTGTCAGTGTGTAACTTCATACTCGCTAATGGGACTAGTAGCCTTTCCACAGTAAAAATGACAATGTGGTTTTTTTGGGTTATGACAGTAAGGCCCAGTGCATTACAGAGTCATTATACCAGCATGAAATCCAGCAACAGTAGAGCAAAACGTGGGAGGAGAGCCTGTAAAAAGTGTGTCTCCTCACAACCTCTCATCATCTAGCCCTTAGAGATTTACAGACCAATCGTCTTCTGCTGAAATGATCACTGCTGACATTGGTTCCCAGTGATATCACAGCTGATAATCAGAGCTCTTTGATACTCAGAATCCTTCTTTGAACCATCTGAGATGATCTATCTGGAGCAATTCTACTACTCTTAGCCTTCTTATGATCCTCTTCTCTCCTTTGCAGATTTCAATAGCCCTTTGACCCCCCCCACGTTATGTATTAACCTTTTTGCTTACTTCAGCCATCTAAGTTTTTCAATCCTTTTGGCATTCTTCACAGACCACAGTCCTTTTCACTCATCCACCTTTAGACCCCTCTGTCAAGCTTCAGTCCCTCTGCCCTTGGACCCACCATCAGACTACTGGGCAAGCATCTGACAGCACCTGCCATCACTCACAAGTCAGAGAATAATAGTCCAGGCTTTTTCTTCATTTTGCATGCTCTGATTTGTCAGCAAATATATTCCAGCCTTTGTGTGGGCTAAATATGTGTGTGTTTCTAGGGGTTGACAGGATATGAAGCATGAATAATAACTATTTCAAAAGAGAAACCCTAATATGTGTGGCTTAGAGTCATATAGGTTCTTCCTTCCCTCAGAACCTTCTATACCTCCTAGTAGTAGCCCTCCTCCTGCTTCTGTTTCAAGTCCTCCTTTTCCGGGTTATTTTTGTCCTCCTGTTTATCATCCTTGTCTAACTAGTTTTGCTCACCTGGTTCTGGATTTCTGAATCTGGAGCTCCTGATGCTAGTCCTTCATGATCCTCATCTTCCTGGCCCTCTCCTTTGCTGTTTTTTGAATTAGTCCTTTATGGGCCTCCTGATCCTGGTACTACTGATCCTCACCCTGATCCTGTTAGCCTACTTGGTCCTTCTCTACCCTGTTATCCTGGTTCTCCTACATCTGGCAGTCATAGTCTTCCTGGTTTGGATCATTCTGATTCTTCTTGACCTGTTCTCTATCTTCGTCATCCTTATTAGGTCCACTTGGGGTGAGTCCATTTGTTTTGGTCCTGGACTGGTCCCATTGGTTCTTGTGGCTCTGGTTATCCTGGTTCCCCTGATTCTCACTTGCCTGGTCCTTATACTAGGCCTGGGCTAAAATTTCGTTCCGTTCGCGGAAATTGCAATAATTTGACATTTTCGCGTTCCGCAGAAAGCGCGAAAATTTAAAAATTTCCGCATTCCGCAGCTTTGCGATAATTTGGTTCTTGCTCGCGCTGTAAAATAATACATTCTCGCGCGCGCGCGATCGCCTTACCTGAATCCCTGCGTTCGCCGACAAGTTTTCTTGATCCGGTCGCGTTCTCCATGAGATGTTGTATTGTTTTTAGCCATTTGCGCTGTCTCGCGACAGTTCGCGCCCGCAGTGACGTCATGCGTCGCGCGATCACGTCTTTCTTCTCGCGATCATGCACCGCGAGACAACTGAAAACAAGATGGCCGCGCCCGCGAGCAACCGCATGGAAAGTTGGCGAGCCGCACCCATGCAGAATTTCGCAAATTCCGCCCACCCCTACCTTATACCCCAGGTCCCAATCCTCCTGCTGCACGGGGTACTTCAGGTTCTGGTCCCCTTGTTTCTGACCCCTCTGGTCTTCCTATTCCTGTTTCTGGTCCTACTTATTCTGATCATTGTAATCCACCTATTCATGCCCAATCTGGGCCCAGATCTTAATGGTCCTATTCTACCTGCTCCTGCCCTGACCAGTTCTATTGGTTGTCCTCCAACTTGTCATGTTCCTCTTGTCCCTGGCCCTCCTGCTCCTTGGCACCCTGTTTCTGCACTAACGTGTACACTTAGTCCTGATCCTCCTTGTTCAGGTCAATCTGTTCTTAGCAATCCTGCTTGGTGATCCTGGCTCCAGTCATCATGGCCTTCTTTGTCTTAGTTCTGCTTTTCCTCCTGGGTCTCTGTTACTCGATCTTCCTTTTCCCCTTGCTCGTGGTCCCACTGATCCTCTTTGCCCTGGTCCTCTTAGCACTTGTCTTGCTGTCTTTGGGTGCCTGGCATTCTCCTTTTGTTTTGCCTGGTCCTGTTCTCCCCGGTTTCCTCCCTCTCAGTCTGGTTTCCTTATCACTAGTTTTCCTATTCCTGGTCCTACCAGTCTGTGATCTCTTCCTGGTTTTGTGCCCACTAGACTTGTTCCTTATGTTTCTTGTCATCCTTGTTTGGGTCTTTGTATGTCTAATCCTCTTGGTTATGGTCCTCCTGGCCATCCTGGTCCTTTCAGGCCCTTTTTTACTGGCTGTTTCTCTTTCTTCCTGATCCTTTTGACCCTAGTCCCCTTGAATGGTAATTCTGTTGTTTCTCACCCTGCTCACCCCAGTCCTAGTACACCAGTTCCTGGTTCTCTGGTCCCGTCGGTCCACCTGTCCTCTTGTTTTCTGTTCCTCTTAGGCCTTGCTCTCTTGCCCTCTCAGTCCTGCCTTGTTTGGATAATCCCGGCCTTGTGCCTTGTCCTCGGGATACTTCTGACACTGCACCTAATGGTCTGGGCACTGGTTCTCTTTGTCTGGGTCCTTTTGAGATAATTTTGGTCCTGGTCCTCTTGGACATCCATGTCTGGACTCCTTAGAATTCCTGGTTCTGGCTGTTCTGGTCCTCCTGATCTTTCTCACTCTGGTCTTGCTACCCCCAGTCTTTCTGCTCAAACTGATCATGGTCCTCCTTTCTCTTAACGTTCTGGTTCAGGCCACCCTTTTCGTCATCTTGCTGGCCATATTTTTCTTGTCCCTGAGGCGTGGACCCCCAAGGTGTGGTCATCCCGGTCCTGATGTCCCTGGTCCTCAGCCTCCTTTTCCTTTTCCTCTTCACCCGAGTCCTCTTATTCAATGTCCTGATCCTATTTTCCCTGATCTTACTTTTCCTTCTGGCTCAGGTTGCCTGCGTCCCTGGTCTCACCTCTCTGGTACTCCAGGCCATGGTTGTGCAACTTTTTATTTTTTATAATCCTCGTCTTTCTCAAGATTATGGGCCTGATTCACAAAGGTAAACTTACACATTTCTGTAAGTTTTTGTTTGGTTGGTATTCACAAATGTATTTACTAGTAGTATCTTAATGTGGTGTGTGGAGTCTCCGCATATAAGATCGGACTCTGCTATCTTTTTATGCGCAGAGACTCCACACTTGTAAAAATATTACTTGTAAATCCCTTTGTGAATACCAAACAAATGTAAACATTCACAAAAGTGTAAGTTTACCTTAATGAACAGGCCCTTTGTGTCCATTGGCCCTGCTCCTCTTGGCTCTTGTCCTTATAGTTTGGTTTCTCCTGGGTCTAATTCTCATGGCCCTGGTCCATCAGCCATTCTAGTCTTTATCTTGTTGCTCTTGGTCATTCTGGCTCTTCAGGTCCAATTGTGTTTGTTATCATAAATCTTGCATCCTTGATACTGGCCACCTCATTTTGCATGTTTATTATGGTCTCCTTGTCCTATTGGCTCTCATTCTCATGCTTCTAACATACATAGTCTTCCAGGATCTGGTCCTAATCCTCCTCCTTGTACTTCTGCTTCTAGATTGTACTTGCACTTCTTGGTTTGCCTAACCTTGGTCCATCTGGCTCTGTTCCTTTCCGGTCTTCTTGGCCCAGGTCACCTTCACCTGGTTCTTCTCACCCCGAACCTCCTAGCCCTAGTATTGCACATACTGGTCCATCTGGCCTCTTGTGTCCTGGCCCTCTTAGTCTTTGTCCTTCTTGTTTGGGTTACCCCAGTCCTTCTAGATCTGTTCCTTGACCTTTTGCTCTTATTGGTAGTGCAGCTATTGATCCTGGCCCTTTGGATCCAGGTTCTCCTTGTCTCGTTCTTCCTGAGCTTGGTCATTTTGGTCCTGGTCCTCTTGGCCAGCACTGTCCAGTGCCCTTGGTCTTCTAGATTCTAGTTGGCCTTCTTTCATCTGCTCATCATCACCTTGGTCCTGCTACCTGTAATCATTGGTCTGCCCTTCTTGATAATCCAAGTCCTGGTTACCTAGGTCTTCATTTTCGTGGACCTCTTTCTGGTCCTCCTAGTCATGATCATTTTAGTGCACTGTGTGAAATTGGGCTGTTTGTTGATAGGGGTATTAATTCTGGTCACGGAACAGCTGTGACTCCCAGTCAGGGAGAAACATAAAAGTCACAAAAGTCAAATTGGCTGTTTGGGAGGAATAAAAAAAGTCAAACTGCCAACTACATGCAGTCATTAGACCCAGGCTGCAGGCACCAAATGGTTAGGGTGGGAACATGCCAGCCTTCTAATAGTGGCATTTTCAAAATTGTAACTTAAAATCCGACTTTACCATTAAAGAGGATTTTGACATTTCAATTTCTCATACACCATACACGACTTGTTTACCTGTTCCCAATCAAACGTTAGCACTTATTGAATGTATAAGGCAATCTAATGTTTAGTTACAGGAGAGGTAGGCCTCATAGTAGTGAAAAACAAATTTTGAGTTTTTCACTACCAGGACATGCAACACTTAAAATGACAAGCCCAACCTTTTAATTACAATGCACCCTGCCCCATGGGCAACCCATAGCATACCTAGGGGTGACATATATGCAATAAAAGGAAAGTTTAAGGCTTGGCATAAGGGTTATATGCAAAGTTGAACTGGCAATTTTTTTAAAATTGTATTCTGGCTGCAGTGGTAGGCCTGGGATGTGTTTTAAGGGGCTAGTTCAGTGGGTGACACAATAAGTGCTGCAGATCCACTAGTAGCATGTAATTTACAGGCCCTGGATATATGGTATACCACCGTACAAGGGACTTATAAGTAAATTAAATATGCCAATCAGGTGTAAGCCAATTTTACCATGTTAAAGGGAAAGATCGCAAGCACTTTAGCAATGGTTAGCAGCAGTAAAGTGCATAGAGTCCTAAGGCCTACAGCAAAAAGTTTGGGGGTGACCCTGCACAGGGGGCCAGTACAACATACACCTAGTCCTCCTTGCTCCTATCTTGCTGGAGCCCTTGGAAAGGGTTACCCTAGTCGTCCTAGTCCCTGTACTGCTTATCCTTGCTTCCTAGTACTGCTGACCATTGCCCTCTAGGTCATGATCTCCATAGGCCTTGTCAAACTGGTCCTGATCCTTGTGGCCCTAGTCCTCCTGATCGATGCCCTCATGGCTCTGCAACAGCTTGACCTGGCCCACCACAGATCATCCTAACCTTTCCTAGTTCTGATGTTCCATGGCCTCTGGTTCATGCTCACCTTAAAACATCCTGGTACTGTTCCTCCTGGTCTGTGAAGGTGCCATTCCCATGTACTCCTACACAGCGTCCTCTGGGCCCTGGGTCTTGTCTTTCATAGGCTCCCAGCCCTGGACGTTTTCGTCTCCCTCAACGTAATTCTAATCCATCAGTCTTCCTGGTCCTGCTCTCCTGTTTTATCTAGTCCACTGGTTTTCCTGTACCTAGACCTTCTGCTCATGGTTCTCCTGGTCCATGTAATCCTGGTCTTAGTTCTATTTCTTCTTCATCTAGTCCTCATATATTGGGTTTTCTGGTGTTTGTCCAAGTGGCCATGGTTTGCCTAGCCATCCTAGTCCCCCGGTCTTTCTACCCTATCCTAGTCCTACATGCCCTCCTTGTCTACTGGTCTGCCTGTGGTAATTTTTTCTTTCATCAGACCCTGGTCTCCATTATTATGGTCATCCTATTATTGGTCCTCCTGGATCAGGTCTGCCTCATCCCTCTGGCACTGGTCCATGTTGTGGGTCACTCTGGTTCATGTAGACCTCGTCACACTGGATTTGGATCTCCTGAGACTGACCCTCATGGAAGTTCAGATCCTAAACCATGATGGCCCTTTATATCCCTCCTGGTCTTTCTAATCTAGGGTCTCCAGGTCACAGGTAGCTCTGGTCCATTCTGGTCTTCCCAGTTCTGCTCCATTTGCTTCTGGCGCCTTGGTCCTCCTTGAGCTAATCTCTTTGGTCTTGCCCATCCTTTATATAGCCCTTCTTTCCATTGGTATCCTGGTACTTGTCCTATAAGTCTGTCTACCTCCTGGATCTTTTACTCCCAGCTTGATCGTCCGGTCGTCCTCGTCCCTCTGGTCCTGGTTGGTGCACTCAGGCCAACCTAGCCCTTTTTGTTGTTATGGTCCAGGGCCTCCTGTTCCTTCTACCCCTGGTCCATCTGTTTCTTCGGGCCCTTATCCACTGGTGCAGGATACCCTTCAAACACATCATTCTGGCGCTACTGATCCTTTTCACCCTGGTTCTGGTACCCCGTAGTCTCGGGTTTCCTTTGCCTGTCCTGTAATGTCTTTTTGTTCCTGATCCCTTTTGACATTGGTAACTTTGGTACATAGATTAGGCCACCATGGGCCTGGTTCATCTTGTTCTGGTCGTCTTGGCTATGGTCGTCCTAGCCCTGCTGGTGGTCCACCTCCTGGCCCTTATTCTCCTACTTGTCACCATTCTCCTCCTACTGGTTCTACTCTTTCCTTCTCCAGCCTCCCTCTACCATGACCTTAGGTCGCAATTACAAGCTTGTAACTCAGATTTCTTTTTTGTTAATTAGAAACAGGACCTAGCCCACTTAAAGCACTGCTTACCATGTTAAACATGTACTATTCCCAAGATATATTGTTCAGGTGACTAAAATGCTAATTTGACTGTAGGGCCCACTCATGATATGGAACCAATAAACATGCTGCTTGGTGAATGTTATGAAAATGTGTGTTTATTTACAAGCAGCTGAGAGAACTCCTCCTGTGAATGACCCAGATGCATCACTAACCTGTCTCCTACTTTCAAAACCCATTCCACAGAATACCCATTACTGTGTCTCGCTCAAATCACCTCCTGCAATTGTCCCAAAGCACTGTGCCCCAAAGTACCAATTGCCACCTATACGTTTTCCTTCCTCTGGGGCCCATATATCATCTATTTCTCTGCATTCCCTGGTTTGTGCTGCTTGTCGACTGATGTTGTGCTGACAGGACTGAAATACTAAGCAAATACAGACTCTTTTAAAATTAAGCATACTGTGAGCACAAGCACTTCCATAAGAAGCCCAAAAAAGAGCCCAGCACTCAAAAAACATGAAAAGCAGGATCATAAAGATTAGAAAAAAACCACAATGTATTGTCATGAGTAAGTGGAAAAAACATTTATGAAACATTTAAAACCATACTCGTTATTCTTAGCAGATAGTCAAATGTTCCCAGACTGCAGTACAAAATATCTGTATGTCTTATCCTGAAGCTCCAGAAAAACCTGTTTGATTGCTACAGTTCTTATTTGAATATAACAATGACATAAATGTTTTTATTCAGAATTGATTTTACAGTTTTTTCGCTTGTAAACAGTTTACCTTAATTCATATGCTTACCTTTGTACAAGCTATTGTACATTTGTATATGGACCTACTTTCAAATGCTTTACACATGCTGCATCCCGATTCCAAGATGGCCACCACCCTACTATTGCCTGGAGTCAATGTTTATTTATGGCTGGCTAAATAAAGGCTACCTTTCCACTATTTACCTGGCCTTGTATATCATCTCTACTATTTACCCTATTGCCGGCTAAACAGCAGAAAGGATGCACTATTTTATTGACTGCTAGGTAAACAGCAGGGATTAAGTACTATTTGGCTGGCGGCCTGGTAAATAGCCATTTAGAATAGCTATTTATATAGTTTATGCTGTTTATAGCACTTGCACACCAGATCCTTCTGTTACCAGATTATGGCTGATTATGGTTGCCTGAGACTCACATTTGCAACCTACTGATTGTACACATATGTGAGAAGAGTACTTAACTCACTGAGCTATTTTGCCAATTCCTTTGCGTTTGGTTGAGGCAGCAGTGAAAGAAGCTAATTTCACTGCAGCATCAGTCAAATGCAAAGTGTACATTAGGGGACAGCTAGAAGTAATTGATATGGTGATATAGTTTCCCTTATCAAAGTACTGTATTACAGGGGATCCCATTTGGGCAGGACATATACTTTTTTGATGCAACAGATCTACCACTTATCTCATCTGGCAGTGGCCCTTTCAAACACAGCAAAGGCTTCACTATTTCCTGCCTCTTTGGGTGTACCTCACTTACACTGCAATACTACTATCTAATGCAACCCTAAATATAACAGATTCCTATAATTGTTCATTATCATCATCCATCTTTTTAAACATATTCACTTACCTGTTATAAAGCTTATAAGGAGTCCTGCTACAATGCATGAAAGGCAGCCCACAGCACTGTAGTAAAGGTAAGATAAAGAATACCAGGTATCTGCCAGATCAGGCCTATGAAGGAAAAACAAAACAGACAGGCATTAGAATTCTAAACCTCATGATAAATAACTCATTCTAAGTAAATACAAGAATTAGTATTAATGTTGCATGTTCAATATTTGACACTTTACTGATATATATGATTTTAAGACACCTGGGCAAACGCCCTCTCTTCTCAGCAACTGACTCCACAATCCCCACTGGAATATCCATTCTAGAATCCAGTGCAGGCAGAAACCCAGTTGCTAAGACACAACACATATCCCTTTTTCCCAAAACATAACAACATTCAATTATAAATATTGAATAAAAACGTTTCTTATTGCTATACTAACTTAGACTGGTAGCAAAGTGGAACTCCACTAAAAACTGTGCAAATTGCTAGGATAAGTATACTAATAACTATGTGCCATTAACCTAAGATTCAGAGCTCAATATGTAACCCCAAACAAAAGAAACGACACCAACACAAAACTAGCTATGAAACTTGTGTACATACATAATCCTCTTGCCACTAAGGATTTGTCTTGCCACATTTATCATCGCTTCTTATGGCAGTGGATCTACACTGGTCATTACCTACAGCTCCGCTTGATTTCCTTAACCATGTGTTGCGTTCAAGCTCATTCTATAATGTCATCCTGCGGATGTTCCATCTCTTCCCATCATCCAACCACACATTATTACCCAATACTCTTCTGATACACTTGGGCTCGGACCATTTAGACAAACCCGCCTTCTGAATACCCATTCCTCACCCAATCTACAACCACAAACTTATGCATTTTCTTCTTCAATTTGTCATTGTGTCTCTTCACATACTTTTCTTGATACTTATTACCTCTATATTCCAAATCCTTCTTGTTCACACTTCTTGTGTCAGATTTGCTCAACCACACAGGTGAGACTCTAGTACCCATCTGCCTTCCCTTCAGAAGGTTATAAAGTGTTTCCAATGCGACAGAATGGGGCGTGCTGCGGTAACTCCACAACATTTCTTTGACTGCCTCTCTGCCCTCACCACTGAAGTACTGGGTAATTTAGACCCAGCGGTGCAGGGACACACACCCTATGACTTCTGGGTTCACCCTGTTCCGGACCTACAGAAACACAGAGTCTTCTGGGTGAAGTCAAAGAATCGTTTATTGGCTGCAGACCAATGACAGGTATCCTAGAAGTACAACAGCGTGTATGTTCTCAGGAGACTGCTGAAAATCATAGGAACGGACTTCATCTTAAATACCCTTTTTCCTGCCTCAAGCATACATTCCTAGGTTTTATGATACGGCAATATGCAAGTGTACATTACAAAGGAAAGGCAGAGTCATGATGACCATCCCACATTCCAGTTCGGCCAGCCCACAATGATTTACACAACAAGGTTCAGATCCCACATTACTTGTAAACAGATCCCCCCAATAAACATGAGCATCTCCTGTTTTGGGAACCAAGTCATAAAGCAAGAACAAGCAGGTGTGGAAGAGATTAGCCGGGGGATTGTGTAGAATGAAAGGGTTTTATGACGGGTCAAGCCCTGATGCTAATCACAGGTGGAGAGAGGAAGGGGAGCTCGTGAGACCAGTTTGACCCGGGGCAGCAGAGCCAGCTGCCCAGGTCACAGAGAAGTCAGAGAAGAAGCCCATGTACTGTGAGGCCCGTATTTGCTCCATTATAGCCTATGTGAGGGCAATGACAAGATGGCCACTGCTTCCAAAATGGAACCCGCGTAGTGCAGCAGAATAACGTGTACACAGTGCATTCATAGCTAGAACGATAAGTAAAGCACTCGTACATGCCGCATTTACCATTTGCGGTTCGCTAATACCAAGATAGACAGGGGTAGGGCCCTGTTCCCTACGTGGTCCCGAATATTAAAGTACGACAGACCCTCCTTTTGCCCTTACATAGGCAATCACTATACTCATCTTAATCCGAGTCTAGGTCAATGTTCACGAAGTCATGGAGATGTTGCTGTAGCATCATCCTATTACTTAGCTTGTCCCTCGATACAGGTTTCCTTACACATAAGGTAGCACAGAGGCCACATATCGCAGGAGCACATTGTATACACAGACAGAACAGGAAAAGAATGGCTAAGATCATTCCAATGACCATCAGAACTTTCCAACCCCAGGCAGATATCAGTTCCCAGAACCATCCCATCAGTGACCAATCTCCCTTATCCACGTGTATGGCTTCAGATATTTTATGGAGTTTGGAGATGGCTTGATACACTGTTGGAGCATTATCTGGTATGAAAATGCAGCAACTGGATTGGATGACCTTGCATACCCCACCGCGGTCTGCAAGAATAACGTCTAGAACCATGCGGTTCTGCAAAGTCATAAGGCGATCCGCTTGGAGCTCAGCTGTCAAATTACCAAGGGCACCAGCCGTTACATTAACGGTGGATTCAACCACACGAGTCAGTTGTCTCAGGTTCCTACTATTGACCATAGGTCCCCAAAACGGCAGGAAACCCAAGAAGAAGTCTCCCGCTTCCTGACCGGCAGTATCCTCCTTACTAATCACACCTCTCACAACTCTGGTCTTGTGATAGTCGGAGGCGGCAGTAAATGTAGGCGGTAGCAGATTCGCAATATAACATGTGCCCGAGAAATCAGGGGGCAACCATGTATATGCTCGGTCATTACAGATGAAATATGTACCCTTGGCAGTTAAAAACGCAGGGGAAAACTGTGACGGGAAAGTGTACGTTTCAGTACAGTCACTTCTTCCCAGTTGAGCCCTTGGATTCTGACCATTACCCTGTAAGCAGAACCGACCCATGTGGGGTACGACCCAGATTGGAGATGAGATTTTTCGCTGTCTTTCACCCAGACTAATACTATACCCCGTCGCGTTCCATCCTACATAAGGTCTCAACTCTTCTTTGGGAATGGATGAGTATGCATCAATATCTCTACTCATATCGGCAACTCCTTTCACTAAGGCTTTATTATTTGTACCAGGTCTGATGGAACGCGGTTGGCGAGGGGAGTATGTCTCTAGGGCGTAGAGAAACATGGTCTGGAATGCCCATGACGATCCATTATAACTATATGGCAGCACCAAATAAGGAATACCCTTGTTAATGGTATGCGGCATTAACCCACACACCCAGCAATTGGTCGTATTCACTACTAGTTGGTGCTGGTGCAAGAGTTGGATAAACGAGTTATTTACGAACTCTGATCGTCTGGTCTGTTCGTGCTCAGGCAAAGGGTGAAAAGAGTGAGAGGAGGCAGTAGAAAGAGATATAGGCTGTTGAGTGGGTGCAATGGGTTTTTGAGCAGAGAAAAACACACATCCTACAATAAACATCATGATACTACACAGTGTAAAAAAGCACAAAAAGACAAAACATTTACTTTTGACAATTCTACACATCCTTGTTTTAGAGTTCATTTCCTCAATCGGTCTCTCCATCTTACAAAACTCCATCCTCTACTCGGGCCGCTCGCGGTGGATGAGTTTCTTCTGCTAAGGAGTACGCCTGTCAGTCCAGGGAAACGCCCTAGACCAACCAGAACCGTTGACCTAACGTCTTCGGCCTGTACCCCAAAGTCTTGGCACCGCGACCCTGCGGCAGAACCCGGATGGTGGTTCGAAAAACAAAAATCAAGAAAGTCCTTCAGATGGGAGAGCAAAATATGTCAAGAGGGAAATAATGAGGAAATCTTTATTTGTCCATGGGCCTAGGTCTCAAATTATAGCGGAGATGGCCAAGTGCCGTTTGGTCTTGGAACAAAAGTTCAGGCTCAGTGGTGTCCAGTTGATTTGATGGCGGCACAGCTTCCTGCAGAATATTGTCACTCTCTTGGACTGAAGCTGTGTCTTTTAAGCGTGCGTCACTGAATGGTACAAAACGAGGTACAGTGTCTGTCTCAGTGTCGGCGATACCCTCCTTGACCCACTGGTCATATGGCAGAGGCAAGGGGACTATTTTGCAGTGGGTACCATGTATCCAATGCTTCCTTCCTTTTACTCGCACCGCTGATCTCGTCGACAGAAGCACAAGATGAGGGCCGATCCAGCGAGGCTCGTCGTTGCCCTTACGCTGGAAATTCCGGACCAGGACCCACGAGCCAGGGTTGATAGGGTGTCCAGGAGGTTCAGAAGCTTGGGGAAGAGTATCATGTACCTGTTGGTGCAAAACACGCAGTTTAACAGTCAAATCATACAGGTAATCGAGCAGTACTGGATGCTCTATTTCGCTGAACTTTGTAGGCCTTGGCACACCCCATACGTTGGCCGGGCGGCCAAAGACTACTTCATAAGGACTAAGTCCCACTCGTGAGTGTATCGTCATTCTGGTGGACAAGAGTGCTAAAGGCAGGGCATCAGGCCATTTAAGACCGGTGCTCGCCTGGATTTTAGCCAGCTTGAGCTTTAAGGCTCCATTGTAGCGCTCTACTAGTCCAGCCGATTGGGGGTGATTTGCAGCGTGGAACTTCTGCTTTATCCCTAGCCCTTCACATACATTCTTCATCACTTTACCCACAAACTCACTTCCGTTATCACACCACACCATTCTTGGCATTCCAAACCTGGGGAAAAACTCCTTCACAAGGGCTTTGGCTGTGGATAGGGCAGTGTTATCTTTCAGAGGATAAGCCTCTATCCATTTGGAGAAAGCACAAACAACCACCAATACATATTTTAGGTTGTTGCATCTGTCCATGTGAATAAAGTCCAGCTGTAAAACTTCGAATGGACATGATGGGGGTGCAAAGTGACCGGCTGGAGTTGGGGTTCCCCTACCAGGGTTGTATTTCAAGCATACCATGCAATTCTTGACCACATTCTCTGCACACTTGGGAATCCCAGCATTCTGCCATACTGGAGCCAACAACTTACAGATACCTTTCGTACTGATATGTGCCATTCCATGTGCCATAGTAACCACTGGAAGCACATATGCATCAGGCAACAACCATCGCCTATGTTCTGTCAGGTCAATCCAACAACCATTCTCATCCAACTTACCCATACTCTCTCTCCACTTGCTTAACTCTTCCTCTGTGGCTTCAGCCTGAAGCGACTTCACACTCTCTATTGTGTTCTCACACATTCCAACATCATTAACCCATCTTGCGGGGCCTGCAACATACATTCTAGTCTTCACATTTTGTGCTGTTTCTTTCGCGGTCTCATCAGCAAACGCATTCCCACGTCCAACATCATCTGTAACTTTCCTGTGCGCACTGCATTTCATGATCGCAACTTGCAACGGTAGGGTCAGTGACTCAAGGAGATCATTCACCAACTTGCCATTCTGAATTTTAGCTCCATGTGACGTCAGGAACCCACGCTCTTTCCACAGTCGTCCAAAATTATGAGCCACGCCAAAGGCGTACTGGCTATCTGTGTATATATTAACTCTCATTCCTTCAGACAACACGCATGCTCTCGTGAGGGCAATTAATTCTGCTGCTTGGGCCGAATTATGTGGCACTCGTGCAGTTTCCACGACCGTGTGTAAAGTCGTGATAGCATATGCAGCAGTCGTGTCACCATTAGGGAGTTTAAAACATGAACCATCCACCCATAAAGTACCATCACACTCAGTCAGGGGAGTATCTTTTAAATCTACTCTCCCTTTCGTCTCTTCTTCTGTTCTGAACAGACAATCATGTTGCTCAATCTCATCTGAGTCTGCTGGAATCGGCAATAACGTAGCTGGATTCAGCGTATTGCATCTTTTTATGTGTATATGATTCGCTAACAGTGTGAGTTCATACCCTGATAATCGCGCACTAGTCAAGTGTTGTGTCTTGGTCCTATTTAATAATGTGTCTACAGCGTGTGGGACCATAACGATCAATGTGTTGTCCATTACCAGACCAGCAGATTGTCGGATAGACATTGCTGCAGCAGCTGTCGCTCTCAGACAGCTTGGCAATGCCCTCGCTACAGGGTCCAAGGTGGATGAAAAATACGCGCATGGGCGCGGTCTGTCGCCAAAAGGCTGTGTTAACACTGACAACGCACATCCATCTTTCTCGTGAACATACAATGTAAAAGGCTTGCTATAGTCAGGAGTGCCCAACACAGGTGCTGAACACAATGCATCGCGCAATTCCACAAAACTTTTCTGGCACTCTTCAGACCATGGGATAGGATTCGGTGTGTCTTTGCATGTTAAGGCTACTAAAGGTTTTGCCAACAAAGAAAAACTAGGAATCCAATGCCTACAGTATGAAGTAATGCCCAAGAAAGCACGCACTTCTCTCTGTGTTTTCGGCACACTCAACTGTGCAATGGCTTGAATTCTTTCTGGGGTCAGTTTCCTTCCCTCCTTCGATAAGAGATGACCTAAGTAGGTCACTTCTTGTCGACAATATTGCAGCTTGGAGAGAGACACTTTGTGATGGAAAGCAGATAAATGGCGCAACAGTGACAATGTGGCTTCTTTACAGATCTTCTCAGTATCCGCGGCGATTAGTAGATCGTCCACGTACTGAATCAGGATAGCGCCACTAGGTAAGACAAGTGCATCAAGCTGCGCTTTCAAAGCTTGACTGTATATGGATGGACTCTCGCAGTAGCCCTGGGGAGCGCGTTTGAAGCGGAAGCTTCGGCCTCCCAGACTAAAACCAAAAATGTCTCTGCTCTCTTCTGCAATTGGGATACTAAAGAAAGCATTTTTTAAATCAATCACTGAAAACCATGCAGCAGAGGCTGGAATCATCGTTAACAAGGCAGTTATATCAGGGACAACCGGAAACTGTGGCACAACAATCTTATTAACCTCTCTAAGATCAATCACAAATCTGTAAACAGGTGGCTGTGAAGGGTCCGTTCGTTTTAAGACAGGTAAAATCGGACTATTGCAAACGTTGCCTCTTGTCTCCTCAATCACACCCTTATTAATCAAGTCGCTGACAATGTCTAACAATGCTTTCTGCCCTTCATTAGAGATTTTGTACTGGGGAATACGTGGCAGTCTGACATTAGCCTTTAGAGTCACCACGTATGGCGGTATCTCCAAGAGGCCCACGTCATTGGGACCAGTAGCCCAAAGGGCATCCGGAAGGGATGACAATTCAGGTGGCATCGTGTTTTTAGACAAATACATTGGGGAAACCACTTTCTTGCCTAATGTAAGTTGTACTCCTGAAGGAGAACAGTACAGTGTAGCATGCAATCTTTTCAACAAATCTAATCCCAGCAAATTCTCACCACAACCTGTTGTCAGGATCAGGGGCGCTTTCAGCTCGCAAGGTCCAACAGAAAGTGACATGGGACTAGAAATCGGGTTCCTAACCGGGGCGCCAGAAAAACCTACTGAAACATTTATATCGCCAGACAAAGGTGCGCCAGGGAGTTTTGAATGCATGATTGAACTCTTTGCAGCACCAGTGTCTAGCAGAAAAGGCTCCGTTACATTTGCTGTAGTCACCTCAACATACGGTCCACTCTGATCCACTGGCACTGAAACAACTCCCTCTCTCTGTCTATGGCTGTCCTAGTAATCATTATTTTCTGCATCACCGTCCTCCACATAATAATCATTATTGTAATACTGGGCCGTATTACCAGTCGCGTTAGCTTGCTGATCAAAGCTATTGATTGCGCTTTGGGGCGGAAGAGGACGCGCGTTTTGGGGAACACTTCCACGCCCTCTGCCTCTAGGAGCTTGCTGACCACCCCTACCTCTAGCGCCATACACATTACCGTTCCGTTGCATTAATTTAGGGCAACTATATTTAAAATGGCCTTCCTCTTTGCAGTATGAACATTGGTTGGGACCCACAGGGACACGTGGTTGATAATACCCATTCATTTGCTGATTGTTCTGAAATTGTTGGGGTTGGTGATAGACACCTTGGGGTTGTCTATAATTATTACCACCTCCACGTGGCGGATAGGCCTGCTGTAAAAGGACCTTTGTCTTTAGTTCCTTCGTTTTCTTCTCCGTTCTATCTTTCTCGTCTTTATCTCTGTTTTCATAATACTGTGCAGTAGCCAGTATTTGCGCTGAGGAAGAAACAGCCCAAGAACTCTCTGAATCTTTCAACTTTTTACACAGGTCAGGAAGTAAATTCTGCACAAACTTATCCACAAATAACCGTTGGCCACCCTCAGTACTCATATCCTGCCCACTGTGGTCAATAAACGTTTCCTCAAACCTAGTAAAGAAGTCTGACACTGTCTCATCCTTCTTCTGTTTACACGCAGATAACTTGTCCCAATTTACGCGCATTGCAGGCATTAATGTCTTCATATATGTGATGATTCTACCAGGCAGTTCAGCTACTAAAGGCTCAGGTTTCGCGCCACCAGTTTGTCTAGTATCAGCAGCAATAATGTTAGCCCATGTATCCCCTAGTTCTGCATCGTGATCTGCATTACGTATTGACCCCCATAGAGGCTGTGGAACAACATTACCAAACAACATGTCTATGTCTGCCAAATTCATAACGCATGATCCTGCTGTTTGTGACAACTCTTTATAATAACCTGCTGGGTTTTTACGGGGATCGGGTAATGTCTGCTTAAGCGCTAACACCTCAGAGCGCTTCCATGGAACATGCACCCAAACACGTTGGAAATGCGCTGGCACAGCGGGGTTATTACCGACAGCTGCAACTGCTTCCTTCCATACCGGGGGAACTTCTCTCATGGGGTATTGTCGCGCTTTTGCCTTTTTCCCCACAAGGACCTCTTGTTCAAACAATGACTGTTGGCAATCGTCATTCCTAAGTGACAATACAACCGCAACTGCTTTATCTACTTCGCGGTCCACAATTATACCAGTTCCAAAATCGAACCTCACTCTACACAACTCCTGCGGGCTCGGATTTTTACCACTATCCTCCAATTCTTCACAGAGAAATTCGCACATTTTCTCAAACACATATCTCTGTTTTGGGGCATCCCATTGATGGAAAACGCTGACAACTGATTCCACATCATATAATGAAGGGAAAACGATCCATCTACGCGCCATGCTGTCTATTACCTTTTTCTCATCAGGGTTAGGCAATTGGCTGCGCAACTGCTTACGCTGCAAACCAGGAGTCGCACCAGATGACTCAAAGAGGGGCGACATTAATGTAGTAACCACATTAGCTAAGCGCTGTCGCGCTGAAGGAGAAGCTGAAGCGGAAACAGGGGGAAAAACAGAGGGAAGAAAAGAGGATGTAGAAACGGGTACTGGAGTGGTGCAAGGAAGAGTGTTAGGGGAGGCAGTTACTGGATTAAGCAAAGTCGCAGGAAGTGCGGGGGCAGTTGGAAGCACTACCGGAGGCGCTTGAGAGGACTGCGCTACAGGAATAGGAACTGGTTGCAAAGCAACTGGCGGTTGCGGCAAGGCTTGCAGTATATGCACTGGAGGTGGCATATTTACAAGCTGGGGAGGCGCCGTGGCAGTTTGAGCATACGGGGGTGGCGAACTCAACAAATGTGACATCAGGGGATCTTTCTCCTTTTCTTCTGACTCATCCTGCTTAGAATGTGGCAAAGCTGGATAACATTTGTCAATCCCTAACTTACGCTGCCTGTGTAATTGCTCGCTCATCTGCTCCTCCTCATTGTCTTTAAATTGTACAGCTGCTTGCATTACTGACATACCTCTCTCTCTCTTATTCTTTTTCGCTAGCTTAATTTCCTTCTGTTTGGCTTCCTTTCGCCATAAGCGGAAAGAGTCAAACATCGCCGGCCGGGCTTTCTTCTTAAACAATTTAATTTCCAAATTATCTAAAATATCGGTATCAAAACTACCATTTTGGGGCCATTTTAAAACACCGTCTTTTCTGGTGTAGTGGATCCATACTTCGTTATATGCAATGGGGCCTACGCCATGTTTTACATAGAGCTCATAAGTTGGAGTTCCAACCGGAGGAACCGGGCATGATTCTTCCAGCTGGAAATCTCTTCCACAACCCAAACAAAATATTCTACCAAATATTCTAGAACCAGGCATCTTCGCTCACTAGTCTAGATCCAAACGTCAAAGGATTATCGATTACGATATTCTCGTGAATACACGAGTCCTCTGGCTTTGGGGTTTGCAAACACCAAATCACCTATTACCAAATCAAACCAAACGATCCCGAGGGATACCAAAACAAATGGGAGACGCTCCACGTATACTTAACTGAATATTGATGATCAATGGCGTCACCAGAAGACTCTCTCGATTGTTTCGCTCTCTCAAACTCGTCAAGGGTCCAAAACAGGTCGATTAATCAGGGCAGCAGTCCTTCGTAGCCGTCGGGACGCGGAGAACCTCGCAGAAAAGACTTTCGGACCACGTCGACATGCAGGGGTCGATGAAGTGGCGGCCTTCCTCCGGAATTTCCACACGAAGCTCCTCACGAACCTCTGGCTTGGACTGGTACCGCTGAAATCGTCCCGAGTTGGGCGCCAAACTGAAGTACTGGGTAATTTAGACCCAGCGGTGCAGGGACACACACCCTATGACTTCTGGGTTCACCCTGTTCCGGACCTACAGAAACACAGAGTCTTCTGGGTGAAGTCAAAGAATCGTTTATTGGCTGCAGACCAATGACAGGTATCCTAGAAGTACAACAGCGTGTATGTTCTCAGGAGACTGCTGAAAATCATAGGAACGGACTTCATCTTAAATACCCTTTTTCCTGCCTCAAGCATACATTCCTAGGTTTTATGATACGGCAATATGCAAGTGTACATTACAAAGGAAAGGCAGAGTCATGATGACCATCCCACATTCCAGTTCGGCCAGCCCACAATGATTTACACAACAAGGTTCAGATCCCACATTACTTGTAAACAGATCCCCCCAATAAACATGAGCATCTCCTGTTTTGGGAACCAAGTCATAAAGCAAGAACAAGCAGGTGTGGAAGAGATTAGCCGGGGGATTGTGTAGAATGAAAGGGTTTTATGACGGGTCAAGCCCTGATGCTAATCACAGGTGGAGAGAGGAAGGGGAGCTCGTGAGACCAGTTTGACCCGGGGCAGCAGAGCCAGCTGCCCAGGTCACAGAGAAGTCAGAGAAGAAGCCCATGTACTGTGAGGCCCGTATTTGCTCCATTATAGCCTATGTGAGGGCAATGACAAGATGGCCACTGCTTCCAAAATGGAACCCGCGTAGTGCAGCAGAATAACGTGTACACAGTGCATTCATAGCTAGAACGATAAGTAAAGCACTCGTACATGCCGCATTTACCATTTGCGGTTCGCTAATACCAAGATAGACAGGGGTAGGGCCCTGTTCCCTACGTGGTCCCGAATATTAAAGTACGACACCACCACTTCCTCACACAAATGTATACATTCCTTTAACACACAGTTGAATCTCTCAACAAGACCTTTTAGCCTGGGATACACAGCTGTGCTGTCGTTCACTACCCCATCCTTCCAAAATACCACTTGAATTGTTCTGCAAGGAATTGGGGTTCATTGTTTGTGATCAATGTTTCAGGACACCCCTCCGTGTGGAAAAGTGTGTCACAAAATTCTAGGATGTTGGATGCTTTGATTTCTCTTGTGAAGGCCAATTCTGGTCATTTAGAATCTATTAATACACCTGCATACTTATTTGTTATTCCACTGGCTGAGAAAGTCCACAAATACCCAAAGTAACTTTCTGCCATGGTCTATCAGGTAACTTTGTCGATGTGATGGAACATTCTTTTGATTGGTAGCATTTGTTGCTGCACATACAATCAACACAACTCTGTACACACCTCTCCATCTCTCTATCCACACCTGGCCACCAGACATTTTACCTTGCTCTACATTTCATCCCTGATATGCCGCTATGCCCGTAATGTAGTAATTTAAGTAGTCTGATTCGGAAACTTACTGGCACCACCAATCTTCCATCTCTTCTGACAACACTAATCTCAACAGAACGTTCAGACCGTACTGTCCTGGACTCACCAAAATCCTTTCTTATACTTAGATAACTCACTCAATAGTTCGTTCATGACATTGTCCTCTGCCATGGCTTGTTTCCACTCTACCTCACTTATGGCACCATCATACAACTCTGGATTCACCAGCTACTATGCATCCATCACTCATTTCATCCTCCTCATCCATACACTGTATTGGTAAGCGGGACAGACACTCAGCATTAATATTGAGATTCCCAGGAACATAATTCAATACAAAGTCATAATCTTGCAATCTGCACAGCCACTTGGAAATCCTAGGCATTGCTTGCCTGATTCTTTGGATGTGAACATATCTACTAGCAGTCTGCGATCAGTTCTTACTTCAAAATATGTGACCCACACATAAGTTTTAAAATTGTTGACTCCTCACCAGCATGCCAGTGCTTTCCTTTCTATAACTGAGTACTTGGCTTCTGCTCCCTTCGGAGTTTGGGAAGAAAATGCCACTACCCGCTCTTGTCCATGTCTTCTCTGCATCAAGAACGCTCTTAAACCGTATGCACTAGCATCTACCATAATTATGCTACATTCTTGTGGGTCAAAAGGTTTTAATGCAACAGCCTAGACTATTTGTACTTTGATTTCCTTAAAGGCGCTTTGGCATTCAACGTCCATTCAAACGTGATCCCCCTGTTCATTAATGCCCATAGAACATTAACTTTATCCACAAAATGCTGTACAAATTTTAAATTGAACTCGGCTAGACGGAGGAAGGAATGTAGTTGTTACTTATCACTAGGTGAAGGTGCATTCTCAATGGCAACCCACATTTTTTTTTGTTTTGCTTTCATACCTTCCCCATACAATGTATGACCCAAATAGTCAACTTGTTTGACACCAAACTCACACTTGCTAGCACTCACGGTTAGCCCTGCTCCCCGCAGTTTTTCTAGAGCTTTGTCCAAAATACTATTGTGTTTCTCCAGACTGGCACCCCACACTTATATGTCATCCTGGAAGACCATGACATTATTGATTTTTCCCAAACTACTGCTGATCACTCTTTGAAAAAACGCAGAAGCCAACCACATAGGCATCTGTATAAATTGGAGCGTGCATTTCAGTGTGATGAATGAAGTCTGATGTTTAGATGTGGGATGTATACCTATCCGGTGATATGTATTAGATAAGTCAATCAAAGAAAAATACATCACATTTGTAACAGAGGATACCATTTCATTTATGTGAGGTAACAGATGGAGGTCAATCAAGATATTATGATTGAGATCCCTCAAATCAACACACATGCACATATTTCCATTCAAATTGCGTGCTAAAACTATGGGTCTGAGCCACTTAGATGGCTCTATAGGTTCAATAGCCTGTGCTTCACACAAGCGTAATTCCTCCTTCAATTGTTCTCTAAGCACAAACTGTACATTTCTCACCCTGTGCACACTAGAAATGCAACCTGGTTTCAATACAATATGATGCTTGTATTTATTTAGACATCCCCAGTTATCCCAGAACAAGTTGGGATACTTGGCGCTCCACCTTGATTTTTCCACATCCTCAGTCAACAGTACTTGTTGAGGATGACTGGGGACTAAGACACTCCCCAACGCTTTCTCCTCACACCAGACTAAAAACACTCCCTTTCTCCACAAAATATACCTTGTTCTTATAGGATAGTTTGCAATTAAAAATCCCAGCAATGGAAGCTTCATGCTTCAATACCCCACAGATTCTATGTCAACTGAACTCTAGTTACACTTCCCTACATTTTCCCAAGCATTTTTGTCAATGATATTGTAAGTTGAACAACAATCTGCCCAAACTAATATCTTAGTTCCATTGACCTCCATGGGGCACTTAGGTGGACTGTGCCCATCACAAATGTCACCTATATCTTCACATACTACTAAAATGTGTACTTTGTTTTCCTCCACATCAGTGTCTTACTCACTGTAGTCATTGACCATATGTTCAGAACTGAGGTTCCGTGAAATCTCAATCTGCGCTATAAATATCATGGTTCCATTATGATTTTGGTAACAGCGAACCGTAACTAGTGAGTTCGGCTAGTACGTGTGTTTTCGTCACATTACACCAATGGATTCACTGCGTATTTAGGGTTTTCGTTCCGAACCCTGGGTTCCATTTTGCGCATGGTAGCCATTTTGTGGTTGCCCTCACCTAGGCCGATGACTGTGGTTTAACGAGCTTTTTTGGTCAGGCGCACCTTAGCTCGAGTTTGTGCTGACTCCTACATGACTTGAGTGAACTGACCTCGTTGCCTGAGGCCGACCCTGCCAAACCCGTTCCCGCCCGCTAGCTGATCTTGATTAAGGGTCAGAGCACGGGATCTCATAAAGTTTTATTGCACACAAACATGCCCCATCCTACTTCTATCTGTTTCTGTTTCTTCTTTTATGGTCCATTTACGATATGGGTTGTGGTCTCTTTATTATGGGTCTGTCCGGCTTGTCTAAAGAAGAATGTTGGGATTGTTCGATGATTGATCATGGGCCGGACAACTGAAAAGTGGGTTTTACCGTCATGCGATACTTTTGGTGTGGTTACATGCGATTGGACAATTTGTAAAATAATGGGTGTTTGTCTGGAATGTGATGATTTTGGCATAAAAAGGGATAACTTGCTTTGTAAATTTGAGCAGTCTCCTGAGAACTCATACCGTGATGACTTCTAGGACTTCTGTTACTGGCTGCAGTCAATAAATTCGATCTCTGATGCCACCAAGAAGTATCGTGTGTCTCTGTATTCTAAGACAGGTGAACCCGAAGACTTTGGGCGTGCCCCTGACGCCGCTGGGTTCTAAATACCCGGTTCTTCAGAGCGTTTATACCCATCTAGAGATCCAAACTTGCACAGAAGTGAGAAATGTCCAAGTTTCCTGCATTTGAAGCACATTGCTTATGTTGCAGAACATCTTTCAGAATCAGCTGTTTGTTTAAAACTTCCACACCTATAATAAACGTGAGTACCCACTCTCCTTTTTTTCTGTACAACATGTATCTTATTGAAATCTCCCCTTTCCATGGACTGATCCCCACTACGCTCCTTGACATACTTAGATGTGTCTTCCACTAGTCTTGCTACATCTATAGTTTTTTGTAAAGACGGGTCTTTCAAATCTAATAGTCTTTCCTGTATTTTGACATTGTTTGTTCTGCTGATAAACTGGTCTCTTATGATTTCTTCGTGTAGAGCTCTAAATCAACAAGTCGCAGCCAATGTTCTTAATGCTGAAACGTATTGTTTAGCAGTTTCACCTGGCTGCTGTGCCATTGAAAATATTGTCAGCCTTTCAACTATACTGGTCTTTTTCCCAAAATTCTCCTCTCATGCTACTATTACCTCCACATATTCATCGATAGCGTTTTCCTCAAAATCTTCTCTCCCTTCTCTCTGTTGATTAGTAGAATTAACACGTGTGGGTATAGGTAAAATCTTTAAAACATTCCTGTCCTCAACTCCGAAATTGAGCTTCAACAAAGCCACCTCGCGAGACGCTGTAAAAGCTTTCTCACCAAATGCCACTAAGTAAGTTTTGACTGATTCTTGCCAATCCTCCCACACCATGGCAGACACCCCAGGGTTCTGTTAAAAAAATGTGGGGGGCTATTATTGATGACATTTCCATGTTTAAAAGTCTACCTTTAACTACAGTATTAATGCTGGATATTACCAGTCACACAATGATGCTTCTTCCATTCTACTGAGACTACTTCCATTTGCAGCTTAAGTACTGTAGCACCTCACTACACACATATGTTAGCAACAATGAAGTCAAGTGATGTACCTCTGTAGATACGTCTACAACAAAACAAACTAAAAGAATTATTGTAGTCATCGCAAACCGTATTTGAATGGAGAAAGTACCTGTGCAATAAAACAAAGCAAAACAACAATAAATACAAATTTAAAGAAATAATACAGTCGCTGTGGATTCCCTAGTTTACAGCTCATGCATCCTTGACTGTGAACTGAAATGCTTGTTTCACTCTCGTTGCGATCCCTGAATCACAATGTCCTTGTCTGTAAACCAGAATGCTGCCTTCCAACTTCACTTAGATCCCTCCGAAATGCTGTAGTGTTCACATTGCTCAGGCTCCCGCTGTGTCGCAGTGCTGATCGTTGTTAAGACAGCAACCTCAGGCTCCCTCCACGTAGAATAAAGACGACTGTTACTCCTGATTGATCCAAAACATTCATGCAACGTGCTTACGGAAAATGACCCTGACGAATGCCGAATTCTCAGGGAATACGTTGGCGGTTGCCACAGAATCCTATAAACACATCAAAATGTGCCTGAACTTGGGGTAAGAAATATGCTTCTGGCACTCTGAATAATAACATGTATAATTAGACACGCGCTACGAGGCTCGATCTTAAACCCCGAATGTTAGCATGCACGCTACCGAGTCTCGATCTCAACCCTTGAATGTTAGCATGTGAACCCATTAATGTGTACACCAGGAGCAAAGCACGCATTAAACCCAATAACTTTGGCACTCTTGCTCTTCAAATTGGACACATAACTCCGGTACACTTCACAATTAACAGGGAACCTCTTGAACTCACCAGAGTAGGAGCACATGATACTCACTGACCCTCACTTGAGCGCAATGTCCACAATCAGCAAATGCACTGGCTCCTCTCAAACGTTCACTGCATGACACAAGGACTATCCTAAATCTTTCCAAGTTGCCAAATCTGCCTTCCACATCCATCTTCTGGTCCACCAGTGCTCAGTTGCTCTCAGAGAACCAGGGGTCGCTTAATTTACAAGAACTAATAAACCGTACTTCAACCCAAAAATAAATGCAGTGTCCATGGATCCTTATCCCATCCTCATCGCCACTTTTAAGACACCTGTACACGGTTGGTGATGGTTGAAAGGTTTATTAAGATGGAAACAACAACCCCTGCACACTTCATCTCTCCACAGCAACTGACTCGACTATCCCCACTGGTATCTCCATTCTATAAATTCCTTGCAGACAGCAACCAGTTGCTAAGACACAACATATGACAGTCTAACTCATATGAAGAAGCAATCATTATGAAAAAAGATGACAATTGTCAGCTGAATCATAGTTTTTGATTTCCCTCACTCACTCTTTCATTTACTCACAAACAGTTGGTAATGTTTAAAAAATAGTTCTGACATCACACTTACTGTGTGTATGACTTTAGATCAGCATGGAGAGCATATGTTGATGGGTTGCCGGTAGTAAACACATGTATAACTTTGGAAAGCTGACTATTTTTTTCCATTTCATGTATTTTGAGCACTGTGGTGAAGTATAATCAACTGTCTTTACTGTATTAAATTGTGACAGACTCAGTACAATAAAGGGAGAAGAGCACAGCCTAAAGACGAGTGATGCCAGTTTTTGTTCTTCTGTGGAGAGAACCAATGGTGTTGATATCTTTATGGGCCAGGAATTGAGGTTTGAATATATTCCTTGATTGGATTGTGTGCTAGTGAGGGTTACTGAGTATAACTGTCATAGTCTTGAATTCAGAGAAAGCAGAAATAATGTGGCTTACAGTGTCTGGAGTTGTGCTGGTTATGCAAAAATAATTCAGGCTGTATTCTAACTTGCGTCCAGCATGGTATCTTGATTTGGATCTTCACTATAACATTTCTAAGTACAAGACAGTATCCTTGTAGTATTCAGTAGTGGACTCTTAACTGTGAGAGTAAGGAGGAGCTGAGCTGAGCAAGAGCCTCTATGTTGCTCATGTTCTGACTGCTCCTCCTTCATGCCACACACTCTCTTTCCTGACTATACATCCTTTTGGAGATCAGGAAACATTCTAATCATGGCCTTATCAGAAACAAAGTGCACATAAGGCAGGATAACACTACATTCCACAGAACTTAATGAAAAAATTAATATTAATCCATAGATCCAGAGAGTCAAGAATAGAAGATAAATAGTGGAATGTCAAATCTGAGGCCACCAGTTAGTGTGGGAGTGGCTGGTGAATTGATGGGGTCATCACCTGTATCAGGTATGACAGAAAGTTCCTATTTAGGAGTGTCTGCCACATCTGAGAATTCCCAGGCCGATGACGGTTCACAAAGACTTCCATGAGGCATATAGAAAAGCAATTTGTGAGTAATTACAATATCCATCTCTTCACTCAGTAATGATGGACCCAATAAATACAATTTTAGATCACATTCTGAAGTATTTTTCTGGGAACCACTGGGTCTGACGCACCTGATCTTCTTTATACAGTCTGGATGACATTGCTCTTCTCGTCTGATTTTGCTTGTACTTCATCTTCTCCTTTTGTAACAGGACATGGTATCAAACCAATTTGTAAATTATATCTGCCTTCCCACGAGATATGTTGGTTTGTCATTTCCTTCTAAACATGATTTCTGCAGGCGAACCACATGTGGTTCTGTGTGGCGTGGCCGGGAAATAGCATTTACAACGCTGTCCTTACATCATGCTACTATTACAACGGAGTCGTTACAACGACGGCGTTGTTAGTACGCGATGCATTTACATCGCAAGTCATTACAGCGACTTGCACTAGGGGGCGCTGACGTATTGGAAATGAATTCCAACACCTTCCGTACTGTTGCGCAAACTGGAGTAGGAATAGTAATTAATACTATTCCTAATTCCAGTGCGCCCCTAGTGCAAGTCGTTGTAAGACTTGCGATGGAAATGCATTGCGTACTAACAATGCGGTCATTGTAACAACTGCGTTGTAAAAGCACGCGATGTAATACATCGCACAGTAATCAGCCATATTCTGCGTGGCCCTGTTGTCACACAATATCTTCCACCGGATTTCATGCCAATATGAAGAAGCCTTTATTAAGAGCAGATATTACTATTTCAGAGGCAGTATTCAAAATAGCCATGACCTTAGGAAATCTTGATAACCCACCTGTCATGAATATGATGAATAGCAAGTACTTCCCGGTGACCATGGATATGAAGCAGTCAATTGAAACTTATTTCTATGCTTAAGGGTGAGAAATCTGTAGTGATCAGGGTGCTGTCTGTTCTTAGTCATGTAACGTAGCAGGCATGACAGTCCCCTGTTGTCTTCTCAGCTAGTTCATCCGGAAACCTGGAGCCATACTTTCTGTTTCAGTAGTCTTTGGGTGACAAAGACACTTTAGTATCCAGATTGAAATATCTTCCTCAGTCACTTATTAAGAGGACAGGATTTACTAAATGGGAGTATCTCAATATGAGTCCCAGTCTATGTTGGTCGAGTTCTATTGAACATTTTGGAAAACCTCTAGGGCCTTGAGATAACAGGTCAATGTTTATGTTTTAATTGTTCCAGTTTTATCCACTGTGAGCCAATGAGATCTTATGTGGCCCCAAGAGTTGGGTTGGCACGGGATACATTGGTGAGGGCACCTTTAGCAACAGGAGAGGTCAGTCTGATGATATATCAGTGATGTTGTTCATCAGCTAAAAAGAAGAAGCCGCATCTTTCTATTCTCTAAGACGTTTTTGCTTTAGGAGTGCCTGATGCTATAAACAGTGAAAAAATGTCCTTAGATGAGATGTGGAAATCTTCACAGGCACAGATCACAACCAGGCGTTCTTTTTCTCCCTAATATTATGCCTACTCCGGGATGGTCATACTGCAACCTCCATAAGCAACTACTCATTGTGTGTCTTCAGGATAAAGATTTCTCCATGCCAGGATAGCACCTAGAACCACTGGACTCTTACCAACTACGTGTTTGAAATGAGTGTTAAAATATTCTGTTATGAATCTCATATATATTTGATTAAATCGCTTTGAAAGCAGACTGGCATCTTTATATCTTTTTTCCACATTCTCTATTCCTCAATGAGCTCTCTAAATTGGCCAGTGATAGAGGCTACATCTGGTGGACAGCAGGCTAAGAAACCTATAAGAGCCAGGAATGACCAAAGTGAGGAATATTTTCAGGAGCTGGGACAAAGATGAAGGCTAACACCTTGTTTGGATTAGGAAGTGTGCCTACCTGAGAAGAAATTTGTCCCTACCGCTTCTAGAACTTCTTTCTAAAGTTCTAAACAAAGAAACAACTGTTCTTTGTTTACTATTAGCTTCACTTCTTTTACAGATTCACAGACTTTCAGCAATATGTTAGGTACTAGTTACTCTCCCCTGAGGCGGAAGCCGGGGGTTCTACTCTCTATTCCTTTGCGGTATTACTGGGCTAACTTTTTAAAACCTGTAAATATCTTAATTGTGGCGTTTTAAAAATCATTGCATAACTGCGCTTAGCGAGTGCAAGATTTGCCTAGCACCGAGGCGCGCTCCTCTCACCTTTCCTCCCGGCGTGGCCGATTAGGGGCTGACGACGCGGGGTAAAGGCGCCATCTTGGAGGGAGAAAGGGTTGGCGGTCCAGTGGCAGGACGCCTCCCGCCCTCCCGGATATTTAAACAGTAAGTGCCCATCGCTCTGCGTACTAGTTACTCTCCCCTGAGGCGGAAGCCGGGGGTTCTACTCTCTATTCCTTTGCGGTATTACTGGGCTAACTTTTTAAAACCTGTAAATATCTTAATTGTGGCGTTTTAAAAATCATTGCATAACTGCGCTTAGCGAGTGCAAGATTTGCCTAGCACCGAGGCGCACTCCTCTCACCTTTCCTCCCGGCGTGGCCGATTAGGGGCTGACGACGCGGGGTAAAGGTGCCATCTTGGAGGGAGAAAGGGTTGGCGGTCCAGTGGCAGGACGCCTCCCACCCTCCTCGGCACAGTATAAAAAAATGGGGTCATTCCGTCCGCGCAGCGGGCGGGTGCAGCGGGCACGCCGGCGGCGCGCCAAAGGCGCGCCAAAGGCAAGCCCGTCTGCGCCCATCCGCGCCGGACACGGGCCTAGGGCCACCACCCCTGGCTCTACCGAATTCGCCCGCCTCCCACCCTACACTCACTCCTCACTAACTGATCTACGTCCACGAGCCATGGAAGGATGTATTAGATATAGTCCGGAATCTATATTTTCCACTACAATCTTGAAATGTGAGCACTGTCAGGCAGCCATCCCCCTTTTAAATAAACCGGTGGGAAACGGCTATCAAAATCAGGTAACACAACATTTTATAACTGCCCTGATCAACGTTCGCTCGTTGGCCAAACACAGGCAAGAAATTGCTGATTTACTTCTGGACAGGAACATCGATATAATGTTCCTGACAGAGACCTGGATGGATAAAACATCGGACCCAGATCTTGTAATAGCCGTCCCAAAGGGATTTAAAGTATATAGGCTGGACAGAACAAACAAAAGAGGAGGTGGGATAGCAATCATTGCACGGGACACCCTCAAAATCCACATCAAGGCAATACCTACTACTACATGTGAGGCGCTTCACTTTGATATCTATTTATCGCCTTCCTATAACTTCAGAGGCATACTATTATATAGACGACCAGAAACTCGGTTGGGATTTCTCACAGAAATTGCTACTATTTTAGAAGCATTTGCAATCGAGAAATCCATAACACTGCTAGGAGACTTTAATTTCCATCTGGACTGTAATAGAGATAAAGACACTATATCCTTACAGTCGGAAATGGAGGTCTTTGGCCTATCACAATTGGTGACGGGACCTACCCACAATGCGGGGCATACATTAGATGGAATATACACTAATCTAGATAATCTCCTAATCACTGACGTCCTCCCAATGACTTGGACTGACCATTACTTGGTACTAAGTACTATAGAAATTAGTGATACCTCCATTGTTAAAACACCCACTCCCAGACAGGAACCTTTTAAGGTATGGAAAGACATCAATATTCCTAACCTTAAGGTAGCATTAGATAATTCTAAGCCTATCCTGTCTACTGATCCAGAAATAGCTACAAAGCAATACCAAGCTTGGCTGGACCAGGCTACTAATAAATTAGTACCAGTCAAACGAATGTCCAGTAACAGAAGCTCCCCTTTAGCACCCTGGTACACAAAAGAACTTAGAAAACACAAACAGCTATGTAGAAACAAAGAAAGACACTGGAGGAAAAGCTATGACGATGAAAGCAAACATATGTATAAAAAGCTTCAAATTCAGTATAAACTCCTGATCACAGAGGCCAAAAAAAAGTACTACAGCGAGCAAATTGAAAGTGCTAAAAACTCTAATAAAAAGCTCTATAACATAACTAAACAGCTTGTAGGAGGTGTTCCTGACTTGAACCCCCCTTGTTCACAAAGTGTCTGTGACTCATTAGCATCCTTCTTTTTCACTAAAGTGAATGATATCTTCTCAGCATTTAACTCTACTGATAACCAAAGCACAGATAACATAATAACACTACATACTGAAAACACCCTTTCACAGTTTGCGGAAATCACAGAAAACCAAATTCAGGACATCATCAAATCCATTAAATCCGGCTCAGCACTGGATCCTTGTCCCATGAAAACTCTCCTCCCATTAATGGACACAGTGGTGCCAGTTATAACTCAAGTCTGTAATCTATTGTTCCGCACAGGAATCTTCCCTTCCCCTTTAAAAAAGACCTTACTAAAGCCACTTCTGAAAAAAGCTGGCCTGAATAAAACGGAGTTAAAAAACTACAGGCCTATAGCCAACCTCCCGTTTCTAGCCAAAATAGTAGAAAAAGCCATGAATACTCAACTTGCGGAATTTATCGAGCAATACCATCTGCTCGATGAAACCCAATTTGGATTCCGCAAGTTTCATGGAACAGAAATGGCACTAATCAAAGTAGCGGATGATATCCGTCTAATACGAGATCAAGGAGGCTCAGCATTGTTGGTGCTTCTAGATTTATCGGCCGCCTTCGACACGGTCGACCATAAGATCTTGGTCGATCGTGTTGAAGGCATGGGCGTGCGAGGCCTAGCGAAGAAACTACTGGCATCATTCCTGACGGATAGATCACAGGCAGTCATCCTAGGACAATTCGAGTCAGCAGAGTTGTCCTTGCCATGCGGGGTACCTCAAGGTTCATCCCTCAGTCCGACACTATTTAACATCTATGTGTCGGACCTTGCTAAGACAATCAAAGCACATGGGATGAACCTTACCTCATATGCGGATGACACCCAGTTGATCCTGTCCGTCAGGGATGATGGGGAAACAGTGGCGGAGAGTTTTAGAACAGGCATGCAGGCCATCGGACAGTGGATGTCAGCAAACTGTTTGAAACTGAACTCCGACAAAACTGAGGTGGTAACCTTCGGTCATCTTAACCCTAATTGGTCCTCGGTATGGTGGCCGGTATCTTTTGGAGCCTTGCCTAAACCAACCACGAAGGTGAGAAATGTAGGCGTCATTTTTGACGACAAACTGAACTTTATGGCTCATGCCAACCAGACGGCCTCCACAGCGTTCTACAAATTACGCCTGGTAAAAAAGATCCTTCCATTTCTTCGCAAAAGTGTAGGCAAGACTTTAGTAAGTGCCCTAGTCCTGTCTGCATTGGATTACTGCAATGGCCTGTTTATCAATGCCCAAACTAGGGTCATCAAGAAAATGCAGACAGTGCAGAACGCAGCGGCCAGACTCCTCTCGGACATTCCTAAGTTTGAACCTATAACTAATACCTTGAGAAGCTTCCGCTGGCTCCCTATCAGGAATAGAATCAAATTTAAAACATTATGTATAGTTTATAAATCGCTACACTCGCAAGCCCCTCAATTCCTGAAAGACCACCTTATTCCTTATTGTCCTCCTCGACCACTTCGCTCAGCCAAACTGAACGATATGGTGATACCTCGGACCAGATTAGTCAACTGGGGAGACAGACGTTTCCTGGTGGCCGCCCCGAAACTATGGAACACACTGCCACAATCCATCAGATCTAGCCCAAATCTCCTGTCATTCAGAAAGATGCTGAAAACATGGCTGTTTAACCTCTAAGAGCTAGAAGCCAAGCATAGGAGAGTTCACATAGTACAGCGCCGAGACGCCTGCGGGCATTTGTTCGCGCTTTATGAAATGCTAAAAATAAATAAATAAATAAAAATGCTCAAGTGATTTGCCAAATATTAAGATGTCATGACTGTAATTGAGGACGTTTTAGACTCCTTGTTTTATTCTTGGAATCAGCTCATAAAAAACCTCAGTCTCCAATATAGCAATATTAATGTGATTAGATCTTAATAAAGCATGATGGCTTGTGAAGGGTGAAATATGTTGGGAGTTTTTCTCCATTTCAATTGAATTTTTACCGTTGTTTAGATCATGGTTGTGAGCAGCCAAATGCCCCTCCCTTTGGATGGCATTATTAATCTAGCACAAGTCCACATAGATACAAATTTTAGTGGCAAATGGTGTTTCGGCATGTAGCAGTAGGCAAAACCCATGGGTAAGTCAACAAATGGCCACTTAATTGGGATAAGCCATCTGAGGAGGGCAGGAACAGTCAGAAGTAAAATGAGACAGCCTTGTCACTAACTCTCTTGGATTTGAGATTTCAAATGGGGCACACAGGATCTGCTCCCATTCATTTACATGGCCCACCAGGAGAGGGTGAGAGGAAACAGTTCTTGGCTCTGTTAGAGTGAGGAGATGTCATCTAAGTGGAAGGGTGGTCTAGGGAGAGCTACAGCCCCGACTTATGAAGAAGGGGTTAGTCATTTAGGATTTATGGTTTCTAGGAGTTTTATGGTTAAGCAAAATGAAGTGCTGCCGAAGGAGGTGAGGCAAGGGTAAGAAAATAAACAGGTCTGGGTGGCAAAAATGATCCAATCAATGGCTAGTGCACAAGATAAGACTAGTTAGAAAATGTCCTGACCAAAGACGCTGATACCTGAAAAATGAAGGCTATGCTGGAAAGAAAGAACTCTTGAAGAAGACCCATCTGACTAATGAGAATTGTACACTACAGTAGCCCTGGCCTTGATCTGGTGCAGAAGAATTCTGCTCAGAGGACCTGGGAGCTGCAGTATGAAGGGTTGTATGACATAATTTCGACAGACAGAAAATCGACCTACAAATATATCGCAACAAAAATATCGATGTCAAGAATATCGACATCCTATCTACAACATGGTAAGTACAAAAATATCGAAAATTAAATATCGATGTCAAAAATATCGTTATTAAAAATATCGTTTTTCTTTTACTTTAAAAATATATGTAAAATAAACCAAATTATACTTAGAAATTAAATAAACATAATTAAATATATTGTATAATATTTAAAATGTATAATTAATATATATAATTTAATAAAACTTTAATTAAACATATACATATAATATATAATATATATACTTACTTAATAATTAATTTTAATAATTATTTCTGTAACGTATAAATTATTAAATGTTTTTAAAAATTACCAATACATCTATACACATAAAACAATAACATTAATAAATATTTAATAATTACATATAGCAAATAATAATCAATATTTTTAATGTGAATAATTTTTATTATTAATGATATATTACAATAGCTAAAATAATACAAAACATATTAAATATCAGACACAATAAAACTACTAGTCCAACTCCAACAAAAACAACAGTAAGGAAAATGTTGGATAGCGTAGGGGTAAAAATTACTATTCCAACTCCAAAGAGTGCAACAGTAGGGAAAGCGTTGGATAGCGTAGGGTTAAAATTACTATTCCAACTCCAGAGAGTGCAATAGTAGGGAAAGTGTTGGATAGGTTAAAGGTAAAAATTACTATTCCCACTCCAGAGAGTGCAACAGTAGGGAAAACGTTGGATAGCGTAGGGGTAAAAATTACTATTCCAACTCCAAAGAGTGCAACAGTAGGGAAAGCGTTGGATAGCGTAGGGGTAAACATTACTATTCCAACTCCAGAGAGTGCAATAGTAGGGAAAGCGTTGGATAGCGTAAGGGTAAAAATTACCATTCCCATTCCAGAGAGTGCAACAGTAGGGAAAGTAGCGTAGGGAAAAAAATTACTATTCCAACTACAGAGAATGCAACAGTAGGGAAACCACTGGATAGCATAGTGGTAAAAATTACTATTCCCACTCCAGTGAGTCCAACAGTAGGGAAAGCGTTGGATAGCGTAGGGGTAAAAATTACTATTCCCACTCCAATGAGTGCAACAGCAGTGAAAACGCTGGATAGCGTAGGGGTACAAATTACTATTCCCACTCCAGTAAGTGAAACAGTAGGGAAAGCGCTGGATAGCGTAGGGGTACAAATTACTATTCCCACTCCAGTAAGTGAAACAGTAGGGAAAGCGTTGGATAGCGTAGGGGTAAAAATTACTATTCCAACTCCAGAGAGTGCAATAGTAGGGAAAGCGTTGGATAGCGTAAGGGTAAAAATTACTATTCCCACTCCAGAGAGTGCAACAGTAGGGAAAGTGTTGGATAGCGTAGGGAAAAAAATTACTATTCCAACTACAGAGAATGCAACAGTAGGGAAACCACTGGATAGCATAGGAGTAAAAATTACTATTCCCACTCCAGTGAGTCCAACAGTAGGGAAAGAGTTGGATAGCGTAGGGGTAAAAATTACTATTCCAACTCCAGAGAGTGAAACAGTTGGGAAAGCACTGGATAGCATAGGGATTCTATAAACATAATAACCAATTAAATAATTAGTTATAAAAAAATAGCATATTAATAATTAATTGACAAAATATTTATTATTAAATACCAATTATTTAAAATAAATATTTATATAAATAACTTTAAATTACATCCCACACTATTCCCCCTTTAACACACAACACACTACTCATACAAAATACACAATACATTTAAATATCAGTTTATCTATTATTTACAATTAATAATACATTCTTTATAATTAATATACTTATTATTTACTAATTTATTCATATTAACTACCAAATTACAATTATTCACAAATTAATTATTAATTAACAATACATTAATTAGCAATAACAACAAATAACATGAAATAATAAATTATTTATATTTACTATATTTAACGTACTAATAACAATTAATTACCAATTAATAATTAATTAACAATTAATTATTATTAATTACAAATAAATAAAAATTATCAGTAATTATTTGAATTTAATTACATCCCACCCTATTCCCCTATAAACCCACAACCCACTACACATAAAAATTCACATAATTAATTTAATCATCAATTAATCACTTCATAAAATTAAATCACCAATTATTTAGTAATTAACAATTAATTAATTAACAATACCAATAAATAAATATTAATATTAAACTAATTATAACTTATATAATTAACCAATTAATAAAATTAATTTACAATTAATAATTAATTAACAATTAATTAATCAATTAATATATTTAATTTACAATTAGTAATTAATTAACAATTAATTAATCATAAATACCAATTAAACAATACATATTAATTAATTAATTATAATTAAATTACTTCCCACCCTATTCCCCTATAAACCCACAACCCGCTCTGATACTAAAACGCTAAATTATATTTTAAATAATTATTAATCTCTAAACATTTATTTTTAAATGTATTAAAATACATTACAATAATCTTTAACATACAAATAAAATACATATTAAAATACATTACACTAATAAAATATCGATATTATTGACATCGAAATTTTTGATTACGATATTACTTACATCTATATTAATGACTTCGATATTATTAACTTCGATAATACTTACCTTGGGGTCGATATTCTGTCCATCGATATTCTTGACTTCGATATTCTTTACCTACGATATTAACAACTCGATATACTTGTAGGTGGAAATTTAAAACTCGATATTTAGACTAACCACCAGTATGAAGGACTTTCCCAGAAATAGGACAAAAGTGGGAATTCGTTTTTTTTTTACACCTCCAGAGGACTTGGACAAAATGCAGAAGTTTTGTAAATTAGGGTGTACCCTAAATTGAGCAGAAAATTATGTTTGTACATCTCAGAGCTATTTGATGTACTCATAATGAGTTCAGTGGAGCCTCACCATAAAGTGACCTTGCCATTTGGAATCCGACATGACTACAACTTCCAAACTTGCCCAGCTAAATGATATTGAGAAAAAGGGAAAAGGCCCAAAACCTTGAACCAGGGCAAGTTGGCAAATTTATCTTACCTCAATGCTATAAATTCCAGTTTTGCTCAGCTTGGAGCTTTTGGTGACAATACCAATGGCTTCAGTGGAAGGCCAATAATAACATCACCAACTGAGAGGGACCCTCACTGGCTTCAGCCTTAGGTCTTGCGCCTCAGGAAGACTTTGACTTCCGAAAAGTAGACTAATTTAGCCAATTTAACTGGGGTAGCCAGATTTGTGTGTTCAACCTCTCCTTTGTTACAGTCAGTCTGAAATCATGCCTATGTCTTAATCAAGTGTTAAATGAGACGTTGCATTTCTGAGAGGTTTTGGTAATGGAACGTTTAATCTTCTTCTTATCATTTGTGGTCTAATGCGAAAACAGAGCACACTAATCAATTTTTGAGCAATATTTACAATGCTGCTATAATGTAACTCAAGTCAATTGGTTTTCCTATTTACCAAGTCGCTTAATTTTAATCAATGTTATTCATAGTTCTACCAAAGTTCCATCCTTCTTTGGAATGAAAGGCTTCATCCAGACATCTTTCTATCATCTCCTCATGTTGATCCTTTGCTTCCTGCAGGTATTAATTACTAAAGACATGTAAAGAAGCATAGACAACTTGTTTCACAATGTTTACATCTTTCTACAGTCAAGAGGAAGAAATATGCTAATAAATCAATACCATCTTCTTTTTCCTTTTCACCTGAAAGTTTAACTATCATCTTGTTTTCTCCCAATTCAGGGGTGCTACAAACTGGCTTATGTCACAAGCTGGTGTTTAGGAAAGCAAACATAAATAAATAAATATTTGTACCTGAATGGCTGTGCAGCTGTTGGTGCTAACTCTGTGGGGTACATCGACTCATTAAATACTTTGCACCCAGATGTGTCCAGTTCCAAAGGATGTGTTTTTGTCACAGGTGCAGGGTAAATGAAAGCTCCAATTCCAACCCAGAATGCTAAGGTTATTCCAGTGAGGAGACCACCAAGTGCACCCTGTATATAAAAAGATGACTCTAAAATTGAACACAACAGACTAATCTACATGGGAACATTTAGGCATTCAATATGCATCCTAATTTGCAATTTATTTACATTTTGTTTACATCGCTTACAATTATTGCAACTGATAGCATTTGAAAAACACACATTTGCTTTTGTGTGGCAGATATGTTTATTTGTTTATTTGACAGACTATGCCAATGCTTTTCCAGTCACTCAGCACTTAAAATAAATTATGTATAAGACTTTTTGTGCATATCTCCTTTAACCCCTTCAGTGCCCATGACGAGCTGGACTCGTCATGGGCCGCGGTGGCGCTGTGCCCATGACGAGTCCAGCTCGTCATAGACCCCGCCCGCTAATGCAACGGCCGGCACTGGGCGGGGAAAGGGGCGGGCACTGAAGGGGTTAAAGGTGTGTCAGCAGCTCATTCCGTATTGGAAGGCTGTACTGTTGGTGGTGCTCATATCTGCAATAAACTGAGTTTGTGTAACTACTTAGCTCAGTGTTGTAACAAATATCTTTCTATGAAACTGCTTTTGCCTTGAAAAATGTCCACTGGCAGATCAACGCGGCTTATGTTCTCCTCTGTGCATTTTGTTTTACTACCTCATCCTTGTTTTTGAAAGCAAATAAACAATGGTCCTGGTTACTATGGTTTCTCTCGTTGTAACCACCAGGTTATCCATGTCAGTGATGGGCAGGAAATAGGGTTGCCCAAACATTGTTGGGTCTTCATTGAAGGCTTTCTGATGGCTGAGCCAGTGGGGCCACCATTGTCAGAAAACTGTCAGTCTGCCCAACTTGGAGTAGGTTAGTGACTCAGTACTCTCTCTGACAAACTCTAAATCAGGCCCCATGTTTGTACTAAGAATGAGGCCCTGGGAATACTATTATCCAGAACATAGTATATGTAATGGCAATTTTCACTTATACCATAGGCAGTTCCATTTATGAGACCCACTAACTATTTTACATTTCTTTAACTGACAGTTTGTTGTAGTGCTTTAGTAGACTTGTGTTAACTAGCTTCTTTTTCTGGTGAACACTCATTTTCTCTTAGATTTCTCTGCTTAAATGCACATGTGTGCAGTTTGCCTATGGGCTGGACTTGACCCTCTCCTCATGGTCACCCACGACCTTTCTACCTTCACCATTCTTTTTTTCTGAATTAATTTCTGTTGGCCTTCGGACTCGGGGCACTGTAGCAATGGTGAAAGCATTACCCCAGTGTTCACTGTAGAAAAGGCTGCCCACATCCCAAAGGATCTGGTGCCTGACTTTCCTGTAGGGTTATGACATAGACTACTGGTTTGAGGTCTATGAGGTTTCCCCAGAGAAGCATAGGGCCCAAGAGAAAGATTGTGGGGCTCAGTCTGTCCTAAGAAACCACCCGCTGGTGGGACCTCTACAGGGGTGCTTGTGCTCACTCCCTAAAACTCCCTAAGTCTGAAGGTAAGCGCCGACCAATCCACTTACTTTATCCGATTTGTGCTCCATTGCTGTCGGACATATTTTTGACCTGTGTTCTGGTCTTGCATGACTAGATGTCCACAGTTGGCCCTTTGACCTTTTAGGTGCTAGTTTTTACCTTAAACTTGTTTGTCATTTTGGTTCAAATAATTAAGTAAAATCAAATGTACTCCATTATTCTAAATTGGTGTGGGATTTGTCTTGTGTTGTGTTTTCACTTTAGTCCTGTATTTGTGCTGTATAAATAATTTACACATTGCCTCTAAGTCAGGCCTGACTGCTTTTGTGCTAAGCTACCAAACGGTTGAGCACTGATTAATTTAGTGACCATTGTGGTTCATCCTGAAAGGGATAGTGGGTGTTGCTTGAGCAGAGTTAACACCTCACTCAACCAACAACCGAGTTTCTCACACTGTGTTTATATGCTGAACAATACTCTAGAAAATGAATACATTAGTTTTTTTTTAACGAGATCATCAATTAACAGTGGATATGTTTCATGTTACCACATGCCAGATAATCATGTTATTTGCTCTTGCTTAAGGTAATATTACTCAATATATTTCACTATTTAATTCAATTAGAGGTAGATCATGATGTTTAAATAACCTTTCTTGTTCCATTACCAAATGATTTAGCCTAGAGCCGTGAACAATTCCAGCACTTTCATCAGCGGATATTAAATTATCAATCAATCAATCAAAGTTGCTTTATTTCGATATCCAATATCTTAAAAGCATTTGAAAATGTACATCCTTCAATTTATATAAGCCATAAAAATGTTAAATAGAAACATCAATTTAAAAATATAAAATGTAATCAAACATTAAATTCATCAATTTCTAATTGCCCAAAAGGTTATATAATATGATTATGGCAAAAATAATCTTGGGTCAACGTTTTATAAAAGTTCATTTCAAACCCTTCTTCACATAAAACCTTTTTTCCCTTTGGGTTATTCTTAATCTGTTTACAGGGAATAAAGTGGCGGTGCAATATATCATGTGCAAACCATGAAGCTAAGAATGTAGAAACATAATTCATTATAAATCTCCACGCAAAAATTTAAACCTTACAATCCAAGCACAACCAAGATACTTGGCTACACCACAAGCAAAGAGAGTCCGCGCGTCAGTCTTTAAAATGCGTAAAGCAGTTCGATATTCGGGCGTACTCAACTCTCTGCAAATGGGTGTAAGCCATCTCGTTCTTGCACTTTTATAAGCAGGGCAGGCAAACATGAAATGGGTTATGCTCTCTATCAGTGTTTTGCAACAGGGGCACCCTAAAGGTGTCTGATGTGGGGTGCTCCAATTCGCAGTTAACTCTCTAACGGTAGTGAGCCTACCCTAAACTGTATATAAAGTGCTCTATCTCATGGTGTTTGGATAAAATCTAGGTAAGGTTCTAAAAATGTGTATTGCTTATGGAGACAAAACTCTTCCGTCAGCCTCCCTGCTCCTAGGTTGCTAAGTTCTTGGGCATAGACCCAGGCCCAATAGCGTCTTTTAAGGTCAGTCTTACTAGGAGGGGTTTGCGTATCCCATGCTTCCTTGAAGCCTAATGCAACAAGAGATTTTTTGAGATTGAGCACCCAACTAATTCTTTGGTTAGCATCTAGAGCCATGACTTCTGTGAGCACGGTGGCATAGTTGGTTAGTTCAGGGGTCCAACATAAGCGGGCCCAGAATAACAGGGGTCGTAGCCTAGCTATATCTTTAAAAGAAAGCCTACCCATGTCTTTTAACAGCGGTTTCAGTGGCACACTACGGGGTTGGATCACTAGATCTCTTAGAAACTTATGTTCAGACCTGCAAATGCTTTCAGTATTCTCAAAACCCCACAGTTCAGCTCCATAAAGAGCTGAACTGACAGCTTTAGTTGCATAAATTGTAAGGGCAGGAGCCACAGGTCTGCTCTGCGAGGAGCGATGTTCTTTAGTTAGTATGCCTGTGACACGCTTGTGATTTAGAAGCATTTTATCAATGTGATGCCTCCATCGCAATTTATTATCTAATGTTATTCCCAGGTTGTCGAACGTTGAAACTTTATCCAAGCGAATTCCATTTAAAGTAAAATTATCTCTATACGGCTTGTAAGGGTTAAACGCCATAAGTTTAGTCTTAGAGGTATTCACAATCAAACCCCTAGACTCGCAAAAAGTATAAAATCTGTCTAGAAGCTTTTAGAGCCCTACTGGCATTTTAGAGATAAGCAACGTATCATCTGCAAAGAGTAGAGTGGGAACCCTGTCTCCTGCCAGGGCTGGTGCATCGGATGGAAACTCCTGCAAATAGCTCACCACCCCGTTCATATATAAAGAGAACAGGGTGGGAGCCACAACACACAGCCCTGGCGTACCCCTCTATTTACTGGGATCCTGTTTGTTTTTTGTCCCTGGGACCCCCACCTCACTTGGGCATAATTGCCCTCATGTAGGCGAGTCAAGATGTTCAATAATAGCAGAGGCATCCACATTTCTTCTAATAGATGCCATAGCCGATCACAAGAAGCTAGGTCGAAGGCAGTCTTTAAGTCAATAAATGCCAATTAAAGGCTGCCCTTGCCAATCAGGGCCACCTTCCAGTATATTAAAAACAGCCTAAATGCTTGGTCCCTGTGCATGCCCTAAATCCAGCTTGGTATTGGGAGAGTATATTTTCTTCATCCACCCATTGGTGGATTCTCTGTAGTAACACCCTGCCAACTACTTTTTGCATAGGGTCTATCAAACTGATTGGGCGGTAGTTGGCAGGGTCATCCCTTGCTCCTTTTTTAAAGATAGGTACCACCTCTGCCCCTTTCCATGATTCTGGTACTGCGCTCCCACTTGCAATTGAGTTAATTAAAAGCATAACATAATTTGCCCAGTTGCGAGGGTCCGCAAGAAAAAGATCTCCTGGGAGGCCATCAGGTCCTGGGGCTTTTGCTGGGACTATTTTCTTTATGGCCATCTCGACTTCTTCTAGTGTGAAGAGATCAATAGGATTTGAGATAGTATGGAAATGTATTTGTTTATGTATCCCCCCTCGGTAAATAAGATCTAGTTCAGAGTAGAGGCTCTCAAAATGGTTATACCAATCCTGGCATGTTATATGGTTAGGAATTATATCAGGATCTTTAATACCAACCCGCCTAGCCTTATTCCAAAAAAGCTTAGGGTCTCTGGCTGTACTTGCATCTTTTAAGTCTTGCCAATATAACTCATCCCAATCTAGTTTCGCTTGTAGTCAATCCACGCCCTCAAGCGGGGACCCACTAAGAGTGGATGGTAACTGCACACTGTCGTAGGCCCTAGCCATGGCAATTGTGGGGAAACGCCTAACCTGAATAGATGAAAAATCAGGAGAGCAAGTTCTATACTCCAATGCCAAGAGGTTTTCCGCTAGGTCCGAATTGATCAAGGTAAGCTTGATACAATCCGTTGGTTGGTTAATGGACGTGCGTCTCCTCGCTCTAACTATGTCTTCCCTAATCAACGAATGGTAACCCCTAACATGACACAGCCAATCTATGGACTTGTTTATCAGGGATTCAGCGTTCTCGTTTTTTGTACCTATTTTGGGGACATTGAACATAACAACTGTCTGGGCATGACTAGTAGAGCAAGGTAATTCTGTGTTTTTTTGGAAAGATGTATTTCCACCCAAAGGAGAAGTAAATGGGACGTTGGTTGGCCTTCTGCAGATTGCAGCTACTTGTGAATAGGATTGTTTTTGCAGAGTATCGAGAGGGGGAATCCAGGAGGACCTAAAAACATAATAGGTTGAGCCTTAATAGATCGCTGTGAGTGAATAGCGGAAGCCAGCGGCAAAACACTGTCTATTTGATCTCCTAGCGTTGGTATACAGTGCGAGTTGGGTGAAGCACGGGTGGCTAGAATGTGCGATACATTATTGGAAACTAGGAGTTTGACAGTAGCCACTAACTCCTCAATTGTTATTTTCAAGGATCCAACCTCCTCCCTAAGTAGTTTAACCGTGTGTAGAAGAGTCTGTGGGGGTAGAAAACCTGTGTCATCTGTCTCATTTTGGCTCCTCTTCGAAGTTATAATGGGATGTGAAAGTTGTACTTCCTCATGGGAATCAGACTCCCCAGCCAAAACTGCAAATCGATTTGTACAGGTGATTAAGGGATCTATATGGCATGCTATGTCCTGAGCAGGAAAGGTAGGCAGTTGGAGAGAAGAGTCAGGCGTCTGGAGAACAGAAAAACACACAATATGATGGACGGAATGTTGCACAATGGCAAAACATTCACCCCCAGTCACAGATCTGGGTTTAATGCATCGTTATTTTGCTCACCACGCCACCCCAGTTCAGACATGGCCATATGCAAATCAGTCTTGACCCTGTGCCTCATGGGAACAGTCCAGCCCGAACTGCCAAGCCATGTCTTCCCTGGACCGGAATCAAGCATCTTAGGACCGGTTTCTGGCTATCAGCCGTCATCAGCCAGAATAGCTTGACTCCAGTGGCGTAGTGAGCACGGGACCCATGTCTGGGCATACCCTTCCCACATAGGGTGAACAGCAAAACACACAATATGATGGACGGAATGTTGCACAATGGCAAAACATTCACCCCCAGTCACAGATCTAGGAAGCTTGTTTCCGGTCCAGTGAAGACATGGCTTGGCAGTTCGGCCTGGACTGTTCCCATGAGGCACAGGGTCAGACTGATTTGCATATGGCTATGTCTGAACTGGGGTGGCAGAGTGAGCTAAAGAACGGTGATGGATCAAACCCAGATCTGTTGACTGGGTGTGAGTGTTTGATTGGTTCTGATGCTCCGTCCATCACCATCCACTTTTGTACCACTTTGTTCGCCATAAGTTGGCAGGGTATGCTCAGACGTGAGTCCCTTGCTCACTTTGCCACTGGATTCAAGCAAGCCTGGCTGAAGACGGCTGAAATGCCAGAAACCGGTCCTAGGAAGCTTATTTCCGGTCCAGGGAAGACATGACTTGGCTGTTCGGGCTGGACTGTTCCCATGAGGCACAGGGTCAGACTGATTTGCATATGGCTATGTCTGAACTGGGGTGGCAGAGTGAGCTAAAGAACGGTGATGGATCAAACCCAGATCTGTTGACTGGGTGTGAGTGTTTGATTGGTTCCGATGCTCCGTCCATCACCACCCACTTTTGTACCACTTTGTTCGCCATAAGTTGGCAGGGTATGCTCAGACGTGAGTCCCTTGCTCACTTTGCCACTGGATTCAAGCAAGCCTGGCTGAAGACAGCTGAAATGCCAGAAACCGGTCCTAGGAAGCTTGTTTCCGGTCCAGGGAAGACATGGCTTGGCAGTTCGGGCTGGACTGTTCCCATGAGGCACAGGGTCAGACTGATTTGCATATGGCTATGTCTGAACTGGGGTGGCAGAGTGAGCTAAAGAACGGTGATGGATCAAACCCAGATCTGTTGACTGAGTGTGAGTGTTTGATTGGTTCCGATGCTCCGTACATCACCACCCACTTTTGTACCACTTTGTTCGCCATAAGTTGGCAGGGTATGCTCAGACGTGAGTCCCTTGCTCACTTTGCCACTGGATTCAAGCAAGCCTGGCTGAAGACGGCTGAAATGCCAGAAACCGGTCCTAGGAAGCTTGTTTCCGGTCCAGGGAAGACATGGCTTGGCAGTTCGGGCTGGACTGTTCCCATGAGGCACAGGGTCAGACTGATTTGCATATGGCTATGTCTGAACTAGGGTGGCAGAGTGAGCTAAAGAACGGTGATGGATCAAACCCAGATCTGTTGACTGGGTGTGAGTGTTTGATTGGTTCTGATGCTCCGTCCATCACCACCCACTTTTGTACCACTTTGTTCGCCATAAGTTGGCAGGGTATGCTCAGACGTGAGTCCCTTGCTCACTTTGCCACTGGATTCAAGCAAGCCTGGCTGAAGACGGCTGAAATGCCAGAAACCGGTCCTAGGAAGCTTGTTTCCGGTCCAGGGAAGACATGGCTTGGCAGTTCGGGCTTGACTGTTCCCATGAGGCACAGGGTCAGACTGATTTGCATATGGCTATGTCTGAACTGGGGTGGCAGAGTGAGCTAAAGAACGGTGATGGATCAAACCCAGATCTGTTGACTGGGTGTGAGTGTTTGATTGGTTCTGATGCTCCGTCCATCACCACCCACTTTTGTACCACATTGTTCGCCATAAGTTGGCAGGGTATGCTCAGACGTGAGTCCCTTGCTCACTTTTCCACTGGATTCAAGCAAGCCTGGCTGAAGACGGCTGAAATGCCAGAAACCGGTCCTAGGAAGCTTGTTTCCGGTCCAGGGAAGACATGGCTTGGCAGTTCGGGCTGGACTGTTCCCATGAGGCACAGGGTCAGACTGATTTGCATATGGCTATGTCTGAACTGGGGTGGCAGAGTGAGCTAAAGAACGGTGATGGATCAAACCCAGATCTGTTGACTGGGTGTGAGTGTTTGATTGGTTCTGATGCTCTGTCCATCACCACCCACTTTTGTACCAGTCTGGAGAACAGACCCTGACTGTGTTGTCTTTTCGACAAACAACTGTTTCCTTGCGTTGTAATTTCTGGAACATTGGTGGAACAATGGTAGGGCATGAGGGGGTAGAGTCTTTTGGAGGTGTCAATTTAACAGGGTTGGTGGGAACCGGGAGGTCAACTCCCAATATCCCTTCACATTCTATAATGAGATTATCGATTCTATCCATAACACAGTTGTTATTTGTGGCTACTTTCTTGACTAGTTTCCTAGCCTTTTTCTCTTTTCCTGTCCCACTAGTAGAACCACTTGACCTCCGTATCTTCCATTGTTTTTCTTTTGCCCATTGAAGGACCAGAATGGTTTGGCTCTCTATATATGAAAAGAATAAATAAAACAATTAAAATGCATATGTTAAAACAATAATGCAGGAGCCGGTTCGAATTCCCAAAGATAAATACTTTGCAGCAGGACCAAATATGCTACTCTGTCCTTAATCAGTACAGTACCTTGAGCATCTTCATGGATTTGCCTCAACGATCAAATGACAGGGGGCTGGCCCTGCCCTGCCTCTTCCTGTCGATGACAGGCAAGGACGGGTAAAATTATCACATTTACATTTGCTTTTGTCATCATTGTTGAAGCATTTTTTTCATGTTATGGATAAGAACACAGAACATGATATATACTGTAAAAAGTTGTTCCTTTATCCAGTCTTACAATGTGAAAATACTACAATATGCTGTTTCAAACTACTAGACCTATTCTTATGCATAACTATAGATTAAAAACACAAAAGAACAAGGAAATCAAAAGTAACAGTGTACCAACAAATAGATAACAAATGGAGCTGACAAAGCTCAAGACCACAGAAAATATTTTACCTTCCAATTTGTCCAGGGAAAAACAATCCCTAATGTAAATAATCCCAGCATTGGGCCCCCGCACATCCCATGAATACTTCCTGCAGCCTGGTGGCATAAATGAAAAAAAATATTAAATTTAATGTGAATATTATGCGTGGTGTTACTTATTGCATAACTCACTATTTTATCAATTTACATTACAGAAATGTTCCACTGGCCTTGTTTTCCTTGAAAGGGTGGATTATATAACCTTCCTCTCCTGTTTGTAAGTGCGCTTTGGTTGAGCTAGAGATATATTTCTTACCCTTCGGACCAATTCACCTGGAAGTGGAAGGTCCTGGTGGTTAGAACAGCAAGGGTGAAAGCTTGCAAAGCGGCTGTGGAGCTTTGGAAATGATCATCATCCAGAGCCTTTGTGGATGTAGTCTCCAAATTCCTTTTTATTGCATTTAGGCAGGGAAGCTTTCAACTTTAAACCTTGCCTCATTAAAGGCCATTAATTGATAATTGCGTCACACTCAGATGCTCTGTGTTGTAAACTTGTACTATGATCTTCACAAATTCCTTTTTATAACAATACATCGTTTTAACTCAAGTCTAGCGTGATTTATATGCCAATGGCAACAAAATGAGCATACCCGCCCCACTGTGGGCAACACACTAAAGTACACAACAACAGTGATGGATGGAATGCTTGAATTAATCTCAGCCACTGGTAATTACTCAGGGCTGCATCCCAGTCCATCATTATTTTGCACATCATACCACCTCAGCTTTCTGGACTGTTTCCACTGGAGTTGGGATACGATTGATTTGCATATGGCTGGGCCCAGACTGAGGTGGCATTGTGTGCAAAATATGGATGGACTGGCATGTGGCCCTCTAATAACTACCAGTGACTGAGATTATTTCACGCATTCCATCCATATGTTTTTTGCATTCTTTAGTGAGTCACTCTAAGTGGGATGGGTATGCCCAGATATGGGTCCCATGCACACTGTGTCACTGGTTTGAAGCTATACCCAGGGCCGGCTTTAGTGCTGGTTGCGCCCAGTGCGACAATGTTAGCTGGTGCTCCCAATGACCACCTCCACCACGGATTCTCTCACTAGCACCCTTTAACAGTGACCAAGTCTCCATAACCATTCTCTCTCAGATGCATTGAATACGTTATATAGCGCTACTCATACCAGTAAAGTATGTCAGAGCACTTTGCATCACACACACATTACACAGAAAATCAATCATACTTGTGTAAATCAGTGTATAGGAAATGTTACATAAGCCAAAGGACTAAAAGTGTAGGAGTCACATGTCATCCATACTGGAAGGCAGTATAGTTTAGGAGTGCTTGGTGTGGAGAAGCACAAACTCAGAGTCGAAAAAGAAAAAGCATAGTTGAGAGTTTTCTTTAATAATAAGCATCCATTTCTTCCCACATTAACCCTTTTTGCAACATTAATCAATGTTCTATACTTTGCAGTGTGTATGCAGTTCTATGATGAAAGTTAATAGCTCACTGTTGTATATAAGGACTTTAAGTTATACATTTCTAGTAACAAAAGGATGGCTCTTTTAAAAGCAGTAACCTGCTGATCTATTTACATTAAATGCACTCTGTAATCTACTTGGTACATGTTCTTTGCAGTGGGCATAATAACCATCTGTGCTACCTTCACATAAGTCAAAAACCTCAACTACACAAAACTCTGATCTCTGTTCAGGAAGAACATTAATCACAGGAGTTATCTTGACGTTTTTGTAAAGCCCCGTAATTGCAGGTGTAAAGGAACGTGCAGCAGGTGCTTTAAAAGCATAATAAAGTTGCAAACACGGCGCCCCCAGGAAGCCAGCACCCGGTGCGATGGCACAGGTCGCACCGCCCTAGAGCCGGCTATACCTGCATCGTGAGCCTTAATCATGGTGAAACCGGTGCTGGGTTGCTCGTATTCTGGTTCGGGGAGGACCTGGCCTGGCAGTTCGGGAAGACTGTTCCCATTGGAGGAGGTCCAATAGTGATTTCCACAGGCCTGGGTCCAAACTGAGGTGGTATGGTGAGCAAAATAACAATAGACTGGGAATGCTTACCGAGTAATTACCAGTAGCGGAGTGTATTTCAAGCATTCCATCCTTCAGTTTTTATACACTTTAGTGTGTAGTCCTAAATTGTACAGGTATGCCCAGGTGTGGGTCCCGTGCATACTGTGTCATGGGAATCACGCTATATCTGGCTGAAGAGCCCTAACCAGGCGGAAACAAACTATTCTTGGGTTCCTTGTATTCCCGTTCTTTGAGGACCTGGCCTGCCATTTCAAGCTGAACTGTTCCCATTGGAGCAGGGTCAACTGAGGTGGCATTGAGTGAAAAATAAGAATTGACTGAGATGCTGCAGGAGTTATTAATGATTGTTGAGATGAATCCAAGCATTCCATCCATCACATTATTGTATACTTTAATAAAAAAGAGCAATCAGCAGAACTACTGCCAGTGTGATTACTGCTACACATTTACCATCAGCCTCTAATAGTATGGTGCCGGTAATTCTATTAGCATTCATCTTGCCATTGGCATATTTACCGCATCCCATGTTAATTGGAAGCATTATATTTATGGCTAAACCGGGCTCTTGCCATTGTGATGAAGGCACATTTATAAACATGAATTAGACATGATAACAAGTGCAACAGACCTCCAATTAAGTTGCAGAGTTTTGCCCTACAGAAGACAATTTCCAAGTTTCTAGACGGTACAGAGGAACACACTTCAGATAAGCATTTCGAATTCCAGACGTGCCAGGAGGCAAGATTGCAGGTACTTCTTACCACTTGTAACTTGGCGAGTGCAAGAGAGCTATACTCCTAACCAGCTTACATGTATTTCCCAGCAAAAGAAAAAGTTGGAATACCCGCAGAGTGTCATCAATGTCTGGAATGAGGTGAATTCTCCGTCGATGTTATCCTGCAAACCCCAGTACCATGGGGAAACTTATTTCACGCCTGGAGGTTTGCTGGCCAACTGTTCCTCCAGATCATTGGCTACACCCAATGGTGTTTTTCGAACCTGCGCCCAGCTCTTGAGTTGTATATTCTTGAAAAGGGTAATTTTGTCCTTCATAAGGTCCTTCATCTCACTCCATGAGATGAACTGTCCATCATGTGTAATCTCGCTCCAGACCAGTACACCTGTCTCCCTCATTGACAAAGCCAGTTTATCCTTAAGACAATCAGGAGTTCCTGGGGAATCCCAGATTGAGGCAGAGAAGGAACAGTAGTCTACTCTAAGCTGCCTTCGTATCGAAAACCACATTCTAGTGAGAGCTTGTAACACTTTTAGCTTAATCTTCTTGAAAAATGTTGTATCCCGGAGCTTAAAGAGGAAACCATCATGCCCCCCTCTACTCTCTTTTATCATTGCAGAAAACATGGATCCGATATCCGTGTCATCAGGGGTTCTAAAAAACATTCTGGAGTTGGGGATTTGCTGGATATCTAGCAGTGACAGTCCCCATTTCTCTCTCCGTCTCAGCAGCTTTCTCCTGGGTATCCGGACCCCTTTGTTTGCCCAGATGAAAGAATTTATAGCCTGTTGGATTTTGTCTATAGATGATTTCTCAAAATGGAGAGGTATGTTGTTAAATAGGTATGTGATTTTTGGCACAATCACCGTCTTGAACAGGTTAACTCGTCCAAAGATCATAAGAGGAAGATATACCCAGCTAATTGAACTATTTCCTATAAGTTTTTGGTATAATAATTGTTGAGCCCTACAGAATGTATCCCCTAACGCTAGTCTCTTCAAACCCATGAGCAGATAGGACCACCTGACCCTGTCAAAGGCCTTGGTGGTATCTAACATAATAACTGCAAGTCGGACAGAATAAGCCGTTGCCACATCAATTGCTCCAATGAAAGATCTGGACTTTTTGAAGAATTGCATGGATGTCCGTGAGCCACACCTGTGAATTACGAACGCCGTAAATATATATATCTTTCGTAACAAATGTGTCATATTAAATTTCAACGTGCCTAAATGTCATATTTAACGTTTGTTTAACATCTTAGGGTGGGCGGGGCAATATGTGGAAGAGTTTACTTCAAAAGAAGCATGGTTTAGCATATATATACAAAATATCAATGTATTGGGAAGCTGTAGCAGGGCATTCTGGGATTAGTAGTGAGGAAGGTTTATGACGCAAGGGGATTGGTGGAATTGAGGGGGTAGTGAGATGGCGAATGTAGTGAAAAGGGCGATAGGTGGAAAGGAAGATATTTGCATATTGGAGAAAGGAAGGAAGGAAACATGGTGGGAAGGTTATCAAAAGCAGGTATGGAGAAAGTATGTTGTTGAAGGGTTGAGTCATAGTATGGAGAAATATGGAATAACCTAATGGTGGTTTCTAAGGGGGAAGGGTTACGTTGTTTTGGATTCAGCTTTTATGCTGGAACCATGTAATTAGAGAGAAAACGTAAAATATGGGCGAGTAGAAAAACAGGGCATAAAACATGGATGCACATTGTAATGAGGGTTAATACTTAGGTTGCATTTCATGGTTTAACCCTGTTGTTTTTTGAAAATTTGTAGTGATTCCCTGATGAAGGGCGAAGATAATGCCCAAAATGCATTGGAAATACTACTGATGATGTTTTTTAAAATGTATACGTCGTGTTGCAGAAAGAAAAGGCTTGGAATGGCAATCTGCTACATTTGAAGTGTTTGTAATACATGGACTGCCTCACATGTGATCGTTTAAACAAGTTTTGAATTGTTCATATTATTGGACTTACTTGACAATAAAAAGTGTTGAAAATTGGAAAATGAAGAAAACCTTTTTTCGAAGGACTCAGCTGTGCGTCCGTCAAGGAGCAAGATGTTGCTCCATCTATGAATGATGTTTCAATTTAGTGGTTGTGGAGCAAAACCACCAGAATGGGCTGCACGCAAAACGATAAATTCATGGAATCACTAAAAACTGGACAGAAAGTGGTGTGCATTTCGTCACTCTTGTGTAGCTTGTTCACATCATTTGCTCCAATGAGCCTATATGTTAGTTCATAGATGTGCCTCCCTTTAATAAATCCCTTCTGATTGTTATGAATTATCCCTCCAGCAACCTTGCTTTGCCTCCCCATCAATATAGAGGTAAAGATTTTATAGTCCGCGTTCAATAGGGATATAGGCCTATAGGATTTGAGGTTAGTGGGGTCCTTGCCAGGGTTTAGGATAAGGGAGATTGTCACTTCATTCCAAGATCTTGGGGGCTGCATCCCGATATCCATGATCTCTTTAATTACCTCTGTCAAAAGGGGAATTAGGACTTCCCCCAGGGCCTTGTACACTGGTATCCCATCTGGTCCGGCCACTTTCCCACCCTTAGATGTTTGTATGGCCTTCCTCACTTCTTCCTTTGTTACATCTTGATTAAGACTCTCTTTTTGCACCTGGTCCATAGGTTTCAGAGACTCTGCTAACCAGGCTACCACCTCCTCTTCCGAGACCTCTTCCTCTTCGGAGTAAAGATCCCCGAACTATTCAAAGAAGGCCTTTTCTACTTCAGAGCCCTTTGTTAACATTACACTAGACTGCCCCAGCTTAATTCCATTTATATAGTTTCTAATTTGGTCAGACTTAATTTTCCAGGCTAGGTGCTTCCCTGCTCCCTCCACATACTTAAAGTGGGCTTGCTTGCTAACATCCCATCTTTTCTTGACCCTATTTTGTTGGGTTTCTTCCCCTTGATTTTTAAGTAATGTCAGTCTCTCTTCCCTCTGGGTGTCACTTCCAGTGTTCGTACATCTATCTGACTCTATTATTCTTATTTCCGCTTCCTAATTGCTCAGTTCCTGTCTGCATTGTCTATTCCTATAAGTAAGTACATTTGTAATCCTCCCTCTGATGAAGGCTTTCATCGCATCCCACACTATCCTATTGAGGCACAACCACAATCAATCTGGAAGAACTCCCCATCATCTGTCTTTAGGTTATCCATGGTATCCGTCTATGAATAAATGGTGTGATCCAAAGTCCACCTTCTATCTTTGTGTTGTGCAGGAAGATATTCAATGTCTTACACCTCCTGTTTAAGATTCAATTCTACCAAGAAATAATCAATCCTTTATCTATGCCCATATTTTTTATTATGGAATGATGCACCTAGTTGAGCTCCTACCCTCTCTCTCCATAAATCGCTAAGAGCATGCTGCAGCATCATGGATCTCAACAGAGCCCGGGATTTCGGGGTAGGTATAACCTTACTATTACAGGATTTATCCACCTTAGGATCCAAGATGATATTAAAATCTCCCGACATTATTACCAGGGCTTGGGAAATCTAATACATTTGTGAAAGCAGACTTTAAGGTTTCACAGTCGTCTTGATTTGGGCCATAATATCCTACTAAAGTAAGTGGAGGGTCCTCTAGTTTTAAATCAGCTATACTCCATCTCCCGGATTGATCTACTCATGTACTTAGCAGCCTCCCGCAGCCACTTTCTTTTTTAATGATAATTGCTACTTATGTTAGCTGTCTGTTCTCTACACCCTACCTGTTGTAACCATCTTTGTTTTTTAAACAGCTTCATACATTCTTCTTTGACCAAGTGGGTTTCCTGTAGAATTAAAATGTATACTAGGGAATCTTTGAGGGACTGTAGGATCTTGTCCCTTATACCCCTTGTGCGGAGCCCGTTAACATCCCACGATAAAAACTGTGTCATCTTCTACAGTATCTTTCCAATGTGATTACAAAGCCATCATGCTGTAAATCAACTTGATTCTGTTTATTTGAGATGTCTGAGGAATGTTTTTGTAGTTTTTTTCCACATGCTCCCCACCCTGTGCCTCCTACGTCCTCCCTCCTGGAAAACCCCTCACTACTTCCTACTAGTCCTAACACAGGTCCCATTTTCTTCCCAGCCCCTTGTTGCACACCACAACCTTTATTAACATGAATTAAAACACCAACCCCTGTACCCCCTACACCCTTAACCCCTTCAGTGCCACGCCCTTTCCCCCTCCTGTGCCGGGCGTTGCACTAGTGGGTGGGGTTCATGACGAGATAGTCTCGTCATGGGCACAGCGCAACCATGCTCCATGACGAGACTATCTCGTCATGGGCACTGAAGAGGTTAAACTATATTTCATAAGCATTTGTTTCTTGTATTGTATTTCATTCTCCATGTAGTGCCTCTCCCTTCTTGATCACTTCAAGGAGCTCATCAGCTTCGCTGACAGTTTCCAAAAAGTGCATTTTGTTATTATAAATGACTCTGAGAGCGGCGGGAAATTTTAGTCGCACCGAGGCACCTGTTTTTTTAAACTCCTCAAGACATTTTCCGAGTTCCCATTGTCTGTCCAGGGTGACCCTGGCCAGATCAGACCTGATTTCAAAGGAGAAATTCTTCCCCCTTAAAGTTTTAATTTTCAGTGCACTCAGTAGAAATTTTTCTTTTAGGATGTACGTTTGGAAATTGAGCAGGATTTTCCGGGGTTTCGTTGTATTCAGGTTTTTTCTGAATTTATCCCTGTGTACTCACTGAATGTCCTGTTCAGTTTCTGCCTTACTGTCTTCTATCTGGAGGGAGTTCTTTATTAATGATGCCACAAATGATTTCAAGTTGTCCCCCTCTCGTCCCTCGGGAGCATTCAATATACGCAGATTGTTTTTCCTAGAACTATTTTCCAGTTGTTCTACCTTTTCCTTCAGTGCCTACTCTACCCTCTGCAGTGCTCCTTCTTACTATCATTTAGGTCCACCCTTAATTCACCAACATTAGCTTCAAGTGATTGTGTTCTTGCTGTCAGGGAGAAGTTGCGTATCTCGCTCTGGTTTGCCTCCGATACCGCAAAACCTTTTCTAATATCTCCAGAGAGTGAGGCAAACATATCTTCTAACAAGCCTCCCCCAGCCCCGGTACTGGTGGTACCAGTATCTACATCCTGGTCTGTTTCCTGGTTAGCATGGGTTTCAGGTGACCCAGTTAAGAGAGGGGCCCCCTGTCGCTATCAGGCGCATTATCATCCTTGCAAGCTACTACCTTCTCACTTTTATCACCTGTCACTCCTCTTGAAGTACCTTCTGTTGCTGACTCCGTTAAGTGAGCAGTCACCCCCTGGTCAAGCATTTCAGGATTTCTAGATTGCTTCTCCATATCTTTTTCAGTACCCTTAAGGATAACTACCGGTGGAAGAACCTTAAAGAAAGTCCGCAGGGAAGGGGTTACTTTAATTTTATGGTTCAAAATATCACTCCTGTTTTTTCCACCCCTACGTACTTTCCAGAAGTCTTGGTCCACTTCTCCCTTCGTTCTGGGACCCTCAGTGCCTGCTTTGGTAAAGATGGAGTTAAAGCAGTCTTTGTCTAGAGGGGCCCTTATTTCCGGTTTCAAGTCTGACTTTATTGGGATACTGGTGGGACCTTCCACTGACCTACACCCTTGCTCCTGATGCCTCCCCACTTGCACCCTAGGCCCAACAAACACCAGATATTCCTCCTCAATGGCAGCCTTACCAGCTTTCAACTCCGTTTTCCTTCTTCCACCTCAGGGGCCTGCTACTTTCTTTCCCCTTACTGCAGTCTCACCAGGGTACTCTTTCACACTGGCATTCAGATCTCGGGCTGCAGCCTGGGGAGCAGCGGTTGTGTTGTTGACGCTGCTCCCTCTACTCCCACTGTTCCTGTGAAGCCTCCGTGCCACCGCCCTGCAGCTCTTCCGGGCAAGACCAGTGGCTTCTTCAACTCAGTCTCCGCGTTGACATACTCCTTAAACCCAGCTCCGAAGTCGGGCTTGAAGACGGCGTCTCAACGAGGCACATCCAAATCAGGTAGGGGGTGGTGGGGCGTCATTATGGATCTGTGGTGGCGGAGCGCATCAGCGGGACCTTGCGACTGACAGAGCTAGCGGCCGCCATGTTCTCCCCAATTCTTATTGTGATTGGTTGTAGTGATCTATGGGGCATATGATTGCCAAGTTGCAATTTATAACATATCTGGCAAGTATTGATGCACAAACTTTATTCTATCGTTAAGCCTGCTTTTTTGAAAAGAAATAATTTTTTGTCACTTCATAGGGGATATATAACTCCTGAGAAGCTGTCCAAAATGGGGAAAGGAAAGCCGGCGGCCTGTACAAAGTGCAGCCTAGAAAAAGCGACTGATGTACACATGCTTTTCCACTGCATGCGTATTCAAAGTTTCTGGCATGAAGATGAATCAACACTTACAGGTATTTTGGGAATACGCGTAAGCCCTGAGCGAATTATCTTTGGGGTTAAGGAGTGGGTGACAGGAGCACCTAGGAATTGTTTGTTTTATGCACTATTGCTTGCTAGAAGGGAGATCTGTTGCAACTGGATAAGTGTAACACCGCCGCAGCAAGCAAAATAGCTAGAGTCCATGTTTTATATGTCAAAAATAGATTTGTTGAGTAATGGGTGCAAAAAGAGGAAAAAATACTGGGAGATTTTACAAAATTGGGTAGGGGATAACCGAAGCCAGGGAGTGAGAGTGACAGGAGAATCTCCTGTTCAATGATTACTGCAATGGGCCCCCACAGTACATCTTATGCAGCTGCCGGGAAATCGGACGCTGTCTGAGAGAGATATACCAACTGGAGGATGGTGTTTTCTTAGACCTGCAGCTCTTCCTCCCCTCGCAATCCCAGACAGGGGTCTCTGATCTTCTCCGTCGTAGAGGTTTGCCAAAGGTCAAAGTCATCAATGTCTGAGATGAATGAGGACAACAACAAAAAAAGTCTGGAATGAGGCTTTGGGTGTGTAGAAAACACATTCTGCAACTGCATTCTGACCACAAACTATGTGAAACAGCAGACCATAAACTCTCACATAGTCTACGGATGTGGAAACCATCTTGACAATTTTGGTATAACTTTCCTCATCGCCCACAACGTCTTTGCTAGGCAACTGTAAGACAATGCTGGTCCAGATGGGACCATGCTATGGGGATATATGATTTTGTTTGGTAAAGATCAGTTGCTTCTTTGGATTGTATAAAAGGATATTGGGAATTCAGATCACCGTTCTGTAAGTGATGTTGTTAAGCGAAAACAAACTTTTTGAACATTAATACTACGTCTTATGACACTGCGGGTTTGCTTCATTTTACTTGATAGCTTCAAGTGACAAAGGAGGAAGGGCTATTATGCCAGGACTATGTACTGATGTATTGAATTGATGTCACACCGTAAGGTATTAGAGTGCTAGTCTGAGCACACACATATCTAGGCATTGAATACAATGCAGTGCTACCTGGTAAAGAAAAACTATGACTTATCTTCCTCAGAGATTGCATACTGATGAAGCTTGTGATGTTTTCATGGGGAGAAGCCTTTACTGAAAACATATTTGTAGGTACTCTTTGTATATTTAGCTTCAACAATTACAAATTACACACTAAAGTACAGAGAGTTGGTTACATCCTGATATTGCCAGGGTATATACATTCACCTACAGAACGTTCATGGCAATTAAAGAAAGATGTCTTTTTGATTTTAGATATACACAATTGCATGAACACACCATTGATCAGCAGAATTGACGAGTCAGAGATGTGGAGTCCATTTTCTCAGTTTCCCTTGCTCCATTTCCCTCCCTTATTCTCCAATGTCTCTAATGTTCCTGTGTTCTGTGGAGGCAGTGAGAGATGGATGATTACATTGCTCCTGTTGGATTTTGAGCACAACATTAGAGTATCCTAACAAGAGTTCATTATGCACTTTCAGATTAGAAGTCCATGAGTTACATATGTCTGTGCATTTAATTCAATATTTTCATCGCCTGTCTATATTCATTTTCGATTGTGATTCTGTTTGTGGTTGTGCATCTGATTTGTTTTTGGTCTGTAGCAGGTAGCTAGTTTGTGAAAGTTTGAAGGTGTTTGACCAGCAGCTCCTAGTTGATTTACGGGGAGACAGCGAAGAGCCCGGAGAGTTAGAATGGCAACATTCCCTGAACAACTGGTGTTTTCTAGTTTGATTTGTGTTGTCCTACAGAAATTTAATTATAGTGTTCCAGTTTATTTTCAAGCTTTAGCTGTTTTATCAGTTGGTGAAGTGCAAGGTATGGAAAAAGGAGGCCTTTGAAAAAAAAGACACCTTTCATCATTGAGGCACAATTTTTGAAGCCATTGTGTTGTCCTTGCGTCACACAAGGCGATGAACGAACATCGCAAAGGCTTCAGTAATATTTACAAAGCCATGCAAGACCTGATTTGTGTGGCCTTGCATGGCTTTGTGAAAACATTTAATGCAAGGCACCTGCATTTCAACTTGGGAGGCCTTGTATGGGTGGAGCAGAGGCATTCCAATGCATCTGCCTATGGATTGTGGTGCAGTCCTAGATTTACAAAGTCTTGTAAACCTTGACATGCATCAAAATGCTATGCCTTCCAAGCGAGGGGTAATAGGGAGAAATAGGTTTATTTCTCATCTCTTTCCACATGTGCTACATTTTGGAGGATACGTAGAAAGAGAAAAATGCTTTTAAGGATTGATTTTCTGCAGGAATGTGTCTCTTCCTGCACAAAGCAACCATGTGTGTCTGGCAAGCACACTTGAGCTATGGTGCAAGGATACCTGCATTGAAGCTAGGCTGCACAATGCACAGGAAAAGAGCAGAAATGCTCCATATCATTGCAAATATGGAACATTTTTGCTTTCTCCCTTTCAGGCAATGCAACGCAGCAACTTTGATTGCTACTGTGTATTGCGTGAAAGGTTAGTAAATGCGCCCTTGAGTCACTGATGCCGGTGAATATGACTTCACAAAAGTCAAGCCTATTATATTTTTAAGTGCAACGTTTAAAAAATCTAAAAACTGATGATACCTTCTGCACAATAGTAGATAGTAGATTGACCCCAAACGGATGGAAGGGTAATCTTCTGCAGCAGAAGCACTGCAAATGCCCTTGTATTTTCCAAGCCACTAAGACAAAAGGTGCACTTGCAGACTTTAAGTACTGCTATCTTTAGTTGACTTTTTATAATTAAGAACAATTGTTATACCTAACAGGGTGGTCTTCCTGAAAAACCTTTTGCCTTATTCTTCCATTTTTTGCTGATCTTGTTTTTATTGGCCGCAGGACTCTGCATACTTTGCCACTGCTAACCAGTGTTAAAGTGCATGTGCTCTCTCCTCTAAACATACCATTGGCTTACCCTCAATAGGAACATTTAATTTACTTGTAAGTCCCTAGTAAAGTGGTAGTAGATGTACCTCGGGCCTCTAAATTAAATGCTACTGGTGGGCCTGCAGCAACTTATTGAGCCACTCACTTAAGTAGCCTTTCGATTTACCTCAGGTCTGCCACTGCAGTCTGTGTGTGTAGTTTTAAATTGCCATTTTGACTTAGCAAAATAAACCTTTTGCCAGGCCTCAACCTTCCTTTTTAATACATGTAAGTCACCACTAGGGTAGACCCGAAATAGTTTATAGGGCAGGGTGGCAATTATTTGAAAAGCTGGACATGTATTTTAAACTTTTACATGTCCTACTAATGAAAAATTCTTTTTTACTACTGCAAAGCCTGCTTCTCCCATAGGATAACAGTGGATTACATTTAGTAAGTAGTAACATTGAATGGGAGCAGGTATACTGACTTTGATGTCTAAATACCTCTAATTTAAAGCCCTCTGTAAGGTTAGAGTTAAGATATGAACCTTTGGGTCTGTCGAATGTGGTCAAAGGTAGTATCCTTCACACAGGAAGAAGGGGGCATCCTTTTGTTAGGATGATTTCCATCACCCACCCAGTGGCAAGCTTCATCATTTGGGAACCTCCTCATGTTGTGAAGCCTATGGATACCGGTATCGTGTTTTATCATTCAAGCGAGTGCAGTATGGTGCCCTGGATCTGTGGCAATACCAGTATGCATATTACTACTTGAGGGGCATAATACACACCCTCATTTTAGTATTTTTCCACCAAATAACATAGCAGTGTCCACACTGCGACCTCCATGTTGGCAAGCCACTACTAGTTGGGAGATGCACAACATTACAGTAGAAGTGCAATGTAACATCCCGATTTATTCCAAAGCCATACAAAAAAACACTGATGCATTTGTATCGCTCAAGTAGGTACCACACGTATTTCATGAGATCCGCTCTTGCAGCAACCCAAGTTAGGCATGCCCTGGTCTCAAGGGTCTATCAGCGCCTATATTGGTATATTCCTTTCTCTTTTCTCAAATACACACTCAAGCATTAGCGACTGAACAAATTCAAAGACCTTTGACTTCCTTTGTGTTCTCCTTTGGCTACGTCTTTTGGGTAGAAAAATCCTCCCTTCCGTTGCCCCTGGCCCTGGACGATTGAGGTGCATAACCCGGCCACAGCGGGTAAGCTTGATTATATTGGAAATTTCATCCAATAAATTCTTCACAATATATTTGCATGTGTGATACAATTTTGAACATGCTATATAGCTATGAATCTAGCTGCAAGAAGGACTGCTCTTTGCCCTGCTGAATGAGTGAAATGACTAGATCTTGAACCCAGCACCAACAGAGGGACTCCAAGGGCTAGTTGACTGGCCTCCTCATCAGAGCCTTACAGACAGAAAAGGCTCCAATCATCTTGACCCCAGCACCTGGACGCTGTCTTCTGTGAGTCCTATCCTCCAAGTGGTGCCACCCCAGTCCTGGACCCTTGGAAGTGGCCCTCAAGGTACTCTGCCAGTCCAGATGTTATCCTGTGGGCAAAACCAAGACAGCACAATGGGATACGGCCTTTACTAAGCAGTCTGAGCCATGCGTGCCATTTCCCTGCATATGCGTGGTTAAGGCAGATAGCAGTCTATTCTTCTGATGGGTAGGAAAAGAAGAGGAAGCGTTGAACAGGAAGCTCCGGATCCAGAAAGGTAAGTGGTGCCGGGGCCTGGTTTGTGGGGGGAAGTATTTTTAGGGGTGGGAGTCAGTTTTAGGGCTCAGGGCAATGGGGATCAGGGTAGTTTTTGGAAGGGGGCAGGGTTTTAGGGCTCAGGGTAGGAGGTGGTTGGGTGAGTGTTAAGGGCTGGGGCAGGGTTTGGGGGAGTTTTTAGCAGTGGGGGTAAGTTTTTGGGCTCACGGCAGTGGCTAGGTTAGTTTTTGGAAGAGGGGAGGGTTTTAGGCTTCGGGTGGGAATGGGGGTCAGGGTAGTTTTAAGGGCTGGGGCTGGGTTTGGCAGGGAGATTTTAGGGATGGGGTAGTTTTAGGGCTCAGGGCAGGGGGAGTTGGGATGTTTATTTAATCGGTGAAGGGTTGTAAGCACAAGGGAGGTGGAAGGGTTAGGGGTAGTTCTAAGTACAATGCGGGGTAAGTTTTAACGCTCAGGGCGGGGGTTGGGTACTTTTTGGTAGGGGGCAGGGTTTTAGGCCTCAGGGTTGGAAGAGGGGAAGGGGCAGTTCTAAGGACAGGGCAGGTTAGGTTTTAGGCCTCAAGACGGAGGGAGAGGTAGGGAGATATGGTTTTAAGGCTTAGGATGGGGGTTGGCATAGTGGTAATCTTTACCACACATATCCCTTTACCATTTATGCATTTACCAAGAAATTGCATGGGAAAGGTATGTGTTGTGAAGGAATGCATTATTTAGATGCATTCATGGTTAGAACAGCACTATAGACACACGTTTGATTCAGCCATGTGTGCCTCTGTCATACAACTCAGCACGATGCATCTCCTTGCAGGTCCGCCTTGAAACCACCGCTGCGCTACACTTCCTCAACACAGGTCTATGCACTGCAAATCACTCTGGTAATACTTCCTCGACGATGACACAGGACTTTCCATCACAGTCCTGCAGCTTCTTTGGAACCGCTGGTGTGGAACGCATTTTTGGCTCAGGACTTCGAGGGGGAGTTGCTACAGATAAGGTATTTATTTAGTTAAAGGGGAAAGTCCTCATTTTGAAGTTGCTGTTTTTCTGACGTTACCAATTAAATATAATGTTGTGATGAATTTGAGTCTAGTTATGTATATTGAGAATTAAAACACACCTCTTTTCATTACAAATTCTAAGCTTACTTCCTTCTCCAATCTATACAAGACAAGGACTGTCCACATTTTACTGAAAATTAGGCGTCTAAATAAATAGCACTTGCAGGTGTTCAGGATGTAGGGCCCACATTCTGGTATTAAGAATTGACTTCAGAGGTCGTTGAACAGAAAATCAAAGAAAATATTCACTACTCTACAGCATATGACCATGCTGAGAAAAATTACCAGAAAACCTTCACTTCAGGTCCTAATTCTGAATTTACCAGCTTTTTATGGCTATTGACACGCTAAGGTGATATGCTGCATCTTCTTGGGATACATTGAGTTTCAGATATTGACCAGGAACACATTTTGATCTTGGGACATAGGCCTGCAGAGACTGAACAATTTCCATCCACAGTTGTTGTCGGATTATGAAAGGCAGAGTGGCACAATTGGCCATTTTATCTATTCTGTCAGAGCGGCACAAATTCTTCCACCAAAATACCATTATCTGTGTTGAAAGTAGTCCATTTTCTGGAAAAACTAACAGTGAAAAATCCACCATTGTTTGCTGATGGAAATTGTATTAGTAGATATAGGCACTAGAAATATACTCCCAAAGTGGAGGATCCATTTTTAGGACCCAAATGTCCAGTTTCTTAAACAGACCGGGTTTGTGTTCCACTGCGTTATGGACAGGGCCAGACTGGCTGTAGCAGACAGCAGGCATTTCCCCAGGAGGCTGGAAGGGTGAGAGCCAGTTTTGCAGTGGTGGGGGCCATTTTTGCTACTGGGTCCAGTTTTGCAACTATGCTGCAAAATCGCCCCCCAGTAACACAAGCTGCAGTATTTCATACTTGCACTCTCTCCTTTCCCGGGGGGCTGACCTGACACAATTGCCAGGCTGCTTTGGGTTCCCAGTCTGACCTTGATTAAGGACAGTCTATGTTTGGTGGATTTAACATCATTCCATCAGATATGGTGAGAGACCAGCCTCTCATCATCAGTGAGTGGAAGTCTCATCTTTTTTGGCAGATGTACCGATGTATACTACTAGAGTGAATGGAAAAAGTAAACTCCATTTCGGCAGCATGACATACACCACACTCCATGGCTCTAATGGCAAGTCAGAGCTATCGTAAAGAAACGTAAGATACCTTAATATGTCTTTAGCCAAGGATTGCTCCCTCGACGACCAACTTTGGAGAATGCTGATCTATAGCATTGTACACCTTAACCTCCCCCATCACAGTTTATGGAGCTCTTTGATTTGCACATTACATCACTCCCGACAATTTTATCTTTTGTATGCAAAATTATGATTGCAAGACAATAAACATCTATTACGTACAAGAAAATATCAACATATAAAACCGAATTATACCTGAATAACTCCTCCCATAAATGATGCGACTACAGCCATAGCTGTGCAGAGTACACCAAACAGCACACCTGAAAATATTTTTTCAATTATTGTACACATAAATACTTCAGCACTGAATAGAATGAATGCAGTGAATAAAGTCCAAATCACTCAATACTAGAAATATTCGTAGATGTAAGCGCACTTGGAAAGTGGAAATAACATCAAGTAAACAAGGTGGATGTTGTAAATTACTTAGTGTTAGCAATCCCGAATTGCAGCCCTGACCTGACAAAGGTAACTAATTTTCATGAAATACAAAAGAGTACCAAATTAAGAGGCCCATTTACAAAAAGCAGTTGCTTTCCATTGCTATACATTTAACCCCATCCCTGCACAATCTATATTACAAATAAATAATACCCCAAAAGATTTATAATGAAAAATGGCGATGTTCGAAGAAAAACATGCACTAGAGACGAATGCACGTTCTTATGACGCATTCTTTTCCCCCGCAGGGAATCACAACGCGGTCGTTACAACGACCGCGTTGTGATTCCGCATACCATTAGTCCGCAAGTCGGAACAACGACTTGCGGAGGGGGGGCGCTGGATGTTGGAAAAGTATAATTTACTATTCCAACTCCAGTCTGTGCGGACAACAGGGACGGTGTTGGATTTTAAATCCAACACCTCCCCCCCCCTTCGCAAGTCGTTGTTCCAACTTGCGGAGTAATGGTGTGCGGAATCACAACGCGGTCGTTGTAACGACCGCGTTGTGATTCCCTTCGGGGAAAAAGATTTGTGGTAAACGTGTTTACCACTAGAGACTGGCCACACACACAATTTAATGTAAGTCCTCAATGAACACCGGCAGAAAGGAAGAACACCAGTGAAGGGAGCAGTGGGTCCATAGGGTTAATCATCTCCAGCATCTCAACTATAACTATTTAGGAGACTTTTATTCACCCCTTCTAAGCCCATCCCCACCAGCCCCACACCAAAGGCAGTTAGGAAGAATAATGTTATGAGCAATGAAAACCTACAGGAAGGGCTGTCCCTCCTTGATATTCAACTTCAACTAGTTCACACATTCATGCAGATTATTCAAAGATGGAGAACTCACCTGAAAAGTAGGTGAAAGCAAAGGGCCTATTTAGAGCGTAGAGACATTTAAATACTGTGAATAAGCTAGGTGGGTCATCTGTTTTTGATTAATGTCCGGCAACTGCCAGTCTCTAAATTACACACTCTGAATTTGCAAGTTCTGCGAATCCCTACAGAGGTCCCTACTTCCTAAGCAAAATTAACCATTTAATTATATTAATATTCGTGTCATGAAATTAAATTTAAGCTGAAATCAATTACCTTATAAATAAAAATAGTGGATGTTAGCACTCATTTTTAAAGGGGTAGGTGTAGTACCTAGTTACCTTGCATTAATTTAATTTATATTTAACTAAAGTCAAATAAATGCAAGTAGGGAACCTAACCCCGACCTTAAATCTAACCAAATAAAGTCAAACACGTAATCGTAGCATCCATGTTTTCATATGAAAAAATGAAATACATTAAAACAAAATATAAACATTGCCCACACCCAGTTCTTATTTAATTGTGTAATGTACAGTGCAGCACACGCGGAAAGTCAGAATCACCAGCCTTAAAGAGGTGTTATTTTGGGAGCAAAACACTGTATACAACTGTTTGTAGAGATGTCTTTGCATTAAAAAAGATGTACCACACACGGAACACCCCCTAACTCCCTGTGCTTTCATGTGTACCTTAATACTGGAATCAAAACATTAGATTGAAGTGAATTCTGACTGAATCTCTAGCTACAAATTAAACCACACTGATACTCACATAAACCTTTGCTGATCCAGGCACCTTTTCTATCAGAGATATTCTTGAAGCAAGCTTTGACGAAATCCTCATAAGTCACTGTGGCAAGAGCATTTATGCTGCCCGCAACTGTGCTATAATTACAGATAAACAGAAAGCAAAAACTAAACAACAATGCGGACTATCACTGAACATCAGGGTAGCATGTTCCAAATGTTTAAATAGATGCCTTTAGCTTACGATTCATCTAGAAAATCAGCACATTTGAATGTTCACTGCAGTAAGTGAACCTCCGAATCCTTGTCAATACATATTGAGTTCTGATTCAGCCATTCAAGCTATTTTTCACATTTATGTATTATTTTGCGAACTTTGTCTGATTTTGCGATGTGACCTGTGATGGAGCAGGGTTTCGCCAAAACGAAATCTGCTCAGTGAATACCCCCATAACATGTACTAACAAAATGTAGATGTGGAAAATACTAACGTACACCCAACATGAACATAGGGGAATTGCTTTGCACATGCCTGAAATAACACGAAAATAAATAATATTGTTTTAAATTTGTTTTTTCTAAAGTAAAAAAAGAATTGCATGAGTAGGCTGCATGTATATCAGTGTTTTGCACATTGCATCCTGCTTTGAAAGTTAATTATTAATGCAGCTTTTGCACTAAGCTTATGCTAGGTAACCTTAATGGGGAAATAGTTAAAAGTGGGTGGGAAACAGAGGTGTCATCATCATATAATTAATAAATGTTCATTTCAATCTACTTTAGAGTGTTGAATGAAGCCTCCATTTTTAAAAAGTTGACATAACTGGGAGGGGACGTTTCCTTGGAGCAAGCCTGCTCTGACACGAGACAAACAAGATGTACTGAGCATCGCAGATGACATGACGGAGTGAAGGCCAGAGATTCAGACGACTGCAAATTGTTGTACCCTAGCGTGAGACCGGGGATGTGCTCTGCAAAAATATTGCCTGTATTAAAATGTATCATATATAGGAAACATATGAATAAACTGAAATTTGGACCATGGGAACAATCTTACACAATAAAGTTGTTGAATAAATGCGAAGTCATGGTGGCGTAACCATGCTACCCCTCAAAACCCACCAATCCCTGTGCGAGTTGAATGTGGAATGCAACATTAGTGGGTTGGTCATACCACTTTTAGGGTATATCTGGGGTGCGTTTAGTGGGTGTGGTTTAAGCATAGGCTGACAGAGAGAAGAGGGCAGATGCTTCGCTGTCTGTCGGTTTGCAGAGGCCTAGCTGTTCCTGTCCTGTCCCGTTCCTTATTCTTTACCCTTTGTTCTCTGATTCTGTATCGGGGAGCCCCCTGCCATTTCCCTATGCCAGGGGTGTTTTTTGTCTACAGACCAATAGGTTTGTATTTAGCCTAAATCATCCTTTGAATCTAATATCAATGTATTATTTGTCTCTGAAACTTTTGTCCCTCCACCTATCTACTCCATCAATAAAATTTGATATGCAATATTTTCTCTTCATCTATCCTTTCGTTAGGTATATTATGTGGCCTAACGATGACATGACAGAGTGAAGGCCAGAGCATCAGACAACTGCAAATTTTTGTACCCTAGCGTGAGACAGGGGATGTGCTCTGTGAAAATATTGCCTAATGAAAGGAAAATGTATTAAAATGTATCATATATGGAAAACGTATGAATAAACTGAAATTTAGACCATGGGAACCATCTTACACAATAAAGTTGTTGAATAAATGCAAAGTAATGGTGGCGTGACCATGTCATCCCTCAAAACCCACCAATCCCTGTGCGTGTTGAATGTAGAATGCAACATTAGTGGGTTGGTGATACCACTTTTAGGGTATATCAGGGGTGCCTTTAGTGGGTGTGGTTTAAGCATAGGCTGACAGAGAGAAGAGGGGAGATGCGTCGCTGTCCGTCGGTTTGCAGAGAGGCTTAGCAATTCCTGTCCTGTCCCGTTCCTGATTCTTTACCCTTTGTTCTCTGATTCTGTATCGGGGAACCCCTGCCATTTCCCTATGCCAGGGGTGTTTTTTCTCTACAGACCAATAGGTTTGTATTTAACCTAAATCATCCTTAGAATCTAATGTCAATGTATTATTTGTCTCTGAAACTTTTGTCTCTCCACCTATCCACTCCATCAATAATATTTGATATGCAATATTTTAGATGAACCTATTGTCTCTTCATCTATCCTTTTGTTAGGTATATTATGTGGCCTAATTATTTGCTGAACCTTTTGTCTCTTACGCTATCCACTCCTTCATTTGCATAAAGTCATTGTCATTTGAGTTTGAAGATATATATGTATTAATGTACTCTTCCGTGGCATTCAGTGTTTGTACATTGTGACCAATGCAACTAAGCATTAATCTTCTTAATATCTGAGATAAAAAAAATTATATTAACTTTATCGAGAGTCTGTGATCATTTTATTGACTAGATGGTTAATTAGACTCCTTAGTTATCATTACCATCAACTATTCAACTAATTGATCCATCGACCAGGTGGAAGGAAAGTTGATACTTAGGGAATTTATACTTAAAATGTCTCAAATTGAATCTATAATAAGAAATAATTATTAGTGAGAATAAATTGACCCAGCGCATCTAGGATTCTGGGTGAATGTGTATGGGCCATTGTAGTGTGATGTTGCAGTGTATTGATCCCTGATCGATTTTTGGTATTAGCGCTGGATCACCTGGTTGCATCGTTGGTACACCGTTGGGTGTGTAGCAGAATTACTGGTGGTGAAAGAGCAGGTCGAGCATCATGGGCGGGTGGGCTGGAGCTTCACGTTGGAGGTCCTCATGGTCAATCGATGCTTGCTATGTAAAGAGGCTGGCTTGCGGCCGTTCGCACTGATTTTCTGTGCGAGCGGTATGGTTCCTGTGCTTACAGGCTCGTCCGAGGTCACACAGAGAGCAAATCTTGAACTTAAGAGCTCAAGAGCTACACCAAGGGTGCAGGACCCCGAGAAGCACCTCTTGGGGGTCAGGAACTTGCTAAAGATGGGTCCAGGAGCTATTGTGCAGACTTTTATGTCCCTGAGGCTCAGATTAGGAGGCTGACAGATAAGCCTTTTGAGCCACTCTGGGATCCTGGGTTCAAGATGGGTTGCAGGTCCAGTTCTTCCTGCCCAGGCAAGAGTGCAGCAGATCAACAAAGCAAGGTATCAGCTCTTTCAGAGTTGCAGTCCAGCAGAGGGGAAGTCCTTTCAGCAGCACATCAGTCCTTCTTCCTGGCAGAATATCCACAGGTCTCGAAGTGTACTGAATGGGTTGTGTCTATGGTACTTCTATTATACATAATAGTGCCTTTGAAGCAAGGAGAAGCTTCAGGAGGCATGCCTTTAAAGTGAACAGATGCCTTGTCTTCCTAGCCCTGGCTCCAGACCAACTAAAGGGGGTTTGCTGCCCTTTGTGTAGAAACAACAGGATTGAGCCTATTCAGGTGAAAGTGAAGTTGGGCCCAGCTCCTCTCTTCTATATGGGAGGGATGGCCCATCCAGTCACACCTAAGCTCCCATTGTGGGCTGCTGTCAAGGAGGAATACACAAATCCCGACTGCCAACCACACCCAGTCATGAAAGACCAGACGGGCTGCAGGCACTAAATGGCTAAGGCAAGAAAATACCAACTTTCTAAAAAAAATGCAGTAATCTATGCACTCCCCTTTCATAAAAAATAAAGTAGGTAAGCCAGTTGGGTGCTGATGGGGCATCACTCACTGATAATGAGTGTCCTCGGAAAGTGCAAATCATGCACAGTACCAGAACTGATGCAGTGTCTCCCCTCGCGCTCCTCTCAGCTCGGAACTGTATTCTGCTCTCTTGTTACTTTAAAACGATACTTCACAATGCCACTTTTGACACGCTTTTCTTCAAACTGATATATTAAATAAGACGCTTAATCTTGAATGTTTTTCATTCATTCATCTTTTATTTCTTCCTTTATCTTAAGGCCTGTTGAGGTTCACTTCTATCAATATACATTCTTAACCAAAAAAAAGGGTTAAGCCACAATGCCTTTCGGACCATGGGTCCTTCATCGGGAAGTCATTGAATGCTGTGAAATGACAGAAAAGCCTATGTTCAAATATTAATGCTGTCAATTTAAGAAAAATGTAATTTTGGGTATAAAACTTCGATGTAAAACTTCGACATAATCAACAATCATTATGAGCAGTGAGAATTCAATCTGTGTTAAAAAAAACAATACCTGTAAATATATAACTGTCAAAATTACATTGTCCTCATCAGCCAATTGAATCATATCCTAAGTCAGTAAGGCAAAATTTCTATAAATGTTGTCACTAGCATGGACTCCATAAACACACATGTGAACTAAATACATTAAAGCCATCATTGACGAGTATTTCTAACCATGGGTATGTTGACTTACTCAACAATTCAATTGTTACTCAACAACTGTTTGTTAGTTCAAAATGTCATTCTATGAATAATCGTCACAAACAATGGTGTATGCTCACCCAAGTTCTGTTCTACGCCTGCAGGTGAAGCTAATCTGCATTATGTTGCAATAGTCATAAATAGCCCGCAGCATGCCTGTAAAATGAATGTCTCAAAAAATGGCAAACAATAAAACAGCTTTCTTAGGAAGCCCGTAATAGCATCCGGCAATGAGTGCTCAAACAGTGCTCCCTACAGCGTACTGTGCAAAACCTGTGTAAAAATATATAAACATCAGTCACTGTGTGATTGCCAAAGTGCAGACTGATAATCACAATGTGCCTCTTAGTTTGAACTAACAGGAACTTACTGACTCTTACAGAATGTCCGATTAATGCGCTGGATGCGCCATGTCCTTGTTGTCTGCCATCATTGAGCCAGTCCGTGAAGAAATATAGGGGCATATTATCAAGCATGGCGTTAACATTATCGCCGCTTTAGCGGCAGAAAACAGCCGCTTAAGCGGCGATAATGGGCTTGATAATATGCCGCAGAGAATTCCAATAGAAGCCCAGGTTCACACCAGAACATGGGCTTATATGGGAATTCTCTGCGGCATATTATCAAGTCCCTTATCGCCGCTTCAGCTGCAGTTTTCTGCCGCTAAATCGGCGATAATGTTAATGCCGTCCTTGATAATATGAACCATAGGAAGTATTAACAGGCAAAAGGTACTCTGTCTGCTTAACGCGATGACAAATGTATTTCAAAGGACTGAAAAATATTGTAGAGTATGATAAGAATGTAACCCGGGTGACATGTTCTTGGTAAAAAGCAACAAGTCCAAAAAGCAACTCCTCGCAGCCAGGGTTAGAAAAATCAGCAGGGTATATCTGATTTGAGCCAGATAATCGTGGTATTCATCATATTGTCGGGTGGGTGGCTAATGAAGTGTAAATAAGCCAACCTTTGGGGCATATTATCAAGCCAGGCAAAAAAATTATCACCGCTTTAGCGGCTGAAAACTGCTGCTAAAATGGCGATTATGGGCTTGATAATATGCCCTATGGAATTCCAATTGAAGCCCATGTTAGATGTGAAGGACATCTAACCTGAACTTCAATTGGAATTCCATAGAGCATATTATAAAGCCCATTATCGCCATTTTAGTGGCCGTGTTATGCTGCTAAAGCGGCGATAAATTTATCGCATGTCTTAATAATATGCCCCCTGGTTGCGGAGTCTGCCTGATCTCCACTTTTGGAGACTGACATGCTGGTACTTCAAGTCGCCTTGCTGTGTAAATAGAAATTCCAACATTTTAACACTCTGTGCAAAGCTAAAGCTGGCTGGTCCAAAGTGAAATGGAGTTAACGGACTCACGAGACATTCTACATCAGCTGAACATAAAAGAATGTGTCAAAATAAAGTATCAAATTAAAATAACAAAACAAAGTGACAACTTAACCGTATCACATAACACTGTGTATCAACTGTAAAGAATGTTGTACCCTGTCAGCATGAGTGTCAATATGCTACCCTGAATTGGCCCACATGCTTTATTTCACTTACTATTGACACATCCATCAAACAATAAAAGAATAGTCATTTCATGATACTTACAGAAGTCTTGTTATCTCGTTCTTGGACATTGATAATACTCAAAGCCTAATGCCCTATAATACTTACCTATATTCAATGAGTTAGACCCGGGATCCCTGGTTGGCTGAGGTAGGTACCTTAGGCCAAATAGGGACCCGCAATTCCACGTCAGGGAAAGGAAGGACACCTTCTGAGATAGCCCCCGCTCACCCCCTTGGTAGCTTGGCACGAGCAGCCAGGCTTATCTTTAAGGCAAATGTGTAAAGTATTTGCAACCACGCTCACAGCAAGCCAATGATAACACCACAAATAGACTCCACACGAGTTTCATAAAAATGAGTATACATTTATATAAAAGATATACAATAAGACCACACAATATAAATCCAACATATGCGTATTTATAATATTCCTCCTGGCCGTTTATTAGGCCAGCCAGCCCTTGTCAGTTCTGGCGATATTAATGAGCACTTCTAAACGTTCCACCACAGTCCTAATACAATGCTATGCAGTTCGTAATGCTAGAATCAGGAACTTTGCAAGGTAACAATAATGCAACTCGTAATGCTAGAATCAGGCAATTTTGCAATGTAAAAATAATGCAATACATAATGCTAGAATCAGGCACTTTGCAATGTAAAAATAATCATCATCATCATCATCAGTCTTTATTCGATTTGAAAAAAATCATAAAAGACAACATAATTCCAAACATTACATATAAAATACATTAAAATATTTTGAATAAATAGGATACAAGTTCTTTTATAAAAAGACATTAAACTAGACAAAATGACAACAAGTATAACAATGCACGAATAAAAAACCCCCTTCAACTGTAATAGTTTAAAGGAACAATTAATTAAGAGTTACACTAGGTAACAGCAGGTTGGGTTATATGATTCAGGGGTTTGGCACAAGCTTTCGTCCTTAGGGACCATGCCCAACCCAGGAATTTAGCTATCGGTATAGAAATAGTTGGGGAAGTGTTGCTGCATAAGATTCTTAGAGCTACAACACTACTCCTAGTGCCCAAATTTCTACACAGTGGTGACAACCACACACGTCTAGGAGGAGCTAACACAGGGCAAACAAACAAAAAATGGGCAATAGATTCTGCCTGTAACCCACAGGCAGGGCAAGTTTCCTCTCGAGGTCTAGACCACCTGCCTGTGAGGGACTTAAGCGGTAGAGATCCTACTCTAAGCTGGAAGTAGAGTTTCCTGTCTCTTGGATTCGTAATTAAGTCCCAGTATGGTTCAAGAGCAGGCGTAGTCTTGACCTCTAGATAACGGCCAGCCATCCCATTAGGGTTAACTCGACTCCACACCTGACGGTCGACACATTCCCAATAAATAACTTTTAGGGTTTTCTTTGTGGGGAACTGAGCAGTTGCTGGATCGCTCCATAACCCCACCATGCCCATAAGTTTCAAGGTCTGACGGAGCTGCCTCAGCCAATCGATCTTATGAAAAACATCTGACACAACAACATCCATGAGCCCTTGGGCATACAGGGAGAGCTCAGGAGTGGTCCAGAGCCTTCGCCAGTATAAAACCGGGCGAAGTCTAGCAATATCCACGATAGCCCTCCTACCCAACTCATACCTTACAGGAACCATAGGGGAGCTCTGGGGGAGGATTGTTATGCCACGAAGAAATGAATTTTCGGCTAAGGCTAAAGGGACCAGCCGATTAAACCCCCATAATTCTGCCCCATACAAAGCTGAACCCAAGCCCTTCGCTTCGTAAACTTGAAGCACAGGTTTTACGGGCTTAGTGAAAGATTTTTTATGTTCTCTAATTATAGTTCCCGAAATTTGCCTAAGTTTCAGGGCGGCTACCTCAATGTGCTTATCCCATTTATTATTACTGGTTATATGTATGCCCAGATACACAAAGTTGGAGACCATTTCTATTGGTTGCCCGTCCAAAAAGAACTTTCTCCCTCTAAAGCTTGGATGCGGATCAAAGGCCATAAATTTTGTCTTGGCCACGTTTACCTCCAATCCGTGGCCAAGGCAGAAATCCTCAAAGACTAGTAGAGCTCTCTGCAAGCCACTTGGAGTTTTAGATACGATAAGCGTATCATCCGCAAACATTAATATCGGAGTGATAACTCCGGCAAGCTTTGGAGCATCAGTAATGGTGCTGAGCATAGATTGAGCTATCCCATTAATATACAAGGAGAAAAGAGTAGGGGCCATGGTGCAGCCTTGCCGCACACCTCGTTCAACCGGGAATTCTGGGGTGACTTCGCCCGCTCCTCCCCACTGGATTTTAGCAAAGTTCGACTCATGGAGTCTCTTTATCAGGGTCAAGATTTCCACTGGGAGCCCTAATTTTGCAAGTACTACCCACAACCGATGGCGAGGGACAAGGTCAAAGGCAGCTCTTAGGTCCACAAAGGCTACATAGAGACTGCCTTTCCCCAGGGTAACTACTTTCCAGTGGAGTTGCACAAATCGAAAGACCTGATCCAGTGTACTGGTTGACTTGCGAAAGCCAGCTTGAAAGGTAGAAAGAATCTGGTTATCTTCAGCCCATGTTAACAACTGGTTCAGTATCATTCTCCCAATGACCTTCTGCATAGTATAAAAATAATGCAATACGTAATGCTAGAATCAGGCACTTTGCAATGTAAAAATAATGCAATACGTAACGCTAGAATCAGGAACTTTGCAATGTAAAAATAATGCAATAAGTAACGCTAGAATCAGGTAGTTCGTTATGCAGAAACAATGCCAGGCGTAATCAGGTAGCTCGTTTTGCAGAAACAATGCAATGCTTAATACGCTAATTAGGTAGTTCGTGATGCAGAAACAATGCAATGCGTAATACGCTAATCAGGTAGTTTGTTATGCAGAAACAATGCAATGCTTAATACGCTAATCAGGTAGTTCGTTATGTAGAAACAATGCAATGCGTAATATGCTAATCCGGTAGTTCGTTATGCAGAAACAATGCAATGCGTATACGTTCCAGCACCCATCACGGTGCCTCAGGCAGTCTCTCCATCACTCGTACTACTCTCCGTCAGCCTCTGTCAACAGTTGCCCCCCACACAGCTATGATGTGAACAAACAGTACAGCTCCGCAGTCCGGCCTCGGTACTGCCACACCTCCGACGAGTATGGGGCGGCATACGAGCCGAAGCACAGGCTCACACTGCAGGAAGGAGAGAGGCAGAGAGCATCTCCCTCCGAGCCCGCATCCCGCCCCAGGCCTCTACATGTTACCTGGGGGAAGCGACCTCGCTCTCCTCTCCTCTTCTTGTGTCTTGGGCCTCCGATGCAATCTTCGTGAACCCCGGGCCGTGGAACTCGGGCCCTTCCCCAACGAGGTTGTCTTGCGGGCCCTCTTTGCCAACGACGGGCCGGCGACTCAGCTCCTCTGGGGCTGTCAGTCCGGGCCGCTGACACTATGAAGATCTTAAGCTGCCACAGAGCACGTGCACACAGTGTCGCTGAGACTCTCCTTAACTTCGGGTGCATGATCACAGGGCTCTACTCACGACGGTCTCAGGCTGCACGAAGCACACACACACAGCATCGCTGTGATTCACTTTAACTCCAGGTGCACAATAACAAGGCAATCCTCATGAAGGTCTCAGGCTGCACAAAGCACACGCACACAGCATCGCTGAGACTCACTTTGATTCCGGGTGCACGATAACAAGGCAATCCTCATGAAGGTCTCATGCTGCACATGCACACAGCGTCGTTGAGACTCACTTGGATTCCGGTGCACCATAACAAGGCAATCCTCACAAAGGTCTCACGCTGCAGAAAGCACACGCACACAGCGTCGCCGTTGAGACTCACTTGGATTCCGGCGCACGATAACAAGGCAATCCTCATGAAGGGCTCACGCTGCACAAAGCACACGCACACAGCATCGCCGTTGAGACTCACTTGGATTCCGGTGCACGATAACAAGGCAATCCTCACGAAGGGCTCAGGCTGCAAAAAGCACACGCACACAGCGTCGCTGATCCTCGCTTGGACTCCAGGTGCCCACGATCATAGGGCACTTCTTACGAGGGTCTCAGGCTGCAAAAGGCACATGCACACAGCGTCGCTGTGACTCTCCTGGAAACTTTTGTGTTCCTGAGTTTCCCCAACAGGGAGCCCACTCACCTCGGGCCCTTGGGGATAAGTTACTTCAGGACACAGCACAGCAAAGTCCTTTCAAGCAGGGGGACACAGCACACAGCAAAGTCCCTTCAGCCTTTCCTCGGTTAAAACAGCAAACTGCAGGCCAGCCCAGAAGACACAGCAATGGTCAGTCCTATCCTTCAGTCTCTTCAGTTGTTTCTTCCTTGGCAAGGGTTCCTCTTGACCACAAAGTAGCTTGAGTCTTGTTCACTCTTGATCAAGCCATCATTCCAAAGTTTAGGGGCTTCAGCTCTCATAGTTATACCCCTAAATGTCTTTGAAGTCTTTGTGTTCAGGGGGGCACTGACCCCTGTTCAAACCAGTTCTGGGTGCCTCCCTGCCAGTGACACCTTCTTCCTTTGATTAGTGGGGGTCTGGATTCTCAATCACTCAGCAGGAGATGGGACAATTGTTTTATGGCAGCAACCCAGGCCTCTTCACCTCTAGGGGCTACTCCTCCCCTACACTCCAGATGCAGGTCAGCCTGTTGCTATTTCACCTCCTCCCCTGGGTCAAGACATTTCCCAGATCCTATCGCTTTCAAATCCAGACAGTCAATCCACAACCAGGCAGAAACACACAGAAATATAAGAGCACAAAAACCCAGACACTTCTAAAAGAGTGGCTTCTAAACACACAATGCAAAAACCACCTTCATAAAAAGATATGTTATTACATTGTGAGTTCAGGCACACTAAACTTCACCTCTCCATCTTAAGCCTTTGGGAAGATAGGCTTGAAAACATATTACACAGCCTTTCCATTCTATCCTATGGGCAAGATGGCCTTTCAACAGTGAAAAACTGAATGGATATTATTTCACGACATGGTACACACCTTAGTACATGTCCTACCTTTCACATGCAATGCACCCTGCCCAGGGGGTACCTTGGACCTACCATAGGGGTGTCTGATGTGCATAGAAAGGGAAGGGTAAGGTCTGGCAAGTGGGTTCACTTGTCAGAACAACATGGCAGTTTAACAAACTGTGCGCAGGCACTGCAATGGCAGGCTTGAGTTACCGTGTTAAGGCTACTGGTGTGGATGGCACAATTAGTGCTGCAGGCCCACTAGTAGCATTTGCATTACCAGCCCTGGCACACATAGTGCAATTTACTACGGACTTTACCAGTAAGGCAAACATACCAATCATGGACAACCAATTACCAATATACTTTATACAGGGAGCACTTGCACTTTGACACTGATCAGCAGTGGCAAAGCGCTCAAAGCATCTAAGTTGGCAACACCATGTCAGAAAAAAGGTCTAGGGGTAAGCATAAAGTTTAGGGATCTGTAGCCAAAAAGGGCCAAGTCCTAAACAGAGCCTCATGGTTAGGGGATCATTCATCCAGCACCAACATCAGCATGCGAAACCTGTAAAAAACCATTGTACATCTAGAAAGTTCCACATGTTCTTTTGGACAGTTGTTTGTGTTTTGAAAACGTGATGTAAATGATCATGGTGCTTCGCGGAGTCACAAAAAACACGAATATCCAAATAAGTCATTGAGTCCAGTTGGAATCAGTGTATTGAGTCATTTGATCCAATATTGTTCTCTGTTTAATACACTCTTCTTGTTATCCACGTTACCTTTGATTTGTACTTTTTCTAAAATTGGGTATCTCAGTTGGCTGATGTTGTTACCCATGCTTTTGAAATGTGCTGCAATGGATGGAGCGATATACTACAGAGATAAACAACAGCAAAAAAAAAATCAAGAGAGACACTCTAGGTTATAAACTCAGTGAAGTGTATAATTGAATTTTATACTAAGAAAATACAAACCAGAACTACACCACACACCCAGGATAGTGATTCTTTAACTTCTGATAAGAATGCAAATCGATGAGGGATTACTAGGTTAACAATTCCAGATAATGCAACAAACATAGCAACCAACAAGGAATCTTCAGAGCGAGCCTCAGCCTACACTTGGTCTAAAACAACTGATGTGCCTTTTTTACACATAAATCCTGCTGGAAATGAAAGACCAGAGGGGGACACTGCACCCAAAGAAATATGCAGAGTAACCAGAAGTCAAACAAAAAGCTAACCACTGATAATCTTGAAATTAACATCTCTAAAAAATAATTTACTGCAGTACAAGTGGAGATACTACAGGTAGTGTTTTCAAATTCTTGTGAACCCTCAGATTACAAAATGTATTTGACAATATCGTTAGTGAATAATCATCCAAAACAGAAGATAAAGGGACACTAATGAATCTGAAGACCAAAAGTACTTTTCAAGCTCCCATGATCCGCTAACCTTTCGACACCTTTGAAACTATGATAAAAAAGCAAATTATAGAAACTTTCAGTTACAAAAAACAACCTCATTGTAATATGGCCAAAAAAAGACTTGGATTGATCAAACAAATGTCATCAGATCAGTCAACAGAATTTCGTTCAGCCGACAAGGGTGGAGCTTTATTAATTATGGACACGACTGTACCATGTCAGGGAAGTGAGAATGATGAGATTTCTCAGGCTAAGGTGTTGGGAAGAGCAGGAGCATGGCTGGCAAGGTGTTGTTCAAGTGGTAAGGCATGGGCACTTTAGATGCCAGAGGGAGTAAAACAGGAGTTTTCCAAGCAGGTGAAGTATGTCATTAGAGCTGCCATGTATGTGTGAACCTCTTGTCGGAATGGGGCACTCTATGGGAGAGAACTGCCATGGCCAATACATGCCAAAGGCATTGGAACCACTGGTCTATCTCCGGAGCGG